>NC_139397.1:150534596-151929596 GCF_054392235.1 Sus scrofa | reverse complement strand
AGGCTGCAGACACGTCTTGGATCCACTGTTGCTGGGGTGTAGGCGAGCAGCTGCAGCTCTGATTCGACCCCTAGCCCGGGAACCTCCATTGTGGCCCTAAACAGCAAACAAACAAAAAAAACCAGATCTAAAAACCATGCATCAGACATTTAACTTCATGCCCCTTCCTAGAAGCCTGAGCATCCCAAGAGAGCGTCTGCCTCTGTTTATGCGTGAGGCAGAGGGCACAACTGGGTGTAAGGACGGTGTATCAGACAACACGTCCCGACTCCGCGAGATGGTACGCGAAGACACCGCATCGACAGAGTTCTGGGAAGGAGCGAGCGGAAGAGCAGTGACGTTTTCCCCACAAAACTCGATGCGAAGGCAGAAACTGACTGCCTGAAGAGCTGGCGTCCCATTTCCATTATACATAAAAGGAGAATTGCCCCCTCTAGTTCCGGGTTATTGGAAGGAAAACACTCTTCTTGATGGTCATGTCCCCGTAAGTTTAACGTCGACCTCGAAAGAGCCAGGGATGGGAGAACACGTTCTGCGCCTGCGGCCTCGACAGACTAAGAGCAAACCACACATGAACTCCCGCGAGACGCGGCGGCGGTCCAGCCGAAGGCCTGGCAGTGCTCTGACCACCTCCAGAGCTTTTCACCGCATTCGTGATTATGCACACGTTGTTCCGAAAGGTTCAGGCTTACCAGCCCTACCCCTCTGCCCAGAGACGGAGGCCTTCCTGACCTCACGTTTAGAAGCTTTCCCTGCTGTACTAACTCTAAAGCTTTGAAACAAAGCTGAGACTAACTAAGGGCCAAACACGAGGGGGATGACGGGGAAACAACTTAAACGTCACGACTCAGTATAAGCTGCACTTTTATTACCACACTCATCAGTCAGGGAGTTTTCATCAATAAAATATGCAAATTAAGCAAACAAGAACAGGAGTCCCTCGTAGTGCAGTGCATTAAGGATCTGCTGCTTTTCGCTGCACTGGCCCAGGTCACTGCTGTGGTACAGGTTTGATCCCTGGCCCCAGAACTTCTCTATGCTTCAGAAAACAGCCCACATATCTAATCAAGATAATATAATAGGTATCAGATAAAGATAACACATACCTAATAAAGATAATTTCGAAAACACCCCACATATCTAATTAAGAACTTATACCCAGGTACAGAGACTTACACCTCATTAGGAAGAAGCCAAGCAATCCAATTTTTAAGTGGGTAAAATATTTGGATACTTGAACAAAGGCGATATACAGACAGCAAATGAGCTCAGGAAAAGATGTTCGACATCTTTAGGCATTGGGGGAAGTGCAAATTAAAGTCACAATGAGATACATACCTATGAGAACGGCTGACCTGAGAAGGCGGGCAACACTAGCTGTTGGCAAGAAGGGGGGTAACCGGGATTCTCACGCACTGCTAGCAGGATGCAGAAGAGCACTTTCCCTTGGAAAACAGTGTGGCGGTGTTTTATAAAGCTAAACTTACTCTTGTACCATGATCTAGTAATTCCACGGCCAGGGGAAATAAAAACACACTGGCAAATGGAGACCTGCCTGCAGAGGTTTACAGCAGCTTTGTGCCCAATGGCCGCCAAGCGGAAACGACATAAAGGATCACTGGGCACCTGGTACGAATGCACCAGTTACACCCACACCATAAGTACCACTCACCAGTAAAAAGACACAAGAGAGCACATGTGAAACTCGAAAGCATTATGCCGAGAAAAATAACCTAACACACCTCAATCAGCATCGCTTTAAATGAAAAAAAAAAAAAAAATCAATCCAAATTTCCACCTTAAAGTCAGAAAAAGAAAAGCAAGTTCAACCCAAAGTATAAGGAAGGAGAAAATAAGGAAAGAACAGAAATCAGTGAAATGGATAAACTCAGGAAAGCAAAAGCTCACTCTTTGCCAAGATCAACTGAATAAACCTCAAACTAACACGATCAGGAAAAAGGGAAGATCCAAATAACCACTATCAGGAATAAAAAGGGGGTATCAGTACAGGTCCCACAGACAGTAACAGACTGGCAGGAAAATATTCTGAATGAAAGAAATTTTTGTATCAATACATTCTACAACGTGTAAAATGGACAAATTCCTTCAAAAAAATAAAATTACAACAGCCAATTCAGAAAACATAAACGATGAATAATCCTATATCTATTAAATAAATGAATTCATAAATAAAACTCCAGGGCCAGACTGTTTAACTGGGGAATTCCATCAAATATTTAAGGAAGAGTTTACATAAACTCTTTTAAAAAACAGGATACAGGAGTTCCCATCAAGGCTCAGTGGAAACAAATCTGACTAGCATTCATGAGGATGCAAGTTCAATCCCTGGCCTCGCTCAGTGGGTTAAGGATCCAGCGTTGCCGTGAGCTGTGGTGTAGGCTGCAGGCACGGCTTGGATCTGTGGCTGTGGCGTAGGCCAACAGCTACAGCTCCGATTTGACTCCTATACTGGGAACCTCCAAATGCCGCAGGTGCGGCCTTAAAACAACAACAACAAAAACCAGGAAAAAATATTTCTGCATTTATTCTATTACGTTAGCATTGCCTTTATGTCAGAGCCAGACAAAGAAATCATAAGAAAAGAAAAACACGAATACTGACACAAGATTCTCTAACAAAGCAGTAGTAAACTGCATACAGGAATACAAACAAGTATTTACATCATGACCAAGTGGAATTTATTGCAGGAATACAAAGCTGGTTTAACATTCAAAAAGCAACAACATTTATTTTCAAAAAAACCCTTCAGCAAAGGACATGTTAATAAAAAACAAACAAACAAACAAAAAACCCCCGGGAACTTCCGTCATGGTGCAGTGGAAATGAATCCGACTGGGAAGCATGAGGTTGAGCGTTCCATCCCTGGCCTCGCTCAGTGGTTAAGGAGCCGGCATTGCCGTGAGCTGTGGTGTGGGCCAGCGGCTGTAGCTCTGATACGACTCCTAGCCTGGGAACCTCCATATGCCTCGGGCACGGCCCTAAAAAGACAAAGACAGACACAAGACCCCACAGCTAGCATCGTACTCAGTGAGTGATGATCACTCCCCTAAAGATCAGGGCCAAGGCAAAGACCAGGCTCTCGCTACTTCCACTTGCCACTGTACTGGCGGGCAGAGCCAGTGCAGTAAGAAAAAGAAATTAAAGGCATACGTACCGGTGAGAGAGAAGGTAAAAATGTCTTCAACTACAGATTCGATGATCATGGACATAGAGATCCCAAAGACATATGAAAAAGCCACCAGAATTTAATAATGGAATTTAGCAAGGTCACAGGACATATGATCAATACATTAAAAAGTCACGTGTGTGTGTGTGTGTGTATATATATATATATATATATTTTTTTTTTTTGGCTTTTTAGGGCTGCAGCAGCAGCATATGTAAGTTCCCAGGCTAGGAGTCGAATCAGAGCTGTAGCCACTGGCCTACGCCACAGCCACAGCAGCAACGGGGGATCCAAGCCACGTCTGTGACCTACACCACAGCTCATAGCAACACCGGATCCTTAACCCACTGAGCGAGGGCAGGGATCGAACCCAAATCCTCACGGATACTACTCCAATTCAATACCGCTAAGCCACGATGGGAACTCTGTCAATGGTATTTTTATACACTAGTAACAAGTAAAGTGAAATTTTAAAAATACCATTCACAACAGCTTCGAAACACATGAAATACTTAGTGATATATTTCACAGAATATTTGTAAGACCTATACACTAAAAACTACAAAACTTTCTGAGAGAAACTAAAGAAGATCTAAATAAATGGAGACCTTTACTCTGCTTGTGGACTGCAAGTCTCGATGTTGTTAAGACACCATTTCGTCCCGAACTGATCCACAGACTCAACGCCGTCTCCATCCAGACCCCAGCACCGGGGAAATGCTCATCAAACCACAATGAGCTACCACCTCACACCCCCACACTGGGAAGTATGTAGAATAGGAACTTACACACTCCTGGCCTGCGTATAATAAACCATTCTAGAAAGTTTCTTAGAAAGTTAAAATGACTTTTCCCATAACTCAGAACTTCACTCTTAAGTGGAGCTGAAGAGAAACTGAAAATGTGAGTAAAAAGGATGACGTGAGACTGTCAAGAGAAGACTTCCTCATCATAGCCAAATGGAAAGAATTCAAATGCTATCAACAGGAAAATAAATAATTACGTCATAGGCAGACAACGAATACTGCTACACGGAACGACACACACCACTCAAAAACGTCACGTGCAAGAAGCCAGAGACTAAGGGTACAGAATATGATTCCAATTATACGAAAGTCAGGAACTGACAAAAATAGTTTATGGTAAGAGAAGTCAGAAAGCCATTCCGGGCAGGGAGCAGAGGGCGAGGAACTGACTGCGAAGAGGAGAAGGAAGGGCGGGAGTGCTGGCACATCTTTCCTGGGGCTGCGGCTGTGGCTGCGGCTGCACAGGGATGTGTATCCATTTTGCAAAACTCAGTAAGCTCAGCTCTGCAGTTGAAATTAGTACATCGTATTATTTGTAGTTCTACACCTCAGTAACGCTTATTTAAAAAGTGACAACTAAAGTTTTAAAAAAGTCGTCCACGTCCCCTCTGTCTACGAGCCACCATGTCACAGTGGGGACAGGCTGAGGGAACCCCCACAGGGCAGCTGGGCCACTATGGCCTGGCCCAGCTCTTCGAACCCTCTCTCTAACTTCACAGAAGGCCCGGGGGTATTTCAGCCAGGCTTTGGCTTTGTTTCATCTCACTTACTAGTATTGTTTTGTGAGCTGATGTGGAGACTTTCCCCCTAAATTCAGTCATTTTCTTTTCCTCTATAACCAACTTACGTTTCCATCTTTTCTCTGAAGAGTACATTTATTCCCAAGCATGAGGGACATTCCCCAAACAAAACCATAAAAATGTTACCAAGTCTGGGGAGTTCCCGTCGTGGCGCAGTGATTAACGAATCCGACTAGGAACCAAGAGGTTGCGGGTCTGACCCCTGGCCTTGCTCAGTGGGTTAAAGGATCCGGTGATGCCGTGAGCTGTGGTGTAGGTCGCAGACGCGGCTCGGATCCTGCATTGCTGTGGCTGTGGTGTAGGCCGGTGGCTACAGCTCCGATTTGACCCCTAACCTGGGAACCTCCATATGCCCCGGGTGAGGCCCTAGCAAAGGCATAAAGACAAAAAACAAAAAAACAAACAAAAAAAACCCTCAGTTAAAGAAGAAGAAGAAGAAGAAAAGAGGGAGGTCCTGCTGTTGTGCAGTGGGCTAAGGACCCGGTTTGTCTCTATGGAGGTGCTGGTTCGATCCCGCGCCCGGGGCTGAGGGTTAGGGATGCCGTGTTGCTGCAGCTGTGGCACAGGCTGCAGCTCCGGCACAGGCTGCAGCTCCAGAGCAGATTCAGTCCCTGACCAGGGAACTTCCATATGCTGTGGGTGCAGTCAAAGAAAAAAAAAAAAGCCACTTATCCAGACGATAGCAACAGAGGCCTGGCAAAACCAGAGAATGGCTGAGAACGACAAAGCGCAAGCGTGGGCCGGGGCAGAGCACTGACTGACTCCCTGAAAATGCCCTAAAAAGGCAGAGGGAAGAAAACATTCTTACTACAAACACGAAGTGTGAGACTACTTAGGAAACAGAAAACAAATCTTTTTCCCCCTTTTTGGGCCACCCTGTGGCATACGGAGTTCCTGGGCCAGGGATCGGATCTGAGCTGCAGCGGCGAGCCAGGCTGCAGCTGTGGCAATGCTGGATTCTTAACCCACTGTGCCGGGCCGGGGATGGACCCTGTGCCTCGGGCTGCAGACACTGCCGAGCCCACTGCGCCACAGCGGGAACACCCAGAGAACCCGTCTTCACCACCATGGTAATTGCTGAAAATACCCTGCAGAGCTTACCAGTAACAGTAAACAGCCCCATAACGGCGACCGACCGGCCGGCAGTCACCAGGAAGCATCGAAGTGTGCTCAGACCCCTCTCGAGAAACAGCAGCACCTGCGACGTGTTTATGAAAGTGGCCGGAGGGTGGTCAGAACCCTCACTGGCTCACAGCCAGAAGCCGCGCACTGGGGTCTCTGGGTGTCAGGGTGCGGACGGCCCTTTGTGACCACACTGCCCTGGGGTTGGTGTCTCTCCCCCGTGGTCACTCATCTCAGACCCGGAAATGGTACCAGACTGAATTTACGTCCGTGTCCCTGAGCTGTCGTGTAACATTTTCAAGCACATGTTGAAAATGAGATTTCTCCTGTTATTATACAACACAGGGCTTCTCTGTGGGTTCATCACCACCTCCCGACATTCCGCGTTCTCGCTCACGGTTTAGTTAGCGAGTGACTCATTATTCTGTTTCTCGCTCCCGCTCCGTCCCCCAAACAGAAGAACAGCCTCCCCTTCCTCCACACGACTCCCTCCCCTCTGGTTAAGTCCCTGTGCTGCTTTCTGCCTCCCCAGCCCGCCCCCAGAAGTGCTGCTGGCCCTGGCACCCAGGGCTCATCATCAAGGCCATGGCTGCAGCGCTGGCACCCGCACGCGACCTGGGGAAACACGAGCCGGCCCGTGCGCGGCACCGCAGCACAAGGAGAAGCGCTGGCCCGGCTGGAGCCCTGGCGCTTAGACACCGAGCGCGCGCACGAGGACAGCTGGTAATCTGCTAGCTTCCCTGTGCCAGAGCCGGGCTGGAGGGCTTCCCACACCTTATCTATTTAATCCTCGCAACTGGCCCGCGAGATAGGGTCCCTTGGATCCCCACGCCGCGGCTGGGTGGGCCGGAGCTGAGAGAGGCGACTGAGCAATGTAACACGGTCACGCTGCTGCTCAACGGCAGGAGGGATCTGAACCCAGTTCCAGTTCCAACCCAGAGCTCCTGCTCTTCACACATCAGCAGCCTCCTTCCTCATTCGCCTGGACTGTAAAGCCTGCGTCTGATTCCTGGAGCATGTGCCAAATGCCTCGGATCACTGCGCTACGCTTCATTAGACTACAAAGCACGAGCCCGTCTTCCTCCGGAATGGCTGCTCCTGGCAAAGGCTGGAGGACAGATCAAGCCTTTAGAACGCGCTCTTTGGAAGTCACTTCAGTACTTACACATAGGAGAGTATTACCTGGGGTTACAGTCAGCTGAAAGCAATGAAGCTTGTTTGGATCAGGAAAATGCACTTTACACGTACCTACGAAAGAAACAGCAGTCAGGAAGGTTTGAGAGTTAGCACCAGTCCTTCTGTTGAGGCTAACCTCGAGATGCACAGAAAGTTTAACAAAGAAGTTCCTGTCCTGGCTCCATGGAAACGAATCTGACTAGTATCAGGAGGATGCAGGTTCCATCCCTGGCCTCACTCTGGGGGTTAAGGATCCGGTGCTGCCGTGAGCTGTGGTGTAGGTCGCAGATGTGGCTTGGATCCCGTGTTGCTGTGGCTGTGGTGGAGGCTGGCAGCTGCAGCTCCGATTCAACCCCTAGCCTGGGAACCTCCATATGCGGCGGCTGCGGCCCTAAAAAGACAAAAAAAGAAAAAAAGGAAAGAAAAAAGAAAAGTTTAACAAAAACATATGACAAGAGCTTGGGAAATGTTTTCATTGATTAAAAGTGGCACCACTCATTTGCTTTTACACCTAGTATTCTTGCTTTTTAAATAAAGGTACAGATGTAGAAATCAATCCTTGTAACATAGACTGGACCACCAAGAATAAAGAAATTGTCCAGGCAGACTTAAAAAAAACAGTGAAACTCCTAAAAAGAACCGGACTTTTTTTTTTTTGGCCATGCCCATGACACATGGAAGTTTCCTTCCCAGGCCAGGGAGTGAACCCACACCACAGCAGCTGTAACCAAAGTCACAGCAATGACAAAGCTGGGTCCTTCACCCACTGAGCCAAGGGGGATCCACGAAAAACAAACATTTTAAAGTTAAAAAGAAGTTCTAACAATGACAACAAAAAGTTAAAAGTCAGGTTTTAGTTCAACGCAGGGGCTTTATTACAACTCCAGAGCCAAGCTTTCCTCGACCTACAGGCGGAGGCTAAGAAGACTCTCCCCCTACGTCTGCCTATCTGAAAGAGATGTTTTCTTATTTTTTGCAAACGGCAAAACCTCTATAAACTTGCACATACAGAGCTCCAAACTAGTTCTGAATAATTACTAAGCAACTCTGCTATATGACAAGCTATTGTTTGCCTTCACAAATACTTCAGAAAGATTATTAATCAGATAGTAAAGATCTACTCTTTGGTGGCTCTGTTTCCTCTTTAAAATAATGAGTTGCATACTTCTGGAAAGCCTGGCGTACTTGTATAAACTGATTTATATTTGACAGAGAGAGGAGATAGGGAGAAGAAGAGAAAAGAAGAATGTACTATGTTTTTTTAAAATCTGACACCTTAGCTATATATGAGGGCTAGGAAGTTGGACTGTGCCTTTTTCAAACCTAAGATACTTAGTTAAATTTTGGTTTGAAAGCCAATTATTGTTTTTCCACCAAATTTTTAGCTAACGCTAAACTATACTCTATGGGTTACAAACCAACAATCTAAGATTCTTATACACGGACAAAATGAACTGTGTATATGACTTAAGTTTTAAGTTTTCTATGGCCTTTGATTAAATGCACGTGGATGTACGTTCAAGCTGGGGGCCAGTGTGAAGAGATGATGGGAATGGAAAATAGAAGGACTGTTTCATTTTACTTTTTAAAATCGGATTTCATTAGACTATTACATAATATGAAAGGAACAGAGAAAGAGTATAATGAATCCATCGCGCAGCTTCAGTACTTTGAAGTCTGTCCTAGACACACACACACAAACACACACACATTGTTTTTTGTTTGTTTCCCTAGAACTTTGTTTTGTTTTTTGGCCACACCTGCAGCACGCAGAAGTTCCAGTCCAGAGATTGAACCCGAGCCATAGCAGTGACACTGCCAAGTCCATTCCCCACTTAGCCACCAGGGAACTCAGAACATTTTAAAGCAAATCATTTGTAAATACTTTAGTCAGTGGAATCCCAAGATATTTCCTGGTAGTTCTGACTAGAAGAAACAAGTCAAACAACGCAGTGACTTGTAAGACATTTGGACTGTGACCCACACTAAGAAGCATTTTACACTCACACACTCAGACATCAACAGTCTGTGTTCAAAGTTGTTTTTCAAGGAACGAGACCTACATGGTCTTACATGCTGATTTCACAACCCGTAAGGGCTGCACCCCCCTGCTGTCTCTCCAACTTTAGGTGGAGGTTGGGGTGGGTGTCTTCTTACCCCGTGTCATACCAAACTCTGTGGAGCACCGGCCCAGACTAGGAGACCCACGTATCAAATATCTCACTCACATTGGATAAACATCCTCAGCCTCAGAACAACTTTTAACTGAATATAATGACAAAAAGTCCTAAGTCAAAAAAATATTGAAACGGCTGAAGCTTTCAGACTTTGACAGTCTTGTAAAACATGAAGGTGGAGGGAGGCACCGAGGACAGGGAGGAAAGGGACGCTGACACTCAGCACACGAGCTCACTGTCTGCTAAGTGAGTGAGCTCACGAGTGAGGCCGGCCGTCGGTCCCCGAGTGTCAGAGCGGGAAGGAGCAGGCAAGGCGAGGAGACCCGGAGACGAATGGAGCACAGAGACAAATGACAGGTAAGCACTTTCTGGACCAAAAAGGTGGGACTGTCACTAAGAAAAACAGGGCGGTCAGGAGTCCCCACCGTGGCGCAGTGGGTTAAGACGCCGACGGCCGTGGCCCGGGTTGCTTCGGAGGCACAGGTTCAAGCCCAGATGCGGCACAGTGGGTTAAAGATCCAGCATTGCCTCAGCTGCGGTGGAGGTCGCATCTGTGGCTTGGATTCAAGTCCTGGCCCAGGAACTTCCATATGCCACGGGTGCAGCCATAAAATGGAAAAAAAATAGGACTGTCCATCACAAATTAATCTGCCTTTTCACTCCAAGAGGACACGGGTCAGAATGCTAACCAGACGTTCCTGGGCGACAGTCAGGAGAGGGAGCAGGGCTGTGCTACGCTCAGAAAGACGTTAACCTCCCCCTCCTATCAGAGCCCCGGAAAAAGCCGCTACCTGCTTACACAAATCACATGTTTTATCCCTAATGTACCCATAAAACAGGCTTTTCGCTACGCAAGGTTGTTAAAACATAAACAAGGTTCTTCATGCAATTATTTTACAGCGTTTAATATCTGACCAGGGATGCTATACTTACAAGGCAAATTAGCTTCAAGTTCCGCAACCTCTGTAGGAACAAAGAGATGATGGTTAATGTTAGTCAATTACTCCCCATAAAATCACCAGCGCTAAACTGGCAGTTCCCTCCAAAATACTGACAAAAACAAACAAAAAACCGGAACTAACTGAAATCTACACTTGGTCTAAAGTATAGATTTTACGCCATGAAATGAAATTGCTTTCAAATACACAGAGCGACTTGCAGGATGCCAGCCAAAGGCCCTTGCCATTTCACTTCAGTACTAGGGAAAAGAATTCAAAATTAACACAGAAATTACCCAAAGGTAAACAATCACTAAAGCATTCTTGAAAACTTGTCTCCCCAAGCAGTGGAACAACCGCCTACAAAATCTGATTTACATTCACACCGCCTCTCCCGGTTTTTCCAGATTTGTCTCCCCGTAAGCCCTCTTCTACAGTGAGGGGAACTCTCCCTCCTGCTGGGCCACCCCCTGCACCCTTGGCATCCAGGGTAAGGCGAAGCCCGAGGGAGCCTCCTCGTTGGAGCTTCACCCCTGGGCCTAGCGTCCTCCTCTGGGGCCTCCTCCCAGCCCCTCTGCCAGGACAAAGCTGCGGAGCACCCACCGACCCTGCTATTAAAGCGCTGAGGTCTGGAGGGCACCCGGACATAACTGGGACCGAACAGCACATGCTCTGGGTCCTCGGAGCACGGAGGTTCCCTCCAGCTGCGGAGACTCAAGCAAGAAGGAGGTTTTGGAGCCGGACTTTAAAGAAGAGGGAGAATTCAGTTTTGCAGGGGTAGGAAAAAGGGCACTTCAAGCAAGTCAGTCAGCAGTGCGCAGAAGCAGAGAGCACAGGCAAGCACAGGAACCAGCAGGCACAGGGGAGCCCGAGCAACGGGAAAGCAGGCTGAAAGGCAGGGCCCGGGTGGTGGTGGGCCCTGAGTTCGCAACTGAGAATTCTCAACTTTACTCGGCAGCATAAAGGAGCCAAAGGAGGTTTCTGAACAGAAGTTCCTCAGCTTTGCCTCAGCAGGACAACTTCTGAAAGGGAAAAGTGGAGGCCAGGGAGGGGACCCTTGAGGCAGGCGCTCTGACAGGCAGCAAGGACTCAGCAAAGGCAGGGAGTCAGGGTGCCTGACAGCCAAGCTGATGAAAGGCCCTGCCAACGGGGGAGGGGAGGGTCAGAGATGGCACTCAGAGCTGACCTGCGGGGGAAGTCGGGACCGGGGTGGGGGGGTGAGGTCTGGGTGCGTGACCAGGCCTGGGGCACCCCTGCAGCGTGACACCACTCACGTCACGAGACCGCAAAAGGGAGAGACCGGTGAGAAAGAACATGGGCAGAGAGCAGAGGACAGGAGCAGGGGGCTACCCCCACCCCGAGGAACAGGCGGAGAAGTAGGAGTGATTCGGGAGAGCGGGCAGGCGGCTGGGGGGGTAAGGGGCAGCTTGGGGCGGGGGGAGGGACGAGGCCTGAGGCAAGGCCATGCGATGGGACTCTGACCCTGCAGAGGGCCTTCAAAACAGCAGGGAGGGAAGGGAAAAGATGGAAACCAGACCATAAAACACTAAGAAGCAAAGCGTTCCTTCAAGGGAGGGGGGGCACAGCGTTTGCAAAGCTGGGTGCTGAAGGCACAGGTGGGAAGGCTGGCCCAGGGCTATCCTGAAGCTAGGGGGTTAGGTTTTGGCAGCAGCCAGCTGAGAACCTGGGCAGAAACAGGTGACCTACTATCTTAGCTCTGGGACCCAGGCATTTGCAATGGGCATCCAGAAAAGTGACGGGGGGCGGGGGGGCAGGCAGAGGGAGGAGGGAAGGAATGGAAAAGGGACAAGTTTTGGGAAGAAATGTGAGCCTGGGAGTCTCTGCTCGCGGCAGTCGGGTGCTCCGTAGGTCAGGGTTGACACACCTAAAATGTCCCCGACCCTACGAAGCCCGCTGCACTTTCGACGAGCATGGTCACCTTTAGTTTTGTCTCTGCTGGGCCCGCTCCAGCCCCTCCTGAGGCAGGGGCCTGAGTAAAGTCACGCCGAGGCCAGCCACACCAGGCCCTCCGACCAGGAGGGGTCAAGGGCCAGCTCTGCACCAACAGCATGCCCAGGGCATTCATTTGATCAAAAAAGGACATATTTTATCAAATGAATCATGCATACTAAGCACTTTTAAATAAATGTTACCCATAGAACTTAATACATATACACATATATACATAAATACACACACACACGCACACACATATATTTTTTTAGCTGCGCCCGCAGCACACCAAAGCTCCTGGGCCAGAGTTCGACCATGTGCCACAGCAGCGACAACACCAAATCCTTAAACACTAGGCTGCCAGGGAACTCCTAAACCTATATGGTTTTAAGGCAAATACTATTTGCGTACTTCCTATACCATTATTTAACTTTTTGTTGATAAGATTTTATAAGCAACTCTTCTGGAGGGCCCTCTCTTGAGAGACTGAAGCGGGCCGCCGGAACATGGCTTTCTTGGTTGGGCCTATCTGATCGCCATCGTGAGAACTCCGACTGTCCAGGTGTACAAAACCCCGGGGAAACAGAACACGTGCCCAGAGGATTTTAAAGGGAGCCACAGGAACAGGGAAGAGGCGAGGTCTGGACCCAGGCGGGCAGGGAGGCAGTGACCAGGGCACCTCAGCGGCAGAGCAGCAGACCCAGACCCCGTGCTACAAGCCAGCGTGGGGATGAGGAGCTCTGGGCCAGAGGACACCCCCCTGGAGGACTGGGACGCTCCGCCCTGGCCGCCCGCCCCGCACCTGGGGAGGGGTTCTTTCACCTTTTATTTATTTATTTATTTTTAAACAGCTCTGGTGAGGTACGATTTACATAGTATAAAACAGAGCAACTTTTTTTTGGAGGGAGGATGCTGTGCCCATGGCATGTGGAAGTTCCTGGGCCAGGGATCCAATCCCAGCCACAGCAGTGACCCAAGCCATAGCAGCGACAATGCTGAGCCCTTAACTGCTAGGCCACAGGGAACTCCCTAAAACAAATTAAGTGTACAATTCAAGGATTTTTAGTAAAATATGAAGTTGGGCATCCATCACCATAATTAGTACCTGCTGAGCAAATTCTGCCACCCTGCCCCCTCCAGACCAATTACACCAGAAGTTTCAGGTGGGGCCTCGGCTTCTGAATTTTAATTCTCTCCAGGTACAGGAAATGGCTGTAGGCTATGTTCCCAAGCTAAAATATTTACACAGAACTATGTACACAGATGGAGTTAGTAACTTGACACTGCAGTCAAGAAGTAAACTCCAAAGATGGGCGTTCTGCTTGCACTGCCATGTTCAGTGTAACTCGCTCAGGAAGGTGGGCAAGGATTGGAGAGCCCAGACCCCGTCCAGTGATGACCCCTCACCAGTCAGGGCCTCTGCAGGCTTCTGGTCCAAGAGCCAGTGCAGGCAAGGAACACAATCCCGGAGACACAAGGATTTCAATAAAGATGCTTGGTATTTCAGTCCAGCCGGTACCGAAGATAAACAAACTATAGGGCAGTGCTCCTCTCAGGGAGCTGTCCAAAAGACTGGTTTCTGTACACGTCACAAGATGCCAAATAATTACACTTGGCGTCAAGAGTCGTAACTTCAGAATCCATCTACAAGAAGACTACGACCCAAGAAACAAGCCATTTGCTTTCTGGGCTCAAAAGGCCTCTTGGCAAAGCAGCAGTCCTTCCCTGCATAACCTCGCCACCTGAAGGACTCTACCCCACCTGGAAGGTAACAGGAAACCCAGATATTTTTAAAGTGATAAAGCCTCGCCTGTTCCAAAGATGCTAGCCCCTCCCAGGCTCTGGGGAGGCAGCCAGCACCCGGCACAATGAAGTGGCTGCACAACTTCCTTCTGAGAAATTAGACTCTTCTCCTTTCTCACTAAAGACCAAACCACAGAGCCCACTTGAAGCATGACTGCACTGAAATATCAGACTACAAACGCCACCTCATTAGCACAATGCCCCCCCAGCACGTCCTCACACCTTCTGCTGTGGGCTGCTTACACACAGCGCTCTAGTTGTTTCTGCCCTGCCTGCCACTCAACCCACGGGTACGCCAGGGCGGGGGCTGTACATGCTGACCCAGCCCTGGGACCTAGTACCTGGGCCTGAGCTTGGCACGCTGGGGTGCTCAGGAAATGCGTGACCAACCAGCACACTTGCTAGCAGGGTGGCAGTACTTGCAGGGTGAATACCCTGAGACATGAGGAGCCCTTCCTCGTTGGGGACAGAGACATGCCCAAAGTGCTGTGGACTGAACCATGGGTTTCCCCACCCTACCTCCCTCCAGGTCCCCATGGAGAAGTCTTAAACCCCCACCTCCATGTGATGGTATTGTGAGGGGGCAGTAATTGGGGTCAGATGAGGTCACGACGGTGGGGCCCTCAGGATGAGATTGGTGCCCTTATGAGAAGAGGCACCCGCTGCTTACAAGGCAGGAACAGAATCTGCTGACGCCCGATCCTGGACTTCCCAGCCTCCAGAACCTCGAGGAATAAATGCGGCTGACAAGCCTCCCAGGCTCTGGTATTTTAGGAGGGCAGCCTGAGCTGCCTAAGACTAGGTCATTATGCAGATGGTACCCAGCAAGAGCCAGCCCCGAGCCCCACTAGGCAGTACAGGCAGGGCAGCTGTGCCCTCTGATCCAGGCAGAGCCTGCAGCTACTTCCCAGGAGGCTTGACTACCTCCTTCTACCCGAACCACTAGCTCTTAGATTTCCCGGACTAGAACTTCACATCTTAGCTTCCTGCCTGACTTTACCCGCAGAGCCCCTCTTCAGCACTGCTAGGATCCACACGATGCCCTTACAGGGAGACAGGGGCTGGGAGGGCATCAGCCCATGGCCAGAGGTGGCACTGCTACAGTTGAGGCCGGAGGTCCCACCGTGCCCCACATCAGCCTTTCCACTCAGCCTTCTGGAAGCGCACTGCAGAGCAAGCAAGGCGGGGACCCTGAAAACCAGCACAGCCCTGGTAGCAGAGGCTGGCATCAAGGGGAATGGAGCCCCAAGGCCTCATAGCCCCCGCTTTCAACAGGAGCAGACAAGGCAGACTTGAGCTGCTGTCCGTCCTCCACAGACACTCCCTGCCCACCCTGCCCACCCGAGGGGCCGCCAGATTCCCTGGGCCCCTTCACTCTATTGAACCCTGCAAAGAAGCCCTTCAAGGTTAGCCTGGGGCTGGCCACCCCACTCCACGTTAGCAGGACTCCTCCTCTGGGCCACTGCCCTACTTTGATTTTTGTTTTATTTTTTTATGATTTTTTTTCCATTATAGTTGATTTACAGTGTTCGGCCAATTTCTATTGGACAAAGCAACCCAGTCATTCAAACATATATGTGTATGTATACATACATACATAGACATAGTGTTTTTCTCACATTATTCTCCATTGCGTTCCATCACAAGTGACTAGATTCAGTTCCCAGTGCTCTACAGCAGGATCTCATTGCTCATCCATTCCAAAGGCAATAATTTGCATCTATTATAACCCCGAACTCCCAGTCCATCCCACTCCCCCCCCCCGCTTGGCAACCACAAGTCTGTTCTCCAAGTCCATGAGTTTCTTTTCTGTGGAAAGGTTCATTTGTGCCATATATTAGATTCCAGAAATAAGCGACATCATATGGTGTTTGTCCTTCTCTTTCTGACTTACTTCACTTAGTATGAGAGTCTCTAGTTCCATCCATGTTGCTGCCAATGACATTATTTTGTTCTTTTTTATGGCTGAGTAGTATTCCATTGTGTATATATACCACATCTTCCTAATCCAGTCACCTGTCAGTGGACATTTAGGTGGTTTCCATGTCTTGGCTACTGTGAATAGTGCTGCAATGAATGCAGGCGTGTTCACTGAAAGTTCTGTCTGGAGATATGCCCAAGAGTGGGACTGCTGAGTCATACGGTGGTTCTAGATTTAGTTTTCTGAGGTACCTCCATACCGTTTTCCACAGTGCTTGTCCTACTGCCCTACTTTTAAAAATATGTATTGTATGGTAGCAGCTTCACCCACTGCTAAATGCTCTGAATCCCCTGCCAACAAGGAAAGCCAACGCTGAGCCTACCTCCCGAGTCCTGGGCAGGGCCTGGCATGGAGAGCAGCTCTGGAGAACAATGCATGGTTCTCTTCCTCCCACTCTTCCAGGAACCGCACAGGACCAGGCCCTTCCTATACCACCCAGCACGTGACCACTCCTCATGGGGACACAGAAGCACTCACCCAAGGGAGGCCCCAAGTGGCTCCTCATGGAGACGCCTGCACCCGGACGCTGGGAAGCCCACGCGGGTAGGCAGCCAGGCCTCTCTGCTCTGCAGAGCAGGCTCGGGGCACGGAGAGCCGCTGCAACAAGAGCACACCAGGAAGCGCGTGGAGCCTGGGACCCATTTACACGGATCTGTTCCCTCTGTTCCTGACTCCAGCCCTGGGTCTGAACTCGGCCAACTCAGTTCCAGGTCTCCACATTGAACAGAGACTACTTTAGGCAAAGGCTCCCTGCCGGCCTGCTTAGAGCCCCCGAGGTCTTCAGGGGTCACTAACAGGAGGCGGACACACAGCAGGCTCTAAGACGTTTGTCAAGGGACCACGTCAAAGGCAAGGAGACACATGGCCATGTGCCCGTGATATGAAAACGCCACGCTTCTGACAGACACGCAAGTAGGTCCTTCTGCCCGGAGGCGGGGGCATCACCAGACCCAGAGCCTGACGGACTCAGCCCCACAAAGGTCCGCCGGGAAGGCAGCGCCGTTGCCCTGTGGATGAAGCACTGGAGCGGGCTCCCGCACGGGCCCAGGCCAGAGGCAGGGCCAAAAGGAAACGCACAGACCTGACCTGGCTCCCCGCAGGGTCCCCGGCTCCCGGATTCGGGGCAGACAGCAGCCCCCAGTCCAAGCCCGGCCAGACCTCCCTCTTCTGTCCCTCCAGGGACTGCTGCAAGCAGCTCTGCGCCTCCACCTGGAGGACGTCCCCAAGAACGACCCGGGGTGCCAGTCCGACAGGGGCCTCGCACTGGCCGGCCGCTCCAAGGCAGCCTTGGTCCTTCCAGGAACAGCTGCCTCCACCTGTCACCTTCAGAACTGGGCCCAATATCCCGAGCCCAAGAACAAGAGCTGCAGTCGTGCAGCCACCACTGGCCCTCACCACCAGGCACAGCTGCCCTGTCAACCTGCACCCTCCCACTTTCGCCCCACAGCGGTCTGCACCGAGCTGACCCCCCACGTCAGGTCAGCCAGGCAGGGCAACGGTACAAAAGTACAGTGGCCTGGAAGCCTCTGGGCGTGGGACACGTGGCCGGGGGGGCCTCCCGGGGCGGGCTGCGGCCGAGGGCCTTCAGCTCTCAGTCCTCCTGGGGCCTGGGTGGGCGGCACAGAGCCCCCCAGCCCCAGCCCTCTCAGGCCAGACCATCTCATCTGAAGGGACAGCTGTCAAGGGCCACGCCTGCTCGGAACAAGGCTGCGTGGGGCCTTCCTCAGAGCGAGCTGGCCCTGCCCGCTCCCGGGGGCACTCTTTAGTATCTGCCCTGCTCCCCAGAACCCAGCCGTGGCACCGGGTCCCGGAGACACGAAGGCACTTTGTGCAACGTCTTGAGCCCCAGGAGCAGCAGCATTCTCATGGAGCCGGAGCCCGAGCCAGGCCCAGGACGAACATGGACAACTTACTCTCCGCAGACCCCAAGAGGGGAGTTCCGCCTGGAGGGACTTGCACCGTAACCCCCTCCCAGCACCCCTCTGTGCCCACCAGACTCCACGTGGACCACCAGTCGCCCCCAGGACGAAGGCGGATGCCACGTCCAGCCGCACAGAGGAGCACTCCGGTGTCCAGCAGCCGCCTGGCAGCCGGAGCATTCCGCACAGGTGCCTCCTGCCCAGGCGTCCTCTCCGGTCAGGCTCGCCCCCCAGGCAGCCCGGCTCCCCCGAGGCAGACGGAGAGAGCAGGTCACGTGAGGGGCCTGGGAGCATGAGCCCTGCTGCACGACCACCCGTCATCTGCAAGGGCTTTGGGGCCCATAAACCCCATAACCCCCAGCGCTCCCAGGAGAATGGACACAGGTGGCCCTGCAAGGAGGTTCTGCACCTTCCCTTGAAGAGTCTCAAAAGATCAGAGGACCTTAGCTGGGCCCGGTAAACCCAGCCAAGATATCTCCTGTCCTGGGAGCTGGGCAGAGTCCAGCTTTCCTGGCCTCAATGGGCTCCCCTGGGCTGCGTCAGGCCCTGGAGTCTTCTGAGAGCTCCCAGGTGCATCCCCAAGCAGGGCCGGAGGGGTGCTGGAGCCCCTGTGCCTCCCTAAATTCTCTTTTCCGTGGACTTGCACTTCTGTTCTGCTCCTTCGGTGTCTGCTTGCTGGGTCTGTTCTGCAAGTTCCTGCCCTGCCTCAACATGGGGGTCTGGTTGTCTTACTGCAACAAAGCTGCAACCTGGGCACATTTTTAAACCTCTCTGAGTCTCAGTTCTTCAGCTATAAAATGAACTACCCTCCGGGCAAGGCTTAGCCAAAGTCAAACAAGAACAGCCCTATCAAGTACCCGACGGCGGGCCTGGCCCCACGTGCTCAGTGGACAACAGCTGCCATCGACCAGGGCACGGAGACGGTACAGAGACGGCGCTGTCTACTGGCCAGCTTCCCACCCGTTCCTCCTTCCTCACTGCAACTTCCTGGGCATCAGAATACCCTCCCTGGAAGGACTATAGCCCCAGGCATCAACCCCCTTCCCTGGCCTGCTTCCCTTCCCTGGTCCTCTGCAGATGGGAGCCTGGAGCCAGCATCTAGGAGGCTCAAGTCCTCCCAGGGCTCCCTGGTGAGGTGCTGCAGCCCAGGCCCCACCTCTGACCCCAGGGGGTAACCCTTCCGGCGAGGTCACAAACTGAGCACAATCTGACGCTCTCCCAGACTTGGAAGGTGTTGCCAAAATGTCAAAGGCGACTGAAGAATCACTCCGTCTTTAACTCATCTGCCACCAGGTGGGAAAGCCAGAGCTAAGTCAAGATTCAGCGGCAGCGGGAGAACACGGAAGAGTGTCCCTTATTCCACTGGAGTCTCCCGGAACCCGAGGCCACCTGTTTCCAGCCCACCCCTTCACAACCTTGGCAGAGCTGTTTCTGAGAAGGTCCAACACAGCGCCCGCACACTCACCCGGTCCTCCCATTAGCCCTGTTCCTAGACCTGCAAACGCCATGGCACCCACCTCACTCAACCGGAAAACAGGCAGTTCTAACCAACTACTTAACCCTCTGTGCCTCCTGGCTCCTTATACTAAAGTACACATGTCACAAAGTAAGAAGTGCTGCAAACTCTCAGTGCCTTAAAGGCAGAAACTGCTTCTTCATCGTCGTAGCCTCAAGTCCCCAGGAAACTGCACTCAGTAGCTCTAAGTCTGGTCAATGAATAAACGCAAAAGTTCCAGACAAAGGCTCGCATATTGACACACACACGGTATAAACCCTTCCCCAAAGCCTCCGGCCCTAGGACACTGTGTTATCACTTCTGAGAAGAGAACGGATTTTGCACAAGCCTCCCCTCAGGCTGGGAGGGTCTTAGGAGACGGCCACGCTCCACTCCTCCCTCTACAGATCAGACGCTCTGGAGCGAGGCGTCCGGAAGAGAGAAGAAAGCCCCCCCGCCAAGCACCAGCCAGGGAACGACAGCGCCGAGACCAGAGATGTGAGCCCGCTGGTTCCTGGCACCTATTCCTCCCACTGGCATCCTGGCAGCTCCTGCAGAGAACAGTCCACGTGCAGAAGACACACCATGGTTTTAATACCATTTTCTTGCCACGAGCACTCCCATGGTGTGTGTGCAGTACGAACTCCTCTGTCGTAAACGATAAGCAATTAATATTTTGAAATATTTTCAAACAGGTGTTTCTATTCAGCAACAGGCTGCTTCGTTTCCCCGAGCGCCTCCGGCCAGGCCTCCTTCTGTTTGGGGTATAAAGCTGCCCGCAGGGATGGTCACTACCTTTAACAAGCAGCCTGTCTCGCACAGAAACCCGCCGAGTGGAGTCGGAGGCTGCGGGGGACGCCCGGGACCCCTTGAGACCGTCGTCCCGCTTCAGTTTGCTCGCCAGCGTCAGCATTCCTGCTGCCTTTACCCTGAAAGACCAAACACAGGGTGAGGACGCATCTCCGGACCGTGGCTGGACAGCGAAGACAGTGATGTCAGGGGGGTTTAATTGTTTCCCCATAATTTAGCACGTAAGGTACATAAAGAAGACTAGAGTCCTTCGTAATGAATCTGGGGGTTCTCTATGCCTCTCTAAATATGATTTTCTAAAGTATGAATGAAAGTTTCGCTTGAAGAGCCAAGCACATAGCACTCGGTGGGCACCAGGCCCCGGCATGCAGCAGTGACCATGCTCCCCGAGCTCATGGTCTAGGGGAGCCTCTGCTGACGGTTCCACGGGGGCCCAGCACAGCCCACCGGTATGTCCGCCCTTCCTGCCGTGGGGACCAGGCACCCCCGGTGTGGCCCCAGTGCCTGGCCCATCGCAGACGGGGGGGAACGGGCTCCGGTGAGGAGGGAGCCTCGCTTTCTCTCCTCCTTCCTTTAATAAAGGTGTGGCTGGACCCTTAATAAGCACCTTCACATTCACGTATGTTGTGCTGTATTTACAGTGTTAGGCAATCTCAGCATAATTCAGTTATAATTAGTGCCCCACACTGGATTCTTTTCACTGGCTGCTTCCCACCCACCGAGTTTCAGGTGCCCTCTCGACAGCTCACTGGGAAGGACCATAAAGACCAAACACAGGGGATGCACTGACCACTTGGGAGGAAGGACTGAAGGTGTCCGCAGCGTTTACAGAGGGAACCATCCTACCGAATCTGCCTTCTCTACGTAAGCCACCCTTCACCTGGCAGGCCTCCTAACCCTTCTTGCTTGTTTTACCAGCTGGAGAGAAATTCTGGAACTTCTTTTGATTGAGGATGAAAATTGGTCACCAGCTCAATATTCCCAAACTTTCCTTTGTGGCTTTAACATAATTTCCTTTTGATACCATTCTGATCATTTTCAAAAGAAAATGATCTAAAACTTCCGGATGAAAAATGGACGTGAGCACACAACGCTTGGTTTGAGTTCAAGATCTTTAAAGGCGAACCGTGAGAGTAACCTACTCCCACTGGTATTTTTAACCACTTTAACCCAGGTCCTCACAGAGCTTTTACACCATCTTCTGTGTACCCTCCAGCCCATAAAGACGGTCGGACTTCATTTTCTATTATGTGTACCATGAAAACAACGTATTAAATATGGCCTTTTGAACTGCACAGGACCCACGCACAGACACACACACGCCTGGTCCCCTCATGCACCCCTGGTCTAAGTGCTTCAACAGACAGTTCCACCTGACACGAGCGCTCACAAGCTCCTAGAATTTCCAATCTGGGGAGGACTTCTCCCCGAGATCCCACTCTTTGTCATGGGTGTGGACCCTGGGACACCTGGGGCCCAGGAACTGGGCTGTCGGAGGCCACTCAGCTGCTACAAGAGGTCACCGCAGACCCACTCGTTTCCCTCTGAGGATGACGGGAATGTTTCCACCCCGAACAAGGGGGTGATTTCAGGCCATACACACACCAAAGTCCGATCAAACTGCGTGTTTAAATATGTACAGGTCAGCGTGCTTCAGCTGTCCCTCAGTAAAGGTGACGAGACGTGACAGTTTCTTCACTCCCACTCTGCCACGCGCTCTCTCCTCAGCTGGACCTACACGGAGGACCAAACCACCAACGCTCAGCTCAGCTTCACCTGCGGCAGGAACCAGGGGCTCACAAAGGAAGCTCACCAGGGAGGGCGCCGGGGAGCCAGGAACGCCTGTGGGGGCTCAGCCCACAAGCCACCAGAGGCCGCAGCACCGTCTGGAGCCGGGCGCTCCTGGTCGGCCTCCACCTGCACCATCTGGCCCGCGATCCCTCGCGCAGGTCTGGATCCCAAGCAGTGTGTCCCCCCCCCCCCAGCAAGCCCGCTGCCTCGCACCCACGCCTGAGCACATGGATGCGTCGCCTGATGATAGGCCGAGAAATGCAGCTGTCACAGGTCCACTTGGTCTTCAGCCGCTAGCGGACCCTGGCACTACGCACACGGCCAGCAACAAAGCCCAGCACCGGTAGAGAGAGCTCGGCAGGCGGCAGCCCGGGAAAGTCCTCCTACGGGGCCCGGCGGGAAAGCGGGTCCCAGGGCACGCGACTGGTCCACACTCAGCTCCTTGAGCACCTGCACAGGAGGAGATGCTCAGAGGGTCCCGGCAAGACTCACACACACAAAGGCTCACACCCGGACACTCTTCCGTGTCGCTGCAGTTGGAGGTCCCTGCTTAATTCGCGTCTCCTCACTACCCCATCCTGAACTCTTCTCTGCAGGCAGAGTGTGCCCCATACTCAATCCCATTTTGAGTCAGACTGCTGGTTTGCAGCCCTCAACAAGTTTATGGCCGTTAATAAAATACACTGGGCACTGGCTGTGCAAGACAGAAGAAAATAACACTGGTGCTTTGTTTTCCTCAGGAAGACAAGACTTATTTTCCTAACATTCTAAGCCATCTACACACGGGGACCATCTATCCTCCAGCGCCTGTCCCTCTCCCACACGCCACTTCGGGACAAACCAAAGGTCTAATCTGGGACTACTTCAGCTGTTAAATTAAGTCTATACAAAGAGATCTGAACAAAAATAATTATTCAAGCTGTCAATTAACGGAACACCTGCAGTTTGCTTCAGAAGTCTCTCCTTAACTATGCTTCCCGCCTTGCAGGACTGGTTCAAAACTAAGCTTCCCCTTCACTGCAAATGACACTTTGACGAGGGCAGCATTTTCAGTAACAACAGATCAACTACACAGAAGAGCACCCGCAGTCTCTAACTCCACTAGTTGAAATCGGGCCATTTAAGTTCTTCCTCTGGGCGGGATGTGCTCTCAGACTGTTGAGAGATTCTGCTGTGCTATTTCCTAGTCTCATCCTCAAGTGTTTACTCAGTGCTCCTGCCCGTTGTGGCCAAATCAGGTCCGGGTGACCGTCAGCTCAGTGGGTGGGGAACTCCTCGTTTACAATTCTTCCTGCCCTGGAAAAGTCCCAATCGAAGCTTAAAAGATGGAACTGCAGGTCACTAGGGGACAACCCACATCTCCAGCCAAAGCGGCCCAGATGGGGACACACAAAAGTCCACACCCCACCCTCCCTCTTTAAAACGCCAGGGCAAGGTGGCTGGCTGCCCAGTGACCTTTGGAGCCCAGCCCTTTAATTTTAGCGATAAACCTGCCGTTTCCTGAGTGGCAGCTGTGTCGGGGGTGGAGGTCCTCAAGTCCAGACCACCTAGGTGGCCGTGGTCTCTCTCTGAACACCGCTCCCACCATTCCGGTCCCCTGCCTTCACCCCCTTGCCCAGCCAGGGGCCTCTGCACGAGGGAGGTGGGCCTCCTCCGTGTTCCTCGCCAACCCCGGCTCATTTCTGGAAGCTTCTGCTCAATCTGATATCCAGGTCTGGAAGGCCCTCCCTCCCTTCGCCGCCCCTAATGCTGCTTCTTTAGGATAACAGGCTCCTCCATCTCCTCCACGAAGCCTTCTCTGGCCACTCCAGTCCCTCCCGACCCCACTCCGGCGCTGGACGGAGGCAGAGAGGGGCGGGCCCGATCCGCTCCGGGGACAGAAGAGGCAACCGCGACCCAGGGAGCCGAGGGCCACACCCAAGATTACACACCAGCGGAACCAGGTCTAGAATCCGGGACTGGGCCGTAGGGATTGGTCCAGGATGTCCTCCCCCATTCTGGGCCCCGGCAAGATCCTCCACCCTAGCCGTGCTGCCCCGGGTTGTCCGGAGGCCGCCCGCAAGTTGGCGGGGCGGGAGCCCGGCTCCTCCGCACCCGCACCGCCCCCTGGCCTAGCCCGATTCCCCGGGAGGCCGGGAGGCCGCCCGCCCGCGCCCGACTCCCGCTGCCTCCGGCCACGTCGGGCCGGTGACCTTGGGCCCGCTGGGCGCTGCGCTTCCCCCCCGACAATGCGGCCGCAGCTCCCCCGCGACGGCGGCCACGAGCGAGGCCGTGTGTGCCCGGCACAGGTCGGGGCTCCGGGAGGGCCGGCCCTCCAGCCCCGCCGCGGCCCGCGCCCGGCCCGCACCCCGGCCCGCGCCCCGCAGCGCCCGCCCACCGGCCCTCGGGCCCCGGCGCCCGGTCGTGAGGAGCGGCGCGGCCTGAGGCGGCCCCGGCGTCGCCCGCCCGCCGGGTGCACCGGCGCCGCGGGAACCGAGCCGCCCTCTGGCCGGCGGCCGCCCCTCGCTCGCCGCAGGGCCGCGCGCTCCTCACCTGGGCACCCGGAGACAGGCGAGGCGGGACCGGCGCCCAACACCATGCCCGGCCGGCCGGCGGCGGCGAAGCGCAGCCCCTCACAGCAGCACCGGCTCCGGGCGGCGGGACCGGAAGTAGCGGGGCGGGGACTCTGCCGCTCTCGCCCGCGGCGGCCGCAACAGCAGCTGGCGCTTTAAAAAAAAAATTCAAAGCCGCGAAGAACTTTATTTAGAGACTGACACGCGAACAGCAGAGCCAGCGGGCCGGGGCCGGGGTAGGCAGCCGGCAGATCCGGCCCCTCTCATTGGCAAGGAGCGCGGCTGGGGGGCGGGCGCGATCCTGAAGGCCTCCGATGATTGGCCAATGGCGCCCGGGGGCGGGATCTCCAAGTCCTTTCCGCAGCAGCGCCGGTTCCTTTGCGCTGCGTTCCTGCTTTCATTCATTTGGTCGTTTGGTAGGCCTGGGCCTGCGGCTCAGAGGTTCCCCGCGCAGCGTGGCCTGCTGGGGCTGCCAGGTCCGAACTGACTGCCCCGGTGGATGGGGTGCCCGCTATGTGCCCATCCCAGGGCTCAGGGTGCAGAGGACCAGGCCGCCCCACAGTCCGCGGTGTCAGGAGTGAGGGGGGCGGGGCGATTAGACCTGCAGCCACCAACCCCCAACCCCGGGAAGCCTCGGGGAGCCTGCAGTGGAGTGGGTGGGCTCTTTCCTGTTGTCTTAGGGTTTATTCCTTCTATTAGCTCTTACACTTCCGTGACGTACTTAATTTAAAAAAATCCATTTCAAGTTGTTCTAATTTCTGGTTTGCTGAGTACAAATTATTCTCAAGTTCAGGTGTGTTTGGTTAATAGGTGCTCTGGCGGGGGTCGCCAGCCTCCTGGAGGAGTGAGTCGTCTGAGAGAAGAGGTTCACCTCGTGGACGGGGAAGAAAGAGCCAAGGAGTTAGAATTTTATTTCCAGAAGTCCCACTGAGAGGTTTTAAACAGTGGAGTGGCAATTTCAAGTTTCTTTTCCAAAAGAGCCTTCTGGCTCTGAGGGACTGGTGGGAGGGGAGCCAGACAAGAGTCGGGAAGACCAGTTAAGAACAGAATTCATGGGATTCCTTCTGTCTGGGAACAGCTTCGTCCATCTTCACTGGGCTACCTCCTAAATTTTCCCATGCTTGGATCCACCTGCTCCGAGTGGTAAGGTGCAGGTGCCCCTCTGTGACTTTGCTGGACCTCCGTGCTCTCCTCTCCCTGGTGCTCAAGACTGTTGATGCCCGTTTCCCTATGCTCAGCTCCTCAGGCCTCCTCATCTGTGTTTCCCACCCTTCTAACCTCCTCCCCAAACCTGGTACATAACCGGGTCAAAACACATTGCTGGATAAGGGCTGCGTGTTTGTAGCCGGAGTCCTGGCGAGAGAAGATAAGACCTTGAAGCAGGGCAGCGAGTGAAGGCACACGTGGGTTGGCTTGAGCGCTTGTCTTACTAAGGAGAATTGTCTACACACCGTTCTGAGCCCACAGTGGCCCACCTCTCACTGCTGTGGGCAAATGAAGCCGCTTCTAGCTCCATTTCATGAGGCTGCCTCGTGCCTTCACCTGAGGCTTATTTAGGGTGTACTAGGCTCGGAAGTCCTGTAATCCTCACAGCAACCTCATGAAACGGGTATTTTATTATCTCCACCTTACAGATGAGGAAGCTCAGAAGTTACGTGTCTGCCCGACATGGCAGAGCTGGGATTTGCCCTCAACCAGTGCACCACGTCCCTTGGGCAGCAGGTGCGGCCATCAGCCAGGACTGCGGCAGAGTTGGCGTCCTGCTTCCTGGAGCAGCAATTTGTTTTCAACCAGGGCTCTTTCAGAAACAGAACTTTCACTGGCTTAAGCACAAAAGATTCAGAAGACTAGACATGCTCATAGACTCTAAGGAGAGAACGGGGAGCCTGGCCTCCAGCTCTCAGTGCCTCCATCTGGGTCTTGGCCTGGGACAGGGGCAGTGGCGGGGCTGGCCTTTTCCTCCCAGATGCCTCCAGAACTGGGGTCTGGCTTCAAACACACCTTTATAAACCAGGCCATAGAGGGGCCGTCTCTTCCCTTCCAGTTTCACATTCTCTGGGAGAGAATGGCTGGGCTGAGATCATGTGCTCACCGTGTGTGTGTGTGTGTGTGTGTGTGTGCAAGCCCATACATACAGGAGGAGGGGGAAGAGGACCAGTTGTGGGCCTACGATAGGGAAGAACCTTTGTATTCTGTTACAAGTTAATCAGTAAAGGCATGGTGCCTATAAGTTTAAATTATACACAATGGCCCACCTCTGGGGACCTCGCCTCCCAGCAATGAGCATCACACTCAAATGCCTTTGTTTCCTTCCGAGGAAACCTCTGACCAGGCCCACCTGTGAATGGCTGCAGGCAGGAAGAAATTAAGAGACCCCTCCAGAGTCTGACAGAACCAGGACTTTTTACTATAAGAGAACCCCTCCCCTTTTAGTATAAAAGAAGCCTGAATTCTAACTCCGGGAAGGTGGTTCTTGCGACACTTGTCCACCGTCGTCTCAGTCCGCTGCCCTTCTGAATCAAGTTGCTCTTCTTTGCCCCAGCAACTCAAGTCTCGATTTATTAGCCTGCTGTGCAGCAAGCAGCACGAGCTTGGACTCAGTAACGAGCCTCCAAGGGGGGTACTGATGCCAGTGGAAGCCCAGGGGGACACAGTGGGCCTTCACGCCTCCCCTGAGAAGCTCGACCCAGGGCCTCCGGCGGGAGCGTGGAAGGGGAGATGCCCCTATCTTTTCAGCCATTCCTGCCTCTGGACACCACTGCACGAGCTGTCCCAGGAGCTGTCCAGGCCTGTTCTGGGCCTCCCTCACCAGGTGACAGGGCACCCTTCAGCCTGGGGCAGCCTGCCAGCTGCTTAACATCGCCTGGGTGTCTGTGAGGTCAGGGCAGGGCCTCGGGGAAGCCCTGGGGGTCGCCTTCGTTAGCCATCCACTCACTCTTCCCTCTTGCTCATGCGGGATGGGGCAGAGCTCCCCCCATCAGTAGCCCCCCATCAGTGTAGACATTCCTGGCACCATGCTTCGGTGGGGGATTGCCCTGAGATTAAACCTGGCAGCAGAGCCAAGCCCCCCTGGTCCAGGGCTCGTGTGCCTTCCGCTGCCCCACACTGTCCTGGGGACTCCAAGCCTCCACCAGGGCAAGACCTTAGCGATGCTCCAGTTGCAGCCCCCTGCCTGGGTGGGAAGCAGCCTGGCAACACTAGGTGTAGAGGAGACATGGGGGAAGGGGCCAACTCGGCCCTCAGCTGGCACCAGCTCCACCTGTTCGGGTATTGCTCCAGGTTATCCTGGGGCACGCATCCTACCTCCAACCCAGGACTGCTCTCCTGGGGAGCAAGGCCCAGGGCACTGAAGAGTGGGCCTGGACACACACAGGCCCGCGCCCCTCTTCTGAAATCGGTTTCAGTAAGTCAGGAACCATATGGTGAACTTGAAGGGGACAGGACGTACCAGGCGCAGACCCTGCCCTCCGAGAGCATGAGCTCCTTGGAGAACTGGCACTAGGTAAAGCCCCATGGAATGGGGGGATACAAGTGGGACCCCCAAGGTTTGCACTGCACAGGGGAGCTCAGTCTCCATCGTCCCACCTGAGTTTAGAGACTTGAAGCAGGGAGAGAGGGAGGGTGGCTTAGAGGCCAATGGGGAGGCTGAAAACTATCAGTGAAAAATGCCGCTGCCACAGCAAGAAACAAAGGAGCTTGCAGCCATCAAGTCACCACATTACAGCCGCCCTGACGAGACTCAGGATGAGAAAGTGCAGGATGCTGGCCCGAGGGCTGAGGGCCCTTATACAAGCCTCAGCCCCTCGGCCCTTCTGCCATGTGAGGACACAGAGAGAAAGTGGCCCTCTACGAATCAGAAAATGAACCTCAGGGGAGTTCCCGTCGTGGCGCAGTGGTTAACGAATCCGACTAGGAACCATGAGGTTGCGGGTTCGGTCCCTGCCCTTGCTCAGTGGGTTAACGATCCGGCGTTGCCGTGAGCTGTGGTGTAGGTTGCAGACGCGGCTCGGATCCCGCGTTGCTGTGGCTCTGGCGTAGGCCGGTGGCTACAGCTCCGATTCAACCCCTAGCCTGGGAACCTCCATATGCCGCGGGAGCGGCCCAAGAAATAGCAACAACAACAACAACAAAGACAAAAGACAAAAAAAAAAAAAAAGAAAATGAACCTCAATGGATACCAAATCTGCAGACACCTTGACCTTGGACTTGCAGCCTTCAGAGCGGTGAGAAATACATTTCTGTTGTTTATAAACCTCTGGACTGTGGTATTTGGATAAAGCAGCCTACGTGGACTAGGATGGGGAGACTGTCCTGGATTATCCAGGGGGCCATCAGAGTCACAGCGTCCTCATGCGAGCGGGGCCGCCGAGTCAGTAGCAGGGATGTGACCAGGGAAGCAGAGGGTGGGATGACTGGAGCAAGGGGACCGAGCGAAGGAGCCCCAGGGGCCTCTAGCTGAAAACAAGCAGGAACACATCTCCCCTGAATCCTCTGGAGGGAACAGGGCCCTGCTGACCCCTTGATTTTGGATTTCTGACCTTCAGAACCACAAGAGAATAAATACAGGTTTTGAGCCACTGTTGGTCATGGCACCCATAGGAAGCCAATGCACCACATCACCAGGAACAGGGCTGGGAGTGGCTGCTGGTGGCTTCACGGGCAGCCTGGGATCTAGGCATCCAGGAAGCCCCCCTGGAGGACTGGGCAGGTGCCATCAGCCCGGGGCTCATCATGACACATTCACAGGGATTCAGGATGCTCAAACCACTGTTGCAGTGAAGTACTGTAGCCTGTGTTTTACATTTTGTATAATTTCTAGAGTTTTCGTGGCTCTAAGTATCTGACATTGTCCTCTTCAGAGAGTGCTATGGGGGAAATGCCACAAAAGACTGTTCCCTCTTTAAAACACCCATGATTGAAAATGGACATCCGGAGTTCCCGTCGTGGCGCAGTGGTTAACGAATCCGACTAGGAACCATGAGGTTGTGGGTTCGGTCCCTGGCCTTGCTCGGTGGGTTAAGGATCCGGTGTTGCCGTGAGCTGTGGTGTAGGTTGCAGACGCGGCTCGGATCCCGAGTTGCTGTGGCTCTGGCGTAGGCAGGTGGCTACAGCTCCGATTTGACCCCTAGCCTGGGACCCTCCATATGCCGCGGGAGCGGCCCAAGAAATAGCAGCAACAACAACAAAAGACAAAAAAAAAAAAAAGAAAAAGAAAATGGACATCCATTGGAGTTGACGAAAACGCTGGGGGAACCAGGCAGGAACATAATCAGGAGCAACCATCCTGTGTTGTTTTTTTTTTTGTTTTGTTTTGTCTTTTTGCCTTTTCTAGGGCCGCACCCACGGCATATGGAGGTTCCCAGGCTAGGGGTCGAATTGGAGCTACAGCTGCCAGCCTACACCACAGCCACAGCAACGCTGAATCCTTAACGCACTGAGCAAAGCCAGGGATCGAACCCCAAACCTCACGGTTCCCAGTTGGATTCATTTCCACTGCGCCATGACAGGAACTCCAGGGTTAGAAAACCTTTAGACGCATATTGCCTGAGTTTGCTAAAGCTGATGAAACCAAGTGCTCTAGACAGGGAGTGGCTTAAACCCCCAGAGCAGAGCGCTGGGCTCTGGGGCCCAGAAGCCCGAGATCAAGGTGGGCGGGGTTGTTCCTTCCGAGGCCGTGAGGGAACACCTGTTCCTGCCTCTCTCCTCAGCTTGTAGATGGTGTCTCCTCCCTGGGCCCTCGCCTCGTCCTCCGCTGCGTGTCCCTCTGCCCAAATGTCCCCTTCTTACAAGGATGGGCCCTCCTGCAATGGCCTCGTTTACTCGCCTCTGTAAAGGCCCCATCTCTCCATGAGGTCACACTCGCACTGTGAGGTTCTGGGGGGGTAAGACTCCAACATGAACTTGGAGGGGACATGATTCCAGGCCTAACATATACACCAGCTGCTAAGCGTTGCTGAGGGCGGTGGGATGGAGTGGGGGTGGGGTGGGAAGGCCCCGTCCCTTAGAAACCTGTGCCTTGTATTTGTGGGGGGAGGTGGGGGGGGAGCATTTAGGATCCTGTTCAAAACCCTGCCCACCAAGTGCCGAGAGAGGGGATGGGAGCTGCTCTCCTTCCAGGTACAGGAGCCACACGGGGACCCTGGCTGGGGATGGTGGAGGCCCTGGGCCCCCATGAGGTGGGGAGCTGGCTGCAGGACAGCCTTGGGTCTCCTGTGGGCATCTCGGGTGGCCTGGGAAGCTAAGGGTCTGAGACTGGGGCATCCTGGGAGGGGCAGCTACCCTCCATCTCCTGCCACCACTCACAGGGGTCCACCCTGACCACTGCCACCAAGACAGAGGACAGTTACGGGCCTGCCCAGTCGGCCTCCTGTTCACTGCAGGGGTGGCCTCCTCCCACCTTGGCCTCAGCATGAGGGGAGGGGGCAGAAGGGGAGGGGGAAGCAGGGGGGGAGGAGGAGAAGGGAAAAGAGGAGGAGGGGTGGGCAGGGTGCTGGGCAGGGTGCTGGGCAGGGCTTGGTCCACAGCTTCCCGAGGAGCTGCCCTCCCCCAGCACCCCTGGACCTGGAGCAGGGCTGCCTCTCCAAGGCCACATGGAGGCACCACCAGGGCCGGGCTGGAGGGGTGTCCCTCCACTGGGGTGGCACTGATGCCTGCTCATCAGGGCAGCCCGTAGGGGACACGGAGGTGTCCTAAGCACTAGACCACCAGGGAACTCCCAGCAGGATTTACTCTGGGCTGCAGTGGTCATTGGGAACCAATTACACCTTACTGAGCTGTCCGCTCTTTCCCCACTGAAACGTAAGGTTGTGTCACTCATGTGTCAGGGCCCTGAATGTGTCTGGGCCTGTTTCTGGACTCACTATTCTGTTCTAATTCTCTGCCCTCCCACTAATAACTATTCCCTTCTCATTATTATAGTTTTATAATAGTAGATCTTTTTTTTTTCAGCCACACCTATGGCATGCGTAATTTCCTGGGCCAGGGATTGAACCCACACCACATCAGTGACCCGAGACACAGCAGTGACAACTCTGGATCTTTTCCCTGCTGAACCACCAGGGAACTCCTACCATAACAGTTTTTTTGTTTTTGTTTTGTCTTTTTAGGGCCACACCTGTGGCATACGGAGGTTCCCAGGCTAGGGGTCCAACTGGAGCTGCAGCGGCCGGCCTCCACCACGGCCACAGCAATGCGGGATCCGAGCAGTGTCTGCGACCTACTCCACAGCTCATGGCAATGACAGCAGCTCCCACTATAGGAGGTCACGATCTCAGGTGGCACAAGCTCCCTTTCGTCATTCTTCCCCTCCCCCCAGAATGCCTTAGCCGTTCTAAGATTCTGACTCTTCCATATGAATTTTAGAATCAGTTTTTCTAATTCTTTTTGGATCTTTATTGGCGCCGAATCAAATCGAATCCTAATTTTGGTTTAAGGAGACAATTAAATTACTTCAGAAACATAATCCAGAGCAGATCGGGTTTTGGGGATGTCTATGGCTTGATATACAGTTTAGGGCCTCTTTAAGAAGATTATACTCAATTATATGAAGTTGGTACACAAAGTATACTCAAAGAATCCAAAACTGCAGAGGAAAGTGAGTATTCATTTAGAATGAGGAAATAATATATACTAAAAATATGGGATACCCAGAAAAATATGATCATATAATATGTGTAATAAATATTACATAAAATGAAATTATAAGTATATACAATATATGGCGTCTTTTTCTGTTTTTTCATGTTTGTGGTATTTGCAATTCACTTTCTCATTCTAAATAATATTACTTTCATCCCTAATTTTGCAGTCATAATTAAGTGTATGTCTTTGTAAAGAGCACCTCCACTCTATGACAAAACTGTGGTAGCAAAATAATGAATGTCTCCCTTCCCCCATCCTAGTTGGGTCCTTAACTGGCTGAGCCGCAGCGGGAACTCCTGCCACCCACTTTATTAGTCACATACTGTGTACCAGACCCTGGGCTAGGCTTGACCGTCATGTTGATACAAGGACAAAGTAGGCCCCAGCTCTTTTTTATTTTTTTGGCTCTTTAGAGCCGCACCCTTGGCATATGGAGGTGCCCAGGCTAGGGGTCCAACTGGAGCTGCAGCTGCCAGCCCACAGCACAGCCACAGCAGCGCCAGATCCAAGCTGGGTCTGCAGCCGACACCTACAGGTCACGGCAACGCTGGATCCTTAATGAGGCCAGGGATGGAAGCCACAACCTCTGGTGCCTACTCAGATTCGTCTCCGCTGCACCATGAGGGGACTCCAGTAGGCCCCCGCTCTTGGTTAGAAGCTGAAGGCAGGCAGTGTACTTGCCTAACAGGATCTGGGCGGCCCTATGCAGGAATCGCAGAGGGGGCCTCATTCCCCATTCTGACAAGATTAGGTCGGAAAGCAAGTCAGCTGATGTGAAAAAAACCTCCCCAAACAGCCCACTTACAAAATGAGCTATTTTTGTGCCTTTTAAAAATGAATTTGGCAAGTGACATGAGTCAAGATGGAGAAAGGAACTCTGAAAGTCTGCCCCTTCTAAAGAGCAACAAAAAATTGGCCAAAACAGTCAGAATTCTTTTTGGAACTCTGGAAATGAACCAAAGACTAGCAACAAGCCAGGAAGCATTTATCAAAAGGAGCAGGTGACTCTCAGTCCAAAAGAACTTGTGGGTGTCAACTTCATGCTAGTCCCATCCCCTGCTGCCCAGCCCAGCAGTAGCCCGAAAATGTGAGAGACTGAAATACAGACAGTGGGCAGCCCAGGTATAGACCAGAGCTCCGGTCCACACCCTGCAGCAGCCAGCACAGGACATGAACACATTATCGACAATACGCAGCCCAGGAAGCGGGCTTGCTGGAAGTCAGACCTGCAGGGAGAAAGGCTGCTTTCTCTTGGAACAATCCAGGAAGCGAAACAATTCCTTCTGCTACCATCTGTCCCCCAAAGGCCAGGACTGGGTTCATACGTGACAGCTTCCCTAATGTCTGTCCCCATATCCAGTTTCAGGCCAACCAGAAAAAACCAACCACACGAATCACTGGGGCTACCCCAGCTCCACGGCCCCCAGGCACCCTCAAACCTTCCCTTCCTCCCGCTGCACAGCTCTCTCACTGGTTTGCCTGCCTTCGAGTCTCTGCCAAGCACAAGGGACAGTGGTTGAGCCCCTTGCCACAGCCAGCTCTGAGAACGCAGGGCTTTGCTCATCTCATCTGGTTGATCTTTGATGATTTCCACAAAAATGACAGCTCATGTTCCCCACGGGGAGAGGAGCAGCCTTCACAAAGAACCGTCATTATTTGACCTGTCTGGCAACTGCTTCCGAAAGACCAGCTCCAAAGACTTATCTTCATTTCTCCTGATCTGGAACTTGGCCCGGGGCAAAAGCCACCATGCAGTGGACATTTTTCAAAAATATTCACAGGCAAGTTGTGAATACATCCTGGAGCCGTTGGAGTTCCCGCCATGGCTCAGTGGTTAACGAATCTGACCACGAACCATGAGGTTGCAGGTTCGATCCCTGGCCTCGCTCGGCAGGTTAAGGATCTGGCGTTGCCTTGAGCTGTGGTGTAGGTCACAGATGCAGCTTGGATCCCGTGTTGCTGTGGCTGGTGGCATAGGCCGGCGGCTATAGCTCTGATTCGACCCTTAGCCTGGGAACCTCCATATGCCGCAGGTGCGGCCCTAGAAAAGGCAAAATAAATAAGTAAATAAATATATCCTGGGGCCGTGGATAATGGTTGCGGCAAAACCAGAGTACCCACAACCCGCGTCCTTGTGTTGGAGAATGGTGTGAGGTCCAATATCCGGGCGCTGGGCATGCCGGTGGCTGCTGGGGTCTGGACCTGGTCGGAGATGTTGAAGGCACAGCCCACTGCACAGCAGACATGTGCTGGTTTATACTGGCCAGAGCTGGCATGTGGTCACCCCGCTCTAGGGACGCCGTCTTCCAGGGTTCCTGCTGAGAAGTGGCCATCACCTGCCAATGCCCGGCACACAGGCACACGGAGGGAGTGGGGGACAAGTGGCAGTCCTCCAGGGGCAGGAGGATGCAGGTGAGGTGTAGGCGGGGGCCAGGCGTGTGGGTGAGTGGACGGGATCAGGGTGCTGGTGTGGCAGGCGGCAGCGCGTGGCGTATCCAAGGGACCACAGGAAAGGTGGCACCAAGTTCCGCTGCAAGGCTGCTGAGGGTGAACGTGTTCTCAGTACATGCTGGGGACAGCGTCCCACCCCACTGCCCACCTTACAGCAGCTGCCATAGGACAGCCCTTCTTCTTGATTTGTCCCTACAGCGCCCTCCACTGGGGAAAACTTAATATTGCGTTCGCTGTGAGGGCAAAGGCTTAAAGGAATTTCTCCGTCACTACAGAGCAGGTACTGAAGGGTGAATTCGGAGCTGACACGGTAAATTGATTACTGGCATCAGTTAGGACAAGCATCCAAATAGTCTTTTCTTTTTTTCTTTTTTTTTGTCTTTTCTAGGGCTGCACCCACGGCATATAGAGGTTCCCAGGCTAGGGGTTGAACTGGAGCTGTAGCCGCCAGCCTACATCACAGCCATAGCAATGCAGGATCTGAGCTGCATCTGCAACCTACACCACAGCTCACGGCAACACCGGATCCTCAACCCGCTGAGCAAGGCCAGGGATCGAACCTGCAACCTCATGATTCCTAGTCGGATTCGTTTCTGCTGTGCCACAACGGGAACTCCCTCAGGTATTCTTTTCTGCTATTTCTAACACCTGTGTCAATTCGTCAGGTTTAACTGAAAGGTTTTGTCCATGTGGTGGGTTACTTTTTCCCGTTTCTTTGCATACCCGTTATTGTGAATTTCATCCTGAGAAATGGTAGATATTCTGAACTCCTACAATATCCTTGAGCTTTGTTTTGGGATGCAGTTAAGTCACTTAGAAACAGTTTGATTTTCCTGGGTCTTTTTTTTTTTTTTTTTTTTTTGTCCATACCTGCGGCATGTGAAATTTCCTGGGCCAGAGATCGAACCCATGCTGCCAGTGGGACCTAAGCCACAGCTGCAGCAACAATGGATCCTTAACCCACTGCGTCACATGGGAACTTCCTCCTGGGTCTTGCTTTTAAGGCTCGTTAGATTGGACTGGAGCAGGGCCCGGATTGGGCTAATTATTTCCACTACTGAGCTCACTGCTCTGTGCACTGTCTGTGTCCAGGAGTCACGACGTCTTCCAGTTTGGCTGGTGGGAACGGGCCCTGTTCCCAGGTCGGCGTGAGCTCCAGGCACTGTTCCCTCTGATCCCTTGGCTGTTTTGATTTCCAGTGGTTTCCTCACATGCGTGGCTGCCTAGTGCTCTGCTGAGCACCGAGTAGGTCTCCAGGGCTCTGTGTCTGCTCGCCCCTCTCCAGGGCTCTCTCCTGAGAACTCTGGCCGCTTGGCTGCCCTGGAGCCTCAGCTCCCTCTCGTCAGCTCCAGGCCCACCAGGCTCCACCTCAGCACCCCTGCCGCGTCCTGGGCTGCAAGCTGCAGGCGGAGAGCTGGGGCGATCGTGGGGTTCCCTCACTTGTTACCCATCACGTCCGTGTTGTCTGGCACGCAGTGTCCTGAGACCTATTGTTTCATTTATTTCATCTGGTTTTATTTGTTGGGGTTCCAGGTGGCTGTGTAGATCTGGTCCTTGTTACCACGTCTTGGCCAGAGTCACAGTCTCCTGGGATGCCCAGCAAACGTCCAAATGGAAATACTGAGGCGAGAGTTAGACATGCATATTTGGAGCTGAAGGAAGAAGTCCAGGATGGAAGGTTAAACTGGAATCTTCTAGAAATAGCGGGCATTTAGATGCAAAAGAGCAGCTGAGGTCACCATGGAGCGAGCACGGATCCAGAAGAGGGCCAAGGACCAAGCCCTGGGTTTCTTCAAAGTCTAGAAGCTGGTGAGGTGAGGAGCGTCCAGTACAGGAGACACCGGAGAAGAAACAAGAGGCCAGGAAGCCACGGCAGCCAAAGGAAGAACACGCGCCAAGGAGGCAAGAAACCGCCTTGAAAGTCTCTCATTGGCTGGAGTTCCCATTGTGGCCCAGCGGGTTACAAACCCAACTAGGATCCAGGAGGATATGGGTTCGATCCCTGGCCTCGCTTGGTAGGTTAAGGGTCTGGCCTTGCCATGAGCTGTGGTGTAGGTCACAGGTGCAACTCAGATGCCACGTTGCTGTGACTCTTGTGTAGGCCGGCAGCTGTAGGTCTGATTCGACCCCTAGCCTGCAAACTTCCATGTGCCACAGGTGCAGCTCCAAAAAAGAACAACAACAACAACAACAAAGTCTCTGATGGGTCAAGTTAGGTGATGCGAGACGTGGCCACTGCCTTTAGCCACAGCGATGCTGTTGGTGTCCCTGCAGGAACCATCTCAGAGGAGTTGGGGAGGGGGCAGCTTGCCTCGTGCAGCAGAAAAAACAGGAGGGACGAGAACACAGGAGGGAAGGAGCTGGAGACAGGTCAGACCGCGCTTCCAAGGAGCCTTCTTCTATAAAGGCCAGTGGAGAAGCAGCAACCGGAAGGCGATGCGGGGTGTCCAAGGAGGGCTCGCTGAGGGTGGGCGGTTTCGCGGCTTATTGGGAGGTTATCATAGGAGACACCCCACGATGGCGGGGACATGGATGACGCCAGAGGGAGGCACACGGTCACTGCTCATGAGACGTCCACGACAGGAGAGCTCGGGCTTTAAGTGGAGGCGTGGCCAGCCCACCCACAGTGACAGGGCGGCAGGGTGTGCGGCACGTGTGTGGCATGCAAGGACCTTCCCTGCTGCGTGTCTCTGATTAGGAAGCCAGGCCATCAGCTGAGAGATGAGGAGGGGATGTGGGGGGTGCAGGGCTGACCTCGGCCCGGGCGGCACAAAGGGCCCTGCTTGGGGTCACGTGTTCGTGGGCCTGGACTGTGGTGGACAGAGCTTCCTTAGACTTCACTTCCCTACGGCCAGGGCTCAAGGGATTGAGCCTCCTAGCTCCTCAGCCTCCTGCAATGAACCCCAGCTGAGGGGCCGGGCTTCCCAAAGGCAGTGCCCAGAAGCAGGGGGCCCCTGATCTTCGCAGCCTCTGACTTGTCCGCTGGGGCTCCTCCCCCTTCTTCCTCAGAAGCAGGAGAGGCAACAATGGATGGAGGCCAAGGCTTCGGACCCAGGAGAGGGCGTAGTGCCCAAGCCAGAGGAGGAAGGAACCTGTGGGGGGAGGGGACACGGTGGGGGCACGGCCCTCAGCCCGCAGCAGCCCTGTCCTGGGTCAAAGGGGACTGCACCAAAGCTACGTAAGAACAGGACACCATGTGAGCAAAGTTAAAATGGACAATGTGGAGTTCCCTGGCGGCTCAGCAGGTTAAGGATCTGGCAGTGTCATAGCTGTGGCTCAAGTTGTTGCTGTGGCTCTGGTCTGATCCCTGGTGGGCACAGAAGCTTTGCTTGGGAAATTGAGGGCCAAATCTGGGTCAATTTTTTTTTTCTTTACGGAGCCTGTTTTTGTTTGGCATCACTTATGTCCAAGAAGAAGTGAAAGCTGCCTGGAATCATTCACCAGAGAGCGTAAAGCAGGCGCTATTAGCCCCGAAAACTGCGCAGTTTTCTTGTCATTAGTGATCGGCCGTGTGTTAAGAGTAAGTTCTAGTGACTGATGTTTATGCGGGTTGGAGAGACAGGTTAACCAGGCACCTTAGGGTGGAGGGAAACCCCTGGATGCTGCCCACGCTGGTCCAGGTGAGGCGTCTGCACTCATAACGCACAGGTATGGGTGTCTCACAGGGGAGCCAGGCGGACCTCACTGTCCCATCTCGGCCATCCATTGGCAAGGGTCTAAAAGCCTCTTCAAGCCACAGGTTTTCATCTTCTCGTCTGTGACTGGGAATTATAATAGTACCCGCCTTAGAGGACGTTTGGGAGAAAGACGTAAAACACGGCTGGTACTCAGTGATGATGGCGCCGTCCTGAATCACGAGGCGCAACAATAACGCAAAAGATAAAAGACTGCCGTCCTGAAACTCTGCACCTTGCAGGTTCATTGTTTGTTGAAAAGCACTCTTGGGCTGTGCCAAAGACGTCTGAGTGGTCTGAGGTTTTATACCATGCGATCAATGTCACAGTATGTAATGGTAACCCTGCAACTGAGATGCGCTGGGGGGCGGCTGTCGCCATCCATACGACAACTGTGAAAATCACTGCGCTGGAAGGATCTGGGTTTTCACTTGTGATTGCAACTCACTCTGATGCTCCATTTCTAGAGAAATGCCCAGCAGTGTGAGAAAAATAAACAAACTCCCAGGAGCTGTGACGTTGGACTGCCTTGGGTAAAAACAGCCAAAAGTTCCAGAGAGAATATTTCCAGCTTTCTGGATATGTTTGAGGAATAGAAAAGTCAAGGACTAGCTGGGGAAGAAGGTGCGTGTACAGTAAACTCAGCTGCACAGACACACAGTCCGTGGGTGGAACTGGAGTCAGACCAGGGATGAATCCTCAGGGAGGTAAGGCTCTGAAAAAGCTTCTCATCCACAGGAGGCATTCGGGGCTGCCATGGACAGTTGTGCAGGCGTGCACTGCACAACTCAGGGACACCATTAATATCACACATCGTCAGGAGTTCCTGCTGTGGCACAATGGGTAAAGAATCTGACTGCTTGGGAGTTCCACTGAGATGTGGCTCAGTGGTAACGACTCTGACTAGAATCCATGAGGATGTGGGTTTGATCCCTGGCCCCACTCAGTGGGTTGCCATGAGCTGCGGTGTAGCTCACAGGTGCGGCTCGGATCTGGTGTTGCTGTGGTTGTGGTGAAGGCCAGCAGCTACCGCTCCGATTTGACCCCTAGCCTGGGAACTTCCATAGACTGTGGGTGCAGCCCGAAAAAGAAAAAAGAAAAAGAAAAAAGAATGTGATGGCAGTGGCTCAGGTCTCTGTGGAGGCGCAGATTCAATCCCTGGCCTGGGAACTTCCAAATGCCAAGGGTGTGGCCATTAAAAACATATACCGCATAATCATATGTGGCAAACGCTTTGGCCAGGGTGCCACCTTTTGATCTTACCATGTCAGTGCCTTCGCCTTTCTGGGCAAGCCACTGTGGATCTGAGGTCCTGCCCGGGCACAACCTTGCAGGGCTCCCCGGTTCCTGCAGGGCACTGCTGTTTTCACGGCTGGGTTTGTGGTGCTTTGTTACACAGCAATAGATGACTAATGCGGAGCGTCTTGGGAACACCGTTCAGTCGGAAGTGGAAAGCAGGGGAAAGAAATTAGGAAGAAATCTGTCCTCAGGCGGTGAACACGCTGTTTGGCATATTCCGCTCTGTGTTTGGGGTGACGGGGGTGAGGATGAACTCTGGTAGGCCCGTCCCTACAGGCCACCCTGGGACACAGAACTGGGCCCAGCAACCTGGAGGAGGGGGCGGGGCAGGGCTGGAACCTGGCTTGTGGAAGAGGGTATTTGCTCGGAACATTCTAGAACCATCGACTGGTGTGAAAAGGGTTGTTGGCCTCATTTGTACTTCTGGGCCCAATTTGGTTAGGTTAAGTTGTTTTTTTTGTTGTTGTTTTGTTTTGTTTTTGTCTTTTTTTTTTTTTTTTTTTTGCTATTTCTTGGGCCACTCCCACGGCATATGGAGGTTCCCAGGCTGGGGTCTAATCGGAGCTGTAGCCACCTGCCTACGCCAGAGGCACAGCAACGCGGGATCCGAGCCGCGTCTGCAGTCTACACCACAGCTCACGGCAACGCCGGATCGTTAACCCACTGAGCAAGGGCAGGGATCAAACCTGCAACCTCATGGTTCCTAGTCGGATTCGTTAACCACTGCGCCATGACGGGAACTCCTGTTTTTGTCTTTTTTTGCCTTTTCTAGGGCTGCTCCTGCAGCATATGGAGGTTCCCGGGCTAGGGGTCCAGTTGGAGCTGTAGCTGCCAGCCTACGCCAGAACCACGGCAACGCAGGATCCAAGCCGTGTCTGCAACCTACACCACAGCTCACGGCAACGCCGGATCCTTAACCCACTGAGCGAGACCAGGGATCGAACCCACAACCTCACGGTTCTCATCGGATTTGTTAACCACTGAGCCACAACGGGAACTCCTGGTTAGATCAGGTTTTAAAAATGATGATGTTACACATGAAACATGATAGAATCCATGAAAATATAATATTCCAATAGCTCAAGAGGGGTTGCAAGCTCCCTTCCTACCCCAGTCCCCAGGAACTCCCCCCAAGGCCATCACTGCTCAGTTTCCAGTCTGACCTTCTAGGAATATTCAGGGATCATACTGCTATGTTCTTTTTCACTTAACAGGATAACCACTGCATATTAGTATTTATGTATCTGCCATTATTATTGTTATTTATGGCCATACTGTTCCTGAGCTAGGGGTTGAATTGGAGCTGTGGCTCCAGCCTACACCGCAGCCTCAGCCATGCTGGATCTGAGCCACATCTGTGACCTACACTGCAGCTTGCAGCAACGTCTTAACTGAGGGATCCTTAACCGAGGGAGGGCAGGGATAGAACCTGCATCCTCCTGGAGACTATGTCGGGGTCTTAGCTGAGCCACCACGGGAACTCCCTGCCCTGCTCTTTTTAGTGGCTACATGGTTATCTGCTGCTATCTGTGGATTGTGTTTCTTGCCTGGCTCTGTCCTGGCAAAACATACAAGATCCTCCAGAAAAAGCCACAGTTCAAGGTCAAGATGATGGCCATTCACACCCAGACAAAGCCATCCACCCTCAGCCGAGGGAGGAGGGACAGAAACCCCAGACCAGCTCCAGCTCAGCCAACACACAGCCCGCCCCACACCAGAGGGGCTCCTGTGGCCAGGCTGACGTCCAGCTTTGCCCCCAAGAAGAATTCTGGGAGCGGCTTTAAGGGTTGGTAGCCAGAGGCTGATGCTAGTGGATTTCTCAAAGCACAGAAACAGGCTGCCCCAGAGCTAACCCTCTCCATCCTAGACAGAGGTCTGCTTGCTCCCTGCAAACAAAGGACTGCCCTATCCTTCCTGCCCCCAAACACACACACACACACACACACACACACACACACACACACACACACGTGTCCAGCCCCATCCCTGCTCCAGCACAGGGTGCACCTGTAAGCACAGAGGCCCCCTGCTGCCCACCCAGGAAAGCCAGAGAGGCCTCGACAGCTTCACAGCCACGTTTGAGTTCAAGCCGTGGCGGTGTATTTCCAGCCTGGAGCTATCCTTTAGCTGCGGGGGTTTGGGGCCCTGGTGTCCTTCCATGTTCCTCCTGAGGACGCCCAGGTTGACCTCAAGTGGTCCAGGCTGCCGGGCCAGCCTAGACCGAGCTCCACATGCAGCTCCCCAGACCCAGCCTTTTCCTGGGGCAGATGCCACCTGCCCTTAGAACAGACTCCCTCCAGCACTGACTGGGGTGTTGCAGCAATGAGGTCTGCTAGCTCATCCTACGTTTGACTTTCCCAAGAAAGAGAGGCATTTCTGCAAAACCGCTGGATCAGATTTCTCAGTGCTTCTCTAAGGCCTCTGCTGTGTAAGTCATTCTCTTGAGCCGCCTCCACAGTCATTATTGCATCATATTTTAAATGGCAATGTCAGATATATTCGTTTGACAATCTACAGGGACTCTGACTCACAAAAGACTGGTGGGAGAGAGACCGCCACGGTTTTTGTCTTTTTTAAAATAACTGTTTTTATTTCAGAAAAGATTCAGATTGATTGCACAGCTGCAAAGAGAGTGCAGATTCCCACACAGCCCACACCATCAGCCCTATTATTAACATTTTAATTAGGAAGGGACTTTTGCAGCAATTAATGAGCCAATATGGATACACATCATTATTAACTAAAGTTTATACTTTATTCAGATTTCCTTGGTTTTCCCCAATGTCCTTTTTATAGTCAAGATAGCACCTAAGACATCACGTGACATCTTGTTGGCACGTCTCCTCAGGTTCTTCTTGGCTATGACAGTTTTTCAGACTTTCTTTTTAGACAGTTTTGGTCACACAGTCCCTTGATTTGAATTTGTGTGATGTTTTTCGCAAGATCAGAGGTTATCACTTTTGGGGAGGAAGGCCATGGAAGTAAAGCTCCATTCGCAACACGCTGTCCTAAGAATACAAGTGATCAGAGGTCCCTGGTGGCTCAGCAGGTTAAGGATCTAGCGTTGTCACTGCTGTGGCACAGGTTCAATCCCTGGTGCAGGGTTCCCACGTGCCAAGGGCATGGAAGAGAAAAAAAAAAGAGTGTTTGAACAACACGAGTATCCACTGAAGACACGAGCCGTCACCATCTCGCTGATCAGGTGTTTGCCAGGTTTCTCTTCCAGAAAGTTACTTTCATGTTACCACTAGTTGTCTCTTCCCTTTGCAGTTCAAAAATTGAGATATAACTCACTTAACATAAAACATTTTAAAGTATCCAATTCATTGCTTTCAGTATGTTACCAATTATGTAGAGCCATCGCCACTGTCTGATTCTAGAACCTTTTCATTTTTCCTCCTGAAAGAAATCTGTACCCATCAGCAGGAACGCCCCATTCCCCTTCCAGCCAGCCCCCGGCAGCCACAAATCCACCCTCTGTCTCTATGGATTTGCCTCTTCTGGACATTTCGTGTATTGTCTTGGACTGATCCTTTGATCATTATGTAATGTCCTTCCTTGTATCTTACAACATTCTTCATTTTAAGGTCTCTTGTGTCTGATAGGAGTATTGCTACTCCAGCTTTCTTTTGATTCCTGTTTGCGGGGAATATTTTCTTCCATCCTCTCACTTTCCATTTGTATGTGTCCCTCGAAGTGAAGTGGGTCTCCTGAAGACGGCATATACGTGGATCGTGTGTTCGTATCCATTCAGCCAGTCTGTGTCTTTTGGTTGGGGCACTTAGTTCATTTACATTTAAGGTAATTATTTATTTGTTTGTTTTTTGGCCTTTTTTAGGGCTGCACCCAAGGCATGTGGAGGTTCCCAGGCTAGGGGTCGAATCGGAGCTGTAGCTGCTGGCCTACACCACAGCCACAGCAACGCCAGATCTGAGCCGTGTCTGTGACCCACACCACAGCTCACGGCAATGTGGGATCCTTAACCCACTGAGTGAGGCCAGGGATCGAACCTGCAACCTCATGGTTCCTAGTTGGATTCGTTTCCGGCTGCACCACAATGGGCACTCCCATTTACATGTAAGGTAATTATTGACATGCATGTTCATACTGCGGTTTTATTAACTGTTTTGGATTTGTTTTTGTTGCTGTTTTTTTTCTTCCCTTCTTCTCTTGTTCTCTCCTCTTGTGGTTTGATGACTAGCTTTAGTGTTGTAGTTAGTTGATTTTTCTTGTTTGTGTGTGTATATCAATTGTAGATTTTTGGTTTGTAGTTACCTTGAAGTTTTGATATAGGAGTCTATATATATACAAGATTGTTTTAAGTTCTTGGTCTCTTAATTGCAAGTGCATCTCCAGTGTCCTGCATTTGTACCCTCCTCTTCTCACGATTTCTGATTTTGGTGGCATAACTGTGTGTGGATGATTTTGTATCTTTACTGTATACATGCGTTTACCAGTGAGCTTTGTCATTTGTGCTATTTCCATTTCTAGTTGTGGCCTTTTCTTTTCTGCCTAGAGAAGTTCCTTTAGTATTAGTTGTAAAGCTGGTTTAGTGTTGCTGAATTCTCTTAGCTTTTGCTTATCTGAGAAGGTTTTGATTTCTCCTTCGAATCTGAATGAGAGCCTTGCTGGGTAAAGTAACCTTGGGTGGAGGTTTTTTCCTTTCATCTCGTTAAGTATATCATGCCACTTCCTTCTGGCCTGCAGAGTTTCTGCTGAAAAACCTGCTGATAACCTTATCAAGATTCCCTTGTATGTTACTTGTTTCTTTCCCCTAGCTGCTTTCAGTATTTTCTCTTTGTCTTTAATTTTGGTCAGTTTGATTAATATGTGTCTTGGGATGTTCCTCGTTGGGTTTATTTTATATGGTACTCATTGTGCTTCCTGGATTTGAGTGAGTGGTTCCTTTCCCATGTTAGGGAAGTTTTCAGCTATTATCTCTTTGAATATTTTTTTCTGTCCCTTTTTCTCTCTCTTCTCCTTCTGGCACCCCTATAATACGGATGTTGGTGCGTTTAACATTGTCCCAGAGTTCTCTGAGACTGTCTTCATTCCTTCTCAATCTTTTTTCTCTTTTCTGTTCTGCAACAGTTATTTCCACTAGTCTGTCTTCCACCTCATTTATTTGTTCTTCTGTCTCCTGTATTCTGATGTTGGTTGCTTCTAATGAATTTTTTATTTCAGTTATTGTATTTTGCATCTCTGCTTGTTTAAGTTTTAAATCTTGTATTTCTTTGCTCAGTGTTTGCTATAAAATAGCAATCTTTGCCTCCAGTTTATTTCCAATGTCTTGCATTATCTTTAGCATCTCAATCTAAAGTTTTTTCCTGGAGGCTGATAATCTCCAGATAGCTTAGCTGTTTTCCTGGGTTTTTTTCTTGTTCTCTTATCTGAGTTATAGTTTTCTGCCTTTTCATTTTTATAGGGTTACAGTATGGTCTCCTCTTTGCAGACTATAGAGTGGTAGCCTCTCTTACTTCTGAGGTCTGCCCCCCTTGTGGCTGAAGTTGGTTGGGGGGGTGCTTGCTGTAGGCTTCCTGATGGGAGGGACTGGTGCCTGCCCACTGGTAGGTGGGGCTGACTCCTATCCCTTTGGTGGGTGGTGCTTTGCCTCTGGGTGAAATTAGAGGCAGCTGTGTGCCTGGGGATGGGGGGGTCTTTAGGCAGTCTGTTTACTGATGGGTGGGGCTGTGATCCCACCTGGATTATTGTTTGGCCTGGGGCCTCTCAGCACTGATGGGTGGGGCCAGGCCAGATTTTCCCCAAATGGCCACCTTTAGAGGAACACTCGCTGATGAATATTCCAGAGATCTTTACTTCCAATTTCCTCCCCTGAGAGCAAGCCACAGTTACCCCGTTTTCTCAGGAGATCCTCCAAGAACTGCAGTCAGGTCTGACTCAGATTCCTATGGAGCCTCTGCTTTGCTCTGGGACGCAGTGCACACGAAAGTCTGTGTGTGCCTTTCAAGAATGGGGTCTCCGTTTCCCCTAGTCCCCTGGAGTTCCTATGCACAAGCCCCACTGGCCTTCAATGCCAGATGCCCTGGGGGCTCTTTCTCCCAATCCCAGATCCCCAGGCATGGAGATTTGATGGGTGGTCCAGAACTCTCATGCCTGTAGGTGAGTCTCTGTGATACAGTTACTTTCCAGGCTGTGGGCTTCCCACCTGGGAGGTATGAGGTGGCTTATATCATGTAATCGCCCCTCCCACCATCCTGATGTGGCCTCCTCTTTGTCTTCTGGAGTAGGATATTTTTTTGAAAGCTTCCAGTCCATTTGGTTGAAGGCTGTTCAGCATTTGGTTGTAATTCTGTTGTTTTTATGAGAGAAGGTGAGCTCCAGTCCTTCTATTCCACCATCTTAATCCCGCCTCAACATTTCATATACATTGAATCCTACAACAGGTGGCCTTTCATGTCTGGCTTCTTTCACTTAGTGTGTTTTCAAGATTCATCTACATGGCAGCATGTATCAATCCTTTGCTCCTTTTTATGGATGAATAAGATTCCACTGTACAAATAATCCACCTTTGCTTATCCATTTATCGCTTGATGACTCTTTCAGTTGATTATTATTATTATTATTATTTTTTGGTCCCATGAGGAAGTTCCCACGCCAGGGATGGAACCTATGCCACAGCGGTAGTCAGAGCCACAGCAGTGATAACACTAGATCCTTAACCCACTGAGCCACCAGGGAACTCCTTTGCCTGTTATGAATAACGTTGCCATGAACATTCACTCATAAAGTTTTATGTGGATATATGTTTTCAGTTCTCCTGATTGAGTACCTCAAAATGGAATCGCTGGGTCAAATGATGTCATGCTGGATACTGTGACTCTTAAAATCTTGCCAACATGATGTACAAAAATGGTATCTCATTATTGTTTTAATTTGCATTTCCCTGATCACCTTGAGGAAGGGCATCTTTTCATAAACTTATATATTTGTCGCATGCCTTTTCATACTTTCCATTTCCCTTCTCTGCATCCCTCATGCTCTATAAACCACTCCAGGGCATGGAATAAGATGGTAACACAAACCAATAGCTCACAAAATCATGATAAAAGGATTCCCCAAGGCAAAAAAAAAAAAAAACCTGCAGACTCAATTATGAATGTATATGTGAGAATACTAAAGAAAATAGAGGCATTCGTGGTGCTTAAAACAGTGCCCAGCACATAGTCAGTACTCAAAAAGGTTTTACTGAATTAACTCACTTTAATTAATGACAGTGAATTACAATCTTATCAGCCAATCCTGTATCATTAGGCATTTACCATATTAGCAGTTTCCCTCTATTTTTTATTGTCATGCTAATAATTAATTATTATGCTATTAATTATTGTCATGCTATTTTAAATTAATTATTTTATTATGGAAGTAACCTTAACCTTTTTGAGTACTGACTATGTGCTGGGCACTGTTTTAAGCACCACAAATGCCTCTATTTTCTTTAGTATTTTCACATATATAGTCATTTTTTTCTTTTCTTTTCTTTTCTTTCTTTTTTTTTTTTTTTTTTGGTCTTTTTGCCTTTCTAGGGCTGTTCCCATGGCATATGGAGGTTCCCAGGCTAGGGGTCTAATTGGAGCTGTAGCCACTGGCCTACGCCAGAGCCACAGCAACTCGGGATCTGAGCCACATCTGCAACCTACACCACAGCTCATGGCAATGCCAGATCCTTAACCCACTGAGCAAGGCCAGGGATTGAACCTGCAACCTCATGGTTCCTAGTCGGATTTGTTAACCAGTGAGCCACGATGGGAACTCCACATATACAGTCATGATTGAGTCTGCAGTTACTGTGTTCCTGAAAATGTGTATATGGTCAAGTTGCACAAGCAGAGCGCTGTTGGGAAGTTTAATCATTTATAAAAGAGTAAAGGACCTGGATGATAACCGGTTCCAGAAACTCTGTGGGCAGTGTCCCCAGGGGAGGCTGCCTCAAGGCTGTCCCGTACAACACACACAGCAGTGTATGTTAGAGATGAAAACAGATGCTGCTCAGTGGGGGATGCAAACGTTTGTAATGGATCTAGCAATATTTATAGAGAGCCTGAGGACCCCTTTGCCCCCCAAATTCAATTTCTAAACATTTGCTTTAAGGACTAGAATAAAGACATGCACGTCAGAGCATTATTTGTAAACAGTAATAAACAGACAAATCTCCTGCCTACAGAAACTTATAACCATGTAGTCATTTTGTTAAATGACATTTTTAAAAAATGCAAATGCCATCTACAAATCAGTAAGAGCCCATTTTTAAAAAAAATTTATCATCAATGTACCCAAGTATAAAGTTTGGAAGACTAAATGCCAAAATGTATGCTAAAATTACCTGGATGGTAAGAATTAAGGCTTTTTCTTTTATTTTGTTTTGTTTACCTCCATTTTCTATAATGTAAGGTTACTTCATTACAAAATCATTAGTTTAAAATAGCATGACAATAATTAATAGCATCATTAATTATTAGCATGACAATAAAAGGAGGGAAACTGCTATGTTAAATACAGGATTGGCTGCTAAGATTGCAATTCACTGTCATTAATTATAGAGAGTTAATTCGGTAAAACCTTTTTGAGTATTGACTATGCGCTGGGCACTGTTTTAAGCACCACGAAGTTCTTGAGCTGTTCTACGCTGTACGCGTGAGTAGCCTTTAGTGAAAAAGAAAAAGGGATTGTTTGAGTGAAGTAAGGACAGGCCCTGGGCTGGGCAGTTGGCAGGTGCTGTGACTGGAGCTGAGGGACCACCTGCTTTGGGTCCCTGGGAGGCCTCCGACTCTCCAGCGCCCCTGGTGGAGGGCTTAGCACCATGCAGGGTTTCCTCCCTTGTCCACGAAGCCCGGCAACTCCAGCCAGGAACTGCCTGAGCAGCACCCTGTTTTCTTCCCAGAGTCCCCTTGCCCTCCAGTGAGCCAATCAAGACCCAGCCAGTGGCATCCAGGTGTCCCCGGGCGGATGAATGGGCAGGAAAGGTGCCCAGGCACAAGCAGCAGCTGGGTGGGTGCCTGTCCAGCTTGTTTCCTGACCCGCAAAATCATTTCCAGCTGTGTGCGACCTTCTACAGGCCGAGGACTTGAAGACTAGAAAGCAGTTATCGTCTCACAATCACAAGGAAGGAAACTAGGAACTAAGAAAGTCCTCTAGCCAAACCTCCCAACGGAAACTCACTGTTCTATTGGTACCAGTTTGGGAAGAAAATTTTTTTCACTGAAAACGGGATTGAGAAGAAAGAAGAGTGATGGAAAGGACGGTTCTCGCTGGCAACTTGGTTAGGATAAGGGGCTGGGGACCTATTAGCATGTGGGGGCATGGGGGGCTCTGTGGTGCGCTGTCTGTGCCCCTTACTCCTGGGGACAGGGGACTGAGCCCCACTCCGGGGATACAGGAGCACGCCTCCGTCAGGCACGTCGCCTCACGTTCCCCAAGTCTAAGCACAGCTTATGCTTTCAACTTCCTGATGTGCAGCCCTGCTGGGGACCCAGGAGGCTGAGAGGCAGGAGGAAGACCTATAAACACCTGTCACCTCCCCATCAGCTCTGGGCCGGGGTGGGGGGCGCCGGGAGAACCGAGGGGCCTCTCCAGTTTCTCCCTCCCAGAGAAACGTGGAGCCTGCCTTGAACCTGCTAGACCGAGGTGAACCAGAGCACCTGGTGGGGCTGCAGAGGCCTGGATGGGGGCCCCCACGTTGGTTTCCATCCCATGTTTCCCGAAAGCCCCCGTCGTGAGGCTGCTGTGTGATGGCACCACCTGGAGGCACAGGTGTCCCAGGAGGGCTCAGGGAGGCAGGGCCGTGGGTCCTGCAGAGGGAAGCCCACGTGGACTCGGGCTGCCTGGAGTGACAAACACCCCGTTGTGCCCGCCTCTCCCTGCCCTCACCCTCCTGGCTCTTCTTCACTCTCTTGAACCAAGGGAGGCGGCACAGGTGAGAGAGGTAGTTGGGGGTCTGGGAGCCAGAAGGTCCCTGCCTTCAACCCGGGGGACAACCTGGGCATGTGGGAGTCTCCTCTTTGTGCCTCAGTCTCTGTATCTGCAAAATGGACCTCCCCCCTCCCCCCTCCCTGGCTGATGAAGACCAGGAGCGCAGGGGTGAGTCAGATGTGCATCTTTCACATGGCTGGACACGCATGTGCTGCCCTGCCCAGGCTGGTCCCTGCGGGGGGCTGGCCGGCATCTCTCCTCCCTCCTCCTCCTGCCGGAAGCAGGCTGATGCCGCAGGCGCCTCTCTGGTCCCTGCTCTCCTGACAGCTGCCCCGGTTACCTCAAGAAAAATCTCTGTACTTCTTCTCCGTCTTTCCTTAGCCCTTCATTGCTGTTTCTGGGCCCAAAAAAGACAAAAAGAAGAAAAATGACCATGCAGGGACACCAGCATCAGGCAGGAGGAGAACTTCCCGTTTTCCAAAAAATGAGACGAGATGAAAGGTCTATGTTGCTAAACTGGCAGTGACTTTGAATGCAGAGTTCCGAGGACCTCTGAGGACTCGCCCCTGAGATCCTCCTGCTCCCACGAGCAGCTTTGTTTGCCCACGAGGATGAGCGCTGCATCTCAGAGCAGGTCTTTATTCCACCTTGTCCTGTCTCTGCAGCAATGGTCTTGCTACAATGCTGTTTTCTGTGCATCTTCATATGGTGAATCACAGCCCTTGAGCTTCAGCCGGCTGCTGCAGGCCGGGTGACCGAGACGCAGTCTGATGGAGGGCACCGGGGTGGGCCCTGATGCCACAGGACCGGTGTCCTCGTAAGAGGAGCTCAGGACACAGACGCGCACAGGGGCGGCCGTGAGCAGAGACACAGGGAGGAGACGGCGGTCAGCAAGCCAAGGGGAGGCCTCATGAGAAACCAACCCCGACGACACCTTGAACCTGGATTTCCAGTTTCCAGAACTGTGAGAAGGTAAGTTTCGGGTGTCTGAGCAGCCCAGCGGATGGTACGTGGCGGTGGAAGCCCGAGCAGACTAAGCCAGCTGTGCAGGGAGTGGGCTGGACACCAGGAGCCGGAGGGTACCCCCAAGGGCGCCACCTGCAGGTTGCCTGCTGTCATCGCCGTCACGGTTCTTGTCCCTTCTGTGCCACCCACTGCGCAGAGGAGCCTCTGACCATGCTGACAGGCAGAGGCGGAGGACAGGCAGAGGTGGGGACCCAGGCGCGAGCGCTCCTGCAGACGCGCAGCCGTCGGGTCCTAAGGTCCCTTGTGAAGATGCATCACCCATGGCCAAGTTAAAGAGTTTCTGGGGGGTTGGGCACAGTGCCCAGGGCTTTCTACGACAACTCTGGAAGTACCCACAGACACCCTTTACAGGTGAGGAAACTGAGGCCCAGAGGAGCTGAGTCCCTTGTGTCACCATTTTTTTTTTTTTTCCTGGGGACGTTCCTGGGCCAGGGACTGAATCTGAGTTGGAGCTGCAACCTATGCTACAGCTGCGACAACACCGGATCCTTAACCCACTGCACTGGACCGAGGATCGAACGGGCGCCTCCACAGAAACAAGCTGGATCATCAACCCACTGCGCCGCGGCGGGAACTCCCTGTGTCACCATTTTTCAGGGACAGAGCTGGGAACTGCTTTGATCGCAGGCAGTTTGGTGCCACCACCTCTATGTCGCCGTTTGGTTTTCTATATACACATTTAAAAAAATATATAGTTGATTTACAAATGGGGCCCATTTCTTCTGTACAGTTTTCTTTCTTAATGTGGGACTTTCTGGCAAGGAGAGGGTGCCAGGGTGAGCCTGGGCAGCCTCCTCTGTGACCCTGCGCGGTCTGGGCAGATAGGGCTGTAGGTACCGTCATGAGAATGGGCTGCACTGAGGATGAAGAGTGGTCAGCAGGTGATTCTGACCGGAAGCCCACCCACCCACCTCCCACCCGCCTCCCCGCCTCACTCAGAAAACAGGGAGCAATCTGCCCCATCTCCTGTGAGTGTGGCTGTTGGGAAAGGGGCTCATTTGACGGCAGGAGGGCCTGGATGACCGTCCGCAGCCAGGGGACTGCGGCTGCGCTGGGGGAACCTGGAGGGATGCTTTCGAGGGCCGTACGGTGAGCTGCTCCTCAAGCTGCCCTCAATCTCGTGTCCTTTCTCCTGGTAGCACATTTATGAACTTGAGTAAAGACAGGCAACCTCATGACCCACCTCCGCAGGGTCCCATGAAGAAGAGACCAAAGTCAGATGCAAGTTCACCTCCAAAAATTACTTTGAAAAGTCCTGTACAACTTTCCTAAATCCCTTCGACAAGGAACCAAAGGGCAGTTATGTGCCTAAAACAGAGAAGAATCTTTCTTTTTTTTTTTTTTTGCTTTCACTATGTATTTGTATTTTATATTTTATTTTATTTTATTATTTTATTTGTCTGTTGTCTTTTTAGGGCCGCACCCGCGGTATATGGAGGTTCCCAGGCTAGGGGTCGAATCAGAGCTGCAGCTGCCGGCCTACACCACAGCCACAGCAACACACTCCTGTTTTGTTTTGTTTTTTCCACTGTAGTTGACTTACAGTGTTCTGTCAATTTCTGCTGTACAGCAAAGTGATCCAGTCATACACACACACACACACACACACACACACACACATATTCTTTTTCTCATATTATCTTCCATCATGTTCCATCACAAGTGCCTGGATATAGTTCTCTGTGCTGTACGGCAGAAGAGAAAAGTGTCTTAAAATCTCTTTCCAGAGTTCCCGTCATGGCACAGAGGAAACGAGTCTGACTAGGAACCATGAGGTTGCAGGTTCCATCCCTGGCCTCGCTCAGTGGGTTAAGGATCTGGCGTTGCCATGAGCTGTGGTGTAAGCTGCAGACGAGGCTTGGATCTGGCATTGCTGTGGCTCTGGTGTAGGCTGGCGTCGACAGCTCTGATTAGACCCCTAGCCTGGGAACCTCCATATGCCGAGAATGCGGCCCTACAAACAACAACGTGGCCCAAGCAAACAACAACAACAACAACAAACAAAACACCCCACTCCTCTCCCTCTCTCTAAGACCCCTTCTGCGTGGTCTCCCCACCCCATCACCACGCCCACCCCGCAAACATGCGGATGCTCTGGCTGGCAGCCTGCCCTTTGGTGCTTAAACACTGGCTTCAGGGTGGGGCTGATGGATGATGAGAAACCGTCTTTCCCAAGCACATACACTTCTCAGAGGTGAAGAAGCCACAGGGGTCCGGCTAGACCCCAGCAAGCCTGAGGGTGGCACCGGGACCCCTAACCACGGCACCCAGCAACCGCGATGGGGCAGCAGGATCCAACCTGCAGGGTGCTGCTACTGTTTCTCTGAGTCACACTATGTGCTCTTCCGCCAGTCAGACGTGGGCTGGGGGATGTGTTACACACACACACACACACACACACACACACACACACACTGAGATCATCACACTTTGCTCTTCTGTCATCTGCCCTTTCCAATCACCCATACGGAGAGGAACGTTTCCCATGACTGAACTTCCCCGTCATCTGGATTCCATCTGCTTGATCCGCCCTCGGTGTGGGCACTCGGGACGCTGCCCCGCGCTCTCTCATGCAAGCAGCCCTGGGCCAGCTCGGCCCACACGAGGCCTCCAGCACATCTCTAACGACGTCCTTGGGGTCCAGTCCTCGGAGGGAAACTCCTGCGCACGAACGCTGCATACACCTAATTTGTCCTCCAAGGAGACCCTGCTGATTCTCCCCTTTTAGCCGCACCCACGGCACGTGGACGTCCCCGGGCCAGGGACTGAACCTAGAGCAGGGCAGTGACCCATGCCGCCGCAGTGACAGCACTGGATCCTTAACCCTCTGAGCCACGAGGGAACTCCCGGTTTCGTCTTCGGTGAACAAGTGGGAATTTCATCTCCAGGAGACTCAGGGTTTTCTTCGGGCAGGAATGCCACGTTCCCAGCCTCAGGCTCATGCGACATCCTGCTGGCTTCTGGTTCCCTGGGTCCCGGCTGCGGCACCCTGCCCAGCTGCCACCCCCACCGGGGAGGTCCTTCTGTGAAGATAACCTCAGTTCTGAGCTGCTTCTTGGCTTGTAGGAAGCCCTGTCGCCTGAGCAATCTTACCCCAGGGAGCTTATCACTATGAGTGATTTGGGAATGATACGCACTTGGCCAGGTCCGCTTCCCAAATCCTTTCCCTTGGTTTCTGGTTCTTTGACTTCCAACTACTTATTTCTGGGGGTTTCTATGACAAGGCTCTGGAAAAGGGGCCACTGCTCCACTGGGACACCAATAAAGCTGGTCCCTCTTATTTTCAAGGTAAAACCGTCAGCAGCTACCCTCTGGCCAGCTTAGCGGAAATCCCTGTGGGCCTCTGTTCCCGGACCTCAGGGAAGCCCTGGGAAGCTCGTGCCTTCCAACCAGCCTTCCAGAGTCCTGCTCGCTGGGCACTTTGGGTGGGAAACAGGGCGGGTGACTGTGACAGTGTGTGATCCAGCGCTGCCCCCTCTGACTTTCTAGGTAGCCCTCGAGAAAGACTGGTGAGAAAAGGGCAGAACCCATGGAGGCAGAGGGGGTGCCCAGCCTGGCGCTGCCGCGTGTGGACACTGGCCCGATGCCCCTCCGTGGGGAGGCCCCGCAGCCCTCGCCCTCTTCCCCCACCCCAACCCACAGTGGACCCCTGAGACTGGGGGGGTCAGGGGGCTCCACAGCTCCTGGCTGACCACGACTGCAGGCCCAGGTGACCTCTGCAGGTGCCCATTCTGCACCAGCACCTGCCAAGGCCAGACACCTCGTGCAGCTCTGGCTCCCTGCCCCCACCTCTTCAGAGGATGGGCAACACAGAATGCCAGGGACTGTTCTCAAGGCACCTTAGAGACTCAGGTCCCTCTATTTATTTTCTTATAGACACGTGGACCTTCCCAGGCCACGGACTGATGCTTCTTTAAAAGTCAACTGTCTATTCAATAATTCTCCCCGAGACAACCCGGCAGGGGCCCCCACAGCCCAGGGAGGTGGGACGGAAGTGGCTGAGAGTGGTGGCTGCCCGGAGACCAGGGCTGGGGGCCAGGGCAAAGCCACTGTGAAACCACTGAATAAGCTCCAGAGACCTGAGGCACTGCCCTGAGCCCGCAGTCAGCCAGGCTGCACCGTGTGCCTTGAAGCGTCTTCGGGGGTAGACCTCGTGTCAGGTGTTCACACAGCCACAAGAACACCTCATCCAGCAAAAGAGGATTCTGCCTTTAAAGTCAAGACCCAGTTTTTGCACACTTTCACACACAGGTCATAAACCCACACAAAATACTTAAAAATGATGCATTGCTTTTCTCGCCCATTAGCTTGGATAATTTTAAAGTAATAACACTGTTTGGTGCTTATTCTGTCTCTAAAGCCTTTTAATAACAACCACCACTAAGGAGCCTGTGGCAGTGCTGGGGTCTTTGCTTTGTGGGGGTGGTTCATTAGCTTGGATAATTTTAAAGTAATAACACTGTTTGGTGCTTATTCTGTCTCTAAAGCCTTTTAATAACAACCACCACTAAGGAGCCTGTGGCAGTGCTGGGGTCTTTGCTTTGTGGGGGTGGTTCCTCAGGCTGCACCTGGAAGACCCGCCCTCGACCACAGTGAGGGGGCTGCCCCAGGGCCCCACTGCCAGCTCCGAAACCCATCGTGGCTTTCCCTTGAGGCCACACTTCACAGGGGCTGCTCCCTGAGAGTGGAGGTCAGTGGGGTGGAGCCAGGCCTGCTCCCCTGGGGACTCCTGGCCCATCGGCAACAGCAGTTTAGGGCCTTTCCAGTCAGGCTTCCCTCAGCTCACAGGTGCGCCCCCAACAACCACTAACCCCAAGGCCTTTCTTGGCAGGAAACCAGGGCTAAGACAATTTTCTTAATTGCCGACCAGGGCCTTGCAGTCGGTCCCGTTACCATCCCTACTTGATGGATGAGGAAGTGGGGGCTCGTGGGGACAGCGAGGACGGCTGCACTGGGGCTGGGCTGGGCCTTTTCTGGCAGGCTGTGCCATGATTATTTCTTCATAGGCTATGATGACAGGAGATACACCCTCAAAGTTTGAAAAAGGCACATGACTGTTTTTCCAGAATGCACGACATTCTGAACTTTCTGCAGTAGGTGACAGCTCTCACTTTAGACCTTTCAGATCGGAGAGCTCTGCAAACACACTCCTCCACCCAAAACCACCCTCTGACTTTTGGTGACCAATTCCCCCCCAGTCCTTTTTCTTTTAAGGTGATAGGTCGTAAGGGGCCACCTATTGAAATGTGGGGGGAAGGCAGTCTATTGTCCCATAAATTACTTTCCTTGGTCAAAACTGGAAAATCTTATTTATTTTTTGTCTTTTTAGGGCTGCACCCACGGCATATGGAGGTTCCCAGGTTAGGGGTCAAATCAGAGCTGCAGCCGCCGGCCTACACCTCAGCCACAGCAAGGCCAGGTCCTAGCCTCTGCTGCCACCTACACCATGGCTCACGGCAACGCAGGATCCTAAGCAAGGCCAGGGATCGAACCTGCATTCTCATGGATACGAGTCAGATTCGGCTCTGCTGAGCCATGATGGGAACTGCTGAAAAATCTTATTAATCTGTGGCCAGTGGTGCAGAAGTGAGCCGCCATTCAGATGCCAGGCAGCAGATGCATCTTCTTTTAGGGCCACACCTGCCACATATGGAAGTTCCCTGGGGCAGGGGTTGAATCAGAGCTGCAATTGTTGACCTAGGTCACAGCCACAGCAACGTCAGATCCAAGCCGCTCTGTGACCTACCCCACAGCTTGCAGGCAACGCAGGATCCGTAACCTAAGAAGTGAGTGAAGCCAGGGATCGAACCCACATCCTCACTGGCGCTAACCCACGGAGCTACAACCGCAAGTCCAGCAGATGCATTTTCACCAAGTGCGACCCCATCCCGACTCAGTTCCACCCGCCCACCCCCCCAACCCTACCCACATCTCACACCCATCCCCACACACCTCCAGTCAGCAAAGCACGTGGGGAGAGGACGGGTCAGATCCTTGAAGACGCCGCTCTGACTCTGGAAGGATCCTTGGTTCAGCGCTGTGCCGGGGAACCCGTAGGGCCTGGGGGCAAGGGGCTGCAGGGGTGGGGGTGGGGGTGGGGGTGCGGGTGGGGGGCGGGCCCTGCGGCCAGAAAATCACCCGAGGGAGGCGGGAGGGAGCAGGAGCCGCGAGTTCCGAAGCTCCGCCTTCAGCCCACGCACGTGACCGGCCAGGGGCGTGGCCTCCGGCGGGCGCGGCCCCGCTCGCCCGCGCTCGCTCTTTACCTCCAGGTCAGCTCCCTGCCTCTCTCCTCCTCCCCGCGCCTGGCTCCTTTCCCGGGGGCGGATCGTCACCGTCCCACCCCCAGGCGTGCGCGTCCTCGGGGACAGCAGCTCCGGCGCCGAGGGACTGGGCCCGGCCCGCCCCGGGGTCCAGAGTGTGGATGCGGGACGCCCCGAGGGGTAGCCAGCTCTCAGCGCCCTCGGTGCCGCCCGCGAGTTCCCTCTCCGCACACCGCCCTGCCCACGATTCCTCGGAAGCCTGAGAAGCAGGTGACATCGGGAAGGACTGGGGGGGAATTCCCTTTGGAGACTCAGAACCTTCTGGAAGCCCAGCTATAAGCGGGGTCTTGGGAAGCAGCAGCCGCCTGGAGGGGTGCAGAGGAGATGCCCCTGAAACCCTGGGGGGCGGAATGGAGGTGGGTGCCTGCACCTGGGGGCTGGCGAGGCATCTTCGAGGAGGAGCCTCCGTAAAAAAAAAAGTGAGCAAACCTGGCCTCCTCCTGTGGGTCGCAGGCCCTTGAGCCCGTGGGTCTAGAGGGCGGGGTGGGGTGGGGCGTCCGAGTCCCGGCGGAGCTCCCTCAGAGCGCACCCCGGCCCTCCCGCGGCCGCGTGGGGCCTCAGCGTCCTCCCCCCTCCAAAGGCCCCCTGCGCGGGCACCTCTTGTCCGAGAAAGGTGGAACCCGAAGCGGTTAGAGCTCTTCCCACCCTTCCACGCCCGACGGTCCACGTCTAGGAAGAAAGAAGCTCCCAGATTCAGGGACATCTTTTAATTGCAGACTCCTTATGCACAGCCTGGCAAGAGGTTGGACGGAACTGGGGGTGGTTTCTAAACAATTGGGATCCGGCTTAGCCCGCCCCGCAGGAAGACTGTCGCTGTGCCCGCTCCCGGCGCCTGGGCAGCCCTTCCAAGGGTGGCTTCCGGGTCAATGCCTGTGCCAGGACCACTCGCAAATCCTGCGGTTATAGCTTCTCTTGGGTGGAAGAGGGGCCTGGGGCGCCGCTCTGCCGTTAGCGCCCCACAGCTTTCGGGAGCGGCTACACGATGCCCTCGGGGCGCTTGCTCCTCCAGACCACCAGGGCGGTCATGAGCAGGGTCGCCAGGATGGGGACGACGATGAAGGGGCAGAGGACGCTGCTGGGCGGGTCCTGCAAGGCCCTGCCGGAGACGGGGCAGTTTCTGAAGTACTGCTGGTGGACTCCCAGGAAGAACTTGTCCACCGCCGCGTTGGGCCAGAAGCAGTCCAGCCTTTGCGCCACGAGCCTGGTGCAGTCTGAGAGGTCTTTATAGCTCCTGCGGAGGGAAAGCAGGTTGTCAGTCCCCGGTGGGCAGAAGACCAAGATGGGACGCGAGCCGGGGACCCTCCGCCCCACTCCCCACTGTGGTGAGCTCCCCCGAAGCCCAGCCCCTGAGGTGGTGGAGCTGGTTCTAGAGACAGAGATCCTGGATGCGCCCGTGGGGGCGCCCATGTGTCCCCTACCTGCCAAGACCCCAGAAGGGGGTTCCAGGAGCTCTGATGCCACACCAAGGGCAGACGAGAAGGTGGACCAGCCACTTGGCTTCAGAAGGCAGCCTGGGACGAGCCCTCGGGGTGGGCACATCTGCAGATAGCCTCCTGGCCCCTTGCTGTCCCCATCACCCCATGCAGAGCTCCCAGCCTGGAAGCTCCCCAGGTGTCCTCTAGACTCACCTGGGGGGCCTCCCATGCCCCCCCCCCATCTTCCCACCCTCGCTGGAGTTTCCCCATCACCCTTCACTGCAGCGGGCCACAGGTTTATTTTGCTTATTTGAGTGTAAACACCACAAGGACAGGGATTCTTGCCCTTTCTTTTCTTTTTAGGGCTGCACCCGCCGCATGTGGAGGTTCCCAGGCTAGGGGTCGAATTGGAGCTGCAGCTCTGCAGCTGTGCTACAGCCGTGGTGACACCAGAGTCAAGCCGCATCTGTGACCTACACCACAGCTCACAGCAATGCCAGATCCTTGCCCCCCTGCTCAAGGCCAGGGATTGAACTCGCATCCTCACGGACACTGTGTCGGGTTCTTAACCCACTGAGCCACAATGGGAACTCCAGATTTTGTCTGTCTTGTTCCCCTCTGTTAATCCCAGTGTCTAGAAGCCTACCTGGCACATGGTAAGAACCAGTACATTTTTTAAAAGTTGTGATAAAATATAAATTGCCTAAAATTTACCATTTCAACCATTTTTAACTGTGCAGTCCAGTGGCATCAAGTACATCTGCACTGCTGTGCAACCATCACCACCATCCATGTCCAGAACTGTTTCATTCCCAGAGAGAAACTGTCCCCAGCAAGTACCGCCCCCGACTCTCCCTCTAGTCCTTGGCAACTCCCACTTGCCTTCTGTCTCTAACATCCGACTACTCCAGGTACTCCGTGTGAGTGGGCTCACATGCTCTTTGTCCTTCTGCGGTTGGCTTACGTCTCTGAGCATCATGTCCTCAACGTGACATCCATGTTGCAGCCTGTATCAGAATGTCCTTCCTTTTTAAGGCTGAATGCTATTCCCTTGCCAGTACATACTTCATTTTCTTTATTCATCAGTGGGTATTTGCGTTACTTCCATATTGTAGCTATTGGGACAAATGCTGCTGCTGTGAACATGGGTGCAAATACCTATTCAAGTCTCAGCTTTTTTTTTAGGGCTGCCCCCACGGTATATGGAGATTCTCGGGCTAGAGGTTGAATCAGAGCTGTAGCCGCTGGCCTACACCATAGCCCCAGCAATGTGGGATCTGAGCTGCATCTGCGATCTACACCACAGCTCATGGCAGTGCCAGATACTCAACCCACTGAGCGAGGGCAGGGATCGAACTTGCATCCTCACGGATGCTAGTCAGATTCGTTTCCACTGAGCCATGACAGGAACTCCAAGTCTCAGCTTTCAGTTCTTTTGGCTCTAAAGCCAGAAGTGGAATTGCTGAATCGTGTCGTAAGTCTCTGCTTCATTTTTTGAGTAAATTACCTTTTAATAAAAGAAGACTCACTGTTGGGGGAAATTACAATGTAGTTTCCAGGAGTTCCTGCTGGGGCATGATGGGTTAAGAATCCAACTGCAACAGCTTGGATCGCTGGAGAGGTGAGGGTTTGATCCCCAGCCAGGTGCAGGGGGTTGAAGGATCCAGTATGGCCACACAAGTCACGGCTGGGGCTCAGAGTCAGTCCCCTGGCCTGGGACTTCTATACACCCTGAGTATAGCCATTAAAAAAAAAATGTAGTTTCCAGAAGGCGAGTCACTTCTGCTTCTGCTTAGAATGGAGGAAGCTGTGGAGTGCTGCTCCCACACGCACAACAACAAACGCTGAGGAAACGACAAAATCATACGTTTTCTTGAGTCCGTTAGAGAGCTGAGCCTGCAAGGCAGCAAAGGGACTTGAATTTCAAGGAGGAGCAAGGCCGGGACTGGCTCCCCTGGGGCAGTGCCTGGAGCAAGGTGCAGCTGCCAGGCCAGCTACGTAATGATGAACTGCCCAGGGCCAGGTGTGGGCTGCAGGTCAGTCTGGAATTTCTGGGGCCCCAGATGCACTGGCAGTTCTGTGATTCTCCGCTCTTTCCCATGAGGCTCTGGTGCTGAGAAAGGTTAGGGGCCGTCGGGGCATTGGTGGCTGCACACATTTCCCTAATCTTTCTCACAAAAGCAGCGACAGCCTCGGGACCCTGGAGGAAGAGCAGTGGATCATGATGAACAGGCCCAAAGCCCTTCCCACTTTCCCAGACCCTTTTCTCCAGGAAGCGAAGCCTTGACCGAGGAAGGGATGGCACAGCCCGTCAGTTCCAGGGCACAAGAAGACACACCATGGCTGGAAAAAGACTGTTCCCCTGAGAGGGTAGCAGGAAACTTTCATGGACCTAGGATCCTGCAAGATACCAAACCTCTTCGGTCACTGGGGAGGGACAGGAATCTCGCACCCAAGACCCCATAGAAATAGGGCAGAGACTGGCTGCCACAGGGAGGGGGAGCAGGAATGCTGAGGCTGAGGGCAAGGGGTCTTTCTAAGCTGAGGCTGGACCAGGACACAGGGAACCGCTTCCTCTACTTTCAGTACAAACCTGGCAAAGAAAACCAAGGAACAGCAGCCTGCTGCAGGAAGATGGAGAGAGACCCACCCTGTGGCACAGGTGTGCAGGTGGGACACACGACACTGAGGAAAGTTCTCTAGCCCCACCCTGAGTACAGGGCAAAGGCAGCCCAGTGCTTGAGGTATCTGAGGAGCCTGCAGTGCTCAGAGGAAACCACAGCAATGACAAATCCCAATCCCAGTCCAACTCCTCCCAAGACTGACTTACACCCCACACTAACAGCCTGGAGAAGAGGCTTACCCAGCTCCAGATGTACATACTGTTTACCTCAATCTCCTCTATTCTACACGTGCACATTCAGCATTCAATAAAACACGAAGACCCACGGTCAAGAGAGAAAGCAATCAACAGAATCAGACTCAGAGATGCCCCAGATATGGTCACTGCCATATAGGGAATTTGAAAAAGGTTAATATGATAAAGGGTCTCGTTGAGAAGGCAGACAATATGCATAAGCAGAGGCTTTCAGCAGAGAGATAGAAACTGTAAGAAAGGCAAAGAGATACTTGGGGGGGGAGGAACCTCCGTGAGTATCGGAGTCCGTCTTTGATGGGCTCATCATCAGACTCGACGTCTGAGGAAAGAATTAGTGAACCTGAAGATGGGTCAGTAGATACTAACCATTAAAAAAAAAAAAGGGAAAAGAAGAAACAAGAGCTGAGGTCAATTAACAGCATTATTAATGATGCCAACTCCAATTTGTAATTTGAGTCCAAAAGAAGGAGAAGGAGTGGGGCAGAAGAAATATTTAAGGAATAATGGCTGAGAATTTTCCAACAATAATGAGATGTCAAATCCCAAAACTCAGAAGGCTAGACACCCCCAAACAAGACCAAAAAAAGAAAAAATGAGGAGTTCTCATTGTGGCACAGTGGAAATGAATCTGACTAGGAACCATGAGGTTGCGGGTTTGATCCCTGGCCTTGCTCAGTGGGTTAAGGATCTGGCGTTGCCATGAACTGTGGTGTAGGTCAAAGATGTGGCTCAGATCCTGCGTTGCTGTGGCTGTGGTGTAGGCTGGCAGTTGTAGCTGCGATTTGACCCCTAGCCTGGGAACCTCCATGTGCCGTGGGTGCAGCCCTAAAAAGACAAAGACAAATATATATATAGATATATATAGAACAGAAGCAATTTTGGACCCACACAAAGAGAGGAAGAGCTCCATACACAGTACCAGTGAAGGTATAGAGAATATACTTTCCCTTAATTTTGTCCAGGAAGTGAGCAAATGGAGCAGAGGCCATAAGTCAACATTGATGAGAGAATCAGGGCGGCCTGGAAGGGCTGTAAGGAAAAGGCTGGGGCTCTCCGGCACCCAAGCATCCCTCGACCCCAGCCCCCATCATATGGTCTCTAAGTTGCTGGGTCACTGCTTTTTTGTTTGTTTGTTTGTTTTTTCCTGCCCTGGCTGCCCACTGGGTCATTGCAGACTCCCTTGGTCTGTGTGAGTGGCTAGACTGGCACGCCATGCGGGAGAGCGTGGGCAGAGGCAGCGGGGGGGTAGGTAAGATCCATGCCCCAGGGGTGTGTGGTTTTCCAAGTGAACAAGGACTCATGTTGCAAGTGGAAAGCAGAAGTGGAAAAGCCAGAGGAAGTCAGAACAGACGGGGTCTCATTGTGGAAAAAAAAAAAAAAAAAGAATAAGTGTTTATCAAAGGCCTATCACAAGGTTAGTACATATGTGTCAGGGACTGTTAAAATCCCAAGTCCAGCCTTTTGAGCTGGTTGGTTTTCTTTAGCAATTTTTTTTGGCCAAAGGAAAAAAAAATTTTTTTTTTTTTTTCCCCCTCACACAGCTTGATGTGAGATCTCAGTTCCCAGACCAGGGCCTTTTTTTTTTCTTTTTTTTTTAGGGCCACACCCATGGCATATGAAGGTTCTCAGGCTAGGGGGTCTCATCGGAGCCACAGCCACGCCAGGTCTGAGCCACGTCTGCGACTTACACCACAGCTCACGGCAACGCCGGATCCTTAACCCACTGAGTGAGGCCAGGGATCCAACCCGCATCCTCATGGCTGCTAGTCGAGTTCGTTAATGCTGAGCCACAACGGGAACTCCCCAGACCAGGGGCTGAATCCAGGCCACAGCAGAAGGTGCCAGGTCCTAACCTTTAGACCACCAGGGAACTCTCTTGAGCTGACTGTGGATCAGCTCTAGGGCGGCATGGTTGTCTTCTTCCCCACCTCAGACCCCCCAAACCAACGAGTGGTTTTCAGTGTTCTGCAGACCCAGTGACAGACCGGCAACCCTCCAGTTTGCTCGCTGGAGAAGGTTCTGGAACAGAGACGGTCCCACAAGGAGGTGGCGCCATCTCCGGGCTGGCCAGCCTGGGTGGGAAGGAGCCCCTGCCCCAGGAACCTGTGACACCAGGGACCCCACGGGAGGCCACGCCCATCCCGAGCCGGTGGTGGGCTATTCTGGGACCAGCCAGGGTCTCCTTGAAATGCCCTGCCAGTCTGCAAAGCCATCCCCGCCTAAAAATATCTCCCAAGTGCAGTCAGCTGCCCACTTCATTCTGTTTATTTATACAGAAGTGACAGCTGAAACTTTCAATAAATATTGTGAGCTCTGTCAGCAAGGCCACGATAAACGCATTCCCCTCAGAGTACAGACATTCTTTGTCGAAAGAACACTGTCCTGACTGAAGGGGCAGGATAATCAGGACGAAATAGTTTCGCTCTAACCCTCTATTTCACTTCGCTTGTAAGGGAGTAATTATCCTTTTTGGCCGGGACTTTCTCCTCCGGCCCCCGAGTGAACTCTGCTTGGAATGTTCCGGAACACTATGCCGGGAGTTTCCACCAGGCCTGGGTCCCACGTCAAGGCTCTGGCACCGTTCACAGATGTTTATTTACTGCCAGGGAGGTGCCCACTGACGCCCAAGGGGCGTCGTCTGCTCTGGGGACACCTAGGGTTGCTGTTGTTCCCCCACAGCCCTGACTGGCGGTGTTGTGGAGGATGGGAGTCTGCACCCTGGCGCCCCCAGGACTGGGTTCACATCCAGCTCCGCCTCTTATCCTGAGCGATCCCAGGGGTCTCATCTCACCCACCCAAGCCTTGGTCTCCTTATAGTCAAATGAAGAGACGGGTACCCACTTAGCAGACCAAGGGCCTGACCCATAGCAGGTGCCCAGTTCGTGGTGGTTTTCTCATCGCCTCTTCCCAACAACTGGTGGGTGGCCCCCTCAGCGTACATCTCTTTCATTTTTAAGGGTCGCACCCGTGGCATATGGAGGTTCCGGGGCTAGGGGTCTAATCAGAGCTGCAGCTGTTGGCCTACACCACAGCTCATGGCCACGCCGGATCCTTAACCCATTGAGCAAGGCCAGGGATCGAACCCTCATCCTCACGGACACATGATGGGTTCTTAACCTACTGAGCCATGACGAGAACTCCAAGTGTACATTTCCTGTTCTATAAACTCAAACGTTGACCAGGTGATGTGTGTCAAAGCCCTCGGAAGAGCTGAGCAAGAACCACTATTCTGGCTTCCTTTCTCTGGGCCAGTATTTGCCTCCATTCACTGGGAAAATTCACAACCTGGTGGCTTCCAGCAGCTTTAAATACCTGCTGGGAGGAAGGGACGTGGCATCACCTGGCATCCTGGCAGCCAGAGCAGGGGAAGGGGAAGATGGCCATTTGAGGCTGGCCCGAGGAGCCTGCCAAAACGCTAGACTGACATGCGGTGGGGTTAGATAGATTGGGGGGGGGCGGTCCAAGACGTCAAGACGGATCCTCATGATGTTTTTGGCTGAACAGTTCTGAAAGACAAATGACTAATAAGTATCTGGAAAAACCTCACTTTTAAGGAAAAAAGAAGCAAACATCCAAATAATCCATTTTACAAATAACACTCAGTGCTAGTCAAGGCATTGTGAAATGCGACAGGTGCTCGTATCATTACTAACAGAAGATAAATTGGTAAAAATTTCCTGAAAGGCAATCTGGCAATTATGTGCCAGTAACTTCAAAATCATGGATACCCTTCGATCCAGTCATTCTATTTCTGGGAATTACCCTAAGTTAATAACACGAAACGTAGACACAATAATGAAGATGTCCATTGTAGATGTATAATTATGGAAAAAAGAGCAGACAACAGGGTGGTGACGAAAAAAATTGCTTATGAGAGACTCTGCTATGTAGCTACTAAAACAATATTTAGGAAGAAATTTTAAAATGTGGGAAAATATTTATGTTAAAATGCTGAACCAAAGAAGAAGCAGATGAGACCAAGTTATACAATGTGGCTCCCCCATAAAATGGTCCACGTGGGAGGAGGGAGAGATCCCAGAGTGTAAGGAGGCGTTATCACCACTAGGGGGCAGTGATATGAAGGACTTTTCTTATCTCTGCTTTTTTGTGGGGCTTTCCAAGTTTTCTACAAAGATGCATTGTTTGTCTAATTACTTTTTTTTTTTTAATTTACTTATTTGGCTGTGGGCCTGGCAGGCGGAAGATCCCTGGGCCAGGGATGGAACCTGAGCCACAGCAATGACAATGCTGGATCCTTAACTTGCTGAGCCACCAAGGAACTCCTCTAATTATGTACATTTTTCTTCTCTCTCTCTCTCTCTCTTTTTTTTTTTTTTTGTCTTTTTAGGTCCGCCCCTGTAGCATATGGAAGTTCCCAGGCTAGGGGTCTAAGAGGAACTGCGGATGCCAGCCACAGCCACAGCCACTTGGGATCCCCAGTTGCGTCAGCAACCTACCCCACATTTTGCAGCAACGCCAGATCCTTAACCCACCGAGAGAGGCCAGGGATCGAACTGGACACTATGTCGGGTTGAGCCACAAGGGGATAATTATATTTTTAAACAGCTGGTTTAGGAAAAACGCCTGCAGAAAACCAGACACTGAGTCACTGCATTTGCAGCCACGGGGCGCTCCTTCTTGCATGTCGGGGCGGCAGGAGGCTTTTCACGCAGGGGACTTGTGTGCGCGGCTCTGAATCCCAAGCCGCAGGGAGAACTGGGCGCGGAGGCAGGCTGAGAGGGGCTTGTCGGGGGCCCGCTGTCCCCGCTGCCCGGCAGGCCGCACCTTGCTGGGGGCGTGGCCAGCGGGCTGCGGGCCCCTCCCCCCCGGGAGGCCGGACCCCGCAGGGCCCGCCCCGCCGAGCCCGACCCCCGCCCGCCGCCCTTCCTCCTGCCACCCGCTGCCCTCTGCCCGAGTGGGGCGGGGTAAAGCCTGTCCCAGGGCCACCAGGGGGACACCCCCCTCCCACCCTCCGCTTCCAGCACAGGCGGTTCTGCCCCGGCCTTTGCAGGAGTGGAAGGAGCTCTGGGACCCCGCTCCCAGGACCTGGGGGCACTTGGCGGGCAGCCCTGTCCCAGGCGGCCGTGCCGGAGGCTGGGCCACCCTCCGAGGGAGGTAACGCAGGAGATGGGAGGCTCACCGGCCGGCCGGCCCGCCCGCGCACACCTGGAGGGCGGCGGGCCGCGGGATGTCCGGTCACGCCCCACCCCGCACCCCGATTCCTGCTTCGCGAAGGTTCCCAGGGCCTGGAACTCTCCGGGGTGGCTCTCCTCCGCCCCTTGCCTCCCCTCGGGTGTGGGCTGCCTCCCGGGAGGAATGGACGTCCCAGGCCTCCTTGCAGGAAGGGCGAGGCCACCAGATGGCCTCCCTGGTTCCTCCTCCCAGCACCCCTTCCCTTGGGACGGCCTCTTCCCGCGCCCCGCCAGGCCCCTCGAAGTCAGCCTCCCACCCCAGTCCAGCGGGGCTCCCTCTGGACTCCTGCACCTTCTCCCTCCGTCGCAGCCGGGCGCGAAGGCCCACGCAGCTCCCCCTACCCTTACAACTTACATTTCTTTTTAAATTAAAAAAAAAAAAAGTTACAGCTGATTTACAGGGTTTTGTCAATGTCCGCTGTCCAGCATAGCGAGCCCGTTCTTTTTCTCATAGTCTCTCCTGTCACCTTCTACCACAGTGACTGGATACCGCTCCCTGTGCTCGACAGCAGGACCTCATTGCTCGTCCCTTCTAAATGGAATGGTTTGCATCTACTAACCCCAAACTCCCCGTCCAGACCCCTCCCCCCCTTCCTCCCCCCCTTGGCAACCACAAGTCTCTTCTCCATGTCTGTGATAACTCACCTCTCTAATGCCAACTTCCACTTCTTTACCGGGCCTGGGTATCTCTGCACCCCTTTTTCTACCCCCACCTAGCTTAGGGCAGCCATCACCCCCATCCCCTGCTTTCTCCTCTTCTGCAGCCCTGGCTGAGTCCACCATTGGCTCTCCCGGCCACAACCTGGCCTCTGGCCTCTGCCTCCGCCCCAGCTCTGCCTTCCCCCTCCCCCAGCCCTGCTTCATACCCTCAGTGCTCCCTGCTGCACCTGCACTGGATTCAAAAGCCCTCATGTGGCTCCCACTGCTCCACAATCAGCTGTACCCCCTCCTTCTCAGTGGCCGCACCTGGCTGAAGTTCCTGCCTCCGGACCTTTGCACGTGCTGCACTTTCCACTTGGAAGGCTCTTAACCCATCTTCACAAGGCCAACATCTGCTTATCCCTAGAATGTCACTTCCTCATACGGATCTTTTTTGATGCTTCAGCCTCAGTTGCATCCCCAGTAAAGTGGGGTTTGCCTTCATGGTTGGGTTGTACTTTGTACTGCAACTCATGGGATGATTCACTCACTGTTGGTCTCAACAGCTAGACTGCAGACGTCATGAGGGCAGGGAGAGTTGAACGAAGAAAACAAAATCCCACTCATCCTGTTCACAGCAGTCAGCGCCCAGGCAAGTGCAACAAAAGCTGAAGGAAGAGAGGGAGCCAGATCTGCCTGGAGATGTGAGGGCACAGCAGGAATGGTGGTTCCAGAAAACAGCAGAAGCCGACACCAAAGGCAGCAGATAGGAAGGGATTTTGAACGTACCTCTCCAGGTTGAATAGAAGCTCGTATAAAAATGAAAAATAAGGTTAAGAATTCTGATCAGTGACCATACGATGAAGTTTCTATCCTACAGAGAATCAACAAGCTTTTCAAAAGTCCCTGGATCCTACTTCGAGGCAGCCAAGAAAAACTTGGCAGATTCTCAAAGGGAAGAGTGAAGCCACTGTTCTTTTGACTACAATATTAGAAACTAGAAATTAGTAAGAAAAAGGATAAACTCAAAAAAACTGAATCCTTAGAAATGAAAGAGCACTCATATAATTTGATGGCCAAACAGGATTTAAAAATTCAATTATAGGCTGTGAGAAAAAGGCAGCATTGCACAGAAAAATCAATGAAATAGAGGCAAAACTGAATTCTGAGAAAAACCCACAGCTATTATTACTGAAGAAAAATAAGTGAAAATAAATGAGGTCAGAATCCAAATCAGGACTTTTTTTTAAAAAAAAAGAACCACAAACCAAATCTTTCCAAAGGGTAAATAATTTAAATGCATTAATATTTATTAAAAACCAATATTTATCTATATTAAAAAATGAATAGGTAGACTCAACAGCCGATTCTTTAGAACAATAGCTACAATGAAACAGTCACATTTCTGGAGAGTCTAATCGAGAAGAAAAGGAGAGAAACTGCCACTGTACAAAACCACAGATAAAAGATTAGAAAGAGGATGAGATGAGCCTGCGAAACATGTATGTATGTTAAAATCGGAAAATCTCTGAATTGGGATGCTTTTTGAGAAGCTATAAACTATCAAATCTTGACTTAAAAACTAGAAAATCTGAGGAGAAGACACAGAAAATGTTATTAAAGAATTACTTTCACAAAAAGTGCTAGACCCATGCAATTCTTGAAATTCCTTCTTTTTTTTTTTTTTTTTTTTTTTTTTTTTGGCTGCATCCATAGCATGCAGAAGTTCTGGGTCAGGAATTGAACTCCTGCCATAGCAGCTACGTGAGCCACAGCAGTGACAATGCCACATCTTTAACCCGCTGAGTCACGGAGGGACTCTTTCACATTCTTAAGATGATAGAAAAAGACGCCAAGCTTCCCAGTTCTTTGAAAAAGTTAGCGGAACCCTGATCCCAAACCTCTTAAGATGGCCCGCCCATGTGCCTCAGAACTCGCTTGCACAAGCAACAGATGGCCTTGGCTTTCACTTATAAATAGACACAGAAGTCCTATTTAAAACGCTAGCAATTTGAAGCTAGCCATATAGAATACTCTGAAGTAGGTTTATTTCAGGAACGCTTTAATGCCGCTGCTATAAAATGACACTTTGATTTGTCAAAGGAAAATAACATATAATCATTTAGATACGTGTCAACCGGGCATTTGATAAAACTGGCCTTCATCATTCATTTCTTTCTTCCTCCCTCTCTTCTTTCCTCCCTCCATGCCTCCCTCCTTCCCTCCTCCCTTCCTTTCTGGCTGTACCTATGGCAAATGGAAGTTCCCGGGCTAGGGGCTGAATCCGAGCTGCAGCTTCGGTCTATGCTGCAGGTGCCGTCTACACCACAGCCACAGCAGCACTGAATCCGAGCCACATCTCTGATCCATGCCCAGCTTTGCAGGATTGTGGGATCCTCGACCCACTGAGCAAGGCAAGGGATCGAACCCACATCCTCACAGAGACAACGTCGGGTCCTTAACCAGCTGAGCCACAATGGGAACTCCTGAACATTCATTTCTGATTAAAAAAACCCCAACCTTGTAGAGCATAAGGAAGTACTTAACGTGATAAAAATCTCTCCCAAACCAATAGCAAATATTAGGTTATTACTGGAACACTGCAGGGCTTTTCAATACAATCAGGATTCCGTTTATTTAATTTTTAGGTGGCCAGGTCTGCCTTCTTCCTCGTGGTTTCTGCCTTTGGTGTCAAGGCTTCCACCCAAACCTTGAGAAATGGTCACTGCAGGGCCTTTCCAAAGTGGGGAGGGGCTGGCTGCTCACAGGCTCCTTCCTCCGGTGACAGAAAGCCATGAGGTGGCCTGGCCTATGTCAGGCTCAGAGTGAGCCTGCCAGCCAGCTCATCTGTGCAAAGGGCTTCTCACCATCAGGAGGGGCCAGTGGCCCTCAGGGTGGACGGCCACGCCCACGCCCACGTGGGGGCACTTTTCCCGCCACCCATGGGACAGGGAGTCTTTGGAGTTCCTTGCTGCTGCAGGGAGCCATAAGGGAGTTTTTCAAATTGTCTGATTAAAATCACTTCACTTCAGGAGTTCCTGCTGTGGCTCAGAGAGTTAAGAACCTGACATAGTCTCCATGAGGATGTGGGTTTGATCCCTGGTCTCACTCAGAGGGTTAAGGATCCGGCGTTGCCACAAGTTGCAGTGTACGTTGCAGATGTGGCTCGGATCCAGCGTTGCTGTGGTGTAGGCCGGCAGCTGCAGCTTCAATTCCACCCGTAGCCCGGGGAACTTCCATATGCTGCAAGTGTGGCCCTAAAAAATGAAAATAAAAAATAAAAAACAACAACCAAAAAAAAAAAAAAGAGAAAATTCAGTACCCTGGCGTTGCCTGGGACCATGTGCTGGGCTGGCAGAACTCCAGCACCCCCACCCCCACCCCCTAGGACTTGCAGTGGGATGTTGGGGGGGCCGGCAGGTGGATACGGTACAGTCAGGCCCTCCAAGTGCCCCTACAGGTCAGAGAGAGCCCAGCAGGAGTCCAAGGAGGCCAAGCGGCAGGAGGCATGGTGCAATCCTCCTGGCGCAGGGCCAGGCTACCGACGCCTCCACGGAAATGAGTGTGACGCTGCGTGCAAATGCACACCTGCAGGGGATGTTTCTGAGCACAGTGTATGTTGCAGAACTTCTGACTGTGGGCAAAAAACCCGGTTTCCCCAGGGAACGGTGGGAACTGCCAGCTCCACCCCTGTGCAAGAATGACAGCACTCGTGAGCACACGCTCCGCGGTTCCCACCAAGAGCCTTGCGTCAATAAATAAATAAGAGAACGCAGCAGGCTTCATACCAGGCCTGCGGAACGTCAGAGGTCAACCTGTCTCCCGTTGCCGCCACCAGCTCCCCGACTAAGCGGCGCCTCTCCAGCCACGGGCCCTGGCTGAGCGAGGTGGGTGTTCGCCGTCCTCTCAGAAGATGAACGGCGTGAATACAGCGGAGAAAAGGATGGAGTTCCTGTTATGGCTCAGTGGTGAAGAACCTGACATAGTGTCCATGAGGATGTGGGTTCGAACCCTGGCCTCACTCAGTGGGTTAGGGATCCAGCATTGCTGTGGCTCTGGTGTAGGCTGGCAGCTGCAGCTCCGATTGGACCCCTAGCCTGGGAACCTCCATATGCCGTGGGTGTGGCCCTAAAAAGCCAAAAAAAAAAAAGGAGAAAAAAAAGCACCTTGGTGGGTTCAAGGCAAGGAAGACAAATAGAAATGGGCTGGTTTTTTCCTGCTCAGGAAACATTCCAGCCCATCTGGAGGCACCGGCAGCTGAACAGGAGTCAAAGCGGGTGCTCAGGGGTGACGGAGGGACCCTCGCCCTCTTTGTCCCCATTCTCGCCTTCCCCGCTCCCACCCCTGGGTCTTGGGCTTCGCCCTCTGTCTTGTTTTTGAAGCCTCCCTCCTGGCCCAGAGCCGGCCTGGCTGACCCTCCCTGGAGACGTCCCCCAAGGGAACATGTCAGCTCGAGTCCCGGGTCAGTTTGGAAGATGCTGCCCGGAAGGCGTCCCCACTCACATCACAGACGGGCCCTGAGGGGCCTCAGGAAGCCAGGGCTCCCGATGGCACTGCCCCCGGGGCCTCCCTTCCCCAGAACTCTTGATCATCCTCCACCCGCTTCCCCAGAACCCCAGCTTGAGACACGCCAGGGAGCTCCCGACCTCTGGGGTTTGAACCTGGCTCCCCTCCACGCTCCTGTTTCTGCCTCTCAGGACCCTCTTAGGAACGACCGGCTCCAGGACCCTCAGGCTGGGAACAGATTCCAGGCTCCTTTCTCCGTGCCCTGCCTCTACAGCCAGGAGGCCAGAGAGCTCGGCTGTCCGCTGCCCCCAGCCACCCCCCTGCAGATGTCTTTCTCCAGCTCAGTACTGGGGACCCAAACTTTGGGCCCCTGTGGCCCCCAGCCGGCACCTGCCCCCTCCCTCTTCACGTGTGCAGCTGCCTGTCTGCTGTCCCTCTTCCTCCGCAGACTGTGACCCCAGGGAGGGAGGGCACGCCCGCTGGGCTCCCTGCTCTACCACCAGCACAGGTGCACAGTAGGCACAAGTGCACAGTAGGGCTCGGGTGCACAGTAGGCGCAGGTGCACAGTAAGGCTCAGCGCACGATGGCCAATGCATGATGAGGCCGATGCGTCTGCAACTCTGGGAGCCACTTAGGTCCCTGTTCCCTGAGCCTGGGCTGGGAGGAAGGGGGAGTCGGAGGTCACCGTTCCTTCCCGCCTGGGCTGCCCTGGGCCAGTGTGGGCAGAGGAGCCCTGGGGACACCTGGGGTCCCTGCCTGGATATGGGGTCTGCATCGGGCAGTCCCAGGGCACCCAGCACACATGCCTCTCAGAAGCAGAGTCCCGTCCCTGCGTTCAGAGCCCTAGGTGTTCCCGAGCAGCCCCAGAGCCCGGCCCTCGGACCCTGCAAGCGGGAGCTGCACTTTGGAGAAGGAGCAGAGGACGCCCAGATTCTTCAGCTCCCCATCCAGACCGTCCCTCAGGGCCAGCAATGTGTTGTGGTCACATGGGGGCCAGACTCGGCGGAGGAGGGGCTGTGCGGGGCCCTGAGAGGAAAGGGGAAGGGCGCCTCCTCCTCCAGGCAGGCCGTGTGGCTTGGGCAGAGGAACACCCGCTGGATTTCGGCCTCTATCTCAGCCAGCTGCCCTGTGCAGCTGCTGTGTGTCCTTGGGCTAGAGACTCAGTGTCTCTGAGCTTTGGTCGCCATCTGGCCCAGGGCTGAGATGGAGGCGAGGGAGCCAGTGCGTGTGGGGGTGGGCCCGCTCCCCCACCCCCAGAGGGAAGAGCCCCCATCCAAGGAGACTGTTCTCAGCTGAGGACACCAGGGTTTTCCTGGGTTTCTGGAACATTTCAGTGTTTGGTGGACAACCAGAGCTCTGCCACCACACCAGGCGGCTCTTGACCCATCCCTGGGGGGGTCCCAAACTTGGCACCGGCCAGGCCACTGCATCTGCCCCCTTTCCAGGGTCTGCAGACAGAGCACCAGCTTCTTGCCAGGCCCCTGGGCCTCCTGAGGCAAGCCCGGCCTGGGCACACACCCACGGCAAGGGATTGGGAGGGGGCAGAGGGGCTGCCGGGCACTCTGCTGGAAAGTCACATTCCAGGGATCCATGGCTGCAGAGACCAGGGAGACGGGCACCTGACCGGGTGGGCAGCACTCACCCCACTGCCTCTCTAGATGCCCTGATGTGGCTGGGGCTGGTCCCACATCCACTGGGGGTTCTGGGCTCCTGCTGGGAGCTCACGCGTGCTGGGCCCCCCCAGGGCCCCGACCCCTGGTGATGGAGCCCTGGCAGCTGAGAGGAAGCTGTGGGTCCGCAGAACAGGGACCTGCTCAGGCTGGGCAGGCGGCCACACGCTCCTCAGCCTGCTGTGAGCGCCAAGGGCAGCGCGCCACCCCCCGCACGCCACCCTGCCACGACAGTGAAAGGCGGGCCCCTGCTGCTCAGAGGGCAGGAAACGCTAGGCTTGTTTACTGCTCGAGGGGGCTGGGGAGGTGACGGTGTGCGTGGCCTGAGGTGGCAGTGGGGTGGCTGGCCCAGGGTCTGACTCGGGGTCTGCTTGGCTCCCTGCCGCAGGCTGCTTTCCCCTGCCCCCAGGAGCCCCTCTTGGGGAGCAGATACCCTGGCCACCCCGACCCCCTACCCCGGGGGGGCCCGGCCTCCTCGGCCTCCTCCCCGCTTCTGCTTTCTGGGCTCCACTCCTGGCACCTTAGCCCAGGCTGGGAGCAGGTGAGAGGTTTCCAAATCCTCTCTGGCCCTGCGGGCAGCCGGCTCTGGCACCAGACAGGGCCCGGGAGCTGCTGTGCCAGGCTTCCCCTGGAGAGGGCCCAGCGGGCGGTGGGCACAACCACTCCTCGGAATGGGTGGGGGCAGGGACCAGGCTCCAGGAGGCCCACGGAGATGAAGCCACACTTTCCAAATTCAGCGGTGTCCTCTGAGGGCCCAGAGGTGGGGCATGACTATGCCCAGGGGTCCTCCCAGGGGTCTGATGACAGTGGGAGCTGTGTCCACGGTGGGCCGGGTACGCGTGTGACCCTTTGACCTGCTGGAACCTGGGGGTCTCCAGGGACCTCTTTGCAAACACACAGGGCTAATGAAGCAAAGTCACTGGCTGGCCTCACCCGGGTCTGCCAGGGCCCCAGGGCTCCCACTCTTGCCAGGACAGGGGTGTCCACATTGCGTCTGAATCCCAGGATTAAGCAGGACAGCCGTCACACTATATTTGGACACTAACCCCTGGGGACATTTTCCTTGTGAAGCAACTCTGGTGGCTGGAAGGAAGGGCTTTTTCGTCTGTGCACCCTGGGCCCTGCCATCAGACCTGTGCCAAGCACTGCCCTCGCCGGCCCTGCCCAAGAAAGCCTTCGTCACCCCGATGCCACTGGATTCTGCAGGGACCCCTGGGAGCTTCCCAAAGCCTTAAAGGTCCCACCCTCCCCATCTCAACAGCCTCCCCCTGCCCCGCGCACCAGCTTCACCCCCCCAGTGTCCCCCCAGCTTGCTTCCTCTGTCCAGGTGACCCCCTTCTGTCTGTGCCCCTCCTGCCACTGTCCTACCTCATTCAGAGCTCAGGGCCGCACCAAGTGTGAGGGGCAGGGCAGGGCCGTGGGACGGTCTACACCATGGAACATCGACCAGTGGGGGACTCTGAGTACTGAGCCTTGGTGCTTCCACCTTTAAAATGGGTACAGTGATCCCGTGCTCACCAAGAGCCCCCACCCCACCCCAGGTGACCCCTACACTCCCACACTGGCCCTTGGTGGCCTTAGAGCTGCGGGGGAGCCTCTGCCTCTGGACCGGAGCCCCCCTGAGGGCAGGCACAGAGTGGGCACAGGGGAGGGCAGGAAGGAAGCTTGGCCTCTGTCTCCCTCCTAACTCGATGGGGCCGCTGAGACCAGCCAGCAGGTGGGACATTCACAGGGGACTCAGCCTGGGCCTGGCCTGGGAGGAGCGCTCAGGAAGTGTGGACACCAGGCTTGCAGGAGGGGGGCACAAAGAAATGACCCATCCTGGAAAGCATGACAGCAGCAGGGTGGCTGTGCTGGCACAGCTGGCAGACGCATCCCCCAGGATCCCAGGAAAGTGACCTCTGGGCAGGGTGGCGCTATCCTGGGTCAGCTCACTGTACCACCAGGACAGGGGACAGTGGTGCTGGCTTCTCTCTACCCTGACAGTTTCTTGTGCTGTCCTTGCCCAGGGCAGAGGGTCATGCCAGCTGGCAGGGTGGTCTCTCCCCAGGCTTCTGCAGGGCGCCCTTGGCACTCGGGTGGTGAGTGGAGCTGGGGCCCACTGTTGGGCTCAGCCTGGGGGAGAGAGGGGGGCTCCCCAGCAGCCGGGGTGCCAGGAGGAGATGTGGCCGAGTCCCAAAGCCTGAACCCACAGGGCTGTGGCTCCAGGAAGGGGAGGGGACCTACCCCAGCACCCCCCGCTCCCGTTAAGTCCTCAGAAAACAGCTGCCGAGTCAATTAAATATCATAACACCAAGGTCACGTGACTTCTTGAAAGAGAAGAAGCATAAGCAAAGAGGGGTAGGAGCAGGCCGCCTTGGGCTCCAGCCTGGCAACACTATGTCCCACCTCTCTGGGGACATGTGCCAATGCAGGAGGGGAAGCCACTGCCACCCCAGTAAGGAAGAAGCTCCTAGCCATCCACAGGGGCTTCTTTATGGGCCCAAATCACCCAGGGACACAAGCCTGGACCAGGAGCAGCCCCAGCACGCCAGGAGGAGGGAGACACAGGAAAGCAAGTGTCATGGGGACCCTGCGGACCCACCTGGCTTCTGGGAGGGGGGTCTCAAAACTCCCCACCTGCTCCAGGACCAGCTGGAGCGGGGGCATCAGCCACTGGAGCTGCCCGTTAGCTCATGTCCCCAATGCTCCCAGCTGCCCAGGGCCTGAGGACGTTGTGTCCTGAGAGCTGCCCCAGGCAGTCCCAGGGCAGTGACCAGAGCTCTGGCCACACGTCCCGCCTGCCCTCTGCCTTTACTGTCTCTTACTAGTTCCAGCAACCTGCAAGCAACGATGCTGGAAAGGGTTCATATTTCAAAGCTAAACCAAGATCCCCGCTGCCTTCTCTATAACAGTGGAACGACAGCGACACGAACTTCAGAAAACAGGGTGTTCGTCGCAGACCTATTATCCTGTCAAGCTGTCTGTCACCCACGTACAGGCAGCAAAAAGCAGCTTGGAAATTTTTGAATTCGGAGCAGGTACTAACCCCATGGCTGAATTCTAGGCGTTGCTTCAAATGGTTGCCTACATTCAAAAGATGTGTGTGACGAAAATAGAAAAGGTGCAGGGACGGGGGAGGGATGAGGTAAACACAATGACAGGTCTGAGGTAGCAGCCTGCGCGCACAGATGCGGAGCCGCAGGTAGATAAGCCGCCCTCGGACCAACAGTTATTGCTGATCGAAGTCAGAACAACGGAGAGCCCCCCCCCCAAAAAAAACCCCGAAATAGAGGGCGGAAAGAAAGAAGTGTGTTTTAGAACATTAGCTGAAATCAGTGAGGAGAGGCAGAGCTAGAGAGACAGGTGGACAGAGAGATGGACGGATACACGGATAGACAGGTAGGAAGACAGAAAGATATAGACAGATGACAGACAGACGGACAGATGATAGACAGACAGACAGATGGATAGACGGATAGATAGATGGACAGAGAGACAGACAGACAGATGGACAGACACAGATAGGTAGGTAGATAGGTAGACAGATACACAGATGTATAGACAGACAGAAAAGCAGACAGACGGACAGATAGACAGGTAGACAGACAGATGGACAGACAGACAGATAGGTAGGTATGGACAAAGCCCAAACCTCAGAGATTCCTGTCCTTTTATCAAGTGGAAGCCAAAGTATGTGGTTTGATTATGTAAGAAAATCAACACAGGACTAAGAATACAGGCGCTTCGCATTTCATGGCTGGTTGAGTGAAAAAGAGCTGGTCTGTACTTCCTCATTTAAAAGGTAAACGAAAAGCATCATGTTTCAACAATAGGAAGGAGAGAAAAAAAATCAGCAATGACAAATGGAGTGTCTGAAAATAGAACGAAAATGACAAATTTGATGTAATTTTCTTCACTACAAGGCTTGTTACTCCCCAGATGGAAAAATAAAATCCAGCAATAAGCTCTTTGCAAGAGAGGTGACAAAAGCAGACTGACACTGGCCGACAAAAGAGGTCTGGCTATAGGCGCACTTCAAGTAGCTGCAATGCTGGGCTTTCCATGTTAATATGAGGCTAAAGATCATTGAAAGCGAAACGTATAAAATGTGATGAGGAGAGATATAATGATATTTCATGGTTGTTTTTTTTTTTTCCCCACTTTTTAGGACTGCACCTGTGGCATCTGGAGGTTCCCAGGCTAGGGGTCAAACCCGAGCTCCAGCTGCCGGCCTGCACCACAGCCACAGCAACACCGGATCCGTAACCCCCAGAGTGAGGCCAGGGACTGAACCCGCGTCCTCATGGATACTAGTCCGGTTCGTTACCGCTGAGCCACAAAGGGAACTCCGATATTTCATATTTGATAAGGGCAGCATAATGACAAGAAATCCCAATGCCACAAAACAGAGCAAAATATGGACATAAGACCTACCAGAAACCTAACGCAGAAACCATAACAACATGCTCAGAACGGGAGACGCTAACACCCCCCCATCAAGCACACTGAAGTCCAGAAACACACGGAGGGCTGCGTAACACGACACAGAGCCGATGACGGTTGATGGGAATCCGACAGCATGAACAGAACACGCTTCATTTTCGAGTCGTCCTGGCCTCCGCAGAGGGTCACCGTACACCAGATCAAAGAAAATCTCACTACAAATCCCAGAGCAGAGAGAGTCCACACTCATTCTCTCACTGCTTCAAGAAGAGATCACGAACCAAACAGAGGAGTTCCTGCTGCGGGGCAGTGGGTTGAGAATCTGACTGCAGGGTCTGGCTCACGGCATCAGTGCAGGTTCTCTCCCCAGCCTGGTGCAGTGGGTTAAAGGATCCGATGTTGCCACAGCTGAGACTCGGATTCAAACCCTGGCCTGGGAACTGCCATATGCCACAGATGCGGTCATAACACTAAGAAAAAGAGGAAGAACCAAACAGAAACAAAGCATATGAGAATTAAAATGCATTGGCCTCAGGAGAAAACTGTCTGAAGAAGGCTATTAAGGAAACGCTTGTCTATAAAGAAAAAAGGTTGGAAAAACAGACATACCAAAATCTACAGAAAGTGACGAAGGGGTCCTTAGGGCGAAACATCACGGGTTTAAATGCCTTTATTATGTTAAAAAGGTGAGGAGAAATGAACTAACTAGGCAACTAAATGATATCTTAGGAAAGAAGCATTTTTTTTTTTTTTAAAGAGGAAAGAGTGAATGATAAGAGTTAATGCCAAAAATTAAAAAAAAGACATTCTGGGAGTTCCTGCGGTGGCATAGAGGGTTAGGAACCTGACTGCCGTGGCTTGGGGCGCCACGGAGGCAAGGGTTCTCTCCCCAGTCTGATGCAGTGGGTTAAGGATCCGGGGTTGCTGCAGCTGCTGCTCCGATTCAGTCTCTGGCCCAGGAACTTCCATGTGCCTTGAGTGCAGCCAAAAAAAAAAAAAAAAGACATTTTTTGTAAAAGCCTCGCCTATGCTCTAGCGACTATAAAAATGGGCACATTAATGAAAAAGTGGGGCTCCTGAGTTCCCTTTGATGAATGAGGTGAATCTAAACAATGGAAAAGAGGGAGAGAAACACAAAGTTAAAACAAAACCCAGGAGGAGAGGGTAGGAAACTTTGAAGGGTGGACGACGCAGCATCACTGCGTGGCGGCGAGACGTCTGAAGGGCAGGCGGGGACCGAATCAATGCAGCTGAAATGCAAACAGGGAAGAAGAAAGAGCGAGACGAAACTAACCAGCAGTGGAGGAAGAAAGTGGAGGAAGAAGCCCCTCTAACCACCCAGAGCTGGTGGCTTCAGGGGTGAATTCAGTCAAGCGTCCGAAACCAATAATTCTCCGGGACATCAATTATTCCCCGCCCCCCACCTGCCTCCTGCCTAAATGCCAATGGTCAGCTAAACGCATAAGTCCCTTAGGCCAATATGAGCCTCATTTTAAAACCCAATTAAGGGAACAAAAATGAACACTCCAGGAGAGAATGACGTCATCCAAGCGGTAGAAAACTCCTGAAGCCACAGTAATTTAAGTGGTGAGATATGGCCAGAAAACACAAGTAAAAATTAGCTGAAATAGACTGCATTAAGTGTGTTAAACTAAGCCTACCCATGCAGGAAGGAACTATTATTTAAGAAATGATGTTAATTACAAATACGGTTAAACACACTGATTTAATAAAATAACTGAGGTAGGAAGGACGTACGTTTTAATTCATGTCCTAATGTCATTACCCACCGGGTGAAGAAGATAAACTTTAGAGTGAGATGGGGCACGTGTGATCACTGAATAACCACCTAATTAACCAAAACCTGGAAAAGAAACATCCCACGACAAACATGAATGAAATGTGAAGAGAAAATATTCCGAACAAAATGACAAATCAATAATCTCTACCATATTCAAGAGTTTGTTAAAAAAAAAAAAGATTAAAAATACCTCCAATGATTCAAGTGATACATAGCAAAGGTTAAGGTCAGAATAAATGCACATTTGAGGAAGAAAAAAAAAACCACTGGCAAACAGCTGTGGGAGAATAGCTCCATCTTCCTAACAGCCAAAGACACGCAAATTGAAAAGAGGAAAAATCTCATTTAAACCTGCGAAAATGCAGTGTGTACCGACACAGCACTTGGGGAGTCCAGACGAGAGGGGCGGAGTAGGACTCTCACGTCCTCTCTCGAAAACACCAGAGTTGCACCTGCTGAACAACCGTCAACAACATGCACTGGAAGTGACCCCAAAGTTGCCCTACACCAAAGACAAAGAAGAAGCCGCACTGAGACGAGGGAGGTTCCCAGGCATGGGGTCAAATCAGAGCTACACCACAGCCACAGCAACGCCAGATCCGGGCTGTGTCTGCGACCTACACCTCGGCTCTCGGCCACACTGGATCCTCCACCCACTGAGCGAGGCCAGGGATCGAACCTGCCACCTGATGGTTACTAGTCAGATTCGTTTCCGCTGCGCTACAACAGGAACTCTGGAAACAGCTATTTTTGCACGTTGCTGGTAATGTGCGTGAGTGACATTTTTTAAAAGGGTGAGGGGGCAAAGCCGATCAAGAACCACAGAATGTTCACGGCAGGTGCGGTACGGGGCCCATTTGCTAGACTTCTTAAGGAACTTAGTGAAAAAGGAAGTGAGTCTCAACACGAAGTTCTTATAGCGGCGTCACTGATAACATCAAAAACCTAGAAATGGCTCCACCGGGACATGGTAGCTCCATCTTCGTGCCCTCGGCCCAGGCTGCCTCCCCACCCTGGGCAGGGAGGGTAGAGTCGCCTCCCTGCTACCCAAAAGGCGTGTGTGGTTAAGAAGGCGGGGTCTCCATTTCTACGACCAGAAGCTGGAGAAGAAGGACCTCAGACCTGAGTGTGTCCCACGGGCACGCTGTGCACAGGTGTCCGGGGCTGAAGTCCTGTACAGGACACCTGGGGAGAGAGCTGACCTCGAACCACGCTGGGGGCGGGGGGACGCTGCTGGGCTCGGCTCCTGGAGCCCCTCCATCAGTGGACCCCAAGTGTGTTCAAGACAAGGCCACCCACCAAACGCCTGATGAGTGGAGGGGTCCTGGGAGACCCCATAACAGGCTTCGGGGGCTGTGCGGGGCTGGACGAGTGCTGGGGCGAAGGCCGGCATGAGGGAGGGACGTCTGCTGTGACACCCCCAACCAGGAGCCCCCCACACGAGTAGCTGCCCCCCAGAGCCCGCCGCCACCATCCTCCTCTCGGGCGCTCTCATCCCTCTCCCACCAGGGGCCCGCCCTGCCCCTCCCGAATGCGCACAGCCCCAGGCCGCCCAGGGCAGCAAGCCTGGCCCATCTGCCTGGACGGCCGGGACCTGGGCCGTCCTGGGTTCCCCGGGGTGGAGGGGAAGGGGGTCACAGCAGTGTGTTGGAGGGGGAGGCCGGGGTGCAGGGAGCCCCTGTCACTGGATGAGTTCCATCTGCCTGCCCTCCTGCTCTCCGGATCTGCTTAGTGTCATCCGGCGTCCGACCTTCTAGGTTCTGACACAGGCCTGGTTCCATCCGCCAGCCCAGGAGATTGCGCAACAGGGCAGCTAACGGCTTGATGGAAAAAGTCGTCACGCCAGGCGGGGTGCCAGGCGCAGCACTCCGTTACCCCTGGGTCTGGGGACGTGTGTCTGTCCTCTGCGGGGGGAGGGGGAGTGCGGGCGACAGTGGAGACGAAGGTAAAGATGGTCCAGTCCCTGCCCCTCCTGCCTCCCCGACAAGGGGTCCTTGTTTGTTGCTTCTGCAGGTGCATTTTTCTGGGAGCTTTCTGAGCCCCCCTGCCCCTCCAGCTCACCTCGAGGAGCACAGCTGACGGGGGCAGGGGGCACAGAGCCCAGGACCAGCCTGCCGTCCCCCTCCAGCACACCCTGCCCTGCCCCCATCCGGCCCCACTCTCCCCCCCATCTGCCCCCAGCACAGCTGCGGCTGAGCTCCTGAGATGGGGGCGCAGGGGCCTCCCAGGCCTCCAGAGACCCCACCTCACATCAGACCTGGTGCTGCCAGGTGGTGGGGGCGCACAGCACACTCCTCCACTGGGAGCTGGCCTTCCAGAAGGTTCTGTGGGGAGGCTGTGAGGGTTGGGGCTTTGGGAAGCTGGCTTTGGGAGGGAGGGGGAAAGGGTGGCCCCTGCTTGTGCCCGCCCAGCTTGAGTGCCCTGCTGCCTCCGTGTCGCAGCCTCGGCCTGACACTCCAAGGGCTGCCCACTCACAACCAGCAGCAGAAGTGTCCTGCCCGCCAGGTCCACACCCCTGAAGATGCAGGGTTGGCGGGGGTGGGGAGCGGGAGTGAAGCGCTGGGAGAGAGGGAAGAAGAGCTGGAAGGCCCAGGGCAGGATTCTCCCCTCACCCCCACCCTGCACACCGGCTACTGGAAAGCCGTGTCTACACTTCTTCTGGCCAGGGGGCAGGAGTGAGGCCTGGGCATAGCCAGCTTGGCTCCTCAGGGCCAGCTGGTGGTTTTCCTGGCACAGCTCCTCCCGAAGGCCCCTAGAGGTCAAAGGCTGGCTGCAAGATTCCTGGCCTTGAGGTGCCTGTGTGCTCTGGGACACTTGAAGGGTCCCCCCTGTCCAGCCGGGCAGAGGGTTGGGAGTGGGCCTCTGCACCAGCACCCCCCCACACAAGAATGTGCCCAAGCACGGGAGGGCGTTGGCAGGGGTGGGGGGTTGTCCAGGGCCAGCTCTGAAAGTCCCCAGCTGATGGGGACATCAGAGGGCCAGCCCTCTGCGGGGCTCTGGTGAAAGGCTGGCCCAACACCCTGGGCGTGGGCCCTCCTGAGACCCAGGCGGGACAGGTCAAGCACAGCGGGAACCTTGGGAGCGGAACAGCCGCCGTGTCTAAGTTCTCTCGGTTCCTGTTGCAGCTCCGTCGCTGCTGCTGCTGGTTTGGAAGCACTTCCCGTCTTGACTCTTTAAATGGGACAAAGACGCCCCTTTGTTCTGACTGCAGGGGGATCATAGCACCCGCGGGGGTCGCTGCCCCCCCACCCCCGCCTGAACCAACAGCGCCTGGACCTGGGGCAGCAGGCTTGGCGCCCAGAGCTGCGGGGGCAGCACCGCGGAGCACTGGTCCCGCATCCTTCACTTAATTCGCTGGGCTGCTCCCTCCTTCCCAGGCCAGAGACCCCTCCTCAGAGTGGGGCTGTGGCTCAGGGCAGCTGGAGGGCTCTCACGGCCCAGCACGGGGTCAGCACGGCAGGGAGGGCACCCGGGGAGCAGGCCCTGGAGCCCTGGTCCCCTAGGGCCCCGAGGCTGCTGTGCACAGAGGCAGACGCGGTCAGGATGTGCAGGATGGGGGCAGGGGGACAGGGTTCGCTGGTGACCCATCGCCGAGTGGGGTGCCATGTCCCCCTGGGTCACCTCTGACCCCCTTCGACACCCTCCCCGGCCCAGGCAACGCCTCTGTGCCTGAAGCTGTGCGGGAAGGAGAGGAGGGGCGGCCTCCCACTCCCCTAAGGTCACCCCCGTTTCTTGTCTTGGGGAGAAAGCCAACATGCGGTCACTTTATCACCAACCCTCTCCTACTTGACGTCTGAATGTTCCAGATTCCTCTCCCTCCCCCACCGAGACCCACAGGGAGGTCTCTGGAAATGAGTTTCTGATGACACAATTTTTCCATGGCCTCTATAGCTTCCTAAATGAGATTACATTCCCAGTTAATATGTGAAATCCTGTTAAACTGCCATTAGTGACCCAGGGCTATAGTGAACGGGCTGACCTCTGGGACACGGTGAACTTGGCCTGGCACAGAGGGGGGCCTGCCCTGCTGAGCTCATCGGCCCTGTGGGAACCTGGTATGGTGACAGGTGAGAGCGCTGTGGAGTCTGAGCCCCCACTCCCACCCCAACATCCTCAAACACGGAGGGACTCAGGAGTGACCCCGAGCCATTCTCACGACGGAGGACGCAGGGTCACAGTCTGGGGTCACCGGCGAGAGACACCTGCACAGCTTAAACACAACCTGATGGGCAGCTGCCACAGTCCCACCTAAGGACGCTCGTGAGTGCCTGCTGTCCTCTGGGTGGAACGTGTCACCAGCCCTTTTCTTTCGCTCGAGAAATTTCTATCTCTGATCATGCACAGCATGGCCGAGAGGTCCTCTAAAAAGAACCCAACACTTCATCCCGTGTCCCAGGGGATGTGGGGCTGCTGCTGGCCCTGCCCTCCGTCTGAGCTGATGCAGGAGGTGGAACCAAGCCTGGACTGACAGCCAGCCGGCTGGAGCAGGCCTGGCGCCGCGGTGGGGTCCCTGCCTATTTGTCCTGGAGCGTGAGTCCTACAGAAGGCCGGCTGGCTGTCGTGCATCCCTGTCACTTGGTGCCTTTGACTTGCAGCTATTTTAAACTGAGTCTCCTCTGATTTTAAGGAGCCCAGAAGCTTCCTTCTGTCATATCAGGGCTGCCTGAAGGACTAGCCCATACCCTGGGACAGCTGTGACTTTCAGCAGCAGGCACTGGGCACTCCGGCTTTTGAGGTTTCCTGCCCTCAGCTTCATGTCAGCCCTGAAGCCTAGACCTCAACACCTACCAAGATGCTCCATGGGCTATGCCTTTGACTCACACACAGCATTAGCTGTGCTTGGCTTGGGGAGGGGTCCTTCCCAGCACCTGGGCCCTTTGCCAGATGCCTGCCTGGCTCACAGTCCGCCAGCCCCAGGAGACTTCCCTGAACCAGCCCACTGTCTGGCCCTCTGCCTCCTGGTCTCCCGCTTGGGGTCCTGCTCTCCTGCAGCACACTGTGCCCACCCCTCACTGTGCTTAGCCTTCTTCCTGGGTCCCTCTTTTTGCCTCCTTCCACCCAATCATTTGGACAAGCTTGTGTACCCAAGACCCCCCAGACTCCCACTGTTGCAGGAGACCCTGGAAAGCCTTCCTTGACTCGGGCACCAGGCATGGTATCCAATGCACATGGACCTCACCACACCCGCTGGATGTTGGCAGGGGCAGAGACGGCCACTGCAGGCCAGCAGCCACCTCCCAAAGCATCCCCACACCCCCGATTCCGGAAGGAGCCCCCTCGTGCCCTCAAGGAGTGTCAAGAGCTGGACTTTGGACTCTAAGAGCCCTTTACTAGCAGTAAGCCTGGGCACACGTGAGATGGGGGTGGGGAGGGGGCATTATAATAGTTCTTCCTCCTCCTGAGTCGCCGCCTACTCAAGCGAGGACACGAATGTCCATTGCTGGCCCAGCACGCAGGTAGCGGTCAGTAATGCTAGCTTAATAGCAAAGCCTGCTGTGTAGCCCAGGGAACCCCACCCAATATTCCGTGATAACCCAGATGGGAAAAGAATCTGAAAAAGAGTGGATGCGTGTACATGCATAACCGAAGCGCCTCGTCGCACAGCAGTGGGCACGTGGCGAAGGGACACTCCTCTGAACCCAGCCCCGAGGACTGTGCCCACCCGGCCCCAGCATGATGGTCAGCTCTCCGTGTCAGCCTGCCCAGGCTTGCGTCCCCCGTCACTCAACCAAACACTAACCGAGGCGTTGCTGGGGTGTTTGGGAGGTGTGGTCACGGCTACCACCAGCTGGCAAAAGTAAAGGGGATTATTCTTGTGATGCCGTGGGTGGGGCCTCATCTTCCGCTGAAGGGCCCTGAGCAAGTTAGGAAATTCTGCCTCAAGCCCCAGCACTGGCTCTGCCCCAGACTCCAGCCGCAGCTGCCCTGAAGATTCCAGACTCGCCAGACCCCACTGTCATGTAAGCCACGTCCTTGAAATAAATATTGCTACACACGGCCTTTCTCTATAGAGCAGTTAAAGAGGATGCACCGGGTTTTTTCTTCTCGTGTTTGCGTGGTTTCATTGGTTACATCAAAATCCACGGCAGGAATATATGTGCGTGTTTATCTTGGCCTCTGAGCACCACTTTTTTTGGTGGGGGGGGCATGTTGTGCAGGCTTGATGCAGGATCTCAGTTCCCAGATCAGGGGTTGAACCCTATGGATGTTCACGGCAGCGGTGAAAGCACTGCATCCTAACCACTGGACCACCAGGGAACTCCCTGGGCCCCATTCTTTAATAGAAAGAACCAAGGCTACTGGGAGAAATGGCTGATTCCAGGGCTGGGGCCGAAAATGCACACGATGAGCCTGGAATGTCTCCTGGTGCCGGAAGGGAAGGAAGTGCCCCCCACCCCTGAAGGATGGGGGAGGGGCATGTCAAAAGGACACAGATGTGGATCTGAAGGCGCTGTAACTGCCAAAGCTGGGACAATATACGGACCCTTGGAACGGGGCTGGACCCACCCAGAGAAGCCGGGTCAGCTCCCCATCCCAGGTCACCGGGCCAGCGGTCTTCTTCCCCATCACCAAGTAATGTAACATGTCCCCAGGTCCCAGGGACCAGGACGGGGCAGCCTGGGGACCGCTGTCCTGCCAACCACAGCCCCCGAGGCTGGCTGCCCCGGTGCCCTGCTGGGATGCTCTTGGGATGAGGCCTTTCGCTTCTTCCTCCCTCACTGACCTTGATGTTCTTTCTCTCCTTTTTTCTTGTTTTTCTTTTTCTTTTTCCAGCCCCACCTGCGGCATAGGGAAGTTCCTGGGCTAGCGGTTGAGTTGGAGCTGGCACTGCTGGCCTACACCACAGCCACAGCAACATCTAGCTGCCGCTGCAACCTACGCTGCCGCTTGTGGCAACGCTGGATCCTTAACCCACTGAAGGATCCTGAACTCAGGGAGCGGACTCGTGTCCTCACGGATACGAGTCGGGTTCTTAACCCGCTGAGCCACAACGGGAACACCTTGATTTTCCTTCTGAATAAAAACATTTCCTAGCAATCCTCCCTCCCCCCCAGCCTCCCCCACGTCTATTTCCAGCTATAGCCCCACGTGGCTCAGCTGGATGCTGGCAAACCCTGTGGCCCAAAGTGGTAATTACTCCCGTTTGCACCCTCAGCGCTGTCAGAAACCACCCGCGGTGGCCTCGTCTCCAGTGACGGAACATCACCTCCTCTGCTAGGCCACCGGCTTGGAATCCATCCGCATGAACCACTTGCCCAGGGCAGGAAACGGGATGGGGGGCTGGGGCGGTAAGTGGGAGGTGGGGGAGGTGGGGGGGTGGTGAGCAGGAGGTGCCACTTCTCCAGGGAACCCCTGCAGTGTCTTTCCTGCATCTTAATAGCACGAGATCTTTAAGCACAAGTCACGAGGCCCAGGCAGAAGGCCAATTAGCCCAAAGACGGGCTCTCCTGGTTTTTAGCAGTCTGCTTCCCCTGATTGATTTCTCAGCTCAGCAAAGGAGACCCTGATGCCTGGGAAGAGGCGGCAGGGAAGGGGAAGGGGAGGGGTGAGCCCCCCCAAAGGCCCTGGAGGAGGGGGAAGCAGGCACCCCCAGCTCCTGGTGTCCCCGCCCCATACTGTAAACCCAGGTGCAGGTCTGGACCAGGATGTTGGAGCTGAGCCAGGGCTGGAAACACCCACCCTCTGTGGACCTGCGTGCCTGGCAGGGTCGGCCACCAGCCTGGTAGTTCAGGCCCGGGGTATTTCTCTTTGCCTTAACTTGCCTACTGGAGCCCCAGGTGCCCCCAGGCCCTCAACACTGAAGCAGAAACCCAGCCTAGAATATCGACTGCAGACACGCCAAGTTCCGGTGGGGTTGCTGTTCCAGAAGATGCAGGAGCCAGGCCTGGGGTGGGCGGCCGGCTGAGGGGGGACAGTGATGAGCCCTGTGGGGCTGGAAGAAAGGGCACAGCCGAGCTGTGCTCAGTGGGGAGTGCAGGCCAGCCTTGGCCTGACCACGAGGCTCGGGGGGAGCGGCAGGGACATCCTGGAGCTCCCGTCACAGGGACTCGGGCCCTGGGCACTAGACCTGTGTCCCCCTGACACCTGCTCTCAGACAGGCCACAGGCATCCCAGGGGGACGCCTCCTCGGCCCCTCTGCACAAGGCCCCATCAGCCACCTCGATCCAGGTCACCACGGACACGGCCTCCCCCTGCTCACTGGCCACACTGCCCTGGCACTGGCACCCTCCTTCGCCTCCCCCTGTCCCCCGCCCATGGCCACAGCCACCACCCTGGACGTCAGGGAAGAACTGCTCACCCTGCCGGCCTCCCTGCCCCTGGGGACGCCGGGGACTCACCCGATGGTCTTGTCCCAGTCGCACCACAGCGCCTTCCCGATGGCCTCCATGTCCACCTGGAACTGGGGGAGGCAGTACTTCCGGAGGAGGGCGGCGTGGTCAGTGTCCTGGCAGGCGGTGGCCAAGAAGAGGTGATTCACTGCAATGAGAGCCCCGACGACGGTCAGGTCCCCCTCTGGTCTTGCCGGGGTCCCGCCCTCCCCCCATCCTCCCCACGAGTTAGGGGCTCTTCCAGCCACAGCCCGCATCCACGGGGGCTCGCACCCCTGCCAGGGAGCCCCCGTCTGCCCCTGAGGCCCCCAGGATGCCCTGGGGGCTCTGTCTGGTCCCTGGAGGGGGCCTCTAGGGCTCCAACTGGATCATCCAGCAGTGTTTCTGGTCCCAGCAAAGGCCCTGCCTGCTAAGGGTGGGGCTGACACCTCCCTGGGCTCTGTGGGAGCCAGGCCAGAGCAACAGGTGGGATTACCCGTCCTCTTGTCCCAGGCACAGGTGTGACACTGTCTCATCCTCATGGCACCCCTGCTGGGGTCCCCAGGCCTCCTCTGCACAGACACAGAAACCAAGGCAGCTTGCTGGGAGGGACCCAGGCTCCTCACCCTCGGGGCCGCCCCTGGGAGGGCGGCAGGGGGGCCTGAGCGCCCCTGCTGACCGCCCCCCGGCACGTGGGGGATGGGCTGCACCCCGCGGGGCTCACATCCCTGTATCAGGGTGTCCGCCAGTTATAAACCAGGCTGACAAGCGGTTATGGGGTTATGGGGAATGGGCTGCACCGGGAATTCCTGGACTCCTTGGGGGCCTCGGGGACACGTGGACAGCAAGCTGCCACTTGAGGCCCTGGGGCCTGGTAGGGGGAGTGCACTCAAGGGGGCAGGGCCCTCAGCCCCCTCGAGCTCCTCCCTCTCGGGCCCCATCTTCCAAGAGGAAAATGCGGAGGAACTGGCACGCCAGCACCTGCCAGGCTCACGCTCCGCTCATGCTCCGTCCGTCCTCCCTCCACGCGCTGCCCGCGCTCTGCGCAGGCACGGCCGCCCGGAAAGTGGGTCCTTTTGTGATCATCAATTTACAGGCGAGGAAACTGAGGCTTCAGGGCTTGGAAACAGGCGCAAGGTCCCAGCCCCAGGAGTGGCGTAGACCGAACGGAACTAGCTTTGCCTCCCTGGGGCCCTGCCCTCAGCCGGCTCCCAGCCCAGAGGCTCGAGACCAGGGAGCGGGGAAGAGCGGCAGAAGGCCTGCCCTGCCCTGGGCTGCAGACCTGGGGGGAGGGGGCAGCAGGGGAGGGAGGGTGGGGAGTGGGCGGAGAGGCGGCCAAGGGCCATCTGGAGTCCAGCTCCAGGGGCTCAGTAGTGACTGGATGGGGGATGGGTGGGTAGACGGGTGGCTGGCTGGCTGGGTGAATAAGCAGGTAGCTGGATGGATGGACGGATGGACAGATGAACGGGTAGATGGGTGGGTGGGCGGCTGGGTGGGCAGGTGGATGGGTGGGTAGATGAATGAGTCACACACCAGACCAGGGCTCTGACCCGGCCCGCAGTTGGGTAGAACGCTGTGCCAAATGAGCAGATGAGGCCCCGGCAGAGGCAGAGCTGACGACTGGCCCTCAGAGGAAGGTGTGTCCATTTGGGACAGAGTTCCAGGTAACAGAACCCACAGCTGCCTTGAACGACAGTGAAGAGCGGAGTGCCCCTGGGGGCGGGAGGAGGGCATGGGGTGGGGGGGCACTTGCAGGCAGGGGGAGCACCCTGTCCCTGCCCCTTCTGGAGTCCTAGGTGAGGGTGCTGGTGTGTGACCCCTGAGCCGACAGGGCGCTCACCACCCCTCGTCCCCCAGAACCTGTGCTTCTGGAAGCCAGGCCAGGATGTCCCACGGGCAAGAGCTGTTCCCTCCCGGCACTGGTGATTCTCAGAAAGGGGACGGGTGGCCGGTGACAAACATGCGACCACACAGGCCCGTGTGGGGTCAGAGCCTCGGGGTCGGGGAGGACTCTGCTCAGAGGGAGGGGCGAGTCCCGAGAGGCAGGTGATGAGGCCTCTGCCCAGGGTGGGGGGGTGGGGGATCGGGGGATCGGGGCGGTGGGAGATCCGCACTCATTCCAGGGTCCCCAAGGCCTGGGGATCCCAGTGGGCAGGCGACAGGGCCGGGGGCTAGCCTGTCCATTGACCTAATTTAAGCGACAGGCTCCAGGCTGGACACACCCTGATGGGGCGCCAAGCTAGCATGATGACACTTCATAGCAGTGGAAGGACAACTCTGTGATTAATTAAAAATAAAACCCAAAGGCGAGGAACGCCAGGGCACGTGGGCAGCGAGGAGGGGCCGCAGCAGAGCTGGACAAAGCCTGGCGCTTTACCTGGCGGAGCGGAGGTGCCCGGTCCTGTGCCCACTGCCTTGGAAGCTGGCCAGCCAGGGGGGACCCCGGGGTTTCTAGCCCGAGAATCTGGGGGTAAGGTGGGTGGGGGCAGGGGAGATGAAAGGCTGGTGAGGCGGGAAGCTCCCGGGAGGAGCCCCCAGAAGATGCCCACGGGCAGCGGGGAGCAGGGCCCACCACCCTGACACCCTGGGAAGGGTGCCCCCCGGGTGGAAGCAGCAAGGCTCCCAGGCTGCTCAGGGGGCAGGAGAGGGACCTCTGTACCCATCGGAGGCCACCCACCTCCCAAAAGCCCCAGTGCATCCCCCACAGTGTCCACACGGAGGCCCAGCTGGGGGGAAGGGCTGCTCCTAACACCCACCCCATCAAGACGCACCCAAGCAGGCCCACGCGTGTAGGCCTAAAGCACCAGGGGTCACGGGTGGCTCCGAAGGGTGCAGACACCCACTCAGGGCAGGGCCTCAGCCTCATTCTCTGCCTGCCCCCACGCCTCCCTGCTCCCCTGGACGCCTTTCCCGGCCGAGCCCAGGCCCAGATTCGGCCTGTTCCCCCCGCCAAGGCCCCCCGTTCTGCCTTTAGTGGCTCGTGAAGGGCCCTAGAAGCTTCTTTTCTCAGAACGTTTTTGCCGCCCTCTCGTCGCCCACTCTTCTGGCTCCCGGGGCATCCGCCCTGCTGGCACCCAGCAGCTCTGCACGTTAACATCTGCCACGGGACGAGGCGGCGACACCCAGCTTTCTCAGCAACGTGCTGCGTGGGACTGGAGCCGGGTCCGAGGAGGGTCGGGAAGCTGGCGGGCTCCCCTCCTGCCCTGGAAAGGCTGCTCGGGGCGGACGAGGGTACACGCGCACCCGTGCCAGGGCTCCGGGCACTCAGAAAGCGGCCGGGCGGGTGTGGACACAGGAGGGATCTTACACGAGGGCGCTGGGGGCTCCCGAGTCCTGAGGGTCGGGGAAGCAGAGGCCACAATCGTCCCCAGAGCCAGCACGGGAGTCAGTGTCAGGGCCCAAGGCCAAGGGTCGGGTTGGGATGGGCTGGGGGGTGGGGGGGATGTCCCCAGGCCACACTTCCTCCTGGGAAGGGCCCCCTACTGTGTCCGGTCGGGCTCCTCCTGCTGTCCTCCAGGCAGGTGACAGCAGCCACCTGTCCCACCCCAGCTGGCCGGGGCCTCAGCCATCACGCTCGGCCTCCCTCATCTGAGCGACCCCTGCCCTGGGCCTTGACCTGGCCTGGTCCCCGGGGGGGCAGCTCCCCCTTCTCCATGGGCCACTGCCTGTCTTCCAAGGGCGGGAGGACCCCTGCGCCTTGGGGACAGCGCCCACCGCCAGCCCACGGCCCTTCCTTCCTGCCCTGGGGGAGCCCAGAGCCCAGCTGTTTGTTGCTTTGTCTGCAACTGCGATGAGGCTGGGCCGGCCGCTCGGTGAATTGGGACACAGCACCTGCATTTCGAAGGACGGGAGAAGGACACTGAGAAAAGGAGCCTGACGTGGTTTCTTTCATCAGAAAGAGCGGCAACGTTATGGTTTTAAAATGGAATGAAAGCGCCAAAGGTCTTCAAACCAGCTGCCAAAAGTGCCAAGGTTTGAAAAGCAGCTGCTTGGGGCTGGCTGGGCGCCATCCCCGCGTGACTGCAGGTGATTCATTCATAACTGGCATCCCTCAGAGGCGGAGGGCACGGCTGGGCGAGTCGGGGCAGGACCTTCCTGCATCTGTGACGTCATTGTGCTGGGGGCCCCGCGGGCCTCGGGAGCTCAGAGAAACGGCAGGAAAAGGCCCCTAATGGGGGAGGCGTGGCAGGGAGTCCCTCAGGCAGGGCTGGGGTCAGAACAACAGGGACCTCGGGGCTCTGGGGCACTTGGGTTTCTGAGGCCAGGAGGGACGGGGAGGGGGACAGACAGGCCCTGGGCCCGAGGCTGCCCATCTGCCAGGAAGGGCCCATTACCCCGGCTGCAGAGATGCACCTGCATGGTCCTCCCCGAGCTGGGGCACGGTGCGGGTGGGCCGCGGGAAGCGCACCTGCTGGGGGCTGAGTTCAGAGCCTCCCCGCGGAGTCGGCAAGCCTCCAGGGGCCCCGGCACGTGGTGTGACCTCCCAGGCGGAGCCCAGAGGAGGCCTCTTCTCTCCTCAGCCACAGTTTCTTTACCCGTGAACCGCGGGCTTCTCGCACCAGGCGGGCTGGTTTCCAGAAGACGTGGTCATAGAACCAACCCCACCTCTGGAAGGGGGAGGCCTGTCTGCACACCTTCAACCTGAGCGGCCCTTAGCCACTCACAGGACGCTCAGGCCCCACCCCAGGACCCAGCAGGGGTGATGGAGGCTCGGGGGGGCTGCAGGGAGATGTGACAAGAGGCTCAGGGCATCTGCGGAGGTGGTGGATACGCACGCTCAGGGCCACGTGGGTGTACACATCTGCCAGAATCATACACGTCAAACATCCAGTTTAGGTCTATTACACCGAGTAAACGCCATAAATCTGAAGGCCGCGTCAAGAGCGGCTACCTCCGAGTGGTGTGGTTACACGTGGTCATTATTTTCTGCCTGATGCCCGTCTATATTGTCCACAAGTTAAAAAATGTGATTTCTAAAATCTCATCTCTGTCGTCTGTCCAGCCCTTCTTCCTGACAGCCGTCGGAAGAAGCCTTGCTCTGCACGTTCTTGTCCCGTCACTTTCCGCTCGTCCCGCTGGGCCAGCAGGGTGAAAACCACCCGCCTCCAGGAACCCCCTGGTTACAGCCACCCGGGGGCCACCTCCCCAGGAAGCTACATGCCTGGCCTGTCACTAAATTCCCCAGGGCATGACGTAAGCAGAATTTGGTTGGAACATGTTACCTTCAGCTTTTCTATTCTGGAAAAAGAAAATAAAAACGCCATGACAACGTGAAAACACAAAAACTGTGTCCGGTAAAGACGCCGACTCAACCCTCAAGGCCCAGTGAACCATCCCTCCCTCCGCCTGCCCAGGTCAGAGCGCTGCGCCGCTAGGAACCCTCTGCCGGGACCTCGGCACCTCGGAGCCCGGCCTCCTCCACACAGCGCCCGCCCTCCAGGCTTCTGGGGCAACCACTGGAGAAGCAGACCTGCCAGGGGATGCCGCGTCCTGACCAGGTCTGTTCTGGCTTCCAGAAAGCTCCGAGTGGTTTGCGCCTCCACCTTGCCTCAGCCAGCGCCCTGTGAGATGGTTTTTTTCTTCGTCGTTAGGTACCCTGTTAATTCTTCCTCTCTTGGAGGGTTTCGGTCGGTACCGTGTGAGGTGACACCAGACCATGTTTGGGTGCTTTATAGTATATGTGCCTCTATCAGGAGCCACCCTTTTTGGAAGCAAGTTGGGTATAAAGGGACAGATGAGGAGCAGGTTCTAGATGGGTTCTACACGGATTCCAGAAGGCCAGCTGTTTCCCTTCGCACTGCCACATGCTGGGAAAGCCCCGTCGAGGGTGGGGACAGCCACAGCCCACGTGGCCAGGTCCTGCGCTAAGCGCGCTAGGGGCATCAGGGTATTTAGGCCTTGCAAATAACCAATAGGGCAGGTATTACCACTCTCTCATTTTACAAATAGGGCCAGAGAGGCCCAGAGAGGTTAAGCAACCTTCCCAGAGTCACACAGCCAAGACACACAGGCGTGGCGGAGCTGGGACGTAACCCCTGGTATGCTCGCCTCGGCACACAAGGGAGAAATGGTGACACTACCTCCTCACCCCAGAGACCCTGAAAGCAGCCTCGATGGTCCATGCCTGCAGGTGATTGACGTCTGCTGAGGCTTTGAGGCCCTCGAGCCACCTGGGCCATCTCCCCGTGATGGCCTGGAGGGGCCTCTCTGGAGAGGGGGGTCCCGTGAGATCACTGATGCCTGGCGGGGTGGAGGCATCTGGGGAGTTGGGTGCGTGGACGACTCTGGCAGAGGAGCACGGGCTGAAGGAGGCCTGAGGTCAAGGGCAAAGGCCGAGCTGCCTCTGCCGTTAGCAGCAGGTCCCCCGAGTCTCAGGGGCCAGCACCTCCCACCAGGCAGGTAGAGCCGACTTAGGCCCACTGCTCCCACTCGGATCACTGGCGTCCTTAAGGAGCACCCGGCGCCCTCAGAGGAAAGCAAAGGGTTTTCATGATTTTAGAAACGAACTTTCCAATATCCATTCATGATAAAAGCACTTACCAAACTGGGTATAGAGGAAATATACCTTATCACAATAAAACCCATTTAAGACCAACCCACAACCAATATACTACTCAACGGAGAAAAGCTGAAAGCCTTCCTGCTAAAATCTGGAACAAGATAAGGATGCCCGCTCTCACCACTTTTATTCAACATAGAATTGGAAGTCCTAGCCACAGCAATCAAACAAAAGAAGTAAAAGGTACCCAAATTGGAAGAGAAGAGGTAGAACTGTCACTCTATCCAGATGACATGATACTATGTGTAGAAAACCCCAAAGAGCAGGATATGAGATTAACATTCAGAAATCGGGTGCATTTCTGTGTACTAACAGTGAAATATCAGAAAAGGAATATAAAAACACAGTATCTTTTAAAATTGCACCCCCCAAAATTAAATACTTAGGAATAAAGCTGACCAAGGAGGTGAAAGACTTATATGCTGAGAACTATAAAACATTCATCAAGGAAATTAAGAGGATTCAAAGAAATGGAAAGATATTCCATGTTCCCGGATTGAAAGAATTATTGTTAAAATGGCCAAACTACCCAAAGCGATCTACAGATTTAGCAATCCCTTCCAAATCACCCATTACATTTTTCACAGAACTAGAACAAACAATGCAAAAATTTATATGGAACCATGAAAGACCCAGAATTGCCCAAGCAATCCTGAGGAACAAAAGCCAAGCAGGATGCATCACTCTCCCAGACCTCAGACAATATTACAAAGCTACAGTCATCAAGACAGTGTGGTACTGGTGCCAAAACAGACCTACAGACCAAGGGAACAGAGAAGAGACCCCAGAAATAAACCCAGACGCCCATGGTCAATTAATCTTCGACAAAGGAGGCAAGAATATAAAATGGGAAAAAGTGTCTTCAACAAGTGGTGATGGGAAAACTGGAGAGCTGCATGTAAATCAGTGAAACTAGAACACACCCTCACGCCATGCATGAAAATAAATTCAAATTGGCTTAAAGACTTACACAAAGACAAGACACCATAAAACTCCTAGAAGAGAACACAGGCAAAATATTCTCTGACATCAACCACACAAATGTTTTCTTAGGTCATTCTCCCAAGGCAATGGAAATAAAACCAAAATTAAATCGATGGGACCTAATCAAACTTACAAGAAGGAAATCATTAAAAAAAAAAAAACACCAACAACCCAAAAAGGCAGTCTTTGGGGAGTTCCCATTGGGGTGCAGCAGAAACGAATCAGACTAGTAACCATGAGGCTTCGAGTTTGATCCCTGGCCTTGCTCAGTGGGTTAAGGATCCGGCATGGCCGTGAGCTGTGGTGTAGGTCGCAGATGTGGCTCGGATCTGGTGTTGCTGTGGCTGTAGTGTAGGCTGGCAGCTGTAGCTCTGATTAGACCCCTAGCCTGGGAACCTCCATATGCCACGGATGCAGCCATGAGCCAAAAAAAAAAAAAAAAAAAAAAAAAGACAACCCATGGAATGGGAGAAAATAGTCGCAAATGATGTAACCAACAAGAGCTTAGTCTCCAAAACATAAACAACGCATTCAATTCAACAGCACAAAAACAAACAACCCAATGGAAAAATGAGCAGAAGACCTGAATAGACATTTCTCCAAAGAAGACATTCAGATGACCAACAGGCACATGAAAAAAAATGCTCAGCATCACTAATTAGTACAGAAATGCAAATCAAAACTACCATGAGGTACCACCTCACACCAGTCAGAATGGCCATCATTAACATGTCCACAAATAACAAATGCTGAAGAGGGTGTGGAGAAAAGGGAACCCTCCTGCACAGTTGGTGGGAATGTAAATTGGTACAACTACTATGGAAAACAGTATGGAGGTACCTTAGAAAACTATACATAGAACGACCATATGACCCAGCAATCCCACTCTTCGGCATCTATCCGGACAAAATTTTCTTTGAAAAAGATTTATGCACCCCTATGTTCACAGGGGCACTATTCACAATAGCCCAGGCACGGAAACAACCTAAATGCCCATTGACAGATGACTGGATTAAGAAGATGTGGTATGTATACACAATGGAATACTACTCAGCCATAAAAAAGAATAAAATAATGCCATTTGCAGGAACATGGATGGAACTAGAGACTCAAGAGAAAAACAAATACCCTATAATATCACTTACATCTGGAATCTAATACATGGCCCACATGAACCTTTCCACAGAAAAGAAACTCATGGACTTGGAGAACAGACTTGTGGTTGCCAAGGGAGGGGAGGAGGGAGTGGGGAGGACTGGGAGTTTGGGGTTAGTAGATGCCAACTATTGCCTTTGGAGTGGATGAGCAATGAGGCCCTGCTCTACCGCACATGGCACTATAGCCAATCCCTTGTGATGGAGCACGATGGAGGATAAAGTGAGAAAAAGAATGTATATGTATGTATGACTGGGTCACTTTGTCGTACAGCAGAAACTGACAGAACACTGTAAATCAACTATAATAAAAAACTTAAAAAAATTTTATATATATAAAAAGAAACCTCAACATCGCACCTGTTACGGGAGCCTATTTTTGCCTATCTTTCTGATACACGGCCTGGGGGCGCAAGTGTGTAACTGCACGGGGACCAGAGAAGCACATCCTAGGGCCTCACCAAAGGCGCGGGACCAGGGGCGCCTGGAAATGATGCTCCAGAGACCGGGAAGCCCCAGGGAGGGGTCAGGGAGGGGTGCCCCTACCCACTGCCCTCATGCCTAGTTCTCCTGAACTGGCTTCTTGGGTCACCACGCTGCATCTTCAGTGGACTGGAGGGCCCCCGTGCCAGCCCTGTGTGGGTGCCGTGGTCCCTCTGGCATTGCCCACATGACCCCTGGGCATCGCCCCGATGTCCGGAGTTCCTCCGTCACACAGAACTGCCTCTAGCAGGACAGGCCCTCAGCTTCCCTGAGCTCCTTCTCCAGGTTGCACTAGCCGTCACCTCTTCCACGCGCGCGACCCCGCCACCTGCCTTCCCTCCCCACCAGCCTGGTCTCTGTCCCAGCCTCCCGCCCCCCAGCCCCTCTGGGGAGCCCACGGCCCCCCTCCATCAACACTCCCGGGACCCCCCCTTCCATCCGAGGCGCTCACACCGTCTCCACGCCGATGCCGCCCAAATGTCTCTCCCGGCCACACCTCTCTTCTGTGCCCTGGACGTGTGTGGACACCTGCCGTCACCCCTGAGGATCCAAGGGGACGTGTCACCCGACGTGGCTGCTGTGGAGGGGCCACAGCTTTCGCAGTAAACACACAGGGTGCCCAGTTCAATGTGAATGTCAGACTAACAGAAAAATTTGTTGATATAAGTCTGTCCCAGACCCTGCTTGAGACGAAGACAGTGTGTCGTTTATCCGACCCTGAATTTGACCAGGGGTCCTGTGATTTCCTGGAAGCCCCAGCTCCCCGGTCCCTGCCTGCCGGGTGCCTGGCTGGCCCCGATTCTTCCGAGCTCTCACACCCAAGCCCGCCGTCCGCACCTGGAACTCTCTGGAGCCCTCCACCCCCTCCAGCTCAGTCCTCCGCCCTGGCCCGCACGCCCGGCTCCCGCGCCTGGCCTCCTGCGCAGCGGCCCGGGGCTCCTCACAGCACGTGTTCCGTCTCACCAGCACGTTTAATGCCCTTCAGGTCCCGAGCTGCCCCTGCGGTGAAACTGGAGCTGGTTCCCTTGGCCCAGAGGGTCAGGCCCTCCTCCAGCACCAGCTGTGGCTCAAAGCCCTCCTCCCCCTCAGGCTTCTGTCCCAAAAGCTTCCAGAAAGTTCCAAGGACCAAGACCTGTGTGCCTAAGTGTTGCTGTGCTCTGGAGCGCTCTTCCCAACTCCTTGGGGCTCGAAATCAGGGCCCTCGCTGCCCTGATTAAGGCCCTCTTAGTTCCTTCTGCCTAAAGAGCACACTTCATGCGTGTGGCTCCCCCGGGGCGGGCTCCTCAGCCTTGGCTCCATGGGCGGTTTGTGCTGGACCCTTATCGCGTGGGGGCTGCACGGGGCAGCCTCCAGCAGCAGGTGTGGGCAGCACCCCTGGACTCTACCTTCTAGAACCCCGATTCCAGGGCCACAAGACCCACTCGTGCTATGTATCAGGGAGAAAGAGTGAGCGCTTCCCCAGTGCTCCCGTATCTGCTCATCCAGCCAGCCTGCCGCCAGCCCTCCTCTCACAAACGCATCCATGGAATCTTCTAGATGCATTGAAGGCACCAGCAGAGAGCACCAACCTGGGGCGTCACCAGGTTTCTGCTCACTGACTATGCCTTTCACGCCTCTTCCCATAACGTGGGGTTTGCTATGTGACACATGAACTGCTTTCGTTCCAGTCGCTAACTGGCCAGAGTACGTGCCACCGTGGCAGGCGTTACATCCATCGTTTGCTGGGTAAATTGCTGTCCCTTGCCCCCAGGTGAGGCCTGGCTCAGAGCCCTCCCCCGTGCGCCCCTTGGGTGTGGGGGCGCAGAGCCCTGGGGAGCACAGCGGGGCGCTGGCCTGGGTCCCTCTGCTCCTGGGCCCCTTGGTTTCCAGCAAAGCCTCAGCGAAGGCAGGAGATGCCCACGGGAGGGGCCTCGAGGTGTGCTGGCCTGGGTGCAACCGAGGCACACAGGGTGGCACTGCCCGTGTGGAGGGATGAGGGGCACAGAGGAGGGTGACCTGCCCCGGGGGAGGTGGCTGGGGGGGGGGTCCCAAACGGCTTCCTGGAGGCCATGCAGTTATCCGGAGGGCTTGTAGGGGGTGCTGCCTGCACGGGGCCTGGGCACCAGGACCGCAGGCAGAGGGCAGAGTGGCCGTGGGCTGGTGGAGGGGGGTTCGGCTGGGCTCTCTGGTCTCCAGTCCCACAGAAGCGTGGGCAGGAGTGCCACCTGGGAGGGCGGGTGTGGCCACTGGGGACACAAAGGAGATGCCGCGAGGCCTGATGAGGGGCAAGCAGGGAAGGCCTGGCTGCGGTGTGATGCTCAGACCCAGGGCCCCTCGCTCCCCCGCTGCCCGGCCGTGGACTCGGCACCAACGAAGCTGCTTAGAGTCTGTGTTCCAACGGGGGACTGAAGCGGTGTCTTTGGATGTCAGAGAAAACACTAAACTCAAGCAATCTGAGGAGGAAAAAGTTTCCCCGTGGACAAGAACGTCCTTATATTACAAAGGATAAGTTCTTGTTGAGGTTGGGAGCCTCCTGGCTAAGAACAAACGAGTTCTCTAGAAACGTCCCCAGCCCAAGGCCAGCATCCTGGGGGGGAGAGGCACGGCGGGGCAGGCGGGGGGGGGGGGGGGACATCCCTCCGGGGGCTCCGTGCTTGTGTGTCCGTGTGTGTCCATGTGTGGGGAGGGCAGGACCCATTCGCTTCGCGTCCGTCTCCATCAGCCAGGAGCACGCTGGACAGCAAGGTGGGCCCAGGGCCAGCACAGGTGCAGGAGGCCACAGCCGCCGCCCCGGCCCGTCTCCGCTCCTCTCCCTTCCCAGCGGCCGCAGCACCTCCCGCCCCAGGTCTTCCCTGAGTCCCCAGGAGCAAAAGAGGCTCTTGGGCAGGTTCCCACTGGCACCAGATCTGCCCCCCACCAGGCACTGTCCTGCAAAGAGACACACCTGGTTCAGACACCACAGGGTCACAGGGTTGAAAGGTCCACCTCTTGGGGTCAACCCAAGCGCTGGGAAGCGTCAGGAGAACTCAGCCCGGGGGCACAGGATGGGATCTGGCAGCCCAACACTCAGATCCAGCCGGCTGAGAGGAAAGAGTTGGCTTCCCCCCAAGGCTCCAGCAGAAAGCAGCCGGCCCAGCCTGGGTTCCCGCCCTGCCCTGAGCAGGCAGGCCTGGGCCAGGGCGCACAGAGGCGGGAGCCCACCTGCCAGGTGGACCAGGAAAGGAAGGCTCTGTGCCCCAAGGAGAGGGATGCTGGCTGCCAATCTCTCAGGGCTCCACCACTGGGGGCTCAGCATCTCTGCTGGGATTTATGCCACACGGGGCGCCCACACCCCTCTGCTGACACCACTTCTAAATGAGTAGAAGCTGGGGCGCCGCTTCATTCTGGGGGAAGAAAATCAGGAGGAACAGACTTTCCCAGCTGGCTATTTGCCTTAGAAAGGAAGGAGTCCAGCTTGACATGTTGCTGCCACCACTTCCGATGCGGACGTAAACAACCCTGGCCTGGGGCTGACGGGCAGGCACCTGTGCAAGGAAGATAATCCGGAAATGTCTCCCTGCAGCTAAATACACAGAAAGAGGGTAGAGGAACACACCGAGCTGATTAGCAAAGGAGAATCCTTCAGATGTGGACTCCAGGATTCGAACTGCCTCTAGACTTAAAACGGCATGACAATCCAAAAGAGAGTTGCATCTGTTGCATTTCTTGCCATGTCCCAGTCGGTTCCAAAAAGTTAACCCTGTATTTATATAAAGCCATGTATTTCAATAAATGCAGTAGCCTTGCAAAGAAACGTCCCTCTCCCCTTCATGCCAGGAAAGATGCCAGCTGAGTTCCTATAAGACGGGCTCAGCCAGGACTCCTGAGTGCAGGCGGGCTCATAAAAACAGAAGCTTACAATGAGGTTCTCAGAGACTAGCCCTGGATCCTCTGGAAATGCCGCTTTTTTTCTGGTTGCTGAAAAACAAGAAATTCCACCTTGCTCCTCTGGGCAGCAAAATCTTCATCACCAAGGAGATTTGGTTAATGCCAACCCTCGGAAAGAAAACTGTGTGCTCTTGAAATCCTAATTACTGCTGGGCTCGAACGACACTACTTCACTGATAACCTCATAAAGTTTATGTTTCCAAGACAGAACTTAGCCAGACCTCTCAGAATACTGGTAAGATCACAGGACTCTGAACTTCCACCGAACATGTTGCCATTTTCTTGGTCAACAAGGAAGGTTTTTATATGCGCTTATGATACAGGGTTTTATTTAGACAAGCTACGGAGGGTGCAGCTCCTGGACATCAGGGAAGGGCATTTATTTATTTATGTTTAAAAATGACCCAACCCAGCCCTCCAACTTGCAAATAGAAATGTTCACGTCTTAGGAAACTAAAACAATAAGTTTCACGTCAAGCCCATAGATTCCCAATGCAAAAGAACAGAATAATATTATTCTAAGATTGTGCTTTTCACACAGCGTTAGCCAAAACAGCGTTCCGATTATAGGCTATTGAGGCAGATGCTACGGGTTTCTGCAGAGCCAACAACACTCCCGGTCGAGACGGGAATTGCAGGGCTCCCAGGCATCCCATCCGCAGCCCCTCTCTTCCCAGACAGGCCACAGGCCCCTTGAGCCACTTCTCCTGCAGCTCCAAGTGTGGTGGCCCCCCTGCACCCAGGGGACCCGTGCAGCAGGTGCTTCTGGCCACCATCACCTGCTCTGAAGCAAGGACCCAAGTGCCACCAATGCCTGGGGTGGGGGGGGCTTCCCAGGGCCCCTGGATTCTTCCACTTTAAATAACCTCTTTCACTTTTATTAAAAGGTAAGTAAATACATGAAATTCAACCGATAGTTAAAGCAGTTTAGGAAGGCTGATTAGCTCTTTATGAAAACACCGAGGACAGGGAAGTGAAGATGACAATTTCTCTAATTTTTCTAAGGCGGGACCCGTTCCTGTCACTACTGGGTTTCCGTCTATGATCTGCCTCAAAGCAGAAAGCCCAGCACGTCCTGCTACCCCACCGAGAGTCCCTCCTTGAATTTCGAGTAGCCAGAAGCGCCAGTTGACAAGCAAGCAAACAAGCAAAAGCTGTCCAAATGTCCCCGAAGAGGACAGCTGGCCTCCTTTTGCAAAGGACACCTGCAAAGGGGGCTTATTTGCACATCAGCAACGTCTGCATGTGACAGTCAGAGGTTCAGTTTTAGCTATAACCTTCTAGATAAACGGCCCGTGGTGCCGAAGGCGACATCCTGAATCTGCAAGGTGCCTGCCCCCAGGCTCAGAGCCTGCGCCCCCGGCGTGCGGGGCGGGGAAGCGGCCGGCGCCCCGCAGAACCCCGATCCCGCGGTGCCTCCTCGGCTGCCCCTTGGCCCCGGGGAGGCGCCCGCCCGGCCCCCGCCCGCGGCCCCGGGGCGGCGGGGACCCCGCTACTCACCCAGCAGCAGCCAGAGGCCGCGCCGCGGGAGGCCGCGCAGGCCCCGGGCCATGGCGCGCGCAGCCGAGCCCAGTCCGCCCAGTCCGCCCGCCGCGCGCCCCGCCGAGGACTGAGCCCGCCGGGCGGCGGCAGGAGGCGGCGGCCCCGCGGGGGCGGGGGCGGGGCGGGGCGGGGCGGGAGCGGCAGGGAGCGCGGACCGCGGGGAAGCCAGGCGCGCCCGCACCTGCCGGCGGGGCGCGGGGGCGGGGGCCGAGGCCTGGAGGCGGCCCGACCCTCGGCGAGGAGCCCTGACAGCGCGGCGACGAGGGGGCTGCGCGTGGCGTCTCCGGGACCCTTCCCCCCCCCCGGGGGGGGGGGGGACGGCGGCGGGGAGGCCTGGCGCCGCAAGCGACGAGTGGATGCTCCGGAAGCGGCGGGTCTCCCAGACCCGGCCTCTCGCTGTCAGCCCGGGCAGCATCCCCCTCTCCTTAGGTCCAAGAGCCCACTCCGGCCGCGGGGGCCTGCTTGGCAAAAGGCCGAGGCCACCCTTGCCCCTCTGCTTCTCCCGACGTGCAGGTCCTGGGGTCCTGAGAGGACAAAACCAGCCCCGGCGCTCGCAGGGGCTCACGGTGTTCAAAGGCCGCAGGGCCAGTGAGGAGCCCGAGGATGAGGGTGGGTGTGGGCGCAGCGGCGGAGGTGCCTGGAAGGTGCACAGCGAAGCTCCTGGGGCTGGAGGGCGGAGGGCTCTTTGGGGGACCTGCTGCGTAGGGTGATGGGTGGTGAGAGGCAGGAGGCTGGGAGAGCCTTGGATGTCGTTCTGACTCGGGGCTCCCTGGGGGGACGCACGCACCAGGGCCCTGGGAAGCCTAAGCAGGCCTCCCCAGCCTGGGTCGGACCTGAGGCATAAACTCGGGAGGCGTCAGCCCGGGAGCCAAGCTGACCTGGGCTCTCTAAGCTCTACTAGTGGCTGGGTTTGGCCTTGCAGTACTGCCTTCTGTTTTTGTTTTTTGATTTTTATTTTAGGGCCACACCTGCCACATATGGAAGTTCCCAGGCTAAGGACTAAATCAGAGCTGTAGCCGCCGGCCTGCACCACAGCCACAGCAACAGGCCAGACCTGGGCCGAGTCTGAGACCTACAACCAGCCTATTCCAGGGAGAATGCTGAACCACTGGTACATCTATGCTCATGCTAAGCAATCAGGCGCTGCCTTTGGAGGAGGAGGTCGCTACCCCGACAGCCATGGTCACATCACTTGGACTCAGCAGGGTGCCTAGTGCCGGATTCTGGATTCCGTGGTCAGCCGTTCCCTGCTAAACGAGGGGGAAGAGGGCCACCTGCTGTCAGCTCAGAGAACAGGAGGGAGGGCGCTCAAGGCTGGCAGGCCTACAACCTGAGTGGCATCTGACTCAGACTCCCAGGTGGCCAGAGGGGTCTGTGTCAGATGGGAGGGGGCACAGGCTCTCTTGAGTGGCCCCTCTTGCTGAACCTTAGGAAGATACACCCCCATGGGTGGCCCGGCCTCCCTCACTTAAATATTAAGAGACATTTGAGTCCCGGCCATGTGCAAAGCTGTGCCAGGTAAAGGACGCAGGTCTCGCCCTGCGGCTGGTGCATCTAGTGAAGAACCTGCGAAGGTCTCAGTCACACGCAGGGGCCTGGTACGCAGCTGAGCTGCAGCGCAGGACGTCTTGAGGGCTGGGTGGGAAGAGAGCATGGGAGCGCAGCAGGCCAGAGTAAAGGGCCAGTGACCGGGGACCATGCCAGGTGGGAAAGGCACGGCTGGGGGAGATGAGTGGGGCCCCAGCCCAACCCCAGGACAGGTCCACTGCCACCTGGGCACCAGTGAGGGGGAGGGCAGGCATCTCTGCTCCTCTCAGACCCAGCCTCCACTGGCCCCTTGGAGCCACCCTTTCCAGCCTTGGCGTGTGGGCCTCTCCGCGTCTTCTTATAGCTGAGCCCCCTCTTACTGCTCAGGGCACGGGACTCCTACACCTGCACCACTGTTTGCAACATTCTCTCTTCGAGGCTCAAGGGCAGCAGGAGGCAGGGCTTGGGCAGCAGAAGTCCTCTGCCTTCTAGCTCCGCACACACACCTAACAGATATGCAGACGGAGCAAAAAGCCTATTTCTCAAGTTCACAGACTTCGGAAGTTCACACTTCTCTTGGGGACGCCAGAGTTGGTGTCCACAGCATGCACCCTCTCCCCCAGTGGTTTTCCTATCTGCGCCTTGGGTCTGGATGAGAGAGGCCCCAGTAATTACTATGGGTTTTCCCTTCTGCAAAGGGAGAAAGAGAGACAGACCCATTATCACATGTCCTTACAGCCACGACACATAACCTGAGTTGACCGTTTTGCCCTGGCTAGATTCTGTCCAATGAATTTGTATTTCCAGCTGGTAGCATGCAAACGCATCCCTCTCCCTGGGCGCCTCCATCCAGTTGGATGCTAGGCTAAACTCTGGAAAAGGGGAGAAAAGGGCCACGTGCTTTACTGCATGCAGAGTCGGGTTAAAGACACAGTCCAGACAGGTCAACAAGACCTGACCAACACTGAATTGTGACCTGGTCAAAATTCAAACTTAACCTAAGACTTCCGCTTCCAGCCACGACAAAGTCAGAGGGAGTGGATGTACCCTCTCCCCAGACACCAAACTACTGGACAAAACAGAGGAAACAGCAGTGGTCACACTGGGCCAGAGGCCGTGAGGGCAGGACCCCTAAGATCGGGGAGGGAAGTGAGGTGACCCTGACAGCTGCTCGCCGCCTGCAGCTTCCAGACCCAGGGAGGGAGGAGAACCCAAACAGAGCCCAAGGGCTCCCAGAGCTGGGGAGACAGAGACGGGGAAGCCAGGCAGCGAGAACGGCAGGGCTGCGGGGTACCTGAGAGGAAGAGCTGTGCAGAGAAAAGCCGCAGAAGGGTCCCCTTTGAGTCTTAGCTCAACACTGGTCACCACGGGCACAGGAGGACACGGCCCGAGGCAGGAAGAACACCCCCTGGCAAGGAGCAGGTTGGAAGACTCCCTAGATGCTCACCGGGGGCTGGAAAAGCTCCAGCTCCACCAGCCGTAGTGGCAAAACCTTGAGATACGCAGAACAGCAGAGAGAGTCACTGCCTTTGCAGTTGTGAAAAGTGGTACAGGCTGTCCTGGGGCCACCTAACAAAGCTTAAAAGCAAGAACTGACAAGATCAAAATGATTTCCAAGTAACTACCACATCTCAGAACAAAGGCTTAAGCAAACAAAAGAACAAAGCCCCAGAGGACTATGAGAGGACTTCAAGTGGCTTTACTGGGTCCTATCAAACAAAACTATGTGAACCGTTGTGTAAAAATTGTTTGGTAAATCTATAAATTCAAGAATATCGACAAACCACATCAAGGCACACCACACATTGCTTAAAACCAGTAATAAAAAGAAAACCTGAAAAATAGCCAGAGAAGAAAATACGTTCAGAGGAACAGAGGTAAGGCGGCCGGAGGGCTCTCCGTGGAAGCAACGCAAACCGGGAAACGGCAGAACACAGTTCCGCATCCAGAGTTCTCAGATGGCTTCTCCATCATTTGCTGATACAAAGGGGAAGGTTTGGCTGGTGTCCTCAAAAATTCAGAAGTTACACGTTAGTCAATAGCAATGAGGAATTTAGTGGTTCCAAAGATGTGCTTATAAGCAGTTACAACTTAGCTCTGTGCTTTGCACAGTACAACTGCCAGGTGCCCATTAAACAACCAGCAGCATCTCAGGAGCACTCAGCTTCATCAAGTTCAAAGCTCCAAGAAAGTCCCCCTGTCAAGACCAAAACACTTGGGACTTGCAAGTGGCTGAGGAGAATGGTTTGCCTATTTCCCTCTTTCCCCAAGTCAAACAAAAACAAGAAGTACATTCTAGGAGTTCCCGTCGTGGTGCAGTGGTTAATGAATCTGACTAGGAACCATGAGGTTGCGGGTTCCATCCCTGGCCTCGCTCAGTGGGCTAAGGACCCAGCATTGCCATAAACTGTGGTGTAGGTCATAGACGCAGCTCGGATCTCACGTTGCTGGGGCTGTGGTGGAGGCTGGCAGCTACAGCTCCAGTTAGACCCCTAGCCTGGAAACGCACATGTGCCATGGGAGTGGCTCTAGAAAAGGCAAAACAAACAAACAAAAAAGCACATTCTACACAAAACTATGCTGTCCAGCATCACTTGGGAGAATGCTGGAACTGCAAAATAACTGAGCAAAAGAGAGAACTAAGAGTTCCCGTCGTGGCACAGTGGTTAACGAATCTGACTAGGAACCATGAGGTTGCGGGTTCCATCCCTGGCTTCACTCAGTGGGTTAAGGATCCGGCGTTGCCGTGAGCAGTGGTGTCGGTTATAGATGTGGCTCGGATTCCCCGTTGCTGTGGCTCTGGTGTAGGCTGGTGGCTACAGTTCCAACTGGACCCCTAGCCTGGGAACTTCCATATGCCGAGGGAGTAGCCCTAGAAATGGCAAAAAGACAAAAAAAAAAAAAAAAAAAAAAAAAAAAAAAAGACAACCAGGAAATGCCAAAGTGTGGACTTTCACATCCCATCCCACCCAGTGGAGGCGAAGGCCGACCGAGAACTGGGGGCAGAGGCAGGCGGGGCTGTCAGAGGCGCCTGAGGGTGAATGGGAAGCCACCAGAAAGATCATGTCTTACAGCAGACATGTAAGAATGTTTAAAATACCGCAACGTCGACTCAACAGAGCCACTGCGGAAAACCGGGGAGATTCCACACGCAGGAGCAGAACCCCGCCTCTCCCCCAGACGTTATTACAAACACGTAACACAGCCGCACTGACGGTGATCATGGACAAAGGCTAAAAGACAAAAAGAACGGAAAGCCGATGCTGTGCTCCAGTCAGTAAAGGTTTCTCCCAGGGGCATGACTTAGCAATGCTGGAATGACTTGCTGTGTCAGCTAGGATTGAATGTGTCTGGATGCAACGACTAACAGAAACACACATGTATTTCCTAGTTCTGTCTGCTGAGAGGGCCTACAACCAACTCCAACAGCAGCGAGCGCAGCTACTCACCAGGTCAGTCTCTAAATATTGTGCTCAAAGAAAAGAGGGCGTTCCCATTGTGGCTCAGTGGTCATGAACCCGACTAGCATCCATGAGGACGTGGGCCTCGCTCCGTGGGTTAAGGACTGGGCTTGCTGTGAGCTGTGGTGGAGGCCACAGATGTGGCTCCGATCTGGCATTGCTGTGGCTGTGGTGTAAGCTGGCAGGTGCAGCTCCAATTTGACTTCCATATGCCACTGTTGTGGCCTTTAAAAAAAAAAGAAAGAAAAAAGAAAAAGAAAAAAAGAAAAAAAGAAATAGCAGGTTCTTGATTCAATTACTAACATCCTAACTTACGGCTTGCCTCGCTCTAAGAAATTCTGAGGGAGGTTGGAGGCATTCATAGAAGAGAAAGAAAAAAGACAGTCGGTAAAGCAGAATGAAAGCAAACAAGAGGGTCCTACAGCAAAGCCAGGGGAGGGGTACAGCAGCGAAGGCTCGGACCTCACCCTGCCTCATGACGCGCTCCCAACAGCAGGACCCCCGAAAATGCTCTCCTATCCATACAAGTCCTTAGGGCAGACACCCCATCTCCGGTCCCCAGGCCAGGCGACTGAGGCACAGGGAAACTAGGTAACCTGCCCAAGGCTGAACACGGCTGACAGACTTGGGCAGGAACCTGGACCAAGAGAACCCGGCTTCGGAGCCTGCCCTCACGGACCGCAGGTCCGCTGTTAGGAATGACGCACGAGTCTGGCTCTCGGCTTCCTGGCAGGAAAGGCCACGCTGTTTATATAACAATCGATGTTGTCGATATGAATAATAATGACACTTCTCAGATGTGTCAGGGGACTACGACTATCCCTAAGCATCACGTCGTTACTAAGGTACATGTTCTACATAAATACTAATGGCTGGGGTTTAGTTCATACTCAGAGCTCATCCTCATTTTATCCTCGAGGACGGAAATTCAGGCAAATACTGTAAATCGACTATAGTTGAATAAAAAAATACTTAAAAAAAGAAAATTCAGGCAGATACCCAGAACCCATAAACAATTTATATTGTTCCTAGCGGTAACTAATTGCTTCAACAATGCAAATCTAGTGTCTCACACTTCCGAGGGCACAAGTCAGAGAGGGGTGTCGCCAGGCTAAAACCAAGAATGTCGGCAGGGCGGCGTCCCGCTGGCAGCTCCGGGGTCGATGTGCTTCCTCGCCTTCTCCGGCTTCTAGAGGCCCCTCGCATTCCCTGGTTCCTAGGTACCTTCCTCGGCTTCCAGGCGAGCAGCAGTGGGCGGAGCCCTTCTTGAGATGCTGTTTCTCTGGTTCTGTCTCCTGCCCGCCCAGATAAGGCAGGACCGTCTTCCCATCGCAAGCTTAGCTGACGAGCAACCAGACTTGCTTCCCAGAACCATAATTCCCTTTTGCCACGTCACACATTCATAGCTTTGGGCATGAGGACTGGTCAGTTTAGAGAACTATTATTTTGTTATTATTATTTCTTGCTTTTTTAGGGCTGCACCACAGCATATGGAAGTTCCCAGGCTAGGGGATCGAATCAGAGCTGCAGCTGCCCGTCTACACCAGTCACAGTAATTCAGGATCTGAGCCACATCCTCATGGATCCTAGTCAGATTCATTTCTGCTGCGCCACGATGAAACTCCGAGGGCCGTCATTTCGGAGGCCACAAGACCCAACATTTATTAAACATTTTCTATACGCCAGAGAGATACTTTGCAGTAAGTGACAATGATCAATAATGAAAAATAAGTTACTATAGGGAGAACTCTGGCTGAAGAACTGGTTAAAAAGAAACTGCCTGTAACATCGAGCTGCTCAGTACACACATCATCTATCTCCCTTAACCAGAGTACTGGCATCAGATAGAGCCAAGTGGGAGTTTTAGTCCCACTTTTTTTTTGGGGGGGTGTCTTTTTAGGGCTGCACCTGAGGCATATGGAAGTTCCCAGGCTAGGGGTCGAATTGGAGCTGTAGCTGCCAGCCTACGCCATAGCCACGCCAAAAAAAAAAAAAACTCCCGTTTTTTGTGTGATAGTCTCAGGGTATTTTTTTATTTTATGAGTTTTACAGTGTTATTTTACTTTGAAGTCTATAATTCACCTAGAGTAAATTTTGTATACGGTATAAACCGGGGGTCCAATTTCAGTTTGATCTAGCACCATTCATTATTCGGTCTAAAGTACTTCCCCACTGCTTTCTAGTCACCTCTCTCTGATCAGATCGGGCACCGGTAAGTGTGTGGGTCTGTGTCTCCGCTCTGAGTCGTTTTTTTTTTTTTACGCCTGTGACATGTGGAAGTTCCTGGGCCAGAGATCGAACCCATGCCACAGCAATGACAATAGCCGAGCTTTAACCCCCTGAGCCACCAGGGAAGTCCACTCTCAGGGTATTTTATAGCATTTCAGGTCTCCAGTTTTCTCCAAACAAAATTATTTGCATATTCTAGTTGATCTAGCTAAAGTGCTCTTTGGTGTGTCAATAATACAGCATTAAATAAAAATGATTCTGAGCCATAATTAAGAATGCTAAAACTATCTAAAACTCTGCTGGTTGAAGATATTTGGAAACTTGGATAATTTGGCCGGTCTTCTAAATTTTACAATTTTAACTAAACAATGTCAAATTAGAGAATTTGGAGAATAAGACACATACTGATTTTTCACTTGCAGTTCCAAAAGATTACTCCAATTTCTACACTGTACTTGGGAAGCAATTTATTAGCAGTGATCAGTCACTGGTCGGGGCTGACTGAAAGTCTTTCGATCTAAATGCTGCCTGATTTTTACACTTTTAGGTTTTGAAGAGGACATCCTTATTTCAAAGAATCTCAAAGTCGTAATTTCAAATGATCAATCCTTTTGGTATTTTCCCCCACACTGAATTCAGAAATTTGGTCTATGTATCCTAAAAGGACATTCCACTTCAATAAATCCTTTTGAAACAAACGATCAGAGGCATATTTCTCATTGCTGCTAGTATGTTAAAAATAACGTCAAATCCATGTATCAACCTTATTCAAAAAGGCTAGTCTGAAGGTAGCCTTTTAGTATAAATAACCATGAGATTCAACATACAGGAAGAAATCTCCATAATTTTAGGATTCTACTAACTTGACGTGTGGCCAAAAGTGGAGAAACCATCTATTAATTTGATGCTTCTCAAGTTTCTTTATTAATAGTCCCTTTATCTTTCACGTCCTGGAACTCAATTCCTGGTAGACATGTGGAGTGGGTCTGGTAACAACTGGAGACAAATCAGTATATGAAACAAGCCCAAAAATTCCATGAAAGAGGATAAATTTGAAATCCAATAGTTTGATCTATAGCCTCACTGTCCAGGTATACTCCTTCTAAACACTGATAGGTTCATTTATACTTGGAAAATGCCATCAAATCTGCAGAGTATTAAATCTTACTACAGAGCCTATCTTTATTAAAAATAAGTACACCAAGCGTGTGAAGTGGGTAACTTTTAATAAAACAATACCAACTAAACATCGAGTGCTCTAAACATCTGAAGAAGAAAATGCACAATTAAATGTTCATCTTATTAGCAGTAAAACTCCAGCTTTAAACAGTACGCTAAAGGAAAGCAATTGTAGAAATTTATGTTATCAGATAAAGCACAGAGGTAGGTTTTGAAAAGAGTTCCAACTTACACTCTAACCTAACCTAACGGAACTTATCACAACAGGCACACACTCAGTCGGGTGACCACTTACATGTAAGTACTTTACCAAAGCACTGGAAGGGGTTCCTTCTTCCTAGTGAAAACTGGGAAAATACGTCTAAATGTATCACAACACTAATTTCATTACCTTGAAAGCTTAAAAAACACGTATTCCAAAATGTGTAACGAGGATTCAGTTTATCTATTAATCCTACCGTGCAATGTAAGAGCCTTAAGACAGCTGAAAACCAGAACTAAGGACTTCAGGTACATTATAGTTTTCATGGATGGAAATCACTTTAAAAACTGAAATAATAATAAACCTTTTCTTGGTCAATATTTTAAAAACTGATTTAGCACAGATTTTAAAAATGGACCTCATCTTTGTTTCTGGTCCAAAATATGCAGCTTCAAGTCTCTAAGTGACAAGTTTGAAATATAAGGATGATAAGTATTAAATTTTATCCTTTTACTTTATACAGAGAAAATCATTATATTGTAGAAACAACAGTTGCTAGGTATAAAGAGAGGGCTATACCAAGCAGATTATTATAAACAGCTAAATCCATTTATCAAACTTATTTAATCCCGCCATCTTCCTATTACAACTTTTTCCTAAGTGCCGTAGAACATTCTTTGTAGGACGGAACTCAGCTTTCCAAGGAAATTCTACGGGTCAAGAAAAGAAGGAATCAACAATAAAATGTGCTGATGAGGCTAAATCCAAAATTCCAGAAAAATGTAGTTATCAGTGCACTGACCACTAAACCAAGCATTGTCCTTAAATTCACTTATCACGTGAGTGTGGTACGATAGGAGAAGTATATATATTTACCATTAAATCCTACCCCTTGGCCAAGCATATCACTCAACTCGGTAAGCACTCAGAAGGGGACTTGTCGGCCACATGATACTTCTAGTTTAAAGATCCGAGGAACTGCCACACCGTCTCCACAGCGGCTGCACTATTTCATGTCCCCGGCAGCGCAGCGCAGCGCAGCTTCCAGTTGTTCCACACCCTCCTCAACACTCTTCTGTTGCCAGTGGGGTGACTGCCGTCCTCATGGCTGTGAGGTCTTACCTCACTGAGGTTTCGACCGCATTTCCCTAATGAGCAATGACAGTGACCTATTTTCATGTGCTTAGTGGCCACGTGCGTATCTTCTTGGCATAAATATATTTTCAAATCCATCCTCTGTCCATTTTTTAAACGGGGATTTTGGTTTTGTTGTTAGGCTGCAGGTATTCTCTATATGTTTTTATATATACTAGGGATATTAACCCTTATCAGATACATGATATACAAATATTTTCCTAGTCTGTGGGTTGCCTTTTCATTGTTGATAGTGTCTTTATGTATCCAAGTTTTAAATTTTGTTCAAGTTTACCTTTTCTTTTGTTGTCTATGTTTTCGGTATCATATGCAGGAAATCAATGCCAAATCCAACGTTGTGAAGCTCTTACTCTGAGTTTTCGTCTAAGACTTTCAGTTTTAGCTCTTATGTTTAGGTCTCTGATCCATTTTGATTTTTTGTTTTATTTTTAAATTTAAAATTTTTTTTGCTTTTTAGGGCCACACCTGCGGCATATGTAAGTTCGCAGCTGCTGGCCTTTGCCACAGCCACATGGGATCTGAGCTGCATCTGCAACCTACACCACAGCTCACGGCAACACTGGATCCTTAACCCACTGAGCGAGGCCAGGGATCGAACCCACATCCTCACGATACTAGTGAGATTTGTTTCCGCTGCATCACAATGGGAACTTCCAGTTCGTTTTGCATATGGGGTAAAGTGAGGTCCACCTTTATTTTTTGTATGCTTTAAAAAAATTTCTTTTAGTGATTACAACCAAACTCGATTTATCAGAGTCTGACATCAACGGGTACATATGTAGAAAAGGGTTGAGATGACTGCTACCCATACAAAGACCTGTTTGTAAGACTGGCCCAGGGGTCTAGGAGCTTAAGATCTTAGGTAAGAGCAGCTCACTGGGCCAAGAGGGCCTAAACAACGTGGTTTACGCTGAACAGCCGAGTTCCTTCTTTGGTACGAATGCGACTCAGCCCCCAGTCACAAAGCAGGCACCGAGTCTCCGAGGAGCTTTCCTGGTGGACAGCATCTCGAATGTGCTGTCCTAACGTATCGCTGGAGGAACCAGGCGTGTCCCAGGCGAGGACTCTGGCAGGCTTACATCTGATTTTCCCCAAACCCACCCTGTGTGCCTTCTCCCTCTGCTCGTTTTGCTTTCTATCCTTTCACCATAAATCACAGTCATGAGTCCAACTGCATCCTGTATCATGTGAGTCCCCCAAATGAATCACTAAGCCTCGGGGAGGCACGGAGGACCCCCAACTATAAGGTACTTAAACAGTTATAGTACTTAATCTCATTTCAGCTTACATGCTTCTATTGTCGTATGTTCATTATACCCTAAAAACACTACTATTCTTGTGTAAATGGTATTAGCTGATATAGACATTTTGATCATCAATTCTTCTCTCTCTGACCTTTCATCTCAAATCACTTTCCTTCCTCCTAGAAAATACTCTCTAGTATTTTCTTTACTACAATGGATCTTCTAAGTAACAAATTACCTTAATTTTTAGTTGAGTAAAAATAAATTTACTTCCCAATGTTCACTGCAGCACTATTTGCAATAGCCAAGACATGGAAACCACCTAAATGTCCATCGACAGAGGAGTGGATCCAGAAGATGTGGCACACATATACACAATGGAATATTACTCGGCCATTAAAAAGAACGAAATACCAGCATTTTTTGCAACATGGATGGACCGAGAAACTATCATGCTAAGTGAAGTTAGCCGTACAATAAGACACCAACATCCAGTGCCTTCACTGACATGTGGAATCTGAAAAAAGGACAGACGGAACTTCTTTGCAGAACAGACGCTGACTCACAGACATTGAAAAACTTATGGTCTCCGGAGGAGACAGTTTAGGGGGTGGGGGGATGTGCTTGGGCTGTGGGATGGAAATCCTGTGAAATCAGATTGTTACGGTCATTATACAACTACAGATGTGACAAATTCATTTGAGTAATACAAAAAACTGGAAAAAAAATAAATTTACTTCATACTTATTCTTGAAGTTTCTTTTTGTGAGTATAAAATCCTGGGTTGGTAGAATTATTTGATGGCTTCTGTTGAGAATCAGATGTCAGTTTAATTATTGCGCATTTAAGGGAAATTTCTTTCCTTCTAGCTGCTTTACAGATTTTCTTTGCAGCTTGGATTTTTGAGTTTTTTCTGAGGTGCGCACACGCACATGCACACAGGCTTCTATTTCTCTTGCACACCCCTTATTCACGAGGCTTTGAGGCTCAGTGAATGGTTCTGACTGACTTTCAAACCGAGGTCACAAGGATCATATTCAAGCAGTTTTTCTCATGAACTGAGTCTAGTTTTGTCTGCTTAGGATCTGAAAGGGCTTTACTACATTTTTGGCTGGATGTTTTAATTTAATTTTTTCCAATACTCTGCTCTATTTTCTTCCTCTTCTCTTTTTTTGGTTAAAACCCCAGTTGCACAAATAGTTAGGCCTTCTCAACGTATCTTTGCCTCTTACCTTTTCTTTTGCATTTTCCATTCTTTTATCTCTGTGCTTCATTTTATATTTTTTCTGACCTTTCTTAGTCTTACTTCAAATAATTTGTTTAAAATGCTGTAGAAGCTATTAACTGAGTTATTTACATTATTCTAGTGCTTTATTAATGGAATTTCCATCTAACAAATATTTCCAGTTCTACACTAAAATTCTCAATCCTGTCTTTTGCTCCTTGAACATAACACATCGAATTAGTTTTGCTGTGTAACAAATCGCCTTCAAAACTTGGCTTAAAACAATGACCATTTATTTCGCTTCTAATTCTGCCAGTTAGCAATGAACCAGACTCATTTGGGTGACACGTCTCATCTTGGTTGGGCTCACTCCTGCATCTATGCACCACTCATCTACACCGATTCTGTCACAAGTTGAGGGGCAGCTGGCTGTCGGCTGGAATGCCTTGGCGATCTTCCATGTCCTCCATACCCACAAGTTCTGCATCCGTAGATTCAACTAATCTTGGATTGATAATATTTGGGGAAAAAAAGATTCCAGAAAGTTCCAAAAAGCAAAACCTGAATTTGCTATACTCTGGTAACTATTTATAGGAGCATTTATACTGTATTTACAACTATTCATATTGGTATTTACAGTTGTATTAGATGTTACAAATAATCTAGAGGTGATCTAAAGTATACAGGAGGATGTGTGCAGGTTACATGCAAATCCTACGCCTCAGCTCATGGCGGTGCTGGATACTTAATCCACTGAGCAAGGCCAGGGAGCAAACCTGCATCCTCATGGATCCTAGTCAGGTTCTTAATCCACTGAACTACAAACGGAACTTCTGGGCATCTCCACATTTTGGTACCTGCAGGGAGGTCCTAGAACCAACCCCGTGCAGACGCTGAAGGATGGTGGGAGTTTCTTGTCCTCCAGCAGAGGCCGCTGGGCTGCTTCACGGGGCTGTGGCAAACTTCCGAGACAGCAGAGTGAGCAAAGTCTCCTGAAAGAGTAGGCTTGAAAATGGTACAACTGGGAGTTCCCGTTGTGGAGCAGTGGAAACGAATCCGACTGGTATCCATGAGGAGGCAGGTCTGATTCCTGGCCCTGCTCAGCAGGGTGAGGATCCGGCGTTGCTGTGAGCTGTGCAGTATAGGTCACAGACATGGCTTGGATCCCGTGTTGCTGTGGCTGTGGTGCAGGCCAGCAGCTGTAGTTCAATTCGACCCCCAGCCTGGGAATATGCCACAGGTGCAGCCCTAAAAAGAAAAAAAAAAAAAGGCGCAACTTGTCAAAGAAGATGGAAAGGTCAGCCCAGATTCAGGGGGAGGGAGTGAAAGCCCACGTTTTCATTAGGGAGCTTAAAAGAGCACGTGGTACCTTCAACAGCTGGAGTCCCTGTGGATAATTTCTATTACTCTTTTTTTTTTTTTTTTTTGCCTTTTCTAGGGCCACTCCCTTGGCATATGGAGGTTCCCAGGCTAGGCGTCTAGTTGGAGCTGCAACTGCCAGCCTACACCACAGCCATAGCAATGCAGGATCCGAGCCGCATCTGCGACCTACACCACAGCTTGTGGCAATGCCGGATCCTCAACCCATTGAGCAAGGCCAGGGATCGAACCCGCAACCTCATGGTTCCTAGTCGGATTCGTTAACCACTGAGCCATGATGGGAACGCCTCTGTTACTTAAGGTTCATGCTCATTTTCATGCATGTGGTCTTGTTTCATTTGTGATGAGTCATCTTTGACGGCGTTTCCTTATTTACAAAATAATCAGTATGTGCAACATTTTTGACAGAAACAATCTGGGGCCTAAAATGCTACTACTTTCTTCCATTTCTTTCACTTCCTCTAGGTGCCCGGCAGAGCCAGCAACCCTACATCACCACAGTCTCATTCAGGCAATAAAATGTGAAGCGGAGCTACAGTCCCTCAGAGGAATGATCTGGTTCAAAGTTACTCCTAGAGAAAAGGCTGTTGGCACCCCAGCTCCACTGCTAAGAGTTCACCAAGGCTCCACCCGTGTGGCTTCAACGCTATCAGCAGGGTCCCTATAACTCCCAGGGCGCCACCTGCCAACATACAAGGGGAAAGTGCTCCCACACAATGGGTGTGTTTCCCTGAGACTAATGTCTTACCAGCCGTCTGCAGTATCCTGATGGCGCTCTAGGGCCCTCTAGCAGATGTCTTGCTATTTACTCAGCTTTCTAGCTGTTCTCCCTGGAAAGTCAGCTTTAATCACCTAGATAGCCACAACTGGAAACAAGCCCCCATCCATTACTTTATAAAAAAGGATTCTAGGTGTGTGTGTGGGAATTTAAAAGTAGCTACACACACTCTTTGATGCAGCTTTCTTTAAGAGGTGGGGTGTGGACTGCACAGGGAGTCGCATCTGACAGGATGTGGCAGAATGACGGAGTGTCTCGCGGGTGGGTCACAAAAGGTACTGCAGCTTCCATCTTGCGCCCTGCCCCCATCCCCACCTGCTGATAGCTCCTGCGCTGAAGAAGCCAGATGCCCTGATAAAAAGGACACTCAAGCAGCCCTATGGCAAAGTCCACGTGATGAGTAGCGGGGGGCCTCCTGCCAACAGTCGTGGGAATGAGCCGCCTTGCAAGCAGGTCTTCTAGTCTCAGGCAAGCGTCCCAGTGACTAGAGCCCAGGCCAACATCTTGACTGCAACATCATGAGTGTCCCCAAGCTAAAGCCACCTAGCCAAGCCAATCCTGAATCCTGACCTGCAAACTAGGAGGTGATAAAAGCTGTTTAAGGCAATTAATTTTGGTGTAATTGGTTTTGCATTACAGTTAACTAATAGAGTATGTTTGTTTTTAGCTCTTATAGTATTATTTCAAATTTAATATTATTTTTATTTGAAAAGAAATGGAATTCATGGTTTAAAATGTTCAAGTACTATTTAAATACGAAAGGTAGGACTGACTTACCTCTTACTGCTTTTGGAAGCAGAGTTTTCCAAAACAGAAGAAGTCATTTCCACAATAGTACTAATAGATAAGCCGTGCAGGAAACCGCGATGATTTAGTCTTACTTCCTGCAGAGCGTCTATAATACGGTCTCTGTGCAAAAGGAGAATATGCATGAGCTTTTGGTCCTTTCCAACGTAACGTACCCTAACTGTGGCTAAGTTATTTTCTACATATACACATCTTAAGAGTTTCGATGTAATTGTTGTTACCTGCTAACTTCTGGATATAGTTCAGTCAGTCTCTTCATGATCTTGGTAAGGCTACGCAGGTTCAATGTATTTGGAGGTAGGAATTGAATAGGTGTATCAGGTAATAATTTAGCAGATTCAATCTGTTTACAATTCTTCTTGACACCCTAAATAAACATTTTAAAAGTTTTCTTTAAATCAGTAACAATTATATAGAGACAATCTAGCTTATTCTTTTTTTCCCTTGTTTTACTTTAGGGCCACACCCACGGCATATGGAGGTTCCCAGGCTAGGGGTTGAATCGGAGCTGTAGCTGCCAGCCTACATCACAGCCACAGCAACACCAGATCTGAGCCACATCTGAGACCTACACCACAGCTCATGGCAACATCAGATCCTTAACCCACTAAAAGCAAGGTCAGGGATCAAACCTGAGTCCTCATGGATACTAGTCAGATTCGTTTCTGCTGAGCCACGATGGGAACTGTGTGTGTGTGTGTGTGTGTGTGTGTGTGGTTTATTCTAAATTTAAAAATGACACATAGTAAAATCAAAATTCCTAAGACATTTACTTCGATTTGGAATTTTTTTTTTCTACCAAGTAGATTTACTTGAGATGCGTTCAGGACCTATAGTTAAAAAATGCCAAACACACAATAAAGTAGAAGGGCTACGTTTAAGCCTCTCTTAAGACGGATTCCTGACCTAATCCACAGAACACAGAAAATGATGTTAACTATCTTCTCGATTCTCCCTGATGGAATTACCAGTTCTATTCCAGATGCACAGGAATGAGAGGTTAATTCATTACACACAATGGATATTTTAGGCTTAGGGCGTGAAGGGTTGATTTCCTCACCCAACCTGAGAGAAAGGCTGGTCTACAAGGCAATTATAAATACCATATTTATATCACATTTTCTATATCTTATTTACCAAATATGTAATGAACACGAACTATATGCCCAGAATAGGATGTGGGGAGGGCGGGGTGGGGTGGGGACAGTGCTATAAAACGGGGCCTCCATCTCGTATGTATCGCCTCTGATCCAGCCGAAGAGACGAACTTAGAATAACCAATGAGTTACAATTAACCAGGCAATAGGCTATAAATTATATAAAGTCACTGCACAACCCACAAAATTTCAACAAAGGAAGAGCTGACACTTTAAAGCCTAGACGAAAAGTCAGGGCGTTCTCTAGTGGCTCAGTGGGTTAAGGATCTGGCGTTGTCACTGCTGTGGCCCTGCTTATCCCTGGCCCTGGCCCTTCCACATGCCATGGGTGCAGCCAAAAAAATAAATAAATAAATAAATAGTCAGGCAAGATATTCAAAATATTAGACCTGTCACATCAGAATATTACGATTTTATTCACTTACTGCCTTATCCCCTCGTTAGCTTTACGCTCTGGAGGAGCAGAGATTTCTGTCTGCTGCTTTCCCAGTGCCTGCAATGGTGCACACAGCCGGTGTGCTGTTTGTTGAATAAATAAATAATTTTGGGATACAATAGCTTAAGCAATAGTTGAAACCATAGAGAGGATAAGTTTTCCAAGAAAGAGTCAAATTACTAATACATAACGATAGCTACTATTTACTGAGTACATTCTCCAGGTCAGGCACTGTTTTAAGAAATTTTCTGTATGAAACTATTTAAGGCTCATAACACTGGTGAGTTAGGAACTCCTCCCATTTAATTAACTAATGTGTCGGCTGCCCCGCAGCACATGGAGTTCCTGGGCCAGGGTCAGAGCTGAGCTGCAGCTGTGGTAATGCCTGATCGCTAACCCACTGTGCCGGGCTGGGGCCTGAACCTCCGCCCCAGCACTGCAGAGACACTGCCAACCCTGCGGCGCCCCAGGGGAAGGCCCCCGTTTTAAACCAAGGCAGCTGAGACACAGAGGGAAGGTGACTGGCCAGTCACACGGTGAGTAGGAGCAAAGCCAGGTTATGCATCTGTGGCTATTAATCATCACCACCCTGCTCACTGCAGACAATGTTTTCTTTTTTCTTGTTCTTGTTTCATCTTTTCTGGGGCCGCACCCTCGGCATATGGAGGTTCCCAGGCTGGGGGTCTAATTGGAGCTGTAGCTGCCGGCCTACGCCAGAGCCACAGCCACGCAGGATCCGAGCCGCATCTGCCATGAGCTGTGGCGTAGTTCGCAGACACAGCTCGGATCCTGTGTGGCTGTGGCTGTGGCTGTGGTGGAGGCCGGCAGCTGTAGCTCCAGTTGGACCCCTAGCCTGGGAACCTCCATATGCTGTGGGTGCGGCTCTGAAAAAAAGAAAGCCAGTGTGCAGAGAGCAGCAGAATGGAGCGTACAGGGACGCAGAGGCAAGAAACCATGTGTGCTGCCCGAGGGAGGCCCCACGTAGCCCAAACCATACTTTGCTTCCTTCCTTCCTATTGCGGACTGAGGTTATGCACCAAAACCAAAACCAAAACCAACACACACAAACCTATCCTAAACATGAAATGTCACTGAGACGAAAGGAAAGAGTTGAAAGAAGGGAACAATCAGCATCAAGCAGACTCCGCGGTCAAAAGGCAGGCAGGTGGGGAGAAAGAACAAGATAAAGGTCCCTGGTGACTACAGAAAGCGCAGCTTAAGTAAAAGGCGAGATACTGAGGTTAGACTATTAGGGGAAGAAGAGAAACAATCAAAGAAACCCAGATGCTGCGTATAAACTATCTGTTTGGGAAGTCTGGCAGTAAAACAACTATGGTAACTTTAAAAGAAGGCAAAGTGCAACATGTTGTCGGAGGAAGAACTGGACCTGCCTGCAAGTAAAGACAGATCTGAACAGACAAGAAGCCACGAACGGTACGAAAAGAAGTGGGACCACTCCAGGAATTAGGAAAGGACGGGGAAAAGGACATAGGGAGGAGAGAGCCCTTTGTCTTATTAAGTAAAAAACTAGATTCACTTATTCAACAAATATGTATTCTTTCCTCCATTTATTAAAAAGGAATTTTCTGGAGTTGCTGCTGTGGCTCAGCAGAAATGAATCTGACTAGGAACCACGAGGACACAGGTTCAATCCCTGGGCTTGCTCAGTGGGTTATAAGGATCTGGCGTTGCTGTGAGCTGCCGCCGTGTAGGCTGCAGATGTGGCTCAGATCCTCTGTTGCTGTGGCTGCGGTGTAGGCTGGCAGCTGCAGTTCTGATTCGACCCCTCGCCTAGGAACCTCCATATGCCAAGGCTGTGGCCCTAAAAAGGCAAAAAAAAAAAAAAAAAAAAAAAGATTTTTCTCTGATCAGTAGAGTCAAAATAATTCCCGTAAAAATCGAAGTACAGGTTTCTATTTTTTTGGATTCCAATAAGATTCCAGCAGAAAAACACACAAAAGTATATAAATAGGATATGAATAATACCAACTGTGTAAAAATATACAAATATAAAGTTTGTCAATGCTACAGTGATTGAAAATAGAAACAGAAAGTTGCAAATACCCTGCAATAGCAGAAACAATGAGATAACAGTTTTCACTATCGGTTTGGCAAAAAAAAATATTTTAACATAGAGTAGCAGATATTCTTACTCACTTTCAGTAGGATGACCACCTTGTGTGGGTTAATTAAAATGTTCTATGAGGGCAACCTCACAGACTCTACTCCAACTGAGAAGGTGCTGATCCAGAATTGCTAATCTTTTTTTTTTTTTTTCCCAGCAGTGTTCATAGCAGCTTTATCCTTAAAAGGCCAACAGTGGAAGCAACCCTAACTTCCAAAAATAAGTGAACAGGAGTTCCCGTCGTGGCGCAGTGGTTAAGGAATCCGACTAGGAACCATGAGGTTGCGGGTTCGATCCTTGCCCTTGCTCAGTGGGTTAACGATCCAGCGTTGCCGTGAGCTGTGGTGTAGGTTGCAGACGCGGCTCGGATCCCGAGTTGCTGTGGCTCTGGCGTGGGCTGGAGCCTCCATATGCTGCGGGAGCCGCCCAAAGAAATAGGAAAAAAAAAAAAAAAAGTGAACAGATAAATATCATACAGCCACACAATGGAATACTACTCAGCAATAAAAACAATCATTACTGATATACACAGACATAAATGAATCTCAAACATATTATAGAAGAATATAAACTGGGATTCCATACTTCTAAAACTCTAGGAAAGACAAAATTAACATGCAATGACAGAAAGCAGGTCAGGGCTGGCCTGGAGTTGGACAGGCGGGAGATGGATTTGAGAAAGGGTCTGGGGAACTTTTTGGAATGATGGAGTTGACATGGGATATATAAATTTGTCAAAACTCAATGATCTGTGTACTTTAAATATGTACAGTTTGGAGTTCTCATTCCAAGCTAGGTTTTAAAATAGATATTGACAGGCAGAATTATGAAATCTATACAGAAAGACAAAGAGAATAGAATAGCCAAAACAACTGTAAAAAAGAATAAAGTTGGAGAACTAATTCTACCTGATTTTAAGACTTCTGTAAATCTATACTCATCAAGATCGTGTAGCACTGGCCGAAACTCTGACAAAGAGACTGACAGAAAAGACAGTCTAGAAACAGAGCCACACAAACATGATCAAGTGATTTCTGACAACGGTGAATTCAGTAGAGATAGGAGAGTCTTTTCTTTTCTTCTTCTTTTTCTTCTTTTTTTTTTTTTTTTTTTTGGTCTTTTTAGGGCCACACCTGCAGCATATGGAAGTTCCCAGGTTAGGGGTCAAACCGAAGCCACAGCTGATGCCACAGATACGCCAGATCTGAGCCGCATTCGCAGCCTATGCTGCAGCCTTGTAGCAATGCTGGATCCTTAAGCCACTGAGGCCAGAGATCAACCTTGCATCCTCATGGATATTAGTCAGGTTCTTAACCCAATGAGCCACAACAGGAGCTCCAGGATAGTCTTTTCAACAATGATGCTGAACAATTCCACAAACAAAACAAAAACACAAACCCAAACCACCTCAATTCATCTCACACATTATATAAAAAATAATTCAAAATCTTTGTGACCATTTATTATGCAAAGATTTCTTAGATACGACATTAAAATCACAACTGCAACTCATCAAAATTCCTAACTCCTGTTCTGAGAATGACACTATTAAAAGAACGAAAAGACAGAGTACAGGCTGGGAAAAAGTATTTGCAAATCACACATCTATCTGATAAATGATTTATATTCAGAATATAACAAACTCTCAGAACTCAGTAAGAAAATACACTAAATTGAAAGAAGCCAGCCTGATGAGGCTAGATGATATTCTTATTCACAGGATATTCTGGAAAAGGTAAACTTATAAAAACAAAACAGCAGAGCACATGAGAGTTCTGGCATGACGACACTGCTCTATACCTTGGTGGTGGCGGTGGCCGCACGCCTACGTGCCTGTGTCTGAACTCTAAGGCAACAAGAAGAATGAACTTCCCTGTGCATAAATGTTAAGAAAATCAGCGGAATGCCTAGAGATGCCGGGCGTTCTGCTGAGCAGTGGAGAGAGAAGAGTGAGCAAGTCGACTCGATCACCTTCCTCAGTAAAGACTATATTTAATGGTTTCAATAATTATGAGACAAAGTTAGCTGTGGAAAAAAGAATGATGACAGTGTAATTAATTACTTACAGAGTAATACTGTCCAAGAATAAAGACACAGAAAGACAGCAAAGCACTGGCAGAGCGCCTGTGAGAAATGAGTGTCTGAAGCTAGGTCTGCAAAGATCTGTACTTCCTCCGGGAGGAACTGGAGCTGTATGAAAGCAGGTTAGGGTGGAGCCAGTGTCAGAAACCATTCAAATTAACCTTCTTACCTGACTTTAGGACTGCTACCTTAGAGTTACTCATCCTACAAAGCTACTTATTGCAATGTGGTACATACAAAAGACCATTTAAGGGTTCTGTCAAGAAAACTCACCTTTTGGTCAAAAGGGAAAAACTCACTGTCTTGCTCAGATCCCAGATGCCTTGGCCTAGTTCTGGGCAGTCTGGAAAGAGAGGAGGCTGAGTTGATTTCTTTGCTGATGCTTTTCTCCAGATTATTGAAACTAACTTTATTTCCATTTTTGGAGGAAAGTGGTGCTGTGCATTCCGCAGGAGTTTTGACAAGCCAAACATTCACTGATTTTCCATTTATTTCTATATCATTCATTTCTTTCACAGCCATCTTTGCATCATCATTTTTTTTTAAAGCAAGAGATGCATATCTAAAATATAAAAGCAGAAAATCATAAGATTTTTTGTTAATGACTTTAAATTGCTTCAAATTTTATTGTGTAACTACTGGCTAGCATACATCTTTCACAAGAATAACTGCTTTTAAAAATAAGTTACTATACTTACCTTGGGATTAGAGGAGTATTTATGATTAAATAAAAAAATTAAAGATGGGAAATAAAAGACAGCATTTCTTCTGAATTATCACCTATTAATTTTTACATTAAAATTTAATGTAGGGGAGTTCCCGTCGTGGCGCAGTGGTTAACGAATCCGACTAGGAACCATGAGGTTGTGGGTTCGGTCCCTGCCCTTGCTCAGTGGGTTAACGATCCGGCGTTGCCGTGAGCTGTGGTATAGGTTGCAGACTCGGCTCGGATCCTGCGTTGCTGTGGCTCTGGCGTAGGCTGGCAGCTACAGTTCCAATTCGACCCCTAGCCTGGGAACCTCCATATGCCGCGGGAGCAGCCCAAAGAAATAGCAGAAAGACAAAAAAAAAAAAAAAAAAAAAAAAAAAAAAAAAAAAAATTTAACGTAGGGAGTTTCTGTTGTGGCTCAGTGAGTTATGAACCCAACTAATACCTATGAGGACATGGGTTTGATTCCTGGCCTTGCTCAGTGGGCTGGGGTTCCAGCGTTGCTGCGAGCTGTGGTGTGGGTCGCAGATGTGGCTCAGATGCCTTTGTGCTGCAGCTGTGGTGTAGGCTGGCAACTGCAACTCTAATTCGATCCCTAGCCTGGGAGTTTTCATATGCCACAGGTTCGGCCCTATAAAGAAAAAAAAAAAAAGGAAAATATTTGCAAAGCTGATATATGACAGAGTTGCACAGATCAGTGTTCTTGGGACAACCGGTTATCCACACCAAAAAAATTAAAATTAACCCCTACCCACTCACATAACCTCCAGATACACTGGAAGTTTAAATGTAAAAAGAAACATTTAAAAACATTTAGCAGAATATATAAGAGAATGTCCTTATACTTCAAAGTAATATTCAAAGTAACAAAGTTTATTTTTTTCAGAGGATTCTACAGACACTAAAAGAATTTTTCACATGGAGTAATTCTAGGGTTACAACACTACTTTAATATAATGGAATATATTAACACATCAATAGGTCAAAAAAGGCAAAGGATCTTAAGTGAATCTATTTAACACAAAATTCAACACTCATTTTAAATAAATTTCAACCCTAACTACAAATAAGATCCCTTTTTTTATTTTTTTGCTTTCTATGGCCACATCTGTGGCATATGGACGTTCCCAGGCTAGGGGTGGAGCTGGAGCTGCAGCTGCTGGCCTTCACCACAGCCACAGCAATGCCAGATCCGAGCCACATCTGTGATCTATACCATGGCTCATGGCAATGCTGAATTCTTAACCCACTGAGCAAGGCCAGGGATCGAACCCACATCCTCATGGATTCTTAACCCGCTGAGCCACACCAGGAACTCTGGATACTTAATTAATAAATATTTTCACATCTGGTATAACAAGCTACCATATTTTGTGATGAAACAGTAAAGGCATTTCCATTTAGCTATCACATTATTTGACATTTGTGAATTTCTGATAATGTCACAAAACAGAAGGCAGCAACATACATATTATAAATGACTACATGTAGACGATATGGCAATCTACCCAGAAAAGAAGCATCACCTAAAAAGTAATTAAAATAACAAATAACAAAATTATATGTACTTTTCTGAGTACCTGCTACATGCCAGTTTTCATTCCTATGGGTTTACTTGTTTAACTCGTAATAGTTTCACAGCAATACTATGTAGGTACTATTACTTTCCTCACTCCATAGAGGAAGAGCCTGAGATACAGAAAGGTTAAGTAACTTGTCAAATTCATTCATCGAGTTACTGACAGAGCTGAGAGGTGAACCCAAGCCATCTAGCTGTAGAGCTCATTCCCTTAATGAATGACTCTACTGTCTCCCGTGAACTAGTACGAAACAAGATAACTGCAGAAAAACCAGTAACTCACTTACATCTCATCAATAGCAAGTTAAAAAGCATAATGAAAGAAAGATCTGATTAAGAACAGCACCAATAGGCATTCCCGTCGTGGCTCAGTGGAAATGAATCTGACTAGTATCCATGAGGACCCAGGTTCGATTCGTGGCCTCGATCAGTGGGTTAAGGATCTGGCTGTGGTGTAGGTCGCAGACGTGGTTCGGATCTGGTGTTGCTTCGGCTGTGGTGTAGGCCAGCAGCTACAGCTGTGATTCCACCCCTAGCCTGGGAACCTCCATATGCCATGGGTGCAGCCCTAAAAAAAAAAAAAGAACAGCACCAATTAATTATTGCATCTATCTGCCTATCTGTCAATGTGCATCTCTCTACTAGGCTGGGAAACCCTTCTGGGAATGGCTCCTGGCTTAATCACCACCGTGATTGATATTAATACACAGCAGACCTGCTTAGAAGCTATGGCACACTGCAGACACTGGTGAATGTACAATTATTGAATCTGGGAAACATACCTGTAATTAGGAGAAGAATCGTAAATTGAAATGTCAGAAATTTCGTATTTCTGGAAATGAGACCTTAGGTCAGCCTAAAAGAAAATAAAGGTTTGTGAAAGGTAGAAAACCAACAAATAATCAAAATATGAACAATGAAGAGAGTTGAAGATAAAGCTCAAAAACATAAATCCTGGCATACCTCAGACAAGGAGGGGCAGAGACCACCAACATGTACCAAGTAGCCTTCGTCTCTTGGTAAGGCTGCAACACTCTTCCTCTCTGCTTGGAGATAAACAGAACACACAACAGAGGATGATCACTAGTGCGTCAACGGTTTACAGAGAAAAAGTGAAAACTGTCACAGGTTTCAGTGTTTATATGATGCGGATTACTATAACGTCATTAGCAAACACCTGCACAAGAGCCTGGATGTGGTTTCAAGATTTCTGGGCTTTTCATCTCACCAAAGACTTAACAAAGAGGTTGGGCCGGTTGATATTTAATCTCTGGCTCAAAAACTGATCAGTAACAGCACACAGAGTAATCAGTTACATCATCACTCAACAAAAGTGTCTTCCATTTGCCCCTGGTGCTGGGAAGGTGCTGGAAGCACACGGGATCCCCGCTCTGCTATGCTGATGCTGGTGAGGGTTCTCTTTACATCAATTTCTTTGCTGGGAAACATCACACCAAAAGACCTTTGAATTAGACAAAAACAACAGCAGGCACAGCGCTTGTGGTAATAATGGTGATGGCATATAAGAAAACAGTGGGCGGTAAGTATCTTGATTTAGTTGGCACTATTTTAGAAACCACAAATGTTAGGTTTGTATTTTCTCTCATTTGATTAAAATTTCGGAATTCTCAGACTACATCTTCAGAGTCTCTTTTTCTGAGGCAAACCTGGTACGAAATCAAAAAGGATTTAGTGAATTGAGATTCTTTCAAGTTACCAAAACCTACACCTGGCACAGAGGCGGCGCACATTTGATGAGTAAGTTCTTAGGAGTAGCTTTTATCTATGCTTTATAATTTTTACAGAGCAGGGTATTTGTAAGTTTTCCTTTTCATTTAATAATAACAATAACGGCAGCCTAACACGAGCTGAGTGCGCCCCCCACTCGGGCAACACGCTGACTCTTCACCTGGGTCGCCTCCTGTGCCGCCCAGCGCCTGTGAAGCAGCCGCTGCAGCCACTCCTACTTCCCAGAGGTGGGCACTGAGGTCCTGCCGAGTCGGCTCACAAACCCAGCGAGCGGTGCGGCTGAACTTAGGCAGCACCCTTCGCCTCTAGGGCCTTCATTAAGCTACTGTATTTAACTTGCTAATCTCCTTGGTTTGCGACACACTGTACAGAGGAAACGATGAAACTAGTTATCTTGAAAATGTGTATGTCTACATTGAGGTGAGGAAGGCGCAGGAACCACAACAGAGAAGAAAAAGACCCCGACTAAGCGGCAGGAGATAAACATCCTCCCATCACCTCAGCACCTTCCACCAGCTCAACACAGCTACCAAATACCTCGTGGCTGAGAGCTGTACCTGGCGCCGGGGACGGGCCGTGAACAAGGCATAAAAAAAATCTCTAAATTCACTGAGCTGATATTCTGAGTGGGAGAAAACAGTCAATAAAGCGAGTAAGCAAAATACACAGTATCTGATAAGTGATATGGAGAAAAATAATGCAAGGAAAGGTGATATAATGCCATTTATTTTAAACTGTACCATGCGTATTAAATACATGCATAAAGAAACACGTGAAAGAATGATAGTATAACTACTGGTTACCACAGTAGGAGATGCTTCAGGTAATTTTAATTTTCTTCTACTTTTATATTTTGTTTAAACATCTTAAACAGGAAAAAAAAACAATAAAACTATTGCTATTATGTCAAATAAAAGAAAATTCCATAGAAATATATAGAAAACCTAGGGGAAGACAGCATATCACTAGCCATGTCAGAAAGGCAAAACCCACAGATACTAGAGGAAATTCCAACTATTGCAGGCAATTAAGTACTCGCTAAAGATGCAAACATTTCTGAAACAGACTAATGAAAGGGAGAGAGAGCAGTTTTCAGCCCTCATGCAAATTAGACAGGTAATCCTGGGTGCCTGATGGAAACCGAGCAGCTCTCTCTGTGCACCATGCACCCCACCCCTAGACAGAGAGGAACACCCGAGGGAGTCCTGACGCTGGATCAGGGCCGGGAGAGAGAGTGGCAGAATGGATTTAAGCTACAAGCAGCTAATTTTCTGAAAGAGAAATGGACATTTAAACTGATTTACTCTTTTAAAGAAACTGACATCTAAACGGCTAATTTCCTCATTTTTCACATTTATAAAGCCAAGACACAGACAGAAATAAATCTTAAAGCAGTGCAATCCCCCCAAATACCAGAGAAGAAGGCGAGTTACTGGGTGTTAAGAACCAACCTTGTGTAGACGCCGGGTCCCCGCTGTCTTGTTCTATCTGACGTTCCTGCTCTCCTGTGAAGTCAGCTCCGGTCAGGTTCTCTTTCGCATCAAACCAGTCTTCACTTATTTCTCTGTAATTTCTGCTGTCTGAGAAATTGCTCACATTTAGCAATAAATTATGTATGTAATGTTTAGCCCTGAGAAGTTATCTGAGTGATCTGCTTCCCAGTTTTACATTCATAAACACTGATTCCTATCTTATTAAAAGCCTTCATCTCTTTAAGTGATTCGTTATTGAAGAATACATTCTCTTTGTAGACAGAATAACAGTAAACATTTTTTAAAAGTTTAAGCAGTGCTGTGGCTCTTTATTTCATTAAAACTGAATTAATGATCTTTTTGGAGTGATCAAAATCTCTTTTCATTGAGGACAAAACAAAACAAACACCCCCCCTCCCCAATTGACAGAGATACAAACAGGACAGAAGAAAGAATTTTCAAACCGGAAACATGAACCCGAAGGACAAAGTTGGTGTTACCGCCTGGCATCACTGGGTATGTGAAGTAAGCTGCACGGTACCAAGTCGCTGTCACACCAACATTCGCCATCGGGATGATGCCATCCAGCGAATTAAAAGCCACGGCACGAGAGCTACGTTAAACCTTATCTGTTTTCTGGTGAGGCCTCACCTTCACCATCAAGTCTCAGCCGACTGAGGCCTGCATCGGAATCAGCACGGTGCAGCACGGCCTCCGTGGGTGCCGCGTCTTGTTCAGGACAACCGCCCTCAGACGACACGGACGCCTGAGGATTCAGACAACAAAGGCAACGCTAATAACCGCTAATAACCAGGGACTACGGGGGCTGCACTCTCCCTACCCTCCAAACCCCGGAGGCAAAATCGTTATCAGCCCAAGCCTGCAGATGAGCAAAGTGAATCCGAGCGAGCCGCTGCTGGTGTCCGCCCACAGTGAGGATGAGGGCCTGCAGCTGGCCGCGGGGACGATCTGCTAACACGGCCGTTCTCTGGCCCAGGGGGTCATACCCACATTGCAAGTACTCGGGGTGATTTTGGGGGTACACATAGAAGTGTTTTTCACATTAACATGTAATAACTATAAATTTAATGGAATGTGTTTTTATGTAGGTCTTTTATTTTTGGGGAATATTTCTTTCTCACATGCAACAATAAGTTACTCCTTACACAAGATTTTTTTAAAAGGAGAATCATTTAAAAAATACAAAGAAAATAACACTACATGTAATTATGGCTATGAAAAATTGTGACTATGAAATGGCTACAAAAAATTCAGGTACATAAGTAGTTGAAATTTAGAAACACTACCCTATACTACATTGGTTTTCAGGCATAACTTGTTAACTCAATGAGACAGGATTAAAATCTAACCTTAATTTAAAGTAGATACTGTTTTAGAACCAAAATGAAGGTTATAAAAATGTTAGACTACATCCTGCACTTCAAAAAATATTTATTGTTCTGCCCAAATAATCAGGTTACACACTGCTACCTTTACAATAATGAAAACAATAACCCCCCAGAACATTATATCATTAAATGGATAAGTTGTTTAAGCAAACTAAGAAATCTGAAAACATAAAGATCTGATTTTAAACCTGCTAATTCTTTGTGGATAACTGAGATGTCCATTTTTTTTAAAGGGCAGGACAACAGAATAAGTTGCTAAAGCACTTTTTTTTCTTCCCCCTTTTTTTTTTTTAAAGTGCTACACCCACAGCATATGGAAGTTCCCAGGCTAGGGGCTGAATGACAGCTGCAGCCTATGCCACAGCTACAGCAACACCAGATCTGAGCCACATCTGTGACCTACATCACAGCTCATGGCAACACTGGAGCCTTAACCCATTCAGTGGGGGCAGGGATTGAACCTGCGTCCTCATGGATACTAGTTGGGTTCTTTACTGCTGTGCCACAACAGGAGCTCTAAAGTAATTTACTTTTAATCATTTATCTTAATAGAAAGGAATATAAACCAATCAAGTATTTATTTCACTTTTGTCTTTGGGATGCATCTTATTATTATTATTTTTTTTTGTCTTTTTCTTTTTTTTTTTTTTTGCTATTTCTTGGGCCGCTCCCTCGGCATATGGAGGTTCCCAGGCTAGGGGTCCAATCGGAGCTGTAGCCACCAGCCTGCACCACAGCCACAGCAACGCGGATCCGAGCCGCATCTGCAACCTACACCACAGCTCATGGCAACGCCGGATCGTTAACCCACTGAGCAAGGGCAGGGATCGAACCCACAACCTCATGGTTCCTAGTCGGATTCGTTAACCACTGCGCCACAATGGGAACTCCGGGATGCATCTTATTAAGACTACCAAATAATAATATAACCTCAAAGACCAAAGTCAGAAAGTAGAAACAAACGCTGGTTTTCCTACTCCAGCGTCTCACTGGTGAGAGAACATAACCCATGTTTCTCTATCACTTCACAGTCTGCAGAGTGCTGTTACACAGATGCCATATGACAAACATAGCTTTAGGGAAATAAGAGAGATTACGAAAACCTATGAAAGGCATTTAAAACTATTTTCATCATTTCAATAAAGGAGGAATGAAAACTTTGCCCTGACTGAAATGAATGGGGCATTATTTTACACTACCTCATGAGATAAAGGCATAACATTAATTTTAACCACACTGGGTTAACACGATGGAGGCCATAATCATGATTTGCCAAGTCAGTCAAGGTTTTTTTGTTTTTGACTTTTTGCCTTTTCTAGGGCAGCTCTCGTGGCATATGGAGATTCTCAGGCTAGGGGTCGAATCGGAGCTATAGCTGCTGGCCTAGCCAGAGCCACAGCAACGCGGGATCCAAGCTGCACTGGATCCTTAACCCACTGAGCAAGGCCAAGGATCGAACCCGCAACCTCATGGTTCCTAGTCGGATTCGTTCACCACTGCGCCACAACGGGAACTCCAGAGTCAGTCAAGGTTTATACCAGTTGTCATGGTGAATTATGAACGTCACTGCCTTTCATCCCCACAGGTCTCCTGATTTGATGATAAATTATACGGTCACCTTATCCAACACACACTATTGACATCTGTTTGACCAGAACAGCACGCCCCTTCTAATCAGTTACATCCCTCAAATGGCAGTGCACAAAACGAGCCAACTGAGTGAAAAGGATGTGAGAACGCCTAAAAGTTATAGTTTACTTTGTGTAAGCCATAAAATTAAAGATTTACACATGATGAAGCAAGTAAAAAAATCCTCACTTGAGAGTGTGCTGTTTTTAGACTCAAAGAAACATCAACATCATGTGTACTTTGATGATCTCGTTCAGAATCTTCTCCTGAAAAGCTAAACAGATAAACATTTCATTAAATAATCTGTCAATGTTCTGAGTAAGGACCAAGACAGAACACAAAGGTAACTGAATTTGGCGATTTTTAAGAATTAGTGAATTCTAAATTAGGTGAAAACATAACTTACACATGTGATTCTTTTTTCATTAACTAGAAAAAGAGAGAAGGGAAGAAAAAGCTTTTAGCTGAAAACGTTTTCCATCTAAATGAAGTAAAAATTTTATTCCTAAGCCATACATACGCACCCTGGAAGCAAAGGTGGAGAAGGCCGACAGTAATTTTGACTCCAGTGACAGTGGCGGCAGCTCTTCCAGAGGTACACCCTTGTTGATCTTTTCTTTCAAATTCACATACCTAACTTTCAAGTCTCCCAAAACTGACAGCAGTGCTGATCCTAATTCCTTCTTAGTAGAATTACTCGATAAACTCCTGTTTGAAAGTTAAGGTTACAAAACGAAATTACTTAAGCCTAAGCCATCCATTTAAAACGAGTATCGAATTACACACTTTATTCTAACTCGACGAGATCCCTAAAACTTCTTCTTGTAAATGTTTAGTAAAAGAAGATGAATGACAGCAGACGAGTTTCTCTCGGGGCAGAACCAGCAACCCTCAGCACACACACGGGACAGAGAGAATGTGGTCGAATGGCGTGAAAAACCCTCCAGCGGACTTCACCCACACTCGGACTTCTGAAGAAAACACCATCTGTAGGTCACCGGATCCATCGTCTCAACACGTGCTGCTGTCTCTCCATGAAACTAGAGTGTTCCACTTTTTAAAGCCCATTACCCCCAGGCCAGTTAACCCAGATGTAATCTAGCCTTCATTTCTCCCTTCAAAAGGGAAAACTAAAGAAATTTTCTAGAATAAATGTAAAATTAGTGATAAATTTTTAGGAAGATACAGATTTAAAATGAACCATTACCTATAACTATAAATGGAGTCTAACCTTCAAAAACTGTGAATTACTATGACATACACCTGAAACATATAATATTGTAAATCAACTCTATCTCAATAAAAAAGCAGATAACAAGCAAACAAACCCGAACAATCACCTATCTAATACTTCCCTATTATCCATGAGGAGTTTGTAAATGTCACTGCAATGCTGATGACACATCTGATAGTGAACATTTAAAAGGTGCGACTCCGCTTGGACGGCTCTCTGCATTATCTGCTCACAGCACTTTGACGGCAAAGTCTTCTCCGCCTCTGTAGTAAGTTGAGGTTCCCTTTGAAATAAAAAAATGGGATTAGGTAAGATTCCAAATATTTTTGGATGTTAATGACATGCCTTCAGAAACAGATTTTAAATGTCTTACATTTCTCTTTCAAGTTTAAAACAATTTTTCACTAAAGATGGACAGGCTGTAGGAACACATTATAGCTGCAGAAAACAAGGATGTCAAGAGACAAAGCTAAATATATTCTTTTCAGAAGAGAGTAAACAATTCTCAAATTCATACTTTATTTTACTAAGAAAAGGATTCTAAAGTAAAGTACTAACTTATTTGTCCAGAATCAATATATTTTCAACCTAAATCAAGCACTGGCCAACGTTTTTACAAGTTATAAACATTCTGGAGGATAGTATTTCTAAATGCTATCTATTTAAAATAGACACAATTTACTTTTTTCTACATGTTTCTTCTTTCTTTTTGTCTTTTCACAGCCACACCTGCGGCTTATGGAAGTTCCCAGGTTAGGGGTCAAATCAGAGCTGCAGCTGCTGGCCTACACGACAGCCACAGCCATGTAGGATCTGAGCCACGTCTTTGACCTACACAACAGCTCACGGCAACACCAGATCCTTAACCTACTGAGCAAGCTAGGGATTGAACCCGGATCTTCATGGATCCTAGTCAGGTTCGTTACCGCTGAGCCACGATGGGAACTCCTACATTTTTTTTTTTTTTTTTGTCTTTTTTGCTATTTCTTTGGGCAGCTTCTGCGGCATATGGAGGTTCTCAGGCTAGGGGTCAAATCGGAGCTGCAGGCACCAGCCTACACCAGAGCCACAGCAATGCGGGATCCGAGCCGCGTCTGCAACCTACACCACAGCTCACGACAACGCTGGATCGTTAACCCATTGCGCAAGGGCAGGGACCGAACCCGCAACCTCATGGTTCCTAGTCGGATTCGTTACCACTGCGCCATGACGGGAACTCCCTACATTTTTCTTAATAATAATAATGCTCACATATTACAAGCAAATATTTTGCTGTTATTATATCAAAAATCTCCAAACTCATTACGTTTTTGAATGTTAATAGTTCTTGGTTAAAAATTTTTCCCTTGCTACTAGCTGCCACTTCTAACTGTTCTCAATACTTCTGCCTCTGGAAACCAACTTTTAAATTTAATTTTATAGAACTGGATACCAGATTAAATTCCTTAGAAGAATAAATGATGAATGGAGGAAAAAGCAAATGACCTCAGAGCATGAATTTTTTTTTTTTTTCTTTTTAGGGCTGCAAAAGGTTCCCAGGCTAGGGGTCTAATCGGAGCTACAGCTGCTGGCCTACACCACCGTCAAGCAACACAGGATCTGAGCCACATCTGCGACCTACACCACAGCTCGCGGCAATGCCAGATCCTTAACCCAATGATCGAGGCCAGGGATCGAACCTGAAACCCCATGGTTCCTAGTCGATTTGTTTCAGCTGCACCACGACGGGAACTCCCTCAGAACATGAAAATGAATTTGGCTTCTTGGAGACTTCTCCCTTTCTCTTCTCCTAGCTCTCCGCGGATGCAAAGTAAATCATACAACAAATTAAAATCAAGATTAAACTATCCCAGTGAAAGTAGCTGTTTAGTTCTTCATGTGTATGATGTTTTCCGAAGCTGCTATTTTTTTTTATCAGTTTCAGCATCTTTATTTATTTATTTATTTATTTATTTTGTCTTTTGTTGTTGTTGTTGTTGTTGTTGTTGCTATTTCTTTGGGCCGCTCCCACGGCATATGGAGATTCCCAGGCTAGGGGTTGAATCGGAGCTGTAGCCACCGGCCTACGCCAGAGCCACAGCAACGCGGGATCCGAGCCGCGTCTGCAACCTACACCACAGCTCACGGCAACACCGGAACGTTAACCCACTGAGCAAGGGCAGGGACCGAACCCGCAACCTCATGGTCCCTAGTCGGATTGTTAACCACTGCGCCACGACGGGAACTCCCGAAGCTGCTATTTTGTTTTGTTCTACAGAGGACCAAATGACAGAAAATGAAGTAATCAAATCAGTATGGGTTTGGCTTGAATCAATAAAGATGCCTTGAGTTTTTCTGAAGGAATTATTCAGAGCGAAACCAGAGTAAGTGAAAAGCTTTAACCCTCTATATTGTCCTAATACATATTTGTCTGAAGGCAAATTGCTAAAGCAGATGATCTCTTAAATTCCCTCTTAGCTATTATTCTCTATGGTTAAATACCCTACACAAAAGGCAAAAAACTATCTTATTTCCTCATACGTATTTGCAAGCCTATACATCTGACTTACCTTTCAGAAGGTTTGCTTAAGTCTGTGATATCAAATGCTTTCCTTACTTCCAAGGAATCCTGAAAACATGATTTAAAATCAGATTAGACATATACGACAAACAATACATACTGCATCTAGAGTTTCAAACTGGCAGGATGTAAAATCCAACTTTCGGTTGACTTTGTGGCAACAGCTGCCCCAGAGAACAGAAGTGGTAGCAATCTGTTCACCTCTTCCCTTCATCCAGCATCCTCCACAAAAGCCGCAGCAAGCCTTGATATAATAAACCAAAACACTTACAGAGAAGGAGTTCCTGCCATGGCGCAGCGGAACCGCATCCGACTAGGAACCAGGAGGTTGCGGGTTTAATCCCTGGCCTCGCTCAGTGGGTTGCTGTGAGCTGTGGTGTGGGTTGAAGATGCGGCTCTGATCTGGCGTTGCTGTGGCTGTGGTGTCGGCCGGCGGCTACCAGCTCCGATTCGACCCCTAGCCTGGGAACTTCCATATGCTGCAAGTGCGGTCCTAGAAAAAAAGAAAAAAAAATTTTACACAGCATGCAGTACCTCTTTATAAAGCCAAATATATTTTTACCATTAATCATCCTAGTTTTACCTTATTTAGGAAATTTCCATTAGGTTTTAAACTCCCCACTGAGAGAGATTTTCCCAAAGGTCCTTTCGCCACTGCTGTCTGGGGATCTGCATCACCGTGGCTGTACGACTCCTCTGCATCACAAGCCACGCTTCTCTGTCTCTCCCTCTGCCATTCACCAGGTCGTTTTTTACTCATCATTGTCACCTCTGTGTTGCTTGAGGTCGATACTACAGAAGATCTTGCACTGGTTGCCCTGCTGGTTGTGAAACAAGCCCTGAAGTCCGTGCTGACATCCACTGTCTGATTAACTGTGACCGAACCACGTGCCCCCTCTGTCACTGATTCAGGACGTGGTGCGTCTGCGTGGTGAAAGCGCGCCTGGTGTGCAGCACTGCCACTGGCCATCTTTGGACAGCCACCTTCCTCTACTGCCTGGTTACCCCTGCTTGCAGACCTTGGCAGACTAACAGAAGAATCTAGAGCTGGGTTAGGGGTGTTTTGTAGGCTTTTATAATGCGAATGCCCACAGGCAGAATCTGCTGAATCATCAAAAATAGAGGTCCAGGAAGTCTGACAATCTTTACGGGGCTGCGTCTTCACGAGTCGTGTCTCTAAGTCTCTGTCCTGTGGTAACGTGCTTGGATTTTCAAGGTGCTGTAACATTCTGTTCTCAACAACTGAATTTCCACCAAAATCTTTACTTTCAGCTATTTGAGATTTCATCTTGCCAGGATAAATTCTAGTTTTTAATGCTTTCTGAGGGTTAAAGAAACCACTCTCAGACGGAGATGCCTGGGGGTCAGGAGGACTACTCCTTAGGACAATCCCGTCAAAAGCCGTGTGGTACATGACACTTGTCTCCTGCTCCTCACACTTTCCACACTCTGGCGCTTGATACTCTCTTAACATAACGGAATTCCCAAATGTGGAGACATGAGGTGACTCTTCTTGTCCATAAGTATCAACCGAATCAAAAGAGATGCCAGAATTACTTTTCAATTTAACATGATTTTCTTCTCGATTGCTTGGGTTTCTTAATGCCAAAACTTCCAGATTAGATATGTTTAATGTCTCTGTTTGGTCGAAATATAAATGGTTACTTATATACTCTTGCTCTTCTGCGCTGTGATATTCCTGTTGTGAGTCTCCATCTGCATCGTGCTTTAGCATCTCTTCAGTAGTTTCGTTATAATCATCATCTGAATTCTTGCAGATTCTTTCCAAACCAAAAGCCTTATTTCCTTGATGTTCCAGAATATCAAAAAACATCTCCTCCTTTTTTTGCAATTCAGAATCTAATTCTGAATTTAAAGGCATGAGACTTTTCTGCAGTTTTGACTCTGAATAATGTACTGAGTATGTTTCGTTCAAGACAGCATAGTCAGTACTGTCTTCAAACTCACTTGACTTCGAGTGAGCCCTCTCGACGTTAGTATCCGGACTCACACTTAAAGACGGCGCCAATAAATCTGTTTTGCCAATACTGCTGATTTCGTTGTCACTGGCGCTTTTGCCTAATGCTAAGGGGTCCCAGTCGTCGAGAAGTGTCAGCTGGGCTTCTTTACTACCACTGGGAGACAGCAACAAATACCCTCTCTGAGGACGAGCAGGCTCATCTGTTTAAAAAAGAAGGAACGAAATGTTGGCAGCAACAGTACAGAATTTAAACACAGAAGAAGCCTTAGCTGTGATCTGGCCAGAGCTCTTCCCAACCCAAGAACACTTTCTATACCTCAGCCATGACACGTACCCCTAAATGGCTGATGCTGAAGACGGAACCGTGTCCTCCTCAAGATTCGTATGTGTTGAAGCCCTAACTTCCCACGCGGAGATGGGGCCTTTGGGGGGTAATTCAGGCTAGATGAGGTCAGGAGGGTGGGACCCTCAAAATGGGATAAGTGCACTTATGAGAAAAGAGACCCCAGCGAGCTGGCTTTCTCCCTGTATGTGTGGACACTGCAAGAAGGCGGCTGTCCACAAGCCAGGAAGAGAGCCTTTACCAGACCTGACCATGCTGGCACCCCGATTTGGATCTTCTGCTTCTTAAACTGTGAAAAAATAATTATTTGTTGTTTAAGCCACTTCCATGGTAGTCAGCTATGACAGCCCTGGCTGACTAAGACGGTTGCTAAGATTCTTTCTGAACTCTTTCAGCAGCAGAGCATCTACTATTTAGAAGGCAGTCAGTCTCTCTGCAGCCTCTTAGTGTCCTAGTGCCAGCCTTAGGCCCTGCAGAAACAAAGGGAAGAAGACCCAGGTGTCATACCCAGGTAACTTGCGGCTTTCATGTAAGGATCATAGGTCAGAAAAACACATATAAATGCAACATAGTTGAAGAGGGCCGTCGGGGTTGTACTGATGAGCAGCTAAGTGCTAAGAAAGTAGAAGCAGACTTCAGAGGAAACTTCACATTTAAAAAGTGTTTTTGAAACAAAACAGTTATTTCAGATAAATTAAACAGCATGTACAAAGTTAGCTGTGTGAAAAAACATGGCATTTTTAGGAAATTGTAAGCCAGCTTGTCTGCAGTGAAATAGCTCTGAGGGAACGAGAGGAACTATGAACAGAAAGCGGCCTTTGATGATGTGTTGAGGAGTTTGGTTCTTCTTCTCGCGCCATGAAGAACCACTGAAAGCGTCTTAAAAAGGGTGCTCATGGGAACGGAATTGTGTTTAGACGCCTCCGGCAACAGCAAGAAAGAAGGTTTGAAGCGGGAGACTGAAGGCAGGCAGACTGAGAGTATGTGGGTAGGACTGGAAGAGAAGAGGCTGGCATAAACGTTCCACAACTGGCAAGACTTGGTGGTCAACTGAAAATGGTAGGTGAGGGAGAGAGAGAATAGTGGCTTTCAAACATTTATTTTACTAAGGACACAATCAGAAACATATTTTATATCAAGATGTAGCACACACTCTACACATCTGTCTGGTTAAGTGAAGCAAAAAATGTTAAAAACAGTAATTACTCCAACTATATCCAATATATTTGGCTATTTCCTAGTTTATTTTATTTAAAAAGCTGATCACAGAGTTTCCTTGTGGTACAGCAGGTGAAGGATCTGGTGTTCTGGTGGTGTCACTGCAGCAGCTTGGGTTCGATCCCTGGCCCAGGAACTTTCATGTGCTGCAGGTACAGCCAAAAAATAAAAACAAGAAAGTTAAAAAGTTGGTCCCAGTCAGTGAAACTGATTCGGTCAGCTCTCACCTGTTTAAAGAGCTTTCTACGGCGATGCTGAGGGGCACCGCGTGGTGCTACAGATGAAAGGGGCTGTTTAGTGCTAAGAGGGGCTTGAGGAAGCAGAGTAAAGGCAGAGGATGAGGAGGAAAAGCGGGGGTGGGGAGCCAGAGGAGAAGCTGATGAGCTCAGCTGCAGACGAGGGGCGTTAATACCCACGACGTGTAACAGGCTTCTCCACCCAGAACAAAGCCGCCGGGGTGGCCCTCACCTTTCTGGGCGTTTCCTCCATCAGCGCGGTAGCCTTTACTAGCAGCCGTCTTCACCACGGCAGTGGCCTGCATCTCTCAGCAATGTATGTCCTAAAGGAGGTATAAGTGGGGAACTATCATTCTACCTAGCATTATATTTTGAAAAACAAGAACTTGACAAAGCAGTAGTTATAGCCAAGAACTCTAATATCAGAGGTCTAATAAACAAAACTGGTAAGGCACTGGAATGACTTTTTTAAAAGGCATAATAGGACAGCTACATAAAGGACTACTGTTTAGGAGTTCCTGCTGTGGCGCGGCAGGTTAAGGACCTGGGGTTGCTGCAGCCATGGTGTAGGTTGCAGTTGTGGCTCAGATTCAGCCCCTGGCCCAGGAAATTCCATATGCTGTGAGTGTGGCCACTCAAAAAAAAAAAGGCAATTATTTAAACAGACCAGACATGCTTTTAAAATTTCCAAGGAATATGTACAACATTTGTTAGGCTATCAAACATCTTAATCTAAAAAACAGAGTATTAACGGCTAAAATGTGACCCTAATTTATGTCCATCCTGGATCGAAAATGTTTCCAAAACGAACTGCAGATTTACTAAAAACCAATGACATACTAAGTTCATACAATGAAGGATCTTTCAGCAACAGAAAGAAACTACTGACATATGTAACCTTGCGGATTAATTGCAAAAATACTACGCTGAATGAAAGAAGCCAGACAAGAGATCATACATCCTGTGATTCCATTCAAACGACATGTAGGAAACAGCGTATTTATAGACGGAGAGTGGAATAGTGGCTGCCTGGGGGCGGGGATGGGGGAAGGTTAACTGCATCACTCCAATTCTAGGCTATGTGCTGCCGAGTGAGCACAACAGGGGTAACTATGAGTGGACACAGGGATTTTACTGGAGGGAGTAAAATGTTCTAACGCTGACATATGGTGTGATGGTTCACCACTTGATAAAGTGACTAAAATCACTGAAATGTGTATCTGAAATGAGTAAAATACATCTCAACAAGCTGTTTTTAACGACAATGATTCTTTGAACCCAGTCGCGACATGAGGAAGCCCAAGCTTTCGGAAGAAAACCAAGCAAGCTAACCGATATGTGAATGACCCCAGAGGAGAGCAGCAGAAGAAACGCCCAGCTAACACGCACAATCTGGCCTCTGGTTTTCTTTATTGTCTACACCCCTAAAAAGCTGAAGCACTGTCAAGGGAATTCTGGTGACCAAGTATTAAAAGGTTCCTGGGAGTTCCCGTCGTGGCGCAGTGGTTAACGAATCCGACTAGGAACCATGAGGTTGCGGGTTCGGTCCCTGCCCCTGCTCAGTGGGTTAACGATCTGGCGTTGCCGTGAGCTGTGGTGTAGGTTGCAGACGTGGCTCGGATCCATCCTGCGTTGCTGTGCCTCTGGCGTAGGCCGGTGGCTACAGCTCCGATTCAACCCCTAGCCTGGGAACCTCCATATGCCGCGGGAGCAGCCCAAGAAATAGCAACAACAACAACAACAAAAGACAAAAAGACAAAAGACAAATAAATAAATAAATAAATAAAATAAAAGGTTCCTGATGAGTTAAAAAAAAAAAAAAAGAACTGATTTTGTTCTAATTCTCAATGAACTATTTCCATCAATGATTCTGAACAAATCCCCCAGGCTGACTCTTCTGCTCTACAATGAGAAGACGCAAAGCATAAGCACTCACTCTTTGGAAACAGTCTGTCTAGCTCTGAAACCTAATTTAGGCACATAACAAACAGCATGAAAAAAATTATAACAACGACAACATGGGACTTGTCAAAAGTTGTCACCGAAAGAAGTCTCAGCTTTAGATTCTTCTTATTAAATAAAACTAAAATGAATTAAGCAGTCAAGAATCTAGAAAATAACTAAAGTCTTCATATCAAAAAGCTGAGGATAGAATTAGTTAAGACAAAAGCAAAAATGACCAATTTAAAAACAGTAAAAATGACAAGTAAAACCAAGAGCTATTCTTTGAAAAAAGTGAATTATTAAAGTAGATAAATATCAGACGCATTCACTAAGAGAAGACTGAAACAAAAGTTAACAAGGAGAAGTGGAGCATTTTAACAAGAGATAAAAATGTACTTCTAGCAATGAGATAGCCCTGGGAACTATGTCTCATCACTTGTGATGGAGCAGGATAAGGTGTGAAAACAGAATGTGTACATGTATGTGTAACTGGGTCACCATGTTGTACAGCAGAAAAAAACTGTATTGGGGAAATAACTCTTTAAAATAATAATAATCAAGAAGTATTAAAAAATGTACTTCTAGGAGTTCCCTTCGTGGCGCAGTGGTTAACGAATCCGACTAGGAACCATGAGGTTGCAGGTTTGATCCCTGCCCTTGCTCAGTGGGTTAACGATCCGGTGTTGCCATGAGCTGTGGTGTAGGTCGCAGACACGGCTCGGATCCTGCGTTGCTGTGGCTCTGGCATAGGCTGGCAGCTATAGCTCCGATTCGACCCCTAGCCTGGGAACCTCCATATGCCGTGACAGCAGCCCACAAAATAGCAAAAAGACAAAAAAAAAAAAAAAAAAAAAAAGTACTTCTATATACACTTTTGATGAATAATTTGCAGATTTAACCAAAATAGCAAATAGTCTCTGAGAAAAACTTATAGAAAAAGCTGAACAGAGAACAAACAATAGAAAAAGACTGAAAAGGCCATCAAAGATTTATCTCTATTAATTCCTCTCAAGCCGACTGAATTCTCACCTGAGCTGCATAAGCAGAAAAGTTCTAGGACGAGTGCACAAAGCTAACCTGGATCAGAAAAAGAAAGTCATGCCCTCAATCAATTCTCAGCCTTGGGTCTGTGCACAGACCTCGAGCCTCTTGAATAAAGGGGAGTCTGGGTCCTCTTGGGAAAGAACCCTAAATACACTAAAATTACCCTGCCCGAAATGGTCTCTATGGCCTTTTCCTGGAGTAACTCTGTCCACTGGGGAAAAGAAAATGAGACCTTTCAGGGCCTGCTCTACACTGGATCTGAACTGGCACTGATTTTAAGAGACCCACCATCACTGTGGCCTTCCAGTCGGAGTAGGGGCTTGTGGTGGTCAGGGAAGCAACGGAATTTTAGCTCAAGATCTTCTCACAGGGCATCCAGTGGGTCCTGAACCAACACTGTGGTTATTTTTTCAGGTCCAGAATGGAAGGACAATTGGAAAAGACATACTGAGCAGCTGGCAGAATCCCCCCAGTGGTTCCCTGACCTGTTGAGTGAGGGCTATTGCAGTGGGAAAGGCCAGGTAGAAGCCGGGAGAATGGCCTCTACCAGGAAAATAGCAGAATCAAAAGCAGTGCCACACCCCTGGAGGGACCACAGAGACAGGCGAAGTCAACTACTCTCCTTTCGAGAAAGAGCTCCTGACCTGCTACTGGGCCTGGGTAGAGACTGAATGTGGCCATGGGCCACCAGGTCACCAGGCAACCTGAGCTCCCCGTTATGGACTGGGCGTTATCTGACTCGCCAAGGGTGCACAGCCAATAGTCCCTCATCAAATGGACCTAAGCAGCCCTAAAGGCACAAATAAGTGACACGAAGAAGTGACCCAAATGTCCAGTCTCCAGTCCTGCTGCACTGCCTTTCCTTCCCCAGGCTGCACCCATGGACTCGCGGGGAGCTCCCTATGAATGGCTGACAGAGGAGATGACGACCCGGGCTTGGTTTACAGGTGGCTGTGTGATGTGCAGGCAGCACCCAAAAGAGCACAGCTGCGGCACTAGCAGCCCCTCCAAGGACATCCCAAGGACACCGGCGAAGGAAAACCTCCAGTGGGTAGAACTCTGACCAGTGCACATGACCACCGATTTTGCTTGAAGAAGAAACGGCCAGACATGGAATTACACATTAACCAACGGGTTGTGGCCAGTGGTTTGGCTGGACGGTCAGGAACCTGGAAAGAACATGCCGGGAAAGTCGGGAACAAAGGAATCTAGGTATGCAGATAGAGCTCTCTGGACAGGCAAGATGTGAAAACATTTGTGTCCCGTGAATATTTACCAAGGAGTGTCCTCAGCAGGGAGAATTTTGATATCAAGTGGAGAGGATAACCCATTTTGTCAGTGCTAGTCAGTCTTTCTCCAGCTACCGTGTCAACACCCGGCGGACTCACGTACAAAGTGCCTTGATGGCAAGGATGGAGCTGAAGCATGCGCTCAGCGGCATGGACCTCCACTCACCGCGGCCAGTCTGGCAAACTGCCAGCAGCAGAGCGCCACACTGAGTCCTCGGTATGGCACCGCTGCCCAGGGCCATCAGCCAGCTACCTGTTGGCAGGTTAATTACTTTGGACTATTTTCATCATGGAAGGGCAGGGTCTTGTCCTACTGGAATAGATGCTTACTCTGGTTATAGACTTGCCTTCTCTGCACACAGCGCTTCTACCGAAACCACTATCCATGAACTTACAGAACGGATAAAGTGGACAAAGACCCACTGCCACAGTATTCACACACTATTGCTTCTGATAGAGGAACTCTTTCTGCAGCAAAAAGAAGTGTTGTGATAAATCTGTACTCAAGGAATTCATTGGTCTCGCCATGTTCCCCACTATCCTGAAGCAACTGGCTTGAGAGAACAGTGGACAATCCTTTGCAGGCCCCATTTCAGGGCCAGCCGGGGCCCCCTGCGGCAAGGTTCTCTAGAAGGCTGTGTATATGCCCTAAATCAGCATCCAGTAGATGGCGCTATTCCTCTCAGGCAGGATTCACAGATCTGGGAATCGAGGAGGTGGACTTGGGAGCAGCACCACTCAGCATCACCCCCAATAATCTACTAGCAAATTTCTTGTTTCCTGCTTCTACAACATTGTGCTCTGCTGGCCTTGAGAGGAACGCATCCACTAGGAGACACCACTGAACGAGAGGTTTGCACTGCCACCCGGACGGACACTCTGGGCTTCCCGTGCCTCTGAGTCCACAGGCCAAGAAGGCAGTGACGATGCCGGCCAGAGTGACTGATCCTGCCCGCAAGGGGCAAAGGGCCTCCTGCTGCGCAGTGGAGGTAAGGAGAAGCGTCTCCAGAACACGGGCGATTCCTTGGGAGTCTCCTGGTATTACCATGCCATGATCACGGTCAGCAGAAAACTAAACAACCCGTTCTAAGAGTTCTTGTTGCGGCTCAGTGGGTTAAGAACCCAACACAGTGCCTGTGGGGATGCGGGTTTGATTCCTGGCCTTGGTCAGTGGGTTAAGGACACGGCGTTGCTGCAAGCTGCAGCGCAGGTGGCAGATGTGGCCCAGATCTGGTGCTGCCATGGCTATGGCACAGGCCTGCAGCTGTAGCTCTGATTCAACTCCTGGCCCAGGAACTTGCATATGCTGCAAGTGCAGCCCTAGCAAGAGAAGAAAAGAAAACAAACAAAAAAAAAACCACCCATTCTACTCTGGACCACTAACAGCCCAGACCCTTCTGGAATGAAGGCCTGGATCATCTTCCAGGTGAAGAGCGCACACAAGAGGTGGTAGAGAGAGTAGTTACAAACACCTGCTACAGCTGCGGGACCAGTTACGGAGACGACGGCTCTAGCTGCAACGAGCATTTCCTCCTCGTTTTGTTATAAACATATTTGTGTATATACACGCCCGTTAAGCACATACCTTTGTTTCTTTTCCTCTTTATTCCCTCATTACATTAGATATATTCCCTATATCAGTATTTTAAGCATTGTCAATTTTACCTAACGGCATTTAAGGAGAAAAGTAAACATCACTCAAGATTTTACCTCCTCTTCTGGTGCGGGGGAGGGAGCGACACATTTTCAGTTGTTTGCATGTCAGTTGCAGCATGTTCGGTAAAATTGTGATCTTGTAATGTCTTTTTTTGGAGATGTAAACATGGTTTAAGGCATGGGCGCCAAGTGGACCGTCACCTTAATGTGTCAACTTGACTGGGCCACGGAACGCTCAGATGGCCAGGGAAGCGCTACTTCTGGGCACGCCTTTGACAGCGTCCCTGGAAGAGATGGGCATTGGGATTGGTAACCTGAGCGGAGGACCGCCCTCTCCAGTGCAAACTGGCATCACGCAATGGCCCGAGGACCTGAATGGAACAAAACGGTGGAATGAGGGCGAAGCTGCTTGGACTGGGACATCCATCTTCTTCGGCTCTTGGAGAGATGATTGCGGCTTTGCTTGGAATCCCAAGCTCCTCGTTCCATGGTCTGTAAAGTGCTTCCGGGAAGGAAGTCAGGCTACCACAGGGCTCATGCTGCAGGTTTCCTTTTAGTTACCACGGTCCTGTACTGCCCACTATCTAGTGTCTGAAAACAGTTGTTTCACACACATGGCTTAGTTTTTAAGTTGTTTTACGAAGCCTCCATATGCTTGAGAGTGTATTTTCTGACTATAGCACAATGAAGAACAACAAAAAGGATAACTTCCCAAGTATTTGAAATTAAGCAACACACTTGTAAATAATCCAGAAGAAAAGAATATATTATCAATGGAAGTTAGAAAATAATTTGAACTAAATGATTATGAAAATACAACATATCAAAATTTCTGGGAGTTCCCGTCGTGGCGCAGCAGAAACGAATCCAACTAGGAACCATGAGGTTGCAGGTTCAATCTCTGGTTTTGCTCATTGGGTTAAGGATCCGGCGTTGCTGTGAGCTGTGGTGTAGGTTGCAGATGCAGCTCAGATCTGGAGTTGCTGTGGCTGTAGTTGCTGTGGCTGCAACTACAACTCCGTTAGACCCCTAATCTGGGACCCTCCATATGCAGTGTGTGCCGCCTTAAAAGGCCAAAAAAAAAAAAAAAAAATCTGAGATGCAGTTATAACAGTGCTTACAGAGGATAAGAAAATAATAATAAAGAAAAGAGGGGTAAATAAAACAAAAGCAGATGAATAGACAAAAATAAACATATTAAGAAGTTTTTAAAAGAGATTAAGAAAATCAATAAACCCTTCACGAACCTTAAGAAACGGAGAAAACACAAATTACTGATACCGTGCATGATAAAGAGGACATCATTACAGAACTTCAAATATTAAAATGTTAATAGCGGATATATTAAACAACATGATCTGATAAACTCTAACTTCAACACACTTCCAGGAAAAGACAGCCTGGATACAGGAAATAAACAATCTGAATAGTCCTATCTCTCTTAAAGAAATTAAACCTGTAATTGAAATTTTTTTCTCAAGAGAAAATTTCAGTTGTAAATGGTTCCACCGCTGCAGTCTACCAACCAATGAAGGTAGAAATAAAGTCAGAACTCAGTCTTAACCGAAGTCCTTCACTTTTCCCTCTCCGTCTTGCCAGGTTTAACCCCCGTCTCACCTTCGTCCAGAGACTCTTCCACGGATCATGGCAGTAACCTCCCACCCGGTCTGAATGATCTTTCCAAAATGCAAACCGGACCAGTTCACCCGATTGCTTACGACTAGGCAACAGACTCTGGCCACTGCTCTCCGGCTAGTAATTAAGGTCTGGGCAGGGTCTACAAGGTCCTCCCAGGGACTGGGCATGAACCCTGGGCCTCCGTGGGTTCCGGACACTGCGGCCGCTGCACCTGCTCGAACAGGCTGGGCCTCCAGTGGCCTCTGGCCGCGGCACTGGGCTCAGCCACCGGCTTCCTGCTCAGCCTTCAGCTGTCACCCTCAGCAGCCGCCTTTTAGGGAAACCTTCCTGGCCCTCCGCGCGACATCAGGAACCCTGGTCTGCTCGGCAAACCGCGCGCACTTCGGCCGTCCGGCCCACACGTCTGGGGATTAACGAACGTCCACTCCCCGCTCCGGACGGCGTCTCGCCCGCTGCCGGCCCCCGCGCCCGCCCGCCCGCCGCAGAGGCTCCGTTCGTACTGGTCACTCGAGGGGACGTTCACCGTCCCCGCAGAAACAACGTCAGGTCCCGACTCGGCCCGGAAAGCGCTTTCGAGGAGCAAGGCCGGCTCGACCCGCGACGCGAGGCTGGGGGGACTCGCTGGGAACCGAACGTACAGGTGCAAACTGGGGGCTTCTGGAACGCCAAGGCCCCCCGGCGAACGCGCAACCCCTGCCCGCCGCGTCCCTCCAGGACCCGCCCAGGAGCCCGCCCAGGCCCCCTTCGCCGCGGCCGTCGGCGGGGCCGCCTCCACCGGGCCTGGCCGCCCGTCCCTCTCGCCCCCGCCTCCGCCCCCGCCCGCCTGCCACGGCCGGCCCGCCCACACTCGTCGCACCTCGGAACCTCCCTGCTGCTGCCGCCGTCGCCGCCACACGCGGAGCGTCCCGCCGCAGCCACCACCTCCGAGGACTCGGCGCCTCGCGTGCTGCCGCGGGGCCCGTCGGGTAACGGCCGTCGGCGGCCCGCCCCCTGCCTGGTGGAGCTCTCTCATTGGTCGGCTCGGACAGCCGCGCCGTGACTGGCCCGGCGTGCGGGCGCGAAAGCGGGAACGGGGAGGAGCGCGCCCCCTGGCGGGCTCCGCTCGCAGCGACGCCCAAGGAGGCCTGGACTCCGCGCGGTGACCCTGGGCTGGAGAGTGGGGCTGTGCAAAGCCGTCGAGGGGAGAGCTGGAGGGAGCTGGGGGGCGCTTCCCCGCCGGCAGAGGCCGGGCTGCCCCCTGGTTTAGGCGCAGCGCCCACAGTGGCCGGACCACCAGGCCTGGCCGCGGTCTCTGGGCGGCCCTTGTGCGTGGCGGCCACAGCGCGTCCTCCTTCAGGCGAGGGCTCTGATGCGAGTTGCAGCTGCAGGCCTACAGCACGGCTCAGGGCGACGCCGGATCCTTAACCCGCTGGTCGAGGCCAGGGGTCCAACCCGCGTCCTCGGCGATGCTAGTGGGGCTGGTTAACCGCCGAGCCGACTCCTGGGGCGGTCTTTTAAAACGCGGCGAGCAGGGACCCTGCCGGGCGGAGAATGCAGCCATGACTTGCCCCGGGGGCACAATTTAAGGGGCCAGTGAAGATAACAGGTGTTTTAATGCAGTCGTTGAAGGAAATCAAAAGTAATGACAAAAATCCAAGATGAACAAAATATCCACCTCAGTACTCGTAATTTTTCCTTTTGCCTCAGGCTCTAAGACGGCTCCTCAAGGCACTGTTATCCCGTCTTTAAAATGGGCATTTTTTATCATGAATTTTGTGGCATTAATTTTGATTTTTGCTTAAATCATTTTGCCTAAAATCGTTTAAGTCGCGTTAAAAATCTTAGGTTTTTTTGGACACCATCTCCAGATATTCCACACCAGCCCTGGGGCAGTGGGATCCTTGCTTCTTGGAGTGTGTGTGTGTGTGTGTGTGTGTGTGTGTGTGTGTGTGTGTGTGGCTTGTAGCGCTGCCTTTTCTGCCAGGCAGCTCTTACATGATTGATTTGGGGCTGACATGGTTTTGATGGGCAGTTTTATGTTTTTATGAAATCTGCCGATCTCTTTGTGATTTAATGCAGTGGTTTGACCCCATTCCAAATGACCATATTTACACAGTAATTTTTAATTGCCTTTTATGATTTGATTAACATTTTATTGCTTCGAACATAAATATGTTAACGTTATTAAAGTCACATGTGTTTAATGTAGAAAAAGCAGAAAAGCGTAAAGTAGCAAATAGAAATTCCCTATAATCCTACTTCTCACGGAGCCTCAATTTGACCCTTTTTGGAGAGCTCTATAGAGAGACACGTGATTGGGTGCTTCTCCCATGTGGACTTGGATGTCCTTATGCATATTTATTTACCTCTCTATTCAGGAGCTGTTAAGATTTCTTTAATTTCACAAGCACCTGCTGAGGTTTGCTGTGTGTCAGGCAGTTCGTGGAGTACAAAGCTTAAGGCAGTTCCTCTGAAGCGATGGGTCGTCAAGCTAATAGCAGAAGAAAACTTTGGGGGCCAAAATGTGTGGAACAGGCTGAGATGCAGAGGAGTGGGGCACATTCGCAGAGCAGCCATAGTGGCATGGAAGCGACACCTGGGAATTCTCAGGAAATGAAGTGGGAAAATTAGGCAGAGCAAAGCAGTGGGCACAGTCGTAAGCGAGGCTGGCCGTCCCCTCCCAGGGACCTGCCTGTCCTTCACCTTTGTATCCATAACACCTGACAGAGGCTACTCACTGCCCCACACTGTCGTTCATCAGAATTATCCAGGCTGATCTTCATTTTTTTAACTTCCAGATGACTCTCAGAATAATTTCGGAAGAGTATCTCCATAAACCTCAAAATGATTTTCATAAGAAATGTATTAAATCTATTAATTTGGGAAAAGGGCACATCTTTATGATATTTATTCTTACTCTATAGCTCTTAGTTTTTCTTTTTTTTTTTTTTTGTCTTTTTTGTTGTTGTTGTTGCTATTTCTTGGGCCGCTCCCGCGGCATATGGAGGTTCCCAGGCTAGGGGTTGAATCGGAGCTGTAGCCACCGGCCTATGCCAGAGCCACAGCAACGCAGGATCCGAGCCACGTCTGCAACCTACACCACAGCTCACGGCAACGCCGGAACGTTAACCCACTGAGCAAGGGCAGGGACCGAACCCGCAACCTCATGGTTCCTAGTCGGATTCGTTAACCACTGCGCCACGACGGGAACTCCAGCTCTTAGTTTTTCATGTCTCATATCTCTTAGCAGAATATATAGATTTATTTAATGTAGGTGCTTATATTTTTAAGGTTATTACTATTGCTTTTTTTTTTCACTGTTATGAATTCTGTACATGGGTAACATATCCTAATTTTTTTGCTTTTTAGGGCCATACCCACGGTGTATGGAGGTTCTCAGGCTAGGGGTCCAATCGGAGCTACAGCTGCCGGCCTGCACCACAGCCACAGCAACTCGGTATCCTTAACCCACTGAGCGAGGCCAGGGATGGAACCCACAACCTCATGGTTCCTAGTCAGATTCGTTTCTGCTGCACCATGACGGGAACTTCCATAATCTAATATTTTAAGGAACACTCCTACTTCCGTTAAACTCTATAATTTTGCAACTGAGTACAACTAATACTTATTTTACTTCTTTTCTAGCATATACATTATTACCATTTCTTCCTTTCTTTTTGGTCTTTTTAGGGCTATACCTGTGCATATGGAGGTTCCCCGGCTAGGAGTCCAGTTGGATCTGTAGCCACCAGCCTACACCACAGCCAAAGCAACACGGGACTGGAGCCACATCTGTGACCTACACCACAGCTCATGGCAACACCAGATCCTTAACCCACTGAGCGAGGCCACGGATCGAATGTGTGTCCTCATGGATACTAGTCAGATTTGTTTCCGCTGAGCCATGGCACGAACTCCCTTGTTTTTCTTAAATGATCTATTATTAGCTTTTCTAATATTAAGCTATCTACAAACTGTACATGAATGTGTTGAATTAGTCTTTTACTATATCGTAGCATCTGACTTTGAAATTTTATCTGTGGTTTTCCACCTCTACTGGTAAGTAAGGTGGAGCTATTGCAGGCCATAGACCATGCGCACTGTATCCTGTCCTGCCCCGGCTCTCAGGAGTTTGCTTAAAACCACTATGAAGGCTGTGATCAAAGTCGGCAACGTAACAGGTGTATTACTTTCATCTGTGAAAGACTGGGCCTCGGTCTTGTCACTCTCCTTTTGAAAGCGGGGGAAGTGATCGATCTTAATAAGTTTGGATGACTGGCCTCCAGGGCTCTGAAACAAGAAGACGATGGAACAAGGAAATTTTGATGAAGACAGGGAGGCGTGAGTGGGTCAATGGAGGAAGCTGCGGTTCTGCTGAGGGGCTGGTAACATGGTGACCCCAGCCGAAGCACACCCCAAAACCTAGGTTGGTCCTCTCCAGCAGAGATGAGCCTTAAACACCCAAATTTGCGATGTCCAGGGCCTTCGGGAGTGAGAGCAGGGATCTTGCTCTCTGGACTGTGAAGAGGCGGGTATGGAAGAGCGTCAGGGAAAGGGATGCCTGGGGGCAGCTGGGGAGGGGCTGGGGCAGCGGGCTCAGGCAGGAACCCCACGCTTGTGCCTGGCCTTGTGGCTACAGCAGTCATCCCTAGGTTGTGCTCCGCAGAGTCCTGGTCCCAGAAGGCTTGGAAAAAACAGGTTCCACGTTCAAACTGGGCAAATGTACCCAATCCAGTTCCCTCTTAAGGAATCCCGACAACATTCACACGCCATTGCTCCTCAACAAGCAAATGCATTGCCTGCAGTAGCTGAGGTTACCCAAGAGTATTTATTTACAGAACTTTATTACTTAGAGCCCTTACTAACCTTCCCAGGAATTCGTGGTTACGGCGGGGCTATGAGACCCGCTGGGGAAGCTCTGGACTCACAGCAACAGTTAACGTCAGAATAAAGGAGAAGCAACATGCACCGCTGTTTCCCGAGTGCTGTGCCGCAGACACGGTTCTAAGCGTTGGACCCCTGGTGCCAGACAAGACCTTGACCTCAGGTGGAGCAGCACCTTGGTTATGGGGAACCAAGGAAGCAAACATCTCTTTGGCTGGGAAGACACCTCAGGAACCTCTGTCTCCTTCTGCTGTGTTTCCTTCCGCCCCCTTCACAGGGCACCTGTGGGAGCAATTCAGGTCCCCTGGCGGTGCGACCTACCCTCTCCCACAGCTTCTCCCGGTCCTGCTGTCCTCCGCCACCCCAGAACTTGTCTGTCCCTAGTGGGTGGTAGCCCCAACCCCTCCAATGAGGTCTCCGTTCCAGTCCGTCCCCGTCTCAGCTTCTCTAGATTCTCTTTCATCCACTGTAGTTCATCCCCTGTCACGGGCTAATCCTTCTTTACATTTTCCCTGGTCAAATTACTGGGTGGGTTTCTGTTTCTGGACCCCGACTGACATAGCGCGTTCTTTCAACAACGTGGAGCCCTTAACGCTCATGAAGTAGAACTTCAAACTTAGAAAAGGCTTTTGAAACCGATCAACCTAAAATCTGTTCTAGCAAATCTTAGGTTAATATAATAGCCAACTTGCTTGGGAGTTAAGAGTTTTCCTGGGATCCGCACAGAGTAGGTATCTGTATAAAAACATTGGTTTCGAACACGGAGCGGCTATAGCAGGTCTGCGGGATGTGGATTAGTGATTGGATCATTTTATCTGTGGAATACTCAAAAGAAGCTCTGACCTGTGCAAATCCTCGCGCAAAGAGACCGAATTTCCCTCACCCAGTGAAATGTAGCCTTGTGCATCCTGGATCCAGACAGTGCAGGGGGATGGAGCTCGTGACCTCTGGCACTCGGTTAGGAATGTTTTGTTTGTTTTTGTCTTGGCTGCCGTGTGCCTCAGCTTGATGTGGGAGCTTAGTTTCTAGACCAGGGGTCGAACTTGGGACAGTTCACTGAGGGCTTTCTAGCGGTGAAAGCACTGAGCCCTAATTACTAGACCACCAAGGAACTCCCGGGGATGTTTTCTTAATTATAAACACCCAACTAATGTTCCCCACACCAGCGTTCTCCAACTGTCAACGCTAAGCATAGCTATGGATGATGCTATCTTGGCTTGCCTTGCTAATATCTTGAAAAGCCAGCCTGCTATAGCAGCCTTCTCTGAAACACAACATATATAAAGAGCAACTAAAAATCAGCAAGTAGCCAAACTTCCTCTATTTTTGTCCTTGACGATATCTGAGTTGTCTCTAGTGTGTAGCTTTGTCAGGTTACTTTTTATTCTAAGAGTGCGGATCCTTATAAGTGTTCTGTTTTTATTCACTGTGAATATATCGTCTCTTTTTAAACGAGGAAAGAAAAGCATGGATTGGTCTGACATGCTACTAAAATAAAAAGATGCCCTAAATGTATAAAACAATTAACAAGAAATAGTTAAAGATCTTCTTTCTCGGTGGGAAAAAAATAAAAACCACATTGCTCAGGTCTCTTAACATTTTTCGTTTTTTAATTTTTCTAACAGTACATTCTTTAAAAGAAGTTAACAACTTCAATTCCAAATAGAAGGATTCAATAATGCGAAGAAAAGCTGTCGTTTTCAGTGAAGCTGTTGCCTAATTACCCTGGAAAAAAGTATTCTTTTGACTGAACGGATGCAAAAATCCCTTAGAAAAGCTTCACTGTCGCCTGGAAAGTCTTCTTAAGGTCACTTTTGCTTCTAGATCATATCCCCGTGTTTCTAGTGAAAGAGTTTTGCTTGGTAACGGCTTGTGGTTCCACAGTGTTGTGTGTGTGAAAAGCGTCGACTAAGAGATGCTACTGAAGTCGCCCAAGTTGTAGATTCGGCCGCAAAAGGAAGTCCCAACACGGTCACAGTTGCCCTTAATTTTCAGAAGACACAGGGCAAGAAAACTCAGGTCCCACCTGCATCGTTACTTTGATTGCCGTTTTCCGCGGCACCAAGAGGCTGCTGCGCTGCCGGATGCAGAGCTCTGGGCCCGTGTGCTTCTTCAGTGACCTGCAGGGTCGGTTCGGGGCGGTCTGCAGACGGAGGCATCTGGTGGCTGCGGGGGCTCCTGGCAGGGGGCCCGGTGTCCGCCGGGGTGTTCTCGCAGAAGCAGGGGAAGAAGCAGCGCTCCCAGACCGCGACAGAAAAGCCTACGAAACCACGCTGGCCATGCACCCACCCGTGTCCTGTTCAGAGCTGGCGTCTACTGCTGGGACAAGTGGACACTCCTGTTTGCTTTCATTTTTTCCAGACGCTTCACTAAGTGGCCGTTGCTCACCTCGAGCTCTTCCGTCTTGTCCAATGCAGAGCGAAGCTGGAAACAAAGACAGAAGGAGGGGAGCTTTGCTTCCAGACCTACTGAAAATTACAGTCAGGACCTGGACCCCCTGAGATCCTGCAGATACACACATGCCTATGGGATTGCATACATATATTTATTTTTTTGGCCTTGCCCATGGCATGCAGGAGTTCCTAGGCCAGGGGTCAAACCTGTGCCACAGTAACACCACCACCAGAGCCTTAACTGCTAGGTCACCAGGGAACTCCCGTACATGTCTTAATTTCTTAATTAATTAATTGAGTTTTGCTTTCAGGGCTGAACCCAAGGCATGTGGAGGTTCCCAGGCTAGGGGTTGAATCGGAGCTATAGCTGCTGGCCTAGCCAGAGCCACAGCAACGCGGGATCCGAGCTGCGACTGCAACCTACACCACAGCTCACGGCAACCCCAGATCCTTAACCCACTGAGCAAGGCCAGGGATCGAACCCGCAACCTCATGGTTCCCAGTCGGATTCGTTAACCACTGAGCCACGACAGGAACTCCATGTTTCTTAATTTAAAAAGTAACACATGGCACAAGACTCTGGCCTCATGAGTAACCAGGGAAACTTCCTCCTCTGAAACAACTAGACCCCAGACACGACGCAGTCTTGGGGATGCTGACAGTCTCATGGAAGGTGAGTCAAACAGACAAGAGATGAGCTGGGCCAGCTGGAGGAGGTGACCCCACAGCCCTGGGCAGCTGGGGGCTAGGTTTCTGCAGCTAGAAACCAAAGCAGGAATGTCTGAAGCCAAGATGGTCACGCCTGGGAACCCAGGTCACAGAGCCTGGGATCACAGCAGAAGGCACATCGGCAGAGAGCCGCCTGGCCCAGAGTGGGTAGGGTGTTCAATAGCCATGTGGTTCTGGGCATCGTTAGAGCAGGCTCTGCACCTCTGCTTCTGATCCAAAGCCCTTCAGGAGGCTGGGTGGGGTCCTGAGACAGGTTAAACCCGCCACCCTGCCTTTCTCCAGCAGAGGCAGAAGCAGAGACAAGCCCTCTTTGTGGAAACTTCCCCAAATCAGGCGTGCATGTTCTTATACATAAAAACTGAGCATAACCTTACAAAACGCCAAACACATGACGCGACAAACCATTTGAGTCCAGAGAAGCAAATCCCAACAGAAATAGACCCCAACGACTGAACATGCTTCAGGCATCAGTGTGCAAAACAGAAGAGCTGCATGTGAAATCTTGAAAGAAATAAGGAGCGGGCATGATCACACAAGAAACTCTCAGGAATAAGGACACTTTGAAAAAACAAGAGGAGGTGAACTGGCATCTTCGCAAAACTATACGTAGTGCAGCAGGGGGAGGTGAAGAGACGGGACGTGGAAGAGAGATGGGGGAGGGTGGGGAGGGCCGAGGAGACGGCCTCACAGCCTCTGATCTGAGTCTCAGGGGAAGGTGGAATCTGGGGGAGCCCACGGCTGAAAAAGTTCCCACATGTATTTAGGAAAAAGACCTCACAGATCAAAGAAACGCAACACATCCCAAGCCGAATAAACAGCAACAAGCCCACCCGTGACACAGGAGAAAATCACAGGCAAAAAGAACTGCAGAGAAGCCAGAGAGAGAGAAGAAAAAGATCACCCACAAACAGTGACAGGTTCTCAGCAGAAGCCAGAAGCCAGTGGCACAGCGAGACAGTCGCCACTGAAGACAACGGACGGCGACTCCGGCCCTCAGCTCCTCCCGGGCTGAAGTGCCCTTCCTCTTTCTGACGTGAGCGTGGCCCCGCAGGGTGACTTGGGATGGTGTGACAACCAACGATCCAGCTGCAGATTTCCCGGTGGCAGGTGGTTCCCACACTCTCCCAACTGGAATATCATTCGCTCCCCGTTCTTTCCCTAGAAGAGCCCAGGAAGTTTACCTCTCTTTGCAGTTTCCGTTTTTCAGCTTTAAGTTCGTCTTCTATTTTTTCAGCATTTTCAGCAGCCAGTTTATAACGTGATACTTGACTTTCTAACCTTATTACCTAAAAGGAAAGGAAGCACCACATGTATAAATGGATAGGCCTGTTTTCTTTCCCCGAGTGCTCTGCTCTCTCTGAGGTCAAAGGGCGCAATTTAATAACAGGGGAGAAAACTCATGAACAGAATGTGATCGAGCGTTTTGGGTGATGACGTGGGTTCTAGCCACGCAAGCTCTTTGTTCACCGAGGAGCAACCCACACGGACACCCATCGGGATCACCTCCTCTCTGACCCAGTCCCACGCGTGGTTCCCACTGTGCTGACCCCGTGACCCCAGCCCTCCCCGCTGGGGGACGATCCTGCTGGCGAGGCAACGGTTCCACCAGGACCTCTGCTCCGGTCTGATCCCTCCCGGGGAAGGCGGGGTGGGGAAGCCGGAAAGGGAGGAGGGAGGCAAGGGGCTCAGAGAGAGGGGTGGCAGAAGGTGGTTTTGGGGTGGCATCTGCGGCCAGGCCCACAGGTGAGGAAGGAGGAGCCAGCCCAGGAGACTCGGGTCCTGCTGTCCTCGAAGACGCACTTCAGAACATCTCACTTTCTCCGTGCCCTTCTTGTTGCTTCTGTAAAAATCCCCCAAAGTTCCAGCCACGTATACCCACGATGGAGGGAGCAGGAGTACCTGCTTTTTGCTTTTCTTTTCTTTTTACTGCTGCACCTGCGGCATATGGAGGGTCTGGGACCCAGGCTAGGGGCTGAATGGGAGCTGCAGCTGCCAGCCTACACCACAGCCACAGCCACGCAGGATCTGAGCCTTGTTTTTGACCTACATCACAGCTTGTGGCAATGCCAGATCCTTAACCCACTGAACGAGGACACGGATCAAAGCCACATCCTCAAGGATACGGGTCAGGTTCTTAACTCACTGAGCCACAGTGGGAACCCCCAAGAGAACCTGCTTTTATCTCTCCCTTCAGTTAGGACACAATTTGTGCCAGGGCTCCGCACAGGTGTGAGAGCGCGAAATCTAGGGACCAGAGAGAGTGGCCTGGCTGGGAGGGAAAGAGAGAAAGGCCAGCAGGAAGGACACGCTGGGTGAGGTGTTTCTGTAATTAACCAAATCGTTTTTTTCAAAGAATAAGCTTTCCAAATTCTCCCTAACCCTGACTGGTACTTTCTCCAACTAACCTCGTCTAGAAGGGACTGCTATGGACTCTAACGGCCCAGATCCTAATAATGGAATGACCTTCCTCTTCCCTGGGCCCCTCCTTATAAAATACACCCGAGACTTGCTGCCTTCTCCATCCCCCGCGGGACCTTTTTTGGCTCTAAAATTCTCGGCTTCTTTTCGTCCTCTGCCTTTCTGGGTGAGTTTGCTCTAGCAAATAACACTTCAGTTAGTCATCGGTTTGGCTGCCGGCTCCTGCTTAAAAGCGCACACGTACATTTTGTTCTAATGCAGTTATCTCTTGCTCAGATTTTGCAAGTTTAAATTTGAGGTCGCTGATCTGTCTGTTGGCATCCCCTAAAGGTTGAAAGAGAAGGGAAAGTTGTTAAGCTCTTGGGCTTTTCAAATGTTAAAACAATAGCTACTGGGAACCAAGCCCTGACTTTATCACCGCCTGGCACTGTCTAAGTGCTGGCCTGTGGCCCCACAACTCGGGAGCTGAGACAGGAGGCAGCGCGCTCTCTCGGGGCCCCTGGCAGGGACAGTGCCCGGCAGAAGGCGCCCGGCAGAGGGCGCCCGTGAGCAAAGAAGACAAAGAAACGGGGGCGGGGCGGGGGAAGGAGACCGGGAGAGAGACCGGCGCACTTGTATCTACCCTTAAGCCTCCTTCTAGTTTACTGGCCCAGAAGAACACACCCCCGCCCCGATGTTCCCGAACCATCAGCAGATCCAACGACAGCAGTATCCAGTAAACGCGGCTTCTGGCAGCGCATCACTTGCTGGCATCTCGGTGGCCGTTTAGGGGCACCTGTTCTGTTTCTTAGGCTCAGACAGAAACATCCTTGCCCCGCCCACCTGCCCATCCTTGTGCTAGCCCCAAAGAATCATCTTTGTGCTTCGGTACCCAAGGGCTTTTGGGGGGGGGACGTGGGGGAACCCGGGCATTCTCTGCCATGAGGGTTGTTCTCCTCCGGCACAAGCAGGGGTTTCCCTGCGCACGAGGACTGGTACTAACTGTGCAGATCCATCACATGCACGTCTGTCCCGTTTTCCAAGACACCGTCTTCAGGGCGCAGACTGTCTAGTCTGACATTCTTCTGTCTCTCTTCCAGCTGCCCTCGAAGTTTCTTAATCTGAAAACATCCGCCAAAAAGAACGTGAATTTCTCCATTCTAAATGAGTCACGAGCCTGTCAGGAAGGAAGCAGCCTGTAAAAGTCTACACCCCATAAGTACAACCCGATGTTGCCCTGCAGTTATTCTGTGTGTCTCTAGGTGCCAGAGAGACGGGGGAGAAATGAAGTAAAACATTAGAGTCCACCGGAAAAGGTGGGGAGTCTCTCACCTTCCTAAAGGGACACCCTCCAATCAATCAGTACATGAAACCCCTCTGCCCGTTATACTCTTCTTAGAAAGTCATAGTGTAGGAGGTTCCGTTGTGGCTCAGTGGTAATGAGCCCAACTAGCATCCACGAGGATGCAGGCTCCATCCCTGGCCTCGATCAGTGGGTTAAGGATCCCACGCTGCCATGATCTGCAGTGTAGGTCGCAGACGCAGCTTGGATCCTGAGTTGCTGTGAATGTGGTGTGGGCTGGCAGCTGCAGCTCCAGTTCAGCCCCTAGGCTGGGAAATTCCATATGCCTCGGGTGTGGCTCTAAAAAAAAAAAAGTTATAGTAGTTTAATGGATGCAAATGGAAATTATATTTACATCAGGCATGAATTATTTTGTAACTCTGGGTAGAAAGTTATTTCTCAGGTTGAAATTCTTTTTGATTTCAGACGGAAATTTTCTTTCTTTTTTTTTTTTTTTTTTCGCTTTTTGCAGATTTGTTTCTGCTGTGCCACGATGGGAACTCCTCAGATGGAGATTTTCCGTAGACTAGTTTGAGTGTTCATCTGAGAGTTCAGGCATCAGTACACAAGTCACCTTTGCTTTAGTCATGAAGAACCAGGAAGGGCCACTTGGAGCCTTCTAGGCACAGAGGGACTGCCCCCAACAAAACCCAGCCAGGGTTGGTGCTGCCCCCAACAAAACCCAGCCAGGGTTGGTACTGTCCCCAACAAAACCCTTCCAGGCTTCACAGAGTTGGCCTCCCCACAGCTTTCCTCCCTCAGAGACACCCACACGGAGGTGCAATTGCCCTTAAAAGCTGTGACCGTAGAATTTTCTGCTGTGTGATGGGGGGGGTCTCCCAGTCCTTGTCCTGTTAACCCCCAACCTTGTGGACTTGTTGGAAGTCCCCCTCCCCGCCACCGACAGGAGCAGAGCACACCCCCCAGTGGCAGACAGGCTGCTCTAAGAAAACACTACAGAACTGCCATGGACACACGGGCATCAGAGACCACGGGCGGCTCAAGAGAGGCCACTCGTCACATCTGTGTTTCACCCGATTCTGCGAGAACTCTTCACATCTTGTAACAAGTGAGGAGGCCAACGCTCTGGTTATAGGGAAAATCCGAGAAATCGAGCTTCCTTGGACAGTGAGTGTGGAATAATTTCCTACCACACCGTGTGTGACAAAGACCCAAGAGGACGCTGTTTGGTGTTTCTTGGGGAAGACGAAGTCAGTGAGGGTAAACTCTGGTTAAGCAACTCTGATCAGCTCTGGCAAAGACACGTCTGCTGGACAGGGGTGCTGGACAGAGGTGACGAAGGGGACTTTCAGGGCCAGCGGAAGGGGGGGGGGTTGGAATGACTCAGGAACGCCTTGCCTGTCAAAACTTCATCAAGCCCGTCCACATTAAATCTTTACTTGAAGCAGCAATTCACGCAGCATGTACCAAATTCAGATCATGGCCCTGAGTCTTGGCGACGTCTCTAAATCTGATACGACTTCTGATCTTTTCCTTGGATGAACGTATGAAGAGTGCTGGTTGGCTCGGTAATTATTCTCAGGCATGATGCATTAGCACGAAGCAAGAATGGGAAGGTTCAGGGTTGGGGGTGCCCCGGAACGCGTCAAGTAATAAAAAGATGGCTTACCTGTTCCAATAAGCCTTCCCGTTCGTCAACAAGCTTTTTCAACCTGATATCTGAAGAAATCAGAGAGAGAGGTTTAGGCGAATCGGCGGACTGCCCCTTGCAGCAGGCGGCCGAACGGAAGGCTGAGCACCGGGGTTAGTGGGTGTGATGATGGAGCGCATTATACACGTACCACAGCGCATGAGGCCACAGACAGGACGGGGACTCAGCCAAGGGAGTCTGAGCTGGGTTCACCTCCCGAACACATGCTGTTCTCGTCAGGGCGGCACCTGGCTGCATGCACACAGGCTAATCTTCTACTTGGGGTTAGCATGCAAGAGCTCTAGGGCCACACCACACTGCAACACAAGATCTCACAGGCTTCATGGTTTAACATCGTTAGCAAGATACAAACATACTGAGAACGGTGAGCAACTATCACCCGCGCCTTCCTTAGCCTTGACTTCCCAAGTTTCCATCCCAGAAGTGTTTATCTTTTTCAGGTCTCTCAAAGATGCCCCAGTGTCAGAACTTTGACTCTGTTTATGAATCCTAAGTGTGCTGAAAACACCCCTGCTAACCTCGCAAGAGCTGCTATTCTTTTGAGGAAGATTGGAGGTTGTACCTTAGGTTTCTGGCATTCCTCCCACCCCAGATATAGGCGTTTGCACCTAGAAATCCCCCCAGCATCTCTCGGAAGCGGTGTTGAATAATCCCACCTCCAGAGCACTCAGAGGGAAACTGAGACCCGGGCAGGATCGAGGGGCAAACGCCTACACGAGCTTCAGCGCAGATCAGGATGACGTGATGGTGACAGATCCTAACATGTGCCGTGTCCTCACTGCAGGCCAGGCACCGTCCCAGCAGCTCACACTGCCCCCCCCCCCCCAGGAACTCAGACTGGGGAGCCCTGCTTCCACACCCCTCTTGGACAGAGGAGGCCCCAGGCCCACCTGTTTCCTAAGCCTCCAGGGCTGTACCCCTAACCGCCGCCCTCACTGTCTTTCTCATCTCAACACAGACCTCTGAGCCAGATGGAAGCCTGGCCTGGGGCTCTTCCTCCAGAGGCGGTCGTGCTCGCCTACTGCCCAGATTTTGATTCGCCTTGTGCCATGGAAATAATTCAGACAAAACACACCTTTTTCATAAAAAAGAATCAATCCATATTCTAACCCAAATCACATGCTTCCCTAATTGTTTTGCCAAACATCCTAAACTGCTGTTTTGAAAGGCACAACATCAAAATAAATAAACCCAGAACATGCTATGCATAAGATACATTTATAATCCTCTTAAGTTTGAATTCACATACAATTCTTCTGATAGATGTTTTATTCTGTCCCTCCCCAACCAACACTGAACCAAAAATTAAAAAAAAAAGAAGTTTAAAATCTCGCTCTTATTCAACATTACTTTTCATTGTTTCTTATGTATTTTACACTCCTATATACAAAAACGACAAGCATCACAAAAACGCTAAATATTTCAAGAAGTAATCTTGAAGCTCCTATGTCTATTTACAATGTATTGTTATTATTTTCTGTCAGAAGACTTCAAACATCTGAGACAGCTGGTAAAAAAATAAATGTTAAAATGTTGTCATAGGGCTAGCAAAAAACCAAACAAACAAGTGTTATCTGAGCTTCTGGTGAAGATGAGAAAAGTGGAGAGAGAAAAACAGAACTTTTAAGGAAGAGAACTTTCAAAGCAGAAATGGAGAAGATTAAAACTAAATAGGTTTAGGAAACTGGAAAAAAGCAAAAAGCAACATTATTTGCTATAAAGAAGATGAGTACCGAAATAAGTCAGACGAAGACAAATACTGTATGTTCACTCAGGTGTGGACTCGCAAAGAGAAAACGAATGAATGAATGACTGCAGTAAAACAGGAACAGGCTCACAGACGGTAACTAGTTGTTACCCGTCGGGAGAGGGGAGAAGGGAGTGCCAAGGGAGGGGCAGAGGGTTAAGAGGTACACACACTAATATGCACAAAATAAACAAGCTACCAGCACATACTGTACAGCACAGGGAACATAGTCAATATTTTATAACAACTTTGAATAGAGTATATTCTATAAAAGCATTGAACCACTATGTTATACACCTGAAGCTAATAATTGCAAATCAGCTAACCTTCAAGAAAACTTTTTTTTTTTTTTTAAAGAAAATGAGGACTACTTTTCCATGGCTTTCAAAATCAACAGGTCCAACCTGTGACGTAAACAGTGCTTATCAATGGAAGTTGCTGTGATACTTCACGAGAGTGTTGCAAACGTACCCTCACTACGCAGCCTTGCTCATCCCTGGTCTCTGACACCCAAAGGATAAGCCTTAAGAGGGTGGAGCCGCAACGTCTCCAATTTAGAGTTTTCGTTCACACTGAAAAATTAAACCAATTGGTAATCATTTTGGTAGTAGTATTAAAGGGGTACAATTGGAAAAAAAATCTGCTTTTTATATGTTAAATCCCAGCGAATGTTTTGGCGTGAACTCTAGAGACCTGTGAAACGAGAAACAGAGTGGTGAGGCCAGGCAGACGGTCACGGGGGCAGCAAGCAGGCACCAGGCCCCCCCAGCCCCGCTCCCACAGGCCCTTCCTGGGTTTGCGGGTTGTGACCGCGTCTGTCCGGATTGCCGCGAGGTCAGCTGCCAGCGACAACCACAGTCACAAAGCGCTTAACTCTCTTTAGTGCTTTACCTGGAGCTGATCCTCGGCACGGCTCTGAAAGGCAGGTTCTCACCCTGATTTCAGAGCGTGAAACGAGGCACCGGGAGGCTGAGCCGCGTGCTCACAGTAAGGTACTACCGGGAGCATCATTTTCATCCCGTGGCTTGTGCCAACCACCCTGAGCCTCAGGCGCCCCCTCCGCATCGCAGCAGAGAATCGCCTTCCCTGCGTGATGGCAAAGAGAGTGAGAGGGAGACGGACGTCTCAGGCACCGAGGGGCTCCTTCTCTGCTCTCTCCTCGCACTGACTGAGTTTGCGTGTAATCCGTGTGGTCCATTTTCACTGTCCCCGGGGTTAGCCTCCCACGCCAGGCCAGCGCCGCCTTCCTGGAAAAGGCAGGACAGGGACAGGCTGCTGAAGATGTCCTTTTTCCTCCCGTGGGCGGGGGACACGGAGGCCTGTACAGACGGGAAGGCTCACCCTCGCCCCCGCTGGCTTCGGGTCCGCGGAAGAGCAGAAGCCTTCCACATCCTGAAAGACTAAGTCTTTGGTGGGAGAAAACACAGAAAAAGGGTGAACGGGAGGGAGTAAAAGGGTTTTTCTCCGAACGGCAGCTTTCCCTACATCCGGTCATCACACCTCATCTCACTGCTGTGTCCCCCGTTTCGATGGCCACGGTGGCACGTCCAGGTCAGGGTGGTCTCCTACAGAGGGGGCTATCGATAGAAAACAGTGACAGCAGCTCGTGTCATCCCCCAGAGGCAGCATTCCACGTCCCCGGAGGAAAATGTCAGCGTTCAGGTCATCAGATGCTCCATCAAGTGAAAATCCTCCGCGATGTAGAAAGCAGGCCGTGCCGCCCATCTTATTCTTTTTTTGTTTTGTTTTGTCTTTTTTTGCCATTTCTTGGGCCGCTCCCACGGCATATGGAGGTTCCCAGGCTAGGGGTCGAATCGGAGCTGCAGCTGCCGGCCTACACCACAGCCACAGCAACGCAGGATCCGAGCCGCATCTGCGACCTACACCCCAGCTCACGGCAACGCCGGATCCTCAACCCATCTTATTCTTAAATGCGCTTGTAAAAAATTCTTACTGCTTCCCAACTGCGTATGTTCTAAAATAGCCTATAATTCCAAAGTCTCAGTTACCTTTCCCCATTTTCTACATGAACCCATTATTATACTGACTTACACTTCTGAGGGTAGATTCGTATTTTACATAGAGTAGCTTTGCTCTGCTTTGCGGCTAAACAGTACCCCGGCTTTTTGGCGTAAAGGATCAGTGGTTGACATTTTTCTCTGTTCGGCATCGTGGTAAAAACTAAGTGGTCGGGGTTTCTCCGGGGATGTGGTGGACAGGTAAGCTTTTTTTTGGACAGAAAACTTTTGCTTCTTTCCTGAGTCTGAATCTTTTCTTTCCTAATTGCCTTGTGTACGCCCATGCCTCCTTCCTCTGAATACACCTAAGGCGACCATTTCTTGATCATTCAGGGGCCTCCACGTATGCATCAGTTACCACACGGGGCTACCATGTCGCTGGGCTCTCAGCAGAGTAACTGATGTTCATAAATGCAGGCTCTTAGATGAGCGAGAAATGCTCGTCTGGCTCTCAGCATCGCAAGCGTCTCTTTGCGCATCCTGCTTCTCAGCTGCTGTGCCCCCTAGAGACTGAGTCCCAGGTGCTTGTTCACGGGCATCGCACCGTTGCCCTTCGGTGAAGGGGTCAACGTGCTTTCTGATTAAATGAAAGAGTGAACAGTTGAGACGGCTGGCTGCTTGGCTTGAGGGATGGGAAGGATATCAAAATGCCCCTAAATGTGCTGTTGGATAATGTGGCAAAGAAAGGGAAGAACTTCAAACGGTCTGATGACCTCACCCTTCAGTGAGTCTGGTGTTGAGTCACTTCCCCAGAGGCCTTTCAAAGCAGGAATGAGACTGTTCCCCATGGGCCTTCCCGCACGGATGCAACTTGGCTAAAGTGAGAGACCTCAGCTATAAAGTCCTCCACAGCCCCCAGACCGGAGGGTCTAGCCAGCCCCGGAGTTCTCTATTCACATGGCACAAGTGGAGAGAAGGTATCAGTTAGGACACTTAGGTAGCAAGAGCCAATGTTCATCTGAAATTCTCATCATCTTCTTCCAAACATTCTAAGTACTGGCGCCTGTAAGCAGAGCAAGAGAACGGAGACCTCTCTCGACTGGGCTCTTCAGCAGAGCCTCGGATCACGGGAGATGCTAGGAGGAAAGAGCTGAACCTGCCCAGAGATGATCCAACACCAGTCCCAGTCAGGTGCGGGGTGAGAGCGTGTTCATCACTGACAAGGGCATCAGCATGAGTCCCCCGAACCCCGCCTGGGAAAGAGCAGCCTGGAAGGAGAAGCTACTTTGAAGATGCTATCAGGTCACCACAGTCAGAATTCACGCAGCACAAAGAGGAAATCACAGGCTTGTAAAATAATAAAATGTCTTTATTTCAGTTACACAATAACAGTTTGTCTCAAGTTTTGTTGAGGTTTTGGTCTTTTTTTTTGCACTCAATCATGTCTTGTAACAATAACATGAATTCACATGATCTCTTAAAGTGTCAATAGCATTCGCCCTCCACATTCCCTTGTAATTCCAATATGTGACAATGACTTCTAATTTAAGCTCACAATTATTTTTTAAACGTTTCTTTATATAGAAAAATATATTTTGTTCAGGAAGGGCAAAACAAGAAATTTCCAATACGAATATACTGTAAAACAACCAATGAAAATATTTATACCAAAAGACCAAAGGTAATTCAATATTTCCAATATCCCGTTACAGTCTAATCAACACTTGCACAAGAAGAGTAGCCTTTCGTCCTGCTCGACTGAGCAATGATTAGACAACAGAAAGAGGAGTAATTTGCAGGTTAAAAAATAACTCTTAGAAGTGATTCTCTCTGCCCAAACACTGCAGAAGGCAATGCAATTTCAACATATATCTCTTCCAGAAAAAAAAATCTGTAAAAAGTCTTTGTACGAAATGCCTTTGGTACGTGATCAGCGTGAAGTCGAAATCTCCTACCAAGTAAATTCAGGTGTACCCAACAATACGAGCCGAAAGTATCGGTTTGAGAGAAAATACTTCTGTGAGGTAAAGACAAGCTATTCCTAGTGCTGTGTGGTGTTTCTCTGCAGCTCTTAACATGACGAATTACTGTCCTAAGGTGCAAATCTCACCGCTCAGTGACCTATGTGCTGCTTGGCCATTTATGTCCTTTTTAAATAAGAATACCATACAGGTTATATTATACATATCACAATCAACTAGGAAAGCACGAATATTTAGATGAGACTAATTAAAAACGACACTCATCGTGTGGACATCTCAGGAGACTATTTGGTCATTTCAACTAGACGCTGATACATTTGGTCAGGAGTGGGCACTAGGCGTATCAGCTTAAGGCAAATGCTAAATAGTTTGATTTTTGGTTTGAAGCAGAAATATAAACAGGACACTGCCTTGTCCGACGCTCCTGGAATGCTCCCCGGGGGGACTTACACTGGTAACAGAAACGTCCTTCTCATCCGGGGGGTGCCCTTAATAGGAACTAGAGAACTAGCGGGAACAGTTATAACTTAGAGCGGGGGGTGACTTGGTGGCTAATGGTCACGCGGTGCGTCTGTGCCAACCTGGAACACTCTCTGAGCCTCACGCCCGCTGCCGGCCTCACTCAGAGCCCCCGCCCTAGGACAGGGCGCATTCGTCCTTGCTTCTACCCTTTCCGTTCCCGCCTCTCCTCTCGTCCTTGCTTTCGGCATCCAAGCCCTCCAGCTCCCCGGCTGGTGCCAGGCCCTCGCCTTCGAGACTAAGGCTCTCTGAAACCCTCCGGACCGGAGGACTTGAATCTTCTGCGTCTTCCATTTGAGAGGCGTCCTTCCCGTCCCCCGAGGGGCTCTGGTCTTGGAGCGGAGCGCGGCCCGGCACGTCGTCCTTCTCTGGACCCGGGAGGCGGCCGGGAGCGGCGGCGTCTTGCTCAGCAGCCGCCTCTTCGGGGACCCCTTGGTCCGAGCCTTTACGACGGGCGCTGGTGCCCGATGACGGAACTGCATCAGCTTCACGGTTCCCCGGGTCCCCCGCGGCGCCAGGCTCCTCTGCCTCCGTGTCCGCATCCGCATCAGCGCAGGGGGGGTTTCTCTCCGGCTCCGCGTGGGGATCCTCGGGCGAGCGGCCGTCTGCCCTGCTTCCGGCCACCTCGTTCTGCTGTGGGTTTTCAGGGACCCCATTCTGTGCCTCTGCACCTGGCTTTTCGTCGGCGCATTTGACCTGCTCGTCTTCCCTCCCGTCACTTAAATCTGGGCTCTGGAGTGTTAACTCTTCCTGGACGTCTTTGGCTTCCACGGGCGCTGGTGACTTTTTCTTCTTGTTTTTCTTTTTCTTGTTCTTGGTCTTTTTCTGGGACGCGTCTGGCCTCTCTCCCTGGCAGGCACCCTTTTCTTCGTCAGGTTCTTTCACGTCTAGGGGTTCGCTCTCTGAGTCTGGGGTACTCAGACCTACGGCCTCTTGGGGACTGTGTTTGGCTGCTGGGGAACAGGGAACGGTGGGGGCCTCTGTCCCTGCTGGGTTCTCACCCCGAAACTCCCTTCCTCCCCCCTCCTCTTCGCTGTTCCCCCCGCCCGCCTCTGGGCTCTGAACCGGGCCCTCGGCGGGCTCAGCCTCCTCGTGGGGGGCAGGCTCTTTCTCTAAATCACACTCTGGGCCTGGGTCCGAGCCTCCTGGGGCATCCGCCACCCCCGTTTCCTGGTGGCTCACGGGGTCATCGCTGCACCTGGGAGGACTCGAGGCTCCCGAGCCCACCTGCTCCCCGGCCCCAGGGAGCTCTGCCTCCGGCACCGCCTCGGCGGGTCTCTGACTTTGTACCCCTGCGTCTGCACCGCTCTGCCTTTCGACTTCCACGTCAGCTATTTGCACAGGAGCAGATTCCTGAGGCGGTTCTGGGCTCCTCTCTTCCACGGTGGTTTGAAGACCTTCCTGCTTCTCTGCAGACTCTTTTCTTTGGGGTTTGCTCTCCACGGCGTTACCACCGTCCTGCTCAAGCGCAGGACCTGGGATTTCGCCGTCTGGTTGGCGGGAACATTCCGACGGCCCCGGGGAAGCCTCAGGCCCATCACCTGCCGTGTGTAGGGCCTCCCTGGACTGCACCTGCTGTGTGTTTTCGAGGCAGGGAGGGTGCTCTGGAATCGGGCTTTGAACCTGGTCCTCATTCGTGGGATTTACGAATATTCCGGAGGAGAGGCCACTGTCTGCAGAGGTGGTCGGGGCCTCGGCAGTTTCACCGGGAGGTAACCCCTCTGGGTCCGCACAGTCCTTTACTGGCTCCTCTTTGTGCTGTTCTTGCTCAGAATCCGGCAAGATCTCGCTTTTCCCCACACGCTCCACCATCTCATTTGCCACCTCCACTTCACTGGCTCTTCCTAAAAGACCATTGAGAAAATTGAAGGGACCCCATGATATGGTGACCTCTTAACACATACTACAGTGTAAACACTTGTTCTCTTTCCCACCCAAGCCTGGTCCTAAAGGGAGAGAGACAGAGAGAGAGAGAGAGAGACAGAGAGAGAGAGGGCGCCACCAGAGAAGCACACAAAACGGAAGCCTTCGCCAGGTCTGTGTGGCCAAGCAGCCATCGCGTTAGCAAACGTTCGCTCTGTGGGGGCCACTGCCACCATCTCAGAGGCCAGAGTGGCCGCTGGTGCCATCTGGGGTGACCTGATTTTCAAAGGTGCAGTTAAGTTTTCACAGGCAAGAAAGTGCTCTGGATCAGGCGGCCGGACCATCCCAGTGAGAGCTTTCAGAACAACGGGAGCCCCGCTCCCTGCCCTCATTTCCAGGAGCACCCCGGGACCACCTGGACTCTTCCAGCTGTCAAACTGCACTGTGCGCCACGCAGCTTTCAAGTAAGTTTTTTTTTGGTCTTTTTAGGGCCACACCTGTGCACATGGAGGTTCCCAGGCTAGGGGTCGAACTGGACCTACAGCTGCTGGCCTACACCACAGCCACAGCAACGCAGGATCTGAGCTGTGTCTGCAACCTACACCACAGCTCACGGCAAGATCCTTAATCCACTGAGCAGGGCCAGGGATCGAACCCGCATCTCCATGGATGCTAGTCAGGTTCATTAACCACTGAGCCACAATGGGAACTCCTCGAATAAGTTTTAAAAGAACCAGTCAGTTCACCTTTAAACTCAGCCTCAAGGTCAACCTCAAGGAAGCCACTCTCGAAGGAGCCCATGGAGGTGAAAGGCAATCCGCCCTCCACCCCTAACCACTGTCTTCCCAGGAAAGCAGCCTGTCCCCTCCCCTTTCCCAAGGGGAGGGGGCAGCTCCAGCCAGAGGCACAGCCTCAGCTCCAGCCAGAGGCACAGCCTCACGTCATTACACATAAATCACTCGTCCATTAAAGAATCATGACTTAAAGAACCTGTCACTGCTTTGGAGCGAACAGTTACATTCTGGAGTCGCCAAACGAACAACACCTCTGCATATGAGCTGCCTAGTTACTAGAAGTCCAAGCCTGGTGATCTGTGACCAGCTGTCCCTAGCTAGGGCTCTCACCCTGGGGAAAGTGGAGAAGCAGGCAGGATTCATTGTTTTGTTTTGTTGTTTTTGCTTTTTAGGGCCTCACCCCCAGCATACAGAAGTTCCCAAACGAAGGGTCCAATTGGAGCTGTAGCCGCCGCCTATGCCACAGCCACAGCAATACCAGATCTAAGCCGTGGCTGCAACCTGCACCACAGCTCACGGCAACACTGGACCCTTAACCCACAGAGCAAAGCCAGGGATCGAACCCACGTCCTCATGGCTACTAGTGGGTTTGTTACCACTGAGCCCCTGGTAACTCCCAGGATTCTATCTAGAGTCACCTTTGCGTCACCTCTTAAAAATGTCTAGTATTGCATATGTTTTATAATGTAGATTTTATATTAATTAAATGTTACACATGTATAAATAAATAATAAACATGTAAGCATTGCCCACCCTGGCACAGCGGGTTAAGAATCCAACTGCAGTGGCTGTGGTCGCTGCGGAAGCATAGGTTTGCTCCCTAGCCCGGGAACTTTCATATCCCATGGGTGTGGCCATAAAAATAAAATAAAATAAAATAAACACAGATATTGGGAAGTTCCCATAATCGCTTACTGAGAGGGACAGGTGATGGAATACAGGTGGCAACCACTTGCAAAACGGATGTTTCTAGTTGCCTAAGTGTTCATGACACAACGGCTATCAAGGATTTAAAATGTGTATTTGAACAAGAGCCGCCAGTCAAATTCCAGCTGCTCAGGCAGCTGACACAAAGGGAGGATGGACCTTCCTTAATTTACTTTCAGTGACTTTTACACAGTGAGAAGAGCTGTGTTTCTTTAAGAGTCATCAAGACAATGAGGCAGCTTCCTGGGGAGCTGGGGCTTATAGGTTTCTTCATTTTCATGAAGAACTTTCCAAATGGAAACCAAAGCCATGGTCCCTGACCTTATTCCAGCCTCACCGTGAAAAGCCGGCACTCAGCTGGTCACCACTGACTGGCAAGGCCTTATGTGCGGCTACAACTTCAGGCTGCCCACCAGATTCTGAAGGTTTATCCCAAAGCCAAGCACCATGACAAACATTCACTGGTGAATCTTTTCAGCTATTTGAAGGTTGTATGAAATATTCCTACAATCTATCGGGTCCTGCAATTTATAGTCTTGCAGAAGCCCAAACATGACATGCAAAGGAACATGGCCCCCTGATGAAGGGGCAGACATAGTCAGGTTCTTGCTGGTGAGGAGAGCCCTTCTCGCTGGGCGCCACCCAGGGCTCTGTCCACCTGCTGTCCGTGGGCACCTCACACACTCAAAATGCTTCACGGTGCACAGGATGGGCAGTGCAGGCTCGCCCACGTGGTCAACCAACTCACTTTACAGCCTCTGCTGCTCTGATCGTTTGGCAATTCTGTAAGGCGAAAAGCCCTACCTGCCACCTACCTATCTGAGGAAAACCCAGAGAATGCTCTCGCTCGCTTAATTCCGAGATTATCTTCCTCGCACGCGCAGCCTCCCTGGGAGCTTTGAGGAGCAAAAGACACGAACTCTCAAGCCGCTGGTGGTGAGCATGAACAAAGGGACACGCCAGACAACACACGTGGGTGACTGCGTCGTTGGGCAAGGAAGCGCCCACGGAGTGACAGGACGAAGGGCATGCTGGGTGGCGGTTAATCGGTCAGTGATGATTCTGTCCATTCTAACAGAGCATGGAGGGTGCATCAGGGCTGACCGGAAGACGAATGGCTCACAGCAAGGCCAGCACTTACCTAGCGTCCCGTCCCCGGGGGCCTGGGGAGCGCCGACCTCCTCCTTCGTCATCTTCGTAGACCCTGGGTGTTCCACACGGCTGAGAGGGTCTGAGGTCTCGCCATTGGTGGCTGTTTCTGAATTGAGTATTATCCCGTGTTTCTGGGAATAAAAACAGGCTCGTCGTAATACTCACCGAGTGATTCTAGGTTAAGCTGCGTTTTATAAGTAAGAACGAATAAAACCCCTGTGTTTCCCTAAGCAGGGAGAGACGCAGACGGAGCGGCTGGGCACACCCCTGTCAACAGGCCATCCACGCTCAGGGATGTGGGCTGGCTTCCTCCAGGGGCACTCCTGCCTCACGCCTTCCCATCCACGTCCGAACGTGCTGGTGACGAGACCCGTTCAATGCGCATCCTTTTGACCTAGACGTGGTGGCCTGCAGGCCGCCACGAAGCGGAGGGTCAGGCAAAGCCCTGTCAAGTGACCTTACTTCTAGAACCCTGCTTGTGTTCTTGGTCAGGACAGACAAAGACAGGAGCACGTACGTGTTCGGAAGAGAATGAACGAACCCTGGCGGCTAGAAGGTTGGCGGCATTCGAAAGACGTCTAACTCCTGCTCACTATGCGACAATGCACTTTTTTATTTATTTATTTTTTGGTCTTTCTTGGGCCACACCTGCGGCATGTGGAGGTTCCCAGGCTAGGGGTCCAATCGGAGCTGCAGCTGCCGGCCTACACCACAGTCACAGCCACGCCCGATCCTTAACCCACTGAGCGAGGCCAGGGATCGAACCCGTGTCCTCATGGACACCAGTCGGGTTCGTTGACCACTGAGCCACAACAGGACCTCCGCAAAGCACTTGAAACACGGCTACACTTCGCAAGGCCAGGAGGCCCCCCTCCCCACGGATCCCTCCCTCCCCCTCGTCCCCCCTGCTCTTTCTCCTGGGCTTGGAGGAACTCCCTGGCCCTGAAAGCCTGTTCCCTGCTGGCCGGAGGCTCTGGCCTTGACCCTTCCCTATGAGCAGCTGACAGTGAGGTTTCTGCTGGCAGCCACACCATCCAGGCTCAGCGCGGGGAGTTCGCCCAGAGCTCTGACCCCCAGTGCTGCCCGCTAGTTTATCTTACTCGTCTGGCCAGCAGCTGGAGACCCCATAACAAGGCCCCGCAGGATGTGGAACTTCCTTACAGTCCTGGAGAACTACACCGAGGACAAATTTAGACGGCCTATCGGAAAAACTCTTAGAAATCAGAGTTGCTGCCAAGATCCTATGTGCTTGTAAGCATCTAAAAGCAATATGGGCGAACCCACAGAATCCACACGGACGCCGCAGTTCTCGTGGGGTCAGTGAAGCTGCGGTCAGATTTTACTAACAGGCAAACATCCACAGCCTGAGATTAAGGGACATCACGACACACAGTCGTCCTTGAGAGTCCTGGGGTGGCTGTCGTCTCTCCTGGACTTCGGCTCCATACCTTTAATTCCTCTTTTAGCACGACTACTTCTTCTCTAAGATCGTCTCGTTCGCTCCTTATGGAATCAAAGAACTCTTTCTGCCTCTCTAACGCCTGAGTGTGTACAGAGCAGAGAGAGAGAAGATTCACACAGGTGAGCGGATGACATCCGAAGCAGGACCGAGAAGGAGGCTCCTACCATGCAACACACTAAGCGTCAAGGCACATTCCAGGCAAAGGGCTTGAAGACACACACACCGTGCAAGCACCAAGCGCGCTCTCAACTCAGGCCGCCGAGCAACAGCGCTGCGCGTGCCCTCCAGGACATCAGCATCCCGGAGGCACGGACGCCCCGTCCCACATCTCCTCCTGGCCTCGTTGGCAGGGGCACAGCAGAGAGAACCAACAGAAGCAGTGCACCCATTTAAATGAGGGGGAAAGAAGAAGAAGAAATGCTCGATAGCCCCCAGGGACAATTCTTTTAGTAACTTGGACTATTTCTGTAACTGATCCTCCGTCTCTGCTGTCACGGATAAAGAGTGGTCCTGAAGCAAACACACACGCACAGACAGGCACACAGAGCCCCGAACAAGTGTCAGCGAGCACATCAGAGCGAAGGCGGGGTGCAGCTTCGCGAGGCAAAGGCGTGGAAGGTTGCGCCAGCGTCTAGAGATCTCTACCGGGGCCGTGTGGTGTGAGGTCGCTGTATTCGGGGAGCCGTTGGGCATCACGGCCATCACCTCATTCAGTGGGTTCCCTTCTCCCTGCTCATCACTCCCAAGCACAGGTGGGCTGCCTCCTCTTTCCTTACGGAGGAGGGGGTCTGACATCTCCCTGGGGACCCTCAGGTGGGGATGCAGGGGTGCAGGACCTGCCACCCTACAGCTCCCTCGAACCCCTTTGAGAAAAAGCCCAGGCCACACCGGCCAGGGGATCCCAAGAGGTCAGAGCCTCCACGCCTGGGGGACCCTCCCAGAGCCTCACTCTGACCTGGGTGCCACTGGCCGCTCCCAGGCAGGCAGAGCATCAGCAGGTAATGCTGACAAAGCGAGTGCTTCCGTGCTGGGAGTCAGCTTCCAACACACAGGTAATGTCACTTTGTGCGTAAGGATAGTCTCTTATTGAGTCTGTGTCACACGGGGGCCGCATGCAAACTCATACACGCCTTTTCGCAAACCGCAGTCTGAAGGCACTCAATTTGCTAAGCAGACTGCCCAGGGGAACAGGTTTCAAAGGCTTGTGAGTCCTACCCCTATCTTTTTGTCTTTCCACTCTATTGTTTCCTGAAGATCAGAAATCTCCCTGATATAACTCTCCTGTTTCTGCTGTAGCTGTCGGATTTCCTGAAGAATAGGAACAGATGGAAAGAAAGCAGACACAGGGTTAGACAGGAAGAGACTGCAGTGCAGACGACCCCTGAGCCCGCCAGCGCCCTGGAGATTCCAGCGCCACGTCCTCAGCCTGCGCCCGAGTTCGAGTTGGTTCTCAGCGTGCTGCGACCTCACCCTTGACCTCCTCCAGGCTCCAAGTGCAAGAGGAAAACCTGGACGGCCGAGAGTCTCGCTTATAGGCAGTGACGGTCTCATCAAGTTTTTTTTTTTAAAGCTGAAAATCAACCCTATATTCGTTTCCTATTGTCCCTGTAACAAACTGGCCCAAATTCAGTGGCTTAAAACAACCCAAGTTAATTTTCTCACAGTTCTGGAGCTCGAAGTTTAAAATGAGTCTTACGGTGTCTCCAGGGTGTGGGCAGACAAGGGTCCTGGTCTAGAAGCTCAGGGAGAGCACCTGTTTCCCCTTCTTTACCTCCTAGAGGTGCCCACGGTCCTTGGCCTGTGGCTGGCCTCTGCCTCTGTGGTCACATCTCCTGGAACTTTCCTGCCTCCCTCTTCCAGGGAGCCCTTTGCTCACCCTGGGCTCCCCGGGATAATCCAGGCCCATCGCTTATCACAAGGTCCTATAACATAATCACACCCGCAAACTCCCTTTTGCTTTGTAAGGTGACAGGTTCAGCTCTGGGGATTCGGACGTGGACGTCTTAGGGGGCCACTATTCTATCTGCCACGCCCCCCTCCCCAGACAAACACAAACCCACCAACGAAGGAGCATCTTCTCTGACAAAAGGAACTCTTTTCTGAAGCGAGGTGTAGAGAATTAGCCTCAGCTCAACTTTCGAGAAAACTGGTCACTTTAGTAATGAACCAACAGACTGCTCCCAGGTCCCCAAGAGATGAGCAAATAAATAAAAAGCAAAAGAAAACTTGGAAAAGTGACTCACCTCAAGCAGCTCTTCCCTTTGCTTCAGGGCCTCTTTGACTTCAGCAAACTGAAACTGTAGGATGCTGTGGGCGTGCTTCTCCCTTTCAAACTCCTGTAAAGGAGGAAAGCAGCACTCGAGTGGCAGTGGAATGACATTTTCTGTCCATGTCCTCACAACTCACACTGACCTGGACCAAACCACCCAGTACCACGTCGCCACAGCTTGCAAGGCCTTTTTAATTACGCGACCTCATTTCTCTGGACTTTCTAGAAGACGCCCTGTGACTCCCTGTAAAAGGAACCTGCAGAGTCGGGGTAACAGGCAGTCTCACCTGGCTGCTTTCTAGGTAGGCGACACCCCGGGAAGGGTCCCTGTCAGGGGTCTGCCGAGGCCACAGGGGCACCTGTGCTGAGGGCCTGGAGGAGGCAGGATTGGTAAGAAGAGGACGCCGTATTTTGAAACATGCCAGTGAACACTCTTGGGGCTAAAGGCGGGAATAGGTGTGGTCGACTTTGGCGAGTTCATCTCATTAACAGGAGTGGCCGGCTTTGTACCCCAGCGACAGCACAGGACCAGGTAGGGGAGCAAAGCGCAGTTTGTATTTTTTAGGGCTGCACCTGCGGCATATGGACGTTCACAGCCGCAGCAACATCAGCTCTGAGCCGAGTCTGCGATCTACACCATGCTCACGGCATCGCCGGATCCTTAACCCACCGATGAGGCCAGGGATTGAACCCGAGACCTCATGGTTCCTAGTCGGATTCGTTTCTGCTGTGCCACAAATGGGAACCCTGCAAAGCACTTTTTGACACAAAACCGCTGCCCTGATCTGACCCTGCCCTGTGTGAGGCTCACCCTGCGACTAAGCCACTCAGCTCTTTCCGGCCTCCCATTCGGCTCAGCCACAACGGCACCGTCCCTGAGGACGGATGGGTACCCAACCAGCTGCCCACAGTTTAGGGGCAGAGGACCCCTTCCCTAGGTTGGCTAGCTGGTTATTTTAGAAGGGGCCTGACCTCACTCATGCTGGCCTCATGAGCTCACCTACTTCCTGAAGTCTGCAGGTGCCTGGGCCCCCCTGGCTATGACAAGGACCTGTCTGTTGGGCTTCCCTTGGCTCCTGGTCCTCGCCTTGGGACAACATTCCAGGATCACCCCATTTTTCTGGAATTGAACGTGGGGTTTCTTGGTCTACTTACTGATGCCTAAATGAGAACATTCTAGGAGTATTTATTTACTAAAAAAGGTTTTTTTGGAGTTTCTGTTGCGGCTCAGTGGGTTAAGGACCCGACATTGTGTCTGAGAGGATGGGGGTTTGCTCCCTGGCCTTGCTCAGTGGGTTAGGGATCCGGTGTTGCTACGAAGCTGCAGCACAGGTGGCAGATGTGGCTCAGATCTGGCACTGCTGTGGCTGTGGTGTAGGTCTGCAGCTGTAGCTCTGATTTGACTCCTGGCTCAAGAACGTCCATATGTCACAAGTGCAGCAGTAAAAAGAGAAAATAAAATGAAATAATAATTTTTTATTTTTTTGGACAAGGTGTGCGGTGGCTTGATGAGAGATCTCAGTTCCTGGACCAGGGACTGAACTTGGGCTGTAGCAGTGAAAATCCTGACCACTGGACCACCAGGGAACTCCTATTCTAGGCATATTTAGACATGCATGACAGTACCCTTCCACCCGAGTAGGAATCTCAGGATGCTCTCTGCTCCTACATTGTGAATTAGTTTCAAAGAGAGCTTTCACGACATCAGGGCTCATGAAAGGTTTCTCCTTTGTTCCAGAGTTCAGCTGCCAGGAACTTCCTGGACAAAATTCTTTTTTAGCTTCTACAGCAACTACAGCAGTGGGAGAAGGCCCTTGAGTTGTTAACAGCACCTTGGTTTTAACCCTTGGGATTTAGAGGGCGTAGCCAGTTTAAAAAAAAAATAAATAATGACACTCACAAATTAAAATTCCCAGTTATCTCTGCAACTCTGAAAAACTGGACAGTATTCTAGGATTCGATCAAAGGATCCCTTAAAATAGGAAAAGTCAGTATTCTTTGCTCTGCATCTCACAAAGAACAGCTAGGCCAGCCTGCGCCAGATCAGCCTACTGTCACTAAGGTCAACTATGCTCACGCTTTTTGTTGATGTCGCAAATCAATACATTCATTCCAGTGGTTCTTAATGAGAGCCCAAACAAGTTCCCACCCTTCTCGGAGCTTGATGAAGGTATTTAATTCTTTTTTTTTTTTTTTTTTCAGGGCCACACCTGTGGCATATGGAAGTTCCCAGGCTAGGGGTCGAATCGGAGCTGTATCTGCCGGCCTACACCACAGCCACAGCAATGCCAGGTCGGAGTCATGTCTGCGACCTACACCACAGCTCACAGCAATGCCGGGTCTTTAACCCACTGAGAGAGGCCGGGGATCGAACCCAAAACCTCATGGCTCTGAGTCGGATTCGTTTCTACTGCACCACGATGGGAACTCCGGTATTTGATTCTTAGATAGAGGAATTGTGTCTTTTCCCAAGCAGCAGAAAACAAATGAAAACAATTTTCTTAAAATCCTTGATACTGGAAACATGTTCTTTAGGATGCTGAGAAAACAAAATAAAAATCAAGAAATGTACATTAAGAGGAAAATCTTGAGGCATCCAATGGTGCCTTGGCCAAGCACGTTGGTCCTTTCGCAGGTAGGTTTTCCTCACGGTCATGACTTTACCTTACATGCAAAACGCACCAGTGTCCTCCCAGGAGAATGGCCTCTAGCTTATGCACTGGAATTGTGCACATCCATAGCTCAAGTCCCTTGGCAAAGAATATAGTTTTCCTTCTTAGAGGTTAAGGCGTCCAGGGCAAATAAGGAACTATTGTTTTAAAAAACCAGGAGTTCCCGCTGTGGTCCAGTGGGTTAAGAGTCCAGCTGCAGTGGCTCGGGTTGCTGTGGAAGCACGGGTTCAATCCCCAGCCTGGTACAGCCAATTGAAGGAAGCAGCGTTGCCGCAGCTACAGCTGGGATTCAATCCCTGGCTTGGGAACGTCCATGTGCCACAGGTGCGACCACTTAAAAAAACCCAAAACCCCACCCCCCCCAACAAATACCTGTGTCCATATGAAGAACGCGTATGTACACACACCATCCATCAAATACGTCTACGGACAGATATGCACACGGACACATCCCGCCATCCTCACGTATACCCTTGACGTGTGTACATGCACACGAGCGTTCTCGCCAACAGCACTCGTGTGTATTTTCTCGCACGTCTGCATATACCACTTACACACATCTGCATCTACCACTTACACACATCTGCACCCCCCCGTGGTCCCGCCCTCCCCGCGCCCCGACGCACCTTGCTCTTCTCCTCGAGCTGCCGCCGGGACTCGGCCAGCTGCTCCTCCAGCTCCAGCAGCACGTCCTTCAGCGTGTCCACCTGGTACATGAAGTTGGTCTTCTCGTTGTCCAGCTGCGCGTTGGAGACCATGGCCTTCTTGTACTTCTCCTCCGCTTCCGCCAGGGAGTCCTGCAGAGGCCAGGCCACGGTTTTGGAATTGCGGAAAGAAACAAAACCGCGGAGGCGTTAGCGTGTTTAACTCGATGCCCCAAACTCAGTCCTACGTGTCGACTTTACGGGAGAGCAAATGACCCCGAGTGAGAACCACGTGGCGTCCGACGGGCTCACAAAGTCCCCCTTTTCCGTTGGATCTAATTCTCGTGACTCAGAAAATCGGTTCCTAACTGGGTCTCTGGGTGAAAATAACTGAGTCATCAGGCCGAGGGCGCATGCGGGGGAAGGGCCCTGGTCGCAGAGGCAGAGGCGCCCTGGCTGCGTGATTCTACGGGTGGGGCTGGTGGACGTGTCCCTCGAGGAATCACTCCAGACACGAGAGCAGGCGGAGCCCGGGCCAGAGCCAGTGCTGGGAAAACACAACACCTGTCGCCAGCTGCCCACCGTCCCCGTCGGGGCTCATGAACCCAGAGAGACTTCGGTGGCATTTCACACTTTCAACCCACGGGAAAAAGAAACAAGGAACGCCGCTCACCGGGCAGGTCCTGGGAAGGAAAAGGTCATTCCTCTGAAAGGCGTGTCGCCGGCACAGAGGCCTGCAAAGTAACCGCGGCCCCCGCCCCGGGGGGACCGCCCTGGCAGGCAGGCAACACAGAACAGCCCCGTCTGGATCCCCACACGCGGACGGGGAGGCGGCCGGGGGCAAACAGAGAGAGGCGGGGCCTGGCGCACAAACCACCCTGAGCCAGAGAAAGGCGGGCACAGCTGGACAGCATGTCAGGTGCCACCAGGAGGCTCTTGGGGGACCCGCGCTGCTCTCCGCCTGCATGTGCAAACAGGGCCAAGGATTTTAGGTGGAAGCAGGATTCCTGGGCTGCTTCAGTGGCTCCCTTTTCAACGCCAAGCCTGAGTTGAAAGCCAGAATCTTCATCCTCCCTCCTCCACTTTAAAAAAATTTATTTAATTTAAATTTTCTTTTTAGGGCGGCACCCATGGCATATGGAAGTTCCCAGGCTAGGGAGTGAATCAGAGCCACAGCAGAGGCCTATGCCACAGCCATAGCAATGCCAGATCCGAGCTGCATCCAAGGACTACGCTGCAGCTCGCGGCAATGCTGGCCAGATCCTTAACCCCCTGAGCGAGGCCAGGGATCAAACCCGCATCCTCATGGATACTAGCTGGGTTCTTAACCCCCTGAGCTACAGCGGGAACTCCATGTTCTCCCCTTTTTAAAGGGAGGTGATGCAGGAAAGTGATTAATTAGCCATGTGATTTGGTGCCCCCCGTGATACTGAACTCGAACTGTTGGGGGTACTTTCTCGGGAGTTAAAAAGGAAGTAACACATTTGCCATCTCCTGCTAGACCAGGAGCTGCCTGGGGAAGCCGGAGGACATGCTTCTTGACTCCCCACCTCACCCTCGGGGAGCCCGGCAACTAACTTTCCCGGTTGGCACAACGCAGGAATTCCACTTTCTAAAAGCATCCTGTATTTACTCAAATAAACCCAAGATGACAGACATCCAGGCATGGTTTCCATGAGTCACACTGTGCACTCTGCACATAATTCGGGTGTTTCAAAGGCACAGTGATAGCACTTCCTTCTGGTAGACACCAGGTGTTTCGAGAAGCAAATTAAGGTGAAGCACTTTTGTGCAGAAAGTGAGGAAAACCAGAAAAGCCCTCTTCGGGTGCATGGTACCCTTCTGTGCGAAACAGGAAAGAGGTTTGAGGCCAGGTGGAGGGTGGGGGGAGCACAAGACATGCATCAGGAAACGCGTTAGTCACTTCTTCTACGGAGGAGTTAGAATTTACAAACTCGGCTCCAAAGCCGCCTTTGGAGAAGGATGCGCACAGACCCCAGGCTACAGGCGTTCTTGCCGCTCCAGCTGCTAAGAGTCTGGAGCCTCTTGGGAGCCGGCATGCAGCCTGAATGGCTCCTGGAGGAGTTTTTAAAGTTCAGTTGGGTTAATCACACAAGCCCACACTTCCGCCAGCTGGTACCTTCATCTCTTTCAACCCCTGCATGTATCTGCCTTCTACATCCTGAATCTGGTCCTTTAGCTCATTGAGCTCCTGGGGAAACGGCAAGAAAGGACGTCAAGGGAGGAAAATGGACGGGGACAGTAAAGAAACAGGCGATTCTTTGATTCTTCTCTCCTTCTGGGGGGTCCCTCATGGGTCCCCTGCACAGCGATCTTCTTTTAATTTTTTTACGAGTTAAAAGGAAAATAAGATAAATTTCAGGACTACAAAGACGAAGATTTAGGGGTATCTCAGATGATATTTTCAACACAATGTTATCAAATGTGGGTGTCTCTCATGTATTTTTCTTTTCTTTCCTTTATTTTCTTTTTGGACAGCCTCGTGGCATCTGGAGTTCCCGGGCCAGGGGTCAGATCTGAGCCGCAGCTGCGACCTACGCCGCGGCTGCAGCAATGCTGGATCCTTACCCCACTGTGCCGGGCCAGGGATCGAACCGCGACCTGGTGCTGCAGAGATGCCCATGATCCTGCTGAGCCACAGCGGGAACTCCTTGCTCATGAACTTTTACACAATTTTATAAAACAGGCAAAAGACTCTCTGAAAACAGAACAAGTGAACTTATTCATATTTAACGAGTTTGTTCAAACTCTCTGAGTTTCACTCTGTGCTACGCACAGCAAGATGCTGAAACCCAAACTCGGCACAGCACTGCCGTCCCCTTAGGGAGCCCCCGGCCCCCTCCTCGCCTGCCTGGTTCACCCCACATCCCCGGGGGGACCCTCCATAAATCCTTGTTGGACAAGTGGGTGGGGCTCGTGACCCCGGAGCAGGGTCACGTTACGACCGCAGCAAACGCTCCATCGAGGGGCTCTGGATGAACAAAGGGCCCCGGGAGGCCAGGCCAGCACAGAGGAGGGACATTCCAGGAAGAGCAGTCAAAACTGTCCCCACAAAGCACAGGACGGGGAAGGCATCTGCAGGCGGGCCTGGTTCCATCCCCTCCGCTGCTTGAGTTCCTTCTCTGACATCCCTGGCAAACAGCACCCAGCTGTTCAGACAGCGCCATTGGCGGCTGATCCCTTTTGACCAGTTATTTTTGTTGCTGTTGTTTTGGGGTCTTTTTTTTCTTTTGGTCTTTTTAGGGCTGCAGCAGGCTAGGGGCTGAATCAGCGCTGCAACTGCTGGCCTACGCCACAGCCACAGCCTTGCGGGATCCGAGCCGCATCCTCAATCTACACCACAGCGCACGGCAACGCCGGATCCCAGAACCACGGAGCGAGGCCAGGGATGGAACCGATGTCCTCATGGGTGCGAGTCGGGTTAGTTACTGCTGAGCCATGAGGGGATCTCCTTAAGCACTTTTTTTTTTTAAAAAAACTGTGTTTCGGTACCATTGATTTACAGTGTTGTGAGTTTCTGTTACACAGCAAAGTGGCTCAGTCATACATACATACGTATATATATATATATATTCTTTTTCGTATTCTTTTCCACGACAGTTTATCACAGGATAGTGAATACACTTCCCTGTGCCCTATGGTAGGATCTTGCTGTTCTTAGGTTGTTTTCATTACTAGAAAGCTCTTCCAGAAATGAGCCACGTCTGACGGGGAAGCACCTCCGTGGCCTTGGCTCTCTGTCCGGAGGCCACGAGTGCTGGTGACGGAGCCTCTCATGCGCACTGAATCCCTTCCAGATGCAACGTCCCCCTTCTCTCCCACACGCCACTGCTGAGGATGGAACCGGGGACCGTGTCCACGCACCAGTGGCAGGAGAATTCACTAAAATAGCGTGGCGAGGGCCACAGGAGGCACAGGACACGTAGCACGGACGGAGAGCAAGGGCCACTGCGGCAGAGGGTGGGGCTCGGAGGGCAGGTGGTGCCGTCGGGAGCGGGGGGGCCGTCTGCACCCAGCACCTTCCATCACTGTGCTCGGCATGTCTACGTCTGCTCTGTGTTCAGAGGCGGCCGGCACCCCAGGGTCTCCCAGGTGTGCAGAGAGCTGGGACCCCAGGCGGGTCTGCCCTGCTGGGGCTGGGGGACCATGACCCAGCTGGGCCTTCTGTTACTGGAACGCCGAGCTCAGGGGAGGTGAGGGAGACCGGACCCAGAAGGGCTGGAATCTTACAAATGAAATCTTTTTTGACATGAAGACCGTTTTCCTAAAAGGTTTCTCAAGGTCACGAGTAAGGAGAGAGGCTCACCTTGATTTCCCTGATGGACGCCTCGGTGTCAAGGGAGATGGAGGTGTCCCCGCTGCCTCTGCGAGAGGAGGTGCCCCCGAGGGAGGCCAGGGTGGCTGCCGACAGGCTGGGCAGGCTACGGGAGCCCTGCACACGGAAGAGCAAACGGGTATCAGCCGAAGCCAGAAGGGCTTCACGGCCTCCGATGAAGGCACCGCTACTGGAATTCATTTCCAAACCAGAAAACCTTCAGTGGGTGTACGGTAAACAACCAACAGAGCTTCACCTGCAGGGGCCTCGCGGATGCTCGGGATTTGCCTGGACTCACTGTAAGCGCCACGCTGGGCCCACCGCGAATAATCTCACTGTTCTGCTTTTCCCCCTTTTTTTCCTTTTTTGGTTGCCCAACAGCATATGGGGTTCCCAGGCCAGAGGTCAGATCCGAACGGCAGGTGACTGACCTATGCTGCAGCCGCAGCCACACTGGATCCTTTAACCTACTGCGCCGGGCCAGGGATCGAACCTGCGTCCTGATGCTGCAGAGATGCCACTGCTGATCCTGTTGCACCACAGTGCCAACACCTCACTGTCCTGGTTTCACACCCACCCTGGAAGGGACTCCCCGGGACCCCGAAGGTGGTGACGCGAGGCTGCAGAGTCCCACGCCAGCCCTGTCCTCTCAGCAGTGAAAATCTTGATTAGATCAAACAATAGTTTCTTGTTGGTTTCATCTGTAAATTTCAGGACCCTCGTGGCTCATGACACCATACAAAGTGCTACAGAAATTTCTTACCTTCTCAAAGTCCTTTTCTGATCTCTCTTCAACCTGGAGGGGAAAATGGAAAAATATTAAATACTTAAAAGCATTAGATGGCAATGCTGGATTTAGGGGTTATGAGAGTAATAAAATAAAGCATTAGCGTCCTTTGTGCTTTGCACACTCCTCTGCCGTGAGACTCTCGGATACGCTGGCGGCACAGGGACGGCCCACGGCAGCCCAGCAGGCCCGGCTGAACTGCACCATGTGGTTTTTCAACTCTCACAATTTCCACAGGAAGGTGATTTGTGAATGAACAGAAGCCGAAGGGGTGGACTTGTCAGGCGTCCACCCTTGTGTGCAGGACTCGGCGTCAGAGAGGACCAGCGCCAGCCTCGCTCGTGCCCAGCGATGATGGGGACAGAACACAGAACGCGACCCGGGTTCTGCGGCTGGAAGATGAACCCACAGAGTCTCAGTTTCTGTTATCACTGAACTGAGTCTCCCAAGCCAGGGAAAGAGCTGGCCCCGCTGCTCGAGAGTAACTGGCTTGGTGGGACAATTCCAGTTTAGACATCTTGAGAGTGACGCCTGGATGCGGGGAGGTGCTGGGGGTGGTGAAGGCACAGGAGTTCTGCCAGGTGGGAAGGGGGGCCCGGGAATTTGATTTTCACATCTTTCCTGCTTGGACGTGATTCTGAGGCCCCTCCTCTCCCTTCTGTGGCAGGAGGTTCTGTGGGACCCACTGCAGCCTACAGAGCCCCAAGCTGTGCATCGGCGGCGGCCACCCTGAGGGAGACCCCTGCCATGTGGGGAGGTCGCACTGTTGCTGCTTCTTTCTCTGCTCGGCATCCAAGGCCAACTCTTCCTTTGTGCCCCCCCCCCCGCCCCGGGCACATTGAGGGTCCCTTCCCAAAAGCCCACGGGAAAAGTCCCAGAGGGTGACAGAACCCTGTACGCAGTTGTCTCCAGACTCTGGTTTTTCCCATCATGTCCCCAACCCCACTTCCTGTGGCTCAGAAGTTCTCGAATTTGATCGCCAGGGAGATGGGCACATCTCTGGTGGGCTGAACCCAACGCGTGAGCAGGGAGCCTGCGGTCACCCTTGACTGCCTCCACTGCAGACCAGACTGCAGGCCGAGAAGTCCTGATGGCTGGGGTCCAAGGCCACCACAGAGCCGCTCGCGAGCACGGCAGCTGCCTGCAGTGCCGCTGGGCGCAGGAGAGGGTGGGGTGCAGGCGTAAGTGCTGGTCAGGACGCTGCTGAGGCAGGGACTTACTGTCAAGTGACCACTCCCTGTCCTCTCCCCACCCTGTGCCCAGGCTAGGCTGGACGCGCCTGGCCTCACCATCCTGTCCCTACCAGGAGGGCTCACTGGCCGCCACCCCCACGCTCCCTGAAACTTCAACCTCTTCTGAAGGGCAGGAGACCTGAATAAGCATGAAAATAGCCCAGCAAGTGTGAGAGCTAATCAGCCAACCATGGGAGGCAAATGGAAGCATCCAAAATATCCGATCCAGGAGTTTCTGTTGTGGCTCAGTGGTAACGAACCTCATTAGTATCCATGAGGATGCGGGTTCGATCCCTGGACTTGCTCAGTGGGTTAAGGATCCGGCGTTGCTGTGAGCTGTGGTGTAGGTTGCAGACACGGGTCGGATCTGGTGTTGCTGTGGCTGTGGTGTAGGCCGGCAGCTGCAGCTCTGATTCGACCCCTAGCCTGGGAACCTCCATATGCTGCAGGTGTGGCCCTAAAAAGACAAAAAACCAAAAACAAAATAGCCGATTCATTCAAAAGAAGGCAGTTCCTGAAACCAGCTCTGAGCTCAAGTGTCTTCTCAACAGCTCCAAGTTTAGCCCCCGGGTCTGGCTCCCAAAGCCACTGCATCTGGTCTCCCCCCGCCAGCTCACGTCTGGGTCCTTAGCTGGAACGCTCTCCTCTCAGCTAACTAGTCCCCTCCGTGTCCTGAGAGGAGGAGAGGACATGAAGGGCCACGTCCCTTAAGCCAGCGGGCTGGACCTCCTGTCTGCTTGCTAAGAAAGCCCCTGGTGGCGGGGGGGGGGGGGCTTCCAATCTCGGTGTGCCCCTCCTCCCCAGCAGTCTCCTCTCCATCTGGTCCCAGCCAGCTGTCCCCCCGCAAGGACCAAGCAAGCCTGTGCGTCTCACAGATTCCAGACTCGTTTGGCCCAGACGTGTCCCCTTCCACTCTCCGTGGGACAGTCAGGGCCCGCTAAAGGCAGCTCACGCACACCCATGACCCACACCTCCTGCCACCAGTTGGCACATGCGTTTGGTACCTGTAAACTTATACATCTGGATGTTTTTTTTCAGATGTGCATGTCACACGGGCCTAACGAGAAGTTCCAGGGCTTGTGGAGACGGCCTCCGACGGAGACGGTCCACTCTCACCGTCCCTGTCGGAGCCCCGGGAGCCCTGCACCGAGGTGGGGGGTGGTGGGGATGATGACTTTGGCATTTCGGCTGGGGGCCTTCTCTCCACTTGGGAATCGAAATATTCCTGAACATTTCAGATAACTAAGGCAGAGCTACCTGTCCAGGACTCCTCTGCTGGGCAGTCATTAGATCTCCTGGGCTCAAGGCCTTCATTCCCTAGAATAGGTCGGCTTGCAGGATGAATATTAATGAGATGTAAATAAGGAAGGCAAAGCAATTCTTGGTAGAATAGGAAGATTCAGCTGTAGAGACTGTCGAGCCTGCTGCTTTTTGCTCTGCACTTTAAGTATATCTTCCTGACTTTTCATCAACAATAGAGACATATTGCACAGAAAAATGAAGCTCCAGAAGTCCTATGTTCACCCAAAAATATCTTTTATGGAAAAGCACTCCACTTTTTAAAGGCTGTCTTATGAGAAAAGTTAGAAGGCATGTATACCAGATCAAAAAGCGTTGGTTTTGTGGGGGCCTTGAGCACAGCTTTGTGCTGCAATGTTTCAACATAAACATCGCCTTTATAATTTGCAAAACTCCAAATAAGAAATAAAGAAAAAACCCTAAAAACCACAGCTTTCTCTTTAATTAAAAAAAATTTAAAAATAGTTTAGGAGTTTCTGCTATAGCACAGTGGGTTAAGGATCTGATTGCAGCGGCCTGGGTGGCTGCAGAGGTGCAGGTTTGATCCCAGCCCAGGGCAGTGGGTTAAAGGATCTGGTGTGGCTGCAGCTGCTGTGTAGGTAGCAGCTGCAGCTCAGATTCCATCCCCGGCTCGGGAACTTCCATATGCTGCAGGTGCAGCCCTAAAAAGAAGACAAAGTTTGAAAAATGACCCAGCTCTGAAACACAACGAACGCAGAATGTGAAAATTTAGAATATGTCTTAAGCAGAAACCACAGAGGGAAAAATTAAGCTCAGTGAGAGTTATACCAATCTGCGCTTAACTACTGTTCCCAATCTCTGTTCCACAAAGCAGACTAAGTGCTGTTTGTGTGTTTTCTGAATGACATGGGACAGGTGTTTTTGTTAACCTTGCAACCTGAGAAGTACGGGGAGCCCCATGGAAAGTGGTGCAGCCCCGCAGAGTCCTGGCAGCCCCACTGACGGCCACTAGATGGCAGTCTTGTGGAGCCTTGGTCAGTCGGGTGACTGGGGGGGGGGGTTACAGCCCCAACAAAGGAACAGGTAGGTAACCCTAAAATGAGTTTAGTGTGACACAAAACACAGTACTTTATCTCTGAAAGTAAGAGACAAAGAAACAGGATAGATGAAAGGGTTTTTAACACTGTCGTGGCTACTGTGGATGTGGGTTTGATCCCTGGCCCTGTTCGGTGGATTAAAGTACAGTGAGCCACCCAGGCCCCAACAGGCCGTCCCCCGCGTGGGACAAGCCAGGGACCTCGTGGACAGTGAGGACATGGCGGACATCGCCTCCGCATCTGAGAAAGGGCGGCAGCGCCACAGACCCTGCAGCCCATCTGCCTCCCGGCTCTCACTTACCGAGCAGCGCTGACCATCTTCGGTCAGTGTGAAAACTTTACGGGAAAGGGCTTATAAAATGCGTAAGCCGGCGGAGTATGATCTAAGCTGAGCGTGTGCAAAGGCATCTTTTAAAGTCTATGGGATACAACCCAACAGCAAAAAAAACCAATCAATCAATGGAAAAATGGGCAAAAGACCTGAATAGACATTTCTCCAAAGAAGATATACAGATGGCCAACAAACACATGAAAAAATGCTCAACATCACTGATTATAAGAGAAATGCAAATCAAAACTACCATGAGATACCACCTCACCCCAGTCAGAATGGCCATCATTCATAAATCCACAGATAACAAGTGCTGGAGGGGCTGTGGAGAAAAGGGAACCCTCCTGCACTGCTGGTGGGAATGTAAACTGGTACAGCCACTATGGAGAACAGTTTGGAGATACCTTAGAAATCTATACATAGAACTTCCATATGACCCCACAATCCCACTCTTGGGCATCTATCCGGACAAAACTCTCCTTAAAAGAGGCACATGCACCCGCATGTTCATTGCAGCACTATTCACAATAGCCAGGACATGGAAACAACCCAAATGTCCATCGACAGAGGATTGGATTCGGAAGATGTGGTATATATACACAATGGAATACTACTCAGCCATAAAAAAGAATGACATAATGCCATTTGCAGCAACATGGATGGAACTAGAGAATCTCATACTGAGTGAAATGAGCCAGAAAGACAAAGAAAAATACCATATGATATCACTTATAACTGGAATCTAATATCCAGCACAAATGAACATCTCCTCAGAAAAGAAAATCACGGACTTGGAGAAAAGACTTGCGGCTGCCTGATGGGAGGGGGAGGGAGTGGGAGGGATCGGGAGCTTGGGCTTATCAGACACAACTTAGAATAGATTTACAAGGAGATCCTGCTGAATAGCATTGAGAACTTTGTCTAGATACTCATGTTGCAACAGAAGAAAGGGTAGGGGGAAAAATGTAATTGTAATGTATACATGTAAGGATAACCTGACCCCCTTGCTGTACAGTGGGAAAAAAAAAAATTAAAAAAAAAAACCAAAAAAAACAAAACAAAAAAAACAAGTCAGCAGTGGACTGGTTACACATAAAAAAAAATAAAAAAATAAAGTCTATGGGAGAGGTGACTTCCCAGAAATTTCTGTGAGCCTGTAAATTATGGCCACTCTTCCAAAAACAAATGCTTCACGTAGAGCACATGAAATATTTGATTAATTCCAACCTTCTAGGATCGTCGCGTCTGCAGGAGTTTACTACTATTTAGGCTCATTGAAGCCTGAGGCCCGGTGCGTTCCGCACGCCAGGCTTTCCGTGTTGCCCTCTGGCTTGCCCACCCTCCTGGAGACCCAGTCCAGGTTGCGGGCACAGACGACCCTAGCAAAGGGGCCGGGGACGAAAGGACTTCTCCTCAGGGTGCCCCAGCCCCACACAGGAAATGGGGTCACAGGAGCGATGCCATCGCAGGCTCCCTCTCAGGACACCAAGGGACAGGAGTGGCCACGGCTCAGAAGACACCCACTGCAGGGACTTTCCTTCCAACAGGAACAGTGGTGGCGTCTACCATGAGAATGGAAAGTTTTGGTTTAAGTTCAGTAACACTGACCTCATCCTGAGTGACTTGTCCTTGAACTTGTCTATTCATAATTCAAGACCTGTTTTTCCACTCCGTCCCTGCCCCCACCCCTTCACGCGACACCAAACATGAGTCACGTCGGGCTTTTGTTTCTCCAGCTCGAACGGGGCTGCGACTCCAGGTCACCACTCACGCTGGAAACACAGGGGCACGTGAACCTGGGCTCCCCCCAGGACACCCGGCGGGATGTTTCGAACACCCACAGCCTCTCTGGCCCGGGCGGGGCTCTGAGCCTGGAGGCCCAGGCGCTCTGCAAACACGCGCTCCAGGCCCGGAGCCTCCACCCCGGGCAGCATCCTGCCTTCCCGCCGGGGCCCAGCTGCTGAGGTCTACATGGTACCCCTTTGCTGAGGTCTGCCCCCCAGCCTGTGCTCCACGAGGGCAGTGGGTACGTTTGCTCGGCACTGCAGCCCGATGCCGAGAACATTCCATAACCCCCCGCGGAATGAAAGGACCACGACTTCCTCCAAAGGAAGAGCCTGGTCGGGGAAGAAAACCCGGCTCCCGGGCAGAATGAGAACCCTGAGCGCGGGATCAGGCCACGCACGTCCTGAGGCAGGGCGGGCGTCCCCTCTGCTTCCCAGGAGGCTGGGGGACCACGGTGGTGGGGGCAGGGGAGGCGGGAACACTTGACTCTGGATGCTGAGGCACCTTTATTTTCTAAAAGCGGGACAAGCCATCATTGCCTGCATCCCAGTTACTTCTGCTCTTGGGCTGAGCTCCCCTCCCCCGCACCCGGGGCACCAGCCTTCCTCCCACACCCCAGCCTCCCGGGACTGGCCCTGCTGGGCTCCACTTCCTTCCCCACAGCCCCCACCCCCACCCCGGAGCTGTACTCCTGACGGGCCACCGGGCCAGATGCTTCCCCAGGAGCCACAGGGGACAACACTCACGGCCCCAGAGAGGCAGGTGATGGAGGCCTGAGCGACTTGGGCTGTTTTGTTGCTTGAGCGTGTCATGACTCATCTTTTCCAGGTGAAGCTCAGAAAGTCTACGTGTCTGGCCAGGTGTCCCCAGCCAGGAATGAGAGTTGTGACATTCGAATCTGGGTCCTGGCACTCCTTGCTCCCTTCCTGTTCCGTGCCCGTCTGAGAGGCCTGGCCAGGAGGGTCACTTGCCCCGACGGGCCTCTCCCTGGGCACTGCCTGTCCGGGCAGCTCCCCCCACACCCAGAGGGAGGACCAGGGGAGCTGAGCACAAGTTTCCTGGCCTCTTTCCAGCCCACAAGGCCAAACACATCCATGCACACTCCGCTGGCCTCACAAGCCCAAGATACAGACACCCACCCCTTTGCAGTGGTGTCGCCACCTAGGACTCGGAACACAGAAACGGGGCCGGGACGGAGGTTTGGAACCACACAGCAGAGGGCTAACTCAGCTCTGTCCTGCAGAGCCTGCGAGGCCAGGGATGCCGGCCACCACGTGCCCTGGGAAATGGCCCTGCGTGGTGGGTACAGGGGTGTCTGCGTCCTCAGGTCTGAGGTCCCCTCTCGATCTGTGGGGTGCTCACCTTGTCCTTCAACGTGCCAAGAGCACAACTAGAGTCAGGAGGCCTTTGCAGATGAGCAGTGGGCTCCGGGAGAGAGAGGGGGCTGAAGACCTGGCTGCGCCTCCAGAGTCCCTGAGGTCCTGTGAGCCCAGGGCCCTTAAGGGACCAAGTGAAGGGAGACCCAGCTAGACTCCTGGTTACAAAGAGACCCCGCCTCTTGTTCTCAGGCCCTAGAGACACCAGAACAGGTAACCCTCACCTCCCCGGGGTCCCCTAAACCCATTTATGTGGGTCAGTTGTTCAGAGGTCTAGAAGCAGGTGGCAGAGAAAGTCACACCTGACTCAGCCTTCGGTCTGAGCGATGAGACGGGGCTGTTCTGACTTCATCCCGATGCTCCAACTGACCCAAAGGCATCGAACCATCAGGGGCACAGTCTCTTGCTTTTCTCGGCACCCCCCCCCACCCCATTGTCTTCTGTCAACTGGGAGGACTCAAGTTTGTTCCAAAGAGTCGTGTGAGAGCGCTACGCATGGGCAGAGGTACTCCACGCTGCATTTTCCGTGGAAAGCCATAGTTCTGGGAGCGCTAAGGTTTCCCGTGGACACCGGCTGGGCTACCAGCACATGAAACACGAGCCCCAGAGCCTGGAGGCAAAGGCAGGTGCCGCCGACCGCTCTGCTGAGCCGGGCAGGAACTTCTTAGCTGACCGGGCCTGCCCTTTAGTCATCTGCTAGCTCACTAGCCCTGCTCCTCAGTCATCTGCGTGCCGCCTGTACGAGGTGACTCGTCAGGTTCTAAACGCGGAAGTGACACGACACTGAACAGCCGGACGTCTTACTGTCCCTGCTTGATGGTCCTGGGGGGAGCAGTAAGCGCTGGACTTCGAGGGGTGTCCGTCACCCCACATTTCCTGCCACCCCTGAGCGCCGTCGGGAGCGGCCGCTCCTAGTTCCCTCACTGCTGGGGCGGGGGCTCCCCGGCCGTGGGGGTGGGATTCGCACACAGAGGGGGGCAGGGAAATAGCCCCTTACCTGTCTTTTGTTCTCTCGCCCCGGATGCGTAAATGCTGGAGACAGAAGCAGCGCTCAAGGCCAGCGGGAAAGGCTCGGGCTTTGGCCTTGGCCTTGGTGTCGGGGAAAGCAGGGCACGTGTGGGGGACAGAGGCCCTCGGTCCCAGGGGTCCCTCTGCTCGCTCCCCCAGAAGCAGCAGAGGTCTGCTGCGGTGCGAAACCTCCCGGCTTTTACAGGCTGTACAGAACTTAAAAAGCAAACCAGAGGGCGCACCCGGCAGGCGTGATCACAGCCCCGCGGCCTCCTCCTTGACGGCCGACCGGGAACTCTTCCACCTTTCAGAACCGGCACGTCTGACTGCGGGGCCGTGTGAGTGAGTTGAGAACCACAGCAAGCGCGTCTGTGACGGAGCAGCGAGGAAAGAGTTCGCTTTCTTCTGCGGGTCGCTCAGCGGCCCCGCTGTGCAGGGCTGGCACCCACACCGCTCGGCCCGTGGCCCCGGCCCACCAACGCCCTGTCCCTGACCACTGTGTCAGCCCCTCGCCCCAGTGTCCCCGGGGAAATCCACCCTGCCACCCCCTTCCTGTCACAGGAGCAACACGGCTCCTCATTCAAAGCATCAGACGAGGGGAACCCACATTCCAAAGACCAGCGGAGAAACACAATCATGAGGCTTAAATGACGGGGGATAGAGAGCAGGACCCCTATTTTCTTCTTTTCTTTTCTTTTTTTTTTTTTGCCTTTTTGTCTTTTTGCCTTTTCTAGGGCTGCTCCTGCGGCATATGGAGGTTCACAGGCTAGGGGTCAAATCGGAGCTGCAGCTGCCGGCCTACACCCCAGACACAGCAATGCAGGATCCGAGCCTCATCTGCGACCTACACCGCAGCTCACGGCAACACCAGATCCTTAACCCACTGAGCAAGGCCAGGAATCGAACCTGCAACCTCATGGTTCCTAGTCAGATTCGTTAACCACTGCGCCACCACGGGAACTCCAGGACCCCTATTTTCTGAAGCAGAACTTGTCACATTTCATGCTGAGTGACACACAGGAGGGTAGCTCTGTGGTTTCATATGCAGTGGACGGAGGGCCCACGGCACAGTGTGTGTGTCGTGGTGCTGACAGGCCAGCGCTTTATCCCAAAAGCTGCCCGGGTCCCGTAACAGGTAACGTTGCAAACAAAATGTGAAAAGCTAATCCTTCACATGTTTAAATCATCAAAATGCAACCCATCAACACACATGGCTACACTTCTGCTCCCCTGTGCAAAGCTCCCTCCTCTCAGCAGGAGCCCCAACTCTCTTGCGCTTCTTAGACCAGACTTTAGAAACTGAGCGATGCCATTCTTTTTTTTTTTTTTGTCTTGGGTGTTCCTGGGTCAGGGATGGAACCCTTGCCACAGCAGTGACCTGAGCTGCTGCAGTGACGATGCTGGGCCCTTAACCTGCTGAGCCACCAGGGGCCTCCAGAGCGATGCGATACTGTGTCACCGCACAGTCATTTTCTAAGTTTGGAAGCACCTTCCCCAATTCTGTTTTCACTTCGACCTGAACTAAGTCCTGGGTTCAGGCATTTGGAGGTGGAGGGGGCTTCTCACGGGACAGGGGAGAAGAGCACTCACCACTGGGCTGGCCCGCGCCGAGCTGGCTCTGGAGGAGGCGCGGGAGCTGGACTTGAGCTGGCCGCTGTGCTCCGAGGGCTGCCCACACAGCCGGCCGGGACAGTCGGACAGAAACAAAGAACAGGTCAGCAAAGGCAGGAGGAGGACCGAGGCCCCGCGCAGCCCAGAGGAAGGCAGGCGAGGGCGCGGGGAGTGTGGCCAGCACCGGCCCCCCAGGAACGGGAACGAAGCTGCTTCCCGCTCAGGCCACTCAAAACACAGGGCTTAATCATGCTATCAGAGGAACACACAATTCCGGGTTAGGAGGGGAGAGCACACACAGCATCTGATCGGCTGGGGTGCGGAGGACACCTCGTTTCTGTGCAGAGAAGCATCCCTCTGCGAGGAAGGGGCTGGCCTGGAGACCGTGAGCCGTGACGCCGGCCCCCACCTGGCACAGACCCGGAACGGGGCCAGGGCGCCTGGTGTTGGGGAAGCGGAAAAGCTGGCTTGCCTATTCTCTTTCTACGTGAAAACCTGATACGATTGAGGCTTCATACAGAATCGGGCCTGGCTTATTGGAGAGTCACATGACCGTCTATCTGGTTGCTTGTGTGCCTACGTGTCTATCCACCCACCGAAACTTTCTCTCTTTTTCTCTCCTTCCTGCATTTTTGGCCGCCCCGAGGCATACGGAATTTCCTGGCCAGGGATCAGATCTGAGCCGCAGTCGTGACCTAAACCACAGCTGCGGCACCCTCTCTTTTGCTGGAGTCAAAAACACCAGCCACTCACGTACCTGGAAACTTCCTCTTAGTTTTGATGTGTATTCACATTTGTTCTAGCCCTAAATATACCTGCCCCTGAAAAAAAACTTCTCACCTTCCTCTTGAGCTAGGCAGGGTCGGGGGAAGGTGGCAGGGGAGGCAGGATTTCAGCACCCGGGGGGGTCTGAGCAGCCAGTCAGGCCCACCGACTGGGCTCCACCCGGGCCTCCCCACCTGCGGCAGAGCCCCCGCTGCACATTACAAGGAGCTGCCGCACTTCAGGGGTGCGTGTGCAACACTAGCGCAGATACCCTCACCAAGTTTGCCTGGTTTTCCACCCGCGTGGAATTGCCGAGGGCTGCGTCTGTGTCTGTTTTGTTCCCTGCTGAATCCCCAGCGCCCAGACAAGGCCTGGCGCGCAGCGGGCACTGGAGGAGTACTTGCTGGAGGACCCACTACAACGTGAAGCGCCTTGGTCCAGACGAGCAAGCTCTCGAGACCGTCCTGCCTAACCTCCTGGCCCTGCTGGATAAACAGTTACTGTGTATTTACACACACACTGTGTAAGATGCTGTCTCGGCCGCACAGACCACGCGCTCTACACGGACCACGTGTGAGAGTCACTGCCGCGTGTGGCGTGTGTACGAGAAATTTACCAGCATTCCCAGCCTCGCCTTTCAGCTTTATTGTTCAAAATAAAGGAAGACGCCTAACGTCAGCCTTGAAAGCAGAAGTATTTCGCCTCTGGGTTTGCTGCTCCGAGGGAGGAACACCTGCCCCCTGCAGACAAGTTCTAGTATGTTCCGTGTCACTGGTTTACGGTGCAGAGATAGGACAGACTGCTGTTAACAGGGCTTGTTTCCAGCCCAAGTCTCCCCAGCTCCTGAGTCAAAAACTGCTCTGAAGTTGCCTGATCTGACCTGATCACTCGGCAAAGGATTAGCATAAAGTCTGCCTTGCTGCGGTCTGTGTGGCACCTCGGGAGTCACCGGTATGATGGAGGCGGCGTGGCCAAGGTGGGCTGACGGGAGGTAGAAAGGTCTGAGTCCAGGGTCCGCCTCTTATCGGCCACGAGACCTGGTTCGGGTTACGTAGCCTGTCATCAGCACCACGAAATAAGGACACTGACCGCCCAGGCTGAGGATTTCGCAAGAGAAGGCAAGCCGGCTTCCCCCTGCTGTCACTTTCTGCTGGAGACAACGCTCATGGCTCCTGGTCACGACAGCGTCCCAAAGGGTCAGAACAACTAAAAAGGCCACTTGGCACACAGCCCAGGTCCTTCCTCCAACGCACCCACCTTAGCACTGGGAGGAGGATGAAAACAGGGAGGTTTTCAAGCAAAACTGTTTTGCGTCCAAGACCTGGTCACTTAATCGTTAACTAATTTAACTAGTGAGTCATTTAATTGTAAACACCTACTGCGTCTGAGGCTAACTTCTTGGGAGAACGGGGACGGGGACAAGACTTTCATGGTGGGCTCAGCACTGTCCTGTGCAGACTTGGGGTCAGCCTGGACTCTGAGGTCACCACCAGAGGGACCCCCAGCCCCCTCACAAGGGCAGGTGCGTTTGTCAGCAGCCACAGCTCCGAGCTGATGGAGAGCCTGGCAGGCTGCGCTCCCGGGCGTGGGGAGCTCCGCATCCGCTGGGCTGGACGCCTCGGGGAGGGGAGGTGGGGGGGGACCAGAGCTTAGCGGCCCTGCCCTCCCACTCAGCCTGCTGATCTGCGGGCACCGGATGATGGCCCAAAGATCCCCAAGGGGACTTTACCCCGGGGTTCAATGTGTCCCATTTAATCCAACAGATGTGTACTGTGTGTGCCTTCTTTGTGGGAGGGCAGCGTTAGTGCAGAAACAAAAAAAATGTGTTTTCATTCTTTTATTTCTTCTGCACAACGTGATCCCAGGGGCATGCAGCCCCACGTTAGGCCTGCTTTACCTTCAAAGCCATCCCTCCTGCCGGAGGCTGAAAGCCCAACATAACAACACAAGAGCCATCGGCAGTGCCAGGAAGCACCCTGACGGCCGGGAATCAGCTGCTCAGCAAAGCTCCTCTACAGAGGTGACGTTTAAAGAGAATCCACGGTGTACATCCTGCCAGACACTCGAAAGAAGTTCTGCCTGGGTCACCAGAGATCCACATCGCGCTTGGGAAGCGCATTCTCTGCAAGAATTAGGGCGCTGTCTCTTACGGAGAAAAGAAAACCATTTAGCTGCCTTCTTGCCGTCATGTGGGCCAGAGCTATTTCATCCACTCCAAAGGGTTTAAGAGCTTTCTCAAGGCCTCAAAAATATTTAAGAACTGGGAAAAAGACTTAAAATAGTGGGCTCCACCCCACTAAAATGTACTCAATATGAAATTAGCTGGTGTTTAATTAGATGTCAAAAAACCCTCATGGTATGCCAATCACTAGGTTTAATATTTATAAAAATTCACTCTGAAGAAAACTGTAGGTGACCTTGGCTTACTTCATGAGAATTCCCCAGTCTTCACGGTGACTGGAGAAACTGACTAGATCATAAAACTGGATTATTTAGCCAATTGATTAAGTAACCAATAATTTTCTTTTCTTTTCCCTTTTTTTTTTTTTTTTTTTTAGGGCCACACCCACGGCCAGGGATCAAACCCGCAACCTCATGGTTCCTAGTCGGACTCGTTTCTGCTGCGCCAGGACGGGAACTCCAGTAGCCAATAATTTTCAAAAGCACTTTCAAGTATTTCTTAGTGAGCCCTCACAGTTTGTATGGGACGAGGAGAATCTCTTTTTCTTTGTTTTTTTTTAGCTTGAGGCATGCTGTGGCTTGATGTGAGATCTCGGTTCCCAGGCCAGGGACTGAACTCGAGGCCGCAGTGGTGAAAGCACCACATCCTAAACACCAGGCTGTCAGGGAGCTCCGAGGATGCATATTTACAGGATTCGTGGAGCATCCTTGGTGCCCAGGAGCATTTGCCTCTGGGGACTGCCCCCCGGGGCTGATGCCATTTCAGCCGGTCCTCAGGCCAGGCCGGGAGCTCCCTCACGTCCAAGGGCGGATCCCATGTTCCGTTTTGTTTACCTTTATCCTTCATTCATTTGCCTATTTTTTTCCTTTTTTCTTTTCTTTTTTTTTGCTTTTTAGGGCTGTACTCTCAGCACAAGGAGGTTTCCAGGCCAGGGGTTGAACCGAAGCTACAGCTGCTGGCCTAAACCACAGCCACGGCAATGCCAGACCCTTAACCCAGTGAGGGGGGCGAGGGATCGAAGCTGCCACCCCATGGTTATGAGTCGGATTTGCTTTCGCTGCGCCACAATGGGAGCGCCGTCATTTGCCCTTTTTTGTTCATTCGACAACTACTACGTTTCCTGTGCAATTACTACACCCTTATTGTGAAAGCCTATCCCTTCGGATCCCCTGAAGGGGTGAAAAGACAGCAAAATTAAAAAAAGGTAATTCCAGGAGTTCCCGTTGTGGCACAGCGGAAGGGAATCTGACTGTGAACCATGAGGCTGCGGGTCTGATCCCTGGCCTTGCTCACTGGATTAAGGATCCCGTGTTGCTGTGAGCTGTGGTGTAGGTCGCAGACGCGGCTTGGATCTGGTGTGGCTGTGGCTGTGGGGTAGGCCAGCAGTTGTAGCTTCAATTTGTCCCCTAGCCGGGCAACCTCCCTATGCCGAGGGTATGGCCCTAAAAAGTCAAAAGACAAAAAAAAAAAAAAAGAAGAAGAGCAAGAAAAAAAAGGAAATCCCATGCAAGTCTGAGACTTTAGATTTATCTTCCTCAATCATCCAGAGGTGAAAACAACTGGTGGCCTGTTGAATTCCCTTTCTGCCCTTTTATTAACTGGAGCTGACCTCACGGGGGCTGCAGGGAAAGAGCGGATGAAGCTCAGCTGAGGTTAGTCCTTCCCCTTTGACCGCAACGTACTCGGATGAGTGAGGACGTTAAACTCCCCACCAAAGGTTACACGACTCACATTATCCGTGACCTTTAGTACCACGGGAGACTGAGATGAGAAGTGCTTTCTCCCTGTAACTCGGGTTAGTTATCTCCCAGGGCCGGAGCTGTGCTGAGCAAGTCACCCCAGGGTCATGCAGCAGAAATTTCAGGAAACAAAGAAAGTGCCTTACAGCGTAGGAGCCGCAGGCACTGCCCCGCCGAGCCCCAGCGAGACTGCTCTCACCCAGCACGGATGCCTGTGACGAAAACAGACGGTCAGAACAGGGCATCCTTCCTCTCGCCATCGGCGCCCAGGAGACACTGAAACGTAAGCTAAGGAAGAGTGACGCGCGCCAAAAACAAGTCCCGAAAAACATCACGATGGAAGGCATGCAGGGAAGGCTCAAAACCACTCCACAGGCAAACCCTGGGCAGCAGAACCGCCTCGTGCAAACAAATCTAAGGGAGAGAAGTTTTAGCTGCTCTCAACCGGCATGCAGTGGAATGTCCAACAAGCCTTTAAACCTATGACTCTGAAAAATATTCCTTGCTGAGTAAAAACTCGTGAATCCAGATTTAATCCAGATAGTTCAAAGGCCCTGAATGTTGTCATGGTATCCTCATACTTGATGCTTAGAAAATGCCTCCAGTAGGAAGTGACTTTGGAATCAGATGGCATGTTGATTAGAGTCCAATACTTTACAATTCCTTAAGGACTGCCAGCTAAAGAACAGAACACATCGTTAACTTGGAAACCCGAAGTAGTTAACCACGGAGGGTAGAAAAGAGTTTACGGAACCGTCAGTGGAGACGTCGAACTTGGCCCAGCTTTGAGGAACCGTAATGTTCCCTAGTTCCCCTTAAGGACACAGCTGGTTTGCTGGGCCAGTTACACATCTAATCATAAGCATGCAATCTGGTGGAAATTCAGAAAGTTATTAACAATTAGGTGCAGCTGCTTTGATTATTTAAGTTTCCCACAGGGCATAACTACCTTGTATTTAAAACTGGAAATTTCCAAAGTAGGGTATAATGGATTACCATTCCTTAAGCTTACCAAAGCAATGAAAAGCCATCTTTCTTTTCGCTGAGATTAAGTAAATGCTACAGACACTTCATTCCAGTCTAACAGTCCTATACAAACACGTGTCTTGCTCAGCTATTGTCAGTTATCAGGAGAAACAAAACTCAGGTGCGCCAAAGGGTGGTGCATGTGTAAGATCCACGTAGAGGAGTCATTCACCCCCAGAAAAGCTGCAAACAGGTTAAGTCTACCACACTCAGAGCAGGTGCGCGTGGTGTGAGGGGTGCGCATGCGCGGTGGGGGACGGGGGGGCGGGGCGGGGGGAGTGCGGTGGGAGGGGGGCAGGAGTGGGAATGGGGGTGGGGTCGGGAGAGGGGGTCGGGGGCACCGGTGGGGAGGGGTGGGGTGTGGGCAGCACACGCACCCGGTAACTCCCAGCCGGCCGGGCAGCGCTGCACAGATAGAAGGGCTGGAGGATGAAAGCAAAGGGCAGGTTTTTAAACCCTTGAAAAAACCGCAACGAATAAGAGTGACAAGGAAATCGCGATGCTTCGGGTTATCAGGTCGGCGGAGTTACTGTACAACTGTCAGGAGAAAACAAAAGGGCCACGGAGGTACTGTGCTTGCGACAAAGCTGGTCCGTGGAAATTCGCATTTACGGGAAAAGTAAACAGGATGATTTTTAACGTTGGTAAAAACTTCCCCAGAATGTCTGAAATGTGACTCTTTTCTGGTCATTTCTTCTCAGGCATTCCTGGAAGGAAGGCTCGGGGAAGGAGCCAGAACGGTGAGGAGGTAAACAACCCCAGCACCCTGGAACCCCACAGCCCCAAATCCCCGGCAAGGACAGCCCTGGGGGTCCTAGGGGACAGATGCCCCCCAGGAACCTCGCGGCACAGAGAGCCTGTCTCCTTCTCTCAGAGGATCCCAGGGAGCGTCTTCATCAAGATGCCGAAGACGCCGGGAGCCGCGCCCGGAACACGGCCAGGCTGAGACACGGGCCGTGCGGCCGCAGGGACGCCGGGGCGGCTCACTGGTGGCGAAGGCTGGGCTCCCCGCGGCATCAGGACCCATTTCCAGGCAGAGGCCGCGGGGAGCCCAGGAGCCCAGGGAGGGAGGGGTGTCTCGAGGGACCTGACCGCGCCCTCCTCAACGTGATGGACTGCGGCTGCCTCCTGCGGGAACAGGGCTGGGACACCTGGAGCTGAAAAGGCCCCGCACCTCGGGGCATCTCGGGGCCGGCCTTGGGAAAACAGGAAGCAGAGGGCGGGCCGGCCGGAGAAATAAGGCCCTTCTCCCGCTTTCCAAGACGGAGGAGTCAGATCATGCCCAAAGCCTCCAAATTGCTTCCTGCACACATTTACAAGAGAAAACTGTTTTTTAAAAAAACAAAGGAAACCCCAAATGGGGAACAATTGCTGGAAAAGGAGGAGAGACCCGAGAGACCAATTTTTTGGACCTGAGCTTTTAAAAATTTACATTTAGCATATCCTCCTTTTTCCTAAACTTTTTTTTTTTTTTTTTTTAAAAAAAGGTCTTAAATTATTTTTGATGATGTTGTAAAAGGCTGAGAAAAGTCTCGGCAAGTTAGTCCAGCCGACCGAAGCACCTACGGGGCCGTGCCCTTTGGACCTCACACAGAAGAGGGTGACACACCCCCGTCCTTGCGAGGAGCCAGTGCGGCGATACGATACGCAGGAGGAAAGCGGAGGGAGAGCCGCGGGAAAACAGGAGGGCAGACCTGGTTTCCATGCTAGGCACACAGGGGTTTGGGAGCAAGGCCACGACTGGAAAGCCTGCGATCGGAGCAGGAAAGTGCCTGTAATCCGAGAAAATGGGCCGGAGGGGAAGACAGGCTTATGGCTCAATTTCAGCTCAAAGGCATCGTTGAGTCACACAAAATCTACTTCCACAACAAAACCGGTGACATGCACTCACAGGGAAGAGAGAGGGAGCGAGGGAAGCACGTCCGGTTAGCGTCCGAAACTGTTAGGTGGGGCCTAGTTAGTCCTTTTGGGGCTGCACACAGGCAAACGTCGGTTTTATTCATTTTAACCGTTAGCAAGGACACAGGAGTGTGGAAGGCCTCTCTAATTCAAGTTCTTGTTTTTAAAGTTTGGTGGGAAAAACTCACAATGAGGAATTAACAGAGATATTATTAAACTCTCTGTAATAAAGTATCTCACTGGAGATGACCTCTGGCTTGGCCTCCTTGGTGATACCATCTGACGCATGTGTGTCCGGAATTCAGAGAAGACATGATGGGTTCAGTGGTGTGATGCTGAGACCAGCAGTCTAACAGACCCCAACATTTCTGGGGAATATTCCCATACAAGTTCATAGTGTCCCCAGATAAAACGGTCTGTCCAAATCAGAGGACCCTTGAAGAGGAAGCTGGCCGTTTCAGATTTCTGTGTCAGCCGTGTTCCACTAATGGGACAAGCCCAGGACGGCCCTTAAAGGTGATGAAGTGGTTCTGCTCAGGTAACCTGACGGTGCCTTAAGACTGTCCACCAGCCCTGGAAGATCTCTCATTAACTCTGGCTTCTTGGTCCTATGCCTCCAATAAGCTACAGCCCCATGCCCTGAGGGGCAGGCGCGTGAACTCTGGGGCGGGCAGGGAGAAAGATTCTAACATTTAGCACACGCCCTGAACTCGTCCCAGTGGTTGGGAGAAGGCCCTGCGTAGAAGCCATTCTGCCAGCGCGCAGTGTGTCACAGGGTGGGAGCCAGGCAGCCACGCGGGCACGCCAGTGCCCTCGGCCTCCCCCCAGCTGTGTCCTCCTGTCTGTCAAGGGTTTGCTTTGACACATCTCAAAGACGGGAGGGGTTCTCGGGAAGAGTCCCTGACGCGGGTCCACGTTTTTCAGACGTTTCAGCGCCACGCGCCTGCACGAGACCTTCCCATCCCTGGCGTTAAAGAGAATCCAAGCAGCCAGTGCGCTGCAGGAGCAGCTACGGCAGCTGCGCAGCCTGGGAACTGCCCGCACGGCGCTGAGGGTGGCGAATGAGGGGGACATTTACCAGGCAGGGACGTGGGGGGGACACAGCCCGGAGCAGTTCCGATGTCTCCTGTTGGGAATGGGTCAGCTCCACCTTTGACCTTAACACTGCGGACGTGGGTCATTCCTCCCACATGAACTTGAATGAGACGCACGTATGCTGAACACTGGGCAATCCTTCACCTCCGCGTCTTAAATACCTGTCACCATCTTCTACGTTTAAGATGGCATCTAAGCCCGGAAAGTGGGGAGGAAGGAGTTTTCTGATGACAAGTGCTCTTTAAGAGCAAAATCTCCCACTGGATTAGGAAAATGCACCACCACTTCAAGGTGGGGGACCCGCCCATCCTTCGGGGTTGACAGCTGACTCTGTGCTCAGTCAGAACTCGCTTACTGGCGAAGGAAGGGACCGTGTGTTCATTAGCATCGGGGGTTGGGAGGTAGCGGTGGGAGTTTGCAAAGTGGGCACAGTTGCTGGCCGCCCAGCTGCCAGCCATGTCTGAAGCCTCCTCCCCAACCCCTGCAGCAGGAGCAGAAGAGGGACGGGGCTGCGGCGTGGCAGGGGAGAGGACGGAGGAAGGACTGGGGTGAGACGACACGGGCTCTACCTGGCTAGTTTGGATGTTGTCTTTTTTCTCCCTGTGTATTCCTGAAGCTTCCGCTGGTATTCTTTGTTGTGACACTTCTGGCAAAATGAATCTCTCCCTCTCATCGTATTGACTATTGTGCGAGCGGATCCCACAGGTGGGTCTGCCTTCTATTCTCGAAGTGAACGCTCCCAGAGGGCCTAACTCATCTGCTTCCCTCTGTAGGTTTTCCTACCTACACTTGCTCCCTAATGTCCTCTGAGTGAACACGAACCTCACTGAGGACAAACAAGCCTCACCCACTAGGGCTCTTAAAGGGTTTAGAAACATTTGCCTATCCAGACTGACGTATATGCTTAAGGTACGGGAAGGAGGGCTTTTGTGCAGACACTTGGGTTGGACTGGATTTTCGTTCCAAGTCTAGTCCACCCCTGAGAAACTGCCACAAGTATGCATGTCGCCTGCAAAGTAGTTCTGCTTTCAAGAACTCTCAAGGAAAGAAATTCAGGGCTTTCTTCTTCTTCTTCTTTTTTTTTCCTTCTGATTAATTCCAACTACTAAACATCCACGTACTTTCACCGTACCTAGCTTACCACCACAATTCGTACTCAAACACTTCCATCTGAACTGGGGGTAAATCTGAATTAAATGTATCATGTTAATTACCATGTGAATTCCCCGAAACTGACTTTAACACGTATCCAAGTGAACGTGTGTAAACAGACAGTAAAAGAGCAGAGAGCGCGTACACACACAAGAGGGCATGCTACGAAACCTGTCGTTTCTGAAGGGCGGATGCGAAAGATTTAAATGGAAACCAACCAACGTCTCGTCCCGGGCAGCTGATGACAACGTAGAGAACCTGCCGTCACCGCCGTAGCTGGAATTCTGGGCAGCAGAGAAGACAGCGTCAATGATGAGCCTGTCCGTACCCCCCCAAAGCACCACCTGTCCCGGTTAAAGGCAAACCTGAAATCAGGCAACCAAGCCAGTGTTGGGAATGCCGACGCGGCTGGGGATCGGACCTGCTCACTTCTGCAGAAACGCTTAACAACTGGAGGTTCGAAGCTCCGTTGTACGCTTCAGTGTTTCTGTCTCAGTGATGACATGTCCTTTGGCTATTGTTATGATTGAATTATTATATTTAAAGTGAACTATGTATTACTTGTAACTACTTACTGAAAATCTCAGGATGCAACACCTGTACCCTCTTAGTCTAGACTTTCCATGGTACAGATCTTCTTAGGTAACTGAAATTCCATATACTGCACACTTTTCACTCTTTCCTCAGCCCAGCATACCTGGGGGCTACAGCTCAGCCCCAAAGCTCCAGGGAGGTGAGTGGAACCTGAGAGAGGGCACCCCCTTGCAGCTGGAAACCACCCACAGAAAGCTATGTCCCACAGGGTCTTAACACACACTTCATAATGATCAGATCAATCAAGATCTGGGGTGGGGAGGGTTGTGTGTGACTAGTTACAAACGAAGGGCTAGAGAGCAGTTCTCCATGGAGACTGTGAGTTCCCTGATGGAGGAAAGAGACATTTCCAAACCCCCATCATCAGCCTGGGCCTCTTATTCCTTTCCACAGACAGGTGATTTCCACACCTAAGACACTGCTCATTCCCATCCAGTTTTTCTCCAAGCCCATCCCTCCCTGGTTCCTGGACTTTTCTGCTCCTGAAGAAGATGCTGCATCAGATGTGGGCTCTGACTCTTCAGTTATTCTAGTCCCTGATCATCAAATCAGTTTCACCTCCAATTTCACTCTGGGATGAGCAGCTTTATAATCAAATTCTTTGTACTGGATTTCTAGAGGCTTTATCTTAACTCAACCATAAGGCACACTTCATGTCCACATAAAAACCCAGGATTTAAAACATCTGGACATTTGTGCCACGTGGAGCCCGATCCCATCTTCACTGCCACAAATGTGTTGGCAACCATCCGGCTGGAATGTTTTACAGAAGAACGTCCTGCAGGGCAGAGGCTGGACCAAAGAGCTGCTCAAGTAGCTCCTACCTCCGTGATTCTTTGTGATTGACATGGTGAAACTGTGCATTTAGGGTGAAAAGTTACTGCCTCGTCAATACAGCCCCAACAAGTGGGGGAGTGGGAGCATCAGGGAACACTGCAGCTCTTGTCCTAAGCTGCCAGCACCAAACGGCCTGCAGGGACCCTGAGCACAGGCAGCGAAATGGCCAACATCTCACGAGAACAGAATGGCACCTGCTTGCCTCTGTTCCCGGAGTGCTGTATTACCTTCAAGAAGAACCTAACAGAATTCGACCAAGTCCAAAGGTTCGAAAAGTCCTTGCAAAAAGCAACGTAAATAGGAAAGCGGAGCCATTACACGGGGAGTTTTTAGTTTGGACTGAGAAGAGCTTCGCTGAAACAGAAGAGCAGGCAATTCTTGATAAGGAGGAGAGGGTAAAACCCGACCAGCAGGTTTCAGAGGACAAAGATGGGGTCGTGTTACTCCTTTGAAACCTGATGATACAATTTCAATATATATATATGATATTTCTTAAGAAAATATAATTAAGTGAAAATAAATATTATTTTATACAACTAGTCAAATTTAGTACCACAAGAAAATAAATGAAACCAATGTAAGAACAGGAAGATTTTAAACAATTTTTTCTTTCTGCACTCGTGGCATGCGGAAGTTCCTGTGCCAGGGATTGAACCTGAGCCATAATGGTGACAATGTCGAATCCTTAACTGCTAGGCCACTGGGGAACTCACGACTTTCGATAATTGAATATATGAGAGATGGGCAGCAGGTCCCCAAACTGAATGAAGATGTGTCTAGTGTGACCAGCTGCCATCCTCAGTGACCTCCTTGATAAAGCCCAAGCCTGCCCCTCGTCTCGCTGCCCTACTGTTGGTTCCTTCCTTTCTCTCTCCCGCCAGTAGAGCATCTCCCGGCTCTTCTTCTGCCTCCGGTCCCCAAAGTGGGAGCAGTCCAAGCGCAGTGTTCAGGAAAACACAGGCTGTAGTGCATGCGTCTTTGAAACGCCAAGTGAGAGTGTGGAGAGCTGCATCTAAAGCAGGACCTACTGAGTATGTGCACTGTACACATACACCTGGGGCAAGAAGAGAATGAAGGAGCTGGTGCTGAACGCCAGGCCTTTTAACTTTCAAGAGAGTCGAGTCCTCTCAAGAGGGATCTCACAGGAACACTGGGAATGTCAGACGATGCCCAGTTGAGGAACGTCAACTGGTTGCAAAACATTAGCTTTCATTCGTCACGCGCTCAGAAGGGGGGGCAGAGGGAGGAAAAAAACCCGAAGAAGCTAAATTTGGCAATCCTTTAAAAAGCTTTGCAGCAAATTGTTTGACGTTTGTGTCATGCAAATTTACTCTACTAACCCTGCCAGATCTTCGACTCAGGGACTGTGATCCATATAATTCGCCATCATAACCATTTGTCTGTTACAATGAAGAAAAGGAGAAAAACCGCCGTCAGGATACAAATGGAGGCACAGGTGCAGAGCCATGAGGGAGAATGAGGCAGATGCAGACTGAGCTTTGGGAGTGAAGCGGCTGCACAGGCCCCGGACAGCACCCACCCCAGCCTGCCCCCAGGCCTCGGGGCTTCTGATCTGCTGCGCTAGGTCTCGGGAGAAACCAGCCTCAACGGAGAATCAGAGTCCTCTCAGTGTCACTGGTGACTCAGGGCCCTGGCTCGGGGACAGGCGGCAATGCCAAGCCCCCAGGGAGTGGAGCTTGCGGGGCCTGGCCTGGGCACACTTGCTTTCCTGGGCAGTGTTCAGTTCCAGCTTTGCGGTGATGCTGTGAGAACCCCAGCCCGCGAGGGGCCTGAATGCCAGCAACTGGACTCAGTTCGTTTTCAGGTCCTCACTCGGCATGAAGTCCCTCAAAACTACGGCTCATTATGAAGAGGTATTGACAAGACTCAGAGGTAGCGTCCACTCAATTGATGACTAAACCAAACATTCATCATGGAAAAAACGTTGAGCGTGGCATTCTATCCCCTATATTAGGTTTTTTGTCTTTTGTCTTTTTAGGGCCGTACCCGTGGCATATGGAGGTTCCCAGGCTATAGGGGTCGAATCGGAACTGCAGCTGCCGGCCTGCACCCCAGCCACAGCAACACCAGATGCGAGCGGAGTCTGCAACCTACACCACAGCTCCCGGCAACATCGGATCCTTAACCCGCTGAGCGAGGCCTGGGATCGAATCCGCAACCTCATGGTTCCTAGTCGGATTCGTTTCTGCTGTGGGAACTCCTATATTAGTTTTTCATTCATCTAGTCCTACTACGTTATTTTTCAAAATGGAATCTAAGGACCTATTTCATGATTTCATAATTTGTTCTCCAGAAAACAAGAGAACGATTAAGTTAGGTGTATGCCTGACTCTCTTCCCAATTGCCAGCCAAATCTTGGGCTTTCTAGAACTGCTCTCATTCACCTATAAGGAAATTTCTGATTCAAGATAAGAGCTGTCAGGCTGTCCGGGACAGAACCAGCTCCCTCGAGATGGAAAAAGGAGGAGCAGCCCACACCACTGCCGAAACTGGAAGGAGATGCCAGGGGGTGGTGGGTGTGAGTCCTGATTCCAAGCGGAAGCTTTGTCGTGTGACCTTGAGCAAGTCATTTAACCCACTGGAAGCTCTGTCTCCCCGGCCATGAAAATGCGCCTTGTGACAAATACTGCACGAGGCCCTTGTATGGGTATCGTGTGATTAAAACGAGTACCCGAGGTGCCTAGAACAGCGCCCTTTCACTTTGCTAATACAGATACTTTTTTTTTTCATGCCCACAACATGCAGAAGTTCCCAGGCCAGGGCCTGAATCCACACCACGGCAGTGACCTGAGCTACAGCAGTGACAGGGCTGGATCTTTAACTGCCAGGCGACCAAACGCCTGCTTTGCTATGAGATGAGGAAGACGCCTGTGTCACCCGTATAAACCCTCTGGCCTCCCTCGGCCTACGAACTACCTACTGCTTGAGACGAGTTTTTCCTTTTGGTCCTCTCATCCTGTGACTTCACCCGCAGCACAGAGCAGGGGTGGGGGACGGCTGGAAAAGCCAGGGCACTCCTTCAACTGTCCCCTTCGCCTCTGATTTTCCCGAAAATGCGGGAAAAACGCTTCTTTGGAAGCTTTGCTGTGATGCAAATCCCACGCTTTCTGTTTGTGATGAAATCCGCCACAGAGAAAATATCCCTACAACACGGCCCCAAATCCCGGACCTCACTGACAGCATCTCCGTGGGGAGAAGCACCCTGACCTCCTTACAGGGCCCCCCAACATTCTCCTCCTGGGTAGTCTTCCTGTGTTGGATTTAGAAGCGTGGTGCTCTTTTCTAGGGTGGGGAGAGTGGAAAGTTAACTGCGACGGCATGAGAATAAAAATTCCCCAGAGGGCATATGTCAGCTTCATCTTAAGTCAGGTCTCTGGCGGGTCCCCCAGCTTTGCTCGACAGAATTTTTTTTTCAACACTCCTGACTACACCGACCACCTGCATCGTGGTCACGTGCTGTGGCCCCCTGTCCTGGAAACCAGAACACCCAGAGGCCCGGGAATATGCGTTTTAACAAGCTGCCGGGCAGCTCTTCCACACAGTGACATGGAGAAGCACCGCTAAAAGAGAGAACAAAATAAGGAAATTCACAAATCAGCATTTTCTAAAAGAGGGTAAAAGATAGAAGAATGAACGCCCTACCAAAACCAGTTAGTCTGATGGTAACTTTCCATTAGTCGGCTAACAGCTACCACGCATGCCATCAAAGCATCAACCAAATTCACACGTGATCATGCAAAAGGCAACTGTTATTTTTTTAAATTAATAGTTGTGGATAGTTTTCTACTGAGTCAGAAGACAGAGCACCTTCAAGGCCATTAGAGACGAGACACAAAATAAGAAAGGTGACGTCAAAGCTTTTAAGCGCAGTACTTGATATGCTCAGCTTAGTGGGTCTTTTTTGGCCGCACCCACTGCATGCGGAAGTTCCTGGGCCAGGGATTGAACTCGCACCACAGCAGTGACCTGAGCTGCTGCAGCGACAACACCAGGTCCTTAACCCACTACACCACCAGGGAACTCCTCAATTTAGTTTTAAAGTGGAGAACAGCAGCCCCATAAGGAGGCTGAGAGGACAAGTGTCAATGCCCTGTTAATTATCATCTCAAGGGTAAAAATATATCTTAAAAATAGGAATTTGCTAAATAATGTTTCAATGAATGAAGTACAAAAATCTTTTTTTTTTTTTTTTTTTTTGGTTTTTAGGACTGCACTTGCGGCATATGGAGGTTCCCAGGCTAGGGGTCAAATCGGAGCTACAGCTGTCAGCCTACACCACAGCCATGCAGGATCCAAGATGTGTCTTCGACCTACAACACAGCTCACGGAAATGCTGGATCCTTAACCCACTGAGTGAGGCCAGGGATCGAACCCTCAACCTCATGGTTCCTAGTCAGATTTATTTCCACTGCGCCATGGCGGGAACTCCCAAAACCCTTAAAAAAAAAGGTCCTTCAAGTGAACAAGTGTAAAATCTGCTAAAATAATTTCAGTTGAGTCACTTTGATGCTGAGGGTGATGAATGCTGGTGAGATGAAATGTTTCTTTTTTTTAGTGTAATTTAAGTCTACAGGTCTTTGGAAAGCGTGAAGTGCAGAAACTCTTCTAGACCGATGTCAGGAGGGAAATTCTGAATTAAAATCTAAAGGCTTTGTTTTTTTGTTACCGGAACGAGAGTCTTTCTCAAAGCTTCTTTCTGGCCAAAGAGCCAGATGGGGCATTTAATTTGTATGGATACAGATTAGAAAATAATAAAATTTTCATTAGATAAAAAGACCTTAAATTTAATCTTTTAGAGGAAATGCAGAGGCTTTGGGAATTCTCGATCCGATCCGAGTTCCTGGAAAGAAGACACCCTCTTTTGCATCTGGTGTCCGCAGCTGCTGGCCCAGCGCCTGGCACATGGTGGGGCTCACAGACCACGAGCTGAATGCGGTGTTCAAGCACGGATGCCTGGGTTCCAGAGCCTCCCTGAGGAAGAAGAGAGCTCATGCGGGCGGATGCACCTGCTCTCTGGCCCTCAGTCCTCAGGTAAGGACTGGCAGATGGCCTGTGTGTCTTCAAAACAAGATGTGCTTGGCTTTTTAGACAAAGACCCATGAGATCAGTGGAAACGCCAGAGGTTATCTGCCACACGACACTATCAGAATCACGCCACGCACGAAGTCTACCCAACCGTCTCACCCAGGCGTAGGGGCCCCCGAACTCCACGTCGGGCTGCGACTGTCAGAGTGAGCATGGGAGAGAAAAACAACAGAAGAGAGTTGCCAAAAAGCAATTAAAACACACCAGCAACATAAAACATAAAACAGGCAATCTAGAACATCTTAACAAAACTACTTTTTTTTTTTTCCTGATTTTTGGGCTGCACCCACAGCATATGGAAGTTCCCAGGCTAGGGGTCAAATCAGAGTTGCAGGTGCCATCGTGCCCCACAGCCACAGCAACCTGGGATCCGAGCTGCATCTTCGACCTATACCACAGATCATGGCAACGCTGGATCCTTAACCCCCTGAGTGGGGCCAGGGATTGAACCCGAATCCTCATGGATATCAGTCAGGTTCATTACCACCGAGCCACAAGGGGAACTCTGAGAGTTATTTCTTTAGACCAAGAGCATCACGGGCAAGGGCAGGGCATGGAAGCACCAGGCTAACTAGGAAAACCCATCCACTGCTGACTTTCCGCCCTCTCCCCCCTCTGACTTAGCATCCTGATTGTGGACCTTCTCTATGAGATGTTACACCCTAAAGCAAACAGGTTTGATAGCTTGGCAAAGAGTGGTATCCAGCCCAGAAATTTAGCTCATTTCAGATTAAAATCACTGAAAATGAAATAAATGCTGTAAACACCCAAACGGCCACTAACAGTACAATAGTTTTAAGCTTTCTGGGGTCGGGAAACCCTCTGAGAATCTTAAGAAAGTGACAGATTATTTTTCTAGAAACATGCAAATAACTGCCAGATGCTGAATACAGTGTCAAGGAGCATCACAGACTGAAAATGCTATTGGATAGAAAGATTTGGACTCAGCCGCTCTCCTCTGCTTGCTTGAGCTTGAATTAACCAGGTTCTGCTCTCCCTGAATTTCCATCAGAGGCTCCCTGCTCACCGCTGGCCTCCCTAGGGTTGAGCCCAGCGGTCGCGTGAGTCCTGTGCTCTCGTGACCGGCTCCCTCCTCCTTGAGAAAGCATCTTCTCCCTTTGCTTTCAGGGACCCAGCCTTCCAGGCCTGCTCCATGGTGTGGTTTCTGTCCCCCATCTACAGATTCTGCAAACTGAGTCTGGCGTTTACCGTGTTTTGGTCACGTGAGTCTTACTTCCTCTTGGTATATGAGGAAGTGACAGCTATTCGGCTAAGGAGAAAGTTTCAAAGAGCAAGGGAGCTCTTTAACTGACTTCACCTTCCAACTGTAACTTTCTGGCAAAATCACTGTGGGTCTGCCTTTGGCACTGCAAGGACAAGGACGATGGCTTACCAGCAAGGCCACAACGTAGAGCTGTCCTTGTGGTATCTGTGGGGTTTGGTTCCAGGACCCGCACAGACACTGGAATCTGCAGATGCTCAGGTCCCTTAGATAAACTGAGGAGGTATTTGCATATGACCTACGAACACACCTGTGTGCTCTGTCATCTCTGAATGACTTATAACACCTACTACAATGCAAATGCTATGTAAATAGTTCTAGATATGACGTAAATGCTATGTGAATAGTTGCAGGTGTAGCAGATTCAAGTTTTGTTTTTTTGGAACTTTCTGGAATCCCGCCCCCCTGAACACTTTCAATCTCTGGTTGGTTGAACCACGTGGAACCCAGGGATACAGAAGGCTGACTGCATCACCTTGAGAGTGTGTTGGTATAAACAGGCAAATTAAAGGCACATTTAGTGTGCAGAGAGACATGCAGTGCTAGCGGTGACATGACATGATTTCATCATGAAGTCTTGTGATTGAAAACGAGCCTTTCCGTCTATACGGTCCTTCATTAAAACGGAGAGGCTGGAAAGGAATCACTACCAGCAGGGAGCTGCAGCTTTAACCCTGTGGTGAAAGAAACTGACGCGCTCAGGTTACTGACTTCAAGAACTAAGTAAAACACGGTTTCTCTGCTTCACTTCCCAAAGCATGCACTTTTTTTTTCTTCAAGTTTTCAAGTATAATTAGGAAGATTTTTGGAATGTTTAAGGAAAAAAGTGTATTTGTGTTTATCAACCATCAGGCTGTCGGTGATGCAGAAATTTCAGCATAGCTGATGAAAGGAACGGCTTCTGGTGGGGACCGGCCCCTTTCGGGATGGATCCAGGGCTTCGGCTTCCACCAGACAGCCTACGGCAGCTTTCAAGGAGCCACACAAAACGCCACTGAGTCATGGTAACTTTAACTTGTAGTGACTTTAGCTGGGATTCCAATTTGATGGGGAGCACGGGCTTCCAGGAGGACAGAAGCTGCCTTCATGTTTCATGGGGACATTCTGCGATGTGGCCCAAAGGGACACAACGAGGACTCCCGTTCTGGGCAGAAAGAACAGAACTGCTACGTGTATCAACAATCTCTGCACCCCACGAGGAAACATCCCACCACTGAGCAGATTTTAAATAAGCATCTCGTCAGTTAGATGCTGACTCTAAGGCTGCAGGCATAAGGAACTCGCACGCTCCACGCAGGGTGGACAGAGGGGACCACGCAAACTCAGCCGTGCCCGGTTACTGACCCTCAGGCTCCCGCGGCTACCCACGGACATGCGCTCGTCTTCATCCGAAGCCTGGTGAAAGAAAGGATGAAAACAGCCGTGAGGAGAGGAGGTGACAAACACGGAGACACCAGAGCCAGCTCTCAGGCCAAGCGGCTGACCCGACGCACAGCAGGTGCGCAGATCAGGCCCCTCGGGAAACCCTGGGGGACCGGAGCCTGCGTCTCCCCCAAATGCCTCTGTTTACAGAGGGCTGTTTCAAGTTAATTTCACTAACGTGGTGTTTACCTCGCTGGTATCCTACAAATACACAGCTTAACGCATATTACCCTGCAAATTATTCCTGGGTGTCCGGGAGCCAAAAAAAGGCATGAACACTCATGAATATATTAATACTCGGACCTTTTTCACACACTCTCCCCTCACCAAAGTTAGGTCAAAACACTAATAGCTGAGCCCCCAATCTTCGTTTAGGCAATAGTGTAAGTGCTGATGAATTTCTTGTAAGTAGCACTGAGATACGGATGTAGATACAGCTCCATGGACAGACACACAGACAGATGGATGGAGAGATCAGGCATGGGTCGGAGCCACGAAAACGGCAAGCCAGACTTCAGCCAAACGCCTCGGTGATGAGGGCACACGATACTGACCGATGTGTTTCTTCTGGATCTGCGGGAGTAGCGCTCACTGTCTTCCTACCAAAGCAACGGAGGAGACGTACAGAGAGGTTAGAGGCAGAGGAGAAGCAGCCCCGGCCCGACCGGGTCACAGAGCACTATTTCTGATAGAAACGGCAGACAAATACTCTTTTGGCTTTTGCTTAAAGACTTCAATTAAGCCACTGAGGGCAAACGTTTTCTTACAAAGGGGCGGGTACCTTCAGCACATGAAGAGCTGACATGTCTCATTTTGGCTTTAGAGCCAGGATGTGTTTGCTGGGGAGAAGCTGGGACTTCATGTTTTAAATCTAATCTGGTTCATTTGAACCCAGTGACTTTTCTTCTCACATTCAAAACCTTACTCATCTCTCTTCGGGAAGCAGAAGAGAACTCGTTTCCGTAAGAGATGCATAGGGTGCCACTGCCTCTATTTTCTAAGACTCCCCGTCTGGACCGCTCAGAAGCTGGCACGCAGCTTGTAATCAGCCTTGCTCACCGTTACAATCACCCCATGCGCTTGCTTTCTTGGTGGCATCGAAAACTCTGACACATTTTGTACCTGGGTCGTAAGATTTGATAAAAATACATCATGGTTCACACGCCCAGAGGGTGAAGTTAAACAGTTCTTAAAGAGAGGAACCGTATCCTCTTGATATTTCAACAACTATCTTCTGTTATCCCCAGGTCTGTAACATGTTAGGAGGTAATTTTATATTTCTTCAGATCATTTAACGTATAAGGGACATTGAATGGGGCCTTTCCATACAGGCCAGGTTCTCAAATGCAGTAAGGACGTGATGACACTCATGAGGCTTTGTCAGCAAGGTGACAAGGACCGGGGGTGGGGGGCACCCCAGCAGATGAATTACTGGGAGGAGGAGTGAGGCCAGGGGGCCGCTCTCGAACCCCCTCTTCTAGAGCCTCCCGTCCCTCAGCAGCATCTGACTTGATTTAAGAAGACAGAGAGGCTGTGCCAGAGAACAGGGTGAGAAGGTGAAGGAATTTTCTCACCAAGAGCAGTGGTGTCTCAGGCACTGCAGACTGGGTGAGGGGTGGCTGAAGATCCCAGCGGCGGTGACCAGGCAGGGCAGCCGCCTGCAGTCCCGAGTGAGAGACTGGAGCATAATGGCTCCCTGGGGGTTCCACCTAGATATGGCTAGACCCGGGGGTGGCGGGTCCCCGGGAAAGTCCTCATGCCTGGGGGCCGTTGCCCACCCCCACCCAGAGTCCACCACAGAGGAGATGGGGGTGGAAGCACCCCCCCCTCCCCCGCCACCTCCACCCCAAACGCTGGCCTGGGGACTCCAGGTGTCAGGTGCTACCCAGTGGACTGAACAGAGGCCTGGCCAGGACTGGTTCTAACCCAGTTTCATGTGGGATGTAAACAACCAGGCCAGATGCAAAAGTCCCAGAAGCAGATCTGGCAGGATTAAATTAGGTGCAGCAGGACTCGGGCTACGTAATTAACGGGCGGAAGAATCAAATCATAAACCATTTAAGCTTCTTAAAATCATATTCGAGGCCTACCATCCATTGCTCGATGTCACCCCATTTCGAATCCAGCCCATAGTATTTCTACAGACAGAAGGGAGAGAACATTAGGCAAGAAGTGAACGGTAACTGCGTGAGACACGGCTCCGACATGCAGGTCCAAATTGCTGCCCGGGCTGCACGCTGCAGGCCACATGCCAAGGCAAAGCAGGGAAGCACGAGACCCCAGCAAGAGACCCCATGCCCCCCAGTACAAGAGAGCCCAGGGCAAAGCATTCCTGGGGTGAGGGGGCGTCCTCCCTAGAGACCAGGAATTCAAACAGCCCAGCAGCATTTCAAGTCCCTCTGCAAAGCTGGTCATGCCTTCAGAGCCAAGGAGAGCAGGAAAAAACACTATTTAAGAGAAGCGGAGGCCGAGAGCCACTCCTGTGTTGCTGCGACAGGAACGCCAAAACCTGGGGAAAGGAGGAGAGATGGCGTGACGGCCCCTAGACTCCGGTCCTTGCTCGGCTCCGGGTACCTTTGCTAAACGGGGGCCATGAGCATCTCTGTGCAGTGGAGGCTGTTCTGGTACGCCAGGGATGGCAGCACGGTCAGACAGCCTGCTGCTGCGGAAGAGGTCCTGCTTACAGGCAAGGAAAATGACGCCTGGAGTTTGCTTTCGCTCGCACCTCTGTTTTTGTCTTGCCCTCCAAACTGCGATGCGACAGCATCAAAAACGCAGACTCAGAATGGCTACTCCTGGTACTAAATATAGCCATTCCCAATTTAGGTGGGAACCCAGGAGGAGTCTCAAATGATGGGGCTTTGCTTTTCCCCGCACTTTTCTCTCCATTTCCAATAAGAAAGTCAAAAAACCAACCAAACCTCCGTCATGTAACAGAGGTGTGATTTTCCTCTTACACGTTAAAAGCTGATAATTAGAATTAAAAAACCCTGGATGCTGGACAAACAGGACACTTTTTGAAATGGTTTGACAATTACCAAAACATGCTGCTCCTATGTTTGGTTTAGTTTCCATGTACTTTGAAGGGCGGCCAGATTTAAAACATAGGGCTCTTCCTTGGCCCTGAGCCTCTGTCTCTCTCTCTTTTGGCTGTGCCCATAGCATGCAGCCGTTTCCGGGCCAGGGATCGAACCAGCACCACAACAGTAACAACACCAGATCCTTAACCCTGGAGCCACCAGGGAACTCCTCGCTCATTTTTAAAAGACGCTTGAGCAAAATGGCTGCTTTATTTAATAAGGACAGCTACAAACAGGTAATAGGTTTTAATTATGCTGTTGAGCTGGAGTGACACTTGTGCTAGCTTTTTTTTTTTTTTTTTTTATGAGTGGTTTGCCATTCTTTTGTTTAAATCTTAAAATTTTATGGAACTTACCCCTTTCTCTTAAAGGTGGGGTGAGCAGAAAATCGGAAGAAGAAAGCCAGGGGGAAGAAGTTAATAACGCTTTCAAATTCCAACCCACACAAAATTCGAAGAGCCCAAGTACCTAAGCCGCATCTTTTTCTGTAAGTTCCTTTCCTTAGACTATAAATTGAGAAAAGGGATCAACGCAAACACTTCCCAAAGTCATGTTTTAACATTAGTTTAAGTGAAATGTTAACAACAGCATAGGGCTACTTTGCGTTCAATTACTGCTATCCCCACTCTGTCAGATTCCAAATATATAAAACTGGATGCCACCAACCTTCCTTTATCTCGTGGCTTCATCAGCAAGATAGAAAGACAATTTGTTTTTTTATTTGATTTTATTTATTTGTTTTTGTCTTTTGTCTTTTTAGGGCCACACCCGCAGCATACAGAAGTTTGTAACCACTGAGCCATGACGGGAACTCCTGTTTTTTTGTTTTGTTTTGTTTTTGTTTTTTAAAGGAGGGGGGCCTATATAAATTGAAAAAAAAGTAAATTCTGAAAGAAGTCTGTATTCTGCACTTTTCTATGTCCCTATTTTCCTTCTTGGCCAATTCTATGCTGTATCAAATTCTATCTATTGCTCTTTTTTAGGATAAAAATAAGACCCAATGTTTCGAATCTTGCACAGAGTTCACAGGTGGCCTTACAAACAGAGGCTGTAACTCCAGCTACATTTCCAGGCCATTTCCTGGAGGGAGGATGCCCCTGGAAACAGTAAGTGCCAGTGGTCCTGGTGTCAGCTCAGCAGCAAGAGCACAGGCGATCCGGGAAGCGTACAGTGCCGCCTATGTAAACTGCTGTGATTAGCCGGTGAGTCATGCAGAGGGAAGCAAGAAGCAGACAGGCACCGACGATGCTTGACTTTCAGAAACAGCTTTGATTCAGCAGAAGAGAGACCACGATGAAGACAGCCGCCAAGGGGCTGGCAGAGAGCTTGCTGACCCCTTCTCCTTTTCCTGAGGCTTAGTGACAAGGAAAGCCTTCCCTACCCTGGACACATCTTTACTGTCGAGACGGGTACCTGCTTTTCCACGGGGCTTCCTGCGCTCCCTCTAGTTGTACTTTGTACACAAATGACTATTCTTAGTGAATTAGTCACATGAAAATAATCTCGATCCAGCACCAGATGGGAACGAAGCAAAATGGACATGACCAGGTAAGAGTCCCTGGTCTAGGTTTTAGGCAATCATATCCTCCTCTGCTGGTCAGAGTGACAGTTCCCAACCTTGTCTTCTACCTGTGACATTCTTTTTTTCTTTTTTAAACATCCTTTTTTTTTGTTTGCTTTTTTGTTTTGTTTTGTTTTGTTTTTGCCTGTGCCTACAGCATGCAGAAATTCCCAGGCCGGGGACTGAACCCACGCCACAGCAGTGACAATGCCAGGTCCTTAACCTGACAAGCCACCAGGGAACTCCTTGCCTGTGAAATTCTTACCCATACTTTCTAAGTGTGGTTTGGAACGCTGGCTTCAATGTACATACCTAAGTGGACTCCGCAAAAACTGAGATTCTGACACCTACTTAATGGGTTTCCTGACACTTTGGGGGGCAGTAGTTATGCAGAGTGAGGGGGGCAGGAAGGAAAGGCAGTTTGGAAGTGTAGCTGGTAAAAGGAACCTGATGACAGGATGTTAACGTACTGACTGATACAGGGTGTGTGAGGGGCCTGTGTCACCCCGTTCTGATTTTCTAAGAAGCCCCAAGAAGAGAAATACACTCCATCTTTATCTGTAGACTACATACATTTGCAAAAAAACTACTATCGGTGTCATGAGCGACAACAATTCATTTATGGAGAAACTCCCTGTCTATACTTTCTGTAAATTCTCAGGGAACCAGGTCTTCCCCCTGCGTTATTGCTGGATCAGGAGTCACTAACTTGGTTGGTTCTCTGTTTTCTGTATCCAGCCTGCTCAGGACATTTATTCTAAACCTCAGCTGCTTCTCCAAAATACTAGGAAACAGAGATGCATGTTAGCACTCTGAACACTGGGAATCAAAGGCAGGTTTGTTTTAAGCTATGGGGTTGTACTATTATATCATCATTTTCTTTTTTTACTCAGTTTTTAAATCAGTATATCATACTCAATGTTTGGTAATATGATTGATCTTTTAAACATTCTCGAGAAACATTATATGAAAGGATAATCTTTCCCTTTAAATATTTGACTTCAAAAGGTTTTTCTTTTGTCTTAGAGTTCATTTTTTTCTTAAAGAAATAAATTTCTAATTTATCGAAAAAAACAGAGATGAGAAAAGCATTCCGTACACAGAAAACAGTGCTGATGGCTGCTTTTCGTGGGGGCAGAAGTAAGGACATCAGTAATAAACGATATCAATAAAGCACTAAATGAAGCAGTAAGAACTTCGATACGTTTTCAATCAAAGATGTTATTTCTGAAAGGTGGCCAGACTCTCGACAAAGGGGAGAAGAGAGCATGCAGATTAGAAAACAAAGAAGCAAGAGCTTACCTTTTGAACCTGATAGATCTACAGAGAAAGGCAAAAGAAATTGGGAAAGAAATGCAGAGTCCGGTTACAGGAGTAGAAGCATCAGAAAAAAAAGCTTCCCTAAGTACCTAGAACTATGAGTAGAGGCCACACTGAAAACAAGAAGGTGCAGTGGTTAAACGCGGGTACCTCCACATGCGTCTACAAGAATCCCGCTACTAACGATTCGAATGCGGAAGTTTGCATAACCTGTTACCGTTCACGGGAAAAAGAACTTCATCTTCAACTTAAAATTTCTTTCCACAGTGATGATCGTTTAACAAAAAAAGCACAGAAATCTAATTGGAAAGTCAACAGGTCAAATTCACAAAGAGTGAAGGAATATGCTTTCATAGTCTGATTCATGCAGATATAAACCGAATACCAGGACAATTCTAGCCAGAGTGATCACTAGAATATAACTGAAAAAAATTTTTTAAAACCTTATTATCATGACTTGACATATCGGTTTGCTCTAGAGGTTTCTCCTAGTTTTGTTTTGATTTGTTTTATGGCTGCACACATGGCATATGGAAGTTCCTGGGCCGGGGATAGAACCGGTTCCTCTGTAGCGCCCCAAGCCGCTGCAGTCGGATTCTTACCTCACTGCACCAAGCGGAAGCTCCTCTCCTAGTGTTATAGTTCTCCCTAGGTACGACTGAGACGTCTACTCCATTCATTCACTCATTCATTCATTCAACAAAACTTGTGCCGAGTCGGGCATTGTCCAAGGCACCTTGCTGTCACCACTATGAGACTTGGTGAGCACAGACTAATATATCCAACACGGGACTATATTAAACACGGGGCCACCACCAGAAATGTTTGTCAGGTCCACAGCAATGACGGGGACGCGCCCTGGTCATCCTATCACCTGGTCATCGCACCACCGTCTTTTTCCACCTGTGTAGATTCTCGTACCAACTACCAGGTTCCCCAAGAGTATCTATGTATCCTCCCTAATAAAGCCACTCAGAGGGAGCTCATAACCCTGCCCTCTCCAGAATGGGTCTTTTCACCCGTGAGGGTGGCGAGAACCAACTGCGCTGGCTGGGCTTTGGGCCACGAGGGAGGGCTGGCTGCCCCGGCGGTCTGGAGGGACCTACAGCCAGCTCTCGGCTGTGTCCTCAGGGTCTGCGGGGCTTGAGGACAGGTCTACACTCCCAGCACTCGTGACCCTGGGCTCCCCTCAGTGTGCCCTGTCCACGCTGGCCCTGGAGGGTCTCCAGCACGAGTGTGGCTTCAACTACAACCCACCTCCCAAGCCCTCCACTGGTGTCACCAGCTACCCGCTCTCCTGAGCCGCCCGGGATGGTCACTGCTCTCCCGGCATCCACAGGCCCCAGCTGCCTGCCACCGAGCTGCCCTCCTGGTCGGGGAAACGTGTGGCCCTGCTCAGGAGCACCTGCGGAGAGGTGGGATGGCTTGCCATCACGTGGAGGGAGGGATGGCGTTTCTCCGTTTTTACACCGAAATACCAACCCTCCTAGTCAAACACTGGTCTTCCAAGGCACAGTCATTACCACTTAACAACTTAAAATGCCAGAGCCTCACGCTATCAGGTTGTATAACTCTAGATTGTGGCACTCGTTCTAATAAGACGCAGGCCCGGAGATGTGACACGCAGAGGGGAACCCAAGGGCCGCTGTCTGCACACGGTCCGCAAACCTGCCACCTCATCTGCCTCCTCTCCCTACACTCGCACCCGGGGGCAGCGATGGGCATCCCCCGCCCCCACCCTGGCTTGGGTCACATCCAGAACCAGCTGGAGGAACCGCTGCTGCTTCCAGGCTTCTGTAACCCTCGCCTGGTCTGTTTACATTACGCGCCTGCAATCAGCACCGAGGGAAAAACTTGTTTTTCAAGGTGCGCTTCCCCCGGGAGACTGAAGGCTGTGCGCGTCCCGCCCCGCCCCGCCCCCTCTGGCCAACTTGAACCCCAGGGTTTACACACTGACTCTGCCCTTTGTGTTCATGGTTGATTATACGCTTGGATTCAAGGCAGAGGGTGTGCTAGGAAGATTACAAGCTCTGCAGCCTTTTCAAGTTCCAGATTTGAGTCTCGGCCCGGCCGCTTTCTCAGCTTCTGGGAAAACTGCGTCATCTAAGGTCTGTTCCCGTCACCTGTCACTAAAACCCTTCTCACCGACCGTGACAGTGCCCAGGCCCAGCGCTGCCACAGGCCAGGGGCCCCAGGAGGTTCCTGCCGACACCCGCCCCCCTTAGTCCTCTGACTATTAATAAAATATACATGAATTTTATATTAAACCGTTCTTCTTCTTCTTCCTCTTCTCTTTTTCCTGTTTTTTAGCGCACCCCTGGCACATGGAAGTTCCCAGGCTAGCAGGGGTTGAATTGGAGCTGCAGCTGCCGGCCTACACCACAGCCACAGCAACACAGGATCCAAGCCACATCTGCGACCTACGTCACAGCTCACGGCAACACCGGATCCTTAATCCACTGAGCGAGGCCAGGGATGGAACCTGCTTCCTCATGGATACTAGTTGGGTTCATTAGCTCTGAGCCATATCCGGAACTCCTATACTAAACCTTGCAAACCCTTTTTTTGAGGAAGCAGACCTAAACTTTACATGGCAATGCTCTCCTGTCCCCAAAATGCTAAATTAAAAAAAAATTGAAGTACAGTTGATTTACAATATTGTGTTAATTTCTGCTGTATGGAAAGTGATTTGGTTATACGTATATAATTTTTTTTTTTTTTGGCCATGCCCCCAGCATGTGGAAGTTCCTGGATCAGGGGTCAAATGTGAGCCACAGCAGTGACAACCCCAAATCCTTAACCACTGGGCCACCAGGGGACTCCTTTTCTACATTCTCTTCCATGATGATTTATCACAGGACATGAGTACAGTTCCCTGTGCTGTAGGGTAGAATTTTGTTGTTTATCGATTCTTCATACAATAGTTTGCATCTGTTAACTCCAAACTCCCAATCCATGCCCCGAAGTCGCAACCACAAGTCTGTTCTCCATGCCAAAGAAGCTAAAGTGTTAAGAGCAAAACTGTCTTTGTACGAGTCAGTGCTTCAGGGCTAAGAGATGCATACAAACCACAGGGCAGATCCAGGGCCTCTCCTCCATCCTCCAGCCCTTCCACGACCTGGCTTTCATCTCCTGTGATGCCTTCCTGCCCATCCTGGCTTCCCCCACTCGCAGCTCCTTCATTCAGCAGCTGCGCTGGCCATGCTGACTGGAGTTAGTTTCTCTGCTTTTCCTCCCTGACACACAGGGGGTCCGCCACCCAGGATGTCCTTCGGTGCCCAAATAATTCACAGCGTGGTGCTGGCCCACCAGGCACATGGCCTGACTCCCAGAAAGCAGCACGTTCAGCCGAGAAGGCGCCTTCCCTGTCCCCTGCCTGTCCCTGAGCTCACAGCAGGGAGGGTGCACACACGCAGGTGGCTCACAAAGAGCACATGGAAAAGGTGATGTTGCCATAAGCAGAAGGAAAAGACAACTTACAGAGTGGAAGGAAATATCTGCAAGTGACGAGACAGATAAGAGCTTAATTTCCAAAATATACAACAGCTCATACAACACAACTACGACAAAAACCACCCTATTGAAAAATGGGCAGAACACCTAAATAGTTTCTCCAAAGAAGAAAGACAAATGGCCAACAGGCACAGGAAAAATGCTCAGAGCCACCAGTTATTAGAGAAATGCAAGTCAAAACTACAAGGAGGTACCACCTCCTCATAACAAGTCTGCCAATAACAAACGCTGGAGAGGGAGTGGAGAAAGGGAACCCTCCTGCACTGCTGATGGGGACACACGCTGGTGCAACCACTGTGGAAAACAGCGTGGAGGTTCCTCCGAAAACGAAGGGTAGAGCTACCATACGATGCAGCCGTGCCGCTCCTGGGCGTAGATTCATACAAAACTCTAATTCAAAAAGATGCATGCGCCCTTCTGTTCACAGCAGCACCCTTCACAACAGCCAAGACACGGGAACAACCTAAATGTCCACGGACAGATGACTGGATAAAGAAGATGAGGTACATACAAACAACGGGATACGCCTCGGGCGTAAAAATGAATGAAACCCTGCCATGTGCAGCATCGTGGGTGGACCTAGAGATGATTGTACTAAGTGAAGTCAGAAAGAGAAAGACAAATGCCAGATGATATCACCTATATGTGGAATCTAAACCATGACACAAATGAATCTATCTATGGAACAGAAACAGACTTACAGGCAAGGAGAACGGACTTGTGGCTGCCAAGAGGGTGAGGGAGGGGCTGAGTGGGAGGCTGGGGTTAGTGGATACAAACCATTCTGTACAGGACGGGTGACCCGAGATCCCCCCGCACAGCACAGGGAACTGGGTTCAATGAGAAACGCTAAAACCGTAATGGAAAAGAATATAAACGAGAGTGTACGGACAGGACTGATTCTCGCTGCTGTACAGCTGAATGTAACACAGGCGTGTTAACCAACTGCAATTACAAAAAGAAAGAATAAAAAAAGGTGACGTTTACCTACGGTTCTTTCCCAGGAGCAAAGGCGCACTGAACTCCTGGGTCCCTCACAACTCAGCCCCACACGCCCTGGACACCTGCTCCTACGTCTCAAAGCCTCCCTGTGGTGCTAAGAGCATGCAGTTAGCACACTGCTTTCCTGTGAGACAGTCCACAGAACAAAACGCTTTCATCTCTGTGGCCCGCTTAAGTGTCTTTACAGTAAGACTGAAACATACCGTTAGAATAAAGAATTTCAAAATTCCAACGCCGTCTATTAACCAAACGACACTTGTGGGTCTGACCGAGGGAGGCAAACTATGGCATTTTTCCATCGGACTTGCAGGTTTGGATGAGATTTTCTCTGCAAAGCCCGACATCCTTAGAAGACAGCAGACATCCGAGGGCAGGCCAGGCTGCACAGGGGCTAGGCTTGAATTTCAGCTCCTGCGGGGCCAGGTTATTTAAATCCTGGGGCTCCCCTGTCCTCCGAACGTGGTGGGGCTCCCAGGGACTGGCCAAGGTGCTGGGAGGGGCAGCGCTGTGCCTGGTGGGGCTGGGGGGGTACCCCCACCGACAGCCAAGGCCCATGGAACCAGAAAATGGCCATGACTGTTTCCCATCTTTTGGTAGTGACCGCATTCTTGCTGTTTGAAATACTGCAACTGAAACGCAGGAGTTCAGCAACAGATCACTGCCGAGTTAAAATGAAACAGAAGGGGACTTCCTTTGACTCAAAGGGCGAAAGGGATGCTTTGCTTTTAAAGGGGGCCCTTCAAAGAGATGGCTTCTTACTAAGCTTAACAAAGCTAAGAAATTCCTCTTAACTTTTAATTTCTAAATTAAGAACTTCTGCCAAACAACTCTGTAATAGGCTGCTTATGTTATCAACTATATATTTAATTCAATTCTGCCCATAATTAAGGACAGAATATATTATAATGTGGAAGATAAATATGTATGAACAGACTATGTCATTCATTTTCACCTTGATTTTGTAGAAATCTTACCCTTGTGTTCTTGGTGAGAGTAACTTTCTCTTATCCATGAGGCAAATGATGAATGATTTACTAACACCTCCATGAAACGCAAAGCGAGGCTCCCTGACAGGTTCAAGGTCAGCTTTTCCCAAGTCCTACGGTCCCGCTCCAACGATGGAGCAGAGAAAGGCCACAGGCCCCCAGAAATGTTTGATACCAGGGGAGAAGGATGCTGTGTGGACCCTCGGTCAACTGGCAGAACCTGGTGGAAATTTCTTCTTAGAATCCTTTTAAGGCTTTAGTATAAAAATGACTGGGGCTGCAGGGGAAGCAGGGAGCACGATGAGCTGCTGTGACAGTGGGGGCTGCTGGTGCTGGAGCCCACCCTGCAAACTGTGATAAAGCTGCTGCCTTAACCCCTGAACTCCCCTGCCAGTGGGTTCCGAAGCAGAGGAGAGGGGCTGGCAGTGTCCTGCACAGAGAGGTTGGGGCGGTGGCAGGGGCGGGGGGAATTGCAAATAGCTACTGAACGGACAGGAGGATTCCAAACAGACATCAACACCAGGCGGTTTGCAAAAGCAATCTGTCATTTAAAATCTTTTACTACAAATTACAGATGCTGGAGAGGGTGAAGAGAAAAGGGAACCCTCCTTTTCCCACTGTGGGTGGGAATGTAAATTGGTACAACTGCTATGGAGAACAGTATGGAGGCACCTCAGAAAACTAAATATAGAACTACCGTGTGATCTAGCAATCCCGCTCCCGGGCATGTATCTGGACAAAACTGTAATTCAAAAAGACACATGCACCTGTATGTTCACCACAACACTATTCCCAACAGCCGAGGCATGGAGACAACCTAACTGTCCATCAACAGAGGAATGGATTAAGAAGATGTGGCATGTATACACAATGGAACACTACTCAGCCATAAAAAGAACAAAATAATGGCCTTTTAAGCAACATGGATGCAAATAGATTTTCACACTAAGTGAAATATGTCAGAAAGAGGACAAATACCATATGATGTTGCTTGTACGTGGAATCTAAAATATGGCAGAAATAAACCTATCTACAAAACAGAGACAGACTCACAGACAAGGAGAACATACTTGTGGTTGCCAAGGGGGAGAGGGAGGGAGTGGGAGGGACGGGGAGTTTGGGGTGAGCAGATGCAAACTCTTCCATTTAGAGTGGCTAAGCAATGAGGTCCTGCTGCACAGCACAGGGAACCATATCCAGCCACTGTGGTAGAACATGACAGGAGATACTATGAGAAAAAGGAAGTATATATATGTATGATGGGTCACTATGCTGTAGAGCAAAATCGAATACAATAATGTAAATCAACTATACTTTAATAAAGTAAAAAATAAAAAAACAAGATCTAACTTAAAAACCGGTCCGGGCTAAAAGAACTACTCCCTTCGATAGCCTCCTACGTCGGAGTCTCCTGCTCGGCTCTTGGCCTCAGGATGGTTCCTCAACCAGGGGTGCCACTGTCCAGACAGGCAGGTGACAGGGGTCCACCCAACAGCATCTATCCCTTTTCTCTCCCCCCACAGACTGTCCCGGAAACGCCTCTTTGAGGTCCTTCATGAACCACTCCTGGTCACGTTCGGACCCAGAGTGTGCTTACACGTGAGTATGTATGAATCAGGGTCCAGCACCCACCCCTGTCTGAGATAACGGGGAGGAGGCGCCCTGCTGACCCACCCGCCTTAGGGCGTTTCCGCTCAGCTGCAAAGCCCAAATAATCCACGTGAAATTCAGGAGTCTCTGTTTCCAATTTTAAAATGTGACAACTGTGATTCTGGGACCAAAGGCACTGCTTGGAGTAAATAAGAAGAAAAAACCAATGCAAATACTAAATTAATTCTAGAGACAAAAATATCATAAAGACTAGCACTGCCCACTCTGCTTGTACGTCCGGCACCGAGGGAGCACGAGGCGGTCTGTCTGCTTTCAGGTGTTTGTTTGGACTTGGGTTCGCATGGACACAGGGGACAAACCACATCTGAAATGCGGTTGAGATGAGGCTGCTGCCCTTCTGTTGGGGCCACTTCCCAACATCCCTGCTGGCGTGTGGTGTGGCCCTTCTCTCAGGGACACTCCCCTCTGTCCCCATCACTCTGTGGCCGCCTTGGTGGCCACTGGCACCCCCCCCATCATCAAGGTGGACCAAGGCACCACTTTCCTAACTAACATCCCGCTGCACTTCAGGTTCGAGGAGCCTACAGCCCGTTCTTGAAGCCGCGTGGAAGAGGCTTGGTCTTCAAGTTCAAACCTGGCCACGCCCCTCCCCTGCGTACACATCTCCATGCGCGGCCGCGTGAGGGCGACACCTCACCCCGTGGGGAACGTGACCTTGGGAGTGTGGCAGAAACTGCAACGGTCTTCCGAGACACTGGAAATCCAGACTCTTACCTGCAACCTCACAAAGTTTGAGACACTGGGTCGACTTTGAAAATTTGGCTCCGTGAACCAAACCAGATCCTGGGGATGAAAATGGAGTCCGGGGAAGGCAGCTGGCTGCCTCTCTTACAACGTGCACCCAAATCTTGGGAACAAGAGGCGCCCTGGGTGGGCCTGGCATGGCTGCTCCCCAAACCCTGTGAGGCCGTGGCCCACGGCGGAAGGCTGAGCCCACGGGGAGGGACGCACTCCTTCCCCACGTGGGCCTCAAGGTCACGGGAAAGCCCCCCACTCCAGCTGGGAGTGAAGGAGCCCTCGCGCTGCCCACGTGGCTCAAGGGGGCAAAGGCAGTAGCGGGCAGCTCTAACAGGTGTGTCAACACGAAACCATCCACCCGCCCAGGAGGGCAGCTTCCTCCCCGGCGCTCTCATCCAGCGTTTACCCCGTGCTCCCATCCCATACGGGCTTCCGGCCTCATGACTCCTACTAAGAAGTGTGAAAAACGCGGGGGACGTATTTCTAAAGGAGACCGTTCGTTAGTCTAAAACAGTAAAACAACCTGCTCTTCTACATTGTCCTTCGGAAGACGGCGACGCGAGTGCCACAGTCAGAGCCGGCACCTCCTGCGGCCTTTCGGCCGGAAGGCGGGGCCGGGGCGTCACGCAGGCAGGTGTCTCTGTGCGGAGGTCCGTCCCCGATCGACAGGTGGAGGGTCTGGGACGGCAAGTCTGGCACCCGCGGATGTGCCCGCCCTGCCCTGCCCTTGAACCAAAGTCCCAGCTCAAGTGCCTTCGGATCCTGAGCAACATCAGAGAGACAGGTGCCTGTGCGGGCTCCTTCTAGAACCCCCCCGGGAGGAGGACCGCGAAGGGCCCGGGGTTACCTCCTTCTGCTGCCGCTCCAGCTCCTTCATCCTGATTTCCCGGGCCTCCGCTCGCGCCGCGCGCTTCGCCGCCAGCCTGGCCTCCGCCTGCAACAGACCGGAGATGGTTATTAGGAGACAGGCCAGGGCGGCCGGGGCTGCTCTGTTCCGAGCTCACCGAACTCACAGTCACACAGACTCATGAGACTGAAGAGGGTCCAGGAATCACAGTCACGGTCTGACAGCGAAAATGACGCCTGCCTTTTGTCCACCCCTTACTCAGTGCCAAGAGGGTGCTGTTCTGAAGGCTGCATAGATGGTATGCATGAGCTCCCTGTACCAGCCCCGTTGGGGAGATCCTGCTACCACTCAATGAATAGATAAGGGACCCGGGACACAGAGAGGGTGACTCGCTCAAGCTCACACAGCCCACGAGTGGCAGGGCTGGGCTGGCCCTCTCGGGAGCTGGGACAGACTAACGGACAGAGCAAAGCACTGGGGCCGCCGGGGCAGACCGCAGGTCACTGGCTCAACCCCACCCTTTACACAGCAGGCAGCAGAGGCCTGGAGGGGCTGCCAGACCTGTCCAAGGTCACAGGGCTGGGACTCTGACCCTGCTTCCCCGAACTCCTGTCCAGTCAGCCCTCACCACACCTGCTGCGGTCAGCTTCCCCTTTAGCACCTGCAGAGCCAGGAAGCCTCTCTTCTCAAGACAGCGAAGACCAGAGTGGAGGGGTTCTGGCTGTGAGAAAAGTTACATTAAAACAAAATCAGCCTCCATTTAACTGCCTATCAACTTGTAGCTGATTGGCCATATTTGACTTGAGAGCATTTAAAATGCTTGACCAGGACTGATCAGTGCCGTTGGACCTGACCCTTGAACCCTGTTTCGCGTCCTACCGTCTCGTGTTTATTCCTTATTGCAGGTGATGATCAGCCCAGACAGGCACGTGGTGGAAGCGCACCAGGTTTCAGGTTTCCTGGTGTCAAAGAAATCCCCTCTGCTTTCCACTTAGTTTTTTATGGGCATACACTTGTCATTCTTTTTTTTTTTTTTTTTGTCTTGTCTTTTTGCCTTTTCTAGGGCTGCTCCCACGGCATATGGAGATTCCCAGGCTAGGGGTCCAATCGGAGCTTTGGCGCCGGCCTACACTAGAGCCACAGCAACTCGGGATCCAAGCCGCCTCTGCAACCTATACCACAGTTCACGGCAACGCTGGATCCTTAACCCACTGAGCAAGGCCAGGGATCGAACCCACAACCTCATGGTTCCTAGTCGGATTCGTTAACCACTGAGCTATGACGGGAACTCCACACTTGTCATTCTTGCAACAGTTCTGCCACTGCTTTAGGACATCTCCTTGTTCCCTAGATAATCTTAAATCAGGGCCATCGCAGCCAGCCAGCATGCTTCTGGTGTGGTCACTGGGGTCAGCAAGCAGTGAGGCAGCCCGAGCGACCCATTGCCCAGCTTCTCTCCAAGGGCTGGGCATCTGGCACCACAGGCTCATGTCAGGATGGTGGGTCCTGATGTCAGGGACGTCCCTCTCCCCACCCCATCATTACACTGCACAATTATACCGCACACAATATGCACAATTATATTGCACATAACATGCATTATTATATTACATAGAACAAATTCATCTTCTTTCTAAATTCTAATCTAAGTTGAAAATTGACCACAGTGGACCTGTCAAAGGCTGGCTGGCCAACGTCCTTATAAGGATTTATTCTAGAACTTGCTTCGTGCACGTGGTTCCTTTATCAGCCTGAGCCCTGGTCCTTCAAATCAAGGGTGTCACAGTCACAACCGGATCAGAACTTGGATACCTCGTTGCCATTTCCAGTTGTCTAAGCCATGTTACACAGTGTGATGAGCGGCTCGCCCTGGGTCTATAAAAAGATGCAGCCACACCGGAGGGGAAGAGGCTGGGATGGTTCTGTAGAATGCCATTGGGCCGCGCTGACTCCCACAGCCCCAACCACTGGCCAGCAAGAGGGCTGTGTCTACAGCAAGTGCAGCTGCCTCCCCAGTCCTTCCTGGGATGGAGGGGGCTCCGTGCCTGCAGGCTCAGGATCTAAGCAGGTACAGACCAGGCAGCCACAGTGTGGGGAGCTGTGGGGAGAGCAGGGGTGGGGGTTGGGAAAGAAAGGCAGGGCCTGGAGGAAGACAGCGTGGCGGAGTGAGAATGTAAGCAAGAGGCAAGGGGCTGGAAGAAGGAAGGGGCTGCTGGAGGGGATGGAGGAGGGAGGAGAGTGGTGGGCAGAATTTTAGGGTGGTCCCGGAGCCTCCCATCACTGGTGGGAGTGCTCACATCCTGCCGTCCTCTTGCGTGTGGGCAGAACTGTGTGACGATGTCACCCCTGCGCCTGGGTTACGTTACACTGCAGACAGAAACGCACTAATGACGAAGGCCCCTCGTCAGGCAACGCTGAGTTAATGCAAGGACTCATTCCGGGTGGGCCTGACCTAATCAGATGAGGCCTGTAAAAGTGGAGCCGGAGGACAGAGTTTCCCACCTGCACTGCCAAAGCCAGTGGTGGCATGAGAGGGCCAGTAAGGGGGCCACACGACAAAGACCAGGGGGGCCTCTGAGAGCGGAGAGTGGGCCCCTAGCTGACCGTTGTCAGGAAAACGGGCCCTGGTCCCACCCCAGCAAGGATGAACATACCACCAACAGCCATGCAGGCTGGGAGCGGGGTCCCGAGCGCCCACACTCTGACTGCAGCCTTGGGAGATCCTGAGCCCAGGACCCTGGCCCATGGACACCATGAGATAAAAAGTGTGTTGTTTTAAGCTGCTAGGTTCGAGGGTATTTGTTAGGCAGCAAAGATAACTGACGCAAGGAGCCAGGTCTGAGACGGTTCCTGCTTGTGCAGCATGGGTGCCTCTGTGACCTGCACACCCACCTCCTCCCCAGCCATCCATCCAGCTCCCCGCCCCCACCTTAGCTCTCCTGGAGAGAGGACGAATATTCTTGAAGAGCCCACCTTTCTGAGCAGGTGGTCCCTACCACCTGGGTGGCCTCCCCACCCAGCAGGCAGGCTTCCTTCCCCACGTCCCATCAGACCCCAGCTCCTCTGGCGGGCCTCCCACCCCCTAGGAGAGGGCCCCCCTCACGGCCCGCCCCCTCTCTGGGCCTCACGTCCACCCACCATGTCCGTCCTGTCCCTGAGGACAACCCCTGATCTGAGGGACCTGGGCTTAGGTTGACAAAGGAACTGTAAGAACAAACCAAGTTATGGCATAACCACGGGCTGGCCAGCCTTGAAGACAGACCTGACGCGGTCAAGCCTCACCTCGGGTTAGAATCTGGAAAGGAGAAAAGTAACGTAACGCAGCTTCACGTGCTTGGCCTCACCGCCACCTGCATCTCACAGGATTCTTACGTGACTCACGCGTGGAGAGCAGGCTCTCACGGCACAGGAAGTGGTGACAACCATGCTGGCTTCTGGGACTCTGGCTGAGAGCTAAAGGCTCCACAAGCCAGCATGAAAACCGGCACAAAACCTACGCACAGCCACCTGCCTTAGCAGAGCCGGTCTCCACAGAATAACCCTGATGCAGCCTGAGGTGCATAAATGAAAAACCAACGGAGCCTGAGCAACACGATTCATCCTAAAGTCTGACGCTGCCAAGCACATGACGCAGCCCGAGCATCACAGTCCACGGGCATTCAGAAGAGCAGCGTGGGGAATGCTTGATAAGGTCGAGTCATTCAATAACAAAAAGCACAAAATAACAACGATCCACCCTGGCGACCCGCAGGCATGAGTTCAGTCCCCCAACATTTTTCGAGAGGCCCAGCCCTGCCGTCCAGGCGCTGACCACCAGGCTCCGAAGCCCCGGCCAGGGCTTTGGTGGTGCAGGACAAACCCACTGCAGACCGACACTTGGGTGAAATATAAACTCACGCGCTGGCGGCCCTGGTCTCAGCGGACTGGGTTTCCAGGTGCCGTTCACCTCCTGCCCGCACCTGCAGGGCACTGCAGCCTCCCGGCCACCACCAGCCAGGCCGCCCACCCAGGCCACATGGACCTGTGACACTGCCCAGACAGGTGAGGCAGAGCTTTCAAAGGGCAGTTTGGGGCCCCCGTCTCAGGGGGCACAGAAAGCAACTGGGGGCCGTGTGCAGTGACAAGGGCTACAGCAGGGTGAGAAACACGCGGGGGCTGCTCTGGACCCATCCCGGTGTCGGGGAGGTCCCCGGAGGACAGGAGCCCTCGGCCAAAGCCCGAAGAGTGAAGAGGAGAAGGCCAGGCGAGGGAGCGGGTGGCGGGGGCCTGGGCCAGGCGGAGAAGTCCCCAGGGCCTGGGCGCCACGCTCCAGCCTCAGCCCTGGTATCTGGAATCTTATCTGCAAGGAATGCAGAATCACCGAAGGCTTTTAGCAGGAGGAACACAGCGAGGCTAGACCTTTGTTTTAGAAACACGGCTGAGGCTGCCACGCGGGAAGCGGGGGCGGGGGTGGGGGTGCCAGAGCCAGGAAGTAAGGAGAGGCTGCCTCTGAGCCAGGGCGCCTGGGAACACAAATGGGTGCCAGGATGCAGCGGGGGATGGAGGGGCGAGGAGGGGGCACTGGAGGCAGCGCCAGGAGCCCAAGGAGGTCTGTGCGGTCCCAGGAGCCAGACAACCTTGGAGAAGAGCCTGCCCCCTTCCCCCCAACAACCTGCAGGTGCCTGTGCCGAGCAGGTCGATCACCTAAACCCAAACCCACCCACCCCACGATCTGCTGGCCCCTCTGACCTCTGGGGGGTCTTTCTCGACCTCGACCCCCCTGCCTGCCAAGCTCCATCCTCACAGGAGGGGGCGATGACAGTGGCGAAGGGAAGGGCTGGGGAAAAGGACGGACCCGTGGAATCTATGGAGCCTAAGCTGCGCAGGGTTTGGGAAGCGGGGCCGACACCTGCCCGCGGCTGTCAGCTCCCACTGGAGCTCCAGGAGCCCCAGGCCTGCTCTCTGTGACCGTTCCTGGCCAGAGCTTGGCGGCTGGGCTCCACTGCTTCTGCTGCCAGTCCCTCAGCCTGCTGACCCCCGCCAGGGGCTCTGGAACAGGCAGAGGAGCGCCCGACTCCGAATCCTCCCTCCTGGGCCCAAGAGCGACTTTGCTGCGATGTCCGCAGGGACACTCAAGGATGACGGCCGGGACCTGGCTCGGGCAGGGAGCGGCTGGGGACAGACGGCGGTGGCGGCTGGCCTGGGGCTTGTCAGAGATGCAGGCGCGCAGCCCCACCCCAGACCCTCCAAGGCCGGGCCTGGGTGTGGCCTCTGGGCCTCAACACGGGCCGTGGCTGCTGTTCCCTCCAGCGGGACGACCTCTGCTTTCTGTTATCCTGTCTCCGCTTGGGTATGTTTGACGTTTTTCATAATAAATAGCAAGCATTTTTGGAGGAAGGGAGGAAGGGGGTGGGGGGAGGAGGTGGAGGTTGAAAAAAGAGAGAAAGAGAAGGAAGGAAATGAAGGAGCCTGAAACCAAAACCAAGTCCACTGCCACGAGAGGGTCTCCTGGCTCTGCTGCCAAGGACCCTGCAAGTTGCCCCCCTCCCACCATCCAGGCCCCCCTCCCTGCTCCCGCTGAGCCTCTAGGATTAGGGAGGAGGGGAGGGAGGAGCTGACCCAGCTGGGCCTCCTCTGATGAGATCCAGGCTCCCCAGCCTCCCGGGAACGCCGGAGTCCCATCCCCCCCAGGGAACACAGCCCGGCTCCCCCGCCCAGGACCCTGCCACCTGACCTGGACCCCATAAGCAGAGCTTTACAGACAATGGGCTTTACGCAAGGCACCCTTTGATGGTGGAGGCGACAGGGCAGAGAAGATTCCTCTTATCACCAAACTTGCCTCATCATAATTCTGAAAAAAGCTGCACCCTTGACTCCAAAGTCCCATTTTTACATTTTAGCAGAGATAAATAAGACATCCCTCTGATATGGAGATGATATGCTAAAAATACTTCAAGAAGCACAAGTCTGAGCCCCGGAGCCTCCCAAACAAATGGTTAAAAACAGCCAGCCCCACCCAGCCAGGGTCTCAGATGCCAGCCCAGCAGTGGCCGGCAGGGTCCAGGGGCAGAGGCCACTGGCCATGGGCTGGGCCACGGGATGTGCAGGTTGACTCCAGAGGCAGGTGGCCAAAGTGATGCAGTGAGGTCTGTCTCTGTGAAATGCCCTCTCTGGGCGGCACAGACCGGACCGGGGGCCAGGGAGCTACACGAAGATGTCACTGCTACGCGAAGAAGTCACCCTGCAAAAGCAGAAGATGTCACCCACAAAAGCAGGAGTTACGTTGGGGCTCTGCTCCTGTCAAGAGCTTGGTCAGCTCTTGCTCTAGACCAGACCGCAGAGCAGAAGTGGATCCTACCAGAGCGGGACACACAAGTCAGTGGATAAACAGTCAGAGGCGCGCCTCTCTTGCCAGTGGCCCCAAGGCCTCCTGCTCGGAGCACCAGAAATTCCAAGCTGAAATGAAACCATCATCCAAAGACAGCGGCTGCTCCTTTTTGGGGGGTCAGGGCACTCGGGGACAGCCTAGCTTGGCCTGGGGATTGAGCAGAGCTAGAAAGAGAAGTTACGCCCCAGGACAGGAGGAGAAAGCCTGGCCTCCACCGCGCCCGCCCCCAGCTTCCTTCCTCCCCTGACCGCCCGCCTGGCCTGCGCTGGAGCTTCTGCAAGCTCTGGGCAGTCCTGCTGAGGGTGGGGTCCCTGTATCCTGCAGCCCAGGTCCAGTGACGTTGGGGGCCCCGATGGCATTTGTGTTCTCTTGACTCCTACCCGTTTACCCCACATCATGACCCTTCAAGACCGAAATGTGGTCAACACTGGGGAGCAGATGTCCTGCGGCTTGGAGAGGACAGAGGGGCCCTGGGAGGGGGACTTCCCATGACTTTCGCAGCCCCGACTGCACCCCTGCCGAGCTTCCGAGCGCTCCTAGGACAGCGTGGAATTCTCATCTATCCCAGGACCTGTCACCTCGCGGCCCCAGAAAAAGTTCACTCTGTTCTTAAGCTCTGCTGGGTCCCAGCATTCTTCATGGAAGCTGCAAGGGGCTCATGAGCCAGAATTCTAGGGGACCCCCGAAAAAGGGGCCCGAGATGCCATCTCCTCCACCTACACTGAGAGCGCCCTGGGTTTGGAAAGGCCCGGAGATGACTCTGGGGAGCCGGGCCCCACCCTGCCCCGCATCAAGGGAGACCTGCCCTAGTGACCGACGTGCGGGTCAGTGATCCCAAAGCTCTGAGATGGTAGAATGTTCTCCACGTGACAGGTTATAAGTTCACAGCCTCTTGGGAAAAGTGAAAGGACGCATTCAATGTTCACGCCTGTGAATGGAACAGGACCATCACGCAGTGGGCGCCTGCGGGGTGACAACGAACCGGTACTGTTTCGAAACAAGCAGGGGCCCTCCGTCCCCCGTGGCTGCACCCCTGGAGGAGGAGGGGATGCAGCTCCTGCCCGGCTGGCTTGAAACCTCTGACTCGCTGGGGAACACACACATGTGCCAGGCGCTCACGTTTCCAGGCTGGAGGGCACAGGGCAGAGAGGAGCTGAGGGCTGGGACACAGAAGCTCTTTCCCGAGTTGCCTCTTTTGTTCTTCTTTGAAGCAAATTTTTTAACGGCACACCCTCGGCATATGGAAGTTCCCTGGCCAGGGATCGAACCGAAGCCAAAGCTGTGACCTTCAGCTGCTGCAGTGCTGGATCCTTTAACCCACTGCGCTGAGCCAGGAATCAAACCCTAGCCTCTGCAGCAACCAGAGCCAGTCAGATTCTTAACCCACCGCACCACAGTGGGAACTCCCTTCTGCTCCTCTTTTTCTTTAAGTATAATTGATTATGACGTTGGGTTAGTTTCAGGTGTACAGCAAAGCAATTCTGTTATTTTTTTCAGATTATATTCCATTATAAGTTATTACAGGATATTGAATAAAATTCCCTGTGCTATTTGGTAAATTCTTGTTTCTTATTTTATAAATGTCACTTTATATCTGTTCATCCCAAACTCCTAATTTGTCGCTCCCTCCCTTGCCCCCTTTGATAACCATCAGTTTGTTTTCCATTTGTGAGTCTTCTGTTTGGTGTATAGATTCATTTGTATTATTCTTAGGTTCCACATAGAAGTGATATCATATATTTGTCTTTCTTGTGTCTGACTTCCTTCACTGAGTATAATATTCTCTCGGTCCATCCTGGTAGCTCCAAATGGCAATACTTCATTTTTTTAATGACTGCATATTACTCCACTATAATTCCATTGCAATGGAATGCTATTCTCTCTGTATCTTTATATACCACATCTTCTTAAACCAGTTGTCTGTTAATGGGCTTCTCATCTTGGCTATTGTAAACAGTGCTGCTATGACCATTGGGGTGCATGTATCTTTTCAAATGAGAGTTTTTATTTTTTTTCTGGATATATCTCCTGGAGTGGGATTGCTGGATCATACAACAGTCCTCTATTTAGTTTTTTAAGGAACATCCATATTGTTTTCCATTGTCTATACCAATTTACATTCCCACCAACAGGGTAAGGGGGTTCCCTTTTCTCCACACCCGCTTCAGCCTTTGTAATTTGCAGATTTCTTGATGATGGGCACTCTGACCAATGTGAGGAGATATTTCATTGTGTTTTTGATTTACATTTCTCTAATAATTAGGGATGTTCAGCATCTTTTCATGTGCCTATTGGCATCTGTATGTCTTCTTTGGAAAAACATCTTCCACCCATTTTTTGAATGGGTTATCTGTTTTTCTCAATATTGAGCTATATGAACTGCTTGTATATTTAGGAAATTAAGCCCTCATCAGTTTGCATTGCTTGAAAATATTTTCTCCCAGTCTTTAGGTTTTGTTTTGTTTTGTTTTGTTAATGCTTTCCTTTCCTGTGCAAAAGCTTTTACGTTCAATTGGGTCCCTTTTGTTTATTTTGCTTTTATTTCTTTTGCCTCGGGGGACTGATCAAAGAAAATATTCCTATGATTTATGTCAGAGAATGCTCTGTCAATGTTCTCTTCTAGGAGTTTCATGGTGTTGTGCCTTATACTTAGGTCTCTTAACCATTTTGAGGTTTTTTTTTGGTATGTGGTATGAGGGAGTGTTCTAATTTCATTCTTTTACATGTATCTGTCCAGCTTTTCCAACACCACGTGTTGAAGAGACTATCTTTTCTCCATTATTAATTTTTGCCTCCTTTGTCATGGATTGATCGACTATAGGTGCATGATGTTATTTCTGGGCTCTCTATTCTGTTTCTTTGATCCATGTCTATTTTTGTGCCAATGCCATGCTGTTTTGGTTACTGTGGCTTTGTTGTATAGTTGAAAGTCTGGGAGGGTTATGCACCCAGCTTTCTTCTTGTTCTTCAGGATTGCTTTGGCAATTCTGGGCATTTTGTAACTCCACATAAATTTTAGGACCACTTCTTCTAGCTCTGTGGAAAATGTCACAGGTATTTCGATATAGATTGCATTAAACCTGTTTATTGCTTTGCACAGTACGGCCATTTTAACAATACTAATTCTTTCAACCCAAGAGCATGGGATGTCTTTCCATTTCTTTGAATCATCTTCAATTTCCTTACTCTATGTTTTATACTTTTCAGTATAGGTCTTTCACCTCCTTGGTTAAGTTCATTCTTAGGCATTTTATTTTTCTGACATGATTTTATTTTATTTTTCTCTTTTCTCTTCTTTTCTTGTCATTTTAGGGTCACACCCATGGCATATGCAAGTTCCCAGGCCAGGGGTCAATTTGGAGCTGTAGCTGCTGGCCCATGGCATAGACACAGCAAAGCAGGATCTGAGCTGCATCTGCGCCTCTACACCACAGTGCATGGAAACAGCAGATCCTTAACCCACTGAGCGAGGCCAGGAATCAAACCTGCATCCTCATGGATACTAGTCAGGTTCATTACCACTGAGTCATGATGGGAACTCCTTTTGATTTTTCAATTGAAGAATAGTTTACGAATAATATTATATAACTAACAAATGTACAATACAGTGATTCTCAATTTTTAAAGGTTATACTCCATTTACAGTTATCATAAATATTGGTTACATTCCCTGTGTTGTATAATATTTTGTAGCTTATTTTATGCATAATGGTTTGTGCCCCTTAATGCCCTACCACTATATTGTCCCTTTTTGATTAAATTTAAATGAGATTTTTAAAAAACTTTCCCTTCCCAATATTTCATTACTAGTGTAAACAAGTGCAACAGACTTCCGTATATTAATCTCGCATCTTGCTACCTTGTTGAATTCATCTATTAGTTCTAGTAGTTTTTGTGTGGCGACTGTAGGGTTCTCTATATAGAGTATTGTGTCATCTGAAAATAGTCACCATTCCATTCCTTCCTTTCCAATTTGGATATCTTTTCTTTCTTTTTCTTGTCTGATTGCTACAGCTAGGACTTCTAATACTATGTTGAATAGAAGAGGTGAAAGAAGGCATCCTTGTCTTATTTCTGATCTTAGTGGGAAGGCTTTCAACTTTTCACCACTGAGTATTAAGTTGGCTGTGGGTTTGTTGTAAAGGCTTTTATTATGCTGATATGTTCCCTCTGTGTCCACTTTGGGGAGAGTCTTTATCATGAATGGACTTTTTTTTTTTTTTTTTGCTTTTTTAGAGCTGTACCCATGGCATATGAAAGTTCCCAGGCTAGGGGTTGAATCAGAGCAGCAGCTGCCAGCCTACACCACAGCTACAGCAACATTAGATCTGAGCCATGTCGCCATGTCTGTGACCTACACCGCAGCTCACAGCAACACTGGATCCTTGACACACTGAGAAAGGCCAGGGATTGAACCCACGTCCTCATGGATACTAGTTGGGTTCATTTCTGCTGCGCCACAATGGGAACTCCCGAACATTGAATTTTGTCAAATGCTTTTTTTTTTGAATCTATTGAAATAATCTAGTGGTTTTTACACTTTCTTTTGTTGCTGTGGTGTATCACAACAATTGATTTATGTCCAACCATTCCTGTGACCCTGGAATAAATCCAAATTGATCATGTGTATGATCCTTTTTAAATATTGTTGGATTCAGTTTGCTAATATTTCAGTGAGGATTCTTTGCATCTATATTCATCAAAGATGTTGTCCTGTAATTTCCTTTTTTGTAGTCTCTTTGGTTTTGGTATTAGAGTGATGGTAGTCTCCTAGAATGACTTTGGGAGCATTCCTCCTCTTTTCTAAGAGTGTGAGGGGATAGGTATAAGTTCCTCTTTGTATGTTTGGTAGAATCCCTGGTGAAGCCATCTTGTCCTGAACTTTTGTTTTCAGGGAGTTTATTATCTTTGCTTGTGTTTTTAAATTACAGGTTCTATTTCACTTCTAGTAACTGTTCTGTTCAAATTATGTTTCTTTTTTATTCACTTTTGGCAAGTTGTATATTTCTAAAAGCTTGTCCATTTATTCTAGGTTGTTCAGTTTGTTGACATATAACTGTTCATAGTATGATTTAGTATGATTTATGATTTTTTTTTTTTGGTATTTCTGTGGTATCAGTTGCTATGTCTCCCTTCTCATTTCTTATTTTGTATATTTGGGTTCTTTCTCTTTTCTTCTTGGTGAGTCCATCTACAAATTTGTTGATTTTGTTTATCTTTTCAAAAAACCAGCCTTTGGCTTTATTGACCCTTCCTCTTGTTGTTTTGATCTCTGTTTTACTTCTTTCCTCTCTGATCTTTATGATTTTGCTGAGTTGCCTTTGCTGTAGGAAGGACCAACAGCCACCGACTTTTGTTTTCTATGTAAACCCCTGAGGCCTCATGTTCAGTAGATTCTAAAAATAGTTTGCTATTTAAAGCACCCAAGCAGACTGGCATGGGTTCTCCAGCACAGGCTGGAACAGGAGAGGGAGTGCACAAGCCGGCAGCTCAGAAACAGCGATGCTGGCCTTTGTGTCACGAGTCCACCACCCCCATGTCTCTCAGCTGCCACGTGCATTTCACTCCAGGCTCGAAATCTCATCCTTCCCAAACCCTCTCTCAGGCAATCTCAGTGAGTCCCTCCATGAGGGGCCTGCTCTTTGCAGCCACTACTGTAACTGTGATCAGAGGGGAAGGTGCTTTGGGATGACAGCTGTCAATGGGGAGAGTGCCAACTCTTGAGGGGGCATTTTGGAAATGCTGGGGGGAGGGTGTTGGGACGTCACAGAGATTGGAGCTGGGGACTAATGGCATTTGGGGGCAGGGCATGGCATGCCAACCATCCTGTACTCAGGCCTGCACAATGAAGCACTTTCCCATTGGCTACTCAGGCAGAGGAAAAAAACCACATTATAACTTTCAGATTTACAACTGACTCCAGCTCACGTCTGCATTCGAAATATGCTCTGAGTAGTTTTGACAGACACCGAAGATTCTAGGAATGTAATCAGCATGGAAACCAAGGGGAGATTATAGATGGTTTTTCTCAGAACCTTCCCAAGACTTGGTCACAATGTACACATTGTTACTGCAATTTACTTTTATTTCTTTTTACTGTTACAGCTAAAACATTATGCTGACTTGAAATTACGTGTGAAGGTAGATTTTACCAGGCATTTCATTTCCACTCAGCAATAAAGATGTTAAAAATGTGTTACAAAAAGGGGGACCCTGGGAGTTCCCGTTGTGGCTCAGCAGGTTAAGGACCCAGTGTGTCTCTGTGAGGATCCAGGTTCCATCCCTGGTCTCTCCAGTGCGTTAAGGATCCGGCGTTGTGGGGATCTGTGGTGTAGGTCACACGTGCGGCTTGGATCCGGTGTTGCTGTGGTCGTGGCATAGGCTGCAGCTGCAGCTCTGAATTCACCCCTAGCCTGGGAACTTCTACATGTTGCAGGTGCAGCCACAGATAAAGTGGGGGCACCGGGTCTGACAGGGGATTGAATCACAGCTTTAAAACTCGGGAGTGAGATGAGAGGGCTGAACCCCTCTGTTGCCACAGGTCGTGGTTGAAACGGCCCAGTCACAGGTTCAGGGCACAGGTCTGGGGGTCTGTGCTGAAGCCACACAACAAATAAGACACTTCAGCGTTTTTACTTGATGATTTGGAGGACACAGAGAAAGGACTAAAGTTTAACTGGTTATTGAAAACCCTGCATTTCCATCAATATCAAATCAGTCGAGCTAAGGAGCAGACTGGAAAGTTACCATGGAACTCAGCAGCTTTCAAAGAAGCCTTTGCCTGGCAAGGCCACTTGTGTCTGGGCCCAGAGGCTGAGAGGCCGATGTTCCATCCTTTGCCCTCAGGGCACTGGGCAGAGAAGCCCAAGAGACACTGGGTGCCACTCCTCCTGGCTGTGGCTGTGGTGTCCTCAGCAGGTTCTGATTTCTGAAGATGGATACTATACAGAGAGGGGTCTCAAGACTGAGCTGTTGACAGCGGGCCCATGACGTGACCTTGGACAAATTTCATCACGTGCGAACACCAGCCTTTATTACCGGAGCAAGGGAACCAGGTGACGTGATCCCTGGGCACTTCCTCTGTCTCTGAGACGCGGTGTCTCTACTCTGGGGTCAATCATTTGTACACTGAGCCCATCCTCAGAGTTCTCTTTCTCCACTTCGCTGCTGGAAATCTCCTGACTTTGCTTCTCAGAAAATTATACCAAAATACCAAACTGATATTAATCAGGAGCAAAGTTACTCTTGTTACTTTATCGGGAGCACATGAATAATATTTATGTAACCAAACTTCACAATACATGGAATCCCCTTATGGTGCAGTGGGTTATAGATCTGGCTTTGTCACTGCAGTGACTTGAGCTGCTATTGTGGCACGGGTTTGATCCCTGGCCCAGGAGCTTCCACGTGCCAAGGGTGCAGCAAAAAACCCCACAGAGGACCGAATTTCACAACACAATCTGCAGCTTCAGCAAATACCCACACTCGAGCTGATGAATAGAAATGGGCCACAGTGTCTTCCATGCAAATCAAGTTCTCCTCTTTTTTTGCTTTTTAGGGCTGCACTCGAGGCATATGGAAGTTCCCAGGCTAGGGAGCAAGTTGGAGCTACAGCTGCCTGCCTACACCATGGCCACAGCAACACACGGGGTCCGAGCTGTGTCTGCGACCTACACCACAGCTCATGGCAACGCTGGATCCCTAACCCGCTGACTGAGGCCAGGGATCGAACCTGCATCCTCATGGTTCCTAGTCAGATTCATTTCCGCTGAGCCATGATGGGAACTCCCAGAGTTATTATAAAATATTAGCTAGTCAGATTCATTTCCGTTGCGCCACACCGGGAACTCCTCAAGTTCTCTTCTTGTTAATACGTTTCACATTTTTTTCTGAGATGAGTGACGCTCACCCTTCCTACTACAGTGTCCACAGGCTGGTACTATAAACAAAGGGCATGGTGGCCCCAAATAACCTCATGTGTGAGGGACAGGTGACAGGTGAGAGCAGCCTGACCTCACCTGAGTTGCTCTCCAGGTGACAGGGTCCCTTCAGCCAGTGCATCTGGGCTCCACGCCCTTCACTTCACCTGCTCCACTCAGGGTCTTCCCTGCAAGCCCCACGCCTTCAAGGTGACATGAAACCCTGGCCCTGCTCCTTCTCAGCATAAGGCTGGGTGCTCCAGCAGCACACGCCTTCCCACCTCAGGCAGCACCCAGGTATTGAGTACACCCTGTGTACTCAAGGGCTACCTCTGGAACCAGCTAGGAAAGATCCAGAAGCCGTCGGTTCCATCCTCAACCGACGCACAGATGCCAAATCAAACTCACAGTTACCAAAGGGGAAACGGGGCAGGGAGGGATACATTAGGAATTGGGGATTAACGCAGATACACACCACTACACACAAAGAGAGAACCAACAAGGACCTGCTGTCCAGCACAGGGAGCTCCACGCCACATTCCGTGATCACCTACCTGGGGGGGGAAGCTGAGGAGAAAAACGGACATGGGTACATGTACAACGGAGTCACTTTGATGTTCACCTGAAAGCAACACGCTGTTGCTGAGTCAACTACGCATTACATTTTTTAAAACTAATAGTAAATAAAGATTTAAAAGTCCCCCTCCCCTGTTCAAGACCCTTGCCTGTCCGGATGGGTGGGGGAGGGAGTGGGTACAACACGAGCAGCAGCCACCAGGCGGGTGCCCCAGCAGCGCCGCTGTGGGTTGACAGCAGGCAACTCTTGAGCTCAACCCACAGCTAAAAGTTGGTACAGGATGGAAAATGGAAAAGCAAACATTTCTGCAGCGCTGTCATGTCTATATTCTTTTCTGTCTTTAGAAAAACACAGGCCATCGAGTGTTCTTTTATGGGAAAAACTACCGGAAGTCGAAAGGAAACATTCCATCAAGAGAAGACCTCTGGGCACGCACCTCGGAGCCGGCTCTTGTGTCCTAGAGGCTGCCGGAGTAAGAAGAAACCCTTCAGCCCTGATGCTGGGGTTGCGAGGCCCCGAGGCTGCAGAGAGAGGCTGACCACATGACGATGCCTGCTTACTGCCCGCCACACCCTGCGTGGGCATCGGATCCAGGGGTGGCACTTATCAGCACCGGCTCTGCACCAGCGGGCCTGGGTCTGAACTGGCCCCACCGCCTGCTGGCTGTGTGGACTTGGGAAGGTCCCCCGTCCTTCCCAAGCCCGTTTTCTCTGTATCTGGAAGCGGCGATAACAGAACACGTTGTGAGGTTACACCGGCCGAGGGGCAATGTCCCCAGAAAACATTTGACGTGGCCGGCACAGCAGGCCTTGGGGAACTGCTGCCTCCTGCTCCTACTTACACCGTGTCTCCGGTCACAGCGGTGTGAGTTCAGCTCAGGGGAAGCTTAAAGGCAGCTCAAGAAGACAAGCGCGCTGAGGTACCCACCGGGAGAAAGTGCGCTGGGAAGTTTCGGAGGAAGTGGGTGGAGATTTCCAACCCCCACCAAAAGCCCACTCCCATTTCTCTTCCCCAAGAAGATTCTACACCCACTGGCCACAGATGAGCAGACAGATGTGAGGGTCAGAAATCTTGTTGCTCTGATGAGCTCTGTTACACAAACACACACACGAAACATTTCAGTTAGAATGAAAAGTCTCCGTTATGGTAACTGAAGCTACAAAGTAGCTGCACTTGAGATTCTAAACACAACTACGGACACCGCTTTAAAGTTGTCACGTTACAGTAAGAAGGAGAAAACCCCTTGAAACTCTGGCCCTTCCCCAAATGAAAGAGTCTCAGAAAGGGGATTTTAGTATTCGTTTCCAGGCACATGCACTGCCATTTTAAATCACTAAATCGTGTATGTGGTCAAGACAGGGCTTTGTTTAACTCAGAAGAAAGAAGTTCATTTACCTAATTTTACCTAGATAGGCTGCACAATGAAAGTTCTGGTAAATCCATTCCATGACAATAAGCCGATTTAACACACACACACACACACACACACACACACACACACAGAAATCTGTGTGGCCCAGAGTAAAAGCAGTAAAAGGTAATAAAAATTCCTCTTCTCCCTACTAGGTCTACATATAGTGAGATGCAATGTGCTTATTGCAATAACAGGTTAGTAATTCAAACCTTATGGTCTCTGGGGCTCCATGATGAAAACTTTTTTTTTGGCCTTGCCCATGGCATGCGGAAATTCCCAGGCCAGGGATCGAACCTGCGCCACAGCAGCAACCCGAACCGCGGCAGTCACAACACTGGATCTTTAACCCACTGAGCTACAAGAGAACTCCTAGAACTTTTAAGTATGATCAGATATTTTGGAAACACTGGCATATGAGTAACTAGTCAAACAATTCCTTTGCTGAGTCACACAGCCTGATTTTTCAAGGATAAGAATTTCCTCTCGAACATTGCCTTTTGAGGAGCAAACACCTCACACCAACACGCAGACGCATAATTCTGTAGAAACCAGATAAGGGCTGCATCTAATCAGGTAATACTCCAATCAACTTCGCTTGAAAACACTTCAGCAGCTATAAATAACCCGATTTCCTGTGCTCAGGGTAAGCGGCAGTTGAGACGGCAGGTTTTTTTTTTTTTTTTTTAAATTGCACAGGAGGCTTCCGCTATATTGACACCAGCTCGGGCTGAACAGAGACGAACTCTTAAAGAAAAGGGGAAACAGAGGCTCCCTCTCTGCCCCAGACCCTCGTACTCCTATGAGCAAAGACCTAACTTACTATTTTTCTATCTTAACTGCTCAGGGAAATGATACACCTAAAACAAGCCATGAATCCAAGGCTCAAAATCTCAGACGGAGCCCCGGCCAGGCCGGGCCCCCTTAGCGCTGAGCCCGCCCGCCACATCCATCAATGCCTCCGCTGGCCGGGCCCTGGGGGCCCTGGCACAGGTGTTTACAATGAGATGAGACATGGGGGGCCCACGTTCCACCCGGACAGCCTCTCTCAGAAGGGGGCTGGTCCTTGGCAGGGCTTAGTGCAAATCCGTATGTGGAAAGGGGACCAGAGGTGGCACAAGCTCTCGCAAGCATGGGGAAGTTACAAAAGTTAAAGAATGTACGGTTCCTACACTGTCCTCTCGAGCAAGGGGCCTGGACTTCCGGCTTGGATCCTGCTTTTTCCTTTGCTCGGTGCCGTGCAGCTGGACAAAGCCATGTCCTCCTGCCAACCCGGCTCTCACTCCACAGCCATGTGGCCCCAGATCTCTTCCTCCGTTGGGGACCCCTGTTCCCAGGACACAGGGTCACCTAACGCAGAACACAAACGGGCGCAAACCGGTCTGAAATGCCACACACTGGCCTCCAGCTGAAACCCTTCTGCCCGGGGGTGGCTGCTGGGCGACTCCCTTCTAACACACCCCACTCACCGCCCCCACCCCCAGCCTGCTGGTCATTCTGCGTGTTTCCCTTTCAACCACGAACCTCGTAACACAGGGGACTGGGTTTGACTTGGGTTCCCTATGGCCCACTCTAAAAAAGTTTTTGCTGCTCTTTAAAAAAACAAACAAACAAAAAGGCTCCTACAAGTTCACAACTGGAAACCGGTGGGTCAAACGGGTATCTACAATCACCATTTTTGGATTTTAGATGGGTAATGAGATGCATACACGTATTGTGTAACAACCGGCGTAACAGTTCTTCATCAAGTATGGGAACAGGGCTGCCGAGAAATGTATGAATGTGCGCTAAGGGGTGGGAGACTGAAACCAGCCTGCCGTCAGCCAGGGCAGAACGCACGTCCAAGTGAATTCCGCCATCAACTTGCGAAAAAGAGAGAAACGACTTTTGGTTTTCAGAGCTTACTGGATCCTGGAATTGAGGGGAAGAGAGGCTGGGATGTGCCCACCAGGCTCCTTCGCAATCAGAAGCTGTTCCAGGCTCTCCTGCCACCTCTCCCGGCAGCACCCCTACAAAGCACGCATCCCAACCAGATCCAACCCCGCACTTAAGTCAAGGGTTAACGAGAGCTTGTAGCCAGTGCCTTAGGAGACAGGTGTTACTTCTACTCATTCCTCTGATGGCCTGGCCTCTCTTTCTCACATCCTGTTGTATGTTCACTCTTTTGTTCTTCAAAACCTCCTGGCCCAGCAGCCCACTCCTCTGGGCATGAATCTTGCCCAGGGACGGACATCACCCAGCCCTCGCCATCTTCAGTGGCTCCTCGGTAACACCGGCATCTCAGCAGTGTTCCCATCCCTCCTTCTTCCAAGGACCCTTCCCTGATGGCGGTTCAAGGATCTCTCTTTAGGTGCCCAGTTAGGTTGAGGGGTAGCAACCAGCTCCAAAGGTCTGGTCCAAGGCAGGAACTTTAAGTGAGGTCAGAAGGCCAGCACTCGCACTTAAACATACCCACCTGACAGTCCTCAGCAAGGCATACAGTTTTTAGTGTATATTCCTTAGAATCTATTCCTACACCTCTCCCTGGCCTTGATCAGGGAGCTGCCCGTGGTCAGGGCGGTCTGATTCATCCTGACTCTTCCACACTCAGTAGGGGATTAATCCCTACCTGGTGAAGGAGTATTTGGGGCTCATCTTTTTATTGAGGTTCCACAAAGGCCCTGTAGGGCCTCTCTTGCTGCAATATGAGCTTAATAATCTGTTTCTTTTCCAAAGCACACCCTTTCACCTTTAAATACTGCCATTCACGATCAACCACAAGACACAGAAAACGGGTAATTTACAAACCTTCCCCACTTCACCCCTCTGCTCGATTTGAATGCCAACCTACTCCCACATCCACCGTCCCAACACTGGGTATTGAGCTGAATAAATGCAAAATGCCACAGATGGAGGATCCTGTCTGGACCAGAGACCCCCAGGGGACCAGCCTAAGTGGATCTGGGGACTGGAGTTCCTGGCGGGCTGGAGAGGTCGAGTTCAGCTCAGTGGCTCTAAGGTCCAGAGCAGGAAATGTGCTTCAAAGCACCCAGCCACTGGTGGTGCCAGCCCCAAGGAGAGGGCACCGCCTCTAGGCACCAGTTCTTAGGTATAAAACACCAAACTAGCAGCTCGGAGTGAAATTTTAGACCACGCGCAGGTCTCAGACCGCGGCGGGACCCGCGGCCGAGTCACCCAGCCGGCAGAGCCCGTCAAAAGGCCGTGCCTGTGGGCAGAAGGGACTAGGCTCCTTTCCCTCCTGGCGAGGGGCGTTCTCCACGGAAATGTGCTTCCAGGGCGCAAGCGGGGACAGCGCACAGCGAGCCGCCAACTGAACCGAGAGCGGGCCCCCCACCCGCATATTCCCGCGTGCGGACGTTCGTTTACGGGAGTCCCCGGCCAGGCAGAGCCCACCTTAGCCCCAGAGCACTGACAAGGTCCGAACTGCGCCGTCAGAACCGAAAGTTTCGAAAACGGGTTTTCCCCTTACCAGTTTCTGAGCTTCTGGGCTCAAACATTCTATTTCCTTGTTCTGCGTGGCCGCAGGGTTGGTCATCCTGCCGGTTACAAGGCCACCTTCTCACACAGCCGGGAAAGAGAGTGAGCGCGGGGCCCCTCGGATCCGCGGGCGGGCAGGCTCTCAGCGCAGCCGCATGCCCGGAACGGCGGGATTACTGTCCCGGAGACAAATCCGCGCGTCGGGACGGGAACCTCGCCCTTCCCAAGGCGGAGGCGCGCCTCGGCGGTTCCCCGGCTCGGGCGCGGCCGCAGGGGCGGGGCGCAGGTGGCCGGAGCCGGCCGGGCCGGGGGTGGGGTCACTCGGGAGAAGCGGAGCTGGAGCCGCCCGCTCTGCGCGCCCGCCCCGCCCCCTGTCCCCACTCCACCCACTCAGGCCCCGCCCCCGCCCCACCCTCCCAACCCCGCGGGTCCCGCCCCCGCCCCGCCCACAACCCACACTCAGGCCCCACCCACCCTCCGCGCTCCACCCTCCCAGCCTCAACACCCCCCACCCTCGACTGCGCTCCACCCCCCGCGGGTCCGGCCTCCTCCTACCCGCCCCCCGCCCGCGCTGTGCCCACGCGTGTCCCGCGCAGCTCTCCGCCCTCACTCCCCCGCTCGCCCAGCTCTTAACGCCTCTCCCGCCTCCCCTGGTTCGCGGTTATCAATCACCGCCCATGCCTCTCTGGCCCCAACCCGAAAGGCGGTGGCGGGGGGAAATGACCCCATCCGGCCCCGCCGCAGAGCACGCATCCGCGCGGGGAGGGCGAGTTAGCCCCGGAAGGAGGGGGGAGGGAGAGGAGGAGCCCGCGCGTGGCTGAGGTCCTCTTGGGGAGGAGCCTATACGCGGGGGGGTTCTGCGCGGGGGGCGGGACGTCCTCGGGTGGAGGAACCAGGGCGGGGCGGGGCCCACGCGGGGGCGGGGCGGGCTGCCTCACAGGCTCCGCCTCATCAGGCCCCGCCCCCGCCTCCGCGCCTTAGCTGTCCTCCAAATTTCAGGTCGAAGTGAGCGTCTACGGATGCTACAGCCTCGAACGAGGCCCGCAGCACCTGCTGGTCGCGGTACTCCGTTAACGTGTCACCCTGAGAAAGGGCCGGCTTACAGGGCGACGAAACTGTGCGGCCCAGAGGGGGTGAGACCGTGCATCCGAGGCCGGGGCGCGCCCTCCGCCCGCCTCTTCCTCAGCAAACCTCGGGCAGAAGGACGCAGGTGCGGGAGGTTTGGCGCGGATCCGGTGTTTCAGAGTTAGGGGGCTGCACCGTCCAGGGTCGGGAGGGAGGTCGTGCGAGGCAGGGGCTGATTCCACGAGGTCCCTGCCCCTGCCGGGCGCCGCGCGGGGAGGGCGCGGAGAGTGTCTCTTGGCGGGCCAGGGTCCCGGCTGCCCAGCACACGCCTCCTCCAGCCGCAGAAGAGGCCGTCGTTCGTTCCTTAAAAGTTCCACACACAAAGCGACGAAACTGACCTCACCAGGCTGGGGCAGCAGCAACGGGAAGGACCTAGCCAAGCCTGGCGCCCCTCCTCCCCCCATGCCCTGGGGGCATGTATTCAGAGGCCCTTCTCAGAAAGAACACCTCCTCTCTTCAAAAAGGAGAACTTCCAACTGAACGGTTTGGGCTAATTCGGTTTCGCAGCTCCAGAAAAGTCTTGGGAGACCCCAAATTCACGTTTAAATGTTACAGCCCCCCAATTTCCCGCTTTCTGCCACCCTAACCTAATTCTCCCTGACACATTAGCGCAGGACCTGGTGTGAAGCTCGGCTTCCCGCTCTGGCTTGGGGAGGGGGCTCTGGAAGGAAGAGGGTGTGGGGGGCAGCAGAGGGGTTTCTGAGGGACAGGAGGGCCTGACCTAGGAGAGGGTAGAGGCAGCAAAAACGCGAGGCTGAGTAAAGACCCAGAGCGGCCTCCGTGGGAGACACTGGGCAGATTTCAACTTTGATGAAGATGAGCAAAGCCGGCCTTGGATGGATGGCAGCATCGGCTTGGCAGGAATAACTTTCAGAGAGACTGAAATGCGTCCTTTTAAGAGCTTGTTTTCTTGCTGTAATGCTCGTGTTATGGTTCTTGATTCTATAAAGTTAAGTGCATTGGAGAAAATAATTTTAAGCCGTTTTACATAAACAAGTATGGGCCTTAGGGAGTCTATCCTCGAAAGCAATGATAATTTTAGTAACGCTTTCACAGATAAGCATGACAGCCAGTTAATAAAACAGCCTTCTTGGAGCCTTCAGTTTGAATATTCCAGTCTTGATAAGCAAATTCTGGAGATTTTTGCCACCTCAAACCCTCTGGCCACATGTCCCAGAAGAGGGCACAGGGGACAGGCTTCGTTTGTCCTGTCACAGGGCAAATGTCTATAAACACCTGCACCCTCCCCACCTCCCAGGTGGCCGTCTGATGGTAGCTATCAGCTTTATGCAAACCACAGAGGGAAAGGGTTAAGCGGACTCTGCAACTAAACCATCGGACTCATTCCTGGCTCTGCTACTTACTACGGGATCCTGAGCAAGTACCTTCGCCCTGTGTCTGGAGTCCCATCTGAAACATGCCAGTGGCAATGACAGTGCCCAGGGCTTAGGGGAGGCCCCGGGCTGAGCACCGTCAGTGGTCAGCCCCCCTCTCCCCCTGCCTCCAGAGTTGTCCCCCTCCCCTCCAGGCACCCAGGCCTTTCCATCCTTCTCTGCAGCAGGAACGAAGCTGGGCAATAATGGGTGAAACTGGCTAAGAACTGGGGGAAACTGCGGACAACCCCAGAGAAGACAACAAACCCACAGTCCCCACAGAAGCTGCGGAAGGGCCCGGCTGAAGCCCGGGGTGGCAGGACACTGTCACCGAAGAAAAAGCTACTGGCTGATTTCAGTCTCAGGAACAAAGTACCAATACCAACAAGAAAATAACGGTGAGCAGCAAGGAGATTTCTGACTCCACTTAGCAGCAATTAGAGAACACTGCTATTCTGACGCCTTGTAGTTGGGAAGCTGCCACCATGTAAGGTGGCCCAGTCTCGGACTGTTCCCAGCGGCAGAGCACGTGTCCATCTGCATTGTAAGCGGGGTTCAATTCATACTTCTTGGTGTTATTTAAATCCCGGGGCTCCGGACGGAATAAGGTGTAAAGTGTGGTTTCCTTTCGTTCACTGCGATATAAGCCACTCTCTCAGGAGAAGGGCCCCTCATCCAGCCCCTTCCCTGACAGAAACCCCCAAGTTTCTTTTTAAGCTCAGCAAGGCGGCTTATGGGGTGATTACTGAGTGACTGGAGCCTACAGACACGGTGCTGGGGAAGTTCACGCAGAAGTCAAGGAAAGTGACATTTGGAGAACAGGAAGCTTGCAGGAACACAGAATTTTTATCCCAGCACTCACAGCTCTAGAGACGGCCTGGCAGAGTAGTCCAAGGCCTGTACGCTGAGGAAGACAAAACTCAAAGCCGACAAGAAGCCCCTGCTTTCCGTCCTCGAAAGCCAGGGCCCCTTCGGATGATCTGAGCAGTGGGGGCCTGGGGCGGGGCAGGAAGAGGGTGGCCAGCCTTGTGACAGTGCCACTGGGGGCCCTGGGGCTTTCTGTGAAGAGCTGTGAGGTCAAGGACAGAGGTTCAAGGACACAGGTTCACTTTTCTCCTCTTTTGGTCAGGATCCACTTGGACCAAGTCGACTCTGCAAATCCAGCCTCCTCCAGGCAGCTGGGTAGTCACTGCAAACACCCAGTCACTGCTTAAACTCAGGGATTCTGTCCCAAGAGGGACGTAGGGTTTTGTGCAAGCGCCACCTGTCTCGGGTGTGTCTAAAAGCCACCCTGCTTGTGCTGCTCTGTGCCCTCCCCTCAGAAGGGTAAGGTCTGAACTCTCCAAAGCAGTCCTCGGATGTGCACTCAATTATGGGCAGGAGCTTAAGTGAAGGGACGCCTAGAACAGAACAAAAGGTAAGTAGAATGATCTAATTTTGTTCTAGGAACAGCAGACTCATAGCTCACCAGCAAATGCCAGAACATTTAACCACTCTGGGGCCACACCCAAACTTGGTTTACTGGTTTCCAGGGTGTTGGTGTGTTGCTAGGTCCGCCAGCCCCGCCCCTGCTTTGGTTTGGCCCTAAGTGCCAGGGCAACGGAAACAAACCCTTCCAGGGATGTGGCACAACCAGAGGGCAGGCTGGGAGGGCAGAGTGGGCCTCGGCCACCCCACTCATCAGCTAACTCGCACAAAATCATTTTCCACATCACAGCCGCAACAGCTGTTTTTCATGAACATGAATCACTGGCCGTAAGGATTGCGGCCGAATAAACATCTCTGTATCACTTCGACAAACAATGAGCTTGCATCTATGCTATTACTTTCTCCTTTTGACTAATATTTAACAAAACCCACTTCATATTATAAAGCTGCTTCATGAAGTGACTGCCCAGATTTGCAAGCCCCGTTCCGTTTATCAAGCATTTTACAAAGGAACCACCTCAGAGAGATTGTGAGTTCGGGTCTAGACTAGAGCATCAAGCAAATGTCACGATACAGTCACATGAATTTTTAAACTTCCCAGTGTATATGTTAAAGTTATGCTTACGTGATACTGTAGCCTATTAGCTGTGAAGAGCACTATGCCTAAAAAACGATGTACAGACTTGAATTTAAAAATGTTACTGCTGGAGTTCCCGTCGTGGCTCTGCAGAAACAAATCTGACGAGTATCCATGAGGACATGGGTTCGATCCCTGGCCTCGCTCAGTGGGTTAAGGATCTGGCGTTGCCATGAGCTGTGGTGTAGGCTGCAGACGTGGCTCGGATCTGGCGTTGCTGTGGCTGTGGTGTAGGTCAGCAGCTACAGCTGTGATTCGACCCCTAGCCTGGGAACCTCCAGATGCCGCAGGTGTGGCCCTAAAAAAAAACCCCAAAACACCAACATGTTATTGCTAAAAAAAATGCCAGTCTTCACCCGTGCTTTCAATGAGTCAGACTCTTTTTTGCTGGTGGAAGCTCTGGCCTCGGTGGTGGTGGCTGCTGACTGATCAGGGTGGTGGCTGCTGAAGGCTGGGGTGGCTGTGGCAATTTCTTAAAACAAGACAACAATGAAGTCGGCCACACTGAGTCTTTCCCTTTTTTTTCCCCATGGCTGCACCTATGGCATACAGAAGCAGCTGCAGCCACGCTGGATCCTTTTAACCCACTGTGCTGGGCTGGGGATCCAACCCATGGCTCCACAGTGAACTGAGCTGCCATGGCTGGGTTCTTAACCCACTGCAGCACAGCAGGAACTCCCGATTCTTTCACGAATGAGTACTCTGCAGCCCGCAATGCTATTTGATAGCATTTCACCCACAGTAGGACTTCTTTCCAAACTGGAGCCAGTCCTCTCCTGCTGCTGCTCCATCAACCGAGTTTACAGAATAGTCTAAATCCTTTGTGCCATTTCAACAGTCTTCACAGCCTCTTCACCAAGAGTTGATTCCATCTCAAAAAACCACTTTCTTAGCTTGTCCGTAAGAAGCAACTCCTCATTGGCTCAAGTTGTATCATGAGATGCAGCGACTCAGTCACATCTTCAGGCCCCACTTCTGATTCTAGTTCTCTTGCTCTTTCCACCACATCTGCAGATACTTCCTCCACGGAGGTCTTGAGCCCCTCAAAGTCCATGAGGGCTGGAATCAGCTTCTTCCCCACTCCTATTAATGTGGGTACTGTGACCTCTCCCAGCCAATCACAAACGTTCTTAATGGCATGTAGAACAATGAATCCTTTCTGGAAAGTTTTAAGTGCATTTTGCTCAGATCCATCAGAGGGATCACTATTTCTGGCAGCTATAGTCTTATGAAACCTATTTCTTAAATACGAAGTTGCCACAAACCTTCAATTTGTAAAAAAAACAAAGCAAAACAAAAAACCCCAGTTTCTTCAATGCGCAATAAAGTGAAGCCCAAGTGAGGCCAGGGTTTTAACCCCAGTCCTTAGCATCCAGCGCACTCCCGGACACAGATGGGCTCCAGCCAAACAAGCAAACAAACAAACAAAAATGAACAGAGTTCCCGTCGTGGCTCAGTGGAAATGAATCTGACTCGTATCCATGAGGATGAGGGTTCGATCCCTGGCCTTGCTCCGTGGGTTGAGGATCCGGCATTGCCATGAGTAGGTTGCAGATGTGGCTTGGATCCTGCGTGGCTGTGATTGTGGTGAAGGCTGGCAGCTGTAGCTCCGATTTGACGCCAAGCCTGGAAACCTCCACATGCCACGGGTGTGGCCCTAAAAAAAAAAAACAAAGGAAGGACTCCCTCCCCGCAGGCAGCCAGGGATCCTCGTGGGGAACAGTCAGCAGACAGGCTGTCCCCCTGGGCTTGGCTCCAGCTCCAGCTCCACAGTGTTGGCAAAGCAGGGCATGTACCCAGGTCAGGACTGGAGCCGGCTCTCTGGGGAAGACGGGGGCACTGGTAGGAGCATCACATGAGGGGCCCAGACCCCACCTGCCATCTGCAGAAAAAACTGTATCCCGTAGTCAGCCGGCCCAGCGTAGGCCCACAGTGAACGTGGTCCTCAGGCCGGGATCCTGCCTCCTCCGGTGGACAGAAATATTGGGGAAAGAATGGCTGGAAAGCACGAGAGAGCTCGCGTTTAGCCCATACAAAGCTCCTCATACCGAGCACACACCCTGTGCTGGGTGTCCTACAGCCACAGCCCTCACCTTCCAAGGCACCCGTGACTCGGTCCTCCCCCTCGAGACGGAGCAGGCTCCTCGGGAACGGGAGCACGTGCTCGTCCCTTCGGGAATGACGGATGGAGGGAGGGACAGGTGGAGGACTCTCCCAGTGAGGTGGAGGGCGTTGATCACGCATCATGAACTCTCATTGATTTTTTTTTTTTTCCCTTTTAGCTCCGCACCTGCAGCATATACAGAAATTCCCAGGCCAGGGGTTGAATTGGAGCTGCAGCTGCCAGCCTACACCACAGCCACAGCCACACCAGATCCAAGCCGAGTTTGCAACCTACACCACAGCTCATGGCAACAGCGGATCCTTAAGCCACTGCGTGAGGCTGGGGATGGAACCTGCATCCTTACAGACACTATGTTGGTGTCTTAACCAGCTGAGCCACAACGGGAACTCCTAACGCTCATTGATCTTAAGTATTTTATATTTTTGTAGCAACTGGGAATAGAAATTCTTTTAAAAGTGACATGACTCATATCCTGTAATAAACCATAACGGAAAAGAATATGAAAAAGAATACATATGAAGAACTGAATCACGTTGCCGTAGAGCAGAAATTAACACATTATGGAGCAACTATCCCTCAATAAAATAAAATTTTTAAAATGGCCCGACTTTAGGAATTTTTTTTTTTTGCATAATTACCTAGCACCCAGCAATTCACCACACTTCTTTTTTACCTAATAATTTAAAAAAAAAAATCCGTTTGGATTTTCTAAGGAAGGTGATGAGTTTGGGTCTTGGTTGGACTGAATTTGAAGGCAGAAAGCCTTGATGGAATATCCAACAGGTACTTAGGCACCAAAACTATGAACTGGTTTAAGGTGATGAAGCAGAAAAGGGGCTGAGGGAAGGAATCTTGAGAATCCTACAATTAGTGAATAAGAGGAGTGTCAGGAACAAGCCAAGACAGACAATGGGTAGTTAGAGAAACAGGAGATACAGGTGCCTCCTGGAAGCCACTCTTCAGAAGGCTGGCGTGGATATCAGTGGTAACCGGGGCAGATGGACCAAAGAGAACAGGGTGCAGAAAGCCTTTAATTTGCAACTAGTAAAACACTGGCTGTGGTGTTCCCTTGTTGCAATCCCACATTCAAGCAGTTTCAAGTGCACGTATAGTAAGTGGCAGATTACAGCCTGGGAGGGAGACAGAATCGAGGCGGCGGGGGCTGGCCGGAGATCTGTTCATCTGTCAACCTGTTTCTCGGGACGGAAGAGACTGGAGACTGGAGGCTGAAAATCGGGAGTGGAAGGAGAGGGAGGACAAGCAGTGCAGGCGTAGGCGGACCTCAGACTGAGGGATGGGGGGTGGGGGGGGTTATGGACCTTCAGGATTTGGCCTGATTCTGAGCTAAATGGAGATGAGAAAACCAAAGCGGCCAGGAGAGGACAGACAACAAGAAGCACAGGCCTGGTGCAGAGACTGTGGACCAAGGAGCTGAGGCAGGAGGAGGGGCAGGAGGAGCCGACACTGAAGGGCTTTGCCAGAGAGATGCCCCCCCCGCCCCTCTTTCCAGTACTGAGCGCAGGAGCACAGAGCCCGTCCACGGGGCTCCAGAAAGCCCAATAATTCTGACAGAGGGCAAAATCCACCCGCATTTAAAATAACTTCTAACTTATTTTATTCGGGAATTAAGTTCATCTCCGCAAGTGTCCAGGAACTTAAGTCCATAGCCATCTTGGGGGGAAAAAAAAAACCGTATCCACTGTTCTACTCCATTCCTCAGAAGTGATCCGGAGCCCTAGGACCAGACTGGAGTCATCACAGAAACACCCCTCACATACGGTGACCGAGGAAACGGCCACACACACCTCCGATAAAGCATCTTTTAGGAAAACCCATTCCGTTTTCCATGAGCACGACACACTGCGGGTGACAACCAATTATTTCCCTGAGATTATTGCAAAACAATAAAAACAACTCAAATCCATTCCATATTTCTCAGTCATATAGGAGAAAGCTCTGAAAAGTCTCCCAAAGTCAACTCTAATGCAGAGAAAAAAGTATGTATATCCACTCTCAGAACAGGCCATTTAAAATACTTTTGATCGGAATGGATAGTGACGGGAAAACACGCTTTCCTTGCAACAACCGTATCCTCCAGGTAACAGAACACCCCACTGATGAGAAATACACGAAATGCTTCAGTGTATATTTCGGAACAGAAAATAAGGATTAGAAAGAATCAAAGCAGTACTTCATCCAGATACGCACCCACCTGCTTGGCTTTGGCCTCAGAACCCTTGCCTGTGAGTTTAACATTTGGGGACAGACAGAATGAGCCGTGAAAAAAAAAGACCCTTTACTCTGTGAGCTGAAAAACCCAGAAATCAGTCAGGCTACCAAGGTCAATACCAATACGGACACCAATCTGACTGACAAATGTCATTCAGAGAAAGGATGCGTGGGGAAACATGAGAGTGTCTCACCTGAATTTAAACAGTGCTCATCACAAATAGATTATTTGAGGGCACTTAAGATGCATTCAGAAGTTTGAAAAACCAGGCACTCGTGCTAAACAGCTTGACTTGAAGACAATCGGACTCAAAGACTGACCAAAATATCCAAAGTCAGCGATCTTCCAGCCGAAGGAACAGGAATTCTTGAAACATCATCCCTAAAATGATCTTTCACAGAAAATGAATTTTCTTAAAGGAAAACAGAGTCTGTAATACACATAAGCCCAGCCCTAAAAACATGCGCCACACCCTGAAATAAAGGTTTCCCCCGCTCTGCAGTTTAGCCCCTGAAATGCAGTGCAAAGAAAAGCCATCAACTCTTTAGCCTCCAGAAAAGTACCAGCTCATGGGTACCTTCTTTATCATTCATTCGTATGAACAGCTATCTTGACAGAAGCCTTTAGCATAGAACAAAAAAGCCTCACCTTTGAAAAATGAAGATTTCAGATGACCTTCAGGAGAAGTTTAAAGAAGAGCAAGGCACAGCATTCTGGAGAGACATGTTTGGCACAAGAGTGGAAATTCTGGAAGAACTGGAGATCAAATGGCACTCCCGACCACGTCATCTCGGAAGTACCAGCAGGGAGGTCATTAAAAGCACCTTTATACCGACAGCTCAGCGGGCAGCTCTGGCCCGCCTTTCACGACTGCCTTCATGGGAGAGCGTAGCTCCCTCAGCCCCTCGCAGGTTTTCCAAAGGCGTCTTCTGGCCAGTGGGTGTGGTTTTAGCTACTGAGATTATACGGAAGCCCCCTCCTCTTATCCCCACTTCTGCTGAGGCATTTGTATGAAATATGGGATTTGACTTGACGGGGAAATTCTAACATGAGTGGAGAGCAGGCTTTCTTGACCACGGAGCTAGGGACATTCGGGGTCAAATAATTCTGTGGGGGTGTCTGTCTCGGGCATCACAGGATAACCAGCAGCATCCCCCTACACACTAGGTACCAGCGGCCCTCTCCACCCCGCCTGTGTCAGCCGAAGGTGTCCCCGGACATCGCCACGTGTCCCCTGGGAGGCAAAAGGAACCCCACTGAGGACCCCGGTCTCAAGGCCTCGAGCCTTCATCCAAGGCCCCGCGTTGCAGAGGGACGATGGCCTATCAACTTCTACAGGCGAGGGGCCCCAGCAGACCCGCAGCTCAACCTGCGGAGAAGGAATGGCCAACACGGAAGCATCTCAGCACACTCCCTCGTGCCTTCGGCCCTCTTTTTTCCTGTTAAGAACTTAAAAGCAGGGCTGGGTGTGGTAGACAGAAAGATCCAGAAAGTCAGCACTGGACACTGAAGCGGAGTGGGGGTGGGGGGGTGGAGTTTGAGGCTGAGATTTCAGAGGTGGTGCAGTCACGCCAAGGCCAAGGGTGTGATGGCTGGAGGTGGGCGGGAAGGAAGCACTGGAAGTGAGAAGGTCACAGAACTGAGTCTGGCTTCCTGGACCCTGTGGGAGGGCCCCAGCCGAAAGGGGTGAGTGGTGGAGACCGAAACGGAGGGGCCGCCCGCAGCCCAGAAGCCCCCCACCTCCGAAGCAGAGGTCTGGGGGAGAAGCTGGCTGCAATCCCTGCTCTGCCTCTTGCTAGGCTGTAGCTTCAGGCAACGGCCTTGACCTCTTCGGCTTCCTGTGTCACAGGGCACACAGCCACCAGGCGGGCGGCAGATACACAGGGAGCCCAGGCGGGCACGAAGGGGTGTGGCCACGGGACCCCCGTGTGCTCCTCTAACGCACACAGGTTATTTTTCCTGCAGATGCGGAACCTGGAATCACAGCTTCCATGTTTAGAGAAGCTGTAAGTAGTGTCCTCAAGTCACTCAACTGGCTGGGATTAGGTTTAAAGCTTTAGTCAGCAGTTCTGAGCACAGAGCCTCCTGCCTGCAAGTTAGTTCAGAGTTTTGGCCTTCCCGCTCCCCCCAAAGCCAAGCTTTCGGCGCTCGGGGTCCTTAGGTAAGCGAATGATGCATGCGACCCGGTAAGAATGAAGGCAGGCAGACAAATGCTGGAAGGAAACCCAGTAAACAAAAGAGCTGCTCTATTGAAGTGATGGAACCGTGGGAACTGTGCTGCTTTTCCGAAAACCCTTAGGCAACAGTTTAAAGAACCCGAACGCTATTCAGGAGGCAGTAAAGGACCCACTGAAAGCAGCTGAACAGGGAGGCAGGATTTTGTTCGAACAAAGAAGGTGTAAGCTACACATAAGTTGAAAATCACTCTCATTATTCTTTTCCGAAAATTTCTTGGCTGGTCTTTTTTTTTTTTTTTTTTTGGTCTTTTTGTCTTTTTAGGGCAACACCCATGGCATATGGAGGTTCCCAGGCTAGGGGTCTAATCGGAGCTACAGGTGCCGGCCTACACCACAGCCACAGCAACACCAGATCCGAGCTGCGTCTGTGACCTACACCACAGCTCATGGCAACACCGGATCCTTAACCCACTGAGCAAGGCCAGGAATTGAACCTGGGTCCTCATGGATGCTATTGGGGTTCGTTAACCACTGAGCCACGACAGGAACTCCCCTCTCTCCACTTTAAAATCTGATTATGTCCTTCAGAATATTGTTACAGCCTTCTTCATATAAATTCTTCCTATTTCTTTATTCCTAAAAGATATTTTGTTTTTGTTTTTAATTTTAATGATTTTTGTTTTTTCCATTATAGCTGGTTTACAGTGTTCTGTCAGATTTCTACTGTACAGCAAGGTGACCCAGTCACACATACATGTAAACATTCTTTTTTCTCACATTATCCTCCATCCTGCTCCATCACAAGTGACTAGATTCAGTTCCCAGTGCTGTACAGCGGGATCTCATTGCTCATCCATTCCAAAGGCAATAATTTGCATCTATTATAACCCCGAACTCCCAGTCCATCCCACTCCCCCCGCCCCTTGGCAACCACAAGTCTGTTCTCCAAGTCCATGAGTTTCTTTTCTGTGGAAAGGTTCATTTGTGCCATATATTAGATTCCAGAAATAAGTGACATCATATGGTATTTGTCTTTCTCTTTCTGACTTACTTCACTCAGGATGAGAGTCTCCAGTTTCATCCATGTTGCTGCAAATGGCATTATTATTATTTTTTATGGCTGAGTAGTATTCCATTGTGTATATACACTACATCTTCCTAATCCAGTCATCTGTCAATGGGTATTTGGGTTGTTTACATGTCTTGGCTATTATGAACAGGGCTGCAATGAACATACCAGTGCGTGCATATTTTTCAAGGAAAGTTTTGTCCAGATATATGCCCAGGAGCGGGATTGCTGGGTCATATGGTAGTTCTATATGTAGTTTTCTAAGGTACCTCCATACTGTTTTCCATAGTGGTTGTACCAGCTTATATTCCCACCAACAGTGCAGGAGGGTTCCCTTTTCTCCACACCCCCTCCAGCAATTGCTATTTATGGGCTTATTAATGATGGCCATTCTGACTGGTGTGAGGTGGTATCTCAAGGTAGTTTTGATTTGCATTTCTCTACTAATCAGGGATGTTGAGCATTTATTCATATGCTTGTTGGCCATCTGTACATCTTCCTTGGAGAAATGTCTATTTAGGTCTTTTGCCCATTTTTCAACTGGGTTGTTGGCCTTTTTGCTGTTGAGTTGTATAAGTTGTTTGTATATTTTAGAGATTAAGCCCTTGTCCGTTGCATCATTTGGAACTATTTTCTCCCATTCTGTACGTTGTCTTTTTGGTTTCCTCTGCTGTGCAAAAGCTTGTCAGTTTGATTAGGTCCCAATGTCTTATTTTTGCTTTTATTTCTGTTGCCTTGGGAGACTGACCTGAGAAAGCACTTGTAAGGCTGATGTCAGAGAATGTTTTGCCTCTGTTGTCTTCCAGGAGTTTGATGGTGTCTTGTCTTACATTTAAGTCTTTAGGCCACTAAATGCTATTTTGAATGGGATCTTATCTTCCTGCCATTATTTAAAAAATTATTGTGGGATAAGGGAACGGTACGGATTTTTGTTCACACCCTTGTAAACTATTTCACTGAACTCTCCGTTTTAGACTGATTTTTGAATTAGCTGCATATATAATCTTTAAGTAGTTACGCATTTTATCTCTTCCTTTTCAGTAGCGATACTGCTGATTTCTTCATCCCGTCTAAACACCAGATCATAACGGTACACGAGCCCTAGTCTGCCATCCCTTCTTCAACTGGATACTTTACAATTGCGAAAGTAATAAGGACAAGGCAGCTTGCGAGTCTGTGCTTGTGCTGTAATAATGCAGGACAGGACTCCAGCCTTATTAGAATTTAAATAACATCAAAGTTGCCTATAAAGTAAACTGGGACTCTGTTGTCAGCCGCCTGATCAAGCCTCTGAAAGGGAACAAAGCACACGTCTCAGAACCAGATACTCTTGCCTCAAGGCCGGAATGCAGTTTTGAGCAATGAAAGGCAAACAGGCAAAGCGACTTGAGGAAGGATTCGTACTGAAGCCAGTGAAAAGTTCATTATTACTGTGTCACCAAACGACTGTTCTCTGTGGGACGAGGCCCCTGGGAGGGATGACAGTGAGCTTCTGGGGCCAACACTGCCCAGGCGGAAGCTTGCTCTTGGCCCTGGGCCATTACGTCACCGCTTTCAAGGCCTCCTTTCCACATCTGTAACCCTGGAGGGACAGCGGCGTCTCGTTTACACAGCTCAAGAGGATTAATCGAGCTATTATTCGAGCTATTATTCGTAGCCAGCACTTAAATAAATAAAATGCAGTGCAGGCCCTTGGTCGGTAGGATGCACAGTGCTACAAAGTACTTCAAGGCCCACTTAACCCAAGTCTGCTGCAACCAGGCACCAGTTACCAAGGGATGTGGGAACTAACCTTTGCCCCGGACCCATCCCCCTTCCTCTTGCCTTCCGGCCCCTCCCACTGAGGCGTCTATCTCAGGCGGCATCTCTGTGGCTGGGAACCCACAGCCTGCAGGGTACGTCCTGGGGCAGGGGCAGAGGTGAGGGGCTGGCTATGAACCTGTTGAGCCCGCGGAACCAGGAGACTAACTGGGAGTCTAAGTCATGAGGCTGTACTGGGAGCAAACACATCACTTTTCTAGACCAAGCGGCCTGAACTTTGGGAGAGTTATTTTCTTTCAGAGACCCCAGCACTTCCTAGTTGAAAGTTCTGCTTGAGATGGCTGGACTTGAACTTCACAGGCCAGATGAGGAGGTATGGCAGTGTCTCCAAAGAAGAATATTAGGCAATCGCAGCTCGTGAACTTCTCTTTTTGGGTGGAGAGACTCTCCTTGAGTATAGATTTTTGAAAAAGAAGAAACTGTCCCCCAGCGAAGAAACTGGGAATCTTAAATGGAAAACATATTCCAAGTTTGCAGCTCAAATATTCTAGGACTATTTAAAATATGTCATACATTTAGAATAAAATGAAAGTGAACTATCGCTATCTTTTAGCATCTTTACCTGGGGAAGGTGGCAAAGGGGTGTAAGCAGTGAGTAGCAGAAATCAGGGAGAAACAGATACCCTTGGGAGGGATGGCCCAACCCCAGTGGCTGCCTCCTGGTGGCCACAGGTAAGTATTTTCAAGGGCTTGTGCTAGAGGTTTCATGTTGGCTAAATAGTAATATCAGATAACATAGTGATAAAAAAAGGACTTTAGCATCTTATCATTATGTTAATCCATATTAAATTTCTAATAATTCATCCTATATACAAAAGCCAATTCTCTCTTTTGTGGGTGGAAGCAACCCGAGTTAGATGACAGATGCGTGGATAAGTACAGTATAGAATGTTCCAGTCTCACACAAGGGACTACTGTCGGATCTTAAGAAGGAAGGAACCTCTGATACGTGTTGCGGTGTGGATGAAACCTTGAAAACACGCAAAGTGAAATAAGCCAGATCCAGGATGACGAATATCATGTGATTCCTCTTACTTGAGATACCTGGAGTTGTCAAATTTACAGAGACAGAAGAAGGTAGGTGCCAGGGGCTGGAGCGAAGAGAGGAACCGGGGAGTATGTGTTTGACGGATGCAGAGTTTCAGTGTGGGAGGAGGAGAGGAGGCTGGAGATGGAGGGTGGTGACGGTTAGACTTCATCTGACTGAACCGTACACTTAAAATGGTTAAGATGGTGAATTTTATGTTATATGTATTTTACCACAATTAAAACATAACGATTCAGAAAATCCAATTGACTCCATTTGTGCAGATTCCCAAGAAGAGGAAGTGGACAGTCAGTGTGGAATTTTCCCCAGAAACAGAAGTTAGACGGTGTGCGTTCCAGCGTCTCTGCGGGAGGCCAGCCCCCCCACCAAACAGATTCAGAAATCTGGGTGGAGGGACGTCTTGGTGTGTAAATCTCAGTTTTAAAACCATCTTCCTGCCCTGAGCTCTAACACTTAGAATTCTTGGAAATGGAGAGATTCAGGTCACCACAACCTTACGTGAAGTTTCGGGTGTCATCAGGAAAATAACAATCGGACTGGCAGGGTGGCCTTCTATGAGGCCAGTTGCTAATTCGATTTTTTTTCTTTGGGGGGCCACACCCACAGCGTATGGAAGTGCCCAGGCTAGGGTTCGAGTCGGGAGCTGCAGCCGCCCGCCTACACCACAGCCATGGCCACGCGGGATCTGAGCCACATCTGCGACCTACACCACAGCTTGAGGCGGTGCCGGATCCTTAACCTGCTGAGCGAGGTCAGGGGTTGGAATCCACATCCTCAGAGACAACATCCATGGGGTCCTTAACCCGCTGAGCCACTACGGGCACGTCAGCAAATTTAATTTTTTTTAAAGGAGAAAAGGAAGGCAGGCAGGCAAATGCTGCTTGCATGAAGTACATACACTTAGGCCATTTCACCATAAACTTTCAACAGAAAAGCAACACACAGTAGGAAGAATTTACGTTAATAAAATTCGTGGAGACACAAAGCGGAATGGTGGCGGGGGCTTGGGGGAAGGACACAGAGTGGGTGCGGGATGGGGGACAGAGATTCAGTTTGGAAAAGGGAAAAGGTGCAGAGAGGGGTGGTGGGATGGTTTCCCGACAATGTGACTGCTGCTCACCTGTACGCCCCGAAATGCTTAAATGGTAAATTTTACAGTATGTACATCTTACCACCAAAACGATATTTACGTTAAAAGTTTTTCATGGTAAGAAAATGGCCAAGTCCGCCTCAGGCTGTCTATTTTATGGCATCCTGTCCGGCTACAAAAATGGTGTTTCTGATGCATATGTAATAGAATGTGACACACTTATGACAATGTTGAATGCACACTCAATACACACACACACTCAGAGCACACACCAATAACATCAATGAAAAGATAAACAAGTAAAAAGACCCCAAGAAAATGAAAAAAAAAAAAAAAAAAAAAGCCCCAGAGCCATGGCGGTCTTTATGTTACAATGAGAATACAGACAACTTTTTTAGTTCCTTCTACCTTCTGTGTTTTTTGATATTTCTTTTAAAGGAGGAAAATAATGCAGAGCTTCATTCTCCTCTGTAGTTTATTTGAAAAGAAAGGAAGAATGGAAAGAAAAACCTTTATGCTGTGTGTTCCTCGAGGCTTTTAAGCTAAAAGGAAAGGGCCATTAATTAGGCTGCGAACCACTTTCTGGTCTTTCCTATTTTTGCATCACAGATGCCCCTGGCAGGCTGGTGACGCCTGTGGCCGTTCTCAGAATGGTATGTTTCCTTTTCTCTTTTTACAGCTGCACCTGCAGCATATGGAAGTTCCCCGACTAGTGGTCAAATTGGAGCTGCAGCTGCCTGCTTACGCCACGGCCACAGCAACACTGGGTCCAAGCCAATCCTGCAACCCATGCCACAGCTTGGGGTAATGCTGGATCCTTAACCCACTGAGCGGGTCCAGGGATCCAACCCCACACCCTCACAGAGACAACGTTGGCACAATGGGAACTCCTCAGAATGGTATTTTTAAATGCTTATAACAAAGCATAAATTATTAAAATATGATAGAAATGTAATTCACTTGGGTCATCTGGTATTTATTTTGTTCTAGCATACCTGATTTGAATGCTTTTATTTGTTTGCAGGTGCTGGAAAGATTGTTTTAGAGATTGGATCCGGAGAAACTGAAGAAGGATCAAATTAAATATAAAAAAATATATATTATATTTATATATTTAAATATAAAAAATATATATTATATATATATTTAAATATAAAATTTATATATTTAAGTATATATAAAAAATTCAACTTAACCCCCCCAATTTCCTTTGAAATCTCTTTACAATGGAGATTATTCTGAAACCTACTATCAAAATATATTTTTAATTGTGATATAATGTATCAATCACAGCGTTAGCGAGAAAAAGAGGAAATGACCCCAGCTTTGTAAAGAGAAGTAATTTAATATGGGGGCCCACTAAACAGGTGTTGGGTGACTGAGTGGGCAAAGGCGGTTTGGGTCACACAGAGGTAGTAATCGGGGGAACAGCGAGGGCTGGGTTAGTGTACCCCAAAGGCTCAGAAGGCATGGAGCTCCAAGTCTCCAACGGGCATCCACGACCGTGGGCCGGAAAAACCCCAGGAAAGGAACCCGCCCCGGTGCCCGGGTGATGGGCGGTTGCCGGGTGATGCTCAGCGAAACAGGAAGCCGACGGGGAGGAGCAGGTCCCGGCTCCTTCCGCCGCCCCCCGGCCGCCCTCTAGGGGCGACGAGCTGCGCGGAGCCGCGGCCCCGGCGCGGGGAGAAGCGGCGTTTGCAGCGCGGAGGCAGAGGCAGGGGCTTGACGCCCGGCCCGCAGGCGGGCTTCCCCACTGAATGACGGGCGCCCGCATGGCCGTGGGCGTGTCTCCGGCGGTCCGGTGCCACCGAAAAGGGCCACGGGGGTAGGTGGCACTGGGCGGTGAGTGCTTGTCACACTGCTAAAGTTTTCGGCCTCCGTTCCTAACGCTGCTCTTTTTTCCGCCCCGGTTTCAGGGCTCCGTTGACATCGAACCAAAGGCCCTGGGAGGGTTACTGGACCCGAAGTGGAAAATCCTTCTGGGTCTTTCAGGGCGTCGAGTACAGTTCTTTTTTCCTCCTTAATTTTGGCTTTAAAAAGTCACATGATTGATCACATGATTGACCACTGGTCCCCGGTTTCTCGTCAAGGTTTGAAAGAGAAAATAATACTGATCAGGCAAATTCATGCCCCGGGTCACCTCGCACTTAACGGACACTGCCGACCATCCTGCAAACAGTAAACAGGAATTTTCGCATTTTATGGGTCATATTACACCTTTGTCTGAATGCCACAGAAAGTGAAGTCCACACACAGCTGTGCTCACGGCCCGGCCCCACCCCCGGGGGGCACGGAGGGGAGGGTCTCGCCATTCGACAGCCACCGCGTGGGTGGAGGGCGCACAGAGACCCCGCAGCTGCCGCTGTGACAGTGAGCACGGGCCCTCAGACCTCCGGGGCAAGACTGATGCCACATAACTGCACAATAAGTAATTAACTAAGTAATGAGGCGTGTGACACGTGCGGCCACATTAACTGGAAACACCCCCACACCCTGCCCGGGGAAGGGAATGCAGACAGACAACTCAGCCTTGTTTCTGAGGAAACAAGATGATTCCAGGGACGTGGGGAGGAGGAGGGCCCTCCTGTGAAGCCCATGGGCTCCCTGCCCTTGCCCCGTGGGCAAAGTGCAAGCTCCCAGAGGTCACCTGGACATCACCCTCCTAGGTGCCGCCTGGCGTCCTGCCACCAGACGGTGGCCTTTTCATCCCACGGGCCAGTGACAGAAGAGTCTGTTCTGCCTCCTGGTGGTGATTTCAAACCCGACACCAAATCTCCAGCTTTCTTCTGTTCCCTGAGATCATTTATAAAAACTGGAGCGTTTGTAATACAAGAGGGCCCGGCCCTCAGCTGAGGAACTTGGGCAACAAGCTCACCTATGTCAGCGTTTTATTTAACGTAGAAACGTCACCACTCTTCTGACTCACAGAGGCAATGTACACGCATTGATAAGTCTCATCATTTCTTTTTTTGGGTCACACCCAGGGCACTGGAAAGTTCCCAGGCCAAGGATCGAACCTGCACCACAGCAGTGACAACGCTGGATCCTTAACCTTCTGGCTCACCTGCTGGTTAGCTACTAGGGATCTCCAGTCTACTCCGCCCATAAACTCTAACAATTCCACCAACAGGGAAGGAATTTCATTAATGCCCTATGAAGTGAAAAACTGTAACTATTAAAAAGACACTGAAAGTCAGTATTTCGTGGTTTATCCACAGCAATCCTTGAAGACACAAGATGAATCACATTACAAGATTTGTTTAGAGCTTCAGACTAAGGGAAATATTTTAAAATATATATCATCTGTTCTTAGGTATTGGTAAGGTCTTATTTCAACATATGATAAAGTAGTTATTCTCTTAGAACAACCAGAATAATAAACTACATATAAAACGAACTTAAATTTAGGTCAATACTTTTGTTTAAAGGCAAGATAAAATTTGTGTTATGCGGGTGCGGAAAATGTTCTGCTTCCAGTCTGAACAATATGATCCTGACGGATACCTAAGAATTTTTAAATCTTTGATTTCTGTTCAATTTTTATTTTTGAGACATTAAATTTTCATTGAACACAAAATTCTCTCTTTGCTGAAGAACTAGATTTTCCATCTATACTGTAAGAGTCTCTATGTTCTCTATTGAATTTATTTATTTATTTATGTTTTGTCTTTTGTCTTTTTACGGCCACACCCACAGCATATGGAGGCTCCCGGGCTAGGGGTCCAGTCGGAGCCACAGCCACAGCAACGTGGGATCCAAGCCGCATCTGCAACCTACACCACAGCTCATGGCAATGCCAGATCCTTAACCCATTGAGTGAGGCCAGGGCTCGAACCTGCAACCTCATGGTTCCTAGTCAGATTTGTTCCCACTGCACCATGATGGGAACTCCTTTATTGAATTTAAAAAGTCACTGACAGGGAGTTCCCTTGCAGCACAATGGTTAAGTATCCAGTGTTGTCACTGCAGCAGCTGGGGTCATTGCTGTGGCACGGGTTCGATCCCTGGCCTGGGAACTTTCACGTGCCTCGGGCATGGCCCAAAATAAAACAAAATAAAATAAACTCATTAAGAATGGAGTTTTCCTGTGGTGCCGTAGGTTAAGGATCTGTTGTCGTCATTGCTGTGGCATGGGTTCGAGCCCTGACCCAGGAACTTTTGTATGCTGCAGGTGCAACCAAAAAAAAAAAAAAAAAGTCACTAACAAAATAAGAAATGAAGGGCCCGCCCCTTCCTCTGTCCACCTGTGACCACGTGTCCTGACACTGAGATGCTTGCTATGTGCTCCCGTGGACGTCCACAAACTGTGAGGACCTGATATAGTACCATCCGCATCATTTAGGGAAAGATGCAGAGAGCAGAAGGAGGAGGAGAAACTCTCAGCCTGGTGACTGTGAAAAAGCCTCGAGAAATTTGTTGCCAGCTTCCCATCACCTAACCAGCTTTCCCAGAGAGCTGTTCACAAGGGGAACACGCACATGCTTTGCACAGATACACAGAGAACAGGCGCTGACCGGGGCCCAGTCCCTGGCCCGCTTCTCCACGGGGACCACGGAAGTCGGGAGAAGGAGCCAGAAGCCGGTGGGTGCCTGCTGCGGCTGCTAAGCCCCAGCAGGGCCCTGGCCCCCCTGCCCTGGCTCCCTCCCCTGCCCCCAGCTCTTCCTGCTGCATGTCTCTGGGGTTGCCCTGAGAATGCAAAAGACTCCATAAGAATGTGGTCACTGGACGGTCCCCTTCTGACTGGAAAGTGTCTGCTGTCAGTGTCCAACAGCAAGAAAGACTCTATTCTGCGGGGCAACAAATTGGCTTTCGTGGGACCATTTGTTTTCCTCGAGACTAAGTGTCTCAGAGCCTGACTTGACGTGAGACGCCTCTGGCTCTCAGACCTGCACCTTCACGGCAGCTCAGGGTACGTGTGCGGCGCACATGGCCACGCAGTCCACGGCCAGCACCCTGCCGTGATGCAAGTTCCCTGCTCATCACCTGCATGGCGGGAGGCTGGTGCCAGCATAACGGCCACACGAACTGCAAGGGGTTCCCTTAGTTCAGAATCCCAGGACCCTTTATATTTTTATTTTTATTTGGCCACGGCTTACAGCAGCTCGATACGGGATCTCAGTCTCAGACCAGGGACTGAACCCAGCCCACAGCAGTGAGAGTGCTGAATCCTAACCACTAGACCACCAGGGAACTCCTCCCGGGGCCCCCTTTTAGATGCCATAGGCTGGTTCTCCCGTGTAAGACCTGAAGATACTGTACATCTCTTCAGAGAAAACAAGAGGGGTGGACGGGAACCTTCGACGGACAGGACTGGGGGCTGCCTCCCTCCACAGCCACAGGCCCGCCCCCCTCCCCCGTCCCCGTGCTCTGCTCACACCTCTGCTGGACACTCAAGGGGACACCACGTGCCCAATGTTATCAAAATGCCAGACATGCCTTACTTTGCTATGTCTCACGACAGCCCTACCAGGAGAAAGCTCTCGCTCTCGACTGAGGACGAGGAAACCAAGGCGGGGACTGGCTGAGCCACTTGCCAGGGTCCTGCAGCCGGCGGAGCAGGTGTGAGCACCGGCACACAGAGCCGCATGAACAAGGTCCCAGGACCCTCATCACAGGGTCCTCTGACCACCGCAGCCTGGGTCAGATGCTGCAGTGGCCCTTTTCGTGTGTGTCTCGTTGATGCCTCGACAGCCTGAAAGGTGGGTATTGTTATTCCTGCGCACGACTGTGGAGACCTCGGCCCGGGGTTGAGTGATGTGCTCCAGTTGACACAGGTTCAGGACTGGCCAAGCCCCAGGAGCTCAGCTGGGCTGCCCTCCCCCAGGGTCCTGGCTCCTTCCTGCCCCATCCCAGCCTCCATCGGACGGCCTCCATCTCCTTAGAAGCACAGCTGGAAGGGGCCTCCAGACATGATCTGGCCTGGTCCCTGCTCCGAGAAGATGTCCTTAGTCCAGCCCCCCCACCCCACAGTGCCCGAGGTGGTGAGATCCTGGGCCAGGGATCAAACCCCCACCAAAGCAGTGACCTGAGCCGCTGTAGTGACAACGCTGGATCCTTAACCCGCTGCGCCACAAGAGAACCCCGCATTATTTCAGTCTTGGCGAGTGACCTGTCCAAGGTCACGTGGGCAAAGCGGCCACACCTAGAACAGAGCGACCTCCGTCTCAGCAGGACCACTTTCCGCTCCACCAGCCGTGTTAGGACAGCCGCAAATAGCTTTATTGGGGACATTTCAGACTTTTTCCTCTCCATGAAAAAAAACGCAACTGACAAATCATCCTTAGATAATGTGTTATTTTTTCCCTTTTGTAATTATAACCATCTACCACCATTTGTCAAATGTCCAAGAACACAGGAAAACCTACTCCTCCCAGCTGGTTTTTGTTAAATGATTTGGTGTCTAATATTCAGATGTTTCCAGACTCTCTTGATCTCCCTCCAGAAGCTGACTCAAGCTGCTCCAGGCGGTGGTGCTCGAGGCTTTGTCCAGTGGACACCCTCACACGTGGGTGGAAATTCAAGAGACCCGCTAGGCTTCTGTTCATCAGCAGCTGTTTCCTAGGGGACAACGTGATGGAACAGCCAGCTGGTGTTTAAGGAGATGGTGATATCTTTTTCCTTTTCTTTTTGGGGCCACACCTGTGGCATATGGAGGTTCCCAGGCTAGGGGTCGAATCAGAGCTATAGCCCCCAGCCTACACCACAGCCACAGCCACACGGGATCTAAGCCGCATCTGAGACCTACACCACAGCTCACAGCAACACCGGATCCTTAACCCACTGAGGGATGACCGCGTTCGAACCTGTGTCCTCATAGAGACTGTGTCAGGTTCTTACCCCACTGAGCCACAAAGGGAACTCCAAGATCATGGTATTTTTAAAGAGAGGAGTATGCATGCGTTTATCTGAGGTGGGGACATCTTTTTGGTCCCACTTAATATAAGTCCAGCTCTCTGCTCTCATTCGTCCGCTCAGCACACCATGACGGCGTCAACGTCTTATAGGTCCGACCAGTGGAGAAGCTATTGTAGGACCATCCAGTACCTGGCTAACCATGCTTCTTTCAGGCGATGAGAAGACGTTCAACTCCTAATCCCAGCTGAGATCCTGCAGTAGCTCTGAAACGGGTTCATAAGTAAACTACAAATCACCGAGGAAACAAAACTTGCACCCCAGGATGTGTTTTGACAGTTTGAAAAAGAACTTCAAAAAATGAGGAATCGAGAGGCACCCGTTTTTCGCTCTCACCTTGACAAAGGCTAAGGATAACCACAGCGCTGGGTTTTGTGGCGAGGAGGACACTTCGTTTCCAGCAACACAGATGTAAATGTAACTGACACCAGGTTTCAGTAAAGCAGTGGGGAACCTAGTAGGATCCTCAAATATGTTTATATACTTTGCTTTTTCTTCTTTCTTTCTTTCCTTCCTTCCTTCCTTCTTTCTTTCTTTCTCTTTCCTTCTTTCTTTCTTTTTGCTTTTTCAGGCCACAGTGGTGGCCCATGGAGTTTCCCAGGCTAGGGGTCCAATCAGAGCTATGGCTGCCGGCCTACACCACAGCCACACCAACATGGGATCCTTAATCCACTGAGTGAGGCTAGGGATCGAACCTGCAACCTCATGGTTCCTAGTCGGATTTGTTTCCACTGCGCCATGATGGGAACGCCTGTTTATACTTTTAAAGTCTAATATTCTAATTTAAGGAGAGCATTTGAAGTACAAAAAATTATTTACTCTTTTTTATTCTTTGTATGGCCACACCTACAGCATATGGAAGTTTCTGGGCTAGGGTTTGAATCAGAGCTGCAGCTGCTGGCCTACACCACAGCCACAGCAATGCCAGATCCTTAACCTACTGAGTGAGGCCAGGGATCAAACCAGGGAGTCTGCATGGATACTAGTCAAGGCTTAACCTGCTGAGCCACAACAGGAATTCCCCTTCTTTCTTTCTTTAAAAAAGAGAATAAAAATGCAATATTTCCAAATATACAATTGGGACTATGTTCAAAAACACCCATAGATAAAAGAACAGGGCCTAATTTTTATTTTCTCTTATTGCCTGAATTTTCCTTATTATTTTCTACAATAATCATGTATGATACTTAATATAATAAATCAAACGTTTCCTTTTGCCAGCAATTTTTACCTTTGTTGGTAATTTCTTCATTGATTCAGAAAGAAAAAAAAAAAAACTATTGTAAACCAAATCGCACAGGAAGTGCCCTGAGATTAATATACGGGGAGTGTGAATGCTCCTACCCCAGCCTAGGGAAGTCAGGGAGGGCTTCCTGGAGGAAGGGCAGACTGAGTGTAGAAGGATGGGATGTGATGGGAGACCCTGCACCGTGCCTTTGGCAGTGGGAGATGCCCTGGGAGAGAGGCAGGCGATGAGCGAGGAGAGAGAGACTAGCTGTTAACATTTATGCTGGAAGGCACGGGGGCGGGGGGTCGTTAGGGATGGTAAGACGGGAAGCGTGGCACAAGGTTTGCATTTGCTGGGGTCCCTGGGACACCAAGATGAAGACAGGCTTGAGGTGGGGTCAGTCTTACAAGCACACAGACCAGGAGGCTATCCAGGCAACCACGTGGCATGAGGGAGCCTAGTTCACCACTGCGGGGGGGAGGGACCGACCCTGTGGGCGCTCTGGCTCAGGGGGTCTGAGGGTCAAACAACAGGAAGGGGAGGCTGAGGGGCTGGTCTTGGGTCCGGAACACGGCTCCCTGGCACCTGGTTCAGTGATTTCACGTGTGTGTCCATCCAGCTGGAAGCCAGGGGTACCGCACGGCGGACAGTGATGGGTGAAGAATGCAGTGAGCTCCCGTTTAGGACATCAGGAAGCCAGCGTCTCTGTCCTCCCTGCGGCCTCCTGCCCCCTTTCCAGAAGCGAGAAGATCCCCAGTGCCCGGGAGAGGGGCAGGAAGAATAAAATACCAACACACCGGGCTGCTAATGACCTTCACGCAGTAGAAACCACGGCGCAGTGTGCGCACCCCGCGGGCCGTGCCCATCTCCTGGCACGGAAGACCCACCCGGGTGCTCAGTGTGCGGGCAGGCATCTGACTCTGGAGGTTGTCACCTTCCCGGATTCTCTGATTTAATTCTTCCCACAGCCTGTGAATTGCAGCCATTTCTCAAGTAAGGACACAAGGCAAAAAGGCAGAATAATTTGCCCCAAGTCGAAGGGCTGATCGGTGGTATGGCCGCGACTGGGGGCTCCTCCACAGGGAAGGCCTGGGGGTCTCGGGTGTTTTGAACCGAAGATGCCTAGGGAGCAGCAGGGGAGTTGCCATGGCAACCCTCGGGTCGGAGGCAGCCCCCTAAATCCAGCCCGAAAGGAAGAAATGGCCCCAAGCCCTGTCCTCTGCGTCCCTCTGGACAGTGAGGAATGCCTGTCCCCTTGCTGCAGGGGGGTGGCCCGCCCACCCAGGCTGCGGGGGCTCCTCTCTGCTATGCCAGCCAAGACAGCCCCTCCACGCAAACACAAAGTTGCGTCTACAGAGCATTTAACGTTAACAATGTTTATAAAGAGCATATATTTGTTTTATTATTTATTATTATTTTATTTTTGTCCTTTTAGGGCCACACCCATGGCATACGGAAGTTCCCAGGCTAGGGGTCCAATCGGAGCTGTAGCTGTCAGCCTACACCACAGTCACAGCAATACCAGATCCAAGCAGGGTGTGTGACCTATACCACAGCTTGTGGCAACACTGGATCCTTTAACCCACTGAGCAGGGCCAGGGATCAAATCCGCATCTTCATGGATACTAGTCCGATTCAATACCACTGAGCCACAATGGGAACTCTGTATTTTTTGCAATACCTTCTGGCAGTTTCACAGCAGGAAATGGGCTACTCAGAAAAAAAACAAAAACAAAAAAACCCACTTTTAAATACTGTGCTGATCATCATTAAGGCATCACATTAAGCTCTTAGAATTTTTTATTATAGTTGATTTACAATGAAATTAAGCTATTTTGAGTTGTGGCTGTGTTGGGGAACCAGTTCATTCTTATGTGAAGAGTGGATTCCAATAGTGACTCTAAACTCAGGGAAAACCTTCAGCATCCCTGCTTTGTAGACGGCAGACTATTTATATACATTTTATTCAGAGTCACAGGCTCTTAATGATTTCAAAATATAAAAACATCAGAGAACAATTCACTCTAGTCAATAAGAAAAGGAGTATTTCTTTCTTTTAAAACTAAATTACTACTGCATTCAAACTTAACATTTATTCGAAACCCTTAGACTTTCGTTTCGTTACTTCAAAAAGCATGGGTAAATGGGTTATTTCACAGTAAGAAATGCTGCATTATTTAACAGTAACAGTAAGCAGCTCATTGAAATGTTTCATGAATAATTAAAATTGTACACCTTCATTAAGGTATGTGAGAAACTTAAAAATCTCTCAGAGTCAGCACAGTGCAGTGGGCTGATAATAAGCCTAAAGTCGCTTGTTGGCATCCAGAAAAAAAATCCTGCATGAAATTTTATGAATGGAAATTCTTGGCTGTCACGTAAGAGAAAACTAGATCAAAGGGACATGAAAGTCATTCGGGTCCCAGCGCACACCCTTGAGCCTCAGGAGCCACTTCCAGCCACAACCAGAGAGGCAGACAAAGATGACTAAATGTGACCGTTTGTCTCCAGGCTGTTTACAGCAAAGGGAAACAGGGGCTTAAGGACACAGGCTCTGGGCAACAGTGATAGAATACTATGCCGTCAACAGCTGCACTTAGAACCATTATTTTATAAAATGGTATTTGCTCAAAATTTTATAATTCAAAGGAAAAAGTTCGAAGAAGGCAGCAAAACACACGTTCAGAGACCAGACCGTCTCATTTTCCAGGAAGTCCTTTCAGTTTTCAAGCAGCATTACTTCCTGGCAAGTTGCTTCTTCTCCCTTCCTTCCTTTTCCTTTCTTTTTTCCTTTCTAGGCGGCACCTGAGGCATCTGGAAGGGCCCAGGCTAGGGGTCGAATTGCAGCTGCAGCTGCTGGCCTACACCACAGCCATGCCAGATTCAAGCGGTGTCTGTGACCTACCTACACTGCAGCTGGTGTCAACACTGGATCCTGAACCCCCTGAGCGAGGCCAGGAATCGAACCTGCCTCTGCACGGATACTACTAGGGTTCTTAACCCGCTGAGCCACAGTGGGAATGCCTGCCAGTTCCTTTTTATATAGAACGAAGCCCTGCTTCCTTGGAGATTTTGCCCTTGTACAGAATAGAGCTGGTTCCTCCATGTAACTGGACCAGGGAATCAGCAGTGGAGCCAAGGACTGAAGAGCAGCCACGAGCAAAGCCCTGGGCGGGTGAGCGGCGGGCACACATGGGGACAGACCCCACAGGGGAGGAAGCCAGAGTCTCCGCCATGAACCCAACTCCATCTCAGCCAGCCCGTCTCCACTCCCGGCCCACGGAGGCTCAGTCAGTGTGGTCCTCCCACTGCCTCGATCTAACTGCACCTGTTCAGGCTGAGGCCACCAGGGACTCCCCTACAACAAGGTCAAAGTGATGCTCCTCTGACTGCGTCCCCGTGGGTCTTTCCACAGCACGAGCCACTGCCAGTTTCCCTCCTGAGTCTCTGGGACTTTCCTCGGGGCCCTGGCTCCTGCCGTGTGTCCCAGGCGAATCTTCTGCTCACCTCTGTCCGTCCGAGGCCCCGGCGCTCCATCCTCCACGCCCTGCTCTCCTGACCTCATGCACCCACGTGGCTCCTACCATCCCCTGGACGGGATGGCGCCCTTCTCTCCTCACCGTCCGGGCCAACGTGTCTGACCGTCTGCTGGACAGCCTTCAGCGACCTCAGACACCACAGTCTCCGAAGGCAACCTAACCCTTCCCAGTTCCCCCCCGCTGCCCCCACCATACCAGCACCCCATCTGCGCACCGCCCTCCAGCCTGAGCCTGGAACTCAGGCTGTTCGCCTCTGTTCCCCCTTGTCCTGCAGAACGGCCGCGATCTTTATCAATCATTTTTGAAAACCAAAAAGAGGCTAGTCATTTTAGTTAAGCCAGTTCCAGCTGTTACCGTTAACCAGCGCATTTGAACTCAGAGGAACTAGGTTTCACTATAAATAGCCGGGTGGAGGACAGGCGCATAAACCTGCCCTACTTACAAGGTCTTATTAATGGATTTCGCTGCAGAACAAACAAGTAGTTCAGGTCAGTTGATGACATATTGTCACACATCTTCAGGTCCCAAGGGAAAGGACAAAAAGGCATTCGGTGGTCGAGCCTGAAAAAATGGCTTTGCTTAGCTTGTTACGGGGCCTGCGTGCACAGGACACAGCACACACTCCAACCCAGGAGAAGAAAGCCGTGCGTGTGATTCTCGAGAACACTGTACCAGCCTGAATATCGTCCTCAAAACCTCACATCCCCCCAGAACCTGTGAATGTGGCTTTATTGGGCAAGGGGCTTTTTGCAGATGCGGGGTCAAAGATGAGGTCACACTGGGTTAGGAGGAGCCCCCATCCAGTGGCTGGTGTCTTTAAAATAAAGAGAAGTTTGGGCGCAGAGGCACAGACAGGCAGGCAGGACGCTCCGTGAGACGAAGGCAGAGACCGGAGGGAACCGTGAGCAAGCCAAGGACAGCAAAGGTTTCCTGTGACCCCCGGAAGCCAGGAGAGCGGCAAGGACCAGGCTCTCCCTCAGAATTCCAGAAGGAACTAACCCTGTGGACACTCCGATTGCAGACTTGCAGCCTCCAGAGCCAGAGAGGGTTTTTTTTAAAGCCGCCCAGCTTGCAGCCACTTGTTACAGCAGTCTCAGGAAACTAGTATAAACACGTTGTCATCTGTGGCCCCAGGCACGCCAGTCCTCAGCCAGATTTACGTTTTGTCCAAAGGAATCTTGGCGACTCCTATTCTGGGGACTAGAGGTACCCGGGTCCAGAGTGCCTCTGCCACGCAGCCCGGCCGCACAGCTGCAGGTGGTGGCCTCGGAAAGCAGGAACCCACCACTATCCGTCTTCCCGGAGCTGTCGCTGTGCTGGGCACACTGCATGCACTCGCCGTGACCCCATAACAGACATGAACTTCATCTAAAATCCCATCAGGGTGACAAGGACCTCAGTATCCTTATCACCTTTCTCCTTCTGCCTGGGAGGATCAACAGTGAGGACAAAGGTGGCCCCACGGGTGAGGCCAGAGGCCCTTGGACAGCAATGCACCCGGGCAGGGACCAGGGGCCCCTGGGGGCCCAGAGCAAGGTGGAGGGGTGAGGACGAGTGAGCGACAGCAGAGTCCCAGATCTGAGCGGATCGACGGATTGGGAAGGACAGAGGGAACGCTGGGGAGGGCACGAATCAACTGGGCACAGTGCTGGCTGCCCGGGCACACTCAGAGTCAGTGCTCGGACCTCAGAACTGGCCACTTAAAAAATTTTTTTTTTAATTTATTGTAGTTGATTTACAACATTTTGTCAATTTCTGCTGTACAGCAAAGTGACCCTTTGTGGCCCTGCTGTACAGCAAAGTAAACAGTCACACATATATATACATTATTTTTCTCATACTACTTCCATCATGTTCCATCACAAGAGACTGGATAGAGTTCCCTGTGCTGTACAGCAGGACCTCATTGCTTAGCCACTCTAAATGGAATAGTTTGCATCTACTAACTCCAAACTCCCCGTTCCTCCCACTCTCTCCCCCAGTCCCTTGGCAACCACGAGTCTGTTCTCTGTGTCCCGGAGTCTGTTCCTGCTTTGTAGGTAGGTTCATCTGTGCCCTATTTCAGATTCCACATGTAAATGCTATCCTACAGTATTTGTCTTTCTCTTTCTGACTTGACTTCACTTAGTAGAAGAAGCTCTAGTTTGGCCATGCTTTGAAGGTTTCTGGAACCTGAGTCTAAACCCTTTCCCTGGCTCCCCACCCTGTTTCATCAGCAGGTGAAGCCCTCGGGCCACCCTTTCTTCCGGATTTCATGTGTCCCTGGACCACACGGGTGCTACCCCAGGGCTGTGCAATCTGAAGCCGGGCAGTTGTGGCCGAACCAGCCCTCCAGGTGCCCTGCCCTCCTCCAGGTCCTGCCAGCAGGCGGCTCCCTCACCCTCCCCTCTGGGAACCACGTTTTGAACCTGACCTGCATGTTCTTAGATATGCTAGTACATACAGTTTTATTTATTACAGACTTACAATGCATTTACTATCTTAAGGCTAATCCCCCTATGAATTTTATTTTTGGTAATTTCCTGGTTATTATGGCTTATAATTTTTCCATGCATATCTTAGCATCAGGTTACCTAGCACCAAAAGAAATTCTATTATTATTTTGATTGGAACTGGCATTATGTAGATTAAGGTGGGAAGGCTTGATATTTTTATGACGTCGAGTCATCCTATTCATGAACATGGTATGCCTACCCTGCTACTGAAATCTTTGGCATCTCTAAGTAACATCTGGAAGATTACGTTACATAAACTGTGCTGGTGTTAGCTTTATTCCTTGGGATGTTATGTATTTTGCAGCTAATAAGTGGGGCCTTTTCTGTCTTCCATTATAGCTTCTAATTGGTCATTGCGTGAGTATATAGAGGCTAGTGATTTTGGTGCAATACTTTTTTTTTTTTTCTTTTTGGTCTTTTTGCTTTTCTAGGGCCGATTCCCGAGGCATATGGAGGTTCCCAGGCTAGGGGTCGAATCAGAGCTGTAGCCACTGGCCTATGCCAGAGCCACAGCAATGTGGGATCCGAGCTGCGTCTGCAACCTACACCACAGCTCACGGCCATGCCAGATCGTTAACCCATGGAGCAAGGGCAGGGATTGAACCCAAAACCTCATGGTTCCTAGTCGGATTCATTAACCCCTGCGCCACGACGGGAACTCCCTGGCACAGTACTTTATAGCCAGCTGCCTCACTGGGTTCTTGCACTGTTTGTAATCATTTTTCAAGTGATCTTCTTGGTCACAGTACTTCCACACTTTTTTTTTTGTTTTTAATGGAAGTTCCTGGGCCATGGGCTCAAATTGGAGCTGCAGCTGCAGGCCTAGGCCACAGCAACACCGGATCTCAGCCGCATCCGTGACCTATGCCATAGCTCACTGCAATGCTGGATCCTTAACCCACTGAGTGATGCCAGGGATCAAATCCTCAGCCTCACAGACAATGTCCAGTTGAGCCACAATGGGAACTCCTACAGCTGGTTTAATCTTAGTCCTTAGCTCCGTAAGTCCTAGGCTCACTGCCAATCCTTTCGTATAGTGTTTTACTTATTTCTTGGTGGCACTGATTCTCAAACTTGGGGTTTTAAAAAATGTAGGTAACCCAGTGCCAACACCAAAGCACCTGACTTAGTTAGTATGGGGTGTGGCCTGGACATAGGGATTTGTAAAAGAGCTCCAGGTGATTCCACGGAGTAATATTAAATGGGAAAGACTGTCTTCAAGAGTTTATTCAAGAAGGGCTCATGGGAGCGATAGTCCTGAATCCTTGTACACAGCCTTTCAGAGAAATTCTATGCATCTATAAACGAATACACCTTTTGTCCTCCTTTAATTTGAATGACGGCTTGGGGTATACAATTCTTGGTCATGCTTCCTTTCCTTGGCTTTGTGGCCATTTCTCCAGCTGCGTTTTACGTTGTATGTTACCGTGGAGAAGTCTGAGGCCAGTGTAACGATTTTCCCCTCATATGTAATGATCTCTTTGCCTCGCTTCCCTGGGCAATCTTTATTATGGCTGTGAGAAACTTCGTTAGACTATGTCTGGGGAGTGACTATACTATGCCTCTCTTCTCTGGGACTCGGTGTAAATTCCAGGCTTTTCTTTCCAAGATGTTATACTAATTGATATACTGAAATATTTACTCTGTTCCATTTATTTTGACTTCTTCAGAGATTCCAGTTTACATATGTTGAATCTCCTTTGCCTGTATTATTAATCATAATAGCATCTATGACTGCTTAAAAGTAAAAGATTGTATGGACATAAGGCATATTTATTTTTGTTCCATAGGCCTACTTCTTCAAAGTGAAATGTATATTCGTCTAATCTTTTTTTTACTCATCCTTTTATAGTTTCTATTTTTACTTGTACTGTACAGAGAATTAACTTGTGCTGTGGTAGTACATGTATTATTTATGAATAAGGAACCTTATATGTGTCCGATGGATAGTCCATCAGAAATCTGCTACTGTCCCAAACAATGCTTGGTGTGTAAACAGGAGAGCTGAGCACTGTGGCCTTGAGAGGTCTGGGGCCAACAGGCAGAAACCACTACTTGCAACATGCAGCCAACGTCTTGTGTATCCATAGTTGCTTGATAAAGAGTAGCTGATTTAATGACCTTGAAAGGTATTTCAATAGTATAATAAACCATGTGTCTCAACTTCACCCTAAAAAGGAGCATAAATGTAACTTAAATAAATCTATTCAAAGATTTAAAAATACATGCCTCATTCCTGCCCAGGATAATAGCTAGTACCCCTTCTTTAATTATTCTTACTTTAAACCTTAACTTTATAAAAAAAAAAAAAGACTGCAATCTCAAGTAACCAAAAGGGAATTATGTAGGTAGCACTGATTTGCTTAGGCAAGTTTTGCTTTATTTAGATTTTTAGTATGTAATGCAATTGCAAACAAAAATTATTTATTTATTTATTTATTTTTTGGTCTCCTTGTCTTTTCTAGGGCTATACCCACAGCACAGGGAGGTTCCCAGGCTAGGGGTCCAATGGGAGCTGTAGCCACCAGCCTACACTACAGCCACAGCAACGCAGGATCTGAGCCACATCTGCGACCTACACCACAGCACAGGGCAACGCTGGGTCCTTCCTCAGCCCACTGAGTGAGGCCAGGGATTGAACCTGCAACCTCGTGGTTCCTAGTCGGATTCGTTAACCACTGAGCCATGATGGGAACTCCTTTTTTTGTTTGTTTATTTTTTAAGGCTACATAAATAATTCCTGCTGGGTAGCTCTCTCCCCCCACCTCACCCCAATCCCACACACAAAATTACATGTTCAGCGAGTCAAGGTAAAAAACCAAATGAAATAAAAGAGAAACAACTCAATTACAAAACTGACAGTTTACTGCCTGAACGACTCTAAGACTGGGAAGAAATGGTTTACATTTCAGAAAATAAGAAGCGACCAGAAAGAGACCTTTGCCCTGTTGATGGAGTTATGAGTCGTATTCAGGAGCCATCTGATGAGCAAAAAGTAGTCTTTCTCTTGTTTTGTCTTTTTTTACTTCAACTGAGGATATGGACATTTTTTGGATATAAAATATCTTTGAGTACTTGTCCTTCTGGTCATATGATTGGGTTTCAATCAACGCTGAGCTGGTATGGTGTTTTCTACAGGCAATACACAGAACTGCTTTTGGTTAAATCATATAACGGGTCAAGAGATGGCCTACGTATATTCAGTCACCATGCAAGCAAGCAGAGCAGCTGCCACTTTCGTTGACTTGGAGGAGATGCAGACAAAGGGCCGCAGGTGCTTTCCTACTGTGTGGATGACAAGGCAGGTTTGTACCTGACTTTCGAATCACCAGGAGTCCCACCGACCCTCAGCAGGCTGAGGTTTTGGAGTCATCTGTGTTGCTACCATGAATCCAGTTTTTTAGAAAAACTGTAAACGCCCATCTTCCTTTTAAATGTCAAAATTCCCTCCATTAAAATGTCATTTATATGTGGAATCTAAAATATGGCACAGACGAACCTATCGACGAAACAGAAACAGACTCACAGACGTAGAGGACAGACTTGTTTTAGCGGAGGGGGAGGGGAGGGAGGGGGAGGGACGGGGCGTTCGGGGTGAGTAGATGCGAACTATGACACTGACAATGGCTAAGCAATGAGGTCCTGCCGTCCAGCCCAGGGAGCTAGATCCAGTCTCTGGGGATAGACCACGATGGAAGAGAATAAGAGAAAGGGAACGTGTGTGTGTGTGTGTGTGTGTGTGTGTGTGTGTGTGTGTGTGACTGGTCACTTTGCTGTACAGCAGAAACCGATACAACAGTGTAAATCAACTATAATTTAATACAGTAAAAAATTAAAAAAAAACCTAACCTAAAAACCAGGCCAGGCTAAAAGAACTACTCCCTTAAGGGGCCTCCTCTGAGAGCTCTACGCCAGAGGCTCCTGCTCGGCTCTTGGCCTCAGGATGGTTCCTAAGCCACGGGGAGCCACTGTCTCAGACAGGCAGGTGACAGGGGTCTCCCAAACAACCTATACAGGTGCGTGTGACTGGGTCACTCTGCTACAGAGCAGAAATCGCCACAACACTATAAATCGCCGCAACACTGTAAATCTAAAGTCACTATTCCCTTGCTCTGCAATTGTCATTTCAGACCATTATTTTTGATTGCGGTGCCCTAGAATAGTAGTTCCTAAGTTGATCTGGGCACAAGAATACTTTTTTCAGTCCTTGAGACGCCCCAGCCCCACAGCTGGGGCTGTGTCCCTCAGCCAGAGGTCTGCGCGGCCCGGCTGAGTGACCCCCGCGGGGGACCGTTTCTCAAAGGCTCATGCTCTACCTTCCAAACTGGCGACTCACGTCGTAAAAGAATAACTGCTTAAAACACCTCTTACATGCCAGACACCCTTAAAGACACTGAAAAAGTCACTCGTAAGCTGAAACCAACTAAATAGACACCTAAAACCTAAAAACAGGTAAACCATTCAAATTGTGTGGATGGCAGCGCAACCCGCTACTTGGACAGATGGTAGTTGGTCTGAAGGGACTTCATTCTTAATGGAGGTTTTACTCCACAGCGAGTCAGTCATTCGTGCGTTTCTCAGTTTGTCCGGTTGCTCCTATTACAGAAGGAAAATGATCCCTCCCTGAACAGACAGGCCTTGTGGGAGCTAAAGAACCACAGAGCTGTTGGCACCTCCTCCCTGAAGCACTGACTATAGTAAGAAGCGGACGGCGGGCCTGATGGAGCAGCCGGGCCTGCCCGGGGCCGGGTGGGGGCGCTGTTGAGAGATGCAGCAGCAACACGCGGTCTTCGTGTATCCTAGGGCGAGTCCTAGGCGCCCTGACTCTCATTTTCCAAATAAAGGAGAAAGGGTCGCAATAAATAATCTCTAAACTCCCTTCCAGCTTTTAGTTATCGCTTGATGCAATGCCAGGAATCCAGGCGAGCACTCAGCAACTGAGCCTGTTTGGTCTGAGCACAGGGCTCAGGGATGCTTTTTAATGGGGACCTTTTATAGCGTCGGAACCCTGGGGGGAACAGCTGCTCCCTGTCGAGTCACTGAGCCTGAATGCCTCCCCGCTAACAAACACCACCAGGTCCGCCAGCTCCTGTGGCATCCACAGGCCAAGTGACAGAATGGAAAGGAATGAGGTCACGAATGGCTCTCAAACTCAAAGCTGGGCTCAGAGCTATTTGCAGAGTTTGAGGAAAGCCTGAGGCCTCCGTCAGCTTTCCCATCAGCCGACCCAGCTGCTGCTTCCTGGGCAGACACGTGGTGGGGTGGAGGTGACAGCAGTGACGGTCTGAGTGACAGGCGGGAGCGCGGCCTCGCGTCTCCGCAAGGGCTGCCTATCCCATGGCCGAGGACCGTGGCTGGCACCAGAGAGCTGCCATCTGCCAGCATCCTTCCGATGGCCCCCACAGTGTCGTTCTGACGGTCACCCAGGGAAGTCGTGCCCAGGGGTGCCCAGAAGTGGAGCACAGACTCGCAGGGCCACCAAGGCGCCTGTGAGGGGGCCAGTGCCATCTAGATCAGAACACTTTCCTGTGGTAACACTGATGGGGCCAGGGGGCAGCACAATGCCCAGACCACCTTCCTTTCCTGGTGAAATGGGGCGGTGGGTGGGGCAGCGGGCAGGGCGCCTCTGGAGAAGGGACACGCGTGGGAACAGGCGTGATGGCTTCTGTGCGTCGTGTTTAACAGTTTGACTGGGGTGTAATCTACACGCCATTCGTCTCCTTTAAGTGTACGATCCAAGGATTTTCAGCACATTGACAGAGCAGAGCAACCATCGCCACAATCTAATTTTAGAGTATTTTCATCATCCCAAAGAGATCTCTTTTATATAACCTGTTTTATATAACCTGTTTTATGATCCGGGGTTTTGTTTTTTGCTTTTGTTTTGTTTTGGTCTGTTTGTTTCAGTTGGGTTTGATTTGTTTTTTCGTACCATTTACCCAACCTGGTTGGAGCCACCCATTTACACGGTTGTACAACGATCAGGATTTAGAGGTGTTCGCTTTAGGTACCTTTAGGGGGCTGACAGGTGACTGAGTCAGAAAGATGGGCTTAAGGAAATGAGAGTATCAGGTGTCTGCCATCCTGAAGTGCACATGCTCCATTCAAACGTATTTTATGACACCATGAAGACCCAATAAAACATTACAGATTGGGCTTTTAACATTCATTTTTAAATCGTAATGGGTCCCTGCGGTGTTTTTAACAGCGTTTGGTTGGTGTGATCTGTTTGGCAGATACACTGCCTGGAAGCATATTTAATCCAGCCTGAAAGTTACACCATCTCAGGAGGTGACTGGACTTTTTGGTATCTTCAAGGTCCCCGTGGAGGCGAATCTCCAAAAGTGATCACTGCTCGCTACGATTTCAATCTCCTCTTAACTTTGCAGCATTTTTTTTTTTAAATGTATGGCCTTGATCTTCGATACAGCTCAAGTCCTTCGCAGAATGGCCCCCATTTTCTCCTTTTTTATGACGTCCTCATCCCCCCCTCCCATCCGGCACTCCCACTCCCACTGCCCCCTCGCCCCTGCGGTCCAACCCCACCTCCCCTGCCTTTCTTTTATGGTAAAATGCACATAACATAAAGTGGACTGTTTTCACCTTTTTTCCGCGTATACGTCAGGGGCATTTAGACCTTCACATTGCTGCACAACCAGCGCCAACATCCCTCTCCAGAACCTTCTTCAACTTCCCAAACTGAAACCCTGTTCCCTGAAAGACCAGCTCCTCATCCACTTTCTGTCTTTAGAGTCCACCTCATATAAGTGGAATCATGCAGTCTTTTTGTTCTTCTGTGACTGACTTACGTCACTTAGCATAAGGTCTTCAAGGTTCATCCGTGATGTAGCAGGTGACAGGATTTACTTCCTTTCTTTCTTTTTTTTTTTAGGCTTAAGACTATATTCTCCACGTTATACATTTCCTCCCCATGACTCATTTACTTTGTAACTGGAAGTTTGTGCCTCTCAAGCTCCTTTACCTATTCCATTTGTTCCCACCCCCTCTGGTGACCACCTGTTTACTCTCTGCATCAATGACTCTTTCTATTTTGTTATGTTTGTTCACTTGTTTTGTAGATTGCACACTGAAGTGAAATCACACAGTATTTGTCTTTCTCTGACTTACTTCGCATAGTATCTTCTAGGTCCATCCATGTTGTCCCAAATGGCGAGATTTCATTCTCTTTTACGGCCGAGGAATATTCCACTGTGCATATACACCACGTCTCCTTTTCCCTTCATCTATCCGTGGACACTCAGGATGGTTCCGTATCTTGCCTATTGTAAATAGTGCTACAAAGACCTTTTGTGTGCGTATGTCTTTTTGAATTAGTGTTTTTGTTTTCTTTGGAGAAATATGCAGAAGTGGAATTGCTGGATTGTATCGTAGTTCTATTTTTAATTTTTTTGAGGAAACCCCATACTGTTTTCCACCAAAAACTGCACCAATTTACATTCTCATCAACAGTACACAAAGATTCCTTCTATCCCACATCCTCATCAATGCTTGCTTTTTGTGGTCTTCTTGATAATAGCCATTCTGACAGATGGGAGGTGGTATCTCACTGTGGTGCTGAGTTGCACTTTCCCGATGATTAGTGATGGTGAACATCTTCTCATGCTTCTGGGGCCATCTGTGTGTATTTGGAAAAATGCCTATTCGAGTCCCCTGCCCACTGTTTACTTGCGTTTCATGATTTTTGGATCCTGAGTTGTATGAGCTCCTTATATATTTTGGATATTAACCCATTGGACATACCATTTGCAAATATCTTCTCCCATTTGGTAGGTGACTTTTCGTTTTGTTGAGTTTCCTTAGCAGTGCAAAACCTTTTTACTTTGATGTAGTCCCATTGGTTTATTTTTGCTTTGGCTTTTGCTCCCCTTGCCTGAGGAGGCAGATTCAGAATATTGCTAAGACTTATGTCAAGAGAGAATTGCCTATGTTTTCCTTCTTTTATGGTTTCAGGTCTTACTTTTAAGCCTTTAATCCATTTTGAATTTATTTTTACATATGGTGTGAGAAAATAGTCCAGTTTGACTTTTTACATGTAGCTGTCCAGTGTTCCTGACACAATTTATTGAAGAGGCTGTTTTTTCCCCATTGAATATTACTGTTTGTTTTGTTCTAATAATTGACCATGCAAATATGGGTTAATTTCTGGACTCTGTATTCTGTTCCATTGATCTATGTGTTTGTTTTTGTGCCAACACCATACTGTTTTGTTTACTGTGCTTTGTAGTATAGTTGGAAATCAGGGAGAAAGATTAGATTGTTTATTTGAAAATTTTCTTGTTTCCTGGGGTAGGCTTGTATTGCTATAAACTTTCCTCTTAGAACTGCTTTTGCTGTGTCTCGTAGATTTTGGATTGTAGTGTTTCCATTTTCATTTGTCTTGGGCATTTTTTTATTTCTTCTTTGATTTCTGCAGTGACCAAGTGACTGCTCAGGAGCATGTTGTTTCCATGTGTCTGTGTTTTCTGCAGTTTTTTGTCTTTGTAATTTATTTCTAGTCTCACGGCATTGTGGTTGGAAAAGATGCTTGTTATGATTTCAATCTCCTTAAATTTACTAGGACTTGTTTTGTGGCCCAGCATATAATCTATCCTGGAGAAAGTTCTGTGAGCACTTAAAAGGAATGTGTAGGGAGTTCCCATTGTGCCACAGTGGAAACAAATCTGACTAGAAGCCATGAGATTGCAGGTTCAATCCCTGGCCTTGCTCAGTGGGTTAAAGATCTGGCATTGTCATGAGCTATGGTGTAGTTCATGGACACGGCTCGGATCTGGCATTGCTGTGGCTCTGGCGTAGGGCAGCAGCTGTAGCTCTGATTAGACTCCTAGCCTGGGAACCTCCATATGCTGCAGGTATGGCCCTAAAAAGACCAACATAAATAAATTAAAAAAAAAAAGAATGTGTATTCTGCTGCTTTGGGATGGAATATTCTCTATACATCTGTTAAATCCATCTGGTCTAATGTATTGCTCAAGACCAGTGTTTCCTTATTGATTTTCCATCTAGATGATCTGAGAAGAATTTCCTTCTTTTTAAAGGTTGGATAATATTCTGTTGTACATATACATCACACTTTCTTTATCCATTGGTATTCTGATGAACACTTGGGTTGCTTCCACATTTTGGTTATTGTGAATAATGCTCCTATGAACAAGGGTGTGCAGAAATCTGTTCCAGATCCTGAATTCAATTCTTTGGGATATGTATGCAGAAGTGGAATTTCTGGATCACATAGTTAATTCTCAGTTAAATTCTTTAAGATCCCCTTCTTTCTTAAACCTACTCCAGTTGGGTGTCCACCCCTACACTCCACTGAACCAGCTCTCCTCAAGGTCACTTCCAAATCAAATGGGCACTTCTCAGTCCTAACCTTTTCCAACCTACGGGTACTACTGGATGGGGTGATCCCTTCTTTCTTTAGATACTTTCTTCACTTGGCATCTGGAAGAGCATTAAGCCCACCTTGCTGACTTCTTACCTTAGCGACCTTAGCGATCTCAACACTGGCCCTGGTTCCACTGGTGATGTCACCTAGTCTCACATCACTAATACATTGATGCCTCCCAAATTTGTACCTGCAGCCGAGATCTTGCTCTTAAATTCTGGATTCACATCCAACTATCATGTTTACTTCTCCCTTTGGATGTCAAATAGGATTTTCAGAGGTTACTCATGCAAAACCCAACTCCTGATGCCCTAGTTTCCTCACTGTCTTCCCCATCTCAGAAAGTGAGAGCTTCACTCCTTTTTGGATAGATATGTTTACAGTGGGAGAATCTGTTGGCACCACCAGCACCCACAGATCACTAAGAGTGGGGCCACCACAGAGGACCTCCTGATGTGACATGGCAGGAAGCGCTTAGCACCACCTGTGTGGGAAAGGTATGCCAGAATCTGCAGGTGCCAGCTGAGTTACGCTGCCCAATGCACATCATCACAGGTGGCTACTGAGCAGGCGATCAGGTGTGTTGCCAGTGCAAAATACACTGGATTTTAAGGTTTGGTGCCTTAGAAAGGATGTAAATCTAGACTGTAGGACAGGCTAGTGGTCGAGTGACTTGGTTTCTGGACAACATGGTGGGGAGAAGAGAGCGTCCACAGATTAAGATACATAGGGTAGTTCCTGATGTTGGACTTTGTGTAGATGGTGATTTAAAATATCATAAAAGGATATTTTTGAGATAATTAATTTTCATTATATTTGGGTATTAGATGATACAATGAATTAATGTCAGTTTTGCTATGTGTGAAAGCATCATGGTTATATAAGAAAATGTTCCTGCTTTTAAGTTATAAAAAGCAACGTGTGTAAGAATGAGGCAACAAAGTATCTGGAATTTCCTTACTTATGGGTAAAGGAAAAAAGAAAAAGAAAGCCGAATGAGACAAAGACAGCAAAATCTTACTGAATCTAGATGATGGATGGATGAGCGTTCATCGTGCTGGTCTTCCGGATTTGGGATATGTTTGAAAGTTTTTACATTATAATTCACTTTTAAAAAAGCTTCAATGTAAAGAGTGTGCTACATCTTGAGAGAATTAACCATTAATTACACCTCAGGGACCGCGAATCAGCCTCTGAGTTCCCCTAATCAAAAATCTGCACCCCGGAGTAAGCCGGGGAGCATTTCACAGGTAGGGGACGGAGAGCACAGGTGCCCAGAGAGACCCCTAGGTTTCACCCTAAACCTGACATGTACTCAGCGCCAGGCCTGGCTTCTGTCCAACCTCAACGTCCACTCTTCCAGTCACTTGGGGCAAAGCCCATGGGGTCATCTTTGGTGCCCTCTCCTATCCCACAGCCGATTGGTCAGCACACTCTGTGGGCTCCACGTGCAGAAGGCAGATGGGATCTGACCACTTCCCCCGCTCCCTCCCCCTGCTCCTCTCTGGTCCAGCGACCATCACGCCCCCTCCTGGGTCACCACATCCAGTCAGGTTCCTGCCTCTGCCCTCACCCCTCTGGTCTGCTCCTCGCGCAGGGCCGGCCATGCTCAGGCAGGTGATGGCACAGCACCAGGAGGCATCCTCCTTGGACATGGGCCAATCTTCCACTGGAGCCGTCCAAAGCCCCATCTCACTAGGAGAAAATACTCAAGACCTACAGCAGCCTGGAAGGCCCCCTGGGATGCAGTCCCCAGCTGTCTCTCTCCCTGGGTTTAGCCCCACAGTCCCCTGCTCAGACCTATGGGCTTCACACCTGCTGTTCCCTCTGCTGGAATGTCACCATATCAGGGAGCCGCCCCCACAACACCCCAACACAACAGCAACCCCCTTTCCTTCCTTACACCTCTGCGCCTGCTTTTCCACAAAGCACTTCAACACCTGACATGTCACAGAGCTGCCCGTCCAGAAGTTTATCTTTAGGGTTACTGAGGGTGGGGACTTGGCTTGGGCACGGCTGTGTCCCTGGCACAGAGGATGTGATCAGTAAAATCTGCCCAGTGGGCAGAGGGATATCTGAAAGTAAGGCTGCTGAGACGAGGGCCGGCCACACCTTACCTTTCTCCGGCCCCATCACACTGTGCTTGTGGGGGTCAGTCAAAGCCTTTGTCACATCAGAGAAGGCGTGCCCACTGGAACCAAGAGGTAAATAAACAAAACACAAGGCTGTTCTGAGCCGCAGAGGGAGAGAGAGGAGGCAACGAACAGAGGAGCGTAACAGAAAGTGAAAGGTGTCCAGCTCGGCGGCCTGCTCTCAACGGTGGCCCGAGAAACACCATCTTCCTTTCGAGAATGAAATCTAAAACGACACCGAGGACGCCCGCGGGCTGACCTATAACCGCATCCACTGTCGCCACGCTCTCAGCTGGGAACAGCTCATTAGACTGTGCTCATTCTGTGGCAGGGGACAGAAGGACCTGCTCTGGGGCCAGGTGGTCCCCTGCCAGCTCTGAGCTAAGCTGGGGTCCACAGAGGGTCTGCAGATGCTCCCAGACTCTGGCCGTGCCTCTCGGTCCAGCTCCTGCAGGAGCCACAGGCCCAGCAGCCACGGTGCTGACCATGGACGTGAGGCGACAGATGAAGGCCTCCGCTCCATGCTCAGTCCCCGCCGCTCTGAGCATCCCTCTGGGCAGCCAGGACAGCCAGGCGGATGCACCACACCATGGCAATACGGTACCCAGAAGGGAGAGAGGAAACGATCCTGGGGAGATGGGAGTCTTTCAGGAGTTCGAGACAATGGGGTAAGAGGTCAAAAACCGCACGATTGATGTCAGGGCCTCTCCCCTCCTTCCCTCGGCGCCCTGCCATCACTTCCGGCTTTGAGTGCCCCCGCCCCCCCGCCCCCGCCAGATCCTTCCTCCCAGATCTATACTCAGGGGGTGGGGGAGGGGGCACATTTTCTAGGAAAAAAATGGGTTCAGCTGCTCATCCCCAGAAGGCGAGAGAGGCCAAGAAAAGTTGAAGTTGCATGACTCCCGGTCCACAAAGCAAGCATCCCGAGAGGTGAGATCAGATGTCAGGCCTTCTGAACGGAAGGCGTCCCTGATGCCAGCCCGCAGAAAGTGCTCGGGACACCTCTGCTGTGCTGCCACATGCCTTCAGAAAAGAATGGTCCCTAAAATGGGAAAGAGGAGCATCGCGGCGTCAGGAAAAAGCCGGCAGGTGCCAGGCAGACATGCTGGGCAGGCATGGCCATTTCAAGGCAGAGGGGTTAAGAGCCAGAGAACAAGCTGCCTTGGCCTCTGCCCACTGCGGTGACGGCAGCAGAAGCCCTTGGAAGGGAGTCACTGTTGGGCAGCATTCCTGTGGGGCCACAGCGAGCCGTCCACCTGCGACGGGCGACTGCTTGGGCAAGAGAGCACCTCCGGGCAGTTTGAACCTCTCAGACTCGGGGTGTGTGTTACCACGGCAAAACCTGGCCTCCCCTGACACAAGGGTTTCAAATATTAACACTGGAGCGAAGAGAATTCAATGTGAAGAGTCGCACAGGCAAATCTACCCGTTGTCATATACATGTGAAGTGAGAACTGGGTAGATTTGCAGTAAATTGATAACTGCGGGACCCTTTATAAACTTAATGTTTCATTAAATGCCTGAGGCAAGATGATGAGACGCCAAGAAAAACCAGCAGATGGCCGAGCGAGTCACCTTTCCTTTCTATGACTGGTCCTCTGCTTGCGACTGGGGTTGACACTGTGTACCTGTCTTCATCTGCTCGGGCTGCAGCAACAAAAAGCACCACAAACAACCTAAGCTAAGTTGAAACAACAGTTCTGGAGGCTGGAAGCCCAAGATCAAGGTGCCAGCAAGTGCGGTTTCCTGCGAGGGCTCTGCCCCCGGCTGGTGCACAGCCACGCTGTCCTGTGTGCTACCGGGGCCTCGGTGTGCAGAGAGCCCGCTGCTGGCTCTTCCTACAAGGATGCCAGTGCCACCAGTTCTGGGGCTCACCTTTATGACCTCAAGTATTTCCTTAGAGGCCCCATTTCCAAATAGCAGCTACACGAGGCTTAGAGCTTCAACATGAGAATTGGGGAGTTCCTGTCGTGGCACAGTGGTTAACGAATCCGACTAGGAACCATGAGGTTGCGGGTTCGGTCCCTGCCCTTGCTCAGTGGGTTAAGGATCCGGCGTTGCCGTGAGCTGTGGTGTAGGTTGCAGACACGGCTCGGATCCCGTGTTGCTGTGGCTCTGGCGTAGGCTGGTGGCTACAGCTCCGATTCGACCCCTAGCCTGGGAACCTCCATATGCCGCAGGAGCGGCCCAAGAAATAGCAACAATAACAACAACAACAAAAAGACAAAAGACAAAAAAAAAAACAAAACATGAGAATTGGGGGGAGGGCGGGGGAGGGACATTCAGCCCCCCCACTGCCCCACAGTGTCCCCGTAAAGACTTAATGGGTTCATCAGGGGGCATGAGCCACTCAGAAAAGGTGGCCTGTTGATTCTGCTCTCTCTGTAGTTGTTCTTCCGATCTTGTCGCCAAGGGCAAGACTGTCCACACTGAACAGTCAATCCCAGGAAAAGAACAAAAAGAACCTCATCAGAGGAAGAAGGGTGAGGCCCGAGCTCAGGGAGACAGCAATTCTGAGTGCTCCCTAGAATCTGATGACCGCTGCTTTGAGTGGCTTTCGGGTTGACACTTTCTAGAAAGAGAAAGGCTTATAACTCTGCAATTTAGACACTGTGTCTTAATAGTCTGGTCTGTATTTTTTTGGCCATGTCCGTGGCAGGCGGAAGTTCCCAGACCAGGGATGGAACCTGAGCCACAGCAGTGACAATGCCAGATCGTGCGCCACTGGGCCACCAGGAATCTTGATCTGCACCCCCCACCTCTCTTCTCACGTTCTGTGGCTCTCTGTACTTCAAGGTCATTTCAAAGACAGGTACTGTATTTCCCCTTCTTTCCACGAGACTTTACCCCTCACGCCTTTGCTCATTTTAGCAGCAGAAGCGGGGAACAGAACTCGCAAAGAATATGCCCACTGAAGAGCAGTTACTGCAGTTTAACTGGCCAAACAGGCTTTCGTGACTAAGGGGACTCTTTTCTGCCGACAGACTGCTTCACCAATGTCACGTATGCAGAGCACTTCTGCGCCAGACCTGTGCATTTAAAAGCCATGACCCCATCCCAAACGGAGGCAGTGAATGACTAGATCGTGAAAAGAGACCGTGAGTTCAGATGAAAAAAAATCATTCTTCTTTCTACTCATCACGTAAGACCTTCATTCCATAACAATGCACTCTTTAGCCTCCCCCGAACCCCTTCCAACCGTTAAGAGAATTATCTTCCCAAGCGTGTCCTGTTCCCCCTGGAGACAGCACAGCCTCTTCTGGCCGCGTCGGGACAGAGCCGGGGGCGGAGGCCCGTCCCTTCTGCTGCGGCTCTGGTGGGAGGTGGGGGAAGGGGGACCCCAGGCCTGGGGGAGGGGGTGTCGGAGCGTCTGGTCCACAGCAGTGAGCAGGACACTCAAAGGTGCCGGTGGGACCCAGAGGCCCACCCGGCTGGTGTCCTCATGCTGAGCAGAGGCAGAAGGAGCCACAGAGCTGGGCCAAAAAGAGGCGGGGTCAGGTGCCTCAACACACACGACGGTCCCAACCCCTGCTCTCAAGTTCACGGGCTACACCCGACAGCCCACTTTCGCTAGTCCTACTTAAAAAAGGATGCCTTACTGGGAGCTCCTGCTGTGCTGTAACAGGACGGGGGGTGTCTCTGCGGCATTAGGACGCAGGTTCGATCCCCACCTGGTGCGGTAGGTGAAAGGAGCTGTAGCATAGGTCACAACCAAGGCTCAGATCTGATCCCCAGCCCGGGAACACCCTATGCCACAGGTCAGCCAAAACAATTTAAAAAAAAGGGTGATTTATTTATCCACTGATGAACTTGAGGAGGGCCCAGGATGTTTGCACGGCCTCAAAGAATTCCTCCCAGATTTGGCTAAGTTATGCGTGGTTTCAACCTAGGTGCCCTCCCTCCAGGACGCGGGCCAGGAGCCCCTCCCCTGAGAGCGGCTGGGTTGAGGGACTCACTCCGTGACGGCAGGCAAAGGAGAAGTGGTCACTTTGCTGTGGGGGGGACCTGACGGGCTCCCCCTTCGCCCAGGGGTCAGGGTCGACGTGGTCAGTGGAAAGTTGAGCTGGCGCCACGTGGCTGGGACGTGAGGCGAGCAAAGGACCCCCAGCCCTTCCGAATTCTCCCCCAAAGCCATAACCTCAGGCCAGCAGGCGGCGCCAAACCCAGGCGCCGTCTACAGCCTACAGAGCTGACAGTCTGCAAGAGCGCCTGGAAACCATCACAGATCGGAGGGGACGAAGGCGGCACAATGACAAAAGCCTGGAACGGAGCCCGCGATGGAAAGACGACTTCAGTCGGAAGCTGGGAAAGCCACATCAAGTCTGTGCTTTAGGAAACAACCAAGTACTCAGAGTAGGTGATGTCTTCTGAGGATGAGTCCGGCCAAGCTAAGCTTTCTGGTTTACAAGGCACAACACCTCCAACATGGAATCATTTCTCTGTCCATCCATGTCCCCACCCGCCCCCACAGGACACGCCAGCATCGCCTTCCTCCTGATGGTTTCAGTTCTTCCTGGCTGGGCTTCCCCAACCACGGCCCTCGTGTGAGGTCAAGGTCAGGCGAAAGAGCTATTTATTGCACCTGGCAGGGAACAGAAATACACCTAAATTCCTCCCACACCGGAGAATGTTCTAAACCCTGGTCCAGCTTACCTCAGCCCCTGGGAGAGTGCCATCAGCCTCGGCCGCGCTTTCCTGGACACAATGGCTGCCTCTTTAGGGAGCGTGAGCTCATGGCACTGGCAGAAGGCAGGGGAACTTGGTCACCCACGTGCTGCCCAATGAAGTCAAAGCCCCCCCACCCCCACCCCAGGATCATTCAAAGACTGTTTCCAAGTGCCTACATCACAAACTAAGTCAGTGGAGAAGCACAAGGGGCAAGAGGCTAAAAGCAGGAGTTGGGAAGAGGGGAAAAAGGGACGAATAGGGAAGGATGGAGAGTTTCCTGCTTTATTTTCCCTTCCATGTCCCATTACACGGAAGGCAGACAAGGTCACTGACCAAGGTCAGGGGGGATCAGAATGGACATTTCGGGAGTCAACATCTTGCCAAATTAGATGCTACTAGCCACAGCTTTCTGGGAAAATCTTCATTTACACCTAAGCAACCATCAAAAACCTTTTAAAGTCTTGTTCTAGTTTCAAATGAATCTAAACGTTCAAATGTTACTGTGAAGTAGGGCTAATTCCATCCATCCATCCATCTATCCCCCAATCATTCATCCATCCATCCATCCATCCATCCAACCACCTACCTATCCACCCATCCATCCATCTAATCATCCATCCATCCAACCACCTACCTATCCACCCATCCATCCATCCATCCATCCACTCATCCATCCATCCACCTGTTCACCCACCCATCCATCCAATCATTCATTCATCCATCCATCTAATCCCTCATCCATCCACCCATCTATCCATCCATCCAACCACCTGTCTGCCCATCCATCCACTCATCCATCCATCCATCCATCCAACCACCTGTCTGTCCATCCATCCATCCATCCATCCATCCACTCATCCATCCATCCACCTGTTCACCCACCCATCCATCCAATCATTCATTCATCCATCCATCTAATCCCTCATCCATCCACCCATCTATCCATCCATCCAACCACCTGTCTGCCCATCCATCCACTCATCCATCCATCCATCCATCCAACCACCTGTCTGTCCATCCAACCATCCATCCATCCACTCATCCATCCATCCGTCCATTTGCCCATTCATTCACTCATTTGTTCACTTACTCACCATTAACCCCAGTAACTGAGCATCTGCTGTGTGCCAGGGGGCTGACCCTAAGAGCTGGAGGCCACGGCCAAGCTCTATGGGGAGGGTCCTGTGAGAAGGGGCAGGTCCACGCAGCCTGCAGGTTATGATAACATCCACATTTGCTGCTGAGACCAGCCATTGACTCCTCAGGCATCTGAGCGGGAAAAAGCCCTGTTATTTGGATCGTGAATGTCAGAGTGAGGTGGTTCTGCACTTCTACGATCAGGTTTCACCAAGAGCATCATTTTCCAAACTTAGGGTATATCAGAACCACCCGAGCGCCTTCAGGACAGATGGCTGGGCCCCCCCCTGGGGGCAGTGATTCAGGCAGGTGGGGTGAGCCAGGACGCAGCACCGCTAACGAGTTCCAGTGGCAGGTGGCTACAGCATCTGGAGGCCGCATTTTGAGAACCCTGATCTAAGGTGCAGTCCGCCACCCTCAATTCCAACCCTGCGTGCTGGGTTTACTCAAAGTTGGTTGGAGTAACTTAAGAGCTACTGTTTCAGAGAAGCTCTAATGAATGACTCTTTCTGAAGGACCGGGGCCCAGCTGGGTGACAGGCTGACCTGATTCTACCCCGTGTGGACCAGTGGTCCCTTCTTGTTTTCCTGTACAGGTAACTCTGCAAAACACAAGACAGGGCACAGAGCCGAACGAGGCCATTTGCTGCAACGTCCACATAAAGGCTGACGAGTCCAGGGTCCTCCTTCGCCCTTGAGCAAAGGCCTGACTCGGTAACACTCTGTAAGCGACAGGGCCCTGTCAGCGCACGGAGCAAGAGCTGCTCTGGCACGTGGGGCGGGGTCTCCTGACGCTGATTTTCCTCCTATACTGTGCAGGCTGCACGCAGGGCCGGGCCGTGGGGAACGAGGCATGACGCGATTTCAGTGAAGGCGGGGAAGCAGGGGGAGGCCCTCCTGCCGGCCCCTCCCTGACAAGCCTGGGCTGGTGGGCGTCTGTGGTTGTCATGGTGACGGCGGCCCTCCTTCCTCCTCACCTCCGCGCAGACCCCAAAGGCCCGGAGGCCAGGGGCCGGGGAAGGGCTGCGTGTGGACGACTGCTGGGCCACGGCCCCGCACCTCCCTCCACACCTTGGCCTCCGTCTGTCCTGATGGATGCAGCAGGCTTGCACAGCTTCCTCCTCCTACTGAGAAGAACCCCAAATCCCCATCAAAAGCGACAGGGCGTGCCCCGCGTGAAGAAAACCACACGACTCTCCCTCCGGGCCAGGGAGCACACCGCCTCCAGCCCAGGAGCAGCCAGAAGCCAGCCTGAAACATCCAGGTGTTAAGAACTTATTTTCAACTTTTCCGACCATGATACCCCCGTCCTGCACTTGCAAAGCCCCTCAGGGCTTGTGTGCATTCACTCGCAGGTTTCCTCGTTAGGGCCTCATGGGAACTCTGGCGGGGAGGGAGCTGGGTGGGTGTTCTCTCTCCTTAGAGCTCAGGGGGCCAAAGCTGAGTGGGACTTGTCCCCAGGCGCCTGCCCACCCCAGGTTTCCCCAGCCAGGCGGCCGGGAGCCGGGAGCCAGGAGCGGAGCCTGGAACTAGCCCTTGTCTCTCAGTCTGGGTCTCATTTAAGGTGGGTGGCAGGCAGGTGGCCACTGTACACCCGGTCTGTGGCCAGCATGACCCTACCTGGTCTCAGGGGGTTTGTGCGAGGAGACCTGCACGGTGGCAGCTCTCTGTCCTGGCACCACGTCCAGATCCCCCACCTGGTCCTCACAACCACGAATCATCACCTCACCTTACAGGTGGGAGCAAGAGAGGCCACGTGGCTTGTCCAAGGTGGCGAAGCGGGGAAAGGGCACCGTGGGGCCTCAGATGCAGGTCTTCGGGCTCAGGGTCTGTCTCAGACCCTCTGGGCTGCAGGTCCTCTGTCGGTCTCCTAATGAGTTTCTTATGGGTCTAATCATGAGAACGAGGAGGAAACCATACCTCACTGGGTTCGGTTTCCCGTGCTAACCACATGCCAAGAGAAAACCCAGAGCAGCTAACGCAGACCCAGGCTTGGTGGCAGAGGTCAGCGTGGCATCCGGGGACAGCTGTGGTTTCTGGGGGACGCTGGCCTCTTGCGGATGAATCCTGACGACGTCACCCATACAAGCACAGAACGACTCCATCTCTTGACCTGTTCTGGTAGCGGATGCAGGCGTCAGGACTTAACAGTGAAACCCACTCCACATGCTTCATGTGTGAGTTCTGTCGAAGGTAGCTGACACTACTCGGAAAAAACCACCTTCAAAGGTTTTCCTATTAATAAGAAGCCATTAGTCACCACCCCACTGCAGAGGAATTCCCATTCAGGCTTCCACCCGCATTCACTCAGCAGGTGGTCGTTCAGGGCCTCCCGTGAGCCAGGTAAGGTCTGCCCGAGCTGGGACCAAGCGCAGCCCCAGAGAGCACGCAGTCTGACGGGGAGGAGAGTCTATACAAGGAAAGAGCAGCCCAGCGGACAGGGGTCACAGGAGGAGCCGAGGGCACTTGGGAAGGACACACAACTCAGGCCTGGGGTGGGAAATGGGCAAGCCCGAGAAGCGACCTCCAGAAGGAGGGCCAGCCAGCCGGGGGAGGTCGGACGGAGGGCCAGACTTTGGCCCCTGCCAGCATCCTCCGTGAGTCCTCCCAAGCCCGCCGTCCTCTCTACGGCTGAGGCGCATCAAGTCAGCGAAGGCCCACATCCCAGATGCAGTGAGCAGCAGAGCGGGCCTGCTTCAACGTCTCCTGAAGAAATGAATCTGCTCCCAGTGAACCTGGCCAGGGCCCGAGACTGAAAGCAGGATGACTGTTTAAATGATGCCTGGGAGTTCCCTGGTGGTCTAAGGGTTAGGATTTGGAGGATTTGGTGTTTTCACTATTGCAGCCTGGGTTCAACCCCTGGTCTGGGAACTGAGATTCCTCATCAAGCTGCTGCATGCTGTGGCCAAAAAAAAAAAAAAAAAAAAAAAAAAAAAAAAAAAAAAAAAAATGATGCCTATGAAGTCCTGAAATGGGCCACATGTACCCTTCTCAACAGATTTCAGAATTTCAAAAGCCGAATATAAAACAAGATATACAGGATGAATTATAACTCTCCGATAGATGGTGTATGTTATATGTTGTGCTTCTTACCCGCTACATTTTTCTAGACTAGATCATGTTTTAAAAGCAGGCAACTGGCTTGTGTGGAGCCCAGCGCTAAACCGCAAGGCAACCCCCGCCACATCCTGTATTCAGGACACTGATCCGCTGCCCCAGTCTGTCCAGGGAAAGCTGGACAAGATGTTCAGGGAAGGAAAAAAAAAGACGTTCGAGGAAGAAAAAATAGATTAAAGTTCTGACACTCCGCACAGAGCAAAAATCTAAGTAAGAATGATGGATTACTCCAAAAGGACTCCTGATGCTGCATTTTCAGCGAATGACAGGGATAGTGTCTGTGTGTGTTTTCCTGAAAACGGAAGCCAGAGGACGAAGCCCCGGAGGGGAGCAGATGGAACAGACAGCATCAGCTGGTTAGCATCACTTCCGGCCTCATCCCCGCAGCCCGAGGGCTGACTCACAGGCCTTCGGGCCAAGGGGATCCAGAGGGAACAGAGGCGGAACAGGGCGGAGGAGGGGGTGGGCCGACTTTCCGGGGTCTCTCCAGGCGCAGGGAGAAGGAGGGAGGGAGGCTGCATGTGTCACCAAAGAACAAGCCCAGCCGGGAGCAAAGGCTGGCGTCCTGCTGCGGGCGAGCCGCAAAGGCCCGGCCCGGGGCGGGGTCCCCGCGGCGCCCTGGTCGGGTCATCCGTTGGAGCAAGTTCTGAATAACAGAAGCAATGTGGCTTCCAGGAGGCCCAGGGACAATGTTAACCCCAGGGAAGTGTCTGGGCCTGGTATTTGTACTGCCCAACAGCCAGCCCCCTCCTGATGGGGGGGCCCCCCGGGGGTCTGGAGGGTGAAGACAGCCCAAGCCACCCCCGCCGGTGAGGATCAAGTGCGGGGTCTTCCCTGCTCCTCCTCCGCGGGCCCACTTGGGATTTTGAGTGAGTGGGTGACGCAGGCAGGGGCGTCAGGGTCGTGGCCGGTCCTAAAAGCACAAGGTGGCAGCTTGGGCTCCCTCCCTTGGCCGGGCCAGGCTGCTCGTCCTGCCCCCGTGGCGGACTTCAAGTTGACCAGAAGCATCACCTCGGGCCTGGCCACTTACCGGCCTGATGCTTCTCCCAGGGGCTCCCCTTCTCCCAGGAGGAGGATGTCTGCAAGGAAAAGTCACGCTCAGGGTCACGGGGTGGCGGGGGGCGGGCGGGGAGGCAGGCAGGGGGACATGCTCAGCTGTGCCCAGGTGGTGCCCGGCCACGTGTCTCCCTACTCAGGCTCTTGCTGAGTCCCCAGCGTGACGTCAGAGGCACGAGCAGGCACCGAGGGCGGTGGGGACTGGAGCCCAGCCGGCTTGGAAGGCCAACCCTGCACCCTCCACCCCAACCCCAACTCCAACCTCATGGCAGAGCCAGCTCTCGGCAGCGCTCACAGGGGCGGCCACATGAGGGCTGCTGGCAGCCTCGCCATTCCTGGAGCACCCCTGAGCTGTGGGCCTGGGGTCTTTCCAGGAGAGAAAGACCACACAGCACCCACACAGTCTGATGGCCGCATCGCTCTGCGGTCCCAACGCCATTGGTCCTGACGCTGGCCCAGCTGGCCTGGAGCACCCCAAGGTCAGCGGGGAAAGGGCATCTCTGAAGGGCAGAGAGGAGCCACTCGGCCCGTAGGATGTCACGCAAAAGACCACCTCTCGCCGGCCCCCACCTCCATGCCAACCCGTCTTCCGCAGAGGTACGGTCCCTTCCACCCACCCCCCCTTAGCCTCTCCCCTTGCTCCCCCCACCCTACCGTCAGCTCAGGCACCCAGCTCAGAAACACGGCAACGTGTCATCACATTTGCGGCTGACGTCCCAGCTTCCTGAGCCTGCACAGCGACTCTCACAAAGGCTCCACCACGCCCCCTGCTTGTTTCCAGGAGGTTTAAGTGGGGGGACCCCAGGGAGAGGTGGTTAAGGCAGCTGATGTTTTCTGCCCTCCTGGAGAGCAGCCATGGACAGAGTTGGGGAGAAAAGATCCAGGTTTCCACAGACGAGGCACCCAGTTCAGAGCTAAGGTACAACCCAGCGGAGACAGGATACGACAGCGGTTCTCCATGGGGCCATTTGGTCCCTGGGCATCTGTGGTTGTCGCTCCCAGGTGGACGCCAAGGATGCTGTTAAATATCCCACCATGTGCAAGACAGCCCCCCAGACCCCCTTCATCTGCAAGAAAAGGAGAAACCCAGGAAACTGGACCGCAGGTTTGGGAGCCTGTGACCACCTAGTGCCCAGCTGTGCGGCCGCTTCATCCTGGAGCTGGCTCCAGGCATGGGTTAAAAATAGGCAGGTAACTTAGTAGCTTCTGAGAGGTCAGATAAGCCCCAAGATAAATAGCGGGGGACACGGCCCGGGTGAAGTGGCCCATCATTTCCAGGAAGTTAACCAGAGGCGCGACACCAAGGCCTGGCTGCCTGACAACGAAGGAGCTCGAAAAATCAGACGGCCTCTTACTGGTTCTTCAATTCAAGGCCAAGAAGCAAAAACTCTATGGACGGGGAGTTTGGGGTTAGCAGATGCGAACTATTCCATTTAAAAGGGATAAGCATTGAGGTTCTGCTGTTCAGCACAGGCAGTCAATCTCTTGGGATAGAACGTGATGGAAAATCACATAAGAAAAAGAATGTAGGGAGTCCCTGTGCCTCAGTGGGTTACAGACCCAACTAGGATCCATGAGGATGCCAGTTCAGTCCCTGGCCTTGCTCTGTGGGCCAAGGATCTAGCGTTGCCAGGAACTGCGGTGTAGGCTGCAGACGCAGCTTGGATCCCACGTTGCTGCAGCTGTGGCTGTGGCTGTGGTGTAGGCCTGCAGCTGCAGCTCTGATTCAACCCCTAGCCTGGGAACTTCCCTATCACAGATGCGGCCCAAAAAAGAAAAATGCAATATACACATTGCATATTTATATACATAAATAAAAGAATGTATATGTGTGTGTGTGTGTATGACTGGGGCACTTTGCTGTCCAGCAGAAATTGGCACAACACTGTAAATCAGCTATGCCTTAATAACAACAGAGAGTCAGGAGTTCCCATCGTGGCTTAGCAGCAATGAACCTGACTAGTATCCATGAGGACTTGAGTTCGATCCCTGGCCTCGCTCAGTGGGTTAAGGATCCAGCGTTGGCAGGCTGTGGAATGGGTCGCAGACACAGCTCGGATCTGGCGGTGCTGTGGCTGTGGTGTGGGCCGGCGGCTGCAGCTCCGATTCGACCCCTAGCCTGGGAACTTCCATATGCCAAGGGTGAGGCCCTAAAAAGCAGCAAAACAAAACAAAACAAAGCAGAGGGTCCTTTTCCATCTCATGTCAAAGAATTGCAGACAAGCTCTCAACTGGGAGCAAGTCCACACGGTCTGACACTAGAGCAGGCGTATGGTTCGTGTATTCAAAGCGGCAGGCGTTACTGCTTTTGCTCTGGGTGGTTGAACCAGTCCCGAGGGCTGTCCGTACACCCCTGACACTCAGGGGAGGGTCTTTCCTGCATTCTTCTCACACCTTTGCGGGGGTCATCGGCTTTCCTCTGCCCTCGCCCCCGCCTCACTCCAGCCCCCATCTGCCGAGGGAGCGTCCGCCCCTGCCTCTGGATCACTGATGCCTGGGGCACATCCTGGCCAGCTGGGCAGTACTGCTGTCCCCTGCGGGAAACAAACGCAGCCCCCAGGAGGCGGAAATGCCTCACCAGGCACCTGACTCACTGTCCAGCAGCGTGGACAATACTACGCCCCAGTCACACACAAAGGAGAAGAGACCGGGGACGCACTAGCCTGCCGGGGGACATGCGCCTTTGAAAGGCTGGCTGCGCGCCCCCGGCCGCCCCCGCCCCGCACCTTCTTCCCGCGCTGGGCTCCCTTCCCGCCCGCAGGCCGCCCCTCCTGCCACCGGCTTCCCCATCGCACGCCTCTGCTCTCACGAGACCCAGTCACTTCTGTGCCAGAGAACACACCTCGGTCACAGCATATTTCAACGAAGAATAAACCATCGCTCAGAGCTCTGCTGTCCACCACGGCAGCCACCAACCACAGGCGGCTATTGACAGCTACCCGAATTAGAATGAAGTAAATTTAAAATGCACTTCCTCCGCTGCACTGGCTGCATCACAGGGGCTCGACAGCTACGCAGGGCTAGCAGTGGCTGCCACGACACACAGCCGGGAGTGAAGGATCCAGCGTTGCCGGGAACTGTGGTGTAGGCTGCAGACGCGGCTTAGGTCCCATGGCCACCAGCTCTGCTCTGGATGATTTTGAAATACATCGGGGGTGATTTAAAGCAATAGCTTAGGGCATCCAGGGAGAAGCCATGTTAGCTGTTAACATGGAAATTCCATCTGTCTGGGGGTCAACGTGAAAGACTCCGTGAACATAACGGATGTCACAGAAGAGGGTGGAAAAGAACAAGAAATTAAGGATAAGGGGGGAAAATGCATAAACATGTGGGAGGGCGGTTGAAAGCATAACGGACCACTTTCCATCTCCCGGTTTCCTTACGTTTAAATATTATCATGACCACTGGGTGATTTTTCATTCACTCCCCCAAGCCAAGAAGCGGGTGGAAAGACTGCAATATAATACACCAGTGGAGGCCCTGGACCAGTTCAGGCCCCACATACTTGCTGATCCACGAGTTTGCCCCTTGCCAAGACCGTATCACATTCTGCCTACCTAAACTCTCCAGGTATTCTGCACCTGCTTTACGGAAAGTCCATCTCGGACCTTGGAGAATTTTCCAAACAAATAAATGAGTTATCCTTGACGCCTGAAGCTACGAAACTCTTATTTTATTTTATTTTTTATGTAAGTCTGCTCACCACCTTTGACATTTATTCCGCTCTCAGTAAAAGAACATCAAATTCGGGAGTTCTCTTGTGGGGCAGTGGGTTAAGGATCCGGTGCTGTCACTGCAGTGGCTTGGGTCACTGCTGTGGCACAGGTTCCACTCCTGGCCGGGGAGCGTCCACATGCTGCAGGTGCAGCCAGACAAAACAAACCAGACAAACCAAACACTGTAATGACTAATTCTCTTCTTGGGGCTGCATAGACATTACACCTTTCTTGGTATAAGTCTCAGATTATTTTTCAACTTTCTTCTCAATCCCTACTGCCCCCTAAATCAAACATAAAACTCTATTTACAAGTACCAAATTAGAGAGGTTTGGCTTGTTAGCACCAAGAAGCATTTCCTCCCAACACGGACCCTGTGGTCAAAGGCGCTGGCTTTGAAGACAGGGGGACAGGGTGCCTGTGCCCTGAGGAACTCCTTAATGTATGGTCCCAACATTTCAGCCACCCCCACTGCACCTCAGGTGCTGTCCTGGTCATATCTTGTGGCATCCGTCCTCCTGGCCTTTGCTTAAATTGTTCCCACAGTTGTTTAGTGCCCCATTCTCATATTTGAACGGATCCAAGGATCACCACACATCTGGGAAAGGCTCCAAGAGGAAAGACATAGGCCAAAGCACACAATGGATAAAAATAAACCTACCATCATGCAGGGAACAAAAGAAATCTTCAGGAAAACCCAAAATACCAAAAGGAATATTCCCCAGGAGGATGAGAAAAGCTACTGCATTACTGAATCAAAAAGGATGTGATAAAATGGGACAAAGAACCCAAACCCCCCAAAAACTCTTAGAAATTAAATCTAGAACAGATAAGTTTAGTAGAAGTGAAAGGTTAAACTGAGTAATCGCCCATAAAAATATCACCCAAAGACAAAAGGCTAGAAAACGAGAGGGAAAGGGAAGTGATTTCCAACAACGAAAGTTCCTTTAAAAGAGAACAGACAAAAGGGTGGAGAGGCAAAAATTTCCCAGAATTTTAGGATACTAATTTTCAGGCTGAATGAACCTAGCTAATGCTTAATAAATGGAAAAATAAAATCCAAAATGCCAGATTCTCTTTTAGGAGCAAGAGGAGATGGTAAAAGCTTCCAGACAGTAAAAACAGACATAATACAAGATACTGAAATTATAAAAGGCTTCACAAGTCTCACAAGTCAGAAGAACATGCCTTTGAAGTTGTGGTAGAAAATAGTTTACACTATTTTGCTATTTATTATTTTATTTTATTAAATAGGTAATGTAGCCACATGGTTCAAATACCAAGGGTATGAAAAATTACACTTAACGAATCTGCTTCCACTTGCATCTCTAATTTCTTCTACCGTGCTTTTGGCCAGTGCTTCTTTATGCAAATGCAGGCAAATTACAGCCTTTCTCACAGAAGGGATGGCATGCTATCTTCACTTTCTGCACATTGCCTTTTTTAGCTAACAATACATGCTGGAAATCATTTCAAAGAATACAGAGATATCTTTGTCAATTTTTGGAAAATTATTTTAACCTAGAACTCTATCCTCAGCCAAACTATCTAATATTATGGTAGAACAAAGGCATTTTTCAGACATGCAAACACTTAGCAAAGGTGGCCTCTCTCAGAAAGCTACTGCAGGATGTGTTCCAGCAAAATGAGATCATAATCCAAGCAAGAAGACAACACAGAACCCAGCATATATGGCTCCACTAATGACAATGACAAGTAAGTGGCAGATGGGATTCTCAGATTGGTGGCAAAGGGAAGGACATCTGAAGCAAATCCCAAGAGCACTCAGAGCGGACTGGATCTAGAGGACAGAGGTCTCCAAGGGGTACATCTCCAGGAGGGAACAAGATGGACAGGGTAGATTATCTGATTTGTTTCATCTCATAGAAAATCACAGTGTGAACAGGTCTGCTGAAAAGGTGGCGAGGCATTAGGGGTGACAGCTATGTAGAGAGATGAGCAATGGGGTGGGGGATAGTCAACTCCAAAAAGAGCGGAAAGCTGCACAAGGACAAATGTCACAGCACACTACCCGGCTCTGCAGTTCACGCTATCAAGTTACATCGTCATCACCGCCGGCGTTTTCAGAGCATCAGTCATCGTGCTGACATCTTGTCATAAAATAGCTCATCGCCCTCCTGGCCGCCCTGTGAGAAGCACACTCTTCAAATGCTCCCACCTACATGTGAGGGGACAGAGGCACAACGTGGTTAAGTGGCTTTTGCCCCGGGGTCATGGAATACATGGCAGAATTGGGCACCGAAGCCAAGAAACCTGACTCGAGCACCCACCTTCGAACGGGTCTGCCAGTGACCATTTATGGAGCCTAAAACTGCAACGTAACCGTGGTGCGAAGACAAGAGAAAGCAGGGTGGGGAGAGGACCTTAGCTACAGAACCCCTGATCCCAAGTCTGCATCCTCCAACCAGGAAGCCGCGGACAGCATCTAAAGTTGAAAAAAGCAACAAACAGTGCACGTGCATACTATGTACAAATAAGGAGCTAGTGACCAGATCACGCACGGTCCTGTGAGGCCATTAAGAGCCTGGCTCTTGCCGAGGGACACCAGAAGCCACGGGGACACGATCTGACACATTTTATCGTTGTTTTGGTTTTTTAAAGTATTTTGGCAGCGTCCAAAGCCTGTGAAAGTTTCAGGGCCGGGGATCGAAGCCCCATCACAGCAGTGACAGCACGAGATCCTCACCCCGCTGTGCCACCAGGGACCTCCGAGGATCCGACATACTTTAAAAGGCTTCTGTGTGGAGAACAGCCTGAAAATATGGAAGCAGGGCAAAAGCACGTGTTACTTTAATTAAATAAAAATTCATTTTTAAAGATGAAAGGATGAAAAGAGGAGAGGAGAGACGACAGATAGAAGAGAACGTGGGACTCCCCCCACGAAATGTCAGGCCGCATGGCTAGGAGGTCAGTTGGGGACAACAGTCTTGAGACGGGAAGCAAGTCACCTCGACTCGGGGCCACCACCTGTGAGAGGGCCTTGGGCCAAGACACCGACCCAGGAAACAGCCTGGCTGCTGAACTGGCACCTCAGTTACTAGATGACCTTAGGCAAGTCACCTAGCATCTCGGAGCCTGTGTCTCCATGTCAAAAAGAGAGACTCTAAGCTCTTCTGACGGTATCCCACAGTTACAGGGGTGACGCTTCTGGACAAGCTGGCGCCCCTTAGGCCTTACAAGCAACCCCTTCTCCCTCGCTGGACCTTGACAGGCTCCCAGGCGACAGGCTCCCAGGTGACAGGTCCCTGACTGAGGGACTTGAAAGGCCATCCACACGCATGCACAGCCCTCGCTACCGGACCAATGAGTCACTAAAGCGTCACCCGAAGAGGGAGAGGGGACAGCTGGCTCTCTGACAGAAATAGCCTGGGTGGGGCCCACCAGCCATCTGAGACAGAGGACTGTCAAGCCCCCAGCCTCTGGCTCCAGCTCCAGCTCGAACTAGCTCTGCGGGAATCACGGCAACAGCCCAAGGTCATGGGCGCAGTGCTTGCCCTTCCCCCGACAGCTCAGACTGTGACAAAAATCTGCTGTGAGTGCTTGTCTTGTCACATTCTTGATGCTTGTTATTCATACCCCAAGGTGTGTGTGTGTGTGTGTGTGTGTGTGTGTGTCTCAGGAAGATGGGCGATGGGAGGGCCGGAGTTCCTCCACGTGGCTGTGCTACAAGTCGGGACAGGGCTGCTCTGGCTGCGGGACAGTCTGGGCAGCGCCAGGTGCTGAAGGACCCTCAGCTCTCCTCACCCTGGAAGGAGGGGCCCTGACACAGTCCCCCATCACAAACTGCGGGCCACCCTGGATGACACCATCCAATCCCCTGGCTAGCCTCAGAACAGCAAATTCACTGGGGGAAAAAGGCATGAGGGTGACGGGGCAATGAGTGAAACAGGCGGTCCAGGCAGGCCCGGGTGTCACAGCCGGCCTGCACCGTCTCACCGGAGAGCAGGGACCGCGCCAGGTAGCAGGAGTGTGTCACACGAGCTGGGCTCACCCCGAGACTGCACGGCCCAGAGGAGCCTGAGCTGCTAGAAGCAGAGGAAGGGGAAGCGGAGGGCCAAACCGAACCAGATTTCCAGGCTCTTCCGCAAAAGGGTCCCAGACTGGCCCCTGATGGCCCTGCGGCTTAAGGAGAAGTCATGGTCCTTCAAGACAGGTGATCTGTGGGGGTGAACGGGGAAGGACGCGGGATGGGGGCAGCAAAGGAAATGGCCGTTTCGGATTAGTAGGTCCTTTACTATTTTATTTTTTGGCTGTGCCTGAGGCACGCGGAGCTCCTGGGCCAGGGATTGAACCCGTGAGCCATGCCAGGGGGTGGGGGCGGTGTGGGCTCAGGAGGGGCAGCCTGGGAACACAGCAGCCAGTCGCCAAAAGCAAGGTGGCCTGAGGATGAGGCCACCCGCAGAGGACAGCCCAGCAGGGCCAGCTGCAGGGACACGGTGGAGAAAAGGGGCCAGCATGCTGGTGAGGCTGCCTGGGAACCCGTCCTCCAGCCAATACACTTCCCCTGGCGGAGGCCAGGCCGGGTCAGGTTTCCGTCACTTCAAAAATAACTCAAAATGCCACCTCCTCCAGGGGGCCACCCTGATTGCTCCCTCTTAGTCCCAGCAATCAATTGTAACTCTCTCATTTCCAAACCTTCAGGGCACACTATCCATGCCCTTTTAATCTCAGGTTTCTTCCTGTCTCTGTTGCTGTTATTGACCTGAGTCAGAACCCGGCTCCTCCAGGGGGATCCTCTTCGGGTCCATCCCTGAATCCTAGCGTCCCCCAGACAAGGCTTCGGGCAGCGTTGCACAAATATGCTGAATAAAGGAGCAAATACAAACGCCCTGGACTTCAGACAATTCTGTTGATTTTTATAAGAACTCTTGAAAACTCCACGGTCAACATATATTTGCCATTTGAATAGTATCTTTTTTTTTGGCTACACCTGTGGCATACAGAAGTTCCAGACCAAGGATCAAACCCAAGCCACAGCAGTGACAATGCCGGATCCTTAACTGCTAAGTCACCAGGGAACTCAACAGTGATTCCAATTTCGCAGGTAGGAAACAGAATTCAATTTGGAGTAAAACAAGAAATGTTGCAGCAGTTCCTTCCAATTCTACGGAAGTGCCAGTTAGCACATGGAACACCTAAATCTTTGGCTGATTTTACTGGAAGGATGGGTGCGAAAAGCCCTTGCATTTAGCTAGTTACTTACTAGCTAAACTAGTCTACTAGGAATTACTAAACACTAGTGTTGCTCACTTTGTGTAGACTACTCCCTTTCTTTAATCCTGACAGCCGGGGGGGGGGGGGATTTTTTCCTCCCCATTTTAGAGCTGAGGAAATGGAGGCTGGGAGGCGCTGAGCAGGAGCGCACAGCCCCGGAGGAGCTGTGTGTACTTTCAAGGTCTGACCCCCACGTCTGAATCTGTCACGGCCAGCGCTCCCCCGGGACCGTGGGTTCCCACTTACTGTCTGCCAGGAGCCCCCGCCGCCCCCGCCAGCCTTTGCTCTCAAGTCTCTTTAGAGAAACACCAGCAGATACAAGGTGGACTCTGGGAACGCTCAGTCTCCACAACCACTCCTGGAAAGACAAGCCCACGGATCCTGGCCCCTCAAGCTTCCCAGAGAACACTTGTTTCGTTGTGTGGTTAAATACACACATAAGGGACCGTCTTCTTGGGCGTGGGATTTATATTCTAGCCACTACATTTAGCAAATGTCCATATTTAGCCCAATGTACTTCCAGTGGCTGTACCTCTTTTTGTTTTTTCGGTCATGCAACAGACGTAGGAGCCCCTGCTCTGTGCTCTGTGTGGAGCTGGGCATACAAAAACGGGTAAGACATTGCCTGCCTGGTTGTCACCTTCTCCAGGAGGACAGGCAGGTGAACGAATACTGCTGAGGCCACTCAGCAGGTGTAGGGAGCCCGCGCTAGAGGAGCCAAGGGAAGGCAGGGAGACTTCTGCCTGGCATGACACGGGAGGTCTCACAGAGGACACAAATCTACAGTGGGTTTTAAGGGATGAATAGGAGTTTTCCTGGAAAGCCCTTTTTCTTCAAATGCAGAGAAAACCAAGGCTTTATTCATTCAGGCAACAAATACCGATTGACAGCCATGTGCTCATCCAGCAAAATCGCCTAAGAACGGGCTATAGAGTAGACCTCCAGAAATAGCTGACAGATGAAACCAGACGCCACAGCCTAAACGGCCTGGCAGTTTTTCCACGTGATAATAATGATATGCAGAGGAACTCTCCAGGGCACGCCCGCTCTCAGAGCAGAGTGGAAGGGGGGGTGCACAGTATCTGCATATGTATTCTCTTTAGCACCAGGATGGGCACACAGTTCAAAAGCTGGAAAAGGGCACACTGTGAAAAATCCAGCTGAGTGCACGATGGGCGCAAGGACTCGCTCCCCTGTCCAGGGGAGCCTCAAGCTGCAGGGATTTAACCTGAAGGCTGAATCCTTGTGGGAGAAAAAGACACTTGGACAGCCCCGCGCGCCTGGGGCTGCTCTCATTTGCCACACTGCAAGTTCATCAGCCACCGTTATAATAAACTCTGCCCAGGAAACTTTGATGAGAACCTCTCAGCGTGTCTGGACCCGTTTTCAGGCTTGGTTCCGAAACGACACGCACAGGGACCCCCCCTTTCGTCCCCAAGCTGCGCCCTGTGTGACAATCGAGACGACAAATGGTCCCCGACAGGGGCCGGGTCATTTCGCCAGGGCCATGTGGCCTCCGGGCACTGTCCTCAGGCCTCCAGGGTCGGGCCTACAGCACCCCCACGATGCGATGCGGTCCAACAAAGCGGGGGCTCGCCCCCCACCCGGCCGGCCGGGGTCCCTTCGCGCGGGGGGCGGCGCCCCAGCCAGGCTCGCCCAGGGGGGCAGCGGCCCAAGAGACCCGGCGTGGGGGGAGGGGGCCGTGTCGCCGGCCTGTCCCCGGGGCGGAGGACGGGCGCCCGGCCCGCCGGCCGGCCGAGGTCCTGGTCGGCCCGCGCCCCGCCGGCGGCGCTGCGGTCGGACGGACGGACGGACCGACGCCTGACAGCGGCTGCAGCGGCGCCCCGCGCGCCCGCGCCCCGCACCCGGCCCGGCCCCGCCGCTCACCTCGCGCGCGATCTGGTTCAGCGCGTCGTCCTCCGCCGTCAGCCGCTCCCGGTTGGGGAGCCGCTTGCGCCCCGAGCCCTGGGTGCCCATGTCCATCGGGCGCGTCCCGCTGCTGCGCGGGCCCGTGGCTCCCGCCGCGCGCGCCCCGCTCGGCCGGGCCGGTCCCGCGCGCTCGCCCCTCCCTCCAACGCGGCGTCATGGCGTCAGCGGGCCGGGGACGCGGGGACGCGGGGACAGGGGCTGGGGGGTGCCCGGGGGGGGGGGGCGGGGAGCAGAGGGGCCCGGGGACACGTGGAGGCGGGGAGCCGGGGGCGCTGGGACGCCAGGGGCTGGGGGCGCGGGGGCGCCTGGGGACCACCAGCACGGAGATGGCGGGAGGGAGGTTTGGGATGGCTGGGGGTCGGGACCGCGTGGGCCCAGAGGACTGGAGCGCCCGTGGGAACAGGACAGGAGCTGGGGGGCATGCGGGAGGGACCGGAACACGGTGACCAGGACGATAGGGGCCCGCGGGGACCCCAGGGTGGGGAGCGGGGACGGGTGTGTGGGGACAGAGAGGGGGGCAATGAGCATAGGACCGACGGGCAGATAGATGTTTGGGCTGGCTGGGGGTCTGGGGGCAAGGACGCAGGGGAGGGGCTGATGGAGGCTTGGGGCGCCTGTGAGAATACCTCGAGATGCTGGGGGCGTAGGTTGGGGGAGTCTTGGGTCTGTGGGGCCTGAGACGCTGGAGGGTGGACCCGGCTGGTAACCCTGGGCTTACCCGCCCCTAGGCAGTGGTTACCGGTCCAGCCAGGACCTCCAGGGTTGCCGCGGAGCCTGGTGGGGTTGGGTTGTGGAGAGGGGTTTGCACCCAAGAGTGGTTCAAACCTGTGCCCCAGGGATCTGGCGGCCACAGATGGTGGGAGCTAGGTTCTGAGGTCAGGCCCAGGGGCTTTCAGACCTGGCTGAAGTGGTCTGTGGTCTGGCTGGGACCCCCACTCCCCTGAGCCTTACAGCTCATTCAGAATCCTCCTGTGATGGGGGCGCTTCTCTTCTCTACTGGCCTGTCCTCTGGTCCCCGCCTTTTCGTTCCTGAGTCCCTAGCTTCCAGGAAAAGGCCTGACCCAGGGCTGCTCTCTCTAAGTAGATGCTGAAAATGGAGGCTTACCTCCCACACTCTAAATAAAGGTGGGTTTAAAAATGAATCGAGGCGCTCCAGTCTGGGCTCAGGGAGAGAATCTACCTGGCGTCCATGGGGACGCAGGTTCGATCCCTGGCCTTGCTCAGTGGGTTAAGGATCTGGCGCTGCCACAGCCGTGGTGTAGGTGGCAGACACGACTCAGATCCAGCATTGCTATGGCTGTGGTGTAGGCCGGCAGCTGCAGCTCCCTCTCGCCCCCTAACCTGGGAACCTCCACATGCTGTGGGTGCTGTCCTAAAAAGACGAAAGACAATCCATCAATCAATAGGGAGTTCCCCTTGTGGCTCAGCCAGTTAAGAACACAGCATAGTGTCTGCGAAGGCGCAGGTTTGATGTCTGGCCTCAGTCAGTGGGTTATGGATCCAAAGTTGCTGCAAGCTGCAGCGTAGGCATAGGCCCCTCAGCCTGGGAACGTCCATGTGCTGCAGGTGCGGCCCTAAAAATAAAAATGAATCAATCAGGGGATCAGATTAGGTCTACAGAGTCATCGCCTTCTTGTCCAGGGTAATGACCTTAGTAACTGCTAGGCGTGAGGATTGAATTAGAGAAGAAGAATGTTGCTGGCGGAAGCATGGGGTCCAAAATTAAGAGAGACATTTGGGGGGCTGCAGCGGTCTTTAGTGTGGCCGGGGAAGAATGGGAGGGCAGGGCCATCCTGAAGTCACCTGTGATCCCCCCCGCCCCCCCGGCCAGGCATAAGTACAGTTAACATTGTAGTGTATTTCTAACCAAGTGACGGGAGCAGGTTGGTGTGGGTTCTTAGGAAGTTATCTGGGAGCTGATGGAGGAGGGAAGAGAAAGGGGAGCAGTGGCATAGAAAGATGCTGGAGGTTTATTCCAGGGAACAGACTGTGGGGGGTGACACAGGAGGGGGATCCAAGTGCCATCGCTCAGGACACCTGAGAAGACTTCCATGGGATGGGTCGACAGGGCAGATGGCATTAGGGCTGTGACCTTGTTCACGGCTGTACCCCTGGAGTTTGCGTATACCTGACACATCGGAGGGCTGAGAAACTCTGTCAATTGAGTCTCCTGTGTTGCATCACGCGGCTTAGGACCCAGAATCCTTTGGTGATGCAGCCCTGGTTGGAGGACCAGCTCTTGCTCCCCCCTCCGCCTTGCTGGAGGCTCACGGCTCCCCTTGGGGTTTTGTTCAGAGATGGGACTCACTTCCTCGGGGCTGGCTGGAGGCATCTCTGAATAGTTGCAGTCCCTAGACGGTGTTCTCAGATGCGGGGCTGAATTCTCTCTCCCACAGCATCCACCCACATCCGGGAAAGGGCCCCCTTTCAGGAATCATCAGAACCAGCGCCGCCGGTCCTCAGATGGTCCTTCCGCGTCGTGGTCCGTGCGCCTCCTCTTCCTCTGGGTGACTCCTCTCATCTTGACATCCGTTCTTGCCTTTAAATGGAAATCCGATCCCTGCGTTGTCGGGGGGTGGGGGGGGGGGGCAGTCCACCCAAAGAGGAACTCAGGGCTCAACACACAGGCCATCAACACGTGGCCCCTCTGGCTCCTGCCCCCGAAGGCCTGGTTCTGGAATGAATGGGGCAGCAGCTCCTGCTGGGGCGTGGGGGAAGGTGGGCAGGGACGTTAGGCAGCTCTGTGGGCATTCCCATTCTTGGGGTGCTCCTTGAGGGAGAGAGAAACCTGCCAGATTCTGTCCATCGTGTGGAGCTGTGTTGAGCTGTCACCAGGACGCAGTGGCTTTTTCTCTTTGCCCGGGACCCTCAGCCTCTGCTCACGGTGGTCTGAGAACCTGCTTCTACCCAGAAGACTCTTGTTTCTAACAGTTGTGCCACCAGCACTACGTACCCACCTCCCGTGTAGCCCTTTTCCTGTTCCAGGTAATTCTAACCCCACAGGGGTTATTTCGGAGCAGACGATAGAAAAGAGACATCACCAGTTTGAGGTCCTGAGCAAGAAAATCAATACATTCATCTCCAAGCCTGGTACTGAGCCCCCTCCCAGTGCTACAGGTGCCACCTTCAGGAAGGGTCCATGAGAACGTGAGGGCAGCCTCAGGGAAGGGCACCTACGGGGGACCCCACGTGGAACTTCCACCCCCTGTCCCCAGTGTTCCCTTTGTTCGAAGCCTGTGAAGGAGGGGGAAGCTGATGAGCATCCTGGAGGAGTCATCCAGGCGGGAGGACAACTCAGCGCTGCCCCGATGGGGCCTCTGAAGGGCGGCCACGTGGGCCACAAGGTGACTCACTCAGTCTATTGAGAAAGACTTCCATGCGGTTCCAACATCACTCACTCATGTTCCAGCTTTGCTCTTGCAGTTAACAGAAGATGGAAAAACCTCCCTCGGATTACAGCTGGGGAAGGGCTGCGGAGAATCCCAGCCCTTACGGGGGTGGTCTGAAGGGCAGTGGAGGGGACATGGAACCGAAATCATGCCGCAGGGAGGCTGGCTGAGCTCGGGGCTCCCTGACGCCCTCTGCCCGGGAGGTTAACGGTTTGTCTCCCGTGGCCCGCTGGCTTCGTCACTTTCCGCTTTCAGCATCTTGCACAAGGCATGTCCAAAGTACAAAATGGGAGGTATTCCCAGGGGCCAGGAGTGGCGTTCTCTCTCATTAGATCATTTTCAGACTATTTTGAAGTATTTGCGCAAACAACGTTAAACGGATTCATGGATTACGCAATCCAGTTTTAACTAAAACTCAAAGGGTGGGCAAATGGCTTCGGGGATTTAAAAGACTCTCGAAAAGATAATTCCCCGAATCACAGCCAGACGCGAAATTGAGAGACGTTTCTAACTCATGAGGATTTCTTCACTGGCCTTCACATCAGGTTACCAGACGTGGTGAGAACAGTCAGTAATCTCCCCGAGAATCTGCGACATGAGTTTACATTTCCTACGAGGAACGATTATCTCATTTTAAGCGACGATAGTGCCCTGATAAGTTGCTAGATGATAATAGATTATGAATATAATTTATATACAAATAAATATCTAATATTTGGTGAGTATTTGAATGATATTTGGTGCTTGAATCCATGCTTAAAAGAATATAGATTTTAGACCAGTAGTTCTTTTATTTTTGGCTGTGCCTGTGGCACGTGGAAGTGCTGGGGCCAGGGACTGAACCCGTGCCACATCAGGAACCAGAGTCACAGCAGTAGTAACCTGCTGAGCTACCAGGTAACTCCTAGATCAGTAATTCTTAAATGTGGGGGATTGAGAACTCCTTTGGAAAATCTGATGAAGGCTGGATTCCTCTTCCCGCCACCAAAATCATCATAATAAATAATAATATTCAAGAAAAGTGCATGTGAATGGGGAATTTGAGCGCAGGTTTAAAGGGTGATGCTTTGAAGTCCATCCCCGGGCCGTCTGAACTCCTGCTCTGTGCTGTCCCCAGTGGAGCCTTTCTATCTACCAAAGCCAGAATCATCTTCCAAAATACACGCTCATCACGTGGCACACTCCAGACTTCAGGATGGCTTTGACCTCATTCTGGAGGCTCCCAATAGGTGTCAGATGTCTTACTGGTAATTCATGACTAGTGATAGTTAAAATGCCGAAGTTTGTGAAATTGTTAGCAGTGTCATCATCATAATAATTTCACCTTCAGCAGGCTACCGAGGGGCAGGAATTTTGCACAAATGAGGTACCTTGGCGGGAGGATGTCACATTTAGAAAATCGCATGCCGTGTTTGTCTCTGGGGAGAAACGTGGACACAGAGCCAGCTCCAGCCCCTTCAGTCAGCTCTCAGCTCTAAAGCATTCTCGAGACCTCAAACCAAGGTAGCCTTTTCATCCTCCAGAGCCTTGTTAAGGGTCATGGGCCCACGGGTGTTTAGAGAAATGGTTGTGGCTTTACTGAATAAAGAGCGCTGTCACATGGTGTTATGGGAACTAGGACACGAAGGCCACTTTTCTTTTACTTGCGCAAGAAAGGTGCTACAAATTCCTCCTGACTAGCAATGGAATCCGTTTTCTCCTACCATGGGATTTATTAACTATTTATTCAATCAGTTTTAAAAACAGGTGACAGAGGACTTTTAGCTTCTCATGACGGAAATGAAGCTTTCATCCAACTAATCCTCCTGCCAAAAGCAATGATAAACCTTAAACAAAATATAGAACGTGCCTGCTGAAGGGTAATCAAAGCCAATGGAGACTGAAGCGGATACAGCCTTTGAGTCAAGGGAAGGAAACCAGGTGATGTCTGCTTCCCCAGAGGACACTCTCCAGTCTTCAAGGTGCACTAAGAACAGAACTCAAGAGTTACTGGGGGTGAATAGATGAGGGGTCTGGGGCTTTAGGCACAGTGGACATTTAGCGAGGAAACCCCAGAAAAGGGAGGTGTAGAGGCCCTTGAGCCTCAGGACCGGAACGCTAACTTATGCATCCATGGCTGAGTCCTGGACTGGGCATGTGGGGGTGAGACTCCAAGAAACCTACAAGGAAGCTGGAAGCCTGGAAGAGTTGGGCAGAGATTTCAGCCGCTGGCCAGTGTTTGGAAGGTCAAGTTGGAATTCAAGTCCTATCAAGTTAGAGGGCTTGACAAACACCTGGAGTCTTTCACTGAAACCCCAAGAAAGACTGCACCTTAATAGGAAGGCAACATCAGAGGACTAAGGGCTTTGACAGGAAAATCAAAATATGCACACTGTTAACAAAGCCTTGAACCAGGTCTCTACAAGATCAAGGGGCAGTACAGGGTTGAGGTAACTTTACGCCCTGATAGAGTCAAATTCAGCGCTCTTCAAAAGAAGAGAACAGAATCCTGAGCCTCTGAAATGTATTGTCCTCTACGTCCAGCACACAATAACGAATTACTAGACATCATAAGAATCAGGAAAATGAGGCTCTTAGTCAAGATAAAAATAATCAATTGGAAAGGAGTCACAAGTCCCTTAGACATGAAAATTAGCAGAGGGGCAGCATAAAATAACTGTGAGAAGGGTGGATATAATGGATGAAGAGCTGGGGAATTTAAGGAAAGATTTGGGCACTCTTAAAATGAACCAGATGGAAATTGTACAACGGAAAAAAACAATGTTTACCAATTAAAAAAACATTGAACAATCAACTCTACTTCAATTTAAAAAATCATTGAATGGTGTTAGCAATAGATTAGATAATGTAGAAGAAAGAATCTGTAAACCTGAGACATGGTCAACAAAATTACCCAAACTTAAGGACCAAGAGAAAAAGACATAAAACCCCCAGACTCCAGGGATTTATGCTACCATAGTCGTCACTTGACTTGAACAAAGACATCAAGAAAATTCAATGGAGAAAGGAAAAATCTTTTTTATTTTTTTCTTTTTAGGGCCTCACCCATGGCATATGGAATTTCCCAGGCTAGGGGTCGAATCAGAGCCAAAGCCACAGCCACAGCCACAGCCACAGCCACAGCCACAGCCACAGTAACATGGCATCCAAGCCACATCTGCAGCCTACACCACAGCTCACAGCAACGCTGGATCCCAACCCGCTGAGTGACGCCAGGGATCGAACCTGCATCCTCATGGATCCTATTCTGGTTCATTAACCCCTGAGCCACGAAGGGAACTCCTGGAAAAATCTTTTTTAGTAAGTGGAGCTAGAACAGAAAAAAAAAAAATAAAATTTGACTCTTAACTAACACTTTACAGAAAAATTAGATCATGAAAGATTTTAGACCGAACCTTAAAGCTAAAACTGTAAAATTCTAGAAGAAATGTAGGAAAATGTTTTTGAAACCTTGGGGTTAGGAAAGGTTTCTTGGACGGTATACGAAAAGCACGAATCATCAAATAGAAAATTGATAAACTGGATTTTATCAAAGTTCAAAATTTCTGCAAAACTTCATGTCGAAAATGAAAACACAAGCCACAGACTGGACATGACAAAGCCCTTCTCTCCAGAATATTGGAAGACTTCCTATGAATCAATAAGGAAAATATAAAACAGGTGTTTAAATAACGGACAAGAGGTTCGAAGACTTGAACAGATGCTTCATCTAGGAAGATACACAGAGTGTGCGGAGAAAAGGGAACCCTCCTACACTGCGGGTGGAATGTCAACTGGTGTCGCCCCTGTGGAAGGCAGTGTGGAGTTTCCTTAAAAATCTGCAAATGAGGAGTTCCCGTCGTGGCTCAATGGTTAACAAATCGGACTAGGAACCATGGGGTTGCGGGTTCGATCCCTGGCCTCGCTCAGTGGGTTACAGATCCAGTGTCGTTGTGAACTGTGGTGTAGGTCACAGATGTGGCTCAGATCCTGAGTGGCTGTGGCTCTGGTGTAGGCTGGCAGTACAGCTCCTATTGGACTCCTAGCCTGGGAACCTCCATATGCCGCAGGAGCGGCCCTAGAAAAAGGCAAAAAGACAAAAAACAAACAAACAAACAAAAAACCTAAAAAAACAAAACCTGCAAATGAGTTACCCTATGATCCAGCAATCCTACTCTTGGGCATATATCCAGAGAAGACAAAACTATGATTTGAAAAGATACATGCACCCAAGTGTTCATAGCAGCTCTATACACAACAGCCAAGACAGAGAAGCTACCCAAGTGTTTACTGCCAGATTGATGGATAAAGGAGAGGTGGTACATAGCTACAATGGACTATGACTCAGGCCTAAGAGAGAATGAAACATGGCCACTTGCAGCAGCATGGATGGACCTGGAGATGATCAGACCAAGCGAAGCACGTCCGACAAAGACAGATACCGCCTGATGTCACTTGTATGTGGAATCTAAACATGATACAAATAAACTTATTCATAAAACAGAAATAGACTCACAGGCATAGAAAACAAATGTATGGTTACTAAAGGGGAAAGGAGCGGAGATAAATGAGGAGTTTGGGATTGACAGATGTGGCGTTCCCGTTGTGGCTCAGTGGTAATGAACCTGACTAGTATCCTTGAGGACTCAGGTTTGATCTCTGACCTTGCTCAGCAGTTTAAGGATCTGGTGTTGCTGTTAGCTGTGGTGTAGGTTGCAGACGTGGCTCAGATTCTGTGTTGCTGTGGCTGTGATGTAGACTGGCAGCTGCAGTTCCAAATCGACCCCTAGACTGGGAACTTCCATATGCCTCGGGTGTGGCCCTAAAAAAAAAAAAAAAAAAAAAAGACAGATACACACCACTGTATATAAAATACATAAACAAGGAGCTACTGTACAGCACAGAGAACTATCTTCAATATCTCATAGTAACCTCTAATGGAAAAGAAATACAAAAAAAATATGTAAAACTGAATCACGTTTTTGTGCACCTGAAACTAACACAGCATCGTAAATCAACTCTACTTCAATAAAAAGTTGTTGTTTTTTAAAAAAACTTATACAAATGACCTGGCGTTCCTGTCATGGCTCAGCAGTTAAGGAATCCGACTAGCATCCATGAGGATGAGGGTTCGATCCCTGGCCTCGCTCAGTGGGTTAAGGATCCAGCGTTGCTGTGAGTTGTGGTATAGGTCGCAGACGCAGCTGGGATCCTGAGATGCTGTGGCTGTGGCATGGGCCATTGGCTACAGCTCCGATGGGACCCCTAGCCCGGGAACCTCCATCTTCTGTGGGTGCAGCCCCCAAAAAGACAAAAAAATAAAAACATATGCAAACGACTAAAAGGCACAGGGACATCCTTGTCACTAGGGCTACACAAACCGCACCCACAGTGAGATGCCGCACGCTCTACATTTGCTGGAATGTCTCTCATGGGAAAGACTGACAAGGCCAGCTGTGGGTGACGCTGCTGAGCAGCTGGCGCTCTGGCAGTGCTGCTGGGAGTACAGACTATAGAGCCACGGTGCAAGGCCGTTCGGGAGTTTCTTAGAAACACAACCTGCCCTGTGATCTGGTCCCTCAACGCATAGGTATTGACCCCAAAGAAATGAAAACACGTTCCCAAGGATGTGCCCAAGAAAGCTTGTCGTTGCCCAAAGCGGAGGACAGCCCCATGTCCATCAAGCAGCAGACGGACAAGCCAACTGTGGCTCTAGATGTAATTCTACTCGACGGTATAAACGAATACACCCCGAGATAGGCCAAACGTGATGCGGAGTGAAAGAGGCCAGACACAGACACGTACATGTTGATGGTTCCATCGAGTGAAATTCTCGATGAGGCAGCACCACGCTCTGGTGTTCGAGGTCGGGAAAGGAGTTGCCTCTTCGGGTGGCTGGAGTGACGACCAAGAGGCACGAGGACACGGTAGGGCGCGGGGGCTGTTCCATAGCCTCAGGGGAGAGTGGCTGCTCCGTGGGGAGGCCAACCGTCCAGAGGGACTGGGGGATAAGGGGCTTCCTGAGAGGTGGGCCTTTCAGATTTCAAACGGGCAGAGTCCCAGGAAAACCAGAGCCAGTTGGTCACCCGACATAATGTCCGCAAACACATTTGCCACAACGCATGGAATTTTTGCACGCGTATCTACAGGCGTGAACAGGCACGTGGACACTTATAGCTTGTGCATCCTATCATGTGTAAGTTATACTTCAGTTGTTATTTTATTTTAATTAATTTATTGCCTTTTTAGGGCTGCACCTGCGGCATATGGAGGTTCCCAGGCTAGGGGTCAAATCAGAGCTGTACCTGCTGGCCTATACCACAGCCACGCCAGATCTGAGCCGCGTCTATGGCCTACGCCACAGCTCATGGTAACGCCAGCTCCTTGGCCCACTGAGCGAGGCTGGGGATTGGACCTCTGTCCTCAAGGACACTAGTTGGGTTCCTTAACCACTGAGCCATGACGGGAGCTCCATACGTCAATTTTTAAAAAGAATGCTTTAAAAAAATGATGCTGGGAAAACCACCAAACCAATGAAAACCTAAGTAGGCAACAGAACAGAGCATTTGCCTTTTAGACATTGTATTAAACTCATGGTTTCAATGTGGTGACTTTTGGAAAGGCCATGACCTAAAGGGCTGCCTAACTGGTCACTTGCTACCCATCACTTCCTCCAGCCTGTGGAGATGCTGGATCAATAGATGCCCCGGAGGGACGTTTGGTGTCCGCGTATTTCACACATGTTTCCTGGGAGAGTTTGGGAGGTTGGGGTAGTTTCACCTATTTCTCCCCTGTTATTTGTTGTGGGTCTCAGATACCCAGCAGTGCACTGTTTTTCTACAGAAGGACCACGGGTAACGTCAGGACACGGAAATAAGGAGGTGATTCGCCCACAATCCAGTTCGGCTCATTGTCGCAGTTGTGAAGGGAATCACGAAACTCATTTCTTTCCTTCTCCTCCTGTTGTCCTTTCTCCCTGGAAGCTTTTCTGTACGTGTGGCCATTGAGCGTCTATTACCTAGAGGGCAGTGCCAGGGGGAGTCTGGGCTGTGTCTGATCTGCCCTGTTTTCTGCTCAGTACCAGGCAGGTGATCTTTGTGGTGACTGGTCCCTGTGCAGCATTTCACAATTTGTAAACCTTCATACATCTGGGGCAGCTTTTCTCCCCCTGGTTTTCAGCTAAGCCTAATTATTATTGTTTTTTTTTTTTTGAACTGAAGTGTAGTTGAATTGCAATATCATATTCATTTAAGGAGTACAACGTAGCGATTTAATATTTTTATAGGTTATGCTTACTTGAGGTTATTGTAACACGCTGGCTGTACACTCCATGCTGTGCAGTCGATTCTGCAGCTGACTTATTGGTGAGGCATTTTACGTAGAAAGTCACCATGTCCTCCACGACTCACAAGTACCGGTCAGCAAAGGCAGCTTTTCCCCTTGAAGAACTGCTGTGTTTACGAGCAAGACTCCATCTTTATCCACCACGCGAGCCCAGTCCTCCCAAGTGGCAATGTCGTGCAGATGTTTCCGTCTTTTTCATTATTATGGGAAGATGCTTCCCATATTTTTAGCAGGGGCTTTTAAGAGTGCTCTGCATGCTGGCTTTGCCACTTTTTAAATAGCGCAAACGTATCAGCACGTTTTGGTTATACTGAATAGGGCTCTGAAGACGCTCTTGCAAAAAGTTGCTGGAAACGTCTCTTCATTAAGATAGGGTCGAACTGCTGAACGCCTCCTGGAGGGCTCCAGGCTTTGCCTTGTTTCACTCTCAGCTGCGACAGCCCGCAAGGGTTCTGGGCCATGAGGAGGCCCTCTGTGCCAGCATCCAGGCTATTTTAGGAACATAATAGAAAAATAGTTTGCCACTTACTCATTTGCAGCCTGCGCTCAAGTGAAATTCTTTATATCCTCATCCCCAGACAAAGAAGAGTTTATAAAAGTTGCGACAAGCAGTTTATAAAATTCAGCTTTGCCTTCATCAGGACAAAGGTGATATGGTTTTCTTATGAAACTTTTTTTTTTTTTGACTCATAGTAAAATCTAATCACAATGCAGGTTAAGATCACTGATGTTTAAACGAAATCACAACCCTGCAAAGTGCCCAGCAGGCAGAGTCCAGCATGGTGGAAATGTACCATAAAGCACCTACTGTGTGCAGGGTGGCAGGGGAGAGGGTTCCTGTCTCCAGTGGGTCTCAAGGCAGCCAAAGGAGTAATAACGTCCTTCCGCCCCAGCAGAGCGTCTTGCTGGGAAAATCAGCAAGAGGCACTTGCTCTGTGGGTGGGTTTATTCCTGCAGGAAGAAGCTGTACCCAAGGAAAGCCCCACAGGGAGGCTCCCCGCTGCGGCTTTGCTTTTTGCGGCCTCACAGACATGGGTTTCTCTGCCTGAACGGCAGAAGGGTAGCAGGCTGCATTATCCCTAAATACAAGGTGTTCTCTGAGCTGCTTATTTTGACAAACAGCAGAGGCAGGAAAAGCTCAGCCAGCAGGGGAGAAGCTGCCCTTTTGTACGTGAAATTGACACATGTTAAGAGCATCTCTCTGTCCAAAGGTGTCTCCCTCTTTGTAACAGGAAGAGAGAAGGACCCCGAGGGGCATTCCTGCCCCTCTGATCAGTGGCCAAGGCACCACCAGGCCAACCTCATCCTCCGTTACCTGCTAATCTCCCGTAGCTGAGCCCCGCCCCCACGGCTCTGTGTGTCCTCAGCTGAGGGTGGCGTCTAAGCCACAGTCTGGGCCCCTGAGCCGTGACTCAGCTTTCCCTGGTGTCGCCCTCGTCCACGTGAGAGGAACGTGGTAACAAACTCCTGCCTGTTTTTCTCTGGTTACTCTTTTATTTCAGGGATCCCAGCCAAGAACTCAGAAGCATGGAGGGAAAAGTGTTTTTTCTGTCCCCTAAGCCATCTCGGTGTCCTCTCCAGGGACGTCCATGCTGTCCCTCGGCTCAGGGGACTCGGGATCCTTGCTCAGCCCCAGGCCCAGCTGTTGACCAAAGCTGCTGGCAGCCCTGACCCAACAGCGCTGAGATGCCCGCTCCCCACGACGAAGGTCTTTGGCCTTGAGGGGAGGGCGGGACGCGGGTGGGAGGACAGCGACAGGGACAGCGCTGACGTTGGGCTGGGGCCAGAATCCCAGAGGGAGGCATGGTCTCCGGAACAAGCCCAGATAAGGGGACAAAGACGTGTCCCCAAGACGCTGAGAGAGAGCAAGGAGAGACCAGCCGGGCCACACGTCCCGTCGCCAGGTCTACCAGTGTGAGTATGTGTGTGCACGTCTGTGCGTGTGTGTGTGTTCGTGGAAGGTACACTGTTAAGTTTTCGCTTCCCAGTCTTGAGCGAGAACTTGCTTTTGTCTTTCTGGGCGGTCGCTGAACGGATGGTGGGGAAAACCATCCGTTCAGATGATTTCAAACAAGTGAGTTATTTTCCATATTCAGCTTAGTTCAGCTCGCAAAGGGACGGTGACATTGGTTCCTTCCCTCACGCGGCCGGTCGCGTCTGAGCAAGGCCTTGCCTCAGCTGGGAGGCTGGAGTTTTCTGGTTGTGTTTTGTCATTTCCCCACTATTCACTCGCTCGCTCGTGCACCAGTTCAGCGAGTGTCCTCTGGAGACAGGCAAGGGGGGTCCCCCATTGGTGGAGCCTTTTCTGGGGTCCCCAAGAGACCCCCTTTCCCACTCTCCATCACAGCGTGTCCTGTGGTTTTCAGGGCTTTCAGTTGCCATTCCCGGTGAATAGAGTGGCTGCTGTCACCGCAGCCTCTGTCCCTTCCCCACCCCGTTCTGGTTCTGCCTCCTGGGCGTCTTCCACGCGCTTCTAGGGTCTGGGGAGGAAACTGCCTCCTCAGGCCACCGTGTTTAGGGAGAGAATCCTTCGCAGTAAATCTGCAGAGGAAGCAAGAGAAACAGAGTCAGAGCAGGTGTCTGCCTTCACCTTCCTGACTTTCCCAGTTCTGCTGGATGGTTCTGGGTGGGGGGAGGCGGGCACGGCGTGCTTTGATGTTTCTCATTATCCTTTAGGAGTTCCCTGGTGGCTCAGTGGGTTAAGGTGTTATCACTGCTGCAGTGCAGGTTTGATCCCTTGTCTGGGAACTTATACATGCCACAGGCATGGACACCAAAATATTATCTTTTATTCTCTTTAGGGCTTACCCATATATTCTTTTTTTTTTTCTTTTTTTTTTGGTAGGGGAGGGGGCCGCATGTGCCGCATGTGCCGCATGTGGAGGGTCCCAGGCCAGGCGTCAAATCAGAGCTGCAGCTGCTGGCCTGCACCAGAGCCACAGCAACGCAGGATCCAAATGGTATCTGTGACCTACACCACAGCTCATGGCAATGCCGGATCCTTAACCCACTGACTGAGGCCAAGGATCGAACCCATATCCTCACAGATCCTAGTCAGGTTCGTTAACCACTAAGCCGTGAAGGGATCTCCTCCCATATGTTCTTGCTTTTTGTTTTTGTTTTTTGGCTGCACCCATGGCATGCAGAAGTTCCCTGGTCAGGGATCAAACTCGTGCCACAGCAGTGACCTGAGCCAGCAGTGACAACACCAGATTCTTAACCTGCTGAGCCACCCATATACTCTTGTTGCAACACGTATTGTCCTGCAGATGTGAATTATTTAATTTTTACATTATTATTAACTTTGGGATGTTTTCTTCAGCCTCCTCAGGATGCAGCATGCTCCCTGTGGGCATTTCTATGGGCCCCAAAGTCTCTGGCACAGTTCTGGGGGCCCGGAAAAGTTTTCAGTACACACTTGACGAAGGAGAAGTTTTGAGACGTGCTATGTAAGAGCAGGGATGTCCCGTTCCCTCTCACGTTGGTCCATCAGCTCCTGGGAGTGCGCTCAAGTTTGGGGAGTAAATCTGGGTCGGACATGGACCAAGTGTCCAGAAGGGCAACTGGGAGGATTGGATGGCTCCCAGCGAAGCCACGCTTGGGTGAAGGAGCTGAGGTTGTGAGGGTTGGGGCGCAGAGCCTGGGGGAGGGTCGCAATGCAACAGAAAGGACTTTCTCAGCCTCAGACCCTGGGGAGAAGCGGACGCCTTGGCAGGTGCGGAGAGCCTGGGACCTAAGAGGAGGGGCTGGGGTCAGGCCGGCTGGTTCGCCCACGTGTGTCTCCTGGCCCACTAATTCTGGGGTTAGGGTGATAGGCCGTCCATGGAAAATGTGTTGAGGCTGCAGTGAATGTGGGAGATGCCACTTTAAGCCAAGTTGAACGGGTGGCATGACCAGGGCGGCTCGAGGGCTTCTGCGTACAGACGTGCGTTGACTCTCTGAGAAGGGACTGCAGGGAGTGGTCATTGCAAACCCATCTGACCTTGGACCTTGTCCTGAAAACACATCTCAGGTCTGGAATTCCCAGAGCCCAGTCTGGAGATAATGGAGTATGGTCCGTTTGACAAGACAGACGCCAAGGGCTCTGCCAGCTGTGGGACTGCCGCAGAGAGGCTCACCCCCAAACTTGGCACCTTACTAGAACTTTCTGTGGCCGCCTCCGTCCACTTGGGCTGTAACAGAGCCTCCACCGCAGCCATGGCAACACAGTATCCGAGCTGCATCTGTGACCTACCTACACCCCAGCTTGTGGCAACGCCAGATCCTTAACCCACCGAGGGAGGCCAGGGACTGAACCCACCTCCACATTGAGACTGCGTTGTGTTCTTAACCCACTAAGCCACACTGGGAACTCCTCAGAATGCATTTTATCTTTTTTTTTTTTTTTTTTTTTTGCCATTTCTTGGGCCACTCCCGCGGCATATGGAGGTTCCCAGGCTAGGGGTTGAATCAGAGCTGTAGCTGCCGGCCTACACCAGAGCCACAGCAACGCAGGATCCGAGCCGCATCTGCAACCTACACCACAGCTCACGGCAATGCCAGATCCTTAACCCACTGAGTGAGTCCAGGGATCGAACCCGCAACCTCATAGTTCCTAGTCGGATTCGTTAACCACTGAGCCACGACGGGAACTCCCTCAGAATGCATTTTAGATCCGTGGGCCCTGAGGATGCGAAACAATACCAGCCCAGACTGAGGAGTTTCCTTATGGCTCAGCAGGCTAAGGATTTGGCATTGTCACTGCTGTGGCTCAGGTCGCTCCTGTGACTCGGGTTCGATCCCTGGCCCAGGAACTTCCACATGCCATGGGTGTGGCCCTGAAATCAAAACAACGAAACACAGCATCCATTCTGGTTTTTTTGTTTTTTGTTTTTTTGGCTGTACCTGCAGCACGTGGACGTTTCCCAGCCAGGGATAGAAATTGTGCCACAGCAGTGACCTGGGAAGCTGCAGTGACAACACTGGATCTTTAACCTTCTGAACCACAAGGGAACTCCATGGCTGTTGTGTTTTGAGTTTGCAGGCCATATATGGCAGTTTAATGATAATTATTGAAGTTCGCAGCCATGACTCTGCAGAGTCTCCGTGCCGCTCTTGGCCTCCCTTCGGCTAAGAGTTTCCTCCCTCCGTGGTCCCCCCCGCCCAGCCTCCTCGATGGTTGACGAGCCGCGGGTGACCGTGTGGGAATTTGGGATTGGGGTGGGGGGGACTGATGGAGAGGCAGGCTGCTCCCTTGTTGGTACCAGAAACGTGGGGGCTGTGGGTGCAGAGCAGCAGAGCAGCAGGCAGGAGATGGAGAGATGCAGAGAGGTCCCCTGGGAGGCCATGGGTGACACTTCTTCATTTACTGGTTCCAGGCCTGGCTGCCCTCAGCTTCCCCGAACAACCTCAGTATCTAATAAAATCCTTTTTTCTCCACTTTGCTTGAGTTGGTTGGTAACTTGCAACCAAAAGAATGTTTTCAAGATCCCTTTGGAGTGCTCCCATTGCAGCTCTGCCTCAGGTCTTGTCTGTTCCCACGATTTTCGTGCTCACCACGTCCTGTGGCTCAGCCCAACTTCATTCCTCTTTGACCGATGGAGAAACCGAGGTTCAGAGAGGTCAGGTGAGAGGCCAAGGTCACACAGCCACAGAGGGCAGAGCAGTCTCCAAATCTTCCTCTGTGCTTGCTGGGTGGGCGGGCAGTACTGTCCTCTCCTGCGGAGGGCACGGCCGTGGCCAGGTTGGCCCTAGACTGGTCTCTTTGGGGAGCAGATGATGGGGGGTTCCAGCTTCCGGGGCGAGAGGTAACAACCCCATGCCCTGTGGGTTCCCCTGTCCGCAGAGAGTGGGGGGAGCTGGGCAGCCCTGAGGAGCCCCAGTCCGTCAGGTGGGAAGGGGGTGACCTTCAGGTAGGGGCTCCTGCCCGGGGGGCTGGTGTTCCCTGTGGCACCGGCTCAGCCCTCCTTCTCCAGCCGCAGCTTTTCCTGTTCCAGGCCAGCTGGCGGGGTGCGGGCACAAGGTGGCCAGTGCTTCAGCTCTAAAGAGCGACAAGGATTCCAGTGTCGAGGGATTCTGGCCACACGGCAGATCTCCTGGGAGCTGGAGGGAAGTGACTCAGGGCTCCCTGCCATTCTAGGGACCCAATTATAAGCGGCCACCTCTCTAGAGGGCCACCGCTGTCACAACTCCGCTGTCCTGTTCCTTGTCTTGGTGGCCCAACACTTAACAGAGAACAAATGGCCTTTGTCACTTGGAAGTAACAGGGGACATGGCGAGTGTGCATTCGGGTCACAGCCCTTATCTCCACCGGGCGAACTTGGTGCACGGCACCTCTCACCTGGGTCCAGGAGGGGGGTCTAAGATGCGGCCAGCATCCCAGCACGTGGCCCGTACTGACACACGGGGCAGGGCTTGGACCCCAGGCATGGCCTGATGGCCTGTACTGGGCTACCAACCTCCCAAAGGACATGGGTTGGGCTAAGTTCCATCCCAGTGTTCCAGGGCTGATGGAACCCCACAGATCAAATGGCCTAAATTAATAGAAGTGAGTTGTCTCTGTCCTGGAGGCCTGGAAGTCAGAGTGTGCGGAGGGCCGGCTCCTTCTGGAAGCTCTGAGGGCTGCTCTGGTCCAGGCCCCTCTCCTGGTTCTGATGGTTACGGGTAATGTTTTGAATCTGAGGGACCCTCTTCCACTCAGCAGGATCGGCCGGAGTCCAAAGGCCTCCTCTGGGTTCAGGAACCCCCCAAGGACCCGACCTGGGACGGGTTCCAAGTGACTGCTCGTGGAGATGGAGCCCCACAAAAGCACGTGGGTATTTATGTATTTATGACGCCCCAGGTATGAAGGATGCATTTCGTCCCTCCGGACTTCCTCTGCTGAGGTCCTGACCTCTGGTTCACTGCCGGTGGTCTTTACGGAGGAGATCAAAGTGGGGGAGGTCGTGAGGATGGGCCCTGGTCCCCGAGGACAGGTGTCCCGTCACAGGGGATGTTTGGACACAGCCACGCCCCACAGGGAGAAGGCAGAGAGGCGGGGGTGAAGCTTCTGCAGGACCAAGATTGGCAGAGACGGCGGCCAACGCCGGAGGAGGGGCGGGGCTGAAAGCATCCTGGTCCCTCAGTCTCAGCAAGAGCCCACCTGCCGCCACAACGGTGGGGCTTACAAAGCGCCCTTTCTCTCTTTTCATGGAAGATGGGTTTTCCCTGCTCTGTTCCTTCTGTTAGTCCTGTCTGGCTCCCTCTGAACACACGGAGAGGATCTTGGATGCGTCCCTGCACGCTTGACCTGGCAGTGCCCCCCGAGGCGCCACAGGAGCTGAGTGGACCCCCCAAAGAGCCTGCAGGCTGGGAGAGCCGGGGCGGTAGGTGCTGGGGCATCTATTCCAGGGGCTTCCCTTAGAGAGGGCAGCCAGGGATCGTCTGCCAAAGCTGAGGAACCAGCGCCCAAGGAGAGGGAGCCGCAAGCCAAGGGCCTGGGGTGTAGACAACCTAGATCCGAGTAGCTCGGCTCAGATGTTTATTTAAACCCGCAGAGCTCTCCCCTCCCCCAGCTTCCCAAGCTTCCCAGCTTTGCCTTTGTCCCCAGGGGCGGCCTGGTGGGCCCCCAGCCAACTGGGCAGGAGGGTGAGACATTTTACTGTCAGACATTTTACTGTAGCTGAAAGCAACTGATGAGCCAAAGGCCTGCATCCTCTGCCCCATCCGGCCCGTGGGTCCTGGGGGCTTTCTGCGTGTGGGACCGCAGCTGCGTCAAAGGCTGGATTGCAGTCGAGCCCAGTGGTACACATCCCGAGTGAGCCCTCCAGAAAAATGTTCCCGAAGCCTCTCTAACTTTCTGGCCAAACCGTGGGAATCATGATTCTTTCCTGGTCTGGTCTCCGTGTGGCTGGAATCAGCGTATGGCCGTGCGAGTGAGGTTGCTCAGCACATCTGTGACTCATTTTTAGTGACTTCCTCTGGTCGTGTCCTTTGCCCATTTTTCTACTGATGTCAGCCTTATTTATTTATTTATTTATTTGGCTGTACCCATGACATGTGGAAGTTCCCAGGCCAAGGGTCGAACCCTCACCACAGCAGCAACCCAGGCTGCTGCAGTGACAGCGACTGCAGATCCTTAACCTGCTGAGTCACAGGGGAACTCAGTCATTTTTATAAATTAAGGATTTTAAAGCAGCATATATATTGCAGTTGTTTCCCTCTGTTTTTTATTTTTATTTTTTGTGCCACACCTGTGGCATATGGAGGTTCCCAGGCTAGGGGTTGCATCAGAGCTACAGTTGCCAGCCTACACCACAGCCACAGCAACATGGGATCCGAGCCACATCTGTGACCTACACCACAGCTCGCAGCAGCACCAGATCCTTAACCCACTGAGCAAGGCCAGGGATTGACCCTGCGTCCTCATGGATACTAGTCAGATCCATTTGCTCTGTGCCATGATGGGAACTCCTGTTTCCCTCTGTTTTGGCGTGTGTCTTGGTTTTATTCATGAGATTTGCAGGTAAGCCTTATTTCCCTGTATATTTGGTTTCTACATTTGACTGATGGGGTGTAGTGAGCAAAACAGGTGTGAATTTGAATCCTGGTTTGACAGCTCCCTGACTTTGAGGAATACATTTAACCTTTCTGAGCCTCAATTTTCTCATCCATAAAATGGGTCATCAGTATCCACCTCCTGACATGCTGTGAGGATCCTTGCGACTGGTCTGGTAACTCCGTGTTGCTGGAATCGGCATATGGCCGTGTGGGTGACCGATGCAAACGCTGAGCACCGGGGTGGAGGGAGCACTGCTTCTCTTTAACGACGGGGAACTGAGATAACCTGGCCGAGGTCATGGCCAGGTTTGAACCCAGGTCTGCCTGCCCTCTGGCCCAGGCTCTTCGCCCCAGACACTGACCCTGTGGAGATGGGAGGAGATAGACTTCGAGCGGTGAAGGACAAGCAGGTGCCTGGCTGGGCTGCGGGGTAGGTATGGAGAGCAGCTCCTGAAAAACATGCTCTACTGTCTTCCTGGGACCGGGCAGGAGCTGCAGCCGGAGGAACGGGAGGCCTTTGGCCGTGTGACTCCCTTCTCATCACTGCAGTGGAGGACGGGAGAAGGAGGCGGCCCCGGGAAACCTCCCAGACGTAAAGCGGGGAGCACGTGGTGGTAGGTGGGACGCGGGGATCAGAGAAGAGGCTGCCTCCCTGTTTCCTGACCAGAATCCCGGGGGATCCTTTTCCTGGAGGAGGAAGCCTGGGGGGTCGGGGAGCGCAGATGGGCAGGAAGAACCGGCGGGGGTCGGGTCTGAGGGTCCTTTGGAGCACCTGCCACCCGTCCTGGCCGACCCCGCGGGGCTCGGGCCGCTGCTCCCCCTGCTTGGAGTCCCTGGGCTGTCCGGGCCCCTGAGGACTTCTTCCCACCCCGGCTCACGCTGGGCCGTGACCACAGCCGCCGTGCTGTTGTCTTGGTTGCAGGATGAGCTTCAGCCCGCGCTCCTGGCCCTCCCACAGAGGGAGGGCACAAGCTCAGGGTCCAGAACAGCCAGTGGGGGCAGGATGGGAAGGCCCTCGCAGGGACAGGCGGCCCATCTCCGTGGGGACTCCAGGGCCCCAGCTGCCTGTCCACAGGGCAAGGGAGCCTTCCAGGAGGTGAGGTGTCTGCTGGAGGCATGGATCCGTTTGCAGCCGCAGGGTAGGGTCATTGATTTCCAAAACAGGAGTGAATATAAGCCCATTGCTTATTTCAGGGCATTTACTGGTCAGAGTGTAAGAAATTCTGTGAAGGGCTGTTGCCCCAACTGATGCCCCAAGTGATAAATAGATGCATAACGTATATAAATCGCAGCGCCCTGCATGGCCCAGTCCCAGCGAGCGTCCACCCTTAAACACATACTCCAGCAACGGAAGGTAATTGAAAGCGTGAGTCCAGGGGATTGCAGGGGTGGAAATAGTGCGGGAGTTTGTACGGGACCCCCCACCAAGAACAGGGATAAACTCTGGGTAACATGTAAAACACTGTGTGAAGACTCTGGAGAGCAGGAACTGCGGGGGACTTGGCCTTGAAAGAGGGGAACCACTCTGGAGGAGAGCCGCGGGGACGCGTGGCTGTGACATTCCTCGGAGGACACCGCCCAGGCGGCTCAGGGCCAGGTGGCCGGAACGCACAGGTCTGAGAAGTCAGGGTGGAGCTGGCGGCTGCAGTGGCTGGAAAATGAGGGTGGCATCTTCGTGTACTGAGAATTTATGTCACGTGTGCCACGTGTCACTGAATGAATGGGGGGGCTGCTCGCTGCTGACAAAATCAACGCTCCCATTCTGATTAAAGGATGTGCTTTTAATCAGAATACTGGCCATTGGGGGAGATGCTGCACGCAGCGTCCCCAGGCCCCCTCTGCAGACTCTGCTGGGCCATGAAGGTTTGCAGCGGAGGCTGAGTCTCAGTCAGTCACTGAGATGGGGGGACCCGAGTCCCTGCCACCCTTACACGCACACCCCCCCACACTCACACCCGTGCGCACACCCCCACACACACTCACACCCGGCAGGCTCATCACGCCTCGAGATCCTGGATCCTGTCCACGCCATTTGGTCACAGAGCTGGTCTGAGAGGTGGCTGAAGGGGAGGCTGGGGAACAGACCTGGGCATCAGTTAATGAGGTACTCTTCATTCCCACTTGTTCTTCTTTTTGCGTTTTCAGGGCCGCACCCGCAGCATGTGGAGGTTCCCAGGCTAGGGGCTGAATCAGAGCCGCAGCTGCCGGCCTACACCACAGCCACAGCAACGCAGGATCCAAGCCTCGTCTGTGACCTACACCACAGCTCACAGCAGCACCGGCTCCTTAGCCCACTGAGCGAGGCCAGGAATCGAACTCTCCATTTTGACTTCTTTGATCTACCAAAAGAACCGACAAGTTAGGTGAGGTAACCTGTAATTAAAAGATTTGAAAGTCGTGCTTGGGCCAGAGATGGGTAGAGCCTGGGGGAGCCTGGTTTAACAGTTAGTTATGGGAGTTCCTGTCATAGCTCCGTAGAAACGAATCTGACTAGTATCCACTAGGATGCAGGTTTGATCCCTGGCCTCGCTCAGTGGGTTAAGGATCCGGCATTGTCGTGAGCTGTGGTGTAGGTCGCAGACTCTGTGCCTGTGGTGTAGGCTGGTGGCTACAGCTCCGATTCGACCCCTAGCGTGGGACCCTCCATATGTGGCAGGTGCAGCCCTAAAAAGGCAAAAAAAAAAAAAAAGCTAGTTACAGTATCGCTTTGCTAAAGTAACTAGAAAAGGGGCTTCCTGCTGAGGGTGGCTTCCTGCAAAGGGCTGCGTACCCCTCCCCGCCCGTCAGAGCACCCTTCCTTTTCTGTGGGATTTGGTGAAGGTCTAGCTTCAGCTTTTTCATGCTGACCAGGGGCGCCGTTTTCTGAGTGGAGGATGCCAACATGCGTTTGCAGCACCGCTTTGCCGGCAGTTGCAGTCACCTGCTTACCTGTGCTAGCAGAGCAAGCGACGGTTTTTCCGATGTTCACAGAGCCGTAGACCGACAGGAGCAGCGATGTTGATCCAGTTCTCCCGAGGCCAGTTCTTGGACCTGCTCTGGCCACAGATTCCGTTAGTGCTCAGGGTGGAGCCGCTTGTGTCGTGGTCACAGTCTGGTCATCAGGCAGGTCGCCCTTTCCCCGTTAGAGTGTCTGTAAACCAGTTCAGGAAGCTGCAGCCGACACTGCGTCTGCCTGCACTGCCTTCATCCTGAACTGCCTGTTTTTCTACTGGAGACGGGGCCCTGCAGGTGTCTGCACAGTTGCGCTTGGAAAAACAGGAGAAGGGAAGAAGCAGAGCTCCGAACCTTTATCCGTGAGGGGTGGGCTTGAAAGCCGAAGCACAGGACCCCACTGAGACAGGACCTGAGGCGGAGACTGTTACGCGAGGCTCCAGCAGCCTGGGCTGTGTAGCTAGAGCATTGCAGTCGCATCAAGGATATTGATGAAATGGTAAGTCATTGCATTAGGTGGGGTTAGGGGCTGTGTCAGCTTGAGGATGTTACTCTCTGATCCCAGGGCACTGAGTTTCTTCCTGTATCGAGTGTTGTTGAGTCTCCAACCACACTGCGCCCCCGGCCCTACAGCTGCCTGGTGGCCTGGGTGCACACGCAGGTGGGGTCGTTGGCTTTGGGCAGGGGGCAGACCCAGCCGGGAGGGCTGTGGGGAGGTGGGCTTGTGGCTGCTTAGGCAGGGAATTCTGCCATCTCAGGATCTGGAAGTCGGGGTACAGGTTTTCGGTAGTCACGTTCCTTGGTCCTAGGAACTCCCCACCCTGGAGGGTCACGCGGCAGAGGGTCTTCCGGGGAGGGGCCCTCAGGCTGGGGTTGCTGTGAGGATGGAATCAGATCCTCCAAGTTAAGGACTTAGCACAGTGCCTGGTGCATAGTAGGTGTTCAGTAAAAAGGAGCCACTTTGGTTTGTTGTGTTTCTAGTTTTTGTTTGTTTGTTTTCTTTTTATGGCATCACCTACAGCATATGGAGGGTCCCAGGCTAGGTACTGAATTGGAGCTACAGCTGCAGGTCTACACCACAGCCACAGCACTGCACCCGATCTGAGCCGTGTCTGTGACCTACACCACAGCTACGGCAATGCCGGATCCTTAACCCACCGAGCGAGGCCAGGGATCAAACCCACATCCTCATGGATACTAGTTGGGTTTGTTATCACTGAGCCACAATGAGAACTCCAATGTCTTTCTAGTCTTGGTAGAATTGAGCAGGGAGTTTATGTTATGGCTCAGCAGGTTATAAACCTGACTAGTATCCAAAAGAATGCGGGTTCGATCCCTGGCCTTGTTCAGTGGGTTAAGGATCTGGCATTGCCACGAGCTGTGGTGTAGGTCGCAGAGGAGGCTCAAACTTGGCGTGGCTGTGGCTGTGGCTGTGGTCTAGGCCAGCAGCTGCAGCTCCAAAAAAAGCAAAAAAGAAAGAAAGAATTGGGCAGGGCCTCTGCCCCCTCACCCCTGTCCCTCCACCCAGACCCTGCACTGGCTGGCCGTGGCCCCTAGCGCCCCCTAGTGAGCAGTTCCGGGCCCTCACATGGTTGACACACTGGGGCTCAGAAGGTCCACCCTTCTCTCGGCCACACGTTTCTCCCGGTCTGTCCATCTGTGTGTCACTATTTCCTCCTGACCCTTCCTGCTTCCCTCCAGCCAAGAGGTGTCTCTCCTGCCTGCACCCTCCGCCCTTTTTGGACTTTGTCTGAACAGAGAGGCCACCTCTCTGGGCATAGTCCCCTCTCCTGTCCTGCGGCCCTGGGCAGCCGGGGGCAGGGTTTTGCTTCAATTGCTTTGCTCCCTCTGCGCGGCCCGGCCTGGCGGGCAGCCACCCACTCAACTGATTTGTTGAGCTCAGGAATTTAACTCAGGGTTCAGAAATCCCTGCTGGAATTTTCCACTGAGATAAGCGAGGGTGAAAGATTCGAGGTGAGGCTGGAGGTCATTCCTGCTTATCTCAAAGTCCTTTGGAGATAAGAACATTCTGGAAGATCTGCACCCCAGCTCTCCATCCCTCTGTGAGACGGATCCTTAACCACAGCTCTGCAAGGAGCAGGGTCACCGGGTGCGGCTACCAGAAAGATGTGTTGACAGTCTGAACCACGGGGGGCTCTTCGCCAGGAGCAAGGGTCTGGGCGGGCAGTTGGCAGTGTTTGCCACAAGCCCTGAAAACTGCCTCAGAATTCTCGGAAGTGCGGGCACAGCCGAGGGGCAGCTGTGCACCAGGTGGCCCCAGGAAGAAAAATGGGTGGGAAATGACGAAAGGTGGATATTTGAGCCATCGAAGGACTTTGAATCCTAGAATCTAGAATCCCCCGTGGGTATTTGAGCAGGGACTGGAGAATCAGTTGGCAGGACTGTTGCCAAGTTCTTCAGCCACCAGGTGGTCAGGCCAGGGGCCCATCGGCTCAAAAATTCTGAATTTTGCATTTCTTTTGGAAAAGGGCTATGTGCCTGTGGGTGTGTGTGCCTGTATCCATGGCCTGGCCAGTTGGCACGGTGGAAATTCCCCCTGTTTGTACCAACACAGGAAAAGTGGATAAAATGCTAAGCGAGAAAGTTAAAAGTTGGTACAGCCATATAGAAATCATATTAATTATGGTCTCAAAATGTAAGGTCGCATATGCGCTCTCTTTGACTAATTTCCACCACTAGCAGCAATGGTCCCCCTGCCCCTCGGTGGGGTGAGAGGTCAGAAGGCTTCCCCCTCCCCCCGGGGAGTTTATTCGAGGCTGAGCCTGACACCACACATCCCCCTGTGACGGCATCCTCTGATTTAAGCCTCCGCGCCCCAGCCTTCGTGCTGTGTGCGCTAAGGTTGAATCACAGAGGCTGGTGGGGAAAGGAAGTCTAGGGCCATCTGGTCCAACCCCCTCCCCTTAGAGGAGGGGAAACAGGTGTCGGGAGAGGGCGTACCTGCAAGAGTCCCCCTGGGGAGGCACCCACAGGTGTCAGGGAAAAGACCCACCCAAATGCTGGGCTGTGCCGGGTGACCCTAAGGCCACAGAAGCCATCAGCCCCCAGGCCTCCAGAGTACCTGTCCTGGCCTCTCACGGTGGCGCAGGCCCTTGGAGGTGAGAAGAGGCCAGGCCACTGGGGGCTGGTCCCGGTCCAGGCCCTGGGGGTGTTTCCCTGCCACCTCCCATCCCTGCCTCACTCTGTGTCTCTCTGGCTCCGTGCTGAGGCAGGGGCGTTTCCAGATGGCTCAGGGTCCCGTGCCAGGTGGCCTCACCCTGTATGAGCCCCTCCTCTTGAGTGTTCCACAGCCATGGACACAGTGACTGTGCCCGTTTGAGATGAGGTTCTATTATAAAGGCAAAGGTAAGGGGATTTTTGCAGGTGTAACGAAGGTCCCTCATCAGCTGACTTTCTGTGAATGAAGAGGGAGATTGGGCCTGGTGGGCCTGACCTAATCGGGTGAACCCTGGGACAGTGGGTCTGCAAGTCGGACAGGGTCTCCTGGGGGCCTCAAGGAAGCCAGCTATCCCTTGTGAGAAGCCTGGGGGAGCCTCTAAGAGCTGAGAGAGGCCCCAGTGGACAGTCAGCAGCAAAACGGGTCCTCCGTCTTATAACAGCAAAGTACTGGATTCGGCCAAGAATAATGTGAGTTTGGAGTGGACCTCAAAAAAAAAACAAACAAACAAACAAACAAAAAAATCTTCGGACAAGACCTGGCTTTCAAACCTGTGGTCTGGCTGCAGGTGCAAAACTCCCATTTGAGTATCAGACGCTAGTTATTAACAATTCTGTCTCTTGCATTCCTGCCATAAAATTGTATTAACAACTCCCCCACACTCTGTGCCCCTTGCAGCCTGCAGGGAGGTGGATGCCTTACGGAAAGGGGGCAGCAGCTCAGCACCGTCGCAGAAAATCACCCGCATATATTTTATTTATTTATTTATTTATTTAGTCTTTTTAGGGCCACACTTGCAGCATATGGAGGTTCCCGGGCTAGGGATCTAATTGGAGCTGCAGCCACCAGCCTATGCCACAGCCACAGCAATGCCAGATCCGAGCCATGTCTGAGACACCACAGCTCACGGCAACCCTGGATCCTTAACCCACTGAGCGAGGCCAGGGATTGAACCCGACACCTCACGGTTCCTAGTCGGATTCGTTTCCGATGTGCCACAATGGAAACTCCCTCTCCTGTTTTAGAACTGGACCCTCTGGCACCTGGGTTCTGAGCCGGGCATCGCATCGGCCCCCGACCTTTGGGGTCTGGTCTGCACGTGGGGGATGGGGTTGCCATTCGAAAGGGGAGGGAGGGACTGAGTCTTTAAAGTAACAAGGTCCTGGCAAGGCGGCAAGCTGCAGGTGGCCTCCAGGGAGGGAAGAAGAACCCCTGCTCCGGAGGGGGTGTGGGTGCAGCAGAGAGTAGCTGGTCCAGGCAGGGGCTGGTGGGAGAGGTCCCAGCAGGGACCTAGCACAGACGTCCCCCTCCAGCAGAAGACCCCAGGACCCCAGGAGCGGGGAACCCTGGTGATGACGGGGTGTGACTCCCAGGAACCTCAAATGAAGATGAGCCGGGAGAACATAAAGAAAGTGGGCTTTCTGTACCTTCTCTGCAGACAGATTCAGCCGACAAATTTCTACTTTGCTCAGCACACAGCCTCCCCCCACCTCAATGCTCAGACCTTATCTAGGTTTTTTGTCTTTTTACAGCTGCACCTGTGGCATATATGGAGGTTCCCAGGCTAAGGGTGGAATCAGAGCTGTAGCCTCTGGATACACCACAGCAACATTGGATCCTTAACCCACTGAGTGAGGCCAAGGATTGAACCTGCGTCCTCATGGTTCCTAGCTGGGTTCATTACCGCTGAGCCTAAGAGCCATGTGAAGAATCTGGAAGGCCCAAGGTGTCCTTCCTCTGTCTGTGCCCAGCCCCCACCCCCGCGGAGGGCTGGTCAGGTGTCGGGGTGACGGAGCAGGAGATGGCCTTAGACAGGTACAGCCCCCAGTGGCATCCAGCCAGGAGGCGTCTGTGACCCGCCCAGCCTGGCTGGCCTCTGGTTCCAGGCGCACCGCCCCAACCCCCCAGCTTTTTGTGGGAGGAATGAATTCATTGGATCAAAGCCTTCTTTCTCTTCTGGGCTCAACTAGCGTCAAGTGCCATAAAGACCCCCACAGCTGGAGGAAGGAGGGAACTCTTTAGCATGGAAATGAGACCCTAACAAAACGGAGCAGCTCAGCCAGAGCTGGGGACCCGGCGGAGTGTGACTTCCTGCAGGTGTGCAGGTGCTCCAGCTTTCAGGTCCAGCCTCCCGCCTGCCCCAGGTGACCACGTGACCGTGGGGGACTTTGCCCTGGAAGCCTCTCGGAAGGGAGGAGGCCTGACCTTGGGGGAGGGGGCTGGGCCTGGCCTTGGCCCGAGGCTGCCCTGCCGGCTCATACCTATTCCTGCGGGAGGCAAGCCTCCGCCTGGCCCACTGCCACAGGCACGCCCCGGCCCCACCTGTGGAGGGAACAAACCTTTCCTCTGGTCAGAAGTGGGGAGAAAGGGGACACAGGCAGGGGCCCGGCAGGACCCGGTGATGACAGGCTGTCAGGCTCGCTGCAAGTGACCAGGCCCGCGGAACGAGTGAGTCATTGTTTAAACTTCTGCGTGTGTGTCTGTGTGTAAATGCCTGTGTGTCTGCATCTGCGTGTGTTTGTGTGCATGTGTGTCGGTGTATCCGTGTGGGTGATGTGTGTATGTGTCTTGTGTCTCTGTGTGTCTGTATCTCTGTGTGTGTGTCTCTGTGCGTGTGTGCGGGTGATGCGTGTCTGTGCGTTGTGTGTCTGTGTGTCTGTGCATGAGCCCCTGTGCCCATGCTCAAAAGGGCAAAGTGAGAGGTAAGGAGTGCGTTCTCCTGAGCCCCCGAGGGGCCCTGGCTTGTCCCCCATGGCTTGCTAGGTCTGGGTCCAGGAAGGACAGGGCTGTTTAAACGGTGGCCTCTGGGAAAATTCCAGGTAAACCGCAGGTAATGAATAGGAGCCCTTACAGGAATCCATTTCAAATGGGTCACGATGCTCAAGGGATACGGCCTGACGGGGAGCAAACAACTCCTGGAAAGTCCTGGTGTTCCTTACCTGCCCGGGCGGGCAGGGCGCTCGCAGTCTCTGCAGCCCTGACCCTCCCCTGGAGTGGCCCCTCCCCCAAGAAGATGGCTCTGGATTTGTCATCTTTCCCTTTTGTCCTTGGTAGAAGGGGCTGAGCTCAGAAGATGTGAAAAGCCCCAACCAAAATGCTCGAGGGCGTCCCTCTTGGCCTCGCGAGGCATGTGGCGATTCTGGGAACTCTCTCCTCTCGGCTCTTGGACGGGCTTCAGTCACCCCGTCTTGGGGAAATGCAGAGGCCAAGACAGGGGTCACATTTTAGATTTTCTCCATGAATCGAGCCCTCCGACCTCTGATGACCAAACACAACATGTCATCACACAAAAAAGGACACACGAAAATGCTTACTGCAGTCTTACTTATTACAGAGGGAAAAATAAAGCCAAGTGAAAAGTCCAGGACCAGAGAGCTAGGTAGTAAGTGGAGCAACCTGGAATGTTACGTGGTCATGAAATTCCTAGAGGCTGAAGGCATCTATAACATATATAGCAATGTGGGAAACTGCCCTTGATATGTCTTAAGGTTTGGGGGGTTTTGTTTGTTTGTTTTTGTTTTTTCTTTTGACCGTGACATGTGCCCACTTGATATGGGATCTCAGGTCCCAGACCAGGGATCAAACCCAGGCCAGGGTGGCAAAACCATGGAGTCCTAACCACCAGACCACCAGGAAACTCCTTCTTAAGTTTTTTTAAAAATGTGGGATACAGGAAGTTCCCTTCATGGCTCAGTGGTTAACAAACATGACTAGGATCCATGAGGATGCGAGTTCGATCCCCGGCCTCCCTCAATAGGTTGTGGATCTGGCGTTGCCAGGAGCTGTGGTGTAGGTGGCAGATGTGGCTCTGATCTGGCCATGGCTGTGGCTGTGGCGTAGGCCAGCAGATGTAGCTCAGATTCAACCCCTAGTCTGGGAACTCTGTATGCTGTGGGTGTGGCCCTAAAAAACCAAAAGCAAAAAAAAAAAAGTAGGATACAAAATTTTATGTTAAAATTATAGTTTGTTTGTTTGGTTTTTTTAGAGGAGGGAGTTCCCATTGTGGCACAGTGGTTAATGAATCCGACTAAGAACCATGAGGTTTCAGTTCGATCCCTGGCCTTGCTCAGTGGGTTAAGGATCCGGCGTTGCTGTGAGTTGTGGTGTAGGTCACAGATGCGGCTCGAATCCTGCGTTGCTGTGGCTCTGGCGTAGGCCGGTGGCTCCAGCTCCAATTGGACCCCTAGCCTGGGAACCTCCATATACCGCGGGAGCGGCCCTAGAAAAGGCAAAAAGACCCCCACCCCCCCAAAAAAAAGATTTTTAGAGGAAAAACTAGAAGAAAGTAGGCAAAATACCATCTCTTGTTGTATTAAGGGTGTGGGGTTATGCGTAAGTTCATTTTTTTCATATTGACAATTAAGTCGTTATATGTAGGATAAAGAGGTGTGTCACCACAGTAACGGTTCCTTCATTCATAGTCTACCTGTTTTGGCTAATTCCGAAATGTTTCAGGGTAAAGGTCTTCTTTGTGCCCATAAATACCCAGGAAAACTTGAAGGATGACCTGTAAATATTGACAATGCTTTGCTGTCGCTGCGTTAGAACTTTGTATGTGAAATAACAGCACAAATCAGTGGAATATCTGGTTGAAAGCAGACACTGTAAGCCCTTTAGCCAGAGACAAGGTATTAGCTGCTGTGGCAGAGAAAACTCAGGAATTCCATCCCTTTTTTTTTCTTTTAATGATTTTTATTTTTCCCATTATAGCTGGTTTACAGGGTTCTGTCAATTTTCTACTGTACAGCAAGGTGACCCAGTCACACATACATGAAAACATTCTTTTTCTCACATGATCCTGCTCCATCACAAGTGACTAGATATAGTTCCCAGGGCTGTACAGCAGGATCTCATTGCTTATCCACTCCAAAGGCAATCGTTTGCATCTGTTAACCCCAGATTCCCAGTCTATCCCACTCCCCCTTGCCAACCATAAGTCTGTTCTCCAAGTCCATGAGTTTCTTTTCTGTGGAAAGGTTTATTTGTGCCATATATTAGATTCCAGATATAAGTGATAGCACCCAGTATTTGTCTTTCTCTTTCTGACTTACTTAACTCAATATGAGAGTCTCTAGTTCCATCCATGTTGCTACAAATGGCATTATTTTGTTCTTTTTTATGGCTGAGTAGTATTCCATTGTGTATATATACTACATCTTCTGAATCCAATCATCTGTCAATGGACATTTAGGTTGTTTCCATGTCTTGGCTATTGTGAATAGTGCTGCAGTGAACATAACGGGTGCATGTGTCTTTTTCAAAGAAAGTTTTGTCCGGATATATGTTGAAGAGTGGGATTTCTGGAGCATGTGGTAACTTTATCCTTAGTTTTCTGAGGAACCTCCATACTGTTTTCCACAGTGCTTGTACCAATTTACATTCCAACCAACAGTGCAGGAGGGCTCCCTTTTCTTCACACCCTCTCCAGCATTTGTTACTTGTTGACTAAATAATGGCCATTCTGTCAGGTGTGAGGTGGCAGGTACCTCATTGTAGTTTCGATTTGCATTCTTGAAAGTGTTCCTTGTTTCCAGCTTTGTTGAGATGCAATTGACTGTAACATGGCATAAGCTAAAGGTCTGTTCCATGGTCATTGGGTGGGTACTTTTATATCTTGGAAAACGACAACCACCTTAGCTGAGCCAACACCTCCACCTGTCATATTTCTTTTTGTGGGGAGAGCATTTAAGATCTACTCTCTCAGCGGGAGTTTCTGTTGTGGCTCAGTGGAAATGAATCAGACTAGGAACCATGAGGCTGCGGTTCAATCCCTGGCCTCGCTCAGTGAGTAAAGGATCTGGCATTGCTGTGAGCTGTGGTGTAGGCTGGCAGCTGTAGCTCTGATTTGACCCCTAGCCTGGGAACCTCCGTGTGCTGTGGGTGTGGCCCTAAAAAGCAAAAAAACAAAAACAAACAAAAAAATAACTACTCCCTTAGCAATTTTTGGGTGTATACGACAGTATTATTGGCTCTAATTGTGATGCTATACATGAGATCTCCACAGCCCGTGAATCTTGTAACTGAAGTTGGTGCCCTTGCTTCGACCAGCCATCTCATTTCCCACCCGCCTTGGCTCCTGGTCACTGCCGCTGAGTTGACCGTCTTTGGGACAACGAACTCAGGCAGCCGGCTCCCCCGCAGGGACCGGGGGTTCTTGATGAGGCAAGCACGTCCCACAGCCTCTGTTGGTGGCTGAAATGATGCTGGTGCCTGGTGAGTCCCGTGAGGACCTGAAGGCAAACTGCTCTGCTTTTTAAATTTCAATTTAATTGAAGTACAGTTGATTTACAATACTGTGTGAATTTCTGCAGTTCTTCAAATCAATTCAGTTATATATACCTTCTTTTCCATACTCTTTTCTTTTCTTTTCGGCTGCACCTGCTGCAAGCCGGAGTTCCTCGGCCAGTGATCGAACTGGCACCATAGTAGTGACAATATCAGATCCTTAAGCTGCTGAGCCACCAGGGAACTCCCAAAAATTATTCAAATTAAATCTCTTTAAAGGTTTCAGCCCAGGGAGAGAGATAAACTACTGAATAAAATAACTCTATGGGAGTTCCAGTTGTGGCGCAGTGAAACTGAATCTGACGAGCATCCACGAGGTCGTGGATTTGATCCATGGCCTTGATCAGTGGGTTTAGGATCCGGCGTTGCCACGAGCTCTGGTGGAGGTCACAGACGCAGCTCGGATCATGCATTGCTGTGGCTGTGGTGTAGGCCGGCAGCTGCAGCTCCGATTCGACCCCTAGCCTCGGAAACTCCATATGCCGCAGGTGTGGCCCTAAAAAGCAAAACAAACTTTGAATTAAGGCGGAGTCAGCAACTGAGACTGATCAACAAGCGGAACAGGGAGCTGCAGGCTCCGCGAAGGCAGAGACTTTTGTCTCTTCCTGTGACAGCTATGTCTGGGGACTGGACACACGATCAGGGGGAGGGTGGCAGCTGTGACACCAGACTGGAGGCTGCGTCAGGAGAGGGATTTGTGTCAACTTGAACGGCGAGAGCAGATGTAGCAGCTTCGCCGTGGGGCAAATTCCCTGGATTATTGGACGGTGGGGTTGACAGATGACCAGCTCCAGCCCTGCCTGAACTTGGCGCCGCCCTCTTTCATCTCCCCCAGGGCCGCCTGCCGCGTTCTGGGCCCTGATTTGCTGTTTGCCCCGCAGAGCTGATCACAGGCTGTGATCTTATTCCTGGAGGGCCAGCGGCTTCAGGGGCGCTCCCCTTGGTTCCTGGTGTTTATTTGATGTTGTCTTAGAGTTTTATTTCTACCAGTGGGTCAGAAATTTGCGGAGGGATGACTTTGAGTTCTTAAATGAGTGGGGGTTCTGGAGAGGGGACCGTCCCCCGCAGCCCCGGTTCCCCACAGGTCTGTGGGAGGCTGAAGTGGCAGTAGACCCTGGCAGGACCTCATACATGGACAACATGAAGCATCATTCTTCTTTTTAAAAATTTTATGGCCGTACCCTTGGCATATGAAGTTCCTGGGCCAGGGGGATCAGATCCGAGCCGCAGCTGCAACCCGATGCATAGCCGTGGCAATGCTGGGTCCTTTAAGCCACTGCACCAGCCCAGGCATTGAACCCACGCCTCTACAGAGACCCAAGCCGCTGCAGTCAGATTCTTAACCCAATGCACCATGGCGGGAACTCTCCGTTAAACATCGTTCTTGATGGTGAAGCATGAGAGTACCCCGTTGAAGATGGGGTTCCAGACATGTTTGTCCCATTTCCCCAGGGCTTGGAGGGGCCAGTCAGTCCTTCTTTGCCAGACCCCAGAACTCTAGTCACTGTCCATCTAGAACAATCTTGTTGGTATTTAGGACTCAGTCCTATTTGTTTTGAGACTTTGATCCCAAACTCGATGCTTTTCCTTGTGTCCCACAGGGGAGAGCAGACCCGTCTGTGGCCATGGCTGCTTCCTGGGGACAGTGAGGTGGGTCTGGATATTTTTCAGGGGAATTTTTTCTCTCTAGAAGCAATCCAGAAATAGATGGGACAAGGGGTTCGCTTGTGGCACATCGGGTTAAGGATCCGTCATCGTCAGTTCTGGGGTCGGGATGCCACTGAGGTGCACGTTCCTTCCCTGGGCCAGGAAATTCTGCATCTCATGCGTGTGGAAAAAAAAAAAAAAAGATGAAGACAAAGTGATACGGGTCTTCAGGGGCTGCTAACATCACTAAGAGACCCCTGGACAGTATTCGCCTCTGGAGGAAACACATACCACACTCACAAAGCATCCTCGCCAAAATATAGCTTGTCTCTGATCAGATTTCTGTTCTGAGCCACCAAGCTACAGAAAACACAGGGTTTGCAGGAAGCCATTCAGTGCCCACAGACGGAGGCACAAACAACGTGATCCAGACTGGAAACTGCAAGGACAGCCTGACGTCATCAACAGATACATTGCATGGAAAAAAACACGTGTGCATATGCTGAAATTTGCAGGAGGAGAAAAAAAAAAGGATGTCTGAGATTTCCTTCAAACTCATCTTTTCCGAGTGAGCGGGAGCCTTGGGGATATGGGTGAAACACGACTGGTCACAACCGATCGTCGAGGAGGCGGGTGACGGAGGCCGGGGTTCCCCAGAATGGCCTCCATCCTCTCGGGGTGAAATTTTCTGTAATGAAAACATACGCAGGGGTTGTGCTCTGATCACGGGGCTGTTTCTCTGTGGGGCCCCTCCCTGCGGGTTCTGAGGCTTTCCATACAGTAGGAAGGACGAAAATGGTTTGAGATCTCTGGGGCTCCAACCTTTTTGGTAGATAGATTTTCCTGAAACACCACGTTTAATCCATGAACCACAACTGAGAGGCTGCTGTCCCTTTCAGGTGTTTCAGGTTCTTTTTGAAAACAGTCACGGGTTTTTCAAAAGTGAGAAGTGATGGGGACAGTGAGTCGGTATGAGGCGAGCCCCTGATTGTTTCCTGTGCATTGCCTCTGCCAGGCGCTACGGACACGCCGTCCAAGCTATAGCCCCGCACTGCAGCACCTCGCGACAGACCTCGATCACAGCTGTGGTCCACCCGCTTTCCAGATGGGGAGGTGGGGTGGGAGTGGCCGGGGGTGGCCAGTCTGGGGAGCACCGTCCCGCTCAAGGCTGTCTGTATTCGACCAGGGTGGCAGCGTGCTGGGGTGAACTTACTCAGATGAACTGGCATCAGACACTCAACCTTGTCCCCATGCTGTCTCTCTGCAGGGCATGGCGCAGGCAGATGGGGCCCCCTGCCCCGGGACCGCCCTGAGCCAGCCCTGCGTCTTCAAGCTGGTTCTCCTGGGCAGTGGCTCTGTGGGCAAGTCCAGCTTGGCTTTCCGGTATGTGAAGAATGACTTCAAGAGCATCCTGCCGACGGTGGGATGTAAGTGATTGACAGCATCCCTCGTTAGTCCCCTGGCGGAGAAGCCCGGGCCGCCGACCCTGGGAGTTTCCCACATGGCCTGGCAGGGAGGGCAGGAGGTCCGCACAGGGCATGCAGAACTCGGCCAGGTTTCAGCTCAGCTGGAGTCTGCGGGGGTGGAGATGCAGGGACAGAGGGTTGGCTGTGGGAGGGATTGTGCCCATGAAGGGGGAGCCCAGAAGAAGCCCCCCACCCCCAGGCTCTGCCACTCAGCCCCGTAACAAGCCGGGCTTCACCCTGGCTGGCTACCCTCCTGTTAAAGCTGCCCTCTCTCTGCCTGGACTGGGTTTACCTGCCTGGTCTGGATTTGGGGAAGGGGGGTTGCTGTAGGAAGGGGTGGCAGGGAGGGGGACCCCCCCCCCCACTCCCTGCACTTCTTAAAGAGGCTAACAAGCCATGGTTTTCAAAGGGGAAGGTCTTTGGAGCATCTGTGGACGTGCGGCCTCCTTCACATGCTAGGGGGGTGGTGGTGGTGAAAACCCCTGTTTCCCGCTGAAAATAGGAAAATGGGGAACCAACTCGGGCTTTGTACCAATTCTCCCGGGAGGGGGCGGCGTGGTGGAGACACCGGACTCAGACTGAAAGCTTTGGTTTCACGTTTGGACTCTGCCGGGGATAAGCCGTTTTGCATTCCCTCATTCGTTCCCTCTTCATTCCCTCTTTCATCCCTCAGTCTTCCTCTCATTCCCTCCCTCCCTCCCTCATTCACCCACTCATTCATTCGTTCACTCACTCATTCGCTCGCTCACTCACTCATGCACTCATTCCCTCCATCAGCCACTCACCCCTTCAGTCCATCACCCAATCATTCATTCCTCACTCATTCACTCCCTCATTCAGTCCTTCATTCACTCACTCATTCATTCACTCATTCATTCTCTCACTCACTCATTCATTCCCTCCATCATCCTCTCACCCCTTCAGTCCATCATCCAATCATTCATTCCCTCACTCATTCACTCCCTCATTCATTCACGACTGTGGGACATGGAGGGTCGAGTGCCTGGGTGTGAGTGTATGGGATCCAAGATATGGCGGTCAGGTAAGTTTTCATGGGAACACGGCCTCACTCACGTGTGTCCTCTGTGGCTGCTTTTACTCCGGAAGGGCAGTGATGAGCAGTGACCTCTTATTCTCTCAATGCTGCACTGTCCCCTTCCCTGCCCCACAGAGGAAAGGTTGGCAGTACAGCCCTTGAAGCCTACAGACCCTTCCCCCGAAAGCTGAGGCTCCCTGCCCTGCTCTGAGTCTGTGAGAGCCAGCCCAGAGCCCAAGTGTCCCGGGTGGCCAGGGCATGGCCTCCAGCAGGTGTGCAGAGGACGAGGAGGGCGGCCTGGGGTCTCACTGAAAGCCGTGATCTTAGTTCATTGGGCCCAGCGAGGCCTGCAACACTGACCTACCTTGGGGCACAGTAGGGCCCCACTGGCACAGAGCCACACTGGGCCTGCTGGCCCTCTGTATTTGCACGGAAGGAAAGGGAGGACTGGACAAGTTCCATCACTTTCCCAAGCGAGAAGCCAGAAGGCCTGACCCCTGCCCCTGTACTGGACAACTGGTTCCTTCAGTTGCAACAAGCCGTCACCCTCTCCCAGCTGTCCAAGTCACCCCGCCCTCTTTCAGGGGTTCTGTGAGGGTTGGGAAGTTGCATGGACTTGGGCTGAGGTGGGGGTGTCTGCTTGGGGGCCAGGCCTGGGTGCGCCTTGTCCGCTCCTGGTCCTCCGCCTGCTCCGGCCATCCTCCCCCTGGCACTGCCCCTCCCCCAGGCCCAGCTCGTCCCCCCAGGACTCCACCTCGGCCCCCGGGCTGGTGCCTTCGCCCTGACTTGGGCTTCCCTGGGCTGCGGGTGGGAAGGCATGGGGGCAGAGGGCAGCCAGTGTAGACCAGTGTTGTGGCCACAGCCCCCTCTGGCTGAGTTTAGCCGTCCTTCTTTCAATTAGCCCCCAGCCTCCTTACTGAGCACCTACTATGTGCCACTGAGCTGGGTGGAGGGGACGTAGACCAGCCCTGCTTTGTTTTAGGAGCTGAATCCCTCCCCCACCTACATTGCCGTGTGCACTTCACACGCCTCGCAGACCTTGTGATGTTATTACACCCTTTGGAGGGGGATATTATTAGATTTATTACATTATTATGAGAATAAATAAATGATACTACTTATTATGTTATAGTATTCACCCACATATATTCTAAACTTTGATAATTATGTTGTTATATTTATTATATTATTATAAATATATCCTAACTTCTATTTATTTATTATTTATTTGTTTATTTTTTCTAGCTGAATATTTTAATCAACTTTGTTTCAGATAACAATGAAGAGATTTCAGAATTCCCGTTGTGGCTCAGTGGGTTAAGAATCCAACTTGTATCCATGAGGATACAGGTTTGATCCCTGGCCTCGCTCAGGGGGTTGAGGATCTGGCACCGCCATGAGCTGTGGTGTAGGTCACGGACACGGCTCAGATTCCCCGTGGCTGTGGCTGTGGTGTAGGCCGGCAACTGTAGCTCTGATGCAATCCCTAGCCTGGGAACTTCCATATGTCTCGGGTGTGGCCCTCAAAAATTTAATAAAGGAAAAAAATGGTTTCTAATGGTGGCATTCTTAGGTTATCAGATAATTCCCCCCAAACAAATTCATTTCCAGGGAATTTTAATCTTCTAAACTCTCTGAACATGGCCGGATGTCAGTTTTGAAAATAGAGAAATTTAATTTCACCCAGACGTAACATCTTAGAGTCACCATAAGCGTAACCCTTTTCCCGCAGGAGTGTTTGTCTTGGATGGGTGGCGATCACAGGTCACTGAGGCGTTGAGTTAACGGCTACCAGAGGCAGGAGGGCTCTGCTAGTAAAGCTCGTTAAGGCAGAGTCAAATCTTGAGCCGCAGTGAAATTACGCTGATGCAAACCAAGGGCTGGTATAGAAACTCCCTGCAGGGCTTCAGAGTGGGTGGCAGAGAAGAAAACTCCAAAGAGTGAGAGAACAAATACTCTGTTGTCCACATGGTCAGATTATATTATCAGACATTTAAGTAGACACTGCAACATGATACATCACCTGATTTTTTCAATGCTCCTTTTTTTTGTTTGTTTGTTTTTTCTTTTTAGGGCCACACCTGCAGCATATGGAAGTCCCCAGGCTAGGGGTCGAATCGGAGCTGTAGCTGCCAGCCTGCACCACAGCCACAGCCACGCCAGATCCAAGCCGCATCTGTGACTTAGTTGTGGTCACAAGCTTGTGGCAATGCCAGACCCTTAACCCACTTAGTGAGGCTGGGGCTCGAACCTGCATCCTCAAAGACACTGTGTTAGATAGTTAACCTGCTGAGCCACAATGGGAACTCCAGATGCTCCTTTTTTTCACTTTATTCACAATGTAAATATGGTTCATAAAGGAAACAGACCTTTTTACAAACTTTAGTGTCCTCATTAATTCTTTTATTTGTATTGGATTAAATTTATTTTCAGAATGAACAGACGGAGCGTGCATGTCCCTTTAATCTAAGGGAGGCAATCTGCGCGTCCCTTCGAAGGCACATCCATTTCTTTGTCCCGGAGGCTCTGGCCTTATGGGGGGGTGAGCAGCGGGGCAGAGCCTGGGGGAGGATGAGGGCGGGGGTTGGGGGGGCGCACGTAGCTGGCAGAATGTGGTGGGTGGTGGTGCCTGGCAGGGCTCGGCCTCCAGGAAGCTGAATGATCAAAGGAGGGGTCGGCCGAGGGCAGGGGCTCCCATCTCCCTCTTTCCACCTGTGAAACAGGGATGCACAGGCTTTTCCCAGGGTGAGGTCGGGCGGGGGGCGGGGGGCTCCGTGAAAGGCGGACCAGGACGTCAAATCGTGGATCAGCAGCGCTGGGCAGGGCTCTGCGGAGCAGGGCAGGAGGTAGCACAGGGTTCCAGCCGGCTGCGGCAAGACCCCGCTCAGCCAGAGGAAGCCGGGCCCTACCAGTGACAGGCGGGGACAGACTCGCACACCCAGAGCAGAGCCAGAGCAGCAGTGAGGGCAGCCTCCTGGAGTTCAGGTGCTGGCAGGGAGGCCAGACCCCTCCCACCCCCCAGGAACTCCTGGCCACCCCGAGAGAGATGCAGGGGAAGCCTGGCAGGGGAGGTGGGCAGCTCTAAAAAGAGTCGCTGTGGCTGGGGACTGGGACCACCAAGAGCTTCTGAAGATCGCACTGAGCCCCCCCCCCCCCCCTCCAGACCTCCCATCCTGGGACTGGACACAACCCAGCGGGGCAAACTCTGGCCCATTTCCCTACCTGGCACCTTCTTGGTGACATCTTTGGAGGGATCTAGTGCTCAAGTGCAGAGCTGCCGGCAGAAGCTAAAATGATTTCGGACGGCAGGGGTCGGGGATGCTGCCTGGGCAGGAAAGGCACCAAGTGTGTGGACTTCCAGCCTCCCTTTCCTGCCAGGCGGAGCTTTACCTGAGCCCAGGTGTCCCTGAGGAGTCTCGCCACCTGCCTGTCGTGTTCCTCTAGACAGAAGGCAGCTCAGAACTTTACCAAAAAGATGAATGCTGCAGAGAAGGCTCCAGTGAGCAGGATCAGCTGTTTATTTTAATTAAAAGGGAGAAAAAGCAAAACTTTTCCTTGTGTTAACATTCAGTTGAGACACCTTTCAATTTGGAGCCACAAAATGCAACTGCAGAACAGCCCCCAGTGAATTCTCTTGTCCTTCCTTGCTCACCGGGGGTCGTTTCAGCTCACCAAGTGGGAGGCACTTCCCGAGGATGGAGGGGGGCGTCCCAGTGTCCCTGCTGCTGGGGCTCCTGTGTTGAGGCCAGAGCTGGGGCACCACATAAAACCGAGGGCCAGGTGGCCCTGGGGTCTTTTTCTTTTTTCTTTTCTTTTCTTTCTTTCCTTTTTTTTGCTTTTTATAGCTGCACCTGCAGCATATGGAGGTTCCCAGGCTAGGGGTTGAATCATAGCTGCATCTGCAACCTACACCACAGCTCACGGCAACGCCGGATCCTTAACCCACTGAGCAAGGCCAGGGATCGAACCCGCAACCTCATGGTTCCTGGTCAGATTCGTTTCCGCTGCATCACGATGGGAAACCCAGATTTTACACTGATTTAAACTCAACCTCCACCGTCATTTTCTGAGTAGAAAAGGAAACGACCAGAAGCTAAGCTTGTGAACGGAGGGGTAAACCTGAGCTTATGCCCGTCCGTTACCCGGCAGTGATGACTTTTAGGAGGAAAACAAAATTCAACTCGGAAGTGTGATTCGACCTGCAGACAAGGAGGTGGATAAAAGGCCTGTCCCCGGGGGAGGCGGAGGGAGGGGACATCATGGGCCAGACCCCGCCCCTTCTCTCCTTCCTCACGAGTTCGACACCCACCTGGGGAGAGGGGCCCTGTGGACTCGTGGTAAAGGAGAGGAGGCTGGGATTGCAAAGGTTTAAGCCAGCGCACAAAGTTCGTGCCGCTGATAAACCTCCATCCAAGGCCCATGCCTGACCTTCACCCTCACGGCGTCACCGGTCCTAATGGGACGTCTGTCCTGCTCTGACCGGACGGGAGCCCCGTGTGGGCTGGGAGCCGTCAGTCCCACGGCTGAGCTAAAGACGGCACTTGTGCTGGACTTGGTGTCGTGATCTGCTCGGGCTGTCATGTCATGACAAGACTGCAGACCGAGTCCCAGTTCTGAAGGCTGGATGGCCACGCTTGAGGGGCTGGAGACATAGGTTTCGTTCCGAGGCCTCTTTTCTTGGGTTACGAGTCGCTGCCATCTTGGTAACTGGCTCTGTGCCTACGTGGCCTCTTCTTTATGCTTCCACGGGATTGGGAGAAAGAGAGAGTGAGAGAGGGGCAGAGGGAGAGAGAGAGAGAGGGAAGGAGACAGAGACAGACAGCGAGAGACAGAGGGAGAGAGGGAGAGAGACAGAGACAGAAAGACACACAGAGAAAGAGACACAGAAAGAACCAGAGAAAGAGGCAGTACGTTCTTACGAGGGCACGAACCCCATCCTCAGGGCCCCACCCTCACGACCTCATTTAACCCTGACCACTGCCCAAGGGTGCCAGCTGCTTTATCATCGTGTGGACAGTTAGGGCTTCAACACAGGAATTTGGGGAGGACGCGGTCGTTCAGCCCAATGCACCTGGGCGGTGAATTGACTCTGTTTGTGGCCAAGCAGGAAGATGTGGGTGTGCCGGCAGAGGACCTGGCGGGCGCCTTCCACTGGAGAGTCTAGATTCTCGTGAGAGGCAATCGTGGTCTTACCAGCTCTGGGCTGGAACCCTCAGCCCAGACGCGCCTCTCCGCCTCTGTCCGTAGTGGGTGGATGTGTGTCCCCTGGAAGATACGTGCACATCCTAATCCCCCGTGAATGCGGCTGTGTTGGGGAAAGGGTTGCAGATCTGACTAGTTAAGGACCCTGAGATGAGATGATCTGGAATTTCTCCCCACCCCCTCCCCCTTGGCAACCACAAGTCTGTCCTATCTGTGAGTCTGTTTCTGTTTTGTAGATAGGTTCATTTGCGTCATTTGAGATTCCACATATACGGTGATCTCATATGCTGTTTGTCTTTCTTTGTCTGGTCTGACTTACCTCACTTAGTATGATAATCCATGTTGCTGCAAGAGGCATCGTTTCACGCTTTGTTATGGCTGAGTAATATTCCAGTGTGTATATAGACCACACCTTCCTCATCCATTCATCTGTTGATGGGCATTTAGGTTGTTTCCATGTGTTGGCCGTTGTGAGTAGTGCTGCAATGAACACTGGGGTGCAGGGTTTGTCTGGACAGATGCCCAGGAATGGGGTTGCTGGATCGCAGGGCAACCCCACTTTTAGTTGTTTCAGAAACCTCCGTACTGGTTTCCATGGTAGTTATGCCAGTTTACATCCTGGGGGCGGAACATCTCATCGTTACTAAATGAGTATCTCAGAGTCACGTCGCTTCAGAACCCTGCGCTCAGGTGAAAACCATCTTCAAATGAACGGCGCATTGTCCAATACGTCAAATGAAAGGTTTGGGGTGGGTCTTTCCCTGTGTGTAGGTATCAAGCAGGGGCATGAATGAATGAAAGTCCCTGCTGTCCAGGTGCTCACTGTCCCCTGGGGTAACAGGTGAGAACACAGGAGTCCACCTGTGCACCGGGTGTGGGAGCAGGGGGACGTGATAGATCGTCCCGGGGAAGGGAGGGGGGCCCAGCAGCGCCCCCAGGGCTGATTCACAAAGACCGGGGGAGCGTGTCGGGGCAGGGGGAGGAAGGGTGCTCAGTGGAGAGGTGGGTGGAGGAGGGAGGTGGGCAGGGAGCCATGTGGGTGAGGCCGGGAGGTAAGCAGGAGGCCAGAAGGCATCGGAGAAGCCAGTGTGACCATCCATGTGCCCACTGCCTCCCTGGACACCCGCAAGGCCGTGTGGGACCCCTGGTGGTGTGAGACCCCTTCCACACTGCACACAGAGGATTCTGAGTTAGGACCCTGCGAGTTTATCTCGCTGCCCAAAGCCTCTGTGGAATCTGCAAAGCTCAACAGCCAGTTCCTCGTGACACTTGGCTTTTTCTGGAAAGTGCCATCTTCCACAAGAGGAGTTTGCTCAGTGCCCCCGCCCCGGCTTGCTGCCCTGGGGCTCGCGCAGGCCCAGGCTGAGCAGCGGGTGAAGACCGGTTCTGGGCATGAGCTTCCGTTCCAGGTGCCTTCTTCCGTTCCAGGTGCCTTCTTCACCAAGGTGGTGGATTTGGGGGCTGCGTCTCTGAAGCTGGAGATCTGGGACACGGCCGGCCAGGAGAAGTACCACAGCGTCTGCCACCTCTACTTCAGGGGCGCCAATGCTGCGCTTGTGGTGTATGACGTCACCAGGAAGGTGAGGCTCACCTGGGCGATTCCCCGCCCTCCTTCGCAACCTGTGCCTTTCTGTTCTCCCAGGCGGGGAGGCAGCCTTCTGAAGGCTTTCTGTGACCGGCCTGGGCTGGGGTCTCTTAAAATCCTTGACGACCGGTAGAGAATCCTTCAGTGAAAGCCGGTCACCTCCTCCAGGAAGCCCTCCCTGACCAGCCCTTCTGCTGTCTGGCTGGGTTTGTGTCCCTCTGTGGTCCTCCCAGAACACTGGGAGCAGAGCGCCCCCATCCATCGGTCATGAGTCCCTGGGCGGATCGGCTGGGTCGTGTGTTTCGCACGGGGTGGCCTCTTCTGACACCTGCCTTTTCTTTCCCGGGGCGGGGGGCGCGGGGGGAGAGGAGGACCACCGGGCCTGCCCGATGGTCCCCGTTCCTTTCTCAGGATTCCTTCCTCAAGGCGCAGCAGTGGCTCAAGGACCTGGAAGAGGAGTTCCGCCTGGGTGACGTGGTGGTGATGCTGGTTGGCAACAAGCTGGACCTTGGCAAGGAGCGGGAGGTGGCCTTTGAGGTGGGACTGGAGCCCTTCTGGGGTCCCCGATGGGGGAGGGCAAACACACACGCCCACTCCCCCCTCCCCCCGCTGCCATGTGTCCCGCTTTAATTTCCCTTCTGGGCAAAGGCTGTGGTCTCTGCTGGGAAGATCAGACCCAGAGGGGTCACCCCCTGCCGTGGGGGGAGCTGTGAGCACCAGCACAGCCCCCGAGGGCCAGAAGCGGGGACAGGGCAGAGAACAGTTTCCAGAAGGAAACCCGACCTTTCCCAACCTCCCACCCCCGCCCGCCCCGTCCCGGGGATTTCACGTGTTTAACCTCACGTTCGACAAACTGTTCGAGGGGGCGGAAGGGTGCAGCCAGGTTCCTCTGCTAGGAACTGACCAAGGGACCAACAGTCCCAAATTCCAGTTCTGGGGGGTTCCCTAACGAACCCAACTCGGATCCAGGTTTGATCCCTGGGTTTGCTCAGCGGGTCGGGGATCTGGCGTTGCCGTGAGCTCTGGTGCAGGTCCCAGATGTGGCTCAGATCCTGCCTTGCTGTGGCTGTGGTGTAACCCCTAGCCTGGGAATGTCCATGTGCCCCACATGTGCCCCACCAAAGCGACAAAAAACAAAACAAAACAAAACAAAAAGCCCTGATCTGGGGAGATTCGAGCAGGGAGGGGGGTTCTGGTGTGTGCATGTGTGTGTTTATGGGTTGTGGGTGTAAGGTGTGTATGCTGTATGCCTGTGTAGAGGTGGTGTCAGGTGGTATCTGTGTATGCGGGTGTGTGGGGGGGTGTATGTGCACAGGTGGTGTCTGTGCGTGTATATGTGTGTGTGGGGGGGTGCGTGTTGGGGGCGGGTCTCAGGGGAGGCTGTGGCGGGGGTGGAGAGCAGGAGTTGGGGGGGAGGGCAGGGCGCTGGGTTGCAAGGCGGGCTCCCTGGGGAAGTGGGGGGAGGCAGGCGGCTGGGGGGAAGCAGAGACCCCAGTGGCGGGGGTGTTGGGGTTGGGGGCCCTATTCTGGGCAGCCTTGAGTCTCTGGGGTGGGGACCTGCGCTGCGTGGTCAGGCTGAGCAGGGGGACAGGGCCTGGGGGTGGAGACCAGGAGAGGGGGGCGCCAGCTCAGGGCAAGAGGCGCCTCCTCTCCCAGGACCCCACTAGCCTGTGGGTGGGAGACCCTGTGGCTGAGACTGCGCGGACACGGCCATCCTGGGGTCTGAGCTGTAGACCTCGGGGCCCCCAGACCTAGCCTGGCCTTGTCTTTGCTCAGCTCCATGAGCATGGCTGGGCCTTGGGGGGCGGTGGGCAAAGGGCCGCAGACCCAACAGGCCCTGGGCCGAGGCCCCACTGACGTGGGAAAGTGCAGCTTTTATGTAAATGTGGGGGCTTTTCACCTTGTTTCCTTTTCTTTTCTTTTCTTTTCTTTTCTTTTCTTTTCTTTTCTTTTCTTTTCTTTTCTTTTCTTTTCTTTTCTTTTCTCTCTCCTCTTCTTAGCTGTGCCTGAGGCATGCGAAGGTTCCGGGGCCAGGGATTGAACCCGTGCCCCAGCAGTGACCTAAGCCACAGCAGGGACAATGCTAAATCCTTAACCAGCTAGGCCGCCAGGGAACTCCTGGGGCTTTCCATCATAAAATAACTTCAGAATTATAAACATTGTTGCAAAGATAGTACCAAAAATTCCTGTCTGCCCTTCCCCTTGCTTTTCCCCACTTGTTCATATCTTACAAAACTCAGAATGATGATCAAACCAGGAAACGACCAGCCATTCACACAGCACTCTTAACTACCGGCCAGGTCAAGCTCAGATCTGATGGGTTCTCCCCCTCGTGCCCTCTGGCCCGGGCAAAGCTGACTTGGTGGCTGAGCGCCCCGCCCCCGCTGGCCCCTGCCCTTTGAGTCCTGTCGCCTCGCCCCGTTATCCTTTGTGCTCTTCCTTACGTCCTGGCTCACCATGCCATGCTGCCCTCACCCTGTCTGTCCTCTGCCGCGACCCTGGAATCAGCCGTTTCCCGAGGGGCCCTGCCTCCTTGTGCTGGGGAATGAATTTAGGGGCCGAGTCCTCTGCCCTGGACGTGTGCATTCTCCTGGGGGGAGCTAACCGTGCACCTGTCTTGGGGGATCTCAAGGACCAACGGACAGTCGGAGGATGGGGGACCTGCCATTTAGGGACCCAGTGGACCTGAGGACAAACTCTTAAAGTCACCCCAGCTGGAGCCCGCAGGCTAGTGGGGCCAAGGGGGATATTTGGGTTTCATTCATGTGAAGTCACCAAGTCTCCCCTCTGTAGCTGGTCACCTTGGCCTTTTTTTTTTTAATTTATTTACTTTTGTCTTTTGTCTTTTTAGGGCCGCACCCGCATGTGGAGGTTCCCAGGCTAGGGGTTGAATTGGAACTGTTGCTGCCAGCCTACGCCAGAGCCACAGCAACTTGGGATCCGAGCCGCGTCTGCGACCTACACCACAGCTCATGGCAACACTGGATCCTTAACCCACTGAGCAAGGCCAGGGATCGAACCCGCAACCTCATGGTTCCTAGTGGGATTCGTTTCTGCTGCGCCACAACGGGGACCCCACTTCGGCCTTTAAAACAGAGATAATGCCGCCCCCATCTCTCTGTGTTCGGGAACTGGCAGAGAGGCTCGGGGGACATAAAGCTCTGAGGGCCCATGGCGGGGGTGGGGTGGGGAGTGGGCACCACTGGGTGTAAGGCTGTGGGCACAGCCCGCTCAGTCTGCTCAGCGTCAGGCAGGACTGTCTGGGGCCTGAGCCTTGCTCCTCCTAGGAGAGCCCAGAGGCGAGGGGCCTGCGTAGGAGGCCCTAGGTCCTCCCTCACCCCGACTTTGGGGCTCGGCCATGGCCACATCTCCCCTTCTCGGCCACACGAGCAGCCCTGGTATTTTCCAGCCTGCCCTTGCCCCCTCCAGCCTTCCTTCCAAGGCCTGACCCCTGGGCAGGGGTCCCCAGGAAAGGGCCCAAGGGGGCTCCCGCCAGGCCTCCCCATTCATCTCTCACTTAGCATCAGAGCCCACAGGTGCCCGAGGGTGTGGAGACAGGGAGCTCGCCCAGGACAGCGGCCTCCCACTCTGCCGGGCGCATCTGGCTCAGGAAGCCCTTCCAGCCAGCTCCCGCCCTCCCTGCCCTGCCCCGGCCTGGGCCTCCTGATCCACGACCCCCCGCCCCCCCGGAACAGGACTCCAGGAATGAGGTTCCCCACGGGTGCCACTGCTTCTGGGTCTTTCTTGGGTCTTCTGATAGAAGGCCTCTAAGTGCTCTTAGGAAACTTGGGTGGTCGACGTGGGCTTTTCCTGGCCGTTTCCCTCAGGAGGGGAAGGAGTTTGCCGAGAGCAAGGGGCTGCTATTCATGGAAACCTCGGCCAAGCTGAACCACCAGGTGACTGAGGCCTTCGGCGCCATTGGTGAGTGAACCCTGCCCTGGAGCAGGGGTGGCCCATCGCTGCATCTTCTCTGGCGTCCTGGGACCCAGCAGAATGTCCCCAGGGGCTGCAAAGTGAGCAGGGCCCCAGGGCCCATGTTTTGTGACTTTGGGAAAATGTCGCGGTGGGGGGTGGGGGGGCTGCGGAGGGCACATGCTGGGCTGGGGGACTTTCCTGCCCACCAAGCCCCCTCCGTCTGTCCTGCACAGCCCAGGAGCTTTGGTGCAGAGAAGAGAGGAAGGAGGACCAGCAGCAGCAGCAGAGAGACGCACAGCTGGATCTGAACCAGAGGCCCTCGGCGCAGGCCAGATGCTGCGCCCGCTAGAAGCAGCCTCTCCAGGAGGGGCCGTGGGGAGGAGGCCCCCAGCCCGGGCCCTGCCCGCTCCGTGTTGACCAGATACTTATCCCGATTCGCCGTCGATGCTGGCTTGTTCCTGAGTCCCGGTGGCTCTGGAAGCTGGCATCCCCCTGAATTACCTCCTCCCAGAGCTGGCGGGAATCCTTCAAGCCAAGGGCCCATATCCAGTGGCTCCAAAGGGTGTCGGCCCCCCGTCCCCCAGACGCCAGATACAGACTGAACCTCGGAGGCCCAGGATGTGGCCCCTCGGCTGCCTGGCCATCAGACACCGAGGGTTGAAACGGTCGGAGGCAAAGCGAGAGTGGGAAAACTACCCTCACCCAGCACGTATTTGGTGTCGGGCAGGAACTTGCCCCCGGAGGTGGAAGAGGACAGGGCAGGCCCAGGTGGAGCTGGCAGTGCCAGGGAGAGGTGGAGGGATGGTCGCGGGGCTGGGCTTATCGTCACTGGATCTCTGTGAGGTCCCCCAGCAGCACAGAGGGCAACTGGGGTGGGGGTGGGGTGCCAGGCCCCTCCCCTCTGATGAAATGATGCTTACGGGCATGAGGACTCAGGCTGTCCGCCCGAGGGGCAAGTTGTACCGTGTAGGCGTTTTTCTCCAAAAAGTAAACCTTTCTCTATCCCGTGGTCTTTGGTAGTTGGTACCATGGGGGATTGTTCCCGCATGTCCTCTGGGGGGGTTTGTGATGAGTAGATAACAGGGACCCAGGTGGCCGGCACAGGACACCTTCGTGATGCTGACATGTCATTATGTGCTCGCCTCCTTCCTGCCTTAGAGAGAGGCCCCCATGGCCCTTCTGGGAGGTGAGCCAGCGGCCATGTGAAGGTGGCTGCTGTGCGAGGTGATGCTGGTTTCGGCCCCTGAGACTGATGCAGAGGGATGGAGTTTTAAACGAGACGATGTTATCCCTCTGAAAAAGGGGCTTTCGCTGTGGCAGCTGTGAGCATCAACAGGACACCTGCGAGGCATCCTTCCCCTGGGCGCCCAGCTCCTTGACGTCCACACAGCGCTCCCATGGCATCTGTCTTAGACACTTTCCAGGTGACGCCTGACAACTGACTGCTGCAGTTTCTGGCTGCAGTCAGGTTTTTCATACGGCGGTTCCCTCGTGGATGAAGTTCGCGAGGTGTGAGCCTGCGTTACCGTGTTGGGTCCTCGTGCTCTCTGCCCTCAATTCCACATAGCAGGTCTGTGACCGCCCCCCCGCCCCCCCCCCCCCCCCCCCCCCCCCCCGGCAAAGGGCAGGACCCACTTAGGAGGCTGAGGTTGCCCTTGGCCGCGAGGTGGCGCTGCAGTATCGCTGAAGGCGAAGCCCACGGCTCCTGGTCTCTGGGTCAGTTTTACTCCCCGGATGACGCAAGGCTTTGAGGGGAGTTTCTCCTGTGTTGAAGAGGAAATAGGAAATGGGGAAATAATGGTATCTGGAGGATGCCCATATATCTGATTGCTTTCCTCCCGTCTTGTCAGGCCAGGATCACTGTGCTACAATTTATTATTAAAGCATCCTTCCATCCTCGCCACGGGCGCCCTTTCAGTCCCATCCCCCCAAGGTGGGATGGGGTGCCTTGTGGTGCCGGAGCTTGGGTTCCCCGTCGCCTGGGAGTGACTGCCCCTTTCCTTCCCCTCCTCCCCCACGAGGCAGGTAGGGCTCAATCCTGCCCTGGAATCACCTGGGAGCCTCCACAGGCAGCATCTCCGCACCCACCAGAGGCTCTGGCTGATCCGTCTGCAGCGCGGCTTGGGCCCTGGGAGTTGTAGCCCTCCCGTGACCTAATCCTCAGAGATGGGGGGCTTTGCCATGAGGGCAGGGGTTCCGTCTGTCCTGCCTCCTGTGGGCTTCCCGGTGCCTGTACAATGTCTGGGACTGGCCAGGCACTTGACAAACACGTCCCACGAGAGGACAAAATCCAATTTTCCCAGCGATGTAAAGAAAAGGCAGGTTTTTCTAGAAAGTCTCCAGCCCCCAACCCCCCACAGACGTTCGTGGGAGCCTCTCTCTGTGTCAGCGCTTCACCACCGGATCTCGGATCTCGGCCCATCCTGGGCCCGAGGGGCGGGGGTGGGGCTGGGGCTGGGGGTGGGGCCTGGCGGGAGGGGTTGGCAGGTGTTCAGGGTAGATTCTTCAGGATAAATGGTCCTGGGGGAGGCTGGCCTGGGAACTCCCGGGGAAGCTGCGTCAACTTTTCTCACCAGCTGGTGTATGTATGTGAGCGCGCATGCGTGCACGTGTATGCACATGCGTGTGCGCGCACACGTGTAGGTGTGCGTGCACATGTGTAGGTGCGCGAGCGCGTGTGCTTGTGGTGGAGGCACAGAGAGGTTGAGAAGCGGCGTCTGGGACAACCAGCTGTCTTGGCTGTGACCGTCTCCTTTCTCACCCCTCTATTTCTAGTGCCTTCTCCAGTCGACCCCCCGACCCCATCCCGGAAGAGCCCCCTTTGCCCAGAGGGGCAAACGGGGGAATCCATTCTTTTTCTTTTAAAACTTATTCCCTTTTGGGGGGTCTCATGGCCAAATTTAGGACAATTTGAGCATCAACAATGATTTGTAAGGTTTTGAACAAAAAGGAGAAAACAGGACGTGAAAGGCAGGGAGAGAACTATTCCTTTAGAGGAATCCCACTCATAAACGTGGGAGGAATGAGAGAAGCCCCGCTGCGCGACCCCACGGGACCCCCAGCGGGGTGTACGTCACTGGTGGTGAGCTCTTTGGGGAACAGGCTACTGTCACGGGCCCCTGAACCTCTGCCGAGGGTGTCATGAGCAGATGAGGAAACCGAGAGACTTTTACAGTCCAGGGATCCTCTCAGCTGAAGGCCCCGACTTGTCACCTGGTGGATGCGATGCGACAGGAAAGACACAGAGCATTGGTGCCCTCGGTGATACCGAATCTAGCCCTGCCCCTAGAGCCACCACTCAGCCGATGGGAAACACGGGCACAGAAGAACAATGGAGCAGCACCGTGGGGGGCAGTCGACAAGCCCCACACACGCCAACCATCCTACAAGGTACCGTCTGGTCTCTGGTGAAAGTCAATGTTGGGACAAAATAAGATGATGAGGGACCGATGAGAACCAACTAACTGCAACCCTGAGTTTGGACTGGAGCCTGAAAAACAAGAAAGACAACTAAGATTTTCTTGCCATATTTGGGATTTTTTTTGGAGTATGAACTAAAAACTAGATCGTATTATGGATTTATTACGAAATGTTTTAGGCATGATAATAATTGTGTGGTCAGGCAGGAGATTGTTCTCAATTTGAGGAGAAAGATGCTGAAGTCTCTTGGGGACACTGGATATCCCCAACTTACATCCCAACGGGAGAGAGAGGGAAGGGGGGAGGGGGGCGAAGGCAACTGCCGTGATTATCTTGGAATCGAAGTGGGAGGTATGCGGATGTCACTGCAATATTTTTTGAACTTCCTGGTATGTTTGAAAACGTTCATAAGAAGTTGTAGGAGACATAAAATCTTCCACCTCTGTGCTTCTGGGCTCAGAAGATGTGTTAGTTTCCCGGGGCTGCCCTGACAGGGTACCACGGTCCCAGTGGCTGGAACCTGGGGCCTCTGCCACACTGATGACTCCACGCCTGCATCACGCAGGGCTGCAAACTCTTGTTTAAAGCGTTCAGCTGAGTGGCGTTCAGCACCTCCACCACCTCGGTCCATTCCCCAGACACGTTCATCCCCCAGAAGGAAACCTGGTACCCCTGGAGCGGCCCCCCCGCGCCGGCAAGCCCCCACCTGCTCTCTGTCTCCATGGATTTGCCTTGTCTGGACCTTGCGGAGAAATGGAATCTTACACTGTGGAACCTTACGTGTCTGGCTTCTTCTACTTTGCATCGCGTTTTCAAGATTCACCCACGTGGGAGCATGTGGGCAAACTTTGTTCCTTTTCATGGCCCAACAAGAGCCCATTGTAAGGACAGACCACGTGTAGTCTATCCATTCGTCTACCCATGGGTATTTTCTCCCTTTTTGGATGTTGAGAATTGTGCTGCTGTGAACGTTGCTGTGCACGTATTTGTTTGGGCACCTGTTCTCAGTTCTTTGGGGTGTGTGCCAGGAGTGGGGGTAACTCACTCTTCCTTCCTTCCTTCCTTCCTTCCTTCCTTCCTTCCTTCCTTCCTTCCTTCCTTCCTTCCTTCCCTCTCTCTCTCTTTCTTTCTTTCTTCCTGTCTGTCTTTCTGTCTTTCTTTCTTTCTCTCTTTTTAGGGCTGCACCTGCAGCATATGGAAGGCCAGGGGTCCAATCAGAACTGCAGATGCAGGCCTACGCCACAGCCACATCAACGAGGGATCCAAGCTGCATCTTTGACCTACAGTGCAGCTCATGGCACTGCCAGATCCTTAACCCACTGAGGCCAGGGATCGAACCTGAGTCCTCAGGGAGAATAGTTGGGTTCTTAACCCACTGAACCACAAGGGCACCTCCTCGATGTTTTGTTTTCAAAGAGCCACCAAACTGCTCTCCTGGGCTCTCCACTCCTCTAGGCCTGGCTCAGCACTTGCCCCCTTGGGAACAGGCCCTGCCCCTCTTCTGTCCCCAATTGCACTATCCCCCCCTGGCGGCGGCGGTGGGGGGGGGTCTCAGTGCAGCAGGAGCTCTCCTGGGAGCAGACTGGACTTCTGCCCCTGACCCACTTCCAGCCTCCCTGTGGCTGGGAAGCCCCGCCTGGGTGGTCTGGGCTAGTTCAGCCTCCTCCAGCTGGCCACCCGCCTTCTGGATTTGGAGAGGGGACACTGGGGTCTGGGGTCCTTCGGGACTTGTGTCCTGAGCCCTCCTGAGTGTGGACGGACAGAGGGAGTCCTGGAGTCAGGGCAGGAGACCCAGCAGAAAGAGGCCTGACAGGCACTGAGCTCTGGGCTCAGAAGCAACTGGTTAAACCTGGCCACCCCCCACCCCAGCACTGGACGCGGGGGGCGGGGGTGCCCTGGGGAAGGGGGTTTTCATTCATGAAGCATCCACACGTGTCGGCTGGCGTGCAGGTGCTGGGCCAACCTGAGCTCAGGAATGACTCGGATATCACAACCCTCAATTCCGGGGCTCAGAGAAGTTAGGGGCTGGGCACAGTTGCCCAGTTAGTGGCGAGTGTTCCCAGCACCAAAGCGAGTTACATCTGAGGCTGGACCCAGAGACAGGCCCGAGGGATTTGAAACAGGCAGCAAAGGGATGCAACGTGGGCGGGAAATACTTGAACCTAGAGTATTGGAAACAAGCAACCCATGCTTTTTTTTTCTCCTCCGAGGACCAACAGGGGGGCAAAAGGACTAGGACAGAGAGAGGGACAGGTCAGGCTGAGGGGCTGTGCTGCCCTCCTCTGGGGCCTCATGCACAGCGGCCTTGTGCAGTGCCCAGCCTCGGCAGCCATTCAGGGCAGCTTGGGGGAGGGTTGGTACAGGCTGCAGATGACCCAGCATGTCCCGGTCCCCCTAACTCTGTGCTGGGTGCCCCTGGTCAAGTCCCGGCACCTCTGGGTGCTGGGCTCTGAGAGTCTTGCTGGGCTAAGGTCCCAGGAAGGAAAGCACCTCCCACTTTGTCACCACACAGACGCACGTGGAGAAGGCCAGCTGCTTTTATTAGGACTGAAGGGACAGTAGCCTGTGGAGGAGGGGCGGCTCCGGGAGCTCCCCCTGGATGAGCAGGCTGTCAGCCCCTGTGAGCGGGCTCAGCGCCTCCTCCCAGAGGCAAGCAGGCTGGCAGATGTCCGAGGCCAGGCTTCCGTCCATCCCCCAGCACGGCTCTCCTCCGGCCGAAGCGGCCCACAGGCCGGATCCCGCGGCCCGTGTACCAGGCAGGATTGATGTCTGGCGCTGGGAGGGGTGAGCACAGAGCATGAATGCACTTGCCCCGGGCTGTGCTGCTGTGGGCACTGCCCAGAGGCCCAGGCCATGCTGGGACCCCCCTGCACTGTGGGGGCAGCCGGGGGGGGGCCCTGGCCAGGCCATTTCTGGGTGGTAGGGTGTCTCCAGGAGACGGGAATTCAAACTCACCCGGGATGAATTCCCCTCCCCTTCCTGTCCCCCCAGCCCCTTCTCACAGGCAAAGCGGCCTTAGCCCCTGGCTGTCCTGGTGAGAAACAAACCCTCCGCCGCGTGCAGGGCAGGGCATGTTGGGGAGAGGTTGAGGAACAGAAGGCCAAACCTCCGGCTCTGGGGCACTTAGCGAGGACATTGCCCCAGCTCGGGAGGGGGCCAGGCCCCACCTGGGACCCCGGGGGTGGAGAGGTGGGGGGTGGGCGGGGGTCTGGCACTCACTGCGGATCTCCATGGAGTGCTGGTGGGCTCGGTTCGCAGCGCCCCGCAGGGCCAGGCCCAGCAGCAGCAGGCCCAGGAGCCAGGTCCCCGACGCCTTCATCCCCTGGTTCCTCGCTCGAGGTGGGATCCCAGACAGGCAGGTGCACCTGGGGCAGAAGGGACGTCGCCCGCATGAGGGTGCGTGTGCGCAGAGCTGGGAGCTGCAGACGATGCAGGCGCAGTGCGTGTGTCAGGGGGATGTGCACGTATGCATGTGCACTTGAGAGTGTGTATGCACACACGTGTGCAACAGGGCGTGTGTCTGTGTAGGTGAGAGGGTGTGCATGTGTTTACACACAAGTGCAGGCAGTGTGCTGGCCGGGCTGGGCTGGGAGTGAGGATCTGCTCCCCGGGCCCCATCCCCTCTCTCCTTTGCAGCGAGCATTAAATGAGGTGACCGCACGTGCCAGCCTCAGCCGGGTTCAGTCCTGTGGGCATGAACCCAATATCATCAGAAGTCACCCGGGAGGTCTATGAGCGTGGGTGTGGAGCGCTGGCTGTCTTGGGGCTGCCCCCGTCTGTCTGTCTGTGTCTGTGTGAGTGCGGGAGGCCCCTGCACCGCTGTGTGTGTGCATCCAGTCCTCAGCGGGGGGTGGGGGGGCAGAGGCGAGCAGGCTGGGCAGGACCCCCTGGAGGAGCCCAGGGTTGCTGCAGAGATGGAGACAGGCAGGGGGTGGGGGTGCTGGGGATGCTGAGCCTGGACCCCGGTGCGGGGCTCTTTTCCTCACTCGGCCGGGCTCCATCCTGCCCTGTGCCTGCTGGAGAAGGTCAGCCGACAGCAGGGCGCTTTGTCCTTACCTAGAGCACTCACCCTCCCCATGAGCCCAGATCCAAGTCACTGAGTCTCCAAGATCAACCTGCAGCAGGTGGACCTGCCCCCACCCAGTCCCGCTGGCGGGGAGAGGAGGCTGCGGTCCGTGGAGGCACCCAGAGAACCCACTCCTCACCCTGCTGGGGCCGAGCATCCGTTCTGCAGACTTGGCAACTCCTCCTGTAGGGGCCCCACCCTTGGCACTTCAGGAACCATCGGAAGATGCCAGAGAGTCTGCCTCCTTCGGGGAGGGCCTCTCTGCCGACCTTGGCTCTCCAGCCTCCCTGAGCCCCGCACGGAAAGTGGTCTCCATCTGAGAGATTTAAAAGACCCACCCCTCTCCTTTTTAGGGGCATGCTGGGGTGTCACACGCAGTGGCAGGGGTCTCCACCTTGGAGGAAATGGAGGTGCCATCTTTGAAACAGAGTGATGAAGAGATGCACGCCGTTGGGGGCCCAGCTGATTGCTCCTCCCCCTGGGCTGGAACCCCTGCTGGGTGGAGGGGATCTCAGGAGACCCCGGAGGTGTAGGCATCTGGTTCCTTATCCAGGACCTTCCTCCAGCTCCAGACAGCGGGAGGTTTGCTGTCCTGGGGGGGTTCCCAGTCTGCATTCCTAGTGGGGTGGCCTGGACAGCTTGACCCTCTGTCTCCTCCGTAGACAGTCCTGTGCCCCGGGGCCAGCAGGCAGGGGTGGCCCTCAGACGCACAGTGGGTGAGCTGGCTGCCCCTTCTGTCCACCCCCCACCCCCTGCCGTGCTGGTTCTGGCTGCCAGGACAGGGGGGAATGTTTGTGGGGGTGGGGGGTTGGGGGCGGGTGGAGGGTGGATGTCAGGGACCCTGAGCCCTCCAGCACCTGTGAGCTACTCACCGAGGTTCCCACGGGGCTGGCGAGCGCTGTGGCCGGAATGGTGACCCAGTGGGAGCCAGCTCACCGTTTTATAGCCCCAGAGGAAGGAGCCCACCCTGGCACCCACCCGTCCCTCCCCGCCCGCCTTCCTCACTGGGCAGCGTCACAAGAGAGACTTTTCCTTTTTTCTTCTATTTTTTTTTTTTCAAAATCTCTCATCAGTGATGTGATTTGGCTCTTCCTGGGTTATGTAATTTCATTGGGGCTGAGTGGTTTTAAAACACATTAGCGTCCCTCCTTCACGCTTTGGGCAGACTGCAGAGTCAGGTGCCGCTGGTCCAGGCATCACCGAGCCCTCCAGACGGCTGACACAGAGGTGACCCTGCGGCCGCTCCCCCCTCCTCCTTTAAGTCAGGGTTTCCAGTGGAAGGGAGAAGGGACAGGTCGCCCAAGCCTCTCCAGCTCTTTGAGGCCCTCGTAACCCTTCCCAGGCCTGGTCCATCGCCTACGTGGCTCTCCACAGCTGTGTTCATTACAGGCAAACCCTTTCGTCCTGTTTCCATCACTTAAAATATTTTTTCCTAAGCTTTTCCAGAGTGGATACAATTAATGCTTGAACAAGTTTATTACAATGATAAATACATATATTTCTGTTAAAAATAAATAAGAAGCTAGTTTATTTTTATTATAGAAGCAGTTTCTTTATATTTGAAAGTAATTTAGCACATACAGAAAAATGCAAAAAACATATCCATAATATCAGAGAAGCCAATCTTAGTCACCTGCCATGTATTTCCTTCTTGTGTTCTTCTCCCAAATGTTCTGGGTAGATTCACTGGACTCATGCATTTTGCTTTTTATTTTTCCAATTTTTTGTGGTCACACCTGCAGCACTTGGAAGTTCCCCAGGCCAGGGACTGAATCTGAGCCACCTTTGCAACCTACACCACAGCTGCAGCAATGCTGGATCCTTAATCCAGTGCACCTGGCTGGGGATCGAACTTGAGCCTTTGCAGTGACCCAAGCCGCTGCAGTAGGATTCTTTTTTCCTTTCTTTTTAGGGCTGCACCCACGGCATACAGAAGTTCTCAGGCTAGGGGACAAACTGGAGCCACAGCTGCTGGCCACAGCCACAGCCAGAGCAACTCGGGCCAGGGATCAAACCCACATCCTCCTGGATACACCACAATGGGAACTCCCTTCGGTAGGATTCTTAAAGCTCCGTGCCATTGCACGAACTCCCAGACCCAGGCATTTTGAATCTTCTCTTTTCAATGAACACCCATGTCCTTAAGTTCTTAAAAAATCTGTGTACTTACAGTAGCTGCCTCTTGTTGTACCACTCATCTTGCATCTGAGACCGGAACCCGTTTGTATGGTGAATAGTTACAGGTGACATCCAGGGTGAGCCGAGTGCCGTTGAGCGTGGTCTGAGGGAGCTCACTCCCAGGAGGAGCCCAGGGCCGGTCCCCTCGCAGGTGTGAGCGGCCAGGGCGGCCCTCCTCCCGCCCCTGTCAGGCTTCCAGGAAAGCTCCAGAGCAGCTCCTGGCCTCCGAAGGTCAGTCCTCCCACTGCTGCCTGTTCCTGGCGATGAAGCTTTCGTGGGTGGTGGGCTTCCCGGGAGCTGTGGGGACAGGAGGAAAGCTGATTTTAGGGCTGGCAGGGGCAGAGGAGCCTGCGGGGCGGCCAGGTGCCGCTCTGTGCTTCTGGAACTCCCCAGAGAGGCCTCGGCCGTGGACCTGAACACAGGTGCGAACAGAACACAGGTGGCCGTGAACATCCCGGAGAAGATGCGCGCACCTGGGTGAGGGGGGAAGAGGCCAGGTGGGCAGAGGAAGGATGGGAGGCGCCCAGGGAGTAGGGCCACGGAGGCCGGAGGAGGCAGGGCCCAGCAGAGGCCCAAGCCCCTGAGTCAGGGCTGGGGCGAGGGCGCCCGCCAGCAGGGCCCTTTGCCTGGTGGTCTGCGGTTACCACTCCCACCCCCACCCACTCGGCATGGGGGCCAGAGGGTCTCTGAAGCACACAATCAGCCACCTCATTTGAGATGGCTAGCCAAGGCGGGGTGCCTGCCCGGTGTTCTTTACGAGAATGCCAGGGGCCGGGTTTGGCCCGTGGGCCGCAGTCTGCTGCTCCCTCGTCTGTGTCTCTAGCTGGAACATCGTAACAGGTGTGGGCTAGGCATTCACCACACAGGGTGACCCTCAGCCCCTTGGGGAAAGACCACAGGCTGGCTTCTGGAACCGCACATACGTGGGATCTACGGACCCTGCTTGTCCCAGAGGAGGGCTTCCCAGGGCTCGGTGCAGCTCTGATTGGCCAGCACGTGGGGCACGCGTGGCCCTGCTCACTCGGTCTCATGTGTCCAGAGCCATAAGCTGTGGGCGCTGCAGGCTCTAGTCGGAATCAGGGCTGGAGAGGCCGTGGGCACCTCCTGAACAGTGCGATGTGCAGCTCCCGGTCCAGACAGAAGCTCAGAGAGGTCACTGGTGCGTGGCCCCCCTCCATCCTGGGGAGAAGGCTCCCTGGGAGCCGGGCTGCTGTGGGCCGATGCTGTTCCTGCCCTTGGGGAGCCAGGCGGGGGGGCCCCTGACCTCGGTGCAGTGAGGACCCGCTCTCCGGGATGAAGCTAGAAGATTCTTTTTTTTCTTTTTAGGGCCGTACCTACCCCACAGCTCACAGCAACCCTGGATCCTTAACACACTGAGAGGGGCCAGGGATTGAACCTACGTCCTCATGGAAACGAGTCAGATTCCTAACCCACTGAGCCACAGGGGGCACTCCGAACCTCGCCGTTTTGAGATCTCTGCATGTTTATAGTTTGCCAGGCACGCAGCGGGCACTAGGAAGTAGCGTGATGATGGATGGTCTTGGTTTGGGTATTTGGACCACAATCGTGCTCCAGAGCGGGTTCAACAGTGTCCCTCCCAGATTCACGTCCACCTGGAAGCTCAGATGTGACTTTTTTTGGAAATAAGATCTCGGCAGATGGAATTTGTGAAGATGAGCTCACTCTGGAATAAAGGAGCCCTGAATGCAGTCACTGGTGTCCTTACAAGAGGGTAGACGGGCAGAGACACGAGGAGAAAGGTGACGTGGAGATGGAGGCAGGACCGCAGGGACGCAGCCACAAGCCCAGTCATGAGGTCAAGGGCTCCAGCAGCCACCGAAGCTGGGGGAGAAGCATCAGGAAGTTTCCCCCTTGGAGCCTCCGGAAGGAACCAAGCCTGCTGACACCTTGATTTGGGGCTTCTGTCCTCCTGAAAGGTGAGAGAATGCATTTGGGTCTTTCTAAGCCACCTTGCCTGTCGTCCTTTGTCAGGACAGCCCAGGGAAAATAAGCGACACTCCATAAGTGTGTCTGAGTGACTGGTGACCCATTTCTTTCTGGCTCTTGTTCCTAGAAAAAAACTAGAGTCTGTGGTTTTGGTCCTTGTGTTTCTTAAACATGGGATTCTCCTGGACTCCTGGAAACACACAATCGGACAGAAAGGGAGCCTGGGGAATTGCCCGAGTTGTAGCTGCTGATCGATCGGCCGTAGTGAGCGGAATCTTCAGTTCCCTGCAAAGCTCTTGCTGATGTAGAGGGTGTCTGCGGATGTAGATGGCATCTGAAAATCCAGATTCTCGGGAAAATGTTGCAGCCCTCGTCTGCAGGTTAGAAAGCTGGGGTTGAAGCCAGAGACCTGAGTGAGATGGAGTTGCAGTGAGAGGCAGATGGGCAGTGGCGGGGTCTCTTCCTGCCTTAAGAGGCAGCGGCTCCGGGAACCTAGCCCTGCCCTCGGGACCCAAAGCAGGGGTGTCTCCAGGCCAAGATCGTGGCTCCCGTCCAGCTGGTTTTGAAGCTTCAGATGCAATGATTTGAGAGACTTTGGATGAGGCTTTTACTATGTGGGAGCTGTGTGCTAATCAGAGTTCTGCTGAGAAACAGGACCAAGAGGGTGTGTGTGTGTTCAGGAGAAGAGAGGGGGAGAGAGAGGCATTTTATGGAATTGGCTCATGCGACTTTGGGCCTAGTAAGTCTGAAATCTTCGGGCAGCCAGTAGGCTGGAGACCAGGGAAGAGCCGATCTTGCAGCTCGAGTCTGCAGGCCCTCTGGAGGCAGAATTCCCTTTCCTGGGGAACTTCAGTCTTTTTCCTCATTAAGGGCTTCCACTGATTAGACCAGGCCCACCTTTAATCTCACCCAAAAATCACCTTCACAGCAACCTCTAGACTGGTGTTGGACCAAACCCTGGGCACCATAGGCAAGCCACATTGACACATAAAATTAACCAGGGATGTAGCAAAGCATCACTTTCTCCAGTGTGACAATTTCCTTGGGATTCTGAGCCCAAGTGCCATCAAGCTGCAGGTATAGAAGGACTTTGAGGCTGGCTTGTTTATTTATCTCTGGGCAGACTTTGCTGTAGACGTTTTCAGGGGAATCAGGGCAATGGAAGAGCATAAAACACTCTTTCCTTGGCTGGCTTTTTCCTGAGACGCTAGAGCTGTGACAGAATTTCCGGAATGGGCTTCACCTACTTACCAGTAAATCAACTCACAGAAGTTTTACCTAAAAGCTCAAATATGAATGGATGTCTGGGGGAAGAAACTTGAGAGAGGATTCTTTTTCTTTTGCTTATCATATTCTCTTTCTCTCTCTTGCTCTTTTTTTTTTTGGTTGTGCCTGTAGCATGTTCCAGGGCTGGGGATCGCATCTGTGCCATGGCAGCTTCCTGAGCTGCTGCAGTGACAACCCCGGATCCTTAACCCACTGCACCGCAAAGGAACTCTGCTTTTGCTTATCTTCTTTTCTTAGCTTATCTATCTTTTCTGTTTTCTTCCCAATAAAGTGTAAATGTACCTCATATGTCATAGCAATTCTTTATAAAAAATAGCTTTGGAGATGCAGGCACGGTGCTTAAAGATTCCTTGGCTCCAGGACTTCCCATCATGGTGCAGTGGCAACAAATCTGACTAGGAACCATGACGTTGTGGGTTTGATCCCTGGCCTCGCTCAGTGGGTTAAGGATCTGGTGTTGCTATGGCTGTGGTGCAGGCTGGCAGCCGTAGCTCCAATTGGACCCCTATTCTGGGAACCTCCATGTGGCACAGGTGTGGTGCTAAAAAAAAGATTCCTTGGCTCCAGCCATCGTGCTGAATGCTGGTTCTTGGCCCTCAGAGGGGCCCTCCCATGTGCCTTTGCGGCTGGGTCCTTAGGCCCCCAAGGAAAGCAGCTGATGAGACCTGGGAGGTCACCTGTGAAACCATACCTGGTTTCTTCTCACCTGAAACCCCTGCAGTTCTGCCCAGGAGCCATAAAGGCACAACCCCTAAGCCCAAGGGAAAGCCTGGATTGGGGGTGAAAGACTGGGATGGCAAATGACTGTCCTCCCAAGTGGCTGCATTGAAGAGGGTCCCCCAGGACCAAGGACCCATGGAGAGCTTGCCCAGTGATGATGCTGGGAGGAGGGCGAGGGCAGGAGGCATTTGCCATTTACTGGAGATGCTGACACGGCAGAAAAACAGCACCTCTAGCCTCTCTGCAGTCCTGAGGTGGAATCTGGCCTCTGGTGGACCAGCTTGGGTGAGTCTCGTGACCTCTGTGGCATTTCCACTTTTTTACTCAGCAGAGGAGCCCACTTCCGGCTGGGCTGCTGGGTGGACCAGTGACAATGACTCTTTACTGGCCTGGGACCCAAATATGGTCACGTCTCCCATTCTCCTGATTCATCTTCTGTGTGCCCCCCAGGGGTCACCATCAGGACCTCATCCCAGGAAGAACAGGTGCCCCGGGGCTCCGTCAGCCGAAGAGGTCAGCACTGCTTCTGAGGGCCAGGTGGGAGGGTGCCCATCTGTGGCTGCCGCCACCCATGTCCCCGCTGAGAACCCTCAGTCCGGTGGCTGCGTGGCAGGTGGTGCCAGGCTGCTGTGGTCCCCCGCGTGCAGGGCTGCCTGGTGGTCGGGCTCCTGTAACCACTCCGCGAGGTCACACACACAGCTCCTGTTCCTGCAGCATTGCCCTGGGTCCGGGAGCAGGGCCGCTCGCTGCCCCGGCACAGGTGTGCCTCCTTCCAGCCTGCTTCCCTAAACTGGTGCTGTGGGTGGTTCACTTGCACAGACTGGGGCCTCTGGCCTCTAGTGGGTGCACCTGCTACTGGGAAAAGGAAGAAAAGGACTCAGGGAGCTTTCCAGGAAGGTGGGGCTGGGGGATGAGGTGCAGCATGTGGTGGCCCCGGGATGGAATGGGGGGAGAGCCGGTGACCCTCCTGATGCCCCAGGCAGAGAGAGCAGCCAGCCCTCCCAGGGGACACGAGTCCACAGGTCACAACGGTCTCAAGAAAACAATAGCACACTGACCCCACGTTACCCTGGAAACAGAAGGCCAGCTGCCATGTGACACATGACAGGACTCAAATAAACACGCTGAGGGGGGGAGAAGGCATGAGCATGTAAAGCAGACCTGGAGTCCCAGAAATAACCAAGGGGCAGCTTTGGCATAAAAATACACTCCAAAGGAGTTCCCATCGTGGCTCAGTGGTTAATGAACCCGACTAGTATCCATGAGGTTGCGGGTTTGATCCCTGGCCTTGCTCAGTGGGTTAAGGATCCTGCCTTGCTGTGGCTGTGGTGTAGGCCAGCAGTTGCAGCTCTGATTGGACCCCTACCTGGGACCCTCCATATATCATGGGTGCAGCCCTGGAAAAAAACCCAAAGACCAAAAACAATAACAACAACAACAACAACAACAACAACAAAAACAAAACCAACAAAAAACTCTCCCCACACTCCAAGGAAGGAACCCAGCCGCTGAGGGGGGGGATGGTGGGAGGTGTGGAGTGGTGCCAACGAGGGAGGCAGGGCAGCCTGGTTTCCCCAACAGGACGTGGCGTGAAGGAAAGGGTAAAAGAAGACCCTGAGCCTTGGACGGAGCCCTGGGGAGGACAGAGTTGGTCTCAGTGGGCACAGCAGGGTTTGGGGGTAAGACTGCATGGGCTGGGCTGACTTGGAGATGCAGGAGGAGGGGGTCTGTGGTGGGGACTCGGGGTGTCTGGGCTGCAATCCAGTGACAGGAGCCTAAAGCCGTGGGGCCTGATGAGGACGAAAAGGAGGCCAGACATCAAGGGGCTGGAGGGGCCGAGGAGCCGGCACAGGAGACTGGACGGAGGACTCACACCCCGCCACCCTGGCCACTGCCCACGAGATGAGCACAGATGCCCAGGCCCTGCACGTGGTCAGGTGACTCTGCTGAGTGAATGAATGAGTGTGTATGACGCTGACCCTATCGGAGCCCCTGCGAGGCCGTTCTCAAAGAGGGGACCAGGTGCTTCTGGGGTGGAGGGTCTCTGAACTCGGGTCAGCAAGGAAGCTCAATGCCCACTAAGGCTCTGGGGCAGAGGACCCGCTGTTCCTGTTACACCCACATCCAAGGGCGTGCACAGGCCAGCAGACTCCTCCTCGATGCCGGGAACTCACGTGGACTTCACGTTCTGAACAAGGAGAGGTTACGCCAAAAAGACGGACACTTAACAGGAAGCTTGTCATCGTTTTAGGCGTAGAATTAGGAGCTGCGTGTGTCAACCGGCTTTCATTCTAAGCAGCATCAGATCCACCTTTTCCGCCAATCCCAGCACAACCTGAAGCCCGGGCATTCGGATCAACTCTGATGCTGCTTTTTTTGCTTTTTAGGGCTGCGCCCGCGGCATATGAGGTTCCCAGGTGATGGGTCCAATCGGAGCTGCAGCTGCCAACCTACATCACAGCCACAGCAACACGGGATCTGAGCCGCATCTGCGAACTTCACCACAGCTCATGGCAACACCGGATCCTTAACCCACTGAGCAAGGCAGGGATTGAACCCTCGTCCTCATGGATACTAGTCGGGTTCGTTAGCACTGAGCCACGATGGAAACTCCAGGATGCTGTGTTCTGAGCAGTGCCCTGGAGCCACCAGGGGCCAGCCGGCCAACGACGACGTGATCTCTGCAGTGACCGTGACCTCACGGGCTTAGTGTGAAAGGAGCTCAGGTGGGTGGGTTGTGTCCCCAGTCGGCTCGGAAGAAGGTCTGGCATAAAAGGCTCTCGGGCATCCTTTATTCACCCCCGTCTGTCGGTTACCGTTTCATTTGGACACAGACACCGAGCCATTTGAGAGAAAGGTTAAAACTGACCCAAAGGCACTCTGGAACGTGTTAGAGCATCATCAGGTGGCTTCTAGCTCCAGGGGAGGCTCACGCTCAGGGCTCAGTTCCCTGCTCTGCACAGCGGGCTGTTCTGAGGATGAAGCTGGCCCCTGAGAGGCACAGAGCCACGCTCGGGACAGGGGTGGGGAGACAGGGTCACTGAGCTCAAGGCGGCTCTGAGGGTCCCAGGGCCTCCCCTCAAGCTGGACGAGCTGCACAGACACGCAGACGTGGCCCTGAATCCCAGACTGTCCGCAGTAGAGACCCCGGAGCTGGTCCGCAGACCGGAAGCAAGTGGCAGGAAGGCAGCACTGATGGGTGTGGCCCTCATCCCCCGGATCCCACTGTGGCGGGTGGTGGTGCCAGGCCGGACCCCGGGCTTCTGTCTGCCCACCTACAGCTCCGCCGACTGCACCTGCCTCTGGGCTCTGAATGGGTGCTCACTCGCTCCCACTCGGGGGCTCTGTCCTTGACCTCAGCGTCATGCCTCCCGCCTGTGAACCCCAGGGGAACCCGCAGACCAGGTGTGTGTGTAAGGGGCCAGGGGTCTACCCCACCCTCTTACCCCACCCTCTTATTCGGACAGACATGAGTGCAGCCACTTGTCCTGATGTCCAGCAGCAACCCCCCCAGAAGCCCCCGCCCTCCCGCCCACGCTCCAAGAGTCAGAGTCAAGAACACACAGATGGCAGGTGCAGTAACGGGTCACCCCTCTTCCCTCCACTCCTGAAAGCAAGACGAGCGAGCCCGCAGAGAAAGGCGTAAAAGATCACACTAGCAAGGTCTTTGTGTCCTTCAAAAAGTTTAAACCATGTTGCCCTAAAAGAAAGACACATCAGCTTGGGGATTCTCATGGGTCAGAGCAGGCTGGCGGGGGTGGCCTTGGGGGCTGTCTGTGAACGTGGGTGAGGCGGTGGCGGTCTGAGAACTGCTATCAGCTGGCAGATGGGACTCCAACCTGGATGGGACCCTGTGCAGCAGCACACGCAGGGCAGGTGGCGCGGGAGATGGGACAGGCCGCTCTGTCACTCTGTCCTGTGCAGACGAACCTCTTTTTTAGGGCTGGTGGGTCATCACAGGCTTCTGCGAACACACGTGGACACATCAGCATGCACCATTACAGGGGTGCACACGCGTGCACACACATGCAGGCACACGCCCAGAAACACCCAGGCAGGCACAGAGGCAATGCACTGGTGTGTTCACAGGTAGACACAAACTTAGATTATAAGTGTGTACACAAACACACATGGGCACGTACACAGACAGACACACAAATACACGTATGTACACACACACCCCTGTTAGTCAGAGGTATCAATCAATCTCTTCTGGGTCTTTATTCAGTCTTTCTCTGCCTCCGTGTCCCCAGCTATGAACGTGGGTCAACGACTCTCATCAACTGGGTTGTAAGGACGGAAAGTATTTGACATTTTCAGCTCCGACGCACAGGAAGGTGTGTTCTAATTTGAAAGCATTTAGACTTTCAAGTTTCCATTGGCAATTTCCTCCTGTTCCTTTGCGTGGCCGCACCCACAGCGTATAGAAGTTGCTGGGCTGGGGACTGAACTCTCCCCTTCACAGGGACCTAAGCTGCTGCCATTGACTTCTTAACCCTCTGTGCCACAACGGGAACTCCAGCACCTTCTAATTAATTTCCATTGGCCTCCTGCCTGCTGGACCCGTTCTGGTCAAGGTCCAGGTGGCCTCTTTTGGGCTCAGGCAGGCCTGGCAGGGCACCTCTGCCGTCTGTCATTCCCCTTCAAATGTGTCCCCTCGTCCGGGGTGGCCTAAAGCTGGCTGAATCAGCCACGTGTGCCACCCCCCTGCCTGCCAACATAAGGCTCGTACACAATCATAGAGGCTGAAATCCCATTTGAAAGTGGAGCTCCTGGAAGAACAGAGCTGTCTCCCCATCTCCCTGAACAGCCAAGCCGATGGCTCAGACTCCTATAACTGGTGTGAAGTCAGATTCCCTGCTGGGTGGTGGCAGCTGGCAGGTGGATGTGGCTGTGGACAGCTGTGGGCCTCGAGGGTGTCTGGACCTCTGGACCCCGACTGTGGTCACTGAGTCCTCATGCCCACCCATGTGAAGTGGGCATGACTGCGTGGTCCTAGGGCTCAGCTGTCTCGAGCTGTCACAGCGCCCTGTTTGTGAAGCGCTGCTATGGCTCCAGGCAGGGGGCACCTGCATCAGAAAAGCCAGCGCTCCCCCAGGCTTTCCTGTGGCTGGAACCACCAGGTCTGTAAGATCAAGGCCACGGCCCCTCCTGGCCAGCCTGATACTCCTCGGGCTTTGGTAGGAAGTGCAAGCTCCTTCTGCAGGGAGCCCCACCCACGGAAGTCGGGGGACAGCCTTGACCCTGGCAGCTGCACAGGTGGCTCACTGGAACGATGTTACAGACTTGGGGGGGGAGGCAGTGGGGCTCCCTGCCTCATGGGCTGTCCCCGTCCCCAAGCCGAGACCCACCCAGGGCAAGCAGCCCATCCCCAGGAAACTCTGGTACCTTTAAGGAATGCTTTCGATTTTCCTTTACAGCTTTTGCTGATGTGACTTCTCATCAGTTTATCCCAATCCTTTATCTGAAGATGTGTTATCAACAGGTCGATCTGACAGCGCACAGAACTGTAAAGCCGCCTCGGTAAATAGAAAACTTACCGCAAAGCTGTGGCTGGCGGCTGCCTTCCTGCCGTTGGGGTTCCTCTGAGTCAGCGACCCCCGGTACACAGATTCCCGGGGGAAGGGGTCACCCTCCTTGTCTTTGGGGGAAAGGCAGGGAGGTTGCTTGTTAATCACAAACCTACAAACAATTGTCTTTGCCTCCTAAGAAATTTTAAAAGGCGCGTAGAGATCAACACGTCTTTTCTCTTTTGGGAAAGCCCGTCTGTCCCTGGGAGAAGACATAAATCCAGTGCAGGGGAAAGGCCCCCAGGCGGGCGAGCGGAGGTGGGTGGGGGTCCCGCAGGTGGCAAACGAGAACGTCTGGAAGCCGGACACAGCAACCCCACTTCCTTCTGTAGGCACTTGGGAGCCAAGGGCTGTTTGTGAGCAGGGGAGGACATCAGAGACCCCCTTGTGGGACCAGGGAGGTGGGGGAGCTGGGAGGACGGGGTGGCAAGGGTTCCGCTCAGACACAGGCTAACAGGAGGCATGACAAGGGCCCGCCCGCAAGGGCTCAGCAGTGGGGGACCGGGTCGGGAACTGGGGCAGGAGCTGTGGTCGGGCTGCGAGGTGAGTGATGGACCAGCATCCAAGATTCCCCAGAGCCCCGCCTGGCGCTGCGCAGACGACCAGGCCTTACAGCCCTTTGGCCAAGCTGATGTCCTTGCCACCAGCAGGACATCAGGGAGGCTAATCACGCTCTGGGCCCCGTGTAAGGCCAGGAGCTGTGCGCTGCATCAGACGGTTTACAACGCAGGACACAGAAACCACCACCTCCACCTGTACAGGCGTAAAGCCGCAAATCCAGGTACCCCGACACCAACGCGCAGGGACGGTCCCTGAAGGTGGTTGGAAGCATCGGAGTGCCCTTCGGGCATCAAGGGTGTGAGATGCTGGGTCCCACGGTTACACAGAAATACAGGGCCCTGATCATTTTCACGCCCCTGAGTTTATCTCCCAGGCCCGGGGGACGAGGGAAGCAGGTGACTCTTACCTTGGCCTTTGGAGTAATGATTGAGCTTCCCCCTCACAAGAGAGGGCACAGCCGCCGCCTGGAAGAAAGATGCCGTCCCTGGGTATCCCTGTGCTGCAGCAGTGATTAGTGGGAGCTAGGTTTGAATTGGCCATTGTTCTTCCAGACTCTGATTAATCAGGGCAGGCGTCTTCTGCTCTTTGGCAGTATTTGAACTTAAAATGCATGTTTGATAAAGTCAGCACTAAATGCCAGGATACAAAAGAGACGCTTAATTTTCGGAGAATGGCCAACTTTGGGTGGGTACGGGGGAAAGCTTAACTTTCAGCCCCATAGATCTGGGTTCTAACCCCTTCCCACTGTGATAGGGGCCCTTTGCATTCTCTCTGAACTCAGTCTCCTCCTCTGGAAAGTGGGCCAGTAGCCCCCTTTTAGGATTGAAAGGCTAATGGTACCTCATGTGTCCCAGCTCCCCATGGCTCTTGGCCCATACCTTTCCCTCCCTCTCCCTTTTCCTGCTACTTGCTTCTCTAACATGGGCTAATTCGTTCTCGGATTTGCCTCTTCAGGGGTGAAGCGGGAATGAAACAGCCTAACTGCCCTGGAAGTCTTGCCAACAGGGCCCCCTGGGACTCAGCCTGGCTCATGTCATGGGCTGTACCAGGAGGCCGGGTGCAGAAGCCTCTGGGCCTAGGCTTCCCGTGACACCTTGGGGAGCAGCACAGCCCTGAGGAGAGAGGTGGGGAGTCAGGGGGCCTGAGGCGGTCACTGTGGTTGGTGTGATCTCGGTCCAGTATGTCTACCTCCCTGAGGCTCCCTTTCCTCCTCGGGACAGCGGGGGTGCCGTCCACGCCCGCCCCCCAGGTTTCGTAAACATCAACAGGAAAGATGGAGAAAAACCCCATTTTTAACTGGGAAGAGCCACCCACTGTTGTCATGAGAAGCAGGCATGACCAGAGGTTCATTATCGGTGACAGGGGACCGCAGGCAAGACCTGGAGCACAGGCCACCCTTGGTAGGTCCCTGGGTCTGGCACCTCCGGCCACACCCTGAAACCCAGGAGATTCTGCTCCCTCCCAGACCGCCCCTCCCCCACGCTCTGCAGCTGTTAAGAGTGTCACCCTCTTCCCCGCTGCATGCTGTGGGGCTGCCGCCCACACCCCAGGTCTGTCCCTGTGCCATCTCGTGCACACTGGCTCCTGGGGTCACTCCCGGAGCCCGGACCCACAGCTCCCAGAGGAGGCCTGTCCCCAGGCCCTGGAGCTGGCTGCCCCTGTGAAGAGTCACCGGTGACGGGTGGGCATGGGGGGTACACAGCCAGCACGTGGCCCCTGTACAGGACGACCCCGTGACATGCATGTCTCCAGGGCTCTGTGTTACCCTGAGCCTGCCCCCCACCCCCCGCCGGGTCCGCCCGCCTCCTCCCCTCTGCCCACCGTCCCAGGGCCCTGCTGGGCTTTCCTGAACATTCCTGACAAACCCCCTGCAACGCTCCTTCGTCCGTGTGCACCCGGGGAGGCCAGCCTGTGAGACTTGGGTTCTTAGAGCCGGAACATTTCAGCTCCCCCACCCACAGACTCGTCATGCTTCTGGAAAAGCCGGGCCAGCCGCTCACCCTCTTCCAGCCTCTGGAGCTTGGAAGGACTCACACATACCTTGACCTCATCTGAAGGGAGTGCACTTGAGTCCTCAGCAGTTCTGCCGTACTTCCCCACAAGCCGCGGAAGAAAGATCTGGAGAACAAGGAAGAAGCCTGTGCATTATCGCTGCTCATTTGACCTCTGGACACAGACACAAGGGTGGAGGGTCTCTTTCAGCCTCAGGCTGGAGCGTGGAGAGGGCGGTCAGCCCCCTGGAACCCACCACTCGGTGCTCTGTGACAAGCGCTGCCGGGCTTAGCAAATTAAAACACAGGGAGTTCCCGTGGTGGCTCATTGGTAAGGAACCTGACTAGAAACCATGAGGATGCGGGTTTGATCCCTGGCCTCGATCCGTGGGTTACGGATCTGGCATTGCTGTGGCTGTGGTGTAGGTCGCAGATGTGGCTTGGATCTCGCATTGCTGTGGCTGTGGTGTAGGCTGGCGGCTGCAGCTCCGATGTGACCCCTGGCCTGGGAACCTCCACATGCCACAGGTGTGACCCTAAAAAGCAAAAAATTAAAAAATTAAAATACAGAACTCCAGTTAGCTTTAAATTTCAGATCAACAACGAAGAAACACTTTGGTATATGTACCAAATAGCACACGGGATATACTTAAGCTAGAAAACGAGTGATCTGAAATTCAGGTCTGACTGGGCGTCCGGTGTCTGACCAGCAGCCCCATCCAGGATGCAGCTGGGAGCCCCAGTCATTCTTCTGCTGTATTTCCTCTCGTTGAGACCTGTCTGGAGACTCCTGACTTGAACCCGGGAGAAGGATGCTGGTCCCGGGGCTGCTCTGTGGCCGGGAAGGCCCCTCCCACACCCGTCCACCCGCTTCCCCTCGTCACATCTGCCGGGAGGTGCCGCTGTGTTAAGCCCTCAGCACCAGGTGTTGTTCAGCTCCTTCTGGTCTTTAAACTGTGTGTGCGTGTGTGTGCGTGTGTGTGTGTGTGTGTACACGCAGGTGGGCGTGTTTCCAGTTCTCACGTAGGAGCTGAGGGTCTCCCCAAAAAGGACCTGCTTCAGTTAGAAACGACAGGAAGGGATGAAAAGGAGCCCTCGGTGACAGGGAAGGAGGCTGCAGCGAGGAGGAGGAGGAGGCGGCGGCGGCGGCGGCCGGTCTCTCCAGCACGACCCCCGGGGGCCCGCGGCCCCTCCACTCACCGGGAGGTTGGACTTCCTGCGGGCCTTTCCCGAGGGCCTCACTGTGAGCCCCGCCGCCTGCAAGGCTGCGATCCTGGACTCGATATCAGAAACCTGGGGAAGGACAGACAGACAGACAAACGTTACTCTGATGTCCCTTCTCCAGGTCTCAGAACAGGAAGAGTGGCGGCCCCCCTTCGCGGATGTCATCACGCGACCCCTAACTCAGGTGTCCCAACCAGGGGCACCTCCTGGGGCTCCGCATGCAGTCACCTCCAAGGTTGTCCAGAGGGTCGCCCCCAGGTGGGAGGAGAGGGGCCCGTTGGTGACAGATGGAGGGAGGGGAGTGATGGGGGGAGAGGTGGAGGAGGAAGCTCTGGAAATAGGAACAGGCCCCATTCAGATCCATTCAGATCCCCAGGGGCCCCCAAATCCTCCCCTGTGGTCCCCGGGGCTCTCTGGAACCTCTCACCCATTCCCTCTCCCTCCGTCTGATCCAGCATCAGGGTTTCACTGCTGCTCTCTGAACAGACCACACCTGATAACACCCCAGGGCCTTTGCACCTGCTGCCCTCTCTTCATGAACCCTGCTCACTGATTTGTTGTCTCTCTCCTCCCGCTACAAACATAAGCGCAGTGGAGGCATGGGCTCTCAGTCTAAGACGCTCCCACAGCTGCAACTTCTGCGCCCGAATCAGTGCCTGCCACCTTCGGGCATTGAGAATTGTTGGCTCTGCAAGAGGGAATAACTGAACGCCACGCTCCCCTGCTGGTTCGCTCCTCCAGTGTGTGTGCGGCCTGGGGATGGGCAGTGGGAGCTGGATCCTCCACACTCTGGGGGGCGGACCCCTCTTCTCTGGGGCCCCCAGGGGAGGGCAGAGCAGAGTCCAGTCACCTTGACTGTCTCTGAGAGGCCCTGGCTTTGACTTCTGCACACCACCGAACCCCCGTCACCCTAAATCAAGCCCTGGACCCGAGCTCCAGCTCACAAGCTGACCCTCCGTCAGAGTCGGTCCTGAGCCCGGGTCATCCTAAAATCTAAGCCTGCTTCTGGAGAAGCTCTCCTCGTGGGACAGGGAGGGGTCCGTGTCAGCATCTTCCTTCGGTGGCTGAAAATGCTACCTGTCCCAACTTAAATGGGAAAAGGACGGGGGCGGGGGGGGTGGGAGGAGGGAGGGAGGGGGAGTCCTGCAGAGGCCCCCAAGCTCAAGCTGACAGGGGGCTCCTCTGCGTGAGCCCCTGGGGGGGGGTTGTCCTCATCTATCTGGGGGGGGCACCTGCCCCCTGGGGCTGCTCAGACTACCTCGCTCTCTGTCTGCTGCACCTCTGAAACTGTGGTGGCCACTCTGTCTTCCAGCTCCGACAGCTCCTCGTCGGTGGTCCTTTTGGGCTGCATGGGGTCCTGAGGGCCCCGGGGGTCCTTTTCCCATCTGGGTGCTTGGCCAGCAGCTGTGCTCACCTAGGAAAGGGAAGCAGTGAAAGTGACCCCCAGCAGGAGCGACCGCAGGGTCCTTACCAGCACAGGTCCCATCCTGAGGTTGCTGCTCTCTCTTAACTCCGGGGCTGCTGGACCACGGGCACCCTCTGTGGCCATTGTCCAGGGGCTTCCTGCTCCTCCGTGGTTGTGACTGGGCCCTGTTGATCCCTGGCCCTACCTCCGCCTGGGTCCTGTGGAGGCCCCCCGGGTGGCCTCACCTGTGCGGCGGGCCTGGGGAGCTCCCTGATGGGGGTGCTGCTGTCCAGATCCAGCCCTTCGTCCTGGCTCTCCTCCTCCGCGGATGAAGCCCCGCGGTCACTGACGTGGCGGGTCAACTCCTCCAGCTTCCTCTTGAGGGCCGCCTCCTCCACGTCAGCAGCCGTGGGCTCACTGCCAGCGGGACCCTGAAATGGACAAGCAGGTGGATCTCATTCAGTCGGTCACTGGGCAGAGGCAGGGCTCGGGGGCCCGGCTGGCGCTGTGATCTCCTCTGTGCCCCAGCTGAGTGTGGCCGAGGTGCCTGCTGACCGTCCCTCCTCCAGAGTCACGCTGTGCAGGCCGGGACCTTCCTGGCGATGCTGATGGCACCCGGGCTACCCGAGACACGCCATTTTGGAGCAAGACATTGGACGTTTTCGGCAGAGGAGGGCAATTCCTCCCTCCGCCCCCACATTGGGTCCCCAAGCTGTTTCCTAGGGTTCGGCACCCCAGCAGTGCCAAACCTGAGTCCAGACTTGACATTTGGCTGGGGGGCTGGTGGGCCTCAGGGCTGACAAGTCTGTTTTCTGGGTTTTTCTCTGCTCCCCTGTGTTAAGACTGAAGTACATGACGGCTGTGTGGCCTCAGCACCTGCCGAGGGCTCTGGGGTGGGTCTGAACTCGCACAAGGACGGGGACATTCAGGTCCACCATCCACGGCATGTCTTTCTGCGCCAGGCCGTGTGCCCACGGCCTCTCCCACGAGCCTCACGTCAGCTTTGCTGTGGGAAACAGACTCTCAGACTCCAGCTCGGAGCTGAATGACAAGGGTCCCTAGTGTACTTGTGACTCTTGGAAAACCACGAAGTTGTGTGAACGGCATGCTGACGTTTCCTCTGACATAGGGAGTGGTGTCCCTTCTTCTTCTTTTGTCTTTTTAGGGCTTATTGAGGTCCCCAGGCTAGGGGTCCAATCGGAGTTGTAGCTGCTGGCCTACACCACAGCCACAGCAATGTGGGATCCGAGCTGCATCTGTGACCTACACCACAGCTCACGGCAACACTGGATCCTTAACCCACTGAGCGAGGCCAGGGATCGAACCTGCATCCCCATAGAGACTAGTCAGGTTCATTACTGCTGAACCACGATGGGAAGTCCCATGCATTCCTTCTTGAATTTAGAGCCGGGGAGTCTGTCTCCCAGGATGAATTTGGACGAGGTGTATACCACGCAGAAGGTCTATTCACCTGCCTTGGCAGGTGAGGAACTCAGAGCTAAACAGAGCTTGTCTCTGGCAATCTCTTCTCCAGACTCCAGGTCTGACTCTGCTTCTTGCAACTGTTTTTCAGGGCTGTATTGTTTTGGTTCTGATTTTTAAGTCTCTCTGTCTTTTTTTTTGTTTGTTTTTGTTTTGTTTGTCTTTTTTGCTATTTCTTTGGGCCGCTCCTGCGGCATATGGAGGTTCCCAGGCTAGGGGTCGAATTGGAGCTGTAGCCACCAGCCTACGCCAGAACCACAGCAATTCGGGATCCAAGCCGCGTCTGCAACCTACACCACAGCTCACGGCAACGCCGGATCTTTAACCCACTGAGCAAGGGCAGGGACCGAACCTGCAACCTCATGGTTCCTAGTCGGATTCGTTAACCACTGAGCCACCACGGGAACTCCTCTCTGTCTTTTTTAATCTGGTTGCAGCCTGTAGGGATTTGATGTGAGCTCTCAGTTCTCAGACCAGGGAACCTGGGCCACAGCAGTGAAAGCACCAAATCCTAACCACTAGACCACCAGGGAACCCCCTTAAATATCTATTACAAATTCAGTTGGAGCTGGAGCATAACAGGAGCTGGATAAAAAGGGAACCAACAGAGAAAAACCCTCACTAGGGGCTGGGGTCCCTCACTGATTCCAGCTTTTAGTCTTCCTCTATGGGTGGGGAAAGAATATACTCCGAGCCTGCCCCCTCCATGGCCGGCCTCCCTCCGTAAGCTGCAGACCAGGGCCTGGGCAGCGGTCAGGGATGCAACCTGGGCCGCAGCAGTGAAAGCGCCAAAGCCTAACCCACTAGGTTGGGGGTCACCCATTGATGCTGCTGATGGGGGGGGGGCTTCACCAGGATGCTTCACCCACAGTGCGGGGCCAGGCAGGCCAGCTCCCACCCTGCCTACCCCCCCAGCAGAGGACAGTGCTCCTCCTCGTCTGTGAACGGGACCCCCCCCCCAAACCCCGGGCCTCACAGCTGGGGGCCGAGGGCCAGCGGAGTGAGCCGACAGGGAAGCAGCACGTTTCCTGGGGTCTTTCCTTTTTCCATTTTCCCACTAAGCTCCCAATCAAATCTCGGTGGAGGCCGCAAGAGGTGAAGAGAACCCCTAGGCTGTTTGGAGGGTGGATTCTGCTCCATCGAGGCGGAGACATCTTTCTCCGCGAGTAAATGACATCGAGAAACTTCGGAATCCTCGTTCCCTGGGAAGGTACTGTGAGGCCCATTTTCTGACACCAAGGGTTCTGGAACCCCGAGCAAAAGCTGGGAGCGGCACCCAAGCGGGGGTGGCGTTGGGGGGATGAACAAAGGTGACACATTCAGCAAGACAAGGAAGGAAGGGGCGTCTGAAGGGCCTGTGACGTGTCACTGCCGCAGGGCAGCCTTTGTCTCTGCCGATCCGATCAGCACAGGAAGGCGCGAATTGATTATGTCAGGCTGATCAAACTAACAGGCAGGAGCCCTGGGTCACCGCGGACCAGGAGGCGCGCCAGGTAATGCCCTCGAGTGACTGAAAGCACGACTCCGTCATCCCTTGAGTCACCGGGCCCTTGAGTCACCAGGGTCTATTAACTCCCAGGCCGGGATGCGAGAAAATCAATTCTTCAGTTTTCTCCCAAGCAGATGCATCTTTCCTGCCGTCATCTCGTGTGCGGCCACCTTGCTTTAAGAAGAAAATGGCCCTGGCGGTGGCGGCGAGATGCTTCTGCATTGTTCGCTGGGTAATTGGCTTGATCTTCACAGCACCGAGGGCTCGAGTGGGCGCATCTGCCCGAAGGAGGAACATAAGCCGAGAAACTGCACCTCGAGGGTTTCAGGAAGGCGCGGCCCCGGCTCTCACCTCGAGTGGCCGCTGGTAATTGAAAGCAGCCCTGGTCACGCTTCGTGGCATCTGAGAGGCAGCCATCAATACCTGGGGGAGGGCTCCACGGCCAGCCGCTGTGTCCCCGGTGAGCGTGGAACCCGGAGGGCAACCTGGGCCCAAGAGCATCACAGAGACAAGCATCCCATGAGGAGCCCTTGGAAAGTTCTCATCCTGATGGAGGAGGGGCAGGAGCTGGGGGGCAGCCTGGAGCCCCCAGAGGCCTTGGCCCAGGAGGAGAGCTGTGGGCTCAGTGCTGCTCTCCGGGCAAGGCCCTGCCGCAGGTCCCCGTGGCGTGGCCACGATAGGTTCCTGGTTTTCCATCTGGTCCTGAGGGCCGCCCAGCCCCCAGAACACCTGCCTCTCAGGTCCCACAGCCGGGTGTGCCCCTTCCTCCTGCCAAAAGCAGGTGCCGCCCTGCCCGTGCGAGCTCCGGGTGGAGGTCTGTTACACGCTACCTGGACACGCACGGATGGCCACTGACGGTGAACTCCTGGGGTTTTCAGTGTGTTTGCAGCAAAACAAAAATGTGTGATTTCTGAATGGGGTTCAGCCTTAGGCCGTGGAGAGGAATGAACTACCACAACTTGGCACTGACGAGGCTTTCGTGGGTGACCCCCAACCATGTCTGCAGCCGGAGCTCTCGGCCCCGGGGGGCTCACCGCCCACCACTCGGGGTGGGCGCGTGCCAGGGTTCCGTTTCCTGCGCCTCCTGCAACTCAGCTCCCTGGACGCCTCCGTCCCTCCTACCATGTGCTGGGCCATCTTTGGCCCCCTCTGGGCAGGCGTGACTATTTATTTATAGAAAGTCTTTGCTGAATATCCGTCACTCAGAAAGTCCTAAGCACACAAGCACAAATGCAGACACGAGCAATAGATCACGGAGGTGCATTCAGATTAACCCGACAAAGCACGGCTCTCGAGAACAAGGAGGCACACAGGGTGACTGGGTGGGTAGGCTGAACACTGGGATGTGTCTTTTTCTGAAAGTCACCAGAGTTGCTAAATTAAAAACGTGCTGAAAAGAGACAATTTAATTCTAGTCTTCACCCCACTGTCTCCTGGCCTGGGGGCCGGGGGCTCCCTGGCCTGTTGTGGTTCTGCCACCTGGGATATCTCCATCCTGGGAGGTCTCTGCTCTGGGGAGGTCTCTGTCCTGGCCACACCGGCCCCTCCACCATGGTCCCCCAGCCTCCCCAGGGGCCAAGCCAGTCACTCCTGGTCCCATCACAGGACACTTTCTTGCATGAGCACCTCCCGGCTTCCATGAAAGCAGCCTGGGTCACCTTCGCGTCACCGGCTCAGGTCCTCTCAGGGCCTCCATGCCCCGCTGTGCCCGGGGCAAAGGGTCAGTGACCTCCCTTGGAGACGGAGGTTGGAGCAGGAGGATCACAGCCCTGGGGCATGGGGTGCTTCCCGAGAAGAGAGCCAACTGGGCCTGAGGGTGCTCCCCGGAGACGGAGAGGAGGCGCAGGGTTTAAAACGCCCGGTTTCTGCCCCCTGCCCCCCTGGGATTTTAGCCTAATCAACGACTGAACAGAAAAGCCGACCCTGATGCATCGAAAAGCCACCCAAACAAAGGCTCCTTCCAGAGCTCCTGCTCCTTCCTGCTCATCATTTCTGGAGCCCGGCCCTGAAGGGACTGAGCTGAAGGGCCCCCAACCGGTTCTGGGTCAGCCCAGGCTGAGGAGCGCAGCAGATCTGCTGCTGCTGGTGGTGGGGGGATGGGGTGCGGATGGAGGGGGTGGGGGGAGCTCAGCAGAGGCCCCGCTGGGCAGCCCTGGAAAGCAGTTTGGTGGCAAAGCGGGACCACGCCCCTCCCCCAGGTGGTCCGAGAGGTCCGAAGCGGGGAGGGACCTGGGGAAGAGCAGCCGCCCAGGGCCCCCCAGAGTCACATCTTGAATTGCAGCAACCATAAGCACGCTCCCAGCTTCTGCCTCCCTGGTCTGTTTCCAGACCTTCCCACTGGGAACACACTCAACGGGGGGGTCAGTCTTTGCACCTGACACTTTGCATCTGGGCCTGGGAAGCCCCTGGCAGACCCCGCGTCATCAGTGTGCAGACGGGGCTGGGCGGCACTCCTGCAGGCTCCTGCAATGTGCGTGTGGGACCCACCTGAACGAAGCTTCGGTTCAGGACCCTCCGTCCCAAGCGGGCCCAGTGCCCTGCCCTCTGCTTCATGCCTCTAGATCCCCGGTGACAGAACAGCCCCAGTCCCACCATGAGTCAGGCCTTGTCCGGGACGCCGCTGCGTCTGCGTCAACCTCGTGGTCACGATGCTCTCGTATAAAACGTCACTGCCTTCCCCCAGCGAAGCCTACGCGCTGCATCTAAATCTCAGTCACCTGTCTGTGAACGTGGCGAAGAGAACTCACGGTCCTCCAAGAAATCCAGCCGTGAGATATTTTATAAATCAGTGTCCACAACGAGAATGGCTCTAATTTTACAGGGGTTAAGTGCTCTGAGTTGAAATTTCTCAAAACACACAGGAACCTGCTAAAGGCTTTAGACTAAGAGATCACTGCCTCTTGTATGAGACATGATACTCGATAGAATGTAAAATATATTCTTCATCCAAAGGGAGGCAGGGTCACACCTGCTACAGCGTGGAGGAACCTTAAAACATCCTACCAAGTGCGAGAAGCCAGGAACAGACGGTCACACCTGCTACAGCGTGGAGGAACCTTAAAACATCCTACCAAGTGCGAGAAGCCAGGAACAGACGGTCACACCTGCTACAGCGTGGAGGAACCTTAAAAACATCCTACCAAGTGCGAGAAGCCAGGAACAGACGGTCACACCTGCTACAGCGTGGAGGAACCTTAAAAACATCCTACCAAGTGCGAGAAGCCAGGAACAGACGGTCACACCTGCTACAGCGTGGAGGAACCTTAAAAACATCCTACCAAGTGCGAGAAGCCAGGAACAGACGGTCACACCTGCTACAGCGTGGAGGAACCTTAAAAACATCCTACCAAGTGCGAGAAGCCAGGAACAGACGGTCACACCTGCTACAGCGTGGAGGAACCTTAAAAACATCCTACCAAGTGCGAGAAGCCAGGAACAGACGGTCACACCTGCTACAGCGTGGAGGAACCTTAAAACATCCTACCAAGTGCGAGAAGCCAGGAACAGACGGTCACACCTGCTACAGCGTGGAGGAACCTTAAAACATCCTACCAAGTGCGAGAAGCCAGGAACGGACGGTCACACCTGCTACAGCGTGGAGGAACCTTAAAAACATCCTACCAAGTGCGAGAAGCCAGGAACGGACGGTCACACCTGCTACAGCGTGGAGGAACCTTAAAAACATCCTACCAAGTGCGAGAAGCCAGGAACAGACGGTCACACCTGCTACAGCGTGGAGGAACCTTAAAAACATCCTACCAAGTGCGAGAAGCCAGGAACAGACGGTCACACCTGCTACAGCGTGGAGGAACCTTAAAACATCCTACCAAGTGCGAGAAGCCAGGAACAGACGGTCACACCTGCTACAGCGTGGAGGAACCTTAAAACATCCTACCAAGTGCGAGAAGCCAGGAACAGACGGTCACACCTGCTACAGCGTGGAGGAACCTTAAAAACATCCTACCAAGTGCGAGAAGCCAGGAACAGACGGTCACACCTGCTACAGCGTGGAGGAACCTTAAAAACATCCTACCAAGTGCGAGAAGCCAGGAACAGACGGTCACACCTGCTACAGCGTGGAGGAACCTTAAAACATCCTACCAAGTGCGAGAAGCCAGGAACAGACGGTCACACCTGCTACAGCGTGGAGGAACCTTAAAACATCCTACCAAGTGCGAGAAGCCAGGAACAGACGGTCACACCTGCTACAGCGTGGAGGAACCTTAAAAACATCCTACCAAGTGCGAGAAGCCAGGAACAGACGGTCACACCTGCTACAGCGTGGAGGAACCTTAAAAACATCCTACCAAGTGCGAGAAGCCAGGAACAGACGGTCACACCTGCTACAGCGTGGAGGAACCTTAAAACATCCTACCAAGTGCGAGAAGCCAGGAACAGACGGTCACACCTGCTACAGCGTGGAGGAACCTTAAAAACATCCTACCAAGTGCGAGAAGCCAGGAACAGACGGTCACACCTGCTACAGCGTGGAGGAACCTTAAAAACATCCTACCAAGTGCGAGAAGCCAGGAACAGACGGTCACACCTGCTACAGCGTGGAGGAACCTTAAAACATCCTACCAAGTGCGAGAAGCCAGGAACAGACGGTCACACCTGCTACAGCGTGGAGGAACCTTAAAAACATCCTACCAAGTGCGAGAAGCCAGGAACAGACGGTCACACCTGCTACAGCGTGGAGGAACCTTAAAACATCCTACCAAGTGCGAGAAGCCAGGAACAGACGGTCACACCTGCTACAGCGTGGAGGAACCTTAAAACATCCTACCAAGTGCGAGAAGCCAGGAACGGACGGTCACACCTGCTACAGCGTGGAGGAACCTTAAAACATCCTACCAAGTGCGAGAAGCCAGGAACGGACGGTCACACCTGCTACAGCGTGGAGGAACCTTAAAACATCCTACCAAGTGCGAGAAGCCAGGAACAGACGGTCACACCTGCTACAGCGTGGAGGAACCTTAAAAACATCCTACCAAGTGCGAGAAGCCAGGAACAGATGGTCACACCCTGTATGATCCAGTTTATGTGAAATGCCCGGAACAGGCAAATCAACAGAGCCGGACGGCGGGCTGGTGTTGCCGGGAGCCGGACGGAGGTGGGATGCTGAGTAACTGTGGCTGGGGACCAGCATCCCTTGGCGGATGATGCTTTAGAGATGACAGAGGTGCTGTTGCACCACACTGGGAATGTACTAAACGCAACTGAACTCTTCACTTTATTTATTTACTTTTTTTTCTTTTTTGGCTGCGCCCACGGCACATGGAAGTTCCCAGGCAAGGGGCGGACTCCAAGCCACAGCTGCAACCTATGCCAGAGCTGCGGCAATGCTGGATCCTTAACTCATTGTGCCACAGTGGGAACTCCTGAACTCTTCACTTTAAAAGATTTATGGTATCTGAATTTCAGGTCAATAAAAAAATATACTTTGATGACATTGCCTATCTCTTTAAAGTAGGCTTATGCGATCTTATGGTTTTAAAACACTGAAAGGTTTAATTTCTCAGAGAGGAATGGATGTTAAGGTAAGAAGTCTCTCCCAAAGAAGCAGCTAGAAGCCTTCTTTCCCGCTACCTTACCTGGCTCTCAGAAGAGGGCCAGCTTCTCTGTCTGGAGCGGTGGGAGGTCACCCTCTGAGCCCCAACAGCTTCTTCATCTGAGGTGTCCACGTCAGCCAGATACTGTTGGGGGGGCTGCTCATTCCTGAGGCTGTTTGTCCCTTTGGAGGAAGAATGGGTCAGGATTATTTGGAGTGAGAAGCTGAAAGCGGAGTCCTGTCGTGGCCCATTGGAAACGAATCTGACTAGGAACACTGAGGTTGTGGGTTCGATCCCTGGCCTGGCTCAGTGGGTTAAGGATCCAGCGTTGCTGTGTGCTGTGGTGTAGGTCGCAGACACGGCTCGGATCCTGCATGGCTATGGCTGTGGTGGAGGCCAGCAGCTGTAGGTCCGATTCGACCCCTAGCCTGGGAACCTCCATACGCCACGGGTACAGCCCTAAAAAGACAAAAAAAAAAAAAAAAAAGCTGAAAGCATGGACGTTTTTTCCGATGAAGAAAAGAGATCAAAGAAAACGAGGACATGATGAGATTCCACAGATGTCACGGGGCTGAGGTCCCGGGACCAGGCTAAGAGCAGAGCAGAAGTGGAGTTCCCGCTGTGGCTCAGCAGTTTACAAACCTGACCAGCATCCACAAGGACACGGGTTCGATCCCTGGCCTTGCTCAGTGGGTTAAGGATCCGGCACTGCAGTGAGCTGTGGTGTAGGTCACAGATGCAGCTCGGATCCCACGTTGCTGTGGCTGTGGTGCAGACTGGCAGCTGCAGCTCTGATTTGACCCCAGTCTGGGAATTTCCATATGCCGTGGGTGTGGCCCTAAAAAGGAAAAAAAAAAAAAAAAAAAAAAGGAGCAAATGTCACATATCAGGTCCCCACACAAGGAAGCACAGAGTCCCCTGCCTGCATGTGGCAGACGTGGGTCCTGGGAAGTTCCATGAGTCGAAGTGACTTTAGGAAGCTGGTAGCTGTTCCGTGGTGGTCACGGAAGGCTGGGTTTCCTGCCGGACTAGTGCTTCAGAGACCCTGATGTGGCTTGAGATGCTTATTTTTGGGGACGTTCACCAAATGAACAGCTCCGGCTGGCCTGGAGGGCACCACACGCAGCTAGGCTGGCACGGGGAGCGGGTAGGAGCGTTTGGGGTCAACCCTCACGTGGGGAACCACCTGGACAGCAGTTATGCTCACCACTACACCCCCACATTACTGGGGGACTGCATGGGAGCAGCTACGCTCACCCCGACACCACCAACGCTACTGGGGGACTGCACAGGAGCCGGAGCCCAGGAATCAGGGTGCACGACTGTTTCTGTGCTTGATGTGTTGCCAGCTGCATGGCTCCAGCGACTCTGCTGACACCTTGAATGACTCTAGGGCTGGCCCCTGAGCTCCAGATGAGACTCTAGCCCTGCTGACACTTGATTTCAGCTTGAGAGGCTGGTGCTGAGGACACAGTGAAGCCATGCGCGTCTCCTGGCTGCCGTGAGTTCATAAATGTGGGCTGTGTTAAGCCGTTAAGTCTGTGATAGTTGTTATGCGGCAACAGCTAACAGATACAAGCATCCCACTTGGAGCCCCCGATAGTGCAACAAGCCAGGCACTAACCCCGTATGACAACAAGGCACCCGAGGCGAGGCAGTTAAGCAGGCTGATCAAGTTCACAGCACAGTCCTTTAAATCGCAGACCTTGCAGCTTGTCTGACGCATCATTAAAAGACCAACACTGCCCATCAAACTCCAACACACTCCTTTGTGGCATCCTTGTAAGATGCTCCCAATTTGAGGAGTGAGGTGACAAAACGCATCTTAGAATCCATGAAATAGGATGTTGAGTTGGTCAAAAGAGCTGGGCTTGAACCTCAGAGCTGCCCGGGCTCCTTTCTCAGCTGGTACAATCTGTGTCCGCCTCTCCCCCCCACCGCCCCCGCCACCCCATCTCCGTGCTGCGCTGGGGGCGTTACGCATCACATGTGTCCAAGCCTTGATCCTGTGACTTGGTCAATGCAGATTCATTTATTCATTGTTTACGGGGAGGCAACCCCCACCCAGTGCCTCCAGGACCCTCACAGCGTGTGGGTCATGAGATTACATTCCCTGTAATATAATGAAAAGGGCAAATGGGAAGTGAACCCACTTCTTGGCAGGCGGCCTTAACCACATTTCCCCGCAGCCACCCCACGTGGCAGTCACGTGGGAACACCTACGTGGGAGGCCTGCGCTGCTCCTGGGCTCTCATTTGCTCCTGCATAGGGAGGTCACCGGGACCCTGGGACCGGACACGGGCTCCCAGAGGGCACAGGACCAGACAGCAATTCGGGATCTCATTATAAGGCCAGTGTCTGACAACAAAATTAAACTGAGTGAATCTCAGGTCTCGGCACTTACAGGCCTCCTGATTCACGCCGGGGGTGAGGACTGGTCAGCAGGAACCTGCGCCATCGGTCCCCAGGTGCCCTTGGGGAGCCAGGTTCAGAGCGGCCCTGTCCCGTAGTCAGGACGCTCAGTTCCGGCGACCAGTGAGCCCACCATTTCAGGGAGACCTGCACGTGCCCGCCAGCTCATTGCCCCCCGTCAAAGGCAGCTGTGAGCTGAGCAGCCAGTTCAGTCGTCAGGGCTGGTGCTTCTCCTTTTTTTTTTTTTGTTTTTTTGTTGTCTTTTTAGGGCCACACCTGTGGCATACGCAAGTTCCCAGGCTAGGGGTCGAATCAAAGCTGCAGCTGCTGGTCTACACCACAACCACAGCAATGCCAGATTGGAGCCAAGTCTGTGACCTACACCACAACTTACGGCAACGCCAGAGATCCTTAACCCACTGAGCGAGGCCAGGGATCGAACCCTCATCCTCATGGATACTAGTCGGGTTTGTAAACTGCTGAACCACGACAGGAACTCCAGTGCTGGTGCTTTGAAGGTCACAGGGAGCGCCCGGCCCAGGGGGAGCAGGTGGCCGTGGCGTCTGCCTGACAAGCACAGCGAAGGAAGGGGCTCCTGGAAACCGGCCGTGTGCTGGCACCAACCAGGGTGGCAGGGCGTTTTCCAGCGTCCTTCTCCTCCACGCAGAGCGCACGTGGAAGACGGTAGCCAAGGGCACCTACCAGGAGCGGCAGCCACCCCCAGGGCCACTGAGCAGGAGTCTCCAGGCAGGCAGAGCTCGGCGAGGGCGTCCGGTCCGGCAGGCGAAAGGCCGACTGCCTGCTCCTCTGGATGCAGGCGGCGCCCTGAGGCCCTGGCATCCGCTTGGTAGGAGCTGGTTCCCTCTGCGCAGGGCTCGCCTGTGAGGGCCTGAGCACAGGGGACCCGTTGCAGGTTTTACCAGGAAGGGGCTGCTCCCTGGAAGGGGGGGGTCTCCCAGTCCACGTTTCCAGGATCCTCTGACAGACTGAACACTGGACACCTGTCTCCTGCAGCCCTTGCACCTCAATTCCCTCTAATTTCAAAGGGCTCCAGACTTGCAGCTGGAGCAGGACCTGAGCCCCAAGGACCTTTTGGGTGCTGGCTCCCAGCTCCCAGCTCCTCCCCTCCCAGGGGTCTGCGGCTCAGCCTGGGCAGGCCCAGCCCTGTCCCAGCTCTGGGCCAGCACCAGCTGAGCCCGGGGCACCCAGACGTCAGGGCCGTGGCCAAGGGGCCTGTTGCTCTGGGTTTTGAGTCCAGGCTGCACCTTGGGTGAGGGTCCTGGGACACCTACTAATATGACAGAGGTGCAGGCACACATCGGGCTCTGTCTGAGCCCTGGGTGGTGATGCTGTCCTCTGCTCTGCTCTCTTTTTCTCCCCATTTTTGGGCGCCTCTCAGCATATAGAGTTCCCGGGCCAAGGATCAGATCCAAGCCGTAGTTGCAGCCTGAGCCACAGCTGAGACAAAGCTGAATCCTTAACCCACTGTGCTGGACCTGGGATCGAACCTGCCTCCCAGAGCTCCCAAGATGTGGCTGATTCCGTTGCACCACAGTGGGAACTCCTGCCCTGCACGCTTGAGTCACGGGGGTTCTGCCTTCATCTGAGACAAGTACCCTCCCGGACCACCCCAGACCCCTGACTCATTTGCTCTGCATCCCGCTTCTCCCAGCAGCCTACCGGCTCTCTCCAGGGACTGGAGGGTGTGAGGTTTCTGGATCCTGTGCCCCCCGCCCCCGCCTGTCATCCCGCAGGGCCATCAGACTGTTTCCCGAAATGCTGTCCCCTACCGGGGGGCTGGGGGGGGGCAGAAACGAGAGCCCACTGACCTGCAGGCTGGCCGTGGCTGCTGGGACCGAGGACAGGCTCGGGGGGTGACCACAGGATGGCACGGAATCGTCAGAGTCGGCCTCGAAGTCCAAGCCGTGAACGGGGAGGAGGCGCTTCTTCTGAGCAGAACCAGACGCAGCAAAGACGAGGAGGTGGGGTCAGGCTGACAGCGAGGACCAGTGGCCCTCGCCCCGGGCAGCGGGCTGGGGCCACGGGCACGGCCACCTTCTGAGGTGGCACCAAGGGGCCACCCAGGGCCCACCCCCCATCACAGGAGCTGCATCCCCAGCTCCGCTCAGAAGAGAAGGAAAGGCCTGCACAGCCCCTGACGGGCATAAGGCTGCTCAGAGGCACAGAGCACCCGGGCCCCGGGGGCCGCAGCCTGGGGGTGGGGGGCAGGCAGGTTGCTCTGGGTGGACAGGGGCTTCTCACCTCTCACACCTTGGAACATGGGGGGGGAGCACCTGGCTGAGGGGAGAGGGAGCTCCTGAGAGCCCCAACATTTTTATTTTACTTTATTTCTGTATTAGAGTAGATTAACAATGTTGTGCCAACTTCTGCGGCACAGCGACCCAGTCATACATGTCTGTATGTTCTTTTTCTCATTTACTCTCGCATCATGGTCTATCCCCAGAGACTGGATACGGTTCCCTGTGCTGCACAGCAGGGCCTCAGGGCTTACCCGTCCTCGAGGGAACAGTTCACACCTATGGACCTCAAACTCCACCTTTAGCTGCACGCGCAGAATTTAGTTCCAAACTCCTTCCTCATATTGGTTTTGAGTCTTTAAAAGTATCATGTAGGGAATATTCCAGATGCTGGAGAGTATTCTGCATACTTAGTAAATGGCACGGATACAATTTTCTCCTAGAAGGATGGCTATGTTCCCCAGAGGCAGCCGTGCAGACCTGCCAGTGGGATCCCAGAGACCCCGACGTGTCCAAGGGCCTCCGGCTATAACATCTCCGCCCGCCCGGCCCCAGCCCTGCTCCCCTTCCGTCCTCCCGCCCAGAAACCTGGGGGGTTCCCTGGCTTGTCTTTATCGCCAAAAATACATTAAAGAACAAGCGAAAGCAGTCACAAATACCAATAAAAACAAGGCTCAGGGTTGGCTGTACACAAAACATAAAGGCTCACAGAGGAAAGCTGGAGGGGTTTGCTTTCCTGAAAGATGCGAAGCTGTCTCTGGAGGACCCCAGTGCCCTCGCGACCCTGTGACCCCAGGACTCTGGCTGGATGGGCCAGCCCGGCTGGAGGTCCAGGCAGGGTTCTCGGTGGGCTCTGCCCATCCGCAGAGTTCCCTGTGGTGAGACCGGTGCTGAAAGCTCGCTGCTGTGTGGTGCTTGGTGACCCCAGAGGCCTTGGGGCGTGGAAAAGGGAGGTGGGCCTTTGTGCTCCTGCCCTGTTAGCTAGTGGCATCGTGGGGAGCTGGAGTTTTCAAGACCTCAGGACCTGAGTCTCCAGCGTCTGGGGAGGGGGGGGCGGCTGCGAGGAGACTTACTTTGCTGCCCACAGGCTGGGCCTGGGCTGCTGTGTCCGGCCCCCCATCCTCAACCATCTGCTCACTGTCTCCGCTTCTCTCTTCAGGGCTCGGCTCAGGTGCACCTGCAATGGACACCCGTGTGACTCCACCGGGGAGAGAGAGGCTGGGGGCAAACCATTTCCCCGCTCCTCCGCCTGTTCTCCCACCGGCCAGTAGCCCGCCCACCCACCCACCCATCCTCCCTTTCTTCCACCACCCACCTATTCAACCATTCACCCATCCCCTCCTCCCATTCTCCCAACCATGCACCTAATAACCCACCCATCCACCCATCCTCCCACCCACCCATCATCCACCTGCTGTGAGACAACCAGGCGAAGCCTCTGCTGGCCTCTCAGAGACCTACTCCAGTACCAGTCAAAATTGGTCATTCTTGACCAGTTTCACCCACTGCTTCCCAGGCCATCTAAGACACCGCAGCGGTGGTGGGTGAAGGAGGCCTGGCACTACGTCACATCTCCCCGACACACCTCTTCACCCTCAGCCCCATTTCACCTGCCGCTCGGCAGGCCTGGCCTCAGGAGGCAGGGAGGCTCAGCCTCACTCTCCCCCTTTCTCCCGATCACACAGGCCTGGCCCGCGTGGGCCCCTGAGGACACTTCAAAGAGTGACCAGGGAACCTGCGGGATTAGAGCTGGAGCCTGGGGGTCATTCGCCTTCCTCAGGGCTGAGGGCAGTGGCGCCGGGGGAGCAAGAAGGACTTACCATTGACGTCGGGCGAGCCCTGCACCCCGTCGGCTAAGCCTAGAGTGGGAGAAATGGCGCTGGGAGGAACGGGTCCTTGGGAGCCACCTGCCTGAGGCAGGGCTCCCTGCTTCCCCAAGTGCCTGCCGTCTTGTTATGGCACCTTTTCCGGAAAAAGCACCCAAGGGCACCTCCACCCGCTGCACCCCTGCCTGAGGCCCTGCCTGGCCCAGCTCTCTTGTTGTTCTTGTTCTTTTTTTTTTTTTAATTTTATTGAAGTATCGTTGATTGACAATGGTGTGCTAATTTCCGCTGTAGAGCAAAGAGGTTCAGTAATACATATATGTGCATCCATCCTTTTTCAGATTCTTCTCCCACTATGTAGTCACAGAATGTTGGGTGGAGTTCCCTGTGCTGCCCAGCAGGCCCCTGCTGACCCTCCATTCTCAGTACCTCAGTGCACAGACGCCAACCCTGGACCCCCGGTTCATCCCTTCCCCACCTGCCCCCTTTGGTAACTGTAAGTTTGTTTTCAATATTCCTGTGGGCCAGCTTTCAAAACAGTAACTGTAATCTCTTCTTTTGCTTTAGTTTGGATTTTTTTTTTTCCCTTTTTTAGGGCTGAACCCGTGGCATGTGAAAGTTCCCAGGCTAGGAGTTGAATTGGAGCTGTGGCCACCAGCCTACACCACAGCCTCAGCGACACAGGATCCCAGCTGCATCTGTGACCTACACCACAGCTCACAGCAATGCTGGATCCTTAACCCACTGAGCGAGGCCTGGGATCAAACCTGCATCCTCATGGGTACTAGTCAGATTCATTTCCACTGAGCCAGGATGGGAACTCCCTGGATCTTTTTTTTGGTGGCCCAACTTCCCCAGGCTTTGTGCTCTTTCCCTGTGTCCTCTCCCCCTGTGCCCTCCCCATGTGCTATATTCACAGGTGCCAGCAGGGAGACCTCAGCCCTGGGCCATCGCCCCACCTGAGACCTGAGCAGCCGTCTCAGAGCAGCTGGTCTGATTTTTGTTGCTCCACAGCGCCACCTTCTGGCCACCAGTGGTGACCGTTTTGAAGGGCACTGGTTTCCCAGCTCTGGACCCTGGCTGGGCATCAGAAGCCCCGTGACCTTTTACCTAACGCAGTTTCCTGAGCCCATTCTGGTCCTTAGGAATCGGCAGCTCTGGTGGCTAGGCTCAGGTCTTCAGGGTTCTGATGTGGTTTTCTGCTGTTAGCGGGGCCTTTGGGCCTGAGATTCGCACATGCTTCCCCGTCCTGCCTGTGGTTCCCAAGCCTGAGCTCTGCAGAGGATGCTGGACCATTCCTGCTGCTGCGGGAAGACCCCTCGGCTGGCTCCCAATCGGGTGTGTGGTCCCGGGGTTTACTGATGAGCTCCAGCTGAGACAGAGGTATCAGCCACAAGGGAGCAGCCTGGGGAGGAGGTGGGGATCCCTCCCCCCAGGAATAGGGTGATGGTGCCACCCCATGTCACCAGGGCACTCCTAGTGATGCCTGTTGTCTCAGCCTGGTTTTCAGGGGGCAACACTTACTCTTAAAAATGTCCTGGTTTCAATGATTTGCCACATGCCTCCTGCCCCCTCATCCCCAAGAAGCCCCCTCACCCCCCAGTCTGTTACTCCTGGTGCTAAACACCATCACAGGTGAGGGTGGCCTGTCCTAAATTCAACAACCTGCTACGAGCCTCCACACGCCTGTGCCAGGCCCAGTGAGTGTGCCAACGCCCCGGGAGCGGCCGTGCCCAGCCTCTGCAGCTGCCTAGCAACTGGGGGCTTTAGGGACATAAGACACAAATAAGGCACCCCCCGGAAGGCCTGGGGGAGATGCGGGGGGGGCAATTCCAGACCCACAGAGGCCCCAGACCCAAGCGCACTCTCCACGGTCCCCACACGGGGGCAGGCAGGTCGCCGTGTTCCTAGACACGCGAATGCCCAGCCAGGCTTGAGGGCAGAGGCTCTTGCTCCAGTGACAGGGACAAGGCCTGCGCGTCCCACAAACACTGCCCAGCTATCTCCACTCGGGTTCAGGAGGAGCTTCCAGACCCAGGCTCTCACGTCCTTCCCGAAACAGCCCTCTGCCCAGACGCCAGAAGGTGGACCCGATCAGAGAATTTCTGTGAGAGCAATTTAGTGTGAGAACACAGCTGGATTTCAGGATCTTGGGGGAATAAGCACTTGGATTCAAAATATTAAAACAAACCACTGAGTCTTAACCCATCTCCTCAAGTCCTGGTGATCGCCAGGCCCACGGGGAGTGGTGGCTGAAAGGAGAGCGGCTGGGCCCCGCATCGGACGCCCCGGGAGCCAGGGCCCCTCTTACCTCCTCCCCGCAGCCGCCCGCGCAGGGACCGCACCACCTGCGCGCTCCCGAAGCGCTTGAAGCGGGCGCGCACGTGCCCGTAGTACCACTCGAGCGAGCCCATCTTCACCACCCTGTGGGGAAACGCGGCTCAGGCCTGCGCCACGGACTGGGCGGGCGGCACACGCACGCGTGCACACACACACACATGCAAATACACACCCACACCCACACATAAATCCACACCCACACATGCACCCCCCTACATATACACACACACTCACACCCACACATATACACACATATATGCATACATACACACACACACACATAAATACACACACACATAACATGCGTTTACACATAAATACACACCCCACAAATATACACACACTCACACCCACACATATGCACAGAAATCCATACACACACATATACACATGCATACACACCTGCACACACTCCCACACACCCACACCCACATCTGCACCCACACATATACACATATATACACCTTCCACACACACTCCCACACACACATACACACCCACACATTCCCACCCCCCACACTTACACACTCCCACACACTCCCACACATACCCTCCACACACATAAATACATGCATACACACCCCCACACACACACTCGCACACCCCAGAGATACATACACCCCCTGTCCCCCCACACACTCCCCAGAAGGGACAGGCTGCAACCCCAGCCAGCAGACCCGCTTGACCTCCCGGCCCGCTCACCTGGCCAGGTGGCAGGGGTCGCAGAGCCAGCCCTGCCCCTCCGGGTGGGCGTGGCCGCAGTCTTGGCAGGTGCAGAGGCCGCAGTCCAGGCACTGCCTCTTGGGGGCCGAGAGGAGCCGGTAGGGCTGCAGGCAGCGGGCGCAGTGGGTGTCGTCCGGGTGGGCCGTGTCCGAAAGCAGCTCCCTCCTGGAGCTTTCCTTCTTGATCTTGCCCTTCAGTCCCCTGCATTGGAAACAAGAGCACAGCAAACGGCTTGTTTTTGCAACAGGCTTTAAATGTACACAATTGTGTGCACATGGGTACACACACACACACACACACACACACACACGACTCTCTCGTATGCAGAGAACGGTGACCCAAAGCCAGGCAAAGGCACACAGGCAGCCCTCACGGTCGGCAGCACCAGCCCTGCCCCAGCCTTTCCATAGGGGGGAGACCAGGAGGCTGGGTTCAAACAAGTGCCATTTGGGTGGGTTGGAGCTGCAAGACGTTATTGTCACAGAAGTCAAACTGCATTTAAATATCTCTGTAACTGTTCGCAGCTATGCATTTTTCCCAGGCATCATGCCCATATATTTCTTTCATTTCTGAAGGTCTACAAACCATAAAGTTTCAGAATCACAGGCTGGGGGCGGGTCCCCCCACTGCCTGCACAACCTCACGGAGCTCAATGTCACAGGAAGAGGATGTACAGGGCTCCTGAAGCCCAGGGTCGTTCCCCAGCTCTGACCCTGAACCTGGGCTCTTCTGAGGCACAACCCACAGCTGGGAGACTCTGCTCAGTGCCCCTGTGTAGCTGGATGAGCGTGGACCTGTGGCCACTAGCACCCAGCGGTCCCGCTGCTGCCCGAACAACCTCCCTCAACAGGCCACACGGGGTCCTGAGGGCAAAGTCAGGTGGCATTTCCTTCTCAAGCAGCTTTGGGGCTCTTCCCCAGGGAGACAGGCTGAGCCGAGTCTCCGAGTCTGTCCCCACAGAGCCAGGCTCAAACAGTGTGGCTTGGAGACCGCCCAGAGCAGGGACGGGCCAGCACCCAAGTCCCAGGAAAACCAGTTCTTCTCCTGGTCAGGCTCTCAAACAGCTCCCGGGTGACCTTGCCAAAGGGAACTGACCAGCAAACATGCCCCCAGCGAAGGAACATGGCTTTTGTTCTGATGGCAGAGGATGTCGGCCAAGCATAATATTTTTAGTTTCAAATGGGATCAGATGAATTCATTCTTAGTGACGAAACCTAGCCAGACACTAGGCACCACTGTCTCCTGAGACCCCTGTGACACTGGGGCTGCGGACGGAGGATGCCTGAGCACGTGGAGGCTGAGGACGATGCGGTGGTGCCTGCTGGGCGTCTCCTCGTGAAAGTGGCCTCGACTCCACGTCCCAACTACACACCCAAATACCCACAAAGACGGACACAAACACAAGGCTCTTGTCTCGGCTCTGAGACCAAGAAAAAATGGCCAAATGCTGGCAGGAACCTAGCAGGAAACTGTCGCCTAGAGCCTCCAGCCTAGATAAAGCTGCATCACAAGATAAAGAGCATGTCTGCCGGAAGCAGGGGGCACCAGGGGCCAGGTGGGAAGGGCCCGGTACCCACCTCGCCTACTCTTGCTGTATCTGCTCCAGCCCCCAAACACAGAGGCCACCCCTTGGCTGGGCAGGGCCTCGGCCAGCCTCTCTCCCAGTAAGTGTCCCTTGTTCTCTACAGAGGCTGAGGCCCAGCTCAGCAGGAAGAAAGATGAGGGTGTGTGGAGAGCCCTGCATCCCAGGATGGGGAATCCTCTGCAGTGAGAGCCTGGAAAGGCCCAGGGTGGAGGCCGGACATGCTGAATTTGAGGGGGATGGACAATGAGGTGCGACTTCTCTTCTCTCACAGCTGGAGAACAGGAAGCGCGGGTTGAGGTGGCCCCACGCTGGTCCAGCAGAGTAACAGCAGGTGCCTGCCAACTGCAGGGCACGTCAACCGACCTGGGGGGTGGGGAGGGGCCGGAGCAGCCCGCACATCCTGCTTATCGCAAATACGGGGTTGACCAGATGTCAGGCCATACAGGTGCCTGAGCCGGTCAGAGCCTAACACACAGCCACAGGGTAAGGTCACCTTCAGAACAAAAGATGCCCTGGATGTGATTTACCACCAGAAACGGAGGAAGATGTGAAACCAGTCTGCTCGGTGTGCTGAGTGGGTACCGGGTGGAGGAGAGGAGTAAGAAGAAGCCAGGCTGAGTGAAGGGACCCTGGGCTTCGTGCTCTGAGGTAGGGAGGACTGGGCTGACATAAAGATGGCAGGGGACTGGCAGGGGACTGAGGGTGGCAATGGGTAGAATGCCGAGTCCTTGCCTGCAGCACGTGGATGCTCCCGGGCCAGGGATGGAACCCGAGCACAGCTGTAACCAGAGCCACAGCAGTGACAACCCCGGATCCTCAACCCACCGAGCCACCAGGGAACTCCAAGGCCAGTGATTCAGGGCAGCGATTCTCCAGGTGTGGTCCAGGGACCTCTGGGGACGCCCGAGAACTTCTGACAGGGTTCACAAGGTCAGACTCTGTTCACAGCAGCACTAAGGTGTTATTTGCCTTCTTTTCCCTTTGACCCCAGCACCGGTGATGCAAAAACAAGGACGGTTGAACGTTCTGGGGCCTCAGCACGGGTCGAGGTGGAGGGACAGCCCGGACCAGCCAAGACTGCTCTGCTCTCTGCCAGAAAGGAAAGGAAAGGAAAGGAAAGGAAAGGAAAGGAAAGGAAAGGAAAGGAAAGGAAAGGAAAGGAAAGGAAAGGAAAGGAAAGGAAAGGAAAGGGTGTCTCGACGAAGCGTGTCTTTGATGAGACGTGTGTCCAGTAACAGGATCTGTTGCAAATGCCGAAACTCAAGCTTTCAAGCGCGGAGAAGACTTTCGGAAAATGTATGTCCCTGCTTCCCTGAGCCTGACAGTTTCCGTCACTGAGAGATTTCCGATGAGGTCGGGGCGACAGTGATGAATGTGATTTTTTTTGGGTTACATATAATGAAATGTGTCGATATTTGGCAAGTCTGCATAGGTGTCACAAAATCACACACTGACAGCAGAGCCACCCCAAGTGCAGGAGAGACCAGACTTTAAGGAACGAGGAAGGGAAAGTGCACTGATGCGACTTCAGATTCCACGGTGAGACCGCCTTTAAGAAGCTACAGTAGTAGGGTTTCATGTGTTATCAAAACACAATGGCCATCGTCACCTGAAAAGGCGGCAAAAGCACTCCTGCTTTTTCCTACCACACATCTGCACGAGGCTAGGCTTTCTTCCAACCCCTCAGCCAAAACGGCATATTATAACACGTGGAAGGCAAAGGAACCGCGAGCATCTGCCTCTCTCCGATCACGTCAGATGTTACCAGAATTTTCAAAAATAGAGAATTAATGCCATTTTCCTCACTCACATTTTTGTTTTGGAAAAAAGTTATTTTTTGCATAAGCATTGCACCTATGTCGACATGGAAGGGGTTGATTGCGGTCTTAAATAAACGCATGACGGTTTTTAAAGTGGCCAGTTTTAATTTTTGATGAGCTAAATATCGATGGAGATATAACCCAGAAAAACAAAAGCCTTTGGGGTTCTCAATACTTGAAGAATCTAATGGGTCCCTTGGGCCAAAGCACGGGAGAACGGGATTCAGAAGTCCCTAGAAAGCAGATAAAAGGCCGGGAAGACAGAAACGAGGAGAAGGTGACAGGAAACCAGCCGAAGGAGGGCAAACAGTGGGCAGGATATTCGATGCTGCGGTCTTAGTTCCAGACCCACTGCGATAAAGGGAATATTGCAATAAAGTGAGTCACACAAGTTTTTTGGTTTCCCAGTGCAAATAAAAGTTTTGTTTACACTAAGCTAAAGTCTCTAAGGTGTGAGTGGCCCTATGCTTGAAAATACAATGTACAGACCTTAATTTAAAATATTTTATTGGGAGTTTCCGTCGTGGTGCAGTGGTTAACGAATCCGACTAGGAACCATGAGGTTGTGGGTTCGGTCCCTGCCCTTGCTCAGTGGGTTAACGATCCGGCGTTGCCGTGAGCTGTGGTGTAGGTTGCAGACGCGGCTCGGATCCCGCGTTGCTGTGGCTCTGGTGTAGGCCGGTGGCTACAGCTCCGATTAGACCCCTAGCCTGGGAACCTCCATATGCCGCGGGAGCGGCCCAAGAAATAGCAACAACAACAAAAGACAAAAGACAAAAAAAAAAAAAAAAAAAAATTTATTGTTGGAGTTCCTGTCGTGGCTCAGTGGTTAACGAATCCAACTGGGAACCATGACGTTGCAGTTCGATCCCTGGCCTCACTCAGTGGGTTAAGGATCTGGTGTTGCCATGAGCTATGGTGCAGGTTGCAGACGCAGCTCGGATCCCGTGTTGCTGTTGCTGTGGAGTAGGCCAGCAGCTGCAGCTCCCATTAGACTCCTAGCCTGGGAACTTCCATATGCCATGGTGCAGCCCTAAAAAGACAAAAAGACAAGAAAAAAATTTATTGTTAAAAATTGCTAATCCTCATCTGAGCCTTCAGCAAGTCATATTTTTTATTTTTATTTTTATTGCTTTTTAGGGCTGTACCAGTGGCATATGGAGGTTCCCAGGCTAGGGGTCTAATAGGAGCTCCAGCTGCGTGCCTATACCGCAGCCTCAGCAACGCGGGATCTGAGCTGTCTTCCATCTACACCACAGCTCATGGCAATGCTGGATCCTTAACCCACTGAGCAAGGCCAGGGATCAAACCCACAGCCCCATGGTTCCTAGTAGGATTCGTTTCTGCTGTGCCACAAAACGGGAACTCCTAGCAAGTCATGGTCTTTTTGCTGGTGGAAGGTCTGGCCTTAATGCTGGTGACTGCTGACTAGTCAGGGTGGTGCTTGCTGAAAGCTGGGGTCACTGAGGCAATTTCTTAAACTAAGACAGCCATGAAGTTACATTGGTCGAGTCTTCCTTCCATGACCAATTACTCTGCAGCCTGCAAGGCTGTTTGACAGCATTTTACACACAGTAGAACTGTCAAAGTTGGAGCCAATTCTCTCAAACGCTGCTGCTGCTCCATCAACCAGGTTTACGGAATAGTCTAAATCCTTCGTTGTCATTCCAACAGTCCTCACAGCCTCTTCACCAAGAGCAGATTCCATCTCAAGAAACCACTTTCTTTGCTCGTCTGTAAGAAGCAACTCCTCATCCATTCAAGTTGTATCACAGGATAAATTCAGCCACATCTTCAGGCCCCACTTATTTTTTTTTCTTTTTAGGGCTGCACCTGTGGCATATGGAAATTCCTGGGCTAGGGCCTGAATCAGAGCTGAAGCTGCAGGCCTACACCACAATTGTGGCAGCCCTGGATGAGAGCTGCATCTGCGACCTACACTGCAGCTTGTGGCAATGCCAGGGATCAAGGCCAGGGATCAAACCTGCACCCTCATGGACACTGCTGGGTTCTTAACCCCCAACAGAGCTAATTCTGGATCCTTAATTAGCAAGGCCAGGGATCAAACCTGCAACCCCATGGTTCCTAGTAGGATTCTAGCTCTGTTTCTGCTTCCACCGCATCTGCAGTTATTCCCTCTCCTGAAGTCCCGAACCTCTCAAAGGCATCCAAGGGGGCTGGAATCAACTTCTTCTAAACTCCTCAACTCCTTATAAACATTTCAAAGTGTTGATACTTTGACCTCTTCCCATGAATCACAGATGTTCTTTTTTTTGTTTATATTTTGGAATGGCTGTTAATATATTTTATTTTTTTAATTTCTAAAAATTTTGTTGGAATATAGTCGACCCACAAAGTTGTATTAATTGGTGCACAGCCAAGCAAGTCAGTTACACACAGACCCATACCCCTCCAGAGTCTCTTCCCAAACAAGCTGCCACACAGAACTGAGTAAATTCCCCTGTGGTACACAGTAGGTCCCCGTCACCCATCTGTCCTGTATACAGCGGGCATCACGGATGCTCTTCATGGCGTCTCGCATGATGCATCCTTTCTAAAACGTTTTCAATGCACTTTCCCCAGATCCATCAGGGGAGTCACTATCTGTGGCACTACAGCCTCGTGAAAAGTATTTCCTAAAGAATCAGACCTGAAAGTTGAAATCAGTCCTTAATCCATGGGCTGCAGAATGGATGCTGTGTTAGCAGGCATGAAAACAACACCAATTTCTCCCTCTCTCTCATTTTTTTTTTTTTGTCTTTCGTCTTTTTGGGGCCGCACCTGTAGCATAGGGAGGTTCCCAGGCTAGGGGTCGAATCGGAGCTGCAGCTGCTGGCCTACACCTCAGCCACAGCAATGTGGGATTTGAGCCACATCTGCGACTTATACCATAGCTCATGGCAACGCCGGATCCTTAACCCACTGAGCGAGGCCAGGGATCAAACCTCACGGATACTAGTCAGATTCATTTCCACGGAGCCACAATGAGAACTCCCCAAACAACACTACCCTTGTCGTCCAGGTCTATTGGAGCTCTTGGGTGACCAGGTGCCTTGTCTATGGGCTTTCATACTTTGCAAGGAATCTTTTTCTGAGCAGTAGGTCTCATCAGTGAGCTTCACATATTCAGTGACATATGCTGCCATCCAGGCTTTGTTTCATTTTCAGAGCACAGGCAGCGGAGATGGAGCATAATTCTTCAGAGCCCTGGGGGTTTCAGATGGTTAACGAGCACTGGCTTCAACCGAAAAGTCACCAGCGTCATCAACCCCTACAAGAGAGTCAGCTGGTCCCTCGATGCTCTGACGCCAAGCACCGACTCCTCCCCTCTCACGAGGAAGGTCCTAGGTGCCACCTAAAATCAAGGTGTTGGCAGGACTGGGTCCTTCCAGGAGGCTTTGGGGAAAGTCTGTCCCTTGCCCTTCGCAGCTGCTAGGGGGCACCTGCAGTCCCTGGTTCCTGGCTGCTTCTTCCATTTTCAGAGCCAGCACGGTGGGCGGAGTCCTTCTCACAATGACCTGTACGCATCCTGTCTCCTTTCCATCCACTTCTCAGGCCCCTGTGACTACACTGGCCCAGCCGGAAACCCAGCACCTTTTCCCCGTGTCCAGACCCCTGATGAGCAGCCTTAATCGCATCTGCCATCTTAATCCCCCTCTGCCGTGTAACCTACGACAGGCTGGGGGGATCAGGGTACGGGCGTCTCTGGGGGCTTCACTATCTGCCAGGGTTCTGAGCGGAACGTGTGAGAGCAGAAAGCCGACTCCCAGCTGCGAGGCTGCAACATATAAAATCCCCACCCTGAGCCATCGCTGGGAAGAGAGCTGAAGATGTGCTCCTGGGGATCGAAACACGCATTTCAAGGATGGTGCTTAAGAGTCACGTTGCTGTACAGCGGCAGGTGGCGCAACATCCTGAATCAACTACACTTTAATAAAAAAAAAGGTTTTGAAAAAGACAAGTGAGCAAGAGAGATCTGAGTCACAGAACTGAGAGACAACATGATGAAAAGGATGCCAACCAAGCGAGACACGAGTGTCAGGGAGCCGAAAGGGGACAAACACAACGTCACAGGGATTGAAGAGCAATGACGCGGGTCTGAGGTCCTGATTCTATGGCTAAACATCAGGCATTACCACGAGGGAAACAGAAACCCGTGAAAGTTCTCTGAGGTCTTCTGAAGAGACCGACCCAACAATGGCCAGACGGATAAAGAGCAAATACGTGTGGTGACCTGTGAGCGACAGGCAGCTGAGAGGGGGCGCCACAGGAATCCCCCACGGATCCCAGACCAAAGGCTGGGCGGGCAGCTGACCTCCTGTCTCAGCCCCTGTGATTTTAGCGCTGGAGGTGCCCGTCTGAGGGGCCATGCCGCCCAGCCCAGGGTGACTTCAAATTCCTTGTTATAATTTATTTATTTTTCAAGCAAGTCCTGGTTTGCCGGCCGTGTCTCACACCAGGGCATCTTTCGCGGGTAATCGCAGGCATTCGGGTCTGTTTGCAGAGATTACAAACCCACATCACCACCTGTTTGCCTTTCTGGGGAAGGATCACAGGCCTAATATTTGACTTGCAGGCTGTGCCCTTGAAAACGGGGCGTTCTGTTGAGGCCACCTTCGGTCCTCACCCAGGGACATGAGTCAGCCATGCAGTCTCATTCAACCTTTTTCTACTTAAACACTGGGATTTTGGTGTTTTTCTAATTTGGAAAACTTCTTTATCTTTCTGATTCTAAGACTCTCTTTCCATACCAAGGATAAGAATTATTGCCATTTGTTAAAACTGTTTCTTCTGATTTTTTAAAAACTTTTCTTTTTAAAATCAGATGTACCTATGTAGTCCACAGTATCAGTATTTTGCGCTGTGATTTCTGCCCGTGTTGCCATAGGTAAGGTTTTCCAGCCGAGATTATGAATCTATTTACCTATACACCCTTTTCTTCCAGGAATTTCCACGGTTTCATGTCATACATTTTTAATAAAATAATAAAAAGTCTGAGCTCAGCTTCCCTCCCTTAGCCCCACACTCATAGTCCACTGTGACTTAACTTTTATTAATCCTTCCTTTTCTTACTGATACGAAATGTTGCCCTTATTGGACTAGAAATTGTTATGTATACTTGGTCGCATTTTAGGACTTTCATGTTATTTCACTGATTATTGACACCTGTGAAAAGGCCACCTTATTTTCTGATGTGGCATTAACATTTTTTTCTGTCTTTTTAGGGCCGCACCTGTGGCACATGGAGGTTTCCAGGCTAGGGGTCCAATTGGAGCTGCAGCTGCCGGCCTCCACCACAGCTCACGGCAACGCTGGATCCTTAACCCACTGAGTGAGGCCAGGGATCGAACCCACAACCTCATGGCACCTATTGGATTCGTTAACCACTGTGCCACAATGGGAACTCCAGCCTCAAATATTTTTTATTATCCCAGGGAATGAGGCCCCTCTGCTACTCTTATTTCAACTGCTCCCTCTCACGTCTTTGTTTTTCTGTACTATTCTTTTCACATTCCCTGAATGCCTTGGGAATTCGACATGAATTCCTCAGGAGCCAGCATTTTTGCGGCAGAATGTTCATCTAAAGAACATGGTATCACTTGTTATAATTTACAATTGGGGGATGTTGTCTAATAATATTCTGTACTGCTCTTCATATCTTCTTACACATTTCTTAAATGTGTATCTTTAGGTTTCTCATACTTTTATTATAAATACGATTTTTTTCTATATATGTTCTAATTTGGTATCTTTGATGTCTAAAAAGGGGACACTGATTTTCTTTTATATTCTTTTATCTTATATAATAAGACTATTAAATTGTCTTCTTGGTTTTGCAGGTAACTATCTTGGGTTTTTATGATCCGCAGGTAACCTCCCTGTCCATCCATATACTACTCATTTTGCTACCTTCTCTAATTGCGTGGGCTAGCACTTCTAGAACATGCTAATCTGGTGGTGAGAAGTGATGACAGAAATGCTTTTCTTGTTTCTAATATTACTTTATCAAAATGGCTGTTGTTTGAATAAATTTTTTTCATCATGTTAAAAAGTATCCTTTTATCACAATTTATTAATTAAAAAATCATTAGAAACAGCATACTACTAGAGTTCCCATTGTGGTACAGCAGAAACGAATCTGACTAGGAACCACGAGGTTGTGGGTTCGATCCCTGGCCTTTCCCAGAGGATTAAGGATCTGGTGTTGCCATGAGCTGTGGTGTACGTCGAAGACTCGGCTTGGATCTGATGTTGCTGTGGCTGTGGTGTAGGCTGGCAGCTGTAGCTCCAATTGGACCCCTAGCCTGGGAACCTCCATATGCCGTGGGTGCAACCCTAAAAAGAAAAAACAAACAAACAACCCCCCCCAAAAAAACCAGAAAAACCAAAAAATGTTTTTCCATAGCACAGGTTTTGTCTCCTTAAGCCAGTGTTGTCCAAAACGACTTTGTGTGATGATGAGAACGTTCAATTTCTGCCTGTGCAGTATGGCAGCCACTACTCATGTGTGTGGCTATTGAAAACTTGACATGTGAAGAATGACACAGAAGAACTGATTTTTAAATGGTATAGAATTAATTTAAATAGGCAGAGGGGGCTGGTGGTTTCCATAATAGACAGGGTAGCCTGAGGCATAGTAACATGATGATTTAACTGGGCTGGAGTTTTCTTCCTTTATTTTCGTTAATATATAGGGCATCAAGGTGAGCCTAATGAATTTTTTTTCCCCTGGTTTGAAGCAGATAAATAATAAAGGAGTCCTTTATTCTTTGGGCATTTGAAAGATGAAAGATCTGTCCAAGAAAGCATCTGGATCCTGCTCCTTTGAGAAGACATGTCTTTGGCAATTTCTTCCTTTACTGGGCCAGGGGGAAAAAGAGGAGCTTGCAAAGCAACCACAGAGAAAAGCCAGGGGACGTGGGAAAAGGAACCCCAGGGACAGACACGGGGCGGCGAGGAGGGCAGAGCCCCAGGTCGGGGGGGCCGGGGCCGAGAAGGGGCTCCTGACTGGGCCTCTGGGGGTTGCTGCCAGGATGGTCCAGTGCAACAGGAGGTAGAGCAAGGATGGGATGGGCAGCTCCTTCAAATAAAAGGAGCAAGATGTGCCGGCTTTTAGCTGGATGCACGTTAGGGACAAAGGAAAGCAAAAGAAAGTCTTTCTGTTTGTTTGTTTGCTTTGGCTTCTCTTCTTATTTTAAGTTTTTTGGGGCCATGCCCGTAGCATGTGGAAGTTCCTAGGGCAGGGATCAAACAAACTCTTGCCACAGCAGCAACAATGCCAGGTCCTTAACCCTGCGCCACCAGGGAACTCCTTGCTTCTGTGTTTTTGTTTCAATACGGTGACTAATTACACTGATATTCCCAGTAGGACAGAGGACAGAGGGAGTGACGGAGGCACTGGGGACAGAGAGGGAAGGGCCAGGGCAGGGCAGATGGGGGGTGTGAGCTCACGGAGGCCGAGGTGGGGGCAGTGATGCCTGTAGCCCAGAGCTTTCTGTGAGCGGGTGAGGGGCTGCCAAGGCCTGTGGTCTGGAGGGGGTGAAGGCTTGAGGAGCCACTGTGGGAGCTCAGGACCTTGCTAAGAGCCGGAGAGGAACTTTTGGGCAAGGCTGTGGGCTGGGTTAGACTGGGGACCCCAGCCTGCAAGGGTGTAGGACGCGTCCCCTCCAGAAAGGTCCTTAGCGCAAAGCTGTTGGTCACAGCAGTCAGCGCAGGGCCAGCAGGGGTGACAGCAGAGAGCAGCCAGGGGGGTGGGCCACAGAGCAGGAAGGAGCTGATGGGGGGACCCGGGGGGGGCCCGCGGGGTCTAGAGGTCTCAGTGAGGACAGACTGGATTCAGAAGGGAGCGTGAGAGCAGAGGCCAAGGGCCGAGCACGGGAGGTGGGGCAAACGTCGGCAGAAGAGGAGCAGTTCTGAGGGACGTTGGGCAGTGGGCACCTCCGCCCCCAAGGGCAGGGCTGAGGGTCCGCAGGGGGCCGAGGACCGGGGGCCTCACACACGAGGGGCACGGTGGGGGCTGGGGATGTGGGAGGGACTGTGGGGGGTGCAGCCTGCAGTGTGGGGCTGAGTCGGCCGCGTCCAGATGTGTGTGTCTGTGCAGTTGTGACCCTTGGGGGTGATGTCACATTCTTGTGTCTAAAAGCCTCAAGAAGAGGGAAGCCTCCCTGCCCGCAGCCCCTGGTCAGTGGGGCCTGGGCTCTGCATTTTCCTTCCTCTCAACAAAGCCCTAGTCTTGGGGAATCACCTCCTGAGAAGCCCCGTCTCCCTGGGGGGTAGGTGACAGGCTGCTCTCCGGGGACTCTGCTCACAGTGAAGGAGACCTGCCCCACCCCGAAGCTCTGAGCCTCGTGCAGGCAGGTGCGGGCAGGGACAGCAAGCCCCTCCCCAGCCCCCAGCCCCCCAGGGAGCTGGTTCTCCGACCATGTGCCCAGGCGCCCAGGCCACCTCTGCGCTAGGACTGCCCAGTTAGCCCAGAGCATCCGCCAGAAGAGCTCGTTCCTGCCCCCCACCTTCCCTGCCTTTCTAACTATGCGGGGAACCCGAGAGTCTAAGCTAAAAGTGACAGCAGCCGTGTGCCTGGAGAGGCTGTGATCTTCCCGTAGGAAAAGCCAGGGGACTCTGTGGCTGAGAGCGTGTGGCCCTCAGCCCTGGGGGTGGGTGGGGGGCTCCAGGCCCAGGCTGAAGCAGAGGGAACTGCTCTGGGGAAAAAAGTGAGCTGGGAATGAGTGGGGGGAGCTCAGAGCGTGGAGAAGCGGGGGTCGGAGGGACAGGGAGGGGTGGGGGCAGGGTGGGCGGGGCGTCGGCCAAGACACCAGGGCGGTGAAAGTGGTTTCAAAACGGAAACACGGGAGAGGGGGTGATGTGCAGCCCAGGGCAGGTGGTGGGGGCTCTTGGGGGGGGGGGCAGCCGGAAGCCTCATGGGGCTGATGTAGGCCCCCCATCAGCACCACAGGCTCTGGGCTCCGAGAGCTTGTTTCACCTGATGGGCTGTGGATGTGTGTGAACCCCTCCAGGCGGGACCAGAGGCTCCTTCTCTGTCTCCTCTGGGGCCCCGTCTTCCTCTGTCTTCCCCCCAAACCCAGCCCCGGCGTCTCTTCTAGTCCCAGGCCTCTAAATCCAGGGCTCCGCCCAATAATGCTCCCTCCACCCCCAAACATCTACGGCCTTGTCCCTAGAACCCGAGACTGTGTCACCTTACACAGCACAAGGGACTTGGCAGACGTGATTCAGTTACGGCTGTGGGATGGGGCATGGTCTGGACTCTCTTGGTGGGACAGTGTCATCGCAAGGAGGGCAGGGGACTCAGAGAGAAAGCGGGAGATGGGACAGAAGCAGGGGTCGGGAGAGCCTGGAGGTCAGAAGGCCGATGGCCTGGAGGGTGGGGGAAGGGCAGGAACCTCGGGGTGTGGGCACCTCTAGACGGAAAGCCAGCACTCAGCCTCTCCCCTGGAGCCTCCAGAAGGAGGGCCACCCGCCACACCTTGATGGTAGGACTTCTGAACCCCAGAGCCAGGAGAGAGGTTGGTGTGCAGTAAGCCACTAAGTCTGATGTGGCTAGAGCAGCCAGGGCGTCTGGCGGGCAGCACCCCACTTCGTCTCTCCAGAGCTCCTGCCCAGTGCCGAGCCTGCCCGGCCACTTGATGCCTGGCAGTCCACCCGAGGTCAACACTCTGCCCGTGTCCTGCTTCCTCCCCACCTGCTCCACCCTCGCCTTCCCCAGGTGAGGTGACCCCCCACCCCACCCCCATGACTCAGGCGGAGACTCTGGAGTCACCCTTGACCTGGATGCCTCCGTACCCAAGACCCCACATCCAACCTGTGGGCAACCTTGCAGGCTCCACCTTCAAAGCTCATCTGACAGTGTCTCAGTAGCCCCACTGCCTGTGAGGTCTTGTTACTCACCTGTGCTGGGGGGCATGCCCTGCCCAGGTCCTCAGCCCTGGGCCCGCACCCCCTACGCCTCTGACCTAGTCTCCGTCGTCGGCCAGCAGCCTTTCAGGCACGGGCATGCCTACTTCCCTGCCTCGCTCGCGTCTTTGCTCAATGTCTCCTTCGCAACAGGCCGCCCGACCACAAAAGATGCCAACACGAGACTGCAAGGGAGCTAAGCCAAGGTTTGGTGGAGGGATATGCAAGGTGACGGGGTGGGTGCAGCTCAGCCCGGCGGGAAGAGGTGTGCAAAACGGCACCGGGGCATCCACGGCGAGGACGGGCCACCACCCACCCTGGAAAGAAAGGCGTCAGTCTGCCTTTGTCCTAAACGCCCTCGATCCTGGCATCGGGTGTTTCAGGCCAGCCGCAAGACTCCCCTGTTCATCACCTTCAGCTCTTTTATTCGTGCAGTGCCGTGGCCTCAGCATCACCTGGCCTAGGGGACAATGTCACCCGGGGCTGGATCGAGCTGAAACCAAACTATTTAGCAAGCATCTGACTGTCAGGAGGAAATGCACGTCCCCTCGTTTTAATTAAGAAGAGACTGAGGCCAGAGAGCAGGTGTCTCCCAGCCCCGGGCTTCCAGCCAGTGTCCTGCACCCAAGCTTCCACCATCTGCCCACCCAGAGGCCCCAAGGGGACGGCCCCTCCAGACCGCAGGGCAGCCCCAGGGCTCAGCTGCGCAGACTTACGCTAGCCTTTCCTCCTCTTTCCTTCGAAGCTCGAAGTCCCGCTGAACCACCTCCCAGATGTGCTTGGCCTCCTCGTCCGTGAGCGTGGAAAGATCCAGTTTTTTCCCCATCTTTGCTTCTGGTCAGGGTCACACCTGGAACCACAGGATCATAGCGGTCAGCCCAGGAAGCCCGCAGATGCGGCCCACGCACAGAAGAGGCAACACGGAAAGTGCCAGTTTCCAGCCTGGGTTAGATGGTTTTCTGGAAACGTGGACAGTGGAAATCAATGAACCCATGTGTGGAATTCCCACGCCCCGGGGCACACTTCAGAAGATGTTATCAGGCCCCTCTTTGAAGACACTGAAGATCCCAATCAATGTCAAAAGGACAAAAGAAGGAACATCCAAATATAAAAAACTGGAGTTCCCTGGTGGCTCCGTGGGTTAAGGACCTGACATGGTTGCTGTGGTGGTTTGGTTGTTGCTATGATGCAGTTTCAGTCCCTGGCCTGGGAACCTCTGCTTGCTGCAGGTATGGCCAAAAAACCCAAACCAATCCTCCCCCAAAAAACCCCCCAAACCCCAAACCAAATGTCAAATACCAAGATAAGCAGAGCTTCGCCACTCTGCTCGCTACTCAAAGTGCGTGCTCTTTGGACCAGAGCATCTCCTGGAACCTGTTAGAAATGCAGATTCCCAGGCCCTGCCCCAGCCTCCTGATGCAGAATCTGCATTTCATCAAGATCCTCCGATCGCGCTCTGCCTGTCTCCCCACCCCCCGCCCCCACTGCGCACACTCCTCGGACATCGCTTCACACGCCCAGCAGCCGGTGACGTCACATATCACCATGACGACGGTGACTTCTCCCGGGGTCGCGGGGGTGCTCCTCTGTGCTCCCGCCTCCCTGGTCTCAGCTGGCCATCCAGGGGCCCCTGGGACAGAGGCTGTGGCTTCTACACGGAGGCCAGCCCCGCGCTGGGCACCAAGGCTGTGGGAAGATTCTGCTGGGGAGACGGTTTCCCTTCGGGAAGCTGAAAGTTCAAGGAGAACCTGTGTGTCTTCAGCGAGTCTTTTATTCTTTTTCTTTTTAGGGCTGCACCTGCAGCACATGGAACTTCCCAGGCTAGGGGGCAAATCGGAGCTACAGCTACTGGCCTCCACCACAGCCACAGCAGCGAGGGATCTGGGCCACATCTGTGACCTACTCCACGGGTTGCAGCAATGCCAGATCCTTAACCCACTGAGCAAGGCCAGGGATCAAATCCGCATCCTTGTGGACACTATGTCGGGTTCTTTACCCATTAAGCCATAATGGGAACTCCTTTAGCAAGTTTTCATTTGGCGGCCTACAACACAGCTCACCCAAATGCCAGATCCTTAACTCACTGAACCAGGCCGGGGATGGAACACGAGTCCTCATGGATACTAGTCGGGTTCGTTACCCCTGAGGCACCATGGGAAATCCCTGCCTTTTTTCTTTTTTAAAATTATTGTTTTTTTTTTTGTTTTTTGTTTTTTTTTTGCCTGCTCCTGCTGAAGTTCCTGCCTGGGCCAGGAATCAAACCCAGGCTGCAGCAATGACAAAGGCAGATCCTTAACTGCTAAGCCACCAGGGAACTCCCGGTTACTTAGGAAAAGTGACATTGTCTGAGCAACACGCAAGACACCCGTTAAAATGAAAATTTCCACAGAGATCCTATGGCTGTCAATTAACTGTTTCCTGGCTTGTGTCTTAAAATCAGTGAAAAATAATTTCTTAAATTTTTTTGCACTAACCCCGCCCCATTTCAACCCTCAAGCCCCAGCTGACAGTGTACGATGGGTTACGGGGCTGCCCTGGGGTGCAGGACACGAAAACATCAAAACACAACTGATGCCTCATGCTCCCCAGGGCACAGAGTTTCTGGGTTTTAAAAACTGGGACAGCAAGTTATTTGATGGAGGACTGGGGTTTATTCATTTTTAAAAACCATTTTTGAAAACTATTCTATCATGAGAAGCACATTCACTGAAATTCTGTTTCCAAAGCCGATAAAAGCCGTGACCGTCGGCTGAGTAATTCCCTTTTCCTCTCCTAAAGGAAACGTCACTTCAAGTAAGGGAAATACTGTAAAGATGAGGGAGAAAAGCAAAACAGAAGGAAACGAGTATATTTTTCTTGTCATGCAAACGTTACCACTGCAGAGCGCGCCAGTGACCGAGAAGCGGATGGATGCACAGGTCACACTGGTGCGTCAGAACCGCTGCCCAGGGCTTCACATTCAGAGGACGCCATCTCCCCTGGGCGCCCCCTCCAGCCTGTTCCTTCTGTCTGATGTTCTTTTTCTAGGAAGGATGGTACTTGGGCTCCCAGCTCAGATAACCGAGGTGACTGAGACCAGGGAACGGACATAAGCTGGACCAGGGAGGGTCCGGGTACCGCTGCCAGGGGAAGAGGCCCAGGTTGGCTACCCGCTGCCTGGAGTGAGACTGGGCAGAAACCCGCTGAGATGTGAACAGGGGAAGCGGACGGCCCCCGAGCTTAGAGGGGACCATGGCAACGTGGCTTAGCACCATTTTGGAGGTTCCGGTGATGACCCTGAGTTGTTACGGGAGGGAGACATATCCACTCTGCCCCGTTTAATAAAGCCATAGTGGCAGAATATACATTTTCAAAACAAGCATCCCCCAGAGCTAAACCAAGAACAGACTGTAGGTACTTTATGGATGAGACATCATCTGAAAAATTTTACTCTGGTGCCCGTTTTTTATTTTTATTTTTTTGCTTTTTAGGGCCGTACCCACAGCAGATGGACGTTCCCAAGCTAGGGGTCGAATCGGAGCCATAGCTACTGGCCTACACCACAGCCACAGCAACTCGGGATCCAAGCCACGTCTGCGACCTACACCACAGCTCACAGCAATGCCAGATCTTTAACCCAGTGAGCGAGGCCAGGGATCGAACCTGCGTCCTCATGGATGCAGGTCAGATTTGTTAACCGCTGAGCCACGACAGGAACTCCTCTGGTGCCTATTTTCAGCCCCTGCCCAGCAACTGGGTGGGCAGGAGGTGCAGGGTCAAGAAGGGAGGAAGATTCCAAAGTTTAGCTGCGCCCTCTAGGACACTGTGCCCCTACACAGCAAGGGGATGCTCCCGGGATGTATGTTCCTAGGATAGCCGGGCTCGAGAGCCCGAGGCCTGTGACTTGGGTCATTATACACTGTGATCAAATCTTCCCACTCAGTGAATTAATGAAAGGCAGAAGTTTAAAGCCTTTTAAAAACTACCTTTAGAAAAGAGAATCTTAAATCGAATGATGAGTGTGTTTTCAGCATTCGAAATGTACAAATCGGAGTTCCCTGGTGGCTCAGTGGGTTAAGGATCCGGCATTGACATTGCTGTGGTGCAGGTTCTATCCCTGGCCCGGGAACTTCCTCATGCCATGGGTGTGGCCAAAAAATACATAAAGCAAAAGTCACAGGCAGCTGGGGAGTGTGCTGCCAGCACCCCTTCCGGCTGGCGTCAGGCTGGTACCTTCATGGGGGCAGCTGGGGTGTGGTGGAAAGGTGCCCTCCCGCCAGGGGCTGCCATGCCTAGGGTTCAACTGCGCAGGTTCACGGAGGGGACGGCCTTCCAGCACAGTCATCTCACCCATCAACCCCGACTCTGCTCCATCACTGAGACCCTGATGTGACCTGGTACCCCTCCACCGTCAAGGGGGACCATGAGCACAGAGGATATGCTGGACCCGTGGAAGGTGCGAGGCTCTGGGCCTGCCCGGGGCCTGCAGGAACCTCCCAGGGCGTGCGTGCTGGCAGGCAGCTCCACCAGACTCTCGCCAGTCCTGGCTCCATTTCAGGGTAGATAACGCCTGTCATGAGGTTCCTGAACAAAACACTTTCAATTTGCGCCTGTTCCACGGCTCAGATTTAATCACCTTTTTGATCGCTGAGACTGTGAGCCTTCCCCAACCGTTTAAAAGCTATAATGGAGAAAAGAGAGGGTCACACGGAAGTTAATGAGTTGGAAAGAGATCGTGGAACTGGTTTTATAAAATGCATGTCCTGGAGTTCCCGTTACGGTGCAGTGGTAAACGAATCCAACTAGGCACCATGAGGTTGCAGGTTCGGTCCCTGGCCTTGCTCAGTGGGTTAAGGATCCAGCGTTGCCGTGAGCTGGGGTGTAGGTTGCAGATGCGGCTCGGATCCTGCGTTGCTGTGGCTGTGGTGTAGGTCAGCAGCTGCAGCTCTGATTCGACCCCTAGCCTGGGAACCTCCATATGCCATGGGAGCAGCCCTGGAAAAGGCAACAAGACAAAAAATAATAAAATAAAATAAAATAATAAAATAAAATAAAATAAAATAAAATAAAGTAAAATAAAATAAAATAAATGCATGCCCTGAATCCAGACCACTGAATTTCAATGCTGTATCATCTTTTCTCAGGCAAAGAGTTGAAGTCATATTTTGGCTGCATTAAAGGGAGATCTGGTGGGGGTGGGAGGAAATGCCTCCTACACAAAGCTTCCAGTGAACCCCTGAGCCTGGGAACAATGGCAGTGACGAGGAGTCACCGTCTGAGCAGATTGCCAGCAGAGCTCTTCAAAGTTCCTGGTTAAACGCCTCAAAACAGTGCCAGGAATCTCCCTGACTCAGAATCAGGGGGGCGACTCTTGCTGATAGAGGTGTGGGCACACTCCTGAGGCAAAGCCCAGGTGCCAACTACGGGGCCACTGCATTGACCCTTTGTGGCTGTTCCCATGTGCTGTCGGCAGAGCTGGCCTGTGTGGTTAGTTCTGAGGGCAGTGCCTGCTGCCTGCTGGTAGAAACCATGCCCTCCAGCCTCGTCAGCTGCAAAATGAGCACATCCCGCCCAGAAGGTCCGCCACTCCCTGCAGGTGCACCAGGCACCCTTGCGGTGCAGCTGGAGGTTCTGGAATCATTCCAGCAGCAACAGCACAGGGCGGGCGCCCTGCAGCGTGCCACCCACCTGCCCATTCTCTGCTCTGCCAGCTTCCTGGGAAGTGGCTGGAAACCCTGTTTACATGGCCATCGGTCTGTACCTGCAGCTAAAGCCCAGCTGTCGACTCCACAGCAAGGGCGGGCGGGTCCCAGGCCCCAGGGTGGGGCCGAAAGTTGGGAGCTGGGTGGTGCAGGCACCAGCTGGCCCTGCTCCCTGGGACAAGTGCCCTTCTCCTCTCTGTCCAAGGACGGCAGTTGGGCTCCATGACCTTTCTGGCCCTCCCCAGGCCTGGTGATGCCAGGATGTTGGGATCACAGAGAGAGCCTACAGGCTGGGTGGAGGGGAGAGGGCTTTTCCTCCAGTGGTTGCTTCTGGAAAGATCAAGACATAGAGCCCTAGGAGGCGGGAGCTGGGGCGCCCATAAGCAATCCCCCTACTGTCACCCCAGGGCACCAAAGTCACCCTTCTGAGTAGACCCCCAGGTTCTGGAACCTCTTTGCCCCCCCCCACCCCCAGCCTCCCACCAGACCCACTCAGCCACCTTTGATGCTTCAGCCACTGGCGCCTTCATCTCGCTCCTCACTTGCTCCTTCTTCGACCTGTAACCTGCTGTTGGCTCCTTCTAGTGCATTTTTTATCTCAGTCATTGAATTTTGGATCTCTGCTTGTTTAATCTTTAAATCTTCTACTTAATGTATCGATCCTTGCCTCCAGTTTTTTGGTTTTTTCCCCCAAGATCTCGGATCATCTTTACTGTCATTATTCTAAAGCCTTTTTCACAGAGGCTGCTAATCTCCAGTTGACTGGGCTTTTTTTCTGGGGTTTTGAGTAATTCCCTCATCTGGCTTATATTCCTCTGTCTTTTCCTTTTGCAGTTTTCCGTCCGGGCTCCTTTTTGCAGGCTAGAGGCTTGTGGCCCTCTTGCTACTGGTGTCTGCCCCCTTGTCACTGATGCCTTAATCCATAAGTCCCTCTGACTTCTCGTCTGTGAGCCTGGGTTTGTCTCCAGTCAATACTGTGAGGTACCTACATCCAGATTCCGGGCATGGGGAGCACAGGGACCGAGGCTTGGGGCTTGGATCTAAGGCGGGAGGCCCTGGAGACTCAGAGACGGGGGTCTTGCCCAGGAAAGCTGTGGCTTGGGGAGGTCGGCGGGGGTGGGGGGGGGTGGAGAGACAACTCAGGGGAGGGGTGGATGTCAGGACAGAGGTGAGTGGGCTGAACCCAGGTGCCAAAGTCACTGCTCTGCTGCCACAATCAGCAAGCCCTGGCCCTCTCCCTGGGGCTTCATGACCATGGGCAGTGCCACCTCTGCACCTAAGGGCTAGTGGGGGCCTCAACTCTCCCTTAACCTTCCAACCTTTCACAAATATGTGACGAAGATTTTCAAAAAACACACATAAAATGCAAAGGCCCCAACCCAACTGGAAACAAAAAGTGTGGTTTTCAATACTCAGCTAAGGTGAGAGAGTCCAAGCCTATTGAGATCTTAGAAGACAAGGGAGCCAGTGCCCACTAAGTGATCCCATAGGCCCAGCCCCTTCTCACAGCTCTGTAACAAGGTGGGTGGGCCGGTCTGGGGACCTGACACAAACAAAAGACAATTCCACAAAAACTGGGGCTTTCAGAGGACTGGAAATCCAGGATGCCTTCTCCCCTGCAGACACCCCCGAGCCTGCACCTCCTTGCAGGAGGACTCCTTCTGCAAACAGCCTGGGACCCGAGAGCTCCATTCTGAGTGAGTCCGCCAAGCCCACAGCCTCAGGCTGCTCTGCAGACAGATCCGCCACAGGGCCTCTGGTTAAACCACTGCTTTGCCCCAAATGGGCGCCCAGAGGATCCAGACCAGTCTCATCTGGTTCTCCGGGTTGGGCGGGGTGTGGGTTTGGGGTTCCGTGGGCCGGGCACGTTCTCCTCAACAGCTGGGACGGTGGGCTGGGGGCTGCTGGGGGCGTTTTCACTCAGCGGAGCTGCGCTTATCACCGTGGCCCCTCTCTGATCCTGGGGACGCAGTCCTGGTGCCACCCAGGCCCCTCTTTGATTCTCCCTCTCTCCCAACTCACCGACTCCTTTCCGGGGCGTGCAGGCCCTGGCCGGGCCCCTCGGGGGTGGTCTCTCCGGTCCCTCTGGGCTGGGGAGAGGGAGGCGACCAGGCCGGGCGTCAGGTGCACTGAGGCCAGGCGGGCTGATCCGGGCCAGGCAGGGCGCAGGGCGCACGGCGCGGCAGGGGCGAGGTCCCCGGCCGCCCTCCGGAGTCACGAGGCCCGCGGCCCGCCCCGCCCAGCTCCGGGAGCGCCGGGCACCTCCGGGTGCCAGCCAAGGGCGGGGCGGGCACCTCGGGCGCCGCGCCGGAGTGGGAGGCACAGGGCAGGGCGGGGCCAGGGGCTCCTCGCCCCACGCCGACTCCCGAGAGGAAGGCGGCAGCGGGGAGAGAGGGCTGAGCCCACGTCTGGCGGGTCCGCGACTTTCCCCGGGTGATGCGGTCCCGCAAAGGGACCCGCCAGGCTTTGGCGCCCTCGGAGCGCGCGGTACCGCGTTTACCTCCCTTCCCACCTCTGCAGGGAGAACGCTCCTTACTCTGGCTTGACAGATGGGAAAACCGAGGCTCAGGAAAGCGCCTTCCCCAAAGCCACCGGCTAACACGTGGGGACGCCACCTGGTAAGTGGGACTTTGGATCCAGGATTTCCTGCGGCAGATCCGCGCCCCTCCACGCCTTCCCTCCTGCCTGGACGCGGCTGGAACGCGAAGCCCGAGCGCCAGTAGCCCGGCGGCTGGCCAGGCACCTGAAACCTTGCCCGCCAGGAAAAGCCGCTCAAGTCACAGCCGCGGCTCCCGGCGGAGTCAACTTCTGCGCGCAGACCCGGCGCGTGCGCGTGAGGATGCGCTGCTGGGCGGCGGGAGGACGCGGTGCTGGGAACCTGCTTTGAGCTCCCGCGCCATCCCCTCGCTCTCCTCGTCCGGACTCGCGCTCACGGAACTGCAAACCCAGAGCGTCCCAAACACCGCCACGAGCTCCAGCCCACTGTGCCTGCTTTGCCTTCCCCAATCTCTTGGATCATAAGGGCATCGCCTTCTCCCTCTCCCTTCCAGAGTTGGGCGCATCAGAGCCCTCTCCCCTCCTCCCTCTCACGTTTACGAAAAAAAGATCAAAGGAAAAGTACAGTCTTTCCCCCCAGGAAATCCCCCCCCCTTTTGAAACTTTCCATGTTTGCAACGTGGGAATAGGAGTAAGTAAGCCCGGATGCGGTCAGTGCTGCGAGGTGAACAGACGCTGCCATCTCCATTTCGCAGAAGAGGCAACTCTACCTGTAGGATCTTTGCCATGTCACGTTGGATAATTTATAGGGCGCTTTCAACAGCAGGGAAAAGCACTGTCCAGCCCTTGGGTGTTTCAGGCCCGTGGGCTGCACTGGAGCTCTAGCCAAACACCACCAACGGGTGGGGTCCAAACCTGGAAGTGGCTGCCACTGACGCTTAACCCAGAGCTCAGACACCCTATGCGCTGGTTCTTATGTCTTTCGTTTCCTTATCATATACTTCATTCTCAAATGAAAAAACCCCTTAAGAACTTGTATCAGGACTATAAGTCCTTAAGGGCAGAATTAAAAAAGACTTTTTGTCTTTCATTTTAAAAAATTGTAGTTGATTTTGGAGTTCCTGTCGTGGAGCAGTGGTGAATGAATCCGACTAGGAACCATGAGGCTTCGGGTTTGATCCCTGGCCTTGCTCAATGGGTTAAGGATTCGGCGTTGCCCCAAGCTGTGGTGTAGGTCGCAGATGTGGCTCAGATCCCGCATTGCTGTGGCTCTGTCGTAGGCCAGCAGCTACAGCTCTGATTAGACCCCTAGCCTGGGAACCTCCTCATGCCATGGAAGCGGTCCTAGAAAAGTCAAAAAGGCAAAAAAAAAAAAAAAATTGTAGTTGATTTACAGTGTTGTGTTAGATAGGAGTACAGCAAAGTGATTATATATACAGTTTTATATCTATATAAAGTGATACATATTTATAAAGTGAATATATATATATATACTTTTACAGATTCTTTTCCATTGTAGGTTAAATATAAGATATTAAGAGAGAGTTCCCTTTTTGCTCAGTAGGTTAAGGATCCAGCATTTTCACTGCTGTGGCTTTAGTTACAGCTGTGGCGTGGGTTCAGTTCCTGGCCTGGGAACTTCCATATGCTGTGGGCGAAGCCCCCCCCAAAACCCCCAAGATATTGGGGTATAGTTCCCTGTGCCATACAGTAGGTCCTTGGTGTTTATGTGTTTTATATATAGCAGTGTGTGTCTGGTAATCCCAAACTCCTAATTTATCCCATATCCCTTTTGCCTTTGGTAACTATAAATTTGTTTTCTATGTCTGTGAGTCTGTTACTGTTTTGAAAATAAGGTCATTTGTTCTTTTTTTTTTTTTTTGATTCCACAAATGATATTGTATGATACTTGTTTTTCTCTGTCTGACTTACTTAGTATGATAATCTCCAGTTCCATCCATGTTGCTGCAAATGGCATTTCGTTCTTTTTTTTTATGGCTGAGTAGTGGTCCATTTTGTGTGTGTATCTCACATCCTTTTTATTCATTCCTCTGTCAGTGGATACTTTTAGGTTGCTTCCAAGTCTTGGTTATTGTAAATCATGCTGCTGTGAATATTGGGGTGCATGTATCTTTTGAATCAGAGTTTTCGTATTTTCCAGATATGTGCCCAGCAGTGGAATTGCTGGACCAAAATGTGTACAATTGATACATGGTGATACGTGGTAAAGAATATAGGAGTTCCCGTCATGGCGCAGTGGTTAACAAATCCGACTAGGAACCATGAGGTTGCGGGTTCAGTCCCTGCCCTTGCTCAGTGGGTTAACGATCTGGCGTTGCCGTGAGCTGTGGTGTAGGTTGCAGACGTGGCTTGGATCCCGCGTTGCTGTGGCTCTGGCGTAGGCCGGTGGCGATAGCTCTGATTCGACCCCTAGCCTGGGAACCTCCATAAGCTGCGGGAGTGGCCCAAGAAATAGCAAAAAGACAAAAAAAAAAAAAAAAAAAAAAAAAAAAGAAGAGGAAAAAAGAATATAAACAATACAACATGAAAAGTCAAACTCAGTCTTATTTCTCTTCCAACACCACCTCCCAAAGACAGATTGGCACTGGTGTCTTGCGTAATCTTCCCGAATTACCGTGTGTAGTCAGGCATGCGGACGCTGGAACCAACTACAGGGGTTGGGCTCCCAGCTGAGCGCATCACCCGCCAACTGTGTCTCTGTGGCTGTGAACTAATCCCCCCGCCCCAGGCTCAGTTCTCCCTTCCACATGGAGGAGCTGCACCACTGGATTGTTCTGAATCGGTACACACAGAGCACTCGGATGGGGTCTGCCCTGTGGCGAGCGCTTTGTATTAACCGATGTGAGTATAGACCTGATTCGTTCTTTTTGGTCGTTGCGCAGTAGCCACTGCATGCATTCACCGTCAGTGTTTTCCTACTTTCTTATCAGCGGAAGTTAACTTTTTTTTTGCTGTTTAAAATATTTCTGCCAGGAATATATTGCAGAGAACACTTAGTCTCATTGGCATGGCTATCTACGAAGATACATAAATATTATTGTACATACGTACATAGCATTGTACATACATACAAATACAAATATATTTACGTGGTAAAAATCCCCAAATTGAATCGCTGAGTCAAAGGGTGTATGGAATTTTTAAGAGAAAATTCTAGAATTTTTTTTTTCTTTTATAGCTGCACTTGAGGCATATGGAAGTTCCTGGGTTAGGGGTCGAATCAGAGCTGCAGCTGCTGGCCTGCACCACAGCCACAGCAACGCCGGATCTGAGCTGCGTTTGTGAGCTAGGCTGCAGCTTGCAGCAATAGCAGATTCTTAACCGACTGAAGGAGGCCAGGGATCAAACCCGCATCCTCACGGAGACTATGCTGGGTTCTTAACCCACTGAGCCACAATGGGAACTCCTAGAATTAAAAAAAATTTAATTGTTGAAACAACCTCAAAATTGCAGAAATTTACAACTATGATACAAAGAACTTCTCCCCCTGATTTGGAAGTTGCTGACACGAGACTTTGTGTGTATTTTACACAAACAAGGACAATCTTCTACAAAACTTCAGTCTAACCATCAAAATCAGTAAATGGCATGTTGGTATCTCTAATCATGAGAACACTTTCTATTTTTTTAATTGTTGTTTGTTTGTTTGTTTTGTAGGGCCATATCTGCGGCATGTGGAAGTTCCCAGGCTAGGGGTCGAATCGGAGCTGTAGCTGCTGGTCTACACCACGGCCCCAGCAAGGCAGGATCCAAGCCACGTCTGCGACCTGCACCACAGTTCACGGCAATGCCAGATCCCCGACCCACTGAAGGAGGCCAGGGATCGAACCCGCATCCTCATAGATGCTAGTTACGTTTCCGCTGCGCCACAACGGGAGCTCCCCGCTTTCCAGTTCTGACGGTTGCGTCAGTCACATCCTTTGCTGTGCAGGACCCAGTTCAGAATACCTTGGTTTCTTTCCTTCTTTCTCTTCTGGCCTTGCCCACAGCGCGCAGAAATCCCTGGGCCGGGGATCAAACCCACACTACGGCAGTGACAACACCGGACCTCTAACTGCCAGACCACCAGGAAACTCCTAGAATACCTTGATTTCTTAAGGTCGCTATTTAGGGGGAGCAAGGAGGGGACAGAGATAAAAGGAGGGTAGGGGCGCAGCGGGGCTTGGTGGCTCCTGGCCAGGATCTTGGGCTGGGTTGTTTCTCCCCGACCAGCGTTCCCGGCTTGTCTGGGCCTCACCTTTGCCCCCTCTCCCCAGCTCTCAGGGCTCCCAGGGCCCTGCTGGTATCCTCTGGCTCCCTAACTTTTCGCCTTTGCCTCTGTAACTGCCCTTCCTTGTTCATTTGCCTGGAGCTGGCTTTCTTTTTCTAAGGCTGTGTGGTTCCACCCTGTCTCTTAAAGAGGAGAAAACTGATGTTCAGAGTGGGGGTGGCATATTCTCAAGGTCACAGCGTGAGTTAGAGACCGCTTACCTCCCCAGCTGTGAGCCTCTCCCTAAGCCGTAGGGACCCTCCAGAAAATTTTGTGGAGGGCGGACACCAGAGGGCAGTAGAGGGCCATGCCCGCCTCCTTGTTTTAAAGGTGGCGGAGACCCTGCCTCCTCTGGGATTTAGGGGCAGATGCCAGGAAGGAAGGCCCGCTGTCTTGGCCATGCTCTCAGGAAGCACTCTGGTGGAAGACGGCCTTGGAAGCGGACCCCGTCTCCAGGGTTAGCTGGGCAGACCCATCCTACTGAGGGCTGGGCCAGGACTCACCTCATCTACGCTCAGAGAAGGGACCCCGGGGTGATGGGTCAGCGGGGGGGCTGTCCCTGGCCCAGCAGGGGGCATCCTGTAGTGTCTGGAGGTGCCATCTTCTAAGCAGACGCAGGCTTAGTCCTGAAAAGCCCGTGGTCCTTCCCCGCCCCTCTTGGGTCCTCTGGGGAGCGTGCCAGCAGGCAGCCGTTAAACCCTTCCGGACCTTTCCTCTGTTTAAATTCTCTGGGCTGGTTTGGCCCTGGGCTGACTGGGGCAGCGGGAATTTGAGCTGAACATCTAGGAAGCTGAACCCACGTCACATCCCACCCCAAATCCCAGTCCTGTTCAATAAACTGTCTGTAATTTACCAGAACATCCATTTGCACCACATGCCAAGTGCATCTGAAAAACCAAGAAAACTCCCATTTGGGGAGACGTCCTCCTGGCTGTGGGTTGTCCTCCTGGGCGGGAAGTCATAGGGCCTTTGCGGAGATGTCACCTGACCCTGCTTCCTGCTGGCTCTTGAGCACACAGGGCCATGTGACGGTCCTCCCTCCAGGGGGGTGGGGAGCACACACACTGCCCGGAGCCGTGGGTCTCCTGGGGTCAGAACCACGCCCAGGAAGCCGGTCCGCCAGCCTCCCAAGCTCAGCCGCCTGCTCTCTTGCTCTCCGGGCTCCAGCCCTTTGCTGAATGATGTCCAACCCCTCCCCCCGCAAGTACTCACTTGCTCGAATCCTGCTCCATTTGGGTCTCAGCTCAACTGGCCTCCATCAGAAAAGCATTTCTTGACTGCCCAGGCCCCACGTCCGACTCCCTGCGTTCCCCGCTCATCCTTGCACACCCATCCTCGTGGTTCGCCCACCAGAGTGGGAGGTCTGTGCTCCCTGCTCTAAGCTCCGGGAGCCCAGAATGGTCACGTGAACCTGCTGCCACCGGCCTTTTCATGAGCTGACCTGCGGGAGCTCCTGTCGTGGTGCTGTGGAAACGGATCCAACTAGGAACTATGAGGATGCAGGTTCGACCCCTGGCCTCCGTCAGTGAGTTAGGGATCTAGCATTGCTGTGAGCTGTGGTGTAGGTCGCAGATGCGGCTTGGATCCCACCTTGCTGTGGCTGTGGTGTAGCTCTGATTAGACCCCTAGCCGGGGAACCGCCACATGCCTCGGGTGTAGACCTGAAAAGCAAAAAGCAAAAAGCAAAAAGCAAAAACCACAAAACTGCTTGTGGAATCAGTATTGTTCAATAATCATGCATATTTGGAAGATGCCCTTGGTTTTAACTTTGACGGATGGGCGTCTTCCAAACAGAGCTGTGCCCCCACCGCCCAGGCAGATGGACTGAGCTCGAGGCGCCTTGTGGGGAGGAGGGCTGGTGGGGAGGGGTGCAGGATAGGGAGAGGGAGGGCTGCTTCATCCTTGTGTCCTCGAGGAGAGCTCGGCTGCTCTGGGGCCGCCCTTCCGCTCTTCCTCTCACCCTTTGTCGGCCCTGCCCTTGCTGTGTTTTGAGAGGTCGGCTTTCAGCCCTGCTCAGCCCTTGTCCCGTCTTCGCTGGCCCGAGGTCATGTCTGCTTTTTTCCCCCTGGGAAGGATGCGTCCCAGACCAGGAAACAGTCCGCATCCACTCAAAGGGCAGCAGGATCCAGTGGCCTCTTTCCACCCCAAGTTCAAGTGCTCAGGAAGTTAGGCTTTGCAAACTCATTTTGGCAAGTTGCTTTCCCTCGTCTGAACGCATGAGGAATTGGATTTTGAAAAGGGCTTAGAAGGAGCTCTAATCAGAGAGGTCAGCCAAGAAGAGGGAAAAAAATCTCCTGAAGAATGAAGCCCTTGGCTCTAAAGCCATCAGACCCCTCGGGCTTTCGGGGCTTGGGAAACTTCAGATCATGGGAGGCCCAGGCCCGCGGGCTCTGGCTTTTCCCCAACGTAGCCTATTCAGGAGCTTTTCACCAGCAAGGATTCGGGAATGGAGCAGAAATGGGTCCTGGAGAAGGGAAGGAATTAGGCAGTAAAGTTTTATGCTCTGTTCTCAGAAGATGCCCTTCTGGAAGTCTCAGGTGTGTTTAGGAAGGAGCATCGAAGGGAACTGGTCCTCGGTGAAGACCTACTGGGTGCCACTGGGTGAGCACTGCCTGGGCGCCTGGGCTGCACACTGTTGTCTGTTGTCTGTTGTATCGGGTGTCTGTTGTATTGGGTGTCTGACTTACACATATTAACTGGGTTGTGTAGGTCAGGAGGCTAAGACGCTCACCCACGTTCACGCAGTTCAAGAGGGGAGGTCAGATTCCAACCCAGGTCTGAGTGTCTCAAAGCCTAGGCTTTCTGCACACCCAGGAAAAGCTGTGAAGAGCAAACCCAGAACCTGGAACCCAGAGCCCCTCTGGTGGTGCCGTGCCTGGGCACGTGGCAGGAAGTGGTCAGGTTAGCCCTGAGAGCGTCCTGTGACCACCCCACCAAGTTCCCAAATTGTGACCGCTAAATCGGAGGCTACAGCAACACGCCCCCCCGCCCCGGTCATTCAATGAGTGACCTGATTTCAGTTTCAACAGCCCGAGTTGCCCTCCACACCTCACTCGAGGCTCTTGTACAAATGTTCCGGAACATTTCAGGGTTGCTAACGACCCTCCCATAGTGAAATCTCTCACGAGATCCCTCCCTTGGGCTGCCTGCCGCCACCCCGATGGAGAGTACAGGGCTCAAGGTCAGTGCCAGCTGGAAACCAACCCGGAACCAGGGGAAGGATTCCAGCGGCACCCGACCCAGGGCCTCCCCACCCTGGGGCCAGATCCCAAAGCCTCTCCCAGCCAAGCCGGGTACCCACCCAGCCTCAGCCCATCAGCCCTCGCCCTTACACTCCCCACGCTGTGCTCACTCCCCCTTCCTGTTAACGTCCACCACCCGAACCCCAAAACCCAGGTACAGTTTCCAGCTCCTCCTACAGCCTCCTGGTCCCCGTGAATCCAAACAGCCTCGCTTGTTTCCTAGAGCACAAGATAGGGCTTCACTTCAGGGTGGAAACTCCTGTCCAGCGGCACTTTCCTGCCTTCTCTTTCTCTCCCTACCTGTCCACGGCTAACCCTCCAAACTGGCTCAGAGTCTGGCTGCTCAGGAGACCGGGCTGAGGCACTGAATTTTTTTTTTTTTTTTTTTTAAGAATCTACTGTGTGTAGATTCTTAATAGTTTATTTATTTATTTTGTCTTTTTGTCTTTTAGGGCTGCGACGGCGGCATATACTGGTTCCCAGGCTAGGGGTCGAATCGGAGCTATAGCTGCCAGCCTACACCACAGCTACAGCAACACCAGATCCGAGCCGCGTCTGTGACCTACACCAGAGCTCCTGGCAACACCGGGTCCTTAACCCACTGTGAGGTCAGGGATCAAACCCGCCACCTCATGGTTCCTAGTTGGATTCGTTTCCGCTGAGCCACGACGGGAACTCCAACGGCACGGATTTTTGAAATTCGCTTTGGAAAGTGTGTTTCAAGGGCCTGGAGACAACTTGGTTAGAATTTTCAGGTTTTGACGTTGTTTGGAAGCTGGACTAAAATCCCGGCAGCCTTGGGAGATGGAATGGCAGTGCCAGGTCTCTGTCCTCGGGGCACCTGAACACCAGAATGTTTCAATGAGCGAGTTTAGAGACGTCCACGTCCCCTGCCACCTTAGGGCAGACTGCTCATCAGAATGTAACTGTCAGGGGGCTGGGGCAGGGTTTCCAGATAAAGTACAGGATGCCCCGTTAAATTTGAATTGTAGATAAACAGTGAACATTTTTTTTTTTTTTTTGTATAAGCGTGTTTATGGGGCATACTTATTTACACTAAAGTATCATTTGTTGTTTATTTGGAATTCAAATTTAACTGGGTATCTTGTCCTGACATCTGGCAATTATGTGCCAGAGCAGCAAAGGGAACACCCTGAGCGTGTCTTCTGTAGTAAAGGCAGGGCCTTGAGAGGGAAGTGGTGGCATCCTGTGACCTGGGATGGGGACATTTGGATGGATGTCTGAGCTTGAACACCGAGATCTCCCAGAATGCTCTGGGCATGGAGCAGCAGCCCTTCCCCTCGCCCCAGAGGTGCTGGTACCCCGAGACTGGGGAGGACGTCCCCCAAGGTGGGATCCTTGCCATAGGATGCTTGTCCTCAAGAGCTGACCCATCTTCTTATTTCCTCCCGATTAATCACTGGGGCCAGGTCTCAGCAGAGCCCTGGTGGGAAAGTAAATTTCCGGGGAATGAAGAGGCACCCTCACAGTCGCGGCCACAGGTCCTGGCTGATACGTGTCACCCAGTAGCAGGGGGAAAGTAGATTCCAGATGGAGTTTATTGATTTGCAAGAACGCTCCATGTGTCAGGAAGAGGACACTTAGATTATCTGAACACAGCCCTGAGAGGGCTCTGCCAAGCTCGGGCATGCTGTAAATGAGACGTAGGTGCTGCCAGTGCCCGGCAAGGGATTAGGTCAGGGCTTAGAGGGCGCGGGGAAATAGAAAGGTGAGACTGGGTTTATATGAAAGACTGAAGCCCCCGCTCCACTGGACTCTGGCCACCAGGGCAGTCAGGACCCACGGAGGAGGAGAGTGCCTGCATCTTTGGGCCACTTGGTGTTGGTTGTTTGCTGTCGTTAGTATTGGCACTAGGAGATTATGCCATGAAACTGCCCTGCCTAGTGTCCCAGGGGAGGCCGGGATTCTGAAACAGCAGAGGTGCCGACTCTCAGAGGCAGAGTGGACAACACAGCCACAGTGGCAGAAAGGCCACAGAGACGACCAGGGCCCCTTGGCTCACAGGTACAAGGGAACTGGCTGATAGACCAAGGTCGTCCTTGGGGCTTGGAAGACTGGCATCCAACAGGGCACCTCCTGATGGGTATGTGCCAAAGAATTTGAGAATTGGTGAGCCCAAGCTTGACAGATGCTGCCATGAAAAACCACAGTCCCACAGCCAGCTTCCAGATGGAAACCAGCTCTCAGCCCCGGAGCCCATGGAGCAGCAGGTCACTGCAGTATATACCAGAACTATGCCTCATCCCTTTTCCCAAAGGGGCCTATGGCTGTTTACCAGAGTACCTGCCTGTGGGGAAAAGGAACTACTCAAACTTTGGGGGGGCACTGATACCAATTCTGAGCTGACCCTTCCCAGGGGAGTCACCACGCCATCATCAGAAAAGAGGAGCCAAAGCAGTTAGCTTTTATGTGGGAAGGACAGTAGGACATGGCCTCTCTGTCGTCTCAGGGCTGTATGGACTCTCTGGTCACAGTCTCAGTAACCTTGACTGTGCTTGTTCAACTTATGGATGCTCTTCTCCTAATTACACCTGGTGTCCTGGAATGACCCTGGATGCCCAGGTAAGACCTAGTTGCCAGAAGCTGGAAGCAGATCCTGCAGAGATTCAGGGGGATGCAGGGTGGGTGATGTTTCAGGGGTCTAGCGGTGTGGAGGGTGCTGGAGGGCACCTTCTAAGGTCAAGGCAAGTTATTTGGTTTATGGTCCCTACCGCAGAGACAGAACCACACAGAGCATGTGCCGGGACTCTGGAGGCAACATATGCCTCCCCGGGGAATCCTGCTGCAATCCATTTAGCAAGGTTTTGGGAAGGCTGGCCGGTCGGAGTGGGCTCAGAGGGTGGGAGAATTCTGCAGCCGGTTTAGGCATCCACGCCAGCTGCTCTGGTTGGTCGGGGGACTGGGGGGAATGAGGAGACGGAGAGTGTGTGTGACTCTTGGGTGTTGTCACCACGCGTGCATCTTTCCTCACGTTGGTGCTCAGCAGAGGCCATCTCCATCGAAGGGGCCCTGAAGGAGTGGGTGTCCTGGGTGACCCTTCCTGTGGAGGTCAGCCGCTGCACTTGGCCGCCTCAGGGTCTACACCATGGGTCCAGCTGAATATCTGAGTGCCGCCAAGCCCTTCGCATGGCCCTGTCCCTTGAGACGATACCGCCCCTATTTGGGGTATTTAATGGGAATTGTCAAGAGATTGGAAAGTGCCGTTAAAAAGGACTTAGGGTTTGGTTCCGGAATAAGATGCATAGACTCAATTTCCCCTGCTCCTCTCTCCTAAAAACAAATAAATGCCCTGGAAACTATTCAACAGATGATGAAAGGTCTCTGAAAGTTGGGTGGAAGAGGGTGGACTGGCCAGAGACATGACGACCAGAAAAGTGAGTGTGCAGAGAACTCCCTGGGCTTTTCTCTTGTCTTCTGCCAGCCCCGGGCTGGACACCAGAGACCCCTGTAACCTCCAACAGGCATAGATTTGAACTCCCCCCAACCCCTAGAAACGCCTACTTTCTCCAGCTAAAGGACTGAGAGAGAGACGTAGTGAAGGGTCCCTGATCCCCCTCAGCAGCCCGGGTCCAGCAAGCTGTCATCAGATCTATGAGCTGCAGTGACAGCCCCCGGGCTGCTGGCCGTCCCAGCCCTGCCTCATCCCCGCTCCTGGGCTGAGCATCTGCCCACAGAGGCTGCAGCAGCGATGCTATGACTCAGCCAAGCTTGGGTCCACTCGCCCACACAGGAAAGCCGATCTACTAACACAGGATTGTAGGGAAGAAAGGGCAGCGGTCACTGCAGACGCCAAGCAGGGAGTCCAGGCAGCTGGTGCTCAAAACACCCGAACTCCATGCGAGTTTCAGCAAAGCGTTTTTAAAGGCCCAGGCAGGGGAGGGGCGTCCCAAGGTGTGGGATCAGCTCGTGCGCAGGTCTCTGATGGCTGATGGCCAGGCAACAGGGCATGTCACAGGGGTTCAAATTCTCCATCCTTAGGCACTGGGAGTAGGGGCTGTGTGCTCACGGCCACCAAGCAGTTAATTTCTTCCATTTGGCAGTTTTAGCATCTGTAAAACAACTCAGGAAATGTGATCGGACACTGTTATCTAGAACCTCAGAAAGGCGCTCAAGCAGAGGCTTGGGGGGAGGGGTTGCCCCCAGGAGGCAACACAGAGTCCTGCTGGGTGGGTTACAAAGCTCCTTGTCTTCCACCCAGTGGCATAATGAGACCCAGGGGCAGTGGCTTCCCCCTTCTCCTCTGAAGGGACGTCCCCCTGTGATGGCGGGTAGTCCAGATCAGTGGCTTCTGCCTCCTTCAGACCCACCAGTCGGGGCTGCGTGGAAGCCCCAGCAACACTGGAAGAAGAGAGCCAACCGGAATGACACGGCAGGGGCTCAGAACTAAACTGTCTTGGGACTGAAGCCCATAAAAGTAGGCTGGAGCCTACTCCTCAGCCTGAACAGGTGACTGTTGCTAAAATAGAAGCTTCTGTTACGGTCAAGTCTCCTAACACAAGAGCCGAAATATCCAGGATGTCATATACAGCATCGCCAGTGCTCCCACGAACCAGGAGAACCTCTGGCGGAGGGAGACGGCCGGCAGAGGCCAGGGCTGGGATGGATCAGAGGTAGGAATTTTGTCAGGGATCTTAAAGCTGCTGTCATGTATCAATGTCAGTGCTTCAAAATCAATGTCAAAAACGACGCAGTAATCGATGATAAGTCATGGATTTTTAATACATTAATACTTCGAGTCGGGAGGCCAGAATATCATCCACTCGCTGTGTGATCCTGGGAAAGTTTCACCCTTACCAAGCCTGAGTCCCTCTGTCTACAGGGTGGAAATAATATGTCTCACCAGGCAGGTGAGGTGACTCAGATGACCGCGAGGATGGACCACGAAACCCACTTCCAGAACCAAACAGGAAAGCCCTGTGTGTCTTTCCCTTTCCTGTTCTTTCTGCCTGGAACTTGGACGTGAGGTCTGGCGCTGCAGCAGACATCTGGCCACCAAGAGGAGACAGGAAAGGGTAGGAAGCCGATTGCTGAGGGTCTTGGGGTGGACACACAAGCCCCGAGCCCCGAGGGCATGGCTGAGCTGTGCTCTGGGCAGACAGTCGGCCTCTGAACTCCTTGTTATGGGGAGAAATAATCGCCCGTGTATTTAGGCCCCCGTCAGTCGTGTTTTCTGCGCTCGCAGCAGAATGCACTCGTAACGGGTGAAGAAGAGTATTAGCGACAGTTTGTTCAGTGCCAGGTGCTGGTCTAAAGGGTTACACACTCAGTCACATTTAATCCTCACGACTACCCATGGAGGTGGGGACCGGCCCTGTCCCCATTTCAGGGACGGCCTGGTGTAGACGCTTGTCCAGGGTGTACATTCAGCAGACGGAGGGGCAGGAAGGCACAGAACCCGCCCTCCTCCTGCTGCCTTAATAAACGGGAGTGGGGTTACTATTTTCTTTGTCGTTGTTATGGTTCCATTAGAGGGTTTCTTTCTTTTAAAAATTTTATTTGCTTCTTTTTGCTTTTCAGGGCCTCACCTGCGGCATCTGGATGTTCCCAGGCTAGGGGTTGAATCAGAGCTGCCGGCCTGAGCCACAGCCACACCCATGGCCACACCCACAGCCACACCCTCAGCCACACCAGATCTGAGCCCCAGCCCGTGGCAATGCCAGATCCTTAATCCACAGAGGGAGGCCAGGGATTGAACCCGCATCCTCGCAGATCAGGTCCTTAACCTGCCGAGCCACAACAGGAGCTCCTAGGTACCTTAGAGGATTTCTGTGCGTTTGTGTGGAAGCTCTGGTGAAGCCTCACACTGGATTGTCCTCCCTCCCTTTCCGCCCCCGCCAGCATCCCGACTTTTGTCACATGGGTATAGCACATGTTCCCAACCTCCTGCCCGAAAGGAGCCGGCAGGGCAAGGTGGTCAATGCCCGAGGCCGGCCTGGGCTCCTGCCCCGCGAGGCCTGTCTTCCCACCTTTAACGGCTTTAGCAGGACACACCCTGAGCTCAGAGAGCAAGGGTGTCTTTGGGGAAGGGCTGGGCAGTGGGTGGGGGTGGTCCATGCAGTCTGCACCCTCTCAATAGACCCCTTCCCACCCCTACGCCCCCTCTAAGTCTGCCCGCTGCCCCCGTATGGGCCTGGCTGGGGCCTCAAAGGCTTTCTATCTGTGGCCAAAGAGCTTAACTCCAAGGCAAAGCTAAAGACAGGGTGCAGGTTCTGCTGAAGGGTGAGCCCCACACAGGCCCACGGGCGCCCCGCCCGCCCCTGCATGTCTGTCCCTCTTTGGCCACGGGACACCCAGAGCTTTCGGGTCCTCCCCCTACCTCCCAGGGACACCCCCTCGGGTGCACTCCTTGGAGCGTGGAGCCCCGTTTTCCTAGGAGACCCTCAGCAGAACCGTGCAGTTGTGGTCCATCGGCAGTTATATCCCAGCAGCGACTGGGACTTCACGCCTGGCACACAGGGTACATGCCACTCCCTTCCCAGGGCAGGGTTCATGACAGAACCAGACCAAGACCTGAAGGAGCTGCGGCCAGTCCCCACGCCCCCGCACCCCCCACCAATGGTTTTTAACCACAGTACATATTGGAATTTTTTGGGTTTTTTTGGTTGGGTTTTTGATATCAAATTTTCGGAAAGTCTAATCTCTTGAGCGCCTGCCTGGTTGGCTGGCAGCCCCTGCGTGCCAGGCTCCTTGGGAAGATACCTCCCAGGGGACTGTCACTGGGGACCGGCGGGGGCCCACAGCAGCGCACTGCATCACTTCGCCCTCTGCTCCGGCCCAGCCAAGGGCGTCCTTGGGCCCTCCCGGTGGAGGTGGGGGTCGGGGTGGCGCCAGGGCTGGGATGGCCCTCCATCCCCCCGTCCAGGGTCAAGATCCCTGGCCTGGGGCCCCGGGCAGCCCCAGGACCTCCAGGCCTGCAGAGGCCTCCAGGGACCGCCCACAGCCACTGGGGCTCTCCCCTCTCCCAGCCCCACCAGTAGACCTTGCTCATTCTTTTTTTTCTTTTTCTTTCTTTTTTTTTTTTTTTTTTTGTCTTTTTGCCTTTTCTAGGGCCACTTCCCGCGGCATATGGAGGTTCCCAGGCTAGGGGTTGAATCGCAGCTGTAGCTGCCGGCCTACACCACAGCCACAGCAATGCGGGATCCGAGCCGCGTCTGTGATCTACACCCCAGCTCACGGCAACGCCGGATCCTTAACCCACTGAGCAAGGCCAGGGTTGGAACCCATAACCAGGAATCGAACCTGCAACCTCATGGTTTCTCGTTGGATTCGTTAACCACTGCGCCACGACCGGAACTCCAGCCCTTGCTCATGCTTGCTCCCAGCAACTCCCTTTCTGGCCAGAACCCTCCAAGGAGGCTGGGCCTCTGCCTCCCTGTAGGGTGTCCCTTCAGCTGCATGGGTGGGGCTGCAGCAGGTGGGTGCCAGCGGGGCCGGGGGTGGGGAGGGGCCAGACGGGAGAGGCCTGGTCTCCCATTTCCCAGGAAACAGTGGGAAAAGCCATCTGTGTCTGTTGGCGGCTCCGCTGTCACGGGTTCTGTGGTCTCTGGCGCGGGGCCGTCGCTATGGCTGTGGGAACGGGTGTCCTGGGTTCCAGGGGGTTGACTCAGGATCCTTGGAGACGTGTTCTTTTCATTATCCACACCCAGCCCCCGCCACCTCGGGGGGCTTCCCCAGGGGCCGTGTGTCCTCCGTGGTTGTCACTCCGTGTAATTATCCACCATGCTCAGAGGCCTGGCAGCTCTGGAACCTCTGCCCCTGACCTCTCCCCCCAACCCCCTGTTCAGCTCCAACTGGTCCGTCGGACCCACTCTTCTGTCCTGGTCTATGGGGGCTCCAGGCCGTGCACCCCACAGGCGTCTCCCTGCCAGCCAGGGTCTGAGCAGGAAAAAGCCAAAGAGTCGCTGCCTGGGACCCTGGCAGAGGCGCGGGCAGAGGTAGGGGAACCAGCAAAGGACATGGACTTGGCCATAGAGCTGGCCACAGAGGAGGCCGTTGCCACCGCAGGCCTTGAGGGACAGATGAGGGAGTGGTTTTTGGAACGTGGAGCATGGAGTTGTAGGCGGCTGTGCCACCAGTGCTGTGGGGATGGATAGCCAGGGCCACTGCAGGCAGGGAGGGGCAGAGACGGTGGCTGTCCCCCTGCTCTCCACGCCAGGCTGGCGCTGCTCGTTGGCTGAGCCCGCAGGCAGGAGTGCCGTTGATGCAGGACACAGAGGTCAGTGTCTAGGACCCAGAGCCGGGCGGGGGTGTAGGAGGGCCTCCCGAGGGGCAAACAGAGGCCCCGCATCGGATGGCCCCATGTGTCCCCAGGCTTCCCAGTTCCCAGCAGTCCCTTCTCCCCCAGGGTCCCTGGGGTCCCTGGGGTTCCTAGGAAGCAGCAGCTGGTGGGGTGAGAAGTGGCTGACCCCTTCTAGGCCCCTGGGCCACCCTGGTCCCAGGAGCCCCGGGGGGGTGGTGTGGGAAGAGCTTCTGGGGAGGACAACACCTTCCCGGACCCCTGCCTCTCACATCCCAGCCCAGTTTCCTTCCCAGCTCTAGGCTGGGTGCCTAGAATGGCGTCTGCAAAGAGCTGGTGCTCAGCCAATGTCCGTGGAGCGAGTGAATAAGTGGGTCCTGACCCCGGTTCCTCATTCTAAAAGCGAGGCCGAGTCTTCAGGAGTAGAGGGGGCAATCTGGGGCTCCCTGGAGGTCGGGGGGCAGTCCCAAGGGGGTCCCCAGGGCTCTGCGAGTGTGGTGTTGCCCTGGCCCTTGGGTGAAGCTCAGGCTGTCCATCTGGGGCGGGGGGGCCAGCTGATAGTCACCTGCTCCTGCTCCATATCAAGCAACCCCACATGATGCTAAGAGTGGTCCCAGACGCCGAGCCCTTTCTCCGGGTGCTGGATGCTGAGGATGGAGACGGGGCTCCCTCTCAGGTTGGTGGCTCTCTGCCATGAGGTTTCCAGGAAGGCTGGCTGGGCTATGGGCGCCCTGCAATGGTCCCCGGGAACCTGACAGCTGAGGCCAAACTCCACCGACCCCCATCTGGTGACTTGGCCAGGCCCTTGGGTGGGGGCTTTTAGCCTGCATACCCTCCCCCTCCCCCCTTGGCTTCTGAGGAACCCTCGGGCCCTCTGTCCCCAGTTCCACCACCTGGCACCCCAGGGCTCCAGGAGCTGAGCCCAGTTCACTGCTCACCACTACCTCCTCCTCACCACCTGCAAGGTGTCCCCTGGCATCTCTCCTGGGGCTCCCTTGACCTTGGAGTGTAATAGACTGATGGCCCTCCAGGGGCTCAGAACCGAGGGCAGCAGCCCCAGGTCTGACCAGGAGGTCTGTGCCATCTGGGAGCTCATCCTGGAGCCAAAGGAAGGTTCAGGCCAGCTGGGAGGGGACTCCCTGGACCAGGGCTGGTTCCCGCCGCCCTCTGCTTCCCTCTACTGGCCGGCACGGGTTACTACAGCCAGCCCTGCCTGCCCGGGGACCCAGGATCCGGAGGCTTTAATTCCAAACCCGCCGCAGACCTCTGTCCCTTAGCCTGTCCGTCTACCCTGACCTGAAGCCCACGGCGAGGCGAGCCCACGCGGCCTCCCCGCCCCCACTGCGAGGAGTGTTTGTGGCCTCATCTCGGTTAGTGTCTACGGCCCCGATGACTCCAGATTTCTCCCGAGCGGATGCCGCGGCTGCGTTAGTGCTCGGCTGTTTATATTCTCCTGCTGAATGGCCTGCCCCGTCTTCAGGTGTCTGGTTTCAGCTGGATGGGCTGTGGACTCTCATATACCGCCTATGCTTGATTTTGCAGGCAGATGACTTCAGACGTCTGGGTGGTGACGTCAGCAGTGGTTCTGCCAAAACGTCCCCCGTGTAAAACCCGGAGCGGATGTCTGCCGGCGGGGAAGTGCTCCCGCGGGGAGCTCCCCAGGCCTCGTGTCCCCCCGCAGCGATGCGTTTAGAGCCGGTCCCGCGCCACCCCGGGTCCCCGAGGGCGCAGGGCGCACCCCACCCTCTCCCACTGGTGGGAGCTGAGCAGAAGCTTGCTTATGCCTCGTCTTCCAGTTCTTTCCTTTCGGTCCTGTGGGGGGTGGGGGGTGAAAGCTAACGACTCCCTTTCCAAGATCCTGTCTCAGTTGCGCTGAGTTAAAGACATTTCTCACTAATATGAACAAAGCCAGCTGCCTGCCTTCCCTTCCGTTTTCTGCCTGTATCAACCCGCTTGGGCTGCCATAACTAAGCGCCACGGGCTGAGGCGCCCAACAGTGGAAGTGGATTTTCTCACAGTTCTGGAGGTTAGAAGTCCAGGATCAAGTTCCCACCAATTTGGTTTCTGGGAGAACGTCCTGGCTTGTAGGCGGCCACCTTCCCGCTCGGCTGTGTCCTGGCGTGGCCTTTGCTCTGTATGTTTGTGTGGAGAATCTCTTCTTACGAGGACACCAATCCCACCAGATCAGGATCCTACTCTGATGACTTCATTAAGCTTGTCTATTTATTTTGCTTTGGCATTTTTAGGGCTGCACCCACGGCATATGGAAGTTCCCAGGCCAGGGGGCCAATCAGAGCTGCCGCTGCTGGTCTACACCATGGCCACGGCAACATGGGATCTGAGCTGTGTCTGTGACCTACACCCCAGCTCATGGCAACGCCGGATCCTTAACTTACGGAGCAAGGCCAGGAATCGAACCCTCTTTCTTATGGACCCTAGTTGGATTTGTTACCCCTGAGCCACAATGGGAATGCCTTCATTAAACTGTATATACGTCAGAGTTTCTCTTGTGGCTCAGTGGTTAATGAACCCTTCTAATATCCATGAAGATGCGGGTTCCATCCCTGGCCTTGCTCAATGGGTTAAGGATCTGGCGTTGCGGTGAGCTGTGGTGTAGGTCGCAGACATGCCTCAGATCCCATGTTACTGTGGCTGTGGTGTAGGCTGGTGGCTGTAGCTGTGATTAGACCCCTAGCCTGCGAACCTCCATATGCCACCAGTGCGGGCCTAAAAAAAAAACCAAAAACACTTTATATAACGTCCTTATAAGCCCTGTCTCTAAACACAGTCCGGTGGGGCTTAGGGCTCAACATATGAATTCTGAAGGGATGCAAACATTCAGTCTGCAGCACTATTCATTTTTATGACAAGAATAAAACACATATTCAAATAATCCATTCCCCACCCCACCCCCAGCTTCAAATCCTCCAGGTAAAAGTGCCAAAAACGCAGTTACTGTTGGCTGAGACGGACAGTTTCTGAAGGTTAGGGAGTGGTCGGGGTGTAAGAATCGAGACACATAGTCCAGCCAATATGGTCCCAACACCAAAAGGAAGCCAAGGGCAACCAGTTCAAACAGCCCTGGGCCCTCGTCTGAGCCTGCGTCGCTCGGAAGCAGAACCTGAGCGCTTTTGATGCCAACAGTTTATTCTTGGAGGCTGTTAGCTCCCTGGGTAAGGGGAGCAGCGCCTGCTGGGAGGCGGGGGAGGGGATCACGGGCCTCGGAGTGACCCCAGCCTGGAATGAGGACGCCGAGATCTCATCCGCCAATGCCCTGCCCGTCCCCGACTGAGGCTCCTGCCCTCAGGAACGAGGCCTTGGGCACAGAGTCTTGTGGTTGCTGGTGAGTCGTGTACAGATAAATGCAGCACAGACAGCACCTCTTTGCGATAATTCCCCCGTGTGTCCTGCGGCCCTGTGTGTCCAGCCCACTGACGGGGCCTCTGCTGAAGCTTCCTGCCCTGTGCCCAGATCTCCGGTGTCGTGTGACTACAGGCCTCTCCCAAACCCACCCACCTGTTTCGGGGGGAACCCTGCTGAGCCCTTTTGATCCCCTCTCCCCGCCCAAGCTTTGGACCCCACCCCTTGTTCTCCGGCAGTAGCCAGGCTCAGGACCACCTGTGCTACTTTCTTTTTTTTTTTTTTTTTTTTTTTTTTTTGTCTTTTTGCCATCTCTTGGGCCGCTCCCACAGTATATGGAGGTTCCCAGGCTAGGGGTCGAATCAGAGCCATAGCCCCTGGCCTACACCAGAGCCACAGGAACGTGGGATCCGAGCCGCGTCTGCGACCTACACCACAGCTCACCGCAACGCCAGATCCTTAACCCACTGAGCAAGGCCAGGGATCGAACCCGCAACCTCATGGTTCCTCGTTGGATTCGTTAACCACTGTGCCACGACGGGAACTCCTACTTTCATTTTTAAAAATTTTGCCCGCACCCCTGGCATATGGAAGTTCCTGGGCCAGGGGTGAATCTGAGTGGCATCTGCGACCTACAGCACAGCAGTAGCAATGCTGGAGCCTTAACCCACTGTCCTGGGCCAGGGATCGAACCTGCACCTCCACAGAGAGGAGCTTTCTTGACATGACAAATTTATAGAAATGGAGGCCAGATTCGTGGTTACCAGTGGCTAGGAAGCGGGGAGAGAGGGTTGTCGCGGAGTTGGTTGTATTGTCCCTGTGCTGCTGGTTACAGGAATTTCCATGTGTGATGATTGCACGGAGCTGGACACACACGTACGAATGCACCTAAAACTGGTGAAATCTGAAAAAGCTCGATGAATCCTATCAAGGTCAATTTCCTGGTTGTGCTGCTGTGTGACCCTGATGCTAAATGTAGCCGTGGGTGGAGACCAGGTCAAGGGCCTTTAGGGTCCCTCTGGACCACGTCTTACAGCTCTGTGTCCATGTCCAGTGATCTCGAAGGCAACGTTTAAAAAGTGCATGAGTTAAAAGAGATACGAACACCTGTACACAACGTTCCCAGCATAATTGCCCACGACTGGAAAGCGGAGTTCCTGCTGCGGCTTAGGGGTTAAGAACCTGCCATCGTGACCATGAGGATTCGGGTTCGATCCCTGGCCTGGCTCAGTGGGGTAAGGATCTGGCGTTGGGGCAAAGCTGCAGCATAGGTCGCGGATGCGGCTCGGATGGATCCCGTGTTGCTGCGGCTGTGGCTGTGGCGTAGGCCACAGCTGCAGGTCCAATTCGACCCCTAGCCCGGGAACTTCCATATGCTGTGGGCGCGGCCTTTAAAAAAAAAAATGTGGACTTCGTAGACACAGGTGTACACATTCATCCAAAAAAAATCATTGAGCTATACATTTAAACTGAGTGCATTTTGTGGTATACATATTACATCTCATTAAAAAGAACAGGCTTTCCTATAAGAAAGGAAAGGTATATGTATGTCTGACTGGGCCGCTTTGCTGTACAGCAGAAGCTGGCACAACATTGCAAATCAACTCTAATTAAAAAATAGGGAAAATCAATAAACGTGAATAAGTCAAGGATGAATGGAGGTGAAGGAGAAAAAGCCGGAGGCCTCAATGATATCACTGAGCTACGGGACCAATCTGGAAAAAACCCCACCTCCAGGCTTCTTTTTAAGTCAGATAATAAAGATTCTTAGGATTCAAAAAAAAAAAAAAAAAAAAAGGAATAGGCTTTCTTATAAATAGGAGGTTTTTGCTGGTGAGGGAGCTGGTTAGAGACGTCAGTTCTAGAGCATAATTTCCCACGTTCCATTCGAAAACTGGACGCGACTGCCCTCTGAAAAAATGTCTCCGCATTCTGCAGATAACTTAACTCATCCCAGCTGAGCCCTAGCCCTCCCGCCCCCCGTGACCCAAGCGATGAATCATCTATTTGGAAGTGTCCGTGGAGAGGAGACTTTGGCACGGAGACCACACGCATCAGTTTCTTGGGGTCGGCCCTGCCCTTGCTCACCTCTCTGCCTGAGCGGCCTCCCCTCGGAGTGCAATTGGGATGCACTTGAGATGAGTTTTACCAAAGAGTGGCTTGCCATTGCCCACGTGGAAGTGAGCCTCTGGGCTCTGCCATCAAGAAAGGACTGGCTTTGGGAGTTCCTGTTGTAGCTCAGCGGTAACACACATGACTAGTATCCATGAGGATGCAGGTTTGATCCCTGGCCTTGCTCAGCAAGTTAAGGATCCAGCGTTGCCGTGAGCTGTGGTGTAGGTTCCAGACGTGGCTTGGATCTGGCATTGTTGTGGCTGTGGTGCAGGCTGCAGCTGCAGCTCTGATTCGAGTCCACCCTAGCCTGAGAAATTCCATATGCCACGGGTGTGGCTCTAAAAAGACAAAAAGAAAAAAAAAAAAGACAAAGAAAAGTAAAGAAATAGGTCCGAAAGCTAGAATGTCTGATGGCAGCCTGGCGTTCCACCTGCAGGAGCCGTGCTGGCGCATGAGCCGAGCCTGCTCCTCGTCAGAGCCTGGCCATCTCTGTCCCTCGCAGGACCGTCCAGCAGGGCCCTGCCATCCGAGTGCTCCCAGCATCGTCCCGCTTCTCTCTCCGGCTGGTGTCTGACCACCTGCATCCGGCCTGAGGCTTCAGCTCCAACACCTGATCCCTCAGCTCCTTCTTTCCTCCACAACAGGACACTTGCACGCGACCTCAGTCATGGCCAGGGCCTCCCAGTACCTGGATGACAGCTACTTGCCAACCTCTTGTTTCTGCCAGGGTCCAGCTGAGATCACAGAATCCATGCTGGTTATTTCAGAGAGCGCACGCTTAGCAGGAAGTGTCCCATAAGTGGTGGAAAGAGGTAGAAGCAGCATACAGAATAATAAGGCCATGGGGACAGTAGCAAGAGCAGGAAGTCACTCTCCATTCTGAGCCCAGAGGGAAGAGGGAGGAGGGGGAGGTGTTGCTCGAGCCGGGAATCTGGGGCCACCTGGTGGACACTGGTGTCATTTCAGGCCTGGCAGGTAGGAGCTGGGATCCCAGAGGGGTGGGCCGGCCTGTCCCTTGTAGTCAAGTTGGGGGCCACTTAAAACGGAGAAGGAAAGAGAGAGAGAAAGAGAGAGAGAGAGAAAGTATCCTGATTTCTCCCCTGGCTGTCTCCCTTCCAGTGTCTGCCCTTGTCTAAACCTGCCCAAGGAGTTCCCACTGTGGCTCAGAGGGTTAAGAACCTGACTGGTATCCATGAGGATACAGGTTCAGTCCCTGGCCTTGCTCAGTGGATTAAGGATCTGGCATGGCTGTGGCTGTGGAGTAGGCTGGCAGCTGCAGCTCTGATTGGACCCCTAGCCTGGGAACCTCCATATGCTGCAGGTGTGGCCCTAAAAGGAGAAAAAAAAATCAATAAACCCGCTCAGAAGCTAGAAGCTCGCAGTGCTGGGGACTTGGCGTTTCTCTTTAGCGCAGAGCAGAGGAAAGAAAAGTCAGGGTATGAATCTGAAAGAAAACTGGCAAATGGCCAGAACACTTTACAAAACCTCGTCCTCACTAAGGGGCTGGAAACCCCGCTAGGCGTTTGTGGAGGTGGTGGCTGGAGGGGCAGATGGATGGGCGGATACGTGATCAAGCGAATACAGTGAAATACGACAGCAGGATCCACATGGGAGAGATGCAGATAGTCACTGGAAGGCTCCTTCAACGTTGAACCTTTTCACAATAAAATATAGTAAGAAAAGCCCTCTCTAAATAAATCTCCGTCTTTCAGTGGGAAGAGGCAGGCACATTTCTATCTGCAACCATCGATCCTGGAAGGTGGCTACACGGCCCCTTTCTTTCCCTTTGCTGGGAAAACTGGGAGGGGCGGTGTGACCCCCGCGTGGGCAGCATTCAGGGTCCCTCTCCCGTCTGGTGGGGCCGGAGGTGCGTGCCATGAGCGGGCTTCGGTCCGTGACTCGGGCTGTGAGGCTCCGCTCATTGTTATACAATGTTTGCATTTGTTACTCGCACTGAAACATCTGGAAAATATCTCGTAAAAATGTAACATGTCCAACTTTTCTTTGCAAACAGAAGCCCAGCCCCGATGACACCGGGCCTGCATTTCCTCCAGCAGCAGTTGAGGAAGCGGAGCCCCTTGGACGGCGCTTCCTCCAGTTTGCCCCCCTCCCCACACCTCTATTTAAAATGAACTCTCCATCACCCTTTCAAGGCCACACTCCTTCAGCCGTCTGAATCCATGAAGCCCCATTGTGACTTGCCGTATCCACATGCCACTTCGATTTGGTTAAAACGTTGAAGTGGATTTTTTTTTTTTTGCTTTTTTTTTTTTTTTTTTTTAGGGCCGCACCAGCAGCGCATGGAGATGCCCAGGCTAGGGGTCGAGGTGGAGCTGCAACGGCTGGCCTCCATCACAGCCACAGCAACGTGGGATCCGAGCTGCATCTGCGACCTACATCACAGCTCATGGCAACACTGGATCTTTAACCCGGTGAGAGAGGCCAGGGATTGAACCTGTGTCCTCATGGACACTAGTTGGGTTCTTAACCCGCTGAGCCACAACAGGAACTCCCAAAAGATTGCTGTTAATGAAAGAAACACTCAGACATCTGAAGTTAATGAATTTAGCACTTTTCTCTGTGTGGGAAGATGCAGGAGTCTGGGCTCATTGAAGTCATTCCTTCATAGTCATATACACCCACCTTACCACCTGGTGCCACTATCCCGTCTCCATCCGAGTCCCCTGGAGGGCACAGGTAGGGGAAGCTGCAGTGGCTGCCGGCTTGATGATCATAACATCCTTTGCTTACCGACATGGCAGGTGGCATTTTTCGTCCGCAGAACCAACAGCAAGAACAGAGCCCATATTTACTGATGACTTCACAAGCTGGGCACACACACCATCTAATTCAAAGGTCATTGTGAGGGGGCTGCCATGTCTTTGGAAGTGTCATTCAGAGAGGCTAAGGACGTGACAAATGCCCCACGGCTGGCAGACGATGGAGTTGGCCCTGGAGTCCAGGTTCGCGTGACACCGTGTCCACACGCTTGACGACTGGCTGTTCACGGGCATCAGATGCTGAGTCATTTCCTGTCCTTTTGGCGAGTTAACACCCGTCCCTTGCACCTTCACTTTATAGGTCAAGTGGTTTTGTTGGTCTTGGAGTTTGCCCTGGGTTCTCCGCCTTTGCGCTCACAGGGCATCCTGAATTGGGACAGTGTTGTGAAGAGGTGACATGAACCAACTTGCCCCATGTGGCCAGTTTTTCTCCCACAATGACGCTGTGTGTTCTCCTTCCTAAGTAGGTGGGAGCCTCCAGGGTCACCCAGGCAGCCTCCACCCCGGAGAGGAATGAATTCCTCTCTTTTCCAGCCAGAACCACAGAATACTCCGGAAAGACCAGAGCTTGGTGTCCTGATGTTACTAAGCCCTTGTCGTCTGTGGCTGAGTGATGCCTAGAGCCCGGGGTGGGGGCGGGGGTGGGGGTGGGGCTGTGCATGGTGTGGTCTCTCTCCGTACCCTGCCAGGAGCAAGCAAGGAGTGGGGTGGGCATGCTGTCCTCCAGCAGGGGCTGTCCCTGTAGGGTGAGCAGGAGTCTTTGCTTATGCTCACCAGCACGGGTACCACCCTGTACATAAAGGAAAGAGGTGATGGAGCCGAGACGGTCGGGGCTTTCTGAACAGCCATCCACTCCTGCACGTTCCTGAGCCTCCCTGGGGGTCAAGCCGGGGGTCGCAGGACTAGTCGTGGGCAATGGAATGTGAGTGGAAGTGCCGTGTCCCCTCTGAGCAGAGGCATTTAAAAGTCGCTGAGTGGCTGTACTTCCTTCAGCCCTCTCTCCCTTCTCCTCTGCCACCATGCCTTCGCCGCCCACCCACGGCAAAGGATGTTAGCGACAAGACGGCAGTGAGATGCCACCTGCTGGGAACCGTGGCTTGAATGAGTGTGGTCGCCAACCTTCAAAGATGGCCTGATGAGCCACACTTCTTAATAATCACTGTTTTAGTCTTTTCGAGCTACTGTAACAAAATGCCACTAACTGGGTGGCTTATAAACCACAGACATTCATTTCTTACAGTTCTGGAGGCCGGGAAGACCAAGACCAAGCGGCTGCCAGATTTGGGATCTGGTACCCGGTCCATAGATGGCTGTCTTTGGCTGGGTCCTCACAAGTGGAGGGGTCCACAGAGCTCTGCAGGGTCTCTGATATGGGCACTAATCCATTCGTGAGGCCTCCACTGTCATGACCACCCCACCTCTCAAAACCCCAGCTCCTAATATCATTGCTTGGGAGTTAGACACGCAGTGCATGCCAGCATCCTTGAGTCTGGGCAGGAGCCCTGAATCCCCTGAACCAACAGTGTTGCAGGAGTGGTACCGGGCTGGTGCTGTGCCTGAGCCCTTATAGGAAGGCTTTGAAGCAGGTGCTTTCCCATCTGGGGAGCCCTGAGCTGCCACATCGGAAGTCTAGCTGCCTTGCTGAAATTACCCAGTACAGAGGAAGATGCCCTGGGGCTATACAGCTCAGCGCCCTCCATGTCCCGGCTGAGCCAGCCTTCTGGCCTTCCCTCCCAAGGGTCCAAACCTCTGAGTGAGCCATGCTGGACATTGCTGTCCAGTCGGGGCCCAAGACAACCTCCTCCCCAGCCAACATCACGAGGAGCAGAAGAACCACTCTGCCGAACCTGTCCATCCGCAGGCTCATCAGTAATGAGAGAGGCTATTCTTTGGATCTTGGGATGGTTTGCATAGAGCACTAGGTACCCAACTTGGTGGCAGAGGAGACATGAGGGCAGCATCACTTGGGGGGGTTGATGGTGTCCACTGCCCCGACGTAACAGCACAGTAGACCAGCCAGGAGATGGACAGCAGGGCCTGAACTCCAGTGAGGGCACACAGACTGGAGGCTATGCAGAAGCGGCACTCGTGTCCTGACTGATTAGATGAGGGGACTGAGGAACGTGGCAAAAGTTCTCAGAGCCAAGCCTGCGACGGTGAGGGTGGGAGGGTCCTCAGAGGGGCTGGAGACCCGAGAGGATGAGCAGACCTGCCTGGGGAAGGACACAAGAAGAAGGAGGCATTCTGGTCTTGGCTTTAAAGTGCTGATGGGACCTCAGGAGGAAAATAACCATCAGGCATAGTGAATCTGATTTGCTGCTCATATATAAAGACTAAGGCTGGAAATGAGGGGGGAAATGAAGCTGGCTCCCTGGGAAAATGATGCCCTTGCAGAGGGAAGAGAGAAAGGGAGGAAGGGGCTGAAGGAGAGCCATGGAAAATAGCTCCGTGGAAAGGGCACTTGAGAGACTAGCAGCTGGAATGAAAAAAGACTAAGGAGGAGCTGGTGCAGAGAGATGGTTCCTCAGAACTTGGCATGAGAGACTTTCAATGACTGGGTAGAGTCAGCGGTATCAAAACCTGCGGCAGTGCTAAGGGGCAGGGGGCCTGAAGGGGGGTCCCCAACTCAAGTCAGAGGCGATGGTGAATGAAAAGAAGGCAAAATATATTTGATTTTCCTACATTCATTCATCCTCCTGCTCATCCCTCCACCATCTATTTATCTACCCATCTCTTCATCCGTCCACCTACCTACCCATCCACCCATTCATCCACCTGCTCATGCATCTACTCATCCATAGTATTTCATCCACCCATTTATCCATCCATAAACCCATCCACCCATCCATTCATTCGTTCACCCATCCAATCCATAGCCATCCATCCATCCAATCCCTGTTAGAATTGACCATGGACCATGCACAGGGATTACATTAGGATAAACCCGATGTGCATCTACCCCTTGTTGGAAGCACCCAGTGAACCTCCTTAAATCCTCAGATGCTCTGATTTGACAATGGAGCTCTCTCCTGCACACAGAAAGCTGAGAGCAAAGGTAACAGCCACCCTCTGTCAAGCTCTTGTTTGGGGCCAAGCCCAGGAACTTGTGCTCTATATGCTTTCTGCCTCTTAATGCTCCCAGAACAACAACAGAAGGTAGGAACTGTTCAGAGATGAGTTGGCTAAGCCTACAAGGGGTTATGGATCTGGAGGGAGTGCTGGGATTCACACCCAGAGCTGATGGCCAGCCATCAAGTCTCGCCCCTCCCGCCCATATTCCTGGGAGTTCTGTCACTCATCACCCAGCCCTCTGCACCTCGGCCCCTGCCAGGAGGGAGGGGCTCCCTTGGTCTGCTCTGGACATCAGGATTTATTTTGTCACAGGAGCAATGCTAGAGTCGATGTTGAGGGGACCCACACAGTGAAATCCATAATGTATTTTCATAGGCTATCAGAGGAAGAGACAGCTAAGGGTTAACTTTATGACCAATGAACACAGTTTCTATGGGAAAAGACATCTCAAGCTCCAAAGGATTGACTTGGAAACATAAGTCTGGAGTTCAGCCAGTGTATAAATGAGGGCCTTTCCTGAATTTTCTTTCCTCGCTCTGGTTCCTTCTCTTAATTTTTCTTTGCCTTATGCTGTGCTAAGACCCTGGGCTTCGTGTTCCAGCTAATGCGCAGGAACCACACTGTCCCTTAGCAGAGGATGCATTTTTGTAACTACCCCCTGGAGATCATTTCATTGCTATGGAAAATGGTCACTCTGTTTTCCTCAGTGACGGCTGTGTTTATGCAGGGACTCCCAGTGGGCGCAAGGCCTGGCCAGATGGTGCCAGATGTGCTCCGTGGAATAGGAGCAGATGAGCTCTCAGGCCCTCCCTGGGCCATGTGACTCTTGGCAAGAGCTGGGTCTGGGTAGACGTGTGGCCGCGTGATCTGCCTAGGGCGAGCTGTCTGCACAGAGCACACGGGTCTGTCCCGTGGACACCGAAGATGGTGTGGAAGGTGGGGGAGGGCTTGCTGGAACTGTGGCCCTCCCAGCCACGTGGGCGTCTCGGCTATTTTTAGCTGGCCGCTTACCCAGGTGGCCCAGGTTTCATGCTAAGGGCTCTCAGCCTTGGGCATCTCATGTCCTTTGTGGAACAGCTAGACCAGCTGAGCGTTTTCCAGCTGGTATTTCTGCACACGTGACTCTTAGCAAGCCTGGCGGTGGAGGGGATGGGAGGAATGTTAGCCATTTCGGGAACTGGCGACATTATGACAGTGACATTTGTTGGATAGCTCTATGGGCTCTGCCAGCCAATGGGATGGCAAAGATCAAGGCACCTGCTGCACCCTCACGATGCTACCTGTGACAGACATGACTAAGCAATCAGGATGCTCCCGCTCCTGGTGCTTGGACACAGCGGGAAGGGAACTGTGGTCAATTAGCCATGTCTGTTGCTGGGGACAAGGAGGGAAGCACAGAGGCCGTGCCGGGCTCTTGCCTTCCGCCTTGGAGGATCTGGGTACAAAGTTTAGCTGGTCTGTGGAGTCACTTACACCTGTTCTAGGGACCACAGTTTTCTAGGGTACAGGGCACTTTAGCCTGGGATTCCGCAGAGGCCAACCTCCAGACCAGACCTGAGTGCAGGTCATTGAGTGGGAGGCAGGGGGACAGGGAGACAGTGAGACACTGTGTGCAAATGCTCAGGTTCCCACCATGGGCCACTGGGGCATCTGAGAACCGTGTAGACTCTCTCCAGAATTTTCCCTCTCAAGGGGTGAGAGATGGAGCATTCACTCTGCCTCCCCTGCCTGCACTGACAGGGGGCTGCCGTGGGTCCCTCACGCCTCAGCACTTCCGTCCTGCCCTCGAGGGTGGGCCTTGGGGGATGTGGAGGGAAGGGGGGGGGCACAGCATCTTCTTCTCCAGAAGATGAGTGTTGACAGTGTCCTGGACGGAAAGAGCCCTGGGTCTGGTTCCAGAGGGTCTGGGTTCAGGCCCCTGATTCTGGGGAGCATGAGTCGCACCCAGCGTCCCTGGCACCTGTCACTCCTGCCCTGTGACCTGGAGGGGTTGCTATGGGAGACAGTGAGGAACGCTGCCTGCCTCCCGCCCTGCAGCTCAGGGGAATGGCTCGTTTTGATCCCGTTCTTCCCGCCCAGCCACGCGGGGCCAGTGGACCATCCCTATGTCTTGGCCACAATGCACGACCCAAGAAGAGCCAATCTGAGCCTCCCTGGGGGGTTGACATGTGGCCTTGGGGGACAGAGCTCTGCTCTTTACGGGGGACACAGGAGCCTGGAGGTGCTGGTGGTCACTGTGAATGGTAGGGAGAGAGACAGAGCGAGGAGAGAGAGACGGTGGAGGGGAGACATGAAGGAGAGAGAGAGAGACGGGGGCGCAGAGAGAGAGAGAGAAGGAGAGAGAGAGAGACGGGAGAGAGGGAGTGAGAGAAAGAGAAATGGGAGAGAGGGAAGGACAGAGAGAGAGAAGGGGAGAGATGAGACAGAGCCCTGATGACCTTTGGGTCCCAGATTCAATTGTCCCCAAAACTCCTGCCTTTCTCGAACCTTCCTGTCAGGTGAGTCACTTTGCTTCAGCCCATCAGAACGGGGCCGTCTGTGGTTTGCGTGGGACTCCGCCAGCTCAGGACGTTTGGAAGTGACAGAGAGCTGGCTAGAGGTGCTGGTTCTCGCTTGCTGCCACTGGAGGATCTTGGAGCAGCCACTGCCCACCAAGCAGGTGTCAGGATGGGCGGGGCGGGTCCTAATCAGGTGCATTCGGATTCACCAGGTACAGTGGGGGAGACTTTGCCACTGTCTGCAGGGGTCCTCCTCTCTCACCCAGTGCCCATGGGGCCCGTGTCTTTGATCCCCACCCCCAGGACTCCTTAAGCCCCTCCCACAACTCCTGCCCCACAGTCTCAGGGCTGTTGGTCTCCAATTCATTGTCAGCCCTGGAGGAACTAATTCCTGTCGTGATGTCATAGGCGGCCTCTCCCAGGGGGCGCATTCATAGCTTCTTGGTAAAGCCCGGAATTCTCACACTTTTCCCAAGTAGCCGGGAGGGGAGGAGGGATGAGCAGCCGCCGGACAGCAGGGGTCTGGGCTATGGGGGCGGCGAGAGCTCTGCAGCCTTGTCAGCACTCTTAGAGCTCATGCACAGTTTGCTATTATGGAATCTATCGCCATAAAAGGTTTTCAGGGAGTTCCTGTTGTGGCTTGGTGCGTTAAGAACCCGACTAGGATCCATGAGGATATGGGTTCAATCCCTAGCCTTGCTCATGGGTAAAGGATCTGGTGTTGCCATGAGCTGTGGTGTAGGTCACGGATGCAGCTCGGATCCTGCATGGCTATGGCTGTGGCTGTGGCTGGCAGGTGCAGCTCCAACTAGACCCGTAGCCTGGGAACTTGTGTATGCCGCAGGTTCAGCCTTGAAAAAAAAAAGGTAAATAACATTAAAAAAAAAAAAGCCTAAAAAAACCCCAAAAAACAAAACAGAAGGACTTTAGTCTGCATCCCACCCCCACCTCTGCCTCTCCCTCTCTGTGTAGAGTGACGCTCGCTCCAGGCGCTGGCGCAGGGCTCGCCTGCGATGCTCACCACACCTTGTCCCCTGTGGGAGGAGGACCCTGGTGCCACAAGCAAGGCCCACGTTAAAGGGGCGAGGGGGGGGCTGGACTTCTCAGACCTCAGAGATGAGCCTCCCTCCCAGCCTCCCCCACCCTGGCCCCTGCACCTGAGGTGCCCCCTTCCTTCTCTCAGGGACGCTTCCGCCCCCATCCCCAGCAGCCTCAGGCCCAGTTACTCCAGGGGCCTCCTGGTCTCCAGCCATCTTGTCTGGCCTCCTCTTCCTGAGGCCCCACAGCACTGGGGTCTGGTGTCTCCAAACTCTCACCCAATCCCCCACCCCACCCCCGTCCGCTGTCAGGGGCCCAGCGGCCTTTGGGGAGAAAGTTCCTTGCGGGGGGGGGGGGGGAGGATGTACAATGCCTGCCACCACCTCAGTCCTCACAGGACAGAGCCTGTCCCGCACACAGTAGGTGCTCACCAAGGGGGCCGAGCCCCCATAGGGCTGCCTCTGCATCTCCCTGCAGGGCTGGGTTTTCTCTGTGACCCTGAGATGAGGTGGTTTGAAAGGCTGGGCAGTGCAGTGAGGGGGCCGTAGGGGACCCTGAGGGTGTCCAGGGAAGATGGGAGCTGCTGAACGGGGGTTGGGGACACACTGAGCCCCTGCAGAGATCTTTCCCAGCTGCCGTTCATTTGCAAGGAGGGGGATGAGGAGGAAGTGGGGCTGAGCAAAGGAGGGGGGTCCAGGCTAAAAGTGTGGGAGGGGCTGCCACTCCCGAGACAGAGGCCAGGAGGGGCTCTTTGGGGACCTCATGGTGTGGGCTCCAGGGACCTCAGAGCTCATGGGGGAGCCCACGCCTGACCTCCCCCCATACAAGGAAGCCTAGGATGTCCCCTCCCCCACCTCCCCACCTGCTTCTGCCATTATGACGCCAGGACACGCTTGTCTGGGCAGTTTTGGGAGCCCCTCTGGGGTTATGGGGGCTTGCGGGTGTCCCTGCGGCGGCCACAGGGCTGGACAGCGGGAGAAGAAGTGGCTTTGGGCTGCTAAGGGCGAACCCCGAGCTTTGGGGACCTGGCTGGCCCAGCTGTGCCCATTCTGTTCACCAGCAGGGAGCGAGCCTCCCGTCACACACTGCGCACTCTCAGAAGCCCCGTGAATTCATCACAGACACCAACATCAACACGACCCGCTGATTTCTGACCACGGCGTAGAAGCTGTCCTGGGGGAGGAAGGTCTGTCTGTCCAACAGCGGGCAGACTGGGTGTCCTTGTCAGGAAATGAAGCTGCCGTTCCCACACCTTAGACAAAGTCCAGCTCAAAATGGGTTACGAACTTAAACGTAAAACGTAGAACCAGGACCCTCTTGGAAAAAGCAGAGGAGAAAATCTTCGGGACCTCGGCCTCGATAGTCATCAGATGTGGCTGAGAAAGCGTGATCCATAAAAAGAAGAATCAAAACTTCTGCTCTGTGGAAGCCCCTGTGAAGATGCAAAGAAAGCTGCAGAGGGGAGACCATCTGCAAGGGTCAGACCTGAGAAGGGACGAGGGTCAGGACACGGGATGGGCTTTCAAGCCCCCGCAGACAGGCCTGTCGGGCCCCGCACCGTCCAGGAGAACTTTCTTCTGTCCCGCATGGGAGTCGTGGCCACACGGGCCTCCCTCCCTGCCGGGATGCGTCCGAGGTTGGACGCCTGGCCCAGGCTCTTGGCCCAGACCTGAGTCCGGCCACCAGCCTCGCCCCACCCGACCAGGGGCCTTTGACCTGGAGCTGAGAGACCCGTTTCCCAGTGACACTAGGCCAGTAGGAGCTGGACGCTGGGGCACCCTGCCCGCAGGCAGCAGGTCTGCCAGGAAGCCTGAGCCTGATGCATGTGGAGAGAAGCGGGCTCAGCCTTGCCCCCTTCAGTGCAGCCGTGGGAGCGCGTGGGAGCAGGGGGCTGCCTGGCTGGGCGGCCTCAGCCTCCGTCTGGTTGGTTCTGCTCCCGCCATCGCAGTGTAGATGGAGCCTGAGGGCCTGGCTGACGAAGGGGAGGCTTTTCCCAGGCGCTGAGGTGGGGAAGCTCCCGGTCCTGCTTTGCTGCAGTGCCCGTCTCTCATCGCCCCTCCTCCTGAGAACGATGTCCAGGCCCCCACGTTTGGCATCCCTTATGGAAGAAGCAGCGGCGGTGGCCGGGGAGCTGACGGCATGACCGGCGCGGCCTCCCTCGCGCATCACTGAGAAGCGGAGCGGCGCCTCCTCCGGGCAGGCTCCCAGGACTTCCCGCAGCGCGGCCTCCCCCGCCGAGTCCCTGCTGCCAGTGGGTCAGGTCGCTCGGCCGGGGCCAAACAGGAAACGCTCGGGTTTCCTGAGGAAGCTTTTTAAAATCCTTGACAAGCGTGCTGATCCGGAGGGTCCCGATGTGGATGTTGGGGTGCTGGGGCGGGAGGTCGAGGATTTTCGGGGGCCTCGGGCCTCGGTGTTTCTCCCGGGTCACGTATGTCCCGTATGACCTGGTCCTCAGCTGAGCCAAGCTGTGGGGTGGAGTCAGGGTGCAAAGGCCCTCCTGGGGGCCTGGGGGGAGAGAGAGAGGAGGGAGAAAGAGGGGGAGAGGGAGAGGGGGACAGAGGGAGAAATGGAGAGAGAGGGAGGGGTGGGGAGGGGGGCAGGGGGAGGGGGAGGGAGGGGTGGGTGGGGGGAGACATGGGCTTCCAGAGGCCGCTGGCCAGGCAGCTCAGGCCAAGACCCCTCTCTGTCCCGAAGCCCAGAACTCCGAGGGTCCCAGGGACCAGAATGGCCCTTACTCTGTCATGGGAGCAAGATAACAAGCAACAGTTGAATAAATACAACTTCCCCCCGAAACTGGGCCTCAGACGTATCACGTTATTCCAATTGGTGTTTAAAGTACAAAGATAATTCTCCCCATCCTGGCCTCCTGCAGGGGACTTTCACTTCCCTTCTTTTCTGGGTGTTCTTTTCCAGCCTGGTACATGTCAGCTCAGATTAGGGACAAGAAGGACCACATGAGGGTGGAAACTTCCAGACTGGGGGTGGGGCCGGGCTGCCTCTTCCCCCTCCTGCCCCATCTGGCTCGGGCCTGGCCCAGTCTCCCTGTGGCCGTGGTGGCCAGGGCCTGGGTGGGCGCCAGGAGTGCGGCTGCACACGCCCCCATCAGCCCAAGCCACGCCACGCTGTGCCAGCCTTTGGCCTACAATGGTCTGTAATCAATAGACCTGGTAATTGGGGTGTCGGGTGTCGCTGGTGGTCTGGGCCCTGAGCACCGTGCCCACCCCCTCCCCCGACCATTTCTGCAAGCAGCCCCTCCCAAGGGTAGGCCTAGAACAGAGAAATGTAAGACCAGACCCCCTGGCCAGCCCCTGTCATGGGAGGGTGCTGGCGGGGTCCTAAGCAGCTCCCCTGAAGGTCACAGCCATGGGGTTCCCGTCCCCTGAGGTACCGGCCAGGAGCAGCTGGGGACCTGCCTCCTGTGGGCAGCGTGCCTGGTTGTCATCCTGGTGGGTCCAGGTGGCCCAGGGTCTCTCCACTCACTCGGCCTTGTCACCTGTTCAGGCAGATGCCAGGGACAGTGAGGCTCAGACCTGAGGGGAAAGCTGGCCCACAGGGGACCCCAAACTGGGGGAGAGCTGCTGCTTGAGAATCTGGGGTGCCGGGGAGGAGCCCTGCCTGGACTGCCCTTGCGGGGAGGGGTCAGGGGAGCCCTGCTTGGTCCTCTTCTGTGTCCTCGAGGCCAAGAAGCGTTCAAGACTCATCAGATGGACGTGCGGACGACTCATGTCCTGGCACCTCTAGCTCCAAAGCAGGTCCAGCATGGATGAAAATCCCTCGGGACCTCCAGGCGCAGCCGGAGTTCGGCGCTGCCTCCCCCTTGAATGAGGGCCTCAATTTCCCTGTCGGGAGACCGGGGGAACAACAGCCAGTGGCCCCGTGACTGGGGGCAGGTGGAGGTTGAGGACCACTGGCCAACGCAGCCGCCACACTTGGCAACCGCGGTGATTTGTCCTTTGCCCGGGAAGCTGTAGCAGGGCTGGGTCTCACGTCATTGTCTGCTCAGCCCCCAGGGCTGCTGACATTTCCTGGTGGAAAAGGCAGGGAACAAGCAGCGCTGAGGGCCCTGGGGCCGAGTCTCCGGAAAATATGGGGGGCGGGGGGAGTGGGGGACCGTGTTCACAGAGCCCCCGGGGAGCAGAGCAAAGAGAGGACGGGCAGGGATGTCTAGAGAAGGCCAGTCACCAGGTGAATCAGGCCAGGTCCACCCTGCCTCCCGGCCAGCCAAGGAATCCAGGTCATTCGCTTACACGTGTCATGTCTCTCTGCTCAGGAATCTGGATGTCCCCCAGGTCGCTTGCATTTCAAGGACTCTGTGTCCTCCCTGGAATAACCGATATACTCAAGGGGCCTGAACATGTCTGAGAACTTGGATAAGGTAAGGGTTTTTTTTGCTTTTTAGGGCTGCACCTGCAGTATATGGAGCTTCCCAGGCTAGGGGTTGAATTGGAGCCACAACTGCCGGCCTACACCACAGCCACAGCGACAGCAGATCCAGGCTGCATCTGCGACCTACACCACAGCTCACAGCAATGCCGGATCCTTAACCCACTGACTGAGGTCAGGGATCGAACACGCAGCCTCATGGATACCAGGCTGCTTTGTAACCCGCTGAGCCATAACAGGAACTCCAGTGCTAGTAACAAACCTATTCCGATTTTTTTGCTTAGTTGAAAAAATAAGACCCATTTGCAAAACCCGTAATTAACAGTCTGAAAGTTAAGCAATCCCAGGGACTGTTTCTGATCCCATTGATTTCAGGTTTTTCTAATTATTTTTTCCCAAACGTCTATACTTGGGTGTGAGAGGCTCTGTTTATAAAACATTGCAAGGTAAAATGGTTTTATGTTGAGGCGGACTACTCTGGTTAACCGAGGCAATTCATATGCATTGAAACGAAGCTTTCAACCATATGAATTCTTTATCATTAGCCAAAAACCAACCTGCACGGCTTGATATAAAATCTCTTTCCTCCTCTCTGACTAAGGAATGTTTTTATTTGGAAAGTCGAATGGGGACATAAAAACAAAACCACATGTAGTTTTTTGCATATCGCAACCCTCTGCTGAGAGGGATAAAGCTGGGAGCGAGCCCAGCATTATGGAAGATGAAGGCTGAGCACAAGTGCAGAAGGCAATTTTAGTTTTTGAACAAACAAGTGATTTTTTTTTGTGATATCAAGCAAGAAAAAAAAATCTGAGTACTTATTGTTCTCATTGGGTGAGTTCATCTTCCATGTTTCTGCATCGTTTCAGCACAAGAATTTATCCAGCCAAGCCCTCCCTCCATGCCTTCTTTTCCCACAAACATTTGCATACCTACTGAGTGTCTGGCCGTGTGTGAGGGGCCAGAGGTTGAGAGGACAGATGAAGTCCCTGATCTCGGGGAGCTGATGTTCCCCAGGAAGAGAAAGCTGATGGACAAAGAAGCAAACTGCATCAAGAAGATACTTACTAGGAATTTCCGCAGTTGTGGCTCAGTGGTTAAGGAACCTAACTAGCATCCATGAGGATGTGGGTTCGATCCCTGGCCTCACTCAGTGGATTAAAGATCCAGGGATGCCATGAGCTGTGGTGTAGGTCGCAGACATTGCTCAGATCTGGCGTTGCTGTGGCTGTGGTGTTGGTGGACAGCTGCAGCTCCCATTGGACTCCTAGCCTGGGAACCGCCATATGCCGAGGGTGTGGCCCTAAAAAGACAAAAGACAAAAAAAAAAAAAACAACAACAAAAAAAACAAAAAACGAACAGGAGTTCCTGTCGTGGCGCAGTGGTTAACGAATCCGACTAGGAACCATGAGATTGCGGGTTCGGTCCCTGGCCTTGCTCAGTGGGTTGGGTCCGGCATTGCCGTGAGCTGTGGTGTAGGTTGCAGACACGCCGCGTTGCTGTGGCTCTGGCGTAGGCCGGTGGCTATGGCTCCGATTAGGCCCCTAGCCTGGAAATCTCCATGTGCCGTGGGAATGGCCCCAGAAAAGGCAAAAGACAAAAACAAACAAACAAACAAACAAACAAAAAAACCAACTGCTTTCTAATAGTGACAAGTGCTCCGAGGTGATGTGCTGGCCATTAGGGTGGGGGCCTCCTTCCTGTAACAGGCAAGAACATAATATCTCTCCCGGTTAGAGCTGCCTCTCTTACTTAACCTTTGTGGTTAGAGCTGTCTCTCTTTCTTAACCTTTGTGCTCCATTGCCTGTGCTAGGCACACGGGCTCCCACCTTTTGCAAAAGAATATTGTCTAGAGCCTGCAATATATAGACTGGCCCTGTTCTTTAAGAGTGTAACACTTTTCCATTCACTAGAGAGAGAAATTTGCAGAACAGAGAATAACGTTTGTCTTGTTGGAGGCGTTGACCTCCCCCACATGGGCAGCTGCAAGAACAAAGGATTCTGACATCGAGAAGGTGCCCCAACCAACCTCACCCCTCCTGCACCTGACCTTTAAAAAGGCTGCGCTGAAATCCCTAGAGGAGTTTGGGCATGGCCCTGCCATTCACCTTCTCTGCTACCAGCTCTTCTGTTCTGGTGTTGTTTGGCCTCACTGTGCCACGGACTTGTGTTCGGTCCTGTGTGTGTGCGTGTTTTGCGTGTGTGTGTGTGTGTGTGTGTGTGTCTCACTCACGAAGGTTACGCGGTGGGCTGCTCCCTGGCAGTGGCTGAGCACATGGAGCCCTGACCCAGCCCCATTCCTGCAGCTGTGGGACCCCTCCAATGGGGACGCTGGCTCTTGGGCTTCCTGCCGGCCCGGTTGAAACTTTCTTGGAACTGCGCTGGAGCTGAGGGCTCTTTCTCTTCTCCTTTCACAAGTGCCAGCCTAGGGTCCAGGCCTGCAGGCTGGCCCCGCCTCCCACTGGCCCCTCCCCTCATTTTCCTGTGTGGGGTCCCCCAGTGTCTCCTGCACATCTCATCTCTTCCTGGCCTCAGCTTCTTGAAAGAACTGAACCGACAGAGCCTGTGAGAATAAGATATGTTTAAAAAGTGTGTTTTGACAGGAACATTAAAAACGACCCTGGGCGAGAAAGGATCTGACCCCCCTCTATTTTCAAGGCCATCCAGTGCCACTTGCATGTTGCATCTGGTTGTCAAAACTGCGGCCCTAACAGAAGTACGTAAATTCTTTCCCTCCCTCCCTCCTGCCCCCCCATCATCCCTCCTTCCTCTGTCTCTTTCTCCCTCCTGCCCTCTCTCTCCCAGCAGAGAACAGGGTCCCCGCCTCCCTCCGATGCCCAGTTTGCTCTCTCTGTGGGGTCACCAGGCTCGCAGCCCATCTCCTGAATACCTTTGCTCCATTTCAGCTGCCGTTGCAACACTGTCCCAACCAAGCCCGAAGGAGCACGTGTGGAAATCTCAGCTGGAAAATCACAACTGGGTGTTGGTCAACATGTGGAAAAAATGCAGCCTGTTTCCTCCGCGAGGAACGCGATCCACAAGGCGGTCGGGCCATCCGCCGAGCGCACTGCGCGCGGAGGCCCCGGTGGGGGCCGGAGCCAGAGGGCCCGGCCAGGATCTGCCCACCCTGCCCCTGACCCCTTCCCCGCTGTGGGTCACCCTGCGCCTGAGCCCTGTGAGCCCCAGCCCCGCCCCCCACCTTGCGGGCCAGGGCGGGGGTGGCCGTGGTCCAGAGCCACGTGGGGGTGCTGACTGGGTCAGAATCGGCCTGAGGCTGGGTGCACAGGGCGCTGCCAGCAGCCTGCGGGCGACCCAGGGCGAACCCCACACGGTCGATCCGGGGCCTCCCAGGCCCACCAAGTCACAGGTTCTTTACGCCTGTCCTTGTCACTGCTCTGTCCTTCCTGCTGCCGTGGCAAGTCCTGGGAGGGCATCCCTGCGGGAGCATCCACAGCTGTCCTTACTGCTGCCCGGTGACTCGACCCCGGGGGTTGCACTCTGCAGCCGCTGGTGAGGACGTCAAACCCCAAACGGAAGCATCCCTCCCGGAGCTGCTGGGCCCAAGGCAGGGGGCTCTGCCTCCCAGGGCTGAGAAGTCCTCTCCCCCGGGGCCCAGGCCACACCCACGCAACAGCACAGACTTTTCTCTGGGAAGAAGGGGAGCCCCCACAGCAGGGGCTGATGTGTGAAACGAGAAGAGGCTGCGGGGAGGGTGAGGAAACCCATGGTCAAGAAATAAGCCAGGAAGGGCTTTATGAGCCACTTCCGTGAGCAACGGCTTCATTATGGATCTGTTGGGTCTCGTTTCCTGTGATGGAATATGAATGATCTGCTGCGTGATTATGCATGTAAGTAAATGCTAATTCGGGGCCTTGGAAAGTGCCAGAAGGAAACCACCTCCAGTGCTGGCATAAGAGGTCCATGCGGTGAACGCCGTGCGTGTGATTCTCACCTCTGTCCTGACCGACCGCGGGCCGGAAGGACGGGTGGGATGGGGACCCTGCCAAGTGTGGGTGTCCCTGGCCCTTTGGTCGGTTCTCCCAAGCTCTGCCTTGGCAGGCATCGAGGGCTCCCCTGGACGTTGTCTTCTCCACGGTTGACCTCACTAGACAACCTCCAGCTGGAGACCTGTAGAGGTCAGAGTGGTTCTGCCATGTCTGGTGTCCCCGAGGTGCCCCAGCCAAGCTGCCTTTCACATGTGGGAGGATGCTGGCTTTGGTGTCGAGGCTTTGTTAGTGGATGGCCGGCTGGTGAGCCATGGAGGGCGGTGATGCAGCCGGAGGTAAGCCCTGGTCGAGGGGTGTGTGTGTGTGTGTGTGTGTGTGTGTGTGTGTGTGTGTGCGCGCAGAGGACCCCTGCAGGAAGAGACTGTAGCCAGGAGAGCCTAGGATGGAGCTGCAGAGGGGCCAGGCTGAGCCTCTGCTGCAGGGATTTTCGTGGGTGTTATGACTTCTCTCCTGAGCAGCTCCGAGTGACACAGCGGCGACCATTGCCCCTGCTTCCAGGAATGCCGTGGCAGCTGGAGCATGTCTTTGGAGGGGACTATGCATGGAATGGGGTGCATGAGGCTCCCAGTCCTGTTCTAGAGTCAGAAGACAAGAGCTCAGGGTCAAGAAGGAGGAGGTAGGAAGCAGCAAGAGGAGAGAGGGGGTTGTAAGTTTCCCCATTGCAGGGGGAGGACCATAGACAGTGTGGCTTGTCTGCTTCCAGCACAAGACCTGTGATGACCTTTGATAGCCATGCTAGCTCAGGGGGGACGTGCCTTCGTGTCGCCTCCAGCCCGCATCCCCATTGAATGACAGTAAAGGGATGGCGGCTGAACGTTATAGACGCACAAGGATCAAGAGAAAGGGAGGGGGGCCTTCAGAGGATGAGTGATTTCAGCACGTTTTGGGGGTGGGGGGAAGTGCTGTGTGGTGGAGGAGCCTCCTGTGGATGCTGCTGGGAGACAGAGTGGAGGGGCGGGTGTCAGCCCACGAGGCTGGAGATGCCGGGGACTCCAGATGCCTGCCTGGAGGGGACTGTGGCTCTGAAATGGGGTTAAAGGGGAGTGCACCCCTGATTCCTTCTCCTCATAATGCCTGGCATTTAACATTGCCCCCCCACCCCACCCCCAGGCCAGCTCACCACCCCTGCAACTCAACCAACCAAGCCATCGACCACGGGTTCTACTCTAAAGAAATTTAATGAGTTCTTTGGGGAGGCCTGAAGTTTCATGGCCTCTGCTGGGCTCCCCTGGCAAACCCTGGGAAGGTGACCCTCACCAACCCCTCTCCTGGACCCTGTTCATAAGGTCCTGAGGGATGGTTTGCCCTGGCTTGATCACTCTGCGAACTCAGCTTCCAGCCCCTTCCCCAAGCTGAGGACATAGCCAAGAGATGGACACGCAGCCTGTAATTTCAGGAAAGCTGGCAAGGTGAGGGAAAAGACGAACGGAAAATGCTCAGACAAAAATGCTCAGGGATGGACGTGGCAGCCTCGGAGGTGTGCCTCTCTGCTCCCCTCCCAGAAAGACGGCCGCTCGCTGACAGCTCTGGCAGGGAGCCTTCAGGCCCTGCCCCGCCTTCAAACCGAGGCTCTGGGCTTCCCTGGCAACCCCGGCTGATGGGTAAACAGCAGCGGTACACAGCTCACCGTGTCTGCCTGTGTGGGACACCCTCTAAGGCCGATCTCAGCATCCGCATTCCCTGATGGGCTGTGTGGTGGCCTTGGGCTTCTCCTTCCCAGTCCTCCTCCCTCCCTCCTCTCCTTCCCCAGGAGCCAGACCTGTGTCACCCAAGGAAGGCTCTCCTGCCCCTTCCTGTCCAATCTCCCTCTCGTTTTTCACAGGTGTGATGCCTAGTAAATCTCTCCCATGTCTGTCTTTGCTTCTGCTTTGCAGAGGATCCAGGAATTGGGGCTAGATTTTTCACAACCTAAATGGCAAGGGGAGCCCTGTCCCAAGTGGTATGTGGGCAGGGGATGGGTTCTGGCACAAGGCGGTGGCCCGGATGCCAACAATTACAAAGGCGGTGGCTCTGGAGACTGTCCCTGTGAGAGGGGTCCAGTTTCACATGGAGCTGGTACAGCTGGATGGGGCCTGAGTGGAGCCAGAGGGCACGAGTGAGCGTGAGCAGGTGTCGAGAGCATCCACCACATTCGGACCAGTGCCTCCCCCAGGGGCATCTCTGGCCATGTGGGTGGGTCTGACATAACCCGCTGAAAGAGGTGGAGAAGCCCCAGCCTCTCAGAGGGGCAAGTGGCATCTGCAGGCCCACTGGAAACGCCCCCGCTCCCTTTGCTTTCACTGTCACCGGCTTTACCATCAAGTCTCATTACCTCCTACCTCCGACTTCGTGTCTGTTTTGCAGATGATCCAACTGATGTAAGAAAAGAAAAAAAAAAAGAAAAAAACAGTAAGAACAAAAAAGAAAGTAAAAAGAAAGAAGACAAAAACTCCAACCCAGATTCATAAACATTTTCAATGAAATTTAACAAAGATTATGCATCCATGAAACGGGAACACAGGACTATGAGACTAGAGCAGTCACAGCAAGGAAATGCTATGAGATTAAATACATAGGAAAACATTTGATAGAAGCATTAGAACTAGAAAAAGTCTGGAAAATAGTGCAAAAGACAAATAAATAGAGATTATGGGAGAAAACCCACAGAGGGTCCATCTTGTAACTCTATGGTCTGACCAGTAGTTTGAGAGGCGCTATGGGGGCAGCACCTTCTGCCCCTGATGGACCCGCCCTGTGGCATCCTGCTTCCCTTTGCCCTCTCCTCTCCCGCTGCAGTGACTCTCAGGACTGGTACATTTGGGAGGGTCACAGGTCAGCTAGCCCATCTTTCTCCCTTTGGGGGGCACTGCCTGAAGGCACAATTTTCACCCTGCCCCAACATGGGGAGGTCCCCTGTGGTCCCACGTCACTGTGACCTGGTGGCCCTGTGGCTGTCATCGCATTTGGTTTTTGGGGGGAGTCACGCCTTTCAAGTTGGCCTCCACCAGCAGCACTGGTGGTACTGTCGGCCTCCCACCTGGCATCTTGCCTCTCATTTCTCAGTTTCTTCTCAGTTTGTCCTCCCCACCTCAAGAAGCCAGCACATAGGAAGGGGGGAAATGGAGGGAAGACATTCTCAAAGAGAAAAGAAGGAGAGAAAAGGAGGCATGCATGGAAATAGATCCCAGGCTGGGAGAGGCTCAGATGCTGGAGGGTAGTGGGGCAAAGTCTTCATAGTGCTGAGGGAGATGAGCTTATCCCAGTCTTTTGCACCCAGTTCAATGATGGCTGAAGGATGAAGGTACAGGGAAGGTGTTTTCACACATCCAAGGACTCAGGAAGCTTATCCCGTGCACCTTTCTCTGGGAAGTTACTGGAGGCCAAACCCCAAGAAGGAGACACTAAAGGTAGAGGCAGAGGTGGTTCCAGGGAATGGTTCTTTCAGTCACCAGGGAACACTGACCTCTCCAAGGATCAGGTGGAGTTGCCCCAGCCCAGGCTGGAGGGGAAGGCCCCAGAAGAGGTCTCTGGGGAAGGGGCGATGGTAGGGGAGGGAATGATAGATATTCTGGAGGGTCTCAAAGAGATGGTAGAGCTACTTGTGGAGTGTGCAAAGGATTCACTTCCAGAAACAGTTTCTTTTCAAGAGGATGGTTGGCCTTCTAGAAGAAGAAACAACATCCTAGTGCATTGCTCAGTGGTTTAGTGAAAAACATTACACCATGTGTGTGGGTCTGTCTGTCTGCGCGTGTGTGTATGAGAGAGAGTTTAACTTTTAGATTCAATTTTGGGATAATATACTCAAGGTAGAAACATCATCAAAGGTAAATGTTACCAATTGTTTAAATGATAAGAGTGATGGTTTCTCACACAGAGTGGGGTTGTTAGGAGGTGAAGAAAAGGGGTACAGAGAGATGAGCACATCATCCCTCGCAAAATGGGGTTCAAGAGTCACCCCAAGGGTTAGTGGCCCCACAATTTGCTGCCTCAAGTCCTTCAGGTCGGGGATGTTTTCTTGTGTTATTTCTTTCACCATTTCCCTTCTCCATTTTGAGACTTTGGATAGATTCTCTTTTGTTAGTTTGCTTGTTTGTTTTGGACGTGCCCACAGCATGTGGAAGTTCCTGGACCAGAAATAGAACCAGCAGCACAGCAGTGATCCAAGCTGATGCAATGACAATGCAGATCCTTAACCCAGTGTGCCAGCAGGGATGGGTTCTTTAGTAGTTTTGTCTTCGTTCCTTCACTAAAAATTCCTTTGATTTTTGTTCTGCTTTCTTGGCGATTTCTCAACTTTGTTTTCTATCACCCCTTTTTTGGTTCTCATCTCCATATTTGTAACTATCAAGTGCTCTTTATTATTCTTTTTAAAATAATTAAAAATAATATTGTTGTTTTAAGGATACATTATTTCATCTTATTTCTTGAAGGATTCAAATATTCCGTTCTATTTATTGTTTCCTTTTTTTCCCACGCGTGTGGATTTTCCTGGGTCTTGGTTGAGTCAAAAACATAGTTAAACATGGGGCTTCTGGGGGGCTGGTGGAAAGTCCCTGTATGGGTGGCCTGGAGGCCAGTGGTGTGTTGGTTGGAGACCTGACATTAGTCTCTGCAGCTGACCTTCCCAACTCTCAGATGAGCTCACATCCTCTCTGGACAAGGGGGCTTACGAGACCCCTTCTAAGGGAAGCTCCCTCTGTTGGTTTCCTGTGGCTGCTGTAAAAAATCATCACAAACTTGGTGGCTTAAAACAACAGAAACTGGGAGTTCCTGTTATGGCTCAGCAGAAACTACTCTGACCAACATTCATGAGGCACAGGATTGATCCCTGGCCTTGCTTAGTAGGTTTAGGATCTGACATTGCTGTGAGCTGTGGTATAGGTCGCAGACGTGGTTCAGATCTGGTGTTGCTGTGGCTGTGGTGTAGACCAGCAGCTACAGCTCTGATTCGACCCCTAGCCTGGAAACCTCCATATGCCATGGGTCCAGCCCTAAAAAAAGAGAAACAAACAAACAAACCCCCAAACCCCCAGAAACTTAATTTTCTTGCAGTTCTAGAGGCTAGAGACTGAAGTCCAGGTGTCAGCAGGGCTGTGCTGCTGCAGGAGTCTCCAGTAGAGGACACTTCCTCGCCTCTTACAGCTTCTGATGGCTCCAGGTGTCCCTTTGCTTGCGGCCACATCACTGAGTCTCCACCTCCATTTTCTCCTCCTTGTCTCTGCATTTCTCTCTTCAGTCTCTTATAAGGGCATTGCTCATAGCATTTATGGCCCACGCAGGGAATCCAGGACATTCTCATCTCAAAATCCTTAGTTACATCTGCAAAGACCTTCTTCCAAATAAGGTCACATTCTCAGGTTCCGGGGGGTTAGGGCATGGACATAGCTTTTGGGGGCAGGGGGGCCCCATTCAACCACCACAGTCCTTAAACTTCCAGCATGTCCCCCTTTCCAGCCTAAGTCCCTGTGGAGAACATTCTCTGCAGACTCTTATGGAGGAAGATGAGAGACAAAGCAAATTTTTGGATCTCCAGGGGGCCTCTCTGCTCTGGGACCCAAATGGCGGCCTAAGAAACCGTGTGAAGGAGGAGTGTCTCAACTTCTATGCGCTTAGCAGATGCTTGCCTTCTGTGTGGCACGGAGCAGATACAGTGGCAAACCAGCTTCTCCTGAACGTATATCTATGGCTCCCTTTGGGTGACACTGGTGTCTGAAGCCTTCTCCAGGCTCGTAGACCCTTGGCTGGACTTTGACTTTGGCCTTGCTCCTCTAGGGTTGACCGGTTGTCTGGCCTTTGAGCCATGCCTTGATGTCCCCATGGGTTACTCCTTGAGCACCCGGACCCTGGCGAGAAGCATGGATTCATCTCCCTTCCAAGGGGAGCATTTTGGCAGAGCAGAGGCTTTACTCCAGAGAAGGGGCCACCACGGTAATTTTAGGCAACACGGGGAGACAGAAGTTGCTGCTTTAGGGAGGTAAGTACTCCTTAAATTAGAGTACCAAAAATACACATGAACACTTATAAGGGGTGGTGGAAATAAAAGAGCAGAAACAGGATAAAGAAAAGGAGGGGGGAGCGTGGACCAGAAACACTGCGTTATTCCTCAGAAGTGCTGACATTTTCTGTTTGGGGCCTGTTGCTTAGTGAAATTCCACAACTGGAGCGTCATTCCCGCTGGATCCAAGCTTGTCCAGAAACCTCCTGAGACCAACAGCTTCTACTATTTTAATATATGGGTCAATGGAAAGCAGTTGGAAATCTGGTCGTTGGTTGAAATTTCACGGGTCAGGCCCTGTTTGAATGGACGCATTTATACCTTAGTTGAGGCTCAAACAAATTACACTGAGAGGTGGCTAGAAAATTTGTTAGAATCTCTTTTGGGGGGTGGGGGGCTCAGAAATGTCGAGCTTGGGGACACTGGAAGACCATTGCCCCCCTGCCCCCACACTGGGGAGGAGCCGAGACAGGGGCTCTACCCTCAGGGCTGAAGACAAAACTGAGACCCCAGCTGTCCCCCTTCTGTGACAGAGGTCACGACTGGAGGCCTGCAGAACGTCTTCTGTTTCCAAGAAAATTCGCTCCGACATTTAAGAATTCAGACCTCACAGAGTGAGACCTCCAGCCTTTCCCAAAGCTCTCGGTTCTGCCTGTGGGGCTGGCACCCCTGCAGGGCAGTGGGGTGGTCTCCTCTGGCGCTCTGGTTCTGCCTCATCTTAACCACAGGGCACAGTAGAAACAGGTGTGGGAGGGCGTTGTAGCGGGGTGGGGCCGGAGAGAGACGGCCAGTCTCGGGAACCCCAAACTTGTCTCTGGGGGGCTTAAGGATATTCACATCCCTACGCACACGCATACACACACGCACCTGCACATGTGTCCATGTCTGCGTATGTGTGTGTCTATCACCTATTATCTATCATCTCTCTATTATCTTTCTATCATCTATCAATCATCTATCAATCTATCACCTATGTATCTACCGATTATCTATCTCTCATCTCTCTATTATCTGTCAATCATCTAGCTATTACCTTTCTATCTATCAATTGTCTATCAGTCTCTCATCTATCTACCTATTATCTATCTATCTGTCTGTCTGTCTGTCTGTCTATCTATCTATCTATCCGTCTATCTATCCATTCATCTACCTTGCAGGTATAACTGGAGCCGGCCTGGGAGCCTGGGCTCAGGTGTGGACTCCTTAGGGGTGAGGAGAGCACGGGCTGACCTCTGCAACCTGCCCCCTCTCGTATGCCAGATGGAACCTATGGGGAAGGCAGGACATGGTCAGCCCCCAGAGCTGGGCCTTGGCCTGAAATCCTTCAGGGTTGCAGAAAGCTGTGGATACCAGCACGTCCAAGAGGAACCATCCCAGTAAAGATGGTAGAGCTGAAGTCTGAGTAACTGTACACTAAACTTAATTAAATGATAAATGGATTAGTATAGTACAACATATTCAAATGTCATTATATAGTATTAGATATATATTTATCAATTACATAGTGAATAGTAATATAGTACAATATAATGGTGTAATAATTATTTATGTCCTGACTTTTTTCCTAAAGCAGTGGATATCCTCACTGTGCAACACACACCCTTTTGTTAAAGGTTTTTAACATAAGAGAAAAGGAAAGATCTGCTGGAAAATCGGTTGCAAGAAAAAGACTGAGAGAGGCAAACCTTTTTTTTGAAAACTAGTTGCAGAAGGAACTCACCTCATGGGCTCTGAGACAAAGTTCTTGAAGTGCTGATCTGTAGCAATGCTCCTAGTGATGCCTTTTCATAGCGGAGGCTGGAAGAGGCTGCAAGCGGGGTGAAGAGGGCTCTTGGCGGGGCCAGGCTGGTGGAGCCCAGGAAGGCGGCTTCCTGCGTCTCGGATCTGGGGTAAGGGTGGGCTCGTATCAGCTGTCAGAGGGCGCCTCTGAGATCCTCTGGTCTCAGAATGAAGGCTTGAAGAATCGCACGAGGAGCAGCTTATCTCAAAACTGTGGCTCTCCTTGATCGGGTTGGGATGGTGGAAATGATTTTTAAACACCTGCACACGCCACCGCACTCTGCCCTAACTCACGGCAGAGTTCCTGGACTAACAGGTACCGTAGGGTTTCACCATCAACCTCCTTCCGTTTTGGCTCCATACCTCTCTCTGGAGCATTTTGGCAGAACGACGTATGAAAAAATGTCCCCTTCCTGATAGGGTTGTGCGGAGGATGGAAATTCCGTTAAGGAAGAGCCGTGAGCTTTTCCGGAGGAAAGCTCTCTCCTGCGGACGCTGTGATGAGGCGGAAATCTTAAATCAGCAGAAGGGCTGACGCAGGTGCCTTTTGAGGTTTGACAGTTCTTCCTTCTGCTGGAGCATCGGCTCCCCTGCGGCCAAGGGCAAGGGGCAGCCCCCGTCTGAGGGTGCAGAATGGCTCTTCCTGCGTGAGGACAGCTCTGTCCTCCTTCTCCTCCCTCTTTCCTGCCCCCCTCCCCTCAGGCTGCTGGGTATTTTTATTTCAATAACACCATTATCTTCCCACTGTGTTCTGCTCCGCAGATCAATTCCAATCATTTTAGACTTTGTTAATTTAAAAAGGAGATGTACGGGGAGTTCCCGCTGCGGCTCAGCGGTAACGAACCCAACCAGTGTCCATGAGGATGTGGGTTCAGTCCCTGGCCTCGCTCAGTGGATTAAGGATCTGGTGTTGCCTTGAGCTGTGGTGTAGGTCGCAGACGTGGGTCTGATCTGGAGTTGTTGCAAATCTAGCTGCAGCTCTGATTTGACCCCTGCCCTGGGGACTTCCATATGCCGCAGGTATGGCCCTAAAAACAACAACAACAACAACAAAAGGAGATGTGGGACTAAAATAATCCAAATTACAGGCTCATCTCCTTTTGGTCTTTCCTGGGTTTTATTATATTTTAAGTTCTGCCAGGGCTGGGGCCGTGTCTGTTTGCTGCGTGGCGTCCTTGGCTCCCAGCCTCCGCTGGCAGACAGTAACCGCGCGGTAAGTACCTAAGGGTTGATGAGGCACAGTTCAGATGCACCTGCGTGCATCCTTCCTCAAGCATCCCTTCTGTGAGTGACCTCAGCAGCTGTGGTGGCTGGAGAAGGATCCAGGTCCTGAAGTTCTGCATGTGGCGGGGGCAGGGCAGCAGGTCCCCCCTGCAGTCGGCCAGCAGACATACCCGCCTTGGGACCTGAGTCTTGGGAGTGAAACAGCCCCGGGCTTTGTCCAGCTCGGTCTCACCCAGCAGAGACAGCCCTCCGGGGTCCTGATGGGATGAGGGAGGGTGGGGAGGGAAGCTTCTAGAAGACACTCGAGGTCTTCAGAGTCATTGATAGGTTCTAGTGGCCTGATAGAGGCAACTCTTGAGGGCTGGTCCCCCTGGAGGGGTCCTTCGATTATCTCCTGGGGGAAGTGGGGCAGAAGGCCTGAGGACAGATAACCGGCAGGCTAAGAGCATCCCCAGGGGTTGTGAGAGCCTCTGTGTGCCCCGCCCTGGGCACTGGGAGCCCCGTTCTCCTGGTCCAGCTCATACCCAGACCTGCCACCTCCCTCACATTCCCGCCGCACACAGGAACGCTTTGTGGTCCCTTGCGCCCACCACACAGCCCAGGGCCCCTCCCCACTCACTGTCTCCTCTACTTAGAATGATCTTCTCCCCCCTGCCTCCCCATTTGGAAAACTCCTACACACCCTTCAAGGCCCAGTTCAGGCATCTTCTCCAGGAAAGCTATGACCCCACCACCCTGGGTGCTTGTCAAGGATGCAGGTGCCAGAAACGACAGAATTAGGGGTGGTGGTGGTGGTGGAGGGGAGCCAGCTTTTTAATGTGTTGATTCTGATGTACAGGCAGGTTTATAATCACTGCTCTGCTCAAAGCTGCCTGCAAAGGCCATGCATATTTATACTTATTTTTTGGGGGGGTAAGCTTCATCAGTTCCTCAATTTTCCTCCCTGGAAATGAACTTTCAACCTCAGATGCTGGATAAGACATCCTCCAACGAATATGCCAGACGTGAAAAATCAGTACTGGCTGGTTCGGCTGTGATGGAGGAGGATGAACGGATGGGCCTGGGGCGTCAGCCACGTGGCCCAGGCTGCCTAGGTGACCTCGAGGGCTTTCTACTGGCCAGGGAGTGTTCCCCCTCGCCACGAGTGTTAACACACACACACGGTCTGCAGGACGCCCGTGTGGGCAAGTGGTCCCTACAGCTCCTTCACAGAGGAGGAGACAGATGGGAAGACCAGCCGCAGGTGGCTCGGTGCAGCTAGGACTCGGCGCAGGCAGCCTGGCTCACACCTGGTTTAGCAGAGCCTGAGATGGATTCTCCTGCAAGTGATGGAAGGGGGTGGGGGGGGCGGGGGACGTGGGTGAGGGAGGGAGGGTGGCGTGGGGGAAGGGAAGCCATCACGTGGGTTCTGTGACATGCAGCCACGCCGCCTCTCGCAGTGGCTCTGGAGCATGTGTCAAATCTTCCCTGCACCCCTTTGCACCCCTGCCTGTGGGTCTTTGGCTTTGAGGCTTTCCTCAGGAACTGGGGGGCATCAGTCTAGGACAGTCCTGCAGCTCAGAGAGAGCGCTTCTCGGCCACATCTGCTGCCATGGGGGGATGGGCTCCCCCACCTGACAAAGGGATCTTGGGGGCTGGGCCGAGACCCCAAAGTGTGGCTGCGAGAGCCTTGTCCCTAAGCTCTACACAGAAGGGTGACCCGTCCCAGCAGGTCCAAGCCTGGCCTGGGAACGGGTGCATTTGGGGTTTGTCCTGGGCTCAGCATCGAGACTGCGGCAGCCAGAGATGGGTCTGCTCGCCACGTCACTGCCTGCTGCTGCCTGGAGGGGCTCCTTCCCCGAAGGGAGGCAGGAGGCCACAAAAGGGTGTCCTGAGTCTGTGCCGACCCTTCCTCTGTGCTGAGAACCACCCTGCCCGGGTTTTGCCTCTCTGGGCCTGGCAGGTCCAGGCGCGGGCAGGCTCCCCGGGACAGCTAGTTGCTAAGAGGGAATGAATGAATGAAGCAAGGATGCTCCTAGCCTGGTTGCCACCGGCGTCTGGCCAGGCTGCTGCTGGGGAGACCACGGACTCCATTTCTGTCCCTTCTCCGTCTCTCTGGGCAGGACTGCAGCCCACCCACCCCTCTGGCAGGACTCGGCCGGCAGATACAGCATCGTTCGTCTTGTGTGCCTTTGCAAGTGTTCCTTGTGTGTTTCCTTAGGACGCACGCTGCTGGGTGGGTGAGGGCGAGTCTCGGCTCAGGGCTGGAGGGTGAGATGAGGAGAGGGCGAGGTGGGGACTCACGGGCACGGTCACTGTTACTGTTTACAGCATCCAGGCTGCAGCAGCCAGTGGAAAAAGGGCTTCACCGTTGCCTATAAACCATGAATCAGAGGCCGCCCTTGCTAACGGCTTCCTCAGTGAGTATCCCATTCATTCTGCCTCCGGAGGGAGGGCTGGGGTGGCAGCTGAGACGGGTGTGCCCGTGCCAGTTGCTGTGGACAGTGCCTGGCAGTCTGTCCGCTCCGTTCCTGATGCCTCATCGCCCCCGACCCAGCGCGGCCCCACCCGGTCTGTGGCTGTGGTGGGTGGGCAGGAGGTGAGCTGGCTCTCCTGTGCTTACTTCCAGCCTTACTCACTGCCCTGTCATCTTCCGCTGTCCCCACCCACCTGCTCATCGTCTCTGGTCCTGTGACAGCCTCCGCAGGGCCAGGGAATCCACCTTCTTCCCTGTGGGCTCCCATCTCTAGCTGCCCTCCCCAACCCCAGAGGGTGCCCCACACTCCTGCTAGTGCTGTCGATCAGCAGGATGCTGGGTGCAGAGAGGGGAGAGGTCTGGGGCACAGAAGTGACAATGTGGGGAATTGAGCAGACCCACTGGCAGCCCTGGGGGTCGGAGGGGGCGCTCAGGTGCACAGAGGAAGCGACTGTCAGAGGCAGAGAGGACAGTACATGGGGCTACGGCATGGCAAGGCCCTTCACCTGTCATGTCTGCGAGAATATCCTGTGGCCTTGGGAACTTTGCACTGACTCCTATCAACCAACCCCCACGACAATCCTGTGCAAACAGAAAGATGGGAGACTTATTCTCATTGCACCAGACAGAAAACTGAAGCTCGGGTGGAGTAACTGGCTCGAGGTCCCATGGCCAGTCTGTGGAGGATGGGTCTACACCCCAAGCCCTCTCCTGCATGCCAGAGGTGGTGCCACCACCCTCTGCTCTGCCCTTCACTTACTGATTGCTTGGTTTATACTGCCTTCTGCTCTGCTCTGCTCTGCTCTGCTCTACTCTACTCTACTCTACTCTACTCTACTCTACTCTACTCTACTCTACTCTACTCTACTCTACTCTACTCTACTCTATTCTATTCTATTCTATTCTATTCTATTCTATTCTATTCTATTCTATTCTATTCTATTCTCCTCCCCCACCTCCCTCCAGCTCTAAGCAACCACTAAAATGCTTGTTTCTATAGATTTGCCTCTTTGGACATTGCACATACATGGGATCACACAGCATGTGGTATTTTGAAATTGGTTTTCTTTCTTCTTTTTTCTTTTTTTTAGGGCTACACCCATGGCATATGGGGGTTCCCAGGCTAGGGGGTGAATTGGAGCTGTGGCTCCTGGCCTACACCACAGCCACATCAAAGCCAGATCTGAGCTGTGTCTGTGACCTACACCACAGCTTATGGCCCTGCTGGACCCTTAGCCCACTGAGCGAGGCCAGGGATCGAACCTGCATTCCTCATGGATGCTAGTTAAATTCGTTTGCCCCTGAGCCATGGTGAGAACTCCGGATTGGTTTTCCTTTATGTAGTAGAATGTTTTCAAGGCTAACACATGCTGTCTGCCACACGTCTCAGAGCATCACTCCTTTTTAACGTTGAGGGATGTTCCAGGTATTGATACGCCACGTTATCCACTCATCAGTTGGTAGTTAATCGGGTTCTTTCCACCTCTTGGGCATTATGAATGATGCTACTATGAACATTTTGTGCAAGTTTCTGGGTGGATGCATGTTTTTATTTCTCTGGTTAGTCCCTAAAAGTGGAATTGCTGGCTCATACGCTGGCTCTGTGTTTCATCTTTTGAGGGATTGTCAGGCTGTTTTCCCAAGTGTTCACCAAATTGGTGATTTTTACATTCTCATCAGCAGAGCATTCTACTTTCTCCATATTGTCGCCAATATTTATCGTCTAAGCTACCTAGTGGATGTGAAATTGTACCTCATTGTAGTTTGACTTGCGTTTCCCTGAGGGCTGTGATGTTGGGGACCTTTTTATACACTTACTGGCCATTTGTATATCTTTGTATGTCTTCTTTAGAGAAATGCCTGTTCAGATACTTTACAACTTTAAAATATTGGCTTGTCTTTTTATTACTGAATTGTAAGACCTCATTATATATTCTAGAGACAAACTCCTTATCAGATACATCATTTGCAAATGTTTTCTCCCATTCTATGGGATGTCTCTTCACTTTCTTGAGCATGTCTTTTGAAGCACAGTAATTTAAAAATTTGATGAAACCCAGTTTATCTGATTTTGCTTTTGTTGCTTGGTCTTTTGCTCATAAAGGAACCACTTAATCCAAAGTTGGGAAGATTTACCCCTAGTTTTTTTCTAGGTTTTATTACTTTAGCTCTTAGATTCATTTGGAGTTAGTTTTTGTGTACAATGTGAGATAGATATCAGATTTAATTCTTTTGGATGTGGGAGTTCCCACTGTGACTCAGTGGGTTAAGAACCCAGCATAGTGTCCATGAGGATGTGGCTTTGATCCCTGGCCTCTATGAGTGGATTAAGGATGTGGCATTGCCATGAGCTGTGGTGTAGGTCACAAATGCAGCTTGGATCTGATGTTGCTGTGGCTGTGGTGTAGGCCGGCAATTGCAGCTCCTATTTGACCCCTAGACTGGGAACTTCCACATGCCATAGGTGCGGCCGTAAAAAGAAAAAGAAAATTCTTTTGGATGTGGATATCCAGTTGTCCTAAAACCAATAACTGAAAATACTGTCTTTTCCCTTGGAATTGTTTTGGCGTCTTTGTTGATAATTGAATCGAACCGAACATAACTGTAACAGTTTATTTCTGGACCTTATTCTGTCCCAACTATCTATGTATCTATCCTTATGCAAGTCCCACACCATCTTGAGGACTGTTACTTTGTAGTTTTAAAGTCAGAAAGAGTAAGTTCTCCAGCTTTGTACTGTCTTCTCAAGATTGTTTTGGCTATTCCCTTGAAAATTCCTTGCATTTTAGAATCAGCTTGTCAATTTCTACAAAGAGGTCAGCTGAGATTCTGATAGGGATGGCACTAGATTGGTTTGGAGCCGGGTTGCACCTCAGTAGGACTGAGCCTTCCAATCCATGAACATGGGATGTCTTTCCATTTATTTAATTCCTCCTTAGTGTCTTTTGATAATGTTTTGTAGTTTTCAGAGCATAAGTTTTGAATTCCTTTAAAAAAATTATTTCTAAGTATTTATTCTTTTTTTTTTTTTTTTTTTTTTTTTTTTTTGGCTGTGCCTATAATAAGTGGAAGGGAAGTCCCCAGGTCAGGGATCAAACCTGTGCCACGGTAGCAACCCAAGCTGCTGCAGTGACAATGCCAGATTCTTAATTTGCTGCATCACAAGAGAATTCTCTAGATTATTAGATTTATATCTCCTTTTCTAATGTATGCATTTGCAACCACAAATCTTCCTTTAAGCACTGCTTTTCACTGCATTACACAACTTTTTATAAATTATACTTTCATTTTCATTGAGTTTACAATGTTTTTAGCTCCTCTTGATTCTTCTTTGACCTATGCGTTATTTAGAAGGGTATATAATCACTAAATATTTGGAGATTTTCTAGCTCTTTTTCTGCTACTGATTTATAGTTTAATCATATACTTTGTATGATTTCTAGTCTTTTAAATTTGCTAAGGGCCAGAGTTCCCCTCGTGGCTCAGTGTTTAATGAATCCGATTAGGAACCATGAGATTTCAGGTTTGATTCCTGACCTCGCACAGTGGGTTAAGGATTTGGTGTTGCTGTGAGCTGTGGCGTAGGCCGGCGGCTACAGCTCTGATTTGACCCCTAGCCTGGGAACCTCCATACGCCACGGGTGCAGCCCTAGAAAAAAAGACAAAAAAAAATTTACTAAGGATGTTGTATGGGCCAAAGTGTGGTCTGTCTCTGTGAATATTCCGTGTGAGTTTGGGAAAAAATGTTTATTCTGCTGCTGTTTGATGGAGCATGTTGTAAATGTCAATTCAATCCAGCTTATTGATATTCAGGCTACCTATATCTTTACCTATTTGATTGATTTATTAATGACTGAAAGAGGAGGACTGAAGTTTCCAGCTCTCGTAGAGGGTTTGTCTATTTCTTCCTGCCGTCCCGTCAGTTTTTACCTCGTGTGTTTGATGCGCTGCTGTTGGGTACCTACATCTTCAGGACTGTCATCTCTTCCTTTCTCTTTATGTTACGTCCCTCTTTATTCCTGATCATTTCGCTTGTTCTAAAGTCTACTTTGCCTGAAATTAATACGGATACTCCAACTTTCTTAGCATGGTGTATCTTTCTCTGTCCTATTAGGCCAATTTATCTGAGTCTCTACATGTAAGTTGGGTTCTCATAGAGAAAGTAGATCTTTTTATAAAAAATACACGCTGACAATCTCTGTCTTTACTTGGAACATTAAGACCGTTCCCACTTGAAGTGATTATTGATTAATAATCAATAATAATTACTAATAATTAATAATTAGCTGGATCAATAGCTACCATGTTTGTAACAATTTTCTGTTTATTGCACTTGTCCTCTATTTCTCCCCCCCCACCCCTTTGTGCCTTCTCTGGTTTTAATTGTGAATTTTATATCATTTAATTTACTGTCTTCCCCCAGGATATCAATTATACTTCTTAAAAAACTTATGGGTTGTTCTCGAGTTCCCAGTAAACATTTACAAATAAGCTGAGTCCACTTTTAAATAGCACCGTTTCCCAGACAGTGCCGATATCTTAGACCAGAATATCAGAATATCCCCAGTTCCTCCCACCCGTCGCTTCTAACACTGCTGTCATCTATTTCGCATCCATGTGCTGCAACCACATCATGTGTTGTTATTACTGCTTTGGGCAGTTATCTGTTATAGCTATTAAGAATAAAAAAATGAAAGATTTTGTTTCACTTTCATTTATTTCTTCTCTAATGTCCTTCCTCCCTCCCTCCCTTCGTGCTTTCTTTCTTTCTGTCCATAAATATACAAGGTTTTGATATCCAGACCTTCTTAAGCCCAAAGGATAATCTCAGGCCGGCGCTGAAAGGGCCTTAAGAAAGCAGGTGCCATGGGGACAGAGGAATTGGGGAGCAAGGCTAGAGGTGACAGAGCAGAGCAGTCTGAGTCAGGACCCCAGAGGGGCCGTGGGCCCATGCTGGCCTTGGTGGACCCTTCCTTCCTGGGATGTGGGTCCAGTGGGGTTGTTCTGCAGCCATTGCCAAAAGTTCTTGCCAAATTTGGGACTAACTCACGCTTGTTTGGAGGCTAATGGAAGAAAAGGATGTTAACTCCAACCCTATCCTTGTTCCATCTTTAATTTTTGCATCAAACTTGGATTATCCCCAAACAGTTTCCTTGAAAACTCTATCAAAACTTCAAGTGTCTTGGGAGTTCCTGTCGTGGCTCAGTGGTTAATGAATCTGACTGGGGGCCATGGGGTTGTGGGTTCGATCCCTGGCCTTGCTCAGTGGGTTGAGGATCCGGCGTTGCCGTGATCTGTGGTGTGGGTTGCAGATGCAGCTTGGATCCCGCGTTGCTGTGGCTGTGGTGTAGGCTGGCGGCTACAGCTCTGATTCAACCCCTAGCCTGGCAACCTCTACATGCCGTGGGAGTGGCCCAAGAAATGGCAAAAAGACAAACAAAAACAAAAACAAAACAAAAACCCAAACCCTTCAAATGTCTTAAGCTTGGGTATGAACCCAGGGCTAGAAAGTTAGCAAGGAAGAGCAAGAAAAACTCAAGTCTTTCCCCAAGAGGGTTGCGAGGGTGTGACTCAGAGCCGCTTAGGTGCTGTGGTGACATGAGGAGGGAGCCCAGGTTGAGTTGTTCTGGGAAAGAAAACTCTCCAGCAAAGATTTAAAGAGTGAAGGTCTGTCTACATTTGGAGGCTGAACACAGGCAAAACAGAGAAGAGCTCAGTGTTCTTTTTAGGAAGCTTGTGGTTAAGGTGGAGAGCATGCAGCAGCCCACAGGGAAAGCGGCAGGAAAGCGAGAAGGGGGTCGGGAGGGGTCCTGGGACTTGCAGGGCTGGGGAGCCAGGAGGCTGAGGCCCCGTGCTGGCTCTACAGCTGGATCTTCCCATGGCTTGTGGAGTCTTTTCCTGCCTCGGTCCCCTCACCTGCGGAACAAAGAATTTATATTAGATGCTCTTTCAGGAGACTTTCAAAATCCCCCAATTCTCTGGGTTGGTGTGAAGCGAGGTTTTCCTTTTTCTGTTGCGCCGGTGGTTTGAACAGTTTAGCCTGAAGAGCCAGTGAAGTGTTAGCACGTGTCCCCTGTTCTGACTGACAACATCCCATTAAACTGTGAGGAGAAGTGGTTTTGGTTGGCAATGCGTTTGTTTGCCCGCCAGGAATTGAGGAAGCTTGGTTTTCTTCCAGATCCATTACAGAATTAATCTCGGCAGACATGGGGCTGTTTTAAGAGGAGGGAGAAGTAAGGTGTTTTGAGGGAATGTTATGAATGGAGAGAGAAAGCCAAGCGAGGGGCCAGGGGACCCTCCCTCTGAGCTTGTCCAATCCCCAAACGCCCTTTGGACTAAACTCTGGGTCTAGCTGAGGTTTTTCTGCATCTCAAACCCCCTTGGAAGGATGGGCAGGATTCAACCGTGCGCCTCACCGTTTATAAGAAGTGTGAACTTGGGTGAATGTCTTAACTGCTCCCAGCCTCAGTTTTCTCATCTCCCGATACAAATTATGACAGTGGCATGTTATGGGTTGTGGTGAGGTTGGACGAGGCGAAGCATGTGAGGCCCTTGGCGCGGGGTTGCCTCGATGCTGGTCCTTATCACTGGAGGCTGGGGAACACCCCACAGAGTGCTCGGATCCTACGGCCGAGGAGACTTCCTGATCTCGGGCCCCGTCTTTCAGAGAGGGGTCCCCAGCAGAGACGCAGAGAGCTGGGTGCAGGATGATGCCTCAGAGATGCAAAACTGGCCGTATATGGGCAGAGGGAAGGCATGGACCATCCTGCATCCTCTGTGCAGTACACAACTGCTGCAGTCATACTGCTTCCTCGTCTGTGTGTTGGCTGTGTGGTGTGATAACAAACAACTCCCAAATCTCAGGGCCTTCACTATTAAATGTTTATTTTGGGGGCGTCTCTTTGCATAAAAGGGGCTACGGGTTAGCTCTAACAGTTCTACACCCTGTGTCATCCGGCCTGGAGAAGCGGCTCCTGTTTTGGACACACTGGTTTTGGAGCAGATGGAGAAAGAGTTCAAGGGCTGCGGAAGTCTGCAAGGCATTTCTTTGAGGTTGTATCTTCACTCCGTCCGCGGGCCCAGGCCAGGAGACAGTGAATGAGAGAACCACAGTCTGCACGAAGGTACATCGACGGCACTTGGGGGGAGGTATACTCTTCTGCTGGGGAAGAGACTGATTACTAGGGGACAATCATACCCCACTCTCAGCATGTTTTCCTCTCTTTCTGGTAGACAAGGGAAAAGCGGAGAATGCTGGGAATTTCAGAGAAACTTCTCCTGGGGACAGGGATGATCATTAGATAGAAACCCTACATTTATTTACTTTTTATTTTTTATTTTTATTTTTTGCTTTTTAGGGCCACACCCATGACATATGGAAGTCCCCAGGCTAGGGGTCCCATTGTAGCTGCAGCTGCCAGCCTATGCCATATAGCCACAGCAATGCTGGATCCCCGACCCACTGAGCGAGGAACCCACATCCTCATGGATACTAGTCGGATTCGATTCTGCAGAGCCACGATGGGAGCTTCTGGAATCCCTGCATTTAAGGCAGTGCCTGCTGCTCCCTGTTTGTGGGAAGCGTTAAAGAATGACACAACACAGATCTAGGTGAGAGATCTGTTTTATGTGTGTTGTCTCAAATATTTTGAAAGACAGAAGCTGCAGTGAATTTCATTGACAAAACAAGGTACATTCGGGAAGCAGCTCTCAAAATTATCTTTTGACTTTCTTTTCTAGGCAGGGAAAATTCCTTGGAACACAGAAATGGCAGTTCATTTAGAATTAATGAAAACCAGATATTTATAGCAATGTTTAGAAGGGGTTGGAACCCTTTCCTAAACAAGCCCTTTGTCTTAGAAGAATGATAAAAACACTTTTGAAGGCCACATGGCCTGGCACAGCGAAAACATCTCAGACCATGTAAATGGCAGACATGACTCGTCAACAGCACTGCTCCACGTGCAGTGACCCACGCCACGCCGTGACCACCAAGGAGGAGGACTGTAATGAGGCTGGGCTCTGTTTCACAAAATTTCACAAACTCAATCTGGTGAGGTTTTTTTTTTTTTTTTTTTGCTTTTTAGGGCCACACCTGTGACATATGGAAGTTCCCAGGCTAAGGGGTCGAATCGGAGCTACAGCCACCAGCTTACGCCACAGCCACGGCAATTCAGGATCCTTAACCCACTGAGCAAGGCCAGGGATCGAACGTGCAACCTCATGGTTCCTAGACGGATTCGTTTCTGCTGCGAGACGGGAACTCCAAAAACAAAATCTGTTTTAATTATGACAGAGACAGCATTGTAGAATAGACAAGGAAGAAGTTGTTTTAAGTGAAAATTCTTGCTTCAGCTTCCTATGAGCCAAATCTCTGAAGCTGAGACATCAGGACACAGCGAAACACCCTTCAGTTATGTGCAGGTTATTGCCCATGATTCCCTGCTAAGGCCATTTGGAAGGGTTTTGAGATCCGGAGTTTGGGAAAGAGTGCCAGCACTTGTTTGCTTTCTTCTTCATGATGAACCTGTGTATGTAAATTTATGCCTCGAAATTTTTAGCTTTAAGCTGAAAAACCTATTTCCTCAAATCAAACAGTCGTACTTTGGGACGTATAAACTTGATGCCATTGTTAGGGACTCTCTCAGCATTTTCTACCCTTTAAGCATTTTCCGAAATTTTGGAAACTAAATATTAAATCCAGACGTGTTCGATTTTTTTCCCTGATTTTGTTTTTCTTTCTTTTTTAAAAAAGGGATTTTTTTTTTTTTTTTGGATAAAGGAAACCTAGCAATGCTCTGTCCTTTCCTGTCCTGTAATTGTTTTAACTTTTTTCCCTCTGATATCTACCTCCATCCATGTGAATCACATGTACTGTTGTTCTCAGGTTTTTCAGCCACAAGCATTCCATGACCTCCTTCCGTGGACACGAGTGCTCAGCTTTCTTGTGTCCAATATCCCCCCTCCCTAGTGAAAATTGACTCATGTCATTTGCTTCAAAAATTCTTCAGTGTTTATCATTTTTTGCCTTTTTATGGCTGCATCCATGGTATATGGAGGTTCCCAGGCTAGGGGTCCAATCTGAGGTTCAGCCACCAGCTTACACCACAGCCACAGCAACGCCGGATCCTTAGCTCACTGAGCGAGGCCAGGGATCCAACCTGCATCCTCACGGATACTAGTCGGGTGCGTTAACCACTGAGCCATGATGGAGACTCCATCTTTAAGAGTGAGTGGTGATGTTTTCTTTGTCTTCTGTCTCTGCAGGTGTGCCGATGTCCTCCCCAAACTCCTTTTGATAGTCATGTGGCATAGCACGAATCTACCTGCTGCAGAGGTTCCTGGGAGCCTTCCGTTGGACCCGTCCCTCCACTCTCTGTTCTGATCCTGCCCCTGATTTCCAGGCTGGGTGTGCGAGCTGTTGTTGACATCGCCGACCTGGAAACTGCCCTTTTCCTGCCTCTTCTGTTAGATCCCGCCTCCCGGAGCCATAGTTTGCCTCTTCCTGGTTTTCTTTCTCGTTTTGCTGGAGCACATCCTTTAGTAGACGCCTGAGAAAAGGTACTGGAGAATAATCTTATGAAATCCTGCCTAATGTCTTGACTCTGCCCTTCCTTTTGATTAATAGTTGGGTGGGTGTGGCTTTCTGGGATGGACATGTTTATTTTTTCCAGACTTTTGAAGGCATTGCTCCATTGCCTCCTGGTTTCCCGTGTTACTTTTGAAGATGTCAGATGAGTTTTCTGATTCCTAATCCTGTGTGAGAACCTTCAATCTTTTTTTTTTCATTTTGGCTTTTTCTTAGTTTTTAAGATCTTCTCCTTGTCAGTGTTCTGTGACCTGTTGCAGGACACACCCTGGCAAGTCTCTGTCTTCATTCATTCTTTCATTCATTGTCTAAAAAACCTCCTATTCTGGGATTTTTTCATATTATTTATTTGATAATTTTCCCCTATTGTTTTCTGTTCTTTCACAGATTCTGGACCTTCTGGATGGGCCTGTAATTTTCTTGTCTTTCTTGTTTTAGTGTCTCTCTCTTTGACTTTTGTTGTGCTTGAGGAGGGATTTCCTCTAGTTAATTGTCCAAAAACTAATACTGAAGTTTTGAGTTTTGCTCTGGTACCTTTTCCATATTATGAGAATCAAGCTGACGAACACATCCATCACCTCATACAGCTGCCCTTTCCTGTGTGTGTGCTGAGGACGCTTAGATAGTCTCTCTCAGCAAATTCCAAGCGTCCAGTACAGTTTCACCCGCATCACCACGCTGTACATCAGCTCCTCAGAATGGCTTCAACTCATCGTTGAATTTGTACCAACATCTTCCCATTTCTCCCAACACCCAGTCTCTGGAAACTACCGTTCTACTCTCTGTTTCTGTGAGTTCTACTTTTTTAGAATGTACATATAAGTGCAATTAGCTATAGTATTTTTAACTACTAAAAGCTTTCTTATTTTTCTTTTTCTTTGTTTCTTTCTTTTTCTTTTTGCCACACCTGCTTCATGCAGCAATTCCCAGGCTAGGACTCCCATGCCACAACAGTGACCTAAGCCAGAGCAGTGGCAATGCCAGATCCTTACTGCCTGTGCCACCAGGGAACTCCTAAAAACTTTCTTATTCAATAAATGCTATCATTTAAAAAGTGGCCTTCTATATAGAAAACAATCAACAAGGACCTGCTGTATATAGCACAGGGAACTCCACTCAGTATTCTGTAATAACCTATATAGGAAAAGAACCTGGAAAAGAATATATATATATATATATATATATATATATATATACAATGTGAATTGATTTGCTATACACCGGAAACTAACACAACACTATGAATTAAATATATTCCGATATAAAATAAAAATTAAATTAAATTGAAAAAAGCATTCTTTCACCGTTTTTTTTATGGCTACAACATCTTTTTGTGGATTTCTATGAATATTCATCTTTACTCTGTAGAAAAGATTTCTGTGCTGCCTCAGGGGAAACCCTGTTCCCTCTAAGTTCCTTAATCAATCAATTGCTTTGCCTGTTGGTTAAGTTTCACTTTCTTATTTACGGGGTTTCCTGGAGGACTTGACGGCTTGTTCATCTTCTAATACGGAACATGAAAATCTAGTTGGGTCTTTGTGTTCATGGGTAGGGCTTGTTGAGTAATGGGTTCCACGGGGGGGAGGCGAAGAAGCTGGGGTGGTCTCTCTGCAGGACACCCTGTATATCAGCATCCTCTCAGCTTTTTCTCTTGCTCCTGCGAGTTTGTTTAGGGAGGGACTTTCCAGGTCTCTGCTGGGAGAGTGTTATGGGTTGCATCGTGCTTCCCAAAAAGGCTTGGTCCTAACCCTAACTCCTGGTGCCTCAGAACGTGAACTTATTTGGAAATAGGGTTGTTGCAGATGTAAGTAGTCACGCGAGGTCACCCAGGAGTAGGGGGACACCAGTCCAATGTGACTGGTGTCCTTATAAGAAGACAGAAGCATGCAGGGAGAAGCCATGGGGTGGCAGAGACAGATGGAGGTTGGACCAGGGGTGCCAGGAGCAGGAAGAAGAAAGGGAGGGTCCTCTCCTGGGGGCTTTGGGGGTGGGGGGCCCTGCTGTCACCTGGATTTTGCACTTCCAGCCTCCAGAACCGAGACAGAAGAAATCTCTGTTGTTTCAAGCCTCCAGTTTGTGGCACTTTATTAGAGCTGTTCTAGGAAAATATTCCAGAGAGGATGTGCCAACTGCTGCTTGCTGAGGGGGCAGGGGGCTGGGAGGGGACACGTCCCCTTCAGTGCGGAGACTTGACTTCACCACCCCCACTTCCGTGTGAGTCAGTCTCACCCCCGCCCCTTCCGTGTCCCAAGTCCCAGCACCTGGAGTGCATTGCTCCTGGATGAACCTCCCATCGGGGCCAGGAAGCCATAGTCCCCATGGGGCAGGGACCTGGAGCCCGTGTCCTCCTCAGTCTCTCAACTAATCCCTGTGCTTTTAGCTTCGGTTCATTCTTGAAAAATAACTGGAACCTCCTGTTCCTGAAAGACCGACCTCTGCACATGAAAGTCCAGATCTCAAATCCCACAGCCGGAGTCCAAGGCTTCAGGAATCCCCGCATTCTCCCTGATGGAGGCGAGGGCGCCCTCTTCTGGCTCCCCAAGGACTTGCTCCGTGCTCCCTTTAGTCCAGGACGCCTGGACCATAAGATCTTGGAGGGAAGCCTCTGGCTGGTTCATCCCCGCCCTCCTCCCCCTCCCAGCACAGAGCTTTTCCACACAGCGGCCCCTCAGTACAAGTCTGCTGAATAAATGAAGGAAGGAAGAGGCTCCACCAAGGAGACGTTTGACTTCATGCCTACGGCTCAGATTGGTAAAGAAAGACCTTATCCTCCCGTTCTTTACACATGGAAATTTGTATTTCAAAGTTTAAAAAAAAAAATGACTCAAAATTGGATCTTTGGTGTAGTCTGATAATGGCAAAACCAACCATCTTCTGGCTAGAATTTCTGAATTCCAATCAACTGCAAAAGTTTCTTGGCCGCTCTCACCGTTGGGTTGGCTATCCTTAAGATGAATCGGCTGAGCATGGTTTATAGCTCACAAAATTCTAGGAAGAATGCTATAATTTTTACTGGGCACTTTTACACAAATTTTCCTAGAGCCAGCTCAGTGTTGGCTGATTAATTTTACTCAATGCAGTCTTCCTATTCCTCCAAACAGAGGGACTAACAGGTTATCTCAAAGTTACTCATCCAAGGTAAATATGAAATCCCTCCTGTTAGGCATTTCTTTGTAAGAATATGTATAATTATGAAGTAGTGTTTCACAGGCACTTCAAGGTTTTGCTGGGTGGATGCTTTCATGAATCCGCTGAATGTCTAGTTTCCTTTTCAGGCTTTAGCGTCCCTGTGACACTCTGTGACAACGCCTTCCAGTCTGATTAGAAAAATGGTTTTAAGAAAAATCAATAATTAATGGAAAAGAATCTGAAAGAGAATATATATATATTCAATTATGTATCTGAATCCCGTAGCTGCAAACATGAAAGTAGTACAACATTGCAAATTAACTCTACTTCAATTCAAAAAAAAAAAAAAAAGAAAAATGAAGGAAAAATCAAGATGGGTACATTTTTACTACGGCAGATGTAATCATGGATTGCTGTCCTAATTACTGCAATGATTTGCCACATCTCCTGGCCTAGGGCTGATGTTGGCGAGTTGCTCCGTGAACAGTTTTTTATCAGCGCATCAGGCTGGACTCCTCTGGTTGGCAGTCTTGAGATCCTAACTTGAATTAGTGTAAAAGAAATGAGTAAGTTTCGGCTCCCGTAATCACAGGGTGAGTTGAGATGGAGACCACACTCTGGGGCAGGCTTGGTTTCGGGACGTCTGGAATCAGGAAAGGGATGGAAGATTTTCTCCCCTCCCCTCCCCTTTCCTCCCTTCCCCTCCCCTACCCTCTCCCTTCTCTCTGCCTTCTTTCCTCCCATGGCAGCAAATATGGCAGCTCCTGGGATCCCCAGATAGGCCAGTTCTAGGCACAAGCTGGAAACCCCAGGGAAGGGCTGCTTGGACCCCTTGTGTCATGTGTGCCCACCCCTCCATCAACCAGTGGAGGTGGTGCTGGCAGGTTCTGCAGGAAGATGCTGGCTCCCTAGTGACGCCTATGATGAAAGTAGGAAGGGAGATAAGGGAACTCTCAGTCTAGGCACATGACATAGCAGACAAGTGACATAGCCAACAAGTGACATAGCCAACAAGTGACATACTCCATTGCCAGCATGTATTTTCCTTCGCAGCCTTCTGTGCTTTAGTGATTGGAGGTGAGATGTCATTTAGCTTCAGACTCAAAAGTTGCTGCACCAGTGTTACTGAAGAGTAACCCAGAGGGTTGCCTCAACATCATGTGCCAAGTGCGGGGGGAGCTGGGCGAGGGAGCAGTGATACTTTCTATCCTGTCCCTGAGACTGGGGTCGGGTGGGGCTGCACGTGGCGGTGGAGAGTCGGAGTTTGCAGCCTGGGGCAGGAAAGAGGTAGAGACTAGCAGTCAGGCAGAGGCACGTGTGGCTGACACAGCCCCAGTGGCCCGGGGACCAGCGCCAGACCGTCCTGGACACCCTGATGACCAGCTACACTCGTTGTGCAGGTGAGGAAGAGGAGCCGCCCTGCCCGAGACGTGCGTTTCCTTGGTGGCTGAGAAGGACTCGGGCCTCTGTCCCACCTGGGGGCTCCCTTTCCACGGTGCTCCCCACAGAGGCTTCAAACCAGCATGGGCATGGAATGCAGATCCCAGCTGCCCTCCGGCCACGGGATCAGTGGAAACCGCACACCCTGCCCACTGGTGGACTCACCAGCCTTCTTCTCTGGAAATAGCAGCACTGCCTCCTTGGAATTCCTTCAAGGGACTTTGGAAGCTCCCCTCCCTCCTCTGCAAGGGGTCCACACTCCCGCCTCACGACAAGCATGCCTCTGGACACAGCTGTGGGGGCAGGCGTTCAGAGCATTGGGCAGAAAACCCTTGAGGGTCCCCTCCCCAGGCTCAGGCCCTTCTAGGACTTTGATTTTTATCCCAAAGGCAGATGTGCCTGTTGCCTTCCCTTTTCTTCCCTGCCCAGGGTCTCCTAAGCGTGAGCAAGCGTGGGATTTAATGCACAGGATGTCTGCACAGAGCCAGGACCACGGCACGTCCTTGTCCAGCGAAAGGACCCTCCAGGCTGAATGGATGGGCTGTGTGTCTGACCTTCGGACCAACCCCTCCTGCCTCTCACCCAAGGAAGTTGGGACAATCCGCCCCTTTGGTTAACGCCTCTGCGCAAGTTATTGTGGGGGGGGGGCGGGCGGCGGTGTGTTTTCCTTTTATTTTAGGATGATTTCGACCTTTTAAGATTGGGACATAGTTGTGCAGAATTGAGATTCTTCTTTGCTCCCAAGGCTGTACTCGCATCGCCACATCTGCTTGTTATGTGCCAAACCTCTGGAGGCCTCTCAGGCGGAACCTTTTGATCTTGAGCCATACCCAGGGGGCTGGGGAGCGGGGGTCTGCTGGCTGGGATCCAGAACAGACCTCTTGCGTGTGGAGGGCAGCAAGGCACCTCTTGAGTCCTCAAGGGATCCTGAGCCCAGGGTCAGACCCGGAGGCACATACCTCTGAACTGGAGACGGAGGTCAGAGGGGCAGGCTTCTGGCTCCCGCCACCTGTGTTGGTGTGATCTTGAGGACACGGCAATGTGCGATGACTTGAAGCTAGGTCTTAATTCTCTGCTCAGGAACGGCACCTGGGCAGCCTGGGTGAAAACCAGGACTGCTGGCCACTAGACCAGCTAGAGGCCAGAAGCAGAAGGGCCCTGATGCTTGCCCCTGTTGAAAGCAAGGATGTTTCAAGGAGGCACAGGCTGTAAAAGCAGGTACAAAGTTTATTGTTGGAGACACAGTACCACGTGTGGGAGAGCCCGCAGAGAAGCAGTTTATTTATTCAAGTCAGAAGCAGAGCAGTAACACACACTCAAAATGAGGAACAGGGAAGTGATTTAAATCACTTCCATCGCACGGCTCTTGCGGGTCTTTGTTCTCCTTCAGCCAATCACCTTGCTTTATTTCTCACAGCTGCGGGCCCAGGGCCCTTCTTGATATCATGCGCATCTTTCGGTAAAGATGGACTCCAGAGCAAAGGGTGCCGGGAGGGATCAGGACTTCCTGTGACCTGGGTCCCCGCCCTCTTCAACCCGAGAGATCTTTCTGCGCGTGGGTCACTGGGGAGGGCTCCTTGACCCCGGAGTGACCCATGTGGTCATCTTATCATTTTACTCCAGCAGAGCTGCCTCCAGCCATTCACTTTCCCCTTGACGCGTCAGAGAGAAGCAAGGCCCAATGTACTTGGCCAAACAAGTCCCAGCTGTTCTCAGCCCAGGGGCCCACCTCCCTCCTGCCTCGGGGCTGCCATTGAGTATTATGGGATGCTGGTTGTTACAGTGATGAGGGGACAGGGCAGGAGCAGGGAACTGATCTGGGGGAAAAGGGAGTGGCTCATGTGTTCTTCCAGAGGCTCCCTCCTGTGAGCTGGCCGTGAATGAGGCCATCCCTTGCTGCTGGGGACCTGTCCTAAGAGGCTCATGAGCTCCCCAGGGCTCCTTCTCAACGGAGAGGCCACTTAGAGTTTCAGGGCCATGTGAGTTGTGTTCTGCACACCCTCGTCTCTGTCAGCGTGACTTACCGTGTTGAATTAAAAAGAGGAGTTGAAGAGGTCCCTGGTGGCCTGGAGGCTGTCACGGCTGTGGCTCTGATTCCATCCTTGACTCCAGAGCTTCCGCCATGCTGTGGGTGCAGCCACAAATAAATACGAAGTTAAAAAATAAAAATAGAAGCGATGGCATTTGAGGGGAAATCGTTTCACGTTTCTTCTAAAAATGAGCTCAAATTCCATTTAAGTGTCTGCGTCCACATCATACGGTGTGGAGCTGAGACGGGGCGCTTATCGTTAGACTGCGAATGTTTGCGGGGGTGATGAAGAGGGCAAAGGGCAGACCCACCTTATCAGAGGCAGCGCCAAGACAGACATTCAAGAAGACCCCCGTGGAGGCCAAGGGAAGAGGCTCAAAGCAGACAGGCAGCCGGGTACAGAAAATCTATGTGCCACTGAGCTAGCGAGGAGTTAAATACCATATGACATCTGCAGCCCATTTGGGCACAGTGCTCTTTCTGTGTCTTTCTGTCGTATAAAATGTATACTCACAGGCTGTTACAGCTGCAGGAAACTTGAGGGCTGATGGAATGTGACTGTACCAGTCGGGGCTTCCCGGTGAGAAGCAGAAACCGCTCTGGCGCTTGTGAGCAGAAAGGGATTCAATACCGGGAATTATCAGGGCAGGCCAGAGGAGGGAGCTCAAGGCAGGGCCTCCAAGAATAATGCCAGGGCATCGTCCGGCCCATTCTGGAAGGTGGGAAAGCAAGGGTCGCCCTGCAGTGTTTAGTAGCCACAATCCAGGGGTTAGATGGAGATGGGGGAGGGGCAGTGCTCAGCGACCCCCCCAGAGGCTGTACTGTGGGGTCTGGCTGCCTACACTGCCTTCACCACTTCCCTTCCATGCCCCCCCCCAGCATTGCCCCCAGAAGCTGGGGTCCCCCTTAGAATTCAGCCTATCACACACACATCTCCAGAAGAGGCAGCTTCCAGCAGCCAGGGCAAACCTCCAAAAAGGACGCAGTGGCTGTCCCAGCTTTGGAAAAGGTTGGGGGGCTCCTCTAGCACCTCCACGCTGTATTTGCCATCAGGGAAAAGACCAGACAGGGAATTCCTGTTGTGGCACAATGGAAATGAATCCAACTAGTTAACCATGAGGTTTCAGGTTCGATGCCTGAGTCGGGGATCTGGTGCTGCTGTGAGCTGTGGTGGAGGCTGGCAGCTGCAGCTCTGATTCTACCCCTAGCCTGGGAACCTCCATATGCTGTAGATGCAGCCCTAAAAAGCAGAAAAAAAAAAAAAAAAGACCAGGAGTTCCCGTCGTGGCGCCGTGGTTAGCGAATCCGACTAGGAACCATGAGGTTGCGGGTTCGGTCCCTGCCCTTGCTCCGTGGGTTCACGATCCGGCGTTGCCGTGAGCTGTGGTGTGGGTTGCAGACGCGGCTCGGATCCCGCGTTGCTGTGGCTCTGGCGTAGGCCGGTGGCTACAGCTCCGATTGGACCCCTAGCCTGGGAACCTCCATATGCCGCGGGAGCGGCCCAAGAAATAGCAACAACAGCAACAACAACAACAACAACAACAACAGACAAAAAGACAAAAAAGACAAAAAAAAAAGACCAAAGTCGCAGAAAATCGCTGAGCCCCTCCCACCCCTCAGTCCTCCCCCAACCCTCCTCTCCCTGGATCACAGCCGCGCATCCTCCACCCGCCCAGAGCCCCAACTACAGTGGAGCCTGGAAAAAGGGGTTTGTAACTTTCTAACTTGCGTGGAAGGAAAGGGGAAGAGGTGCTTGGGCTGGTTCAGGGCAGCATTTAAGGGGACTCTGGACGGAGAGAGTCTGTGACTTCTGAGGTCCCCTGGTGGCCATATCTGGACCCAGGACCCTCGTGTTGAGGTCAGTGCTGACCTCCGAGATGGCTTCCTCCGTTCATTCCACTGAGAGGCCCAAACCCCAGTGATTAAGTGAGAAAACCCTAGGAGCCACAATGCTCTCGAGGGCGAGCACGAGGGAGGATGTGGGAGGTTTTCCACCAACTGCTGCCAGCTTCCAGAACTTTCTGAGGCCACAGACACTGTGGGCGAGGGTCTGGGTGGTCAGTGACTAGTTACAGTGAAGAATTACAGACCACTGTCCCTGATGGGGGGGGGGGATTTCTTTCTTTAAGTCTTGTTCTAAGTGATGCTTCAGCTTTGACATTTAAATAATAGTTATTTCTAATACCAAGGAATGTATATTCCTAGCTATTTTGAAAAGAAATAGCTGTTTTTTGTTTGAAAAAAAAAAGGAACCACTGAATAGGAACACATAGGCCACACTTGCTTTGTTAGCTTCTCCGAGCCGAGCTGCTTGGGACAGAAAGTGGTAACCGAACGTTGCCTTGTTTGCAGCAGGCGACGTGCCTCGGAGAAAAGGTTCTTCCCAGGGCTGAGCTTGAGAGGCCAGCCCATGAGGTGGTGGACATGTCCCTGCTCTGCCAGCCCAAGTCCTCGCGCCTGCCCTGGGGGCTGAGGATCTGGTGGGGGACGGGCTCCCCTCGTGGGAACGCCGGTGTCCCACACGTGACTCTGGCGATGTGGTTTCTCCCCAACTGGCGACGGGCCAGGAAGCGCCGCAGTCCAGATCTCTGTCCCCAACCTGACATCCTGACATTCCTCTAGCTGAACCCCCGGGGAGCAGGGAGGGGGCACATCCTCTCGGGGTGAGTAGGGGGGCCCTGGGGCTCAGGAGGGGAGCGAGCACCGTCTCTCCTGTGCCGTCTTCCGTCCTCCTTAAACGTGAAGGCAAGCATCCCTGGAAGGAAAGGAGTTAATGACACCTTTACCCTCCCGACCTGGCTTTGGAAGGGTCTCCAAGCCGAAAGCATCCTTCAGGTGTCTCCTGACATTTCACAGGAACCAACTTTTTAGAGGGGCCCTGCGACCGGTGAACAGTGGAGCAGTTTGGGGGTGTCCACGGCCAGGGCTCTGATCTAAGCTCTGCTACGAACCAGGTTCTTCTCATCTGTAACATGGGACCATAACCCCACCTGAGAAAAAACGACACGTATCTTTTAAAAAGGCGATGCAGATCTTCAGGGAAGAGGTAGTGTGCACCCAGGTGCGGTGACGTGTGCAACGCCTTGCAGAAGCACAAGTGCCTCCTCAAGGACTTTCCTGCAAATCTGAGCATGACAACCATCCTTGTTCCCCTCGTATGGGTCCTAGACTGGGACCCTTAGCCTCACAATCAGAATCATTATATACAGAATTACCAAAAAAAAAAAAAAAAAAGATGTAGTGTTTCCCTTTGCCTTTTCATTGGCAAACGGCGCTTTGGTTAGCAGAAGGCCAAGGCGATTTTAATGGCCGGTTTTTATATCCGAAGGGGGAGGTTATTAGGAGAAGTCTCAATTCAGAAACTTCAAGAAGAAGTGGGAGGGTGTGGTGAGGGTGGAGGGGAGACTGCATTTCCTGTTTCCCTTTCAGATGGAGTTGGAAAACACTGCAGGAAAACCATGGAGACCCAGGAACAGAATTTCAAAATTTGTTCTCTGTGCGGCCCAGAGCCCAGCCCAAAAGGTGATGAGTAGAAGGGGTGGTTCTTTTTTTTTTTTTTTTTTTTTTTTTTTCAAGTTTGCAGGCGTCCAGCTCTGGGCTCCGAGGGCAAAGACAGCCTTCCGAGGTGACATCAGCCAGCAGTGGGGCCAGAAGCAACAGAACAAGAGTCTGGTTTTCATTTACAGTGTGGGGCAGGCCCGCCGTGGGGAGGGGGAGAGGAGGGGTCGGAGGAGGGAGGGGAGGAGCTGGAGGGCGCCCTGACTGTATCCCCGACTGGATCCGGTCCAGTGTGCAGCTCAGTCTCCACCAAAGGCCGCTCAGTTCTCCCGCGCGCCAGCCTCCTGCAAGGACCACGGGGGAGTTTTCCGCCTCCACCGGGGGTCCCCTCTCCTGCAGAAGGACAAGGAGACACAGCGAGTGGGGAAAGCATGCGTCAGATGTGCACATAACTGCAGCGCGGAGCCCGGGACGCTCGCTTCTCCAGGTTTGCTCAGGGTGAGTGCCCCTTCTCCGGTCCCCGTTTTGGGTCTCTGGGCCCAAGGGCGATGCCTGCATCCCCGCGAGCACGTCTCCGTGGCTCCCTTGTTCCCTCCTGTAGAGTCGGTTTTGGGGACAAGCTTCTGGTCGCTGGAAGATTCAGTGGATTTTCCTTTCTCCGTTGGTGCCCCGAGCTGGGTGGAGCAGGAGGCTGCCCGCGGGCATAGCTCAGTTGCCCACACGCTCCATCAGCCTCTGCTCTCCTGACTGTGCTGTTTCTCGGCTCAGGATTTATTTGACGTTGTCTCCTTCTTCTGAGGCTCAGCTGGAATCTGCTTTGTTCGCAGAAGTGTCTGCAAGGATTCCAGAGGCAGCTTGGGGAGACTCCGAGTTCTCCCAGGTCGGTGTGGCCGGCGGGGCCCCGCACGCGCCGTGGCTGGTGCAGCCTCTGCGGCCTCCAGGGGATTGGGGTAACTTGGGTGTCCAGGCACAGGGCCAGGTCGAGAGTTACTCAGCCATTGCCACCGGGGCTTCATCTTTTCAGGAATCTGGAGTTGCTGCTGGAGTCTCTGCCCTCTGGGGTTAATTAAAGAAGCTGCAGGGGTCAGAGGAGGAGAAAGAATTCGATTTTGGGCCGTGCGCCCAGAGGATAAGGCAGGGCTCCTGGAGCCACGGGCCGGCTGGGGTTGCCCAGATGTGGTGCGGGTGCCAAGCCCGGAGCCCGGGGCCTGCTCCCTGGTGGGAGGGTGGGGCTCTCTGGTCCTCTCACCCAGTATGGAAAGTGTTCCCTGGCCGTGGCCAGCCTGCTTTGGGGACCTGATTCAGGGGCGACCGTGGTAGAAAACTGATGAGGTCCGGCGCAAGGGTGGGGTTCCTGGCAGGGCTCAGAGGAGGACTGTGGGTGTAAACAGACATGGGCATTTCACGGCCAGCTCAAGGAGTGGAGGGGAAGGCCGGTCAGGACCCCACAAACAAACTGCTCTAAGCATTAGGGGCACAGGGGACTTGGCCCGCGCCAGCCAGCTTCTCGCTCTGCACACAGTTAATGGACATTCGTCAGGTTTGTTACTGCTGAGCCACAACGGGAGCTCCCTCTCCTAGGCTTTACTGTAAACATCTTCTATTTTATATTTAGGCCTATGACCAATTTGGAGTTAATCTTTGCATAAGTTGTGAGGTTTAGATCAAAATCTTTTTTTTTTTTTTTTTTCGGCACATGAACATCCAGTTGCTCCCACACTATTTCCTCTTCCGGTTTGGGGGCCAGAACCGTAGGGTCTTAGATCGGCAAGAACTCACATGGTTAGGTAGTCTGCAACTGGGATCCCCCAGCTTCCCCGGGGGACCCATTCTTAATACTTCAGAAGACTGCACTGAGGTGGCTGTAACATCAGGTAGTTTGTGTCCTTCCCCAAAGTGATATTGCAGACCAGGTGGCTGCTGGACGTTCCGGGACCTTCTGGGTTCTTGGCTGCCCTAAAGAGAAAGGAAGAGGCTCTTGGCTGGAAGCCACTGAGGTGTGGTTCCCTGGTCTCAAAGATGAAGGCTCAGGGGCTCTGAGATGCTCAATTCCTTGCCGAGGCCGCAGCATCAGCAGGCGGCTGGGACAGCAGGTGGCCCGGCCACGGAGGATCCTGAACTAATCTGCATCTAGACTTGGAAGGTGCTATTTGATTTGTCCACCCAGAAGATAACGTCCTCCTGTCACATTTTATCAAAAGTGATGGGAGGTTGGGCTGTGCTCCGTGGGGCTCTGCTGAGTAGCAGGGAGAGAAGTGCCGGCTAAGAGAGCTGGTCCCCAGGGATGGACAAAGGCTCTGTGACCAGAGAAGCTGAGCAGGTTCCCTCGTTCTGGGCACCTCTGGGGATGGGGGCTCAGAGAGGCGGCACTGGCTTGCTTTGTTCTTGTGCAGGCTTATTGCTGAGGATGAAGGCAGCGGGGTGGGGAAGTGAAGGCTTTTGTAGGAACTCAGGATATAGGAAAGGTTATGAGGTCTTGACATCTCCTTTGTTGAGGCAAGGGTTTTCCATTACCAAGAGGTTGGTTTTTTCCTTTCCCCACTCACGGTAGCGAGAAAACCTTTAAGAAGATACTGGGTGGCGAGGAGGACTTGGGAAAGAATCCCACAGCAGGGCGGAGGGTGTGGCCACCCCACCTTCCTGGGAGCTGGCTGCGGAAGCCTCCAGAACACTAGCCCTTGGCCCTGGGCTCTTCCAACACTTTGGGAGTGTGTGTGACCCACCCCACCGTGCTCGTGGTCCTTAAGTGGTAGGATATAGAGTGAATGTCCAAACGTGGGGTCTTCAAGGGTGTTTTTGACGTGAGATGAGCATCCTTCTGAAGAGGAATTGATTTTATTTCGGAGGCTCCCTTTATTTTCAAAGCGATTAGGATTCACTGCCTGTCATCCTCTCATCCTAAGCGCCTTCTGCGATTCTGTAGCTTAGAACCTAACACATCCCTGATGATTAAGTAGGAAGAAGCCCCTCTATTCAGCTGATATTTGCTGATGGGGTCACAGCTCAAATGAGGCTCTTGGGCCGACCTTAGTTTTGGCTTAGGAAGCCAGGATGCTGCTGTGTAAAGACAGCTTGAGAGCAGCGCCCCTTCCCTTTTGAAACGGAGAAGCGTTTTTTCCTGGAGGTTTACCTGTGCCCTTGCTCAGAGCGTTTAGACCACTGGTTAAAGCGCCGTCTTTACTGGTAGCCTTGGTCCTCACTCACTTTTATGTGAAATTCCGCATATGGGATTTAAAATCCACTGGCAGGTCATGAATTCTGCTGCCTGCGACTGTCTTACAGGCATGCTAATAACATTAGCCAAGAGTTTTATTTGAAAATTAGCTTTCGTGACTGTTCTTTTTGGAAGAACCTGAGGCTGTGTTATCTCTTGGAGGAGAATCCAGGGTGCGGTCCCACCTAAAAGGGGACTTTGTATCCAGGGCAGTCTTTCCACGGCCACCGACAGGGGCAAACTCCTCATGGTGTTTCAGCTGTGGAGAGCAGGCTGTAAAAACCACACCACTGCTGCATAAATAGCTGACGATTTGAGGAGTGACCTGGCATTAAAAAAAAAAAAAAAATCCTATGAGTAGTTCTTGCTAAGGAAACGAAAACTTAAAAAGGCTCAGGTTTTCAAACACGGAAGCTTTCGAAAGTTCCTGCCTCTTCTGAGCGCCCTGAGCCGGATAAGGAAAAGTTCTCTTCAAGCCGTATTTCCCGATGTGGGTTCTCTCTCCAAAGTAAAAATCTGGGCAGCAAAACCACCCTTTCAAGAAAAGACGCCGCTTGTCCCCTCTACACCCCAGACCCCTGATTTACAAAGAGTGGTTCTTTTAGAAGTTCATTAGATTAATTTTTAAAAACATAATTTTAGTGCCTTCTGCTCCGTCCCTGTGCTTTGGGAAGGAGATGAAATTTGAGTCAGCATCTCGGTCCTTTCTTGAAAGTGCAGTTTGGCGCTCTCTCCTCTAGAGGGCGATGCCTCTCTCTGAGCGCCAGACAAATCTCTGCCAGGTTGGGGCGTGGGTGGTGGTGGTGCTCCGGCTGGGGGTGGAAGTAGGGGGATGGGATTTCTGGGGCCTCAAGGATCTGTTGATAAACGTGTCAGCAGAGCTCGTGGGTCACTTTGGGGACCCACCTAGAGACTGTTGCAGTACATATTTCAAAAACGTCTGACTGTGATACCTGAAGCAGATGTAAGTTTAGAATTTTATTTTTTTCCTGGGTTCACCTCAATACCTCCATATGAAGGTATTGAGGTGAACTTAATACGAATCACTCTTCACTCTAAAATACCTTTCTGACAAGGGTGTTAAGCAAATGAGAACTTTGAAAGGAAACATTTGGCTGATATCTACTGAGAGAGAGAAAAAAAATTGACACGAAAGTGTGTCAGACCCAGAGCAAGCCTACCTATTCCGGCTGTGCTGAATCTGTGCAGGATTTTTGAATTTTAGAACCGGAGGGATGTGAAGATGAACTGATCCAGGGACTCCCAAACTTTTCATTACCTGCCCTTTGCTATTTTCTCCCAAGGGGCAACTTGTTTGAGCATATTAAAAAAAAAAGTTCCCACCAGGTATAATTTTGAATGTCCCATTTTTAAGTATTTGCTACTAAGAAATATATTGCTGACCCAGACTTATGATTATTGACCTCAGATATCCGCTATTAGGACCCCGAGTTACAGAATTCCAGCTCAGAGCAAAGAAACCAACCCTCTGCTTGGTCTGTGTGTCTCATAGTCCTTGAGGCTCAAGAAGCCCCGTTGTGCTCCATGGCATGGAACTTTGGGGTGGAGAGAGGGGACAAAAGTGACGAAGAGTTAGGCCCTGCCCTCTGGCTGGCAAATATATGATTTCTGTTTAGCTACTTGAAATACCCGCAAATTACTACCTTGGTGGCTTTGCACCGCACACCCCTGACGCTTGAGATGAGGAGATGCAAGCAGAGAGGTGAATTTCTGGGCGGCGGTCCCAGCACTGGAAGTAAAGCCAACCCAGCATTTCCTGGGTGCTCGTGCATGTACCGTGTCCTTACAGGTGGATGTTTGGGGCCAGGAAGATCAAGGGGGTTCATGTCTTTTATCGTTAATTTGGAGTTTCAGGTAAAGAAAGGCACTTTTTCACAGACCTGTCTTTTACAGCATAGCATATTTTATTTAGCAGAGAGTTAATTGATTTTAAAAAAATCTGGAAAGAAAAAGGAAAGCAGAAAAATAGGACAAATAAGAGAAGTTCTGCCAAACCCTCTCCCAAAGGCAGACTGTGAATTTTTTGCAAAGGAGAACTGGCTAGAGGAAGGTGCAGTGGGAACTGTTTCTGTCACATCCTCCTGGATGGTACCAGATTTGGTTTTCATGGACGCAGAGCCCTGAGAATTGGCCACTTGAAGGGAGCACTCCTGGGTCCGTTGCATTTCGACATTAAAATCTGAACAGCAGCTGGAGATGACTCAGGTCTCAGGAGAAGCCATTCCAGGAAACTGGTTTTTCTCTTCTGGAATCTTCATCAGTTGATTCAGCAGCTCTGTGCCAGCACCCAGCACGAGAGCCAGCTTGGCTGAGCCCACAGCCTACCCTGTGCCCCGGGGGGCTCGCTGTTTCTTGCAGGGGCTACAGGAAGCCCATCAGCGGTCTGAGCCTAGGGCAGCAGATGGAAGAAAGCAATCAGAGACCCGCTGCTGGGGAGTGCACCCGACAGTCAGCCTAATGTCAGGCATAAGATATGTGATGCTGGGAGGGATGAGCTGAGCATCCCTGACAGAGATAGGAACGGACCTGAGTTTTTCTAGGCTATCACCCTCAATCCAGTGTGGGTGATATTTAGCAGGTGCTTCAACTTAATTTTTAAAAAAAACTTTCTATTTTAAATAATTTTCTGTACAAGACTTGATTGTGAATCAGAAGAGAAAACAAAGATGTTGAATTGTTCCTTATGATGGGAAGGCATTTTAGCCACTTTGTTTGAATAGTTCTACAATGGAACACCATGATTTTGGGGAGGCCGGGAGCTCCAAGTCCATGGCCAGCAGGAGGGGAGGATAACGCCTGCCCGGGAGCGCACAGCGCTCTGTCGATGGACAGGAACGGAATGGGCGTTTGTGTGATTCCTTCTGAAGCATTTTCTAAGGCACTCTCTTCCTTAATGTTAAATCTGAAGTAATCTCTGCCTAATGTTTATAATTAGCAGGAAAAACGGGGAAATGCTTTGCCTGGCTGCCTTCTATTGAAGAGGGTAAAATGCTTTTTACATTTGCCTGTGGCGTCTAGCTTCTCCAACCACAGCAGATATGGAACTTTCTTCTTCATGTTTATTATCTAGGACTCTGGAAATATGTCCTTAAATAAATTTGCAAATATCTAGGCACTTAATCTGGAGGTTTTTTCAACTTGCTCTTGTGGGGAGAAGACTATAACCCCAGTCACATCCTCACGTGACCTCATTTGGGGAGGGGTCTGCTTGCCAGGTCCGAACCCTGCCTTTCTGTAATATTCTATCCTATGCATGGGACACTGAAAAGGCTTTTTTTTTTTTTACAAAATATACACTGAAAAAAATGGAAGTATAGTTGATTTACAATGTAGTGTTAGTTTCAGCTGTAGCGCAAAGCGATTCAATTGTACATATCCTTTCTCATATTCTTTTCCATTATAGGTTATTATAAGATGCTGAGCATAGTTTCCTGTGCTGTACAGTGGGTCCTAGTTGGTTGTCTGTTTTATGTATGGTAGTGTGTATATGCTAATCCCAAACTTCTGATTTCCCCTCCTTTCCCCTTTGGTAACCATGACTTTTTTTTCTGTGTTTTTACTGTAAATAGTTCATTTGTATCACTTTTTATATTCCATGTATAAGTGATGTCATATAATATTTGTCTTTGTTTGACTTAGTGTGACCATCTCTAGGCTCATCCCTAATGCTGCAAATGGTGTTATATCATTCTTTTTTATGACTGAGTAATACTCCATTGTGTATATGTACCACAACTTCTTTATTCATTCATCTGTCGATGGACACTCAAAGTCTACAAATAACAAATGCTGGAGAGGGTGCAGAGAAAAGGGAACCCCCCTGAACTGTTTGTGGGAATGTAAATTGGTGCAGCCACTATGGAGAACAGTATGGAGTTTCCTTAAAAAACTAAAGATATAGGCCAGGGAACTATATAGCTAATCACTTGTGATGGAACATGATGGAGGATAAAGTGAGAAAAAAGAATGTATATTAAAAAAACCCACTAAAGATAGAGTCACTATATGACCCAGCAATCCCAGGTCTGGGCACATATCTGGAAAAGATGAAAACTCTAATTTGAAGAGGTACTTGCTTCCCAGTGTTTGTAGCAGCAGTATTCACAATAGCCAAGACTTGGCCAGACGTTGTTTTACTGGACAGTACCAGAAAGAGCCACCTTGAGTCTACCACTCAGTGTCTAACAAGGACACCAGCAGGTGGCAGTGAGGCCAAGTCAACACAGGATCACAAGGGTTATAGTCTTGCTACCACAGGACACACTTTGAGAGGCTGGGGTCAAGTAGAGATTGTTCATGGATATGCATGATGGCTGATAGCTTCTCCTCTAGCACCATTTCACAGCATGGAAAGGGGAGACTCAAGATGTAAAATAACCAGCTTCAGAAGCATTTCTTTGGAGGGGCTTTCTTAGAGTTGTTCCCAATTGTTTGCTTATGAGGATTCCCCCCAAACTCTTTCAAATTGTTAAAGTCCACTCTCTTCCTTTCCTAACCGAGGACCTAATGAGTCCTCTCTTAGCTTCCTCTCCGGGGACGAGAATGGAGACATTTTCCCAGGACTCAGGCAAGAAAGGGAAGAAGGGCAAGAAAAAATGGAGTTAGGGCAGCTGGAAGACCCCCTGGGGTTTTCTGAAATGTGATTCCCATTTCCCAGCATGGCTGTCTCACTGCGGTTTTCCACTATTTCTGCAGCTCCCATGTAAAATGGGACCGTAAGGAGTTAGCAGAAGTTCTAGAACTTGATAAGAGGACCAGCCTGATTCTAAAAAGCTGTGCTTGGAGAAGACCAAATAAATGCCTTCAAAATGGGAGCTCTGGATGTATTTAAGCCTTTGTTTGAAAATGATTTCCTTGTGTGCATGTGTGTGTCTCTTTCTTAAAAAAGATTTCCAGACATGGAAAATGAAAAAACCCTTTGAGTAGACTTAATGAAAACGAATTTCACGGAATTGCAAAATAGCTTGGGAACGTCTTTGGACTCTGATGGAAACGGCTAGCAAGCTGAAGTGCCCTGCAGAGCAATCTTCATAATAAGAGGTGTCTTTTTAAGTTTCACCTCTTGGATAGTTACGAAAAGGAAAAAGGTACCTCAAATCCTTTTTAGAATGAAGCCTGGAAAAAAAAAGAATTTCTAATGCTATGTAGAAAGAGAGAATTTAATGACATTCTGTGATGGAGTCTGTTGCCTTCAGGAGATGGTATGACACAAAGCAACACAACACTCTACCCACCCAAGGGTCTCAAACAGCCAATTCTGATTTTTTTTCCTCCCTATCTGAAAGAAGAGCAGAAGACATATAGATTCTGTTGATGCAGAATCTGTGGTTGGTCACCACCAAAGAAGTCTATTTTTTCTCTAAAAGACATGCAGAGTTTCCTCGACATGAAGGCCAAATCCAGCACAGCCTCTTAGGGTTTCCTGGGGTTCTTCCTCTGGGCTTTGTAAACATAGGAGTCTGGGTTCTATTTGTGTGGTGGTGGGCAAAAAACCTTGGCTCACCTGGCTTCAGTTTCCCAGCTATAGAATGGGGCAAGACGCAGCCCCCGGGCTGTTGGAAGGAGGGCATGAAATCTCACCGATGAGACAGGGGCCCCGCTAATATTTCTCGTGCTCTCTTTTCTCTCTTTCTTGGGGGTGGGAGGGAGAGCTAAGGAGGGCAGTGAGGTAGGGGAGGCTGCCTTCTTGCCCCGTATGAAAATGGACAAGCTGGCTGATCCTCTGGGGAGATGATAATATGACATCTTTTAATAATCTAAATGAAAAAAAAATTCTTCAGGATTTGCTGCCAGGAACCTCAGTTTAAAAATCTGGAATGCCACGACATGCTAAACAATGGAATAGATTTAATTGCAAACAAAAACATGAACAGATATCCAACAGCTGGGCTAGGAATGCTTGAGCCACATGACTGGCTCCTGAGCACTATGGCAGGAAAAGTGTGTGGGGCTGAAATCATTTTTCCCACCTGGGAATTCAGCTCAACTGAACATGCGAGTTCATTAGTCATCAGCAAAGCCTGGATCACTCATCAGCCCGCGAATATCCTCTTCCGTCCTTTGCTTTCAGAGTTGGATGAGCTTTTCCCCTCTGCCCTCCCCTCCCCCCCCCTCCCCCCTCATTCCCTCTCCTCAATATCTGGATAGATTTGAGAAAAGACAAGTCCAGGGCACTGTATATTTTTTTCCTTGACTTTGTGTTCCAAGGGGAAGTGCTTCATTTAGGGGTCTACTCTTTCAAGGATTAAGGTCTTGGAAATAAAAATCTTTACATATAGTTTTCAACCAACTTCAAATTCATTTTCCTTAGAGAATAGTTGAAGTAAGTAATGGCTCAGAAGGACTTTACGACTTCATTCTGCCATAATTTAGATTTTATGGAGATCTTATCAAAGGCTAGACAGTTATTTTGGAATTTGTCAATAGAGACTCTACCCAAAGTGTAAGATATGAGAGAATTTGTGGATTCCAAGAAGTGGATCCTGTATAAGATATAGGGATGGTTAAAAAAAAAAAGAAAAGAAAAAACAAACCAAGCAAACAACAAGCAAACAAACAGCAAAAACTACTCAATGGATAATTCAATGGATACTTCACTTGTCAAGGTTGTCTATTGAGATGTCTTGAAGCTCTTCCCAAACCACACTCAGCGGTGGTTGAACTGCTCTCATCTCATGTATTGCTTTTTTTTTTTTTTCCTCACATGGATTACATGGTCTGATGCTTGGCAGTGAGACCCTATACTATTCTTTTGCCCTCATTCCTAAACAAAAATACTGCTTAAATCCTGCATCTTGTGCATGGATCGAACAATTGGACTGGACCTCCTGAAGGAGTTGCATCAAATCTTCTCCTTGAGCAGCCGTGCTTGAACTGTAGTGGGGGATTAGAACAGGTGCAGTTAGAATCACATGCGAATGTGGATCCTACCCCAGAGACCCCCACATACACAGATACAATGTTGCACACGTTTGTGGGAGGTTGACAGTTCCTTTGAAATCTGTGATGCCGCATTTTAAAATGTTCTTGACCAACTAGAGCATTATAAATGGTCATGGAAAGGACAGATGATCCTTCTGGATAGAATCCAGTAAAAATTTAAAATCTGGACAATTTCCCCATAAAGTAGTTTTCTAATAGGATACTTGTCACTGATTTAAAAAACTCAATGTTCAATTTTTAATGGAAAGGATCAAGAATAGCATTTATACTACCTTCTATAAACTACACATTGTTCTAAAGTGTCTCTCCTTGGAGTTCCCGTGTTGGCACATCAGGTTAAAGATATGGCATTGTCCACTGCAGCAGCTTGGGTCACTGCTGTGGCATGAGTTTGAGTCCTGGCCCAGGAACTTCCACATGCTATGGGTGCAGCTGAAAAAAAATTAAGTGCCTATCCTCCTCAATTAATGGAGAGTACACTAGAAAGTCACTGACATTGAATTTTTGCATTTGCTTTTTTATTTTTTTCCAAAAGGCAGACTCAGGAATAGGTCTGGCACAGTGTGGGGAAGAAAAGTATGGCTGAATGGAAAGGTTTGGAAGACCCCCAGGGCAGAGCACGGGCTTGAGGAAATTCTAGAGAGCAATGAGGGCAGTGCTGGGGCAATGGCTAAGGAAGCCATCTGCAGTGAAGAAAACAGACCAACCCGCCAAGCATGAGTTTCTCCATTGCAGTTGGCGATGGTCCTGAGTTCTGACCATGACCTGGCGACTCCCCTTCTATGTGGTATAGATTCATGTCTAGCCCACGTTGACTATTCTTTTTTTTAAGATATTTATTTTTTCTATTATAGTTGATTTACAGTGTTCTGTCAATTTCTGTTGTGCAGCAAAGTGACCCAGTCATACATATATATGTGCATTCTTTCTCTCACATTATCCTCCAACCTGCTCCACCACAAGTGATTAGATATAGTTCCCAGTGGGGTAGAGCAGGATCTCCTTGCTCATCCGTTCCAAATGCAACAGTTTCTATCTACCCACCCCAAACTCCAAGGCCATTCCACTCTGTCCCCCTCCCCCTCGGCAACCACAAGTCTGTTCTCCAAGTCCATGAGTTTTTTCCCTTTCTGTAGATAGGTTCATTTGTGCTGCCTATTAGATTTAGATATGTGATATCACGTGGAATTTGGCTTTCTCTTTCTGACTTACTTCACTTAGTATGAGAATCTCTGGTTCCATCCATGTTGCTGCAAGTGGCATTATTTTGTTCTTTATGGCTGAGTAGTATTCCACTGAGTATATATACCACATCTTATTAATCCATTCATCTCTTGATGGACATATAGGTTGTTTCCATGTCTTGGCTTTTGTGAATAGTGTTGCAGTAAACATAGGGGTGCATGTATCTTTTTTCAATGAAAGTTTGTCTGTATATATGTCCAGGAGTGGGATTGCTGGATCATGTGGTAGTTCTGGATTTACTTTTCTGAGGTACTGCCATACTGTTTTCCATAGTGTTTGTACCAATTTATATTTCTACCAGCAGTGTAGGAGGGCTCCCTTTTCTCCACACCCTCTCTAGCATTTGTTATTTGTTGACTTGTTAATGATGGTTATTCTGACAGGTGTGAGGTGGTACCTCACAGTAGTTTTGATCTGCATTTCTCTAACAGTTAGTGATGTTGAGCATTTTTTCGTGTGCCTGTTGGCCATCCATATATCTTCTTTGGAGAAATGTCCATTCAAGTTATTTGCCCATTTTTCAGTTGGGTTGTTGGTTTTTTTTTGCCATTGAGTTGTATAAGTTGTTTGCATATTTTAGAGATTAAGCCCTTGTCACTTGCATCATTTGAAACTATTTTCTCCCAAAAGGTTGACTTTTTGGTTTTTTTTTTTTTTTTTTTTTTTTTTTTGGTTTCCATTGCTGTTCAAGCCGAGAAGATTGGGCCGTGTTTTAGATGTCATCATTATCACTACTCACTGTCACTCCCTTAGAAAGAAGTCTGTTCTCTTGATGACTGGCCTTCTGGTCGTCATCAGAACATTTCCTTCTCACGGTTGACGCATTTCCAAGAGGACGTTGTGTCGATAGGTGGTTCTCTTTTAGCTGCTGGGCTTGTATCTCCAGACTCTTAGGATCTGACCCACAGAGTAAATGGTGAGGAACTCTCATCACAGGTGATACTTCTGGTTGACTTTGCTGGGAAATCCAAAGCAACAATGGGTCTTGTGATACATTCTCTTGTTTGCAGTTTTATCTTTTTCTATCCTACCAATTTTTGGCAGGCTGGCCTGGGCCCATTCTACGTCTTGCTGCTCCTCACAGCTGGGCCACAAGGTCTGGAACCCAGCTCCTCCCTCCGGGCCTGAACTCTGGCAGGAAAAACCAATAGATGGAGCTTCAGGCTTTCTATTGCGTCTGGCTCACCCATGTCCTCCAGTGGCAGCCTTGATAAGGGGCTTCCTCTCTGCTCTCCTTGGCCCTCTGTGCCATCTTGCCAAGTGGCCCATCTAGACACAGGTCCCCTGCCAAGTCCACGTTTCTAATTAGCCAGACAGGCTTTCCTCCGCTGTCGTGACTTGTGTTGCTCTGGATGGCAACACTGAGAGCCTTAGACCATCCTGGCTCTATTAGCAACGTGGTTGTCAACAGAATTCCTGCATCATACAATGAACAACAGTGAACACAATCACCAGGCCCAGGGGGCGCCTCTGGAAAGATGAAGGTCAAACTAGGAAGGTCGAACAGGTGCAAAAGCCTAGGACTTGGGGGAAGATGATTTCATAGCTGAGATGACACTAGTTGGGGCAAAAATAACTTTTGTACCAGGTCTCAATGTTTATATCAGATTCTTTTTCACTTTTATGAGGCTCAAGTCTTCTTCTCCAAACCTTAACATTTTGCTGCCAAATACTTCTTTTCTTCTTCCTTTCCAAATATCATTTAGAGGCAAGGACAAATGTTGTGCTATTTAATTATAGGGACACTCACACATATTTAGCTTTATTTTATTTTTCCTGTTTTATCTCTTAAAGACTATCCCATCTCAGACAAGAGCTGCCACTTTTATACCATTCCTGTAAAATCGATGGTTACATGTCAGGTGTTCAGAGTTACCCACACTTTTTTTTTTGTTTTTTTGTTTTTGCCATTTCTTGGGCCGCTCCCGCAGCATATGGAGGTTCCCAGGCTAGGGGTCGAATCAGAGCTGTAGCCACCAGCCTACGCCAGAGCCACAGCAATGCGAGATCTGAGCTGCGTCTGTAACCTACACCACAGCTCACGGCAACGCCAGATCCTTAACCCACTGAGCAAGGCCAGGGATCGAACCCGCCACCTCATGGGTCCTAGTCGGATTCGTTAACCACTGAGCCACGACGGGAAGAGTTACCCATACTTTTAAAAACCACTGGTGACATCTGTTGTCTTTTCTTTTTCATTGTAGTAAAACACACCTGACATAAAATTTACAATCTTAATCATTTTTAAGTGAACAGTGCAGGAGTGTTAGCTCTATATGCCTTGTTGGGTAACCAATCTCTGAAACATTTTCGTCTTGCAAAACTTAAACTCTGTGCTCATCGAGCAACTCCTTGTTGCACCCCACCCCCCGCCCAAACCCCCTACCTCTGGCAACCACCATTTTATTTTTTATTTCTAATAGTTTGACTTTCAGATACCTGATGTAAGTGGAATCTTGCAGTGTGTGTCTTTTTGTGACTTACTATGATGTCTTCAAGTTTTATCCATGTTGTACCATATTACAGGACATTCTTCTTTTGTTTAAGGCTGAGTAGTATTCCACTGTACGTATATGCTATATTTTCTTTATCCACTCATCCATTAATAGGTATTTATCTTGGCTATTATGAATAATGCTACATTAAACTTGGGTGTGTGTACATCTCTTCAAAATATTATTTTCAATTATTTTAGATCCATACCCAGAAGTAGGACTGCTAGGTTATATGGTAATTCTGCTTTTATTTATTTTTTTTTTTGAGGAATCTCCATAGTTTTCTATAGTGGCTGCAGCATTTTAAATTCACACCAACAGTGCATAGGGATTCCAATATTTCTACATCCTCATTAATACTTATCATCTACTTTTTTTATATAGTGGCCATCTTACTGGGTGTGAGGTAATATCTTATTGTAGTTTTGATGTATATTTCTCCTATGCTGTGTTTTTTCGTATGCTCATTGGCCTTTTGTATATCTTTGGAGAAATGTCTATTTAAGTCCTTTACCTAATTTTTTTTTTTTTGTCTTTTTGCTATTTCTTGGGCCACTCCCGCGGCATATGGAGGTTCCCAGGCTAAGGGTCCAATCGGAGCTGTAGCCACCAGCCTACGCCAGAGCCACAGCAACGCAGGATCCGAGCTGCGTCTGCAACCTACACCACAGCTCACGGCAACGCCGGATTGTTAACCCACTGAGCAAGGGCAGGGATCGAACCCGCAACCTCATGGTTCCTAGTCAGATTCGTTAACCACTGTGCCACGACGGGAACGCCCTTTACCTATTTTTAAATCAGATTTTGTTGTTGCTCTTGATAAGCAGTAGGAGTTTTTCCTGTATGCTGATATAAACCTCTTATCAGGTACATGGTTTGTAAATATTTTTTCATTCTGTAGGTTGCCTCTTCACTGTTTATTCTTTCCTTTGTTGTGTAAAAGTTAGGTTTTATATGAAACCATTTACTTTTATTGTCTGTGCTTTTGGTGTCAGATTGAAGAAATCATTACCAAATCCAGTGATATGCTCATTTCCTCCTATATTTTCTTCTAAAAGTTTTATTGTTTCAGGTCTTACATTGATATCTTTCATCCATTTTGAGTTAGTTTTTTGTAAGTGGTGTAAGTTAAGGATCCAGCTTTATTTATTTATTTATTTTGCATGGAGATATACAGTTTATCAAACACCATTTGTTGACAAAAATATTATTCTGTCCCCCATATATGACCTTGGCACCCTTATAGAAGATGATTTGACCATATACTTGAGGGTTTATTTCTGGGATCTTGATATGTCTGTCTTTATCCCAGTATGCTTAGTATTTGGATTACTGTAGCCTTGCAACATGACTTGAAATCAGGAAATGTGAGGTCTCCAGCTTTATTTTTCCTTTTTCAAGGTTGCTACAGCTCTTCCAGGTCCTTTGAAATTCCATATGAATTTTAGGATTTTTTTTCTGTTTCTTCCAAAAAAATGCTACTGTAACTTTCATTAAGATTGCATTGAATCTGTGGATTACTCTGGATTACACTGCCATTTAACCAATATTAAATTTTTTGATCCATGGACACAGGATGTCCTTCCATTTTTCTGCGTCATTCTTTCAGCAATGTTTCATAATTTTTAGTACACAGGTTTTTCACTTCCTTGGTTAAATTTATTCCTAAATATTTTGTTTTCAATGCTATGTGAAATGAGATTGTTTTCTTAATTTCCTTTTTGGATTGTTCACTGTTAGTGTATAGAAATGCAACTGATTTTTGTGTGTTGATTTTTGTAACCTGCAACTTGGCAGAATGTGTTTATAAGTTCTAAGAGTTTTTTTTTTTTGCGTGAAATCTTTAGTGTTTTCTAAGTATAAGATTATGTCATCTCCAAATAGAGACAATTTAACTTTTTCCTTTCTAACTTGGATGCCATTTATTGTCATTGCCTAATTTCTCTGGTTAGGAATTCCAATGCTGTGTTAAATAGACATGATGAGAGAGGCATCCTTGCCCTGTTCCTGATCTTAGAAGGGAAACCTTCCCTTTTTCACCATTCAGTATGATGTTAGCTGTGAGCTTTTCATATGTTAAAAGAGTGTCCTTTTATTCCTAGTTTGTTACCTTTTTTTTTTCCATCAGAGAAAGTTATGTTCTATAAAATGCTTTTCTGCATCAATTGATATGACCACTGAGATGGGTTTTTTCCAGTCCTACATTCTGTTAATGTGGCATATTACACTGATTGATTTTCATTTGTTGAACCATCCTTGCATTCTAGGAATAAAATCCCACTTGGTCATGTATAAGCCTTTTAATGTGTAATGAATCCAGTTGGTTAGCATTTTATTAAGAATTTTGCATCAGTATTCATCAGGAATATTGGTCTGAAGTTCCCTTGCAGTATTTTTGTTGGATTTTGATATTAGGGTAAAGCTAGCCATATAAAACAAGTTTGAAAGTGTTCCCTTTGCTTCAGTTTTTGGAAGCGTTTGAGAAAAATTGCTGTTCATTTTTCCTTAAATCTTTGTTAAGATTCTCCAATGAAGCCATCTGGTCCTGAAGTTTGCTTTGTTGGGAAGCTTTTGATTCCTAACTAGTTATAGGTTGATCATTACTTTTTCATGATTCAATCTTGGTAGGTCATATGTTTCTAAAAATTTATCCATGTCTTCTTGGTTATCCAGTTTGTTGGTATATTCCTGTCCTCACTTCTTCCAGGTTTCATGAGGTTCTGTCCATTTTCTCAACTTCATGACAGTGATGCTATTTTACAAACCACTTCCCATTCCTGCTCTGCTCTCGGTTCCCTTCCCTCTCTCAGGGAAGGGTCAAATCATTCCCAAGGCAAGGGGTTGAAAAGCAATTTAGAAGCATTGGACTTTTAGGATTATAACATGAAAAAAAAAATCTCCTGTGACAATTTGACCTATACCTGAAAACCAGAGAGAGAGAGAGCGTTTTGGTTTTTATCATACAGATGATGACTACGTTTTCATTGCCTGTTCACAAAGCCTCCTTCTCCATCTTCAAATCCTAACAATGAAATAGAAGGTATGACGGTAACCCAATTTCTCCAGATTAAATATATTTTGGTTTCTTAAACCAAAGAAGATTTCACACTTGACTGTAGTCTATACTACATAATTTTCAATATCAAATAGGACGTCTTGAAATTAAGTGCAATAAAAAAATAACCAGTCATTTTGATTAGCACCTAAAAGTTCATGTCGTTGATGGGGTTGATTCTGGGTCCTGCCAGAGCCTCTTTGGAGAGACTTGGGTCATCTCCACATTCCATCCCTTCACGTGGTCACTGGGAGGTGGGGACCTCCTTCGTCAAGGGAACGGGATCCCCACTTGCATTTAATGGGGTCCAAGGTTATGGATATCCACTGAGTTGAGTTGAGTAGAGACCTGGCAGGTGGAGTGCCCTTTAGCAACTACTTTAGAGCATAAAGGACTTAGCAAAATCAGACATAGGAATACACAGCCCCTGTTTCTAAAATATGCAACTTGATTTATTTGTTGTAAGTAACTACTTTTGAAGAAAGATGTCTAAACATGTTCCCCTAAACATGTTTGGTGAATTCTGGATTGAATAAAGCACATCAGGTTTCTTTACTCCTCAGAGCTGTTATGGTATTTTGTAACTGTTCCAGAAGGGGCTTGCTATTCAGTGCTTCCCAAACTCCTCTTCCTCCTGGAAGGTTGCATGGAATGAGCATTCCCTGGAATTCACTTTAGGAAATGCTGGCAAAACCAACCTTGGAAGAAAAGGGTAGTTAGAATTCGCTTACTCTCCATTCTGGTTTGGGCACTTAGAAAACAGCCTGCTACACAATCCTCACAAAACCTGGCAAGAGAGGTATTATTGTTCATACATTATAGATAAGGAAACAGGGGTTTTGGAGCGATAAAAGGACCTGCCCAAGGCACGATGTGGGAGATGCATGACCCAGGTTTATCTGACTCCAAGTGCCTTGGTTTTCTTCAGTATTACTGACTCCTTATTTGATTCCCAAAACTCCAGATCCAGGCTATTGAACTTAGTTGACAAGTTGTCATGGATTATAAGAAAATACTGTCCTTCTTATCCTCTCTTCTTACTAACCTTTGGAGGGATGTGTGTCATTTCAGCATCAAGGTGTCCCTTAACAGCTGTATCACATGGACCAATTATTCTCTGAGCTCCAATTTCTTCTTCATAAACATGGGTATGAGAATCTATCTAGAAGGATAATGTGAAGATAAAAGATAAATTCTGAAAAAGCAGTGCTTGGAGCATAGTAGGTGCTGAGTAACTTTTGATTACATGACATCAAAAATAGTGGTGTGATAACAGTCAAACCTGCTTGTGTTGCCAGCATCCCATCTCTCTAATGCTGTTACCCAACTTCTGACCAGAAAACCCCTGACAGGTCTGGGTTACAGTAGCAGAATCATTGATACGCAGGCACAGCTGCAGCCAGGACCGGCCCCGGTATCTGTGGACTCTATGCAAAATGAAAATGAAGAGTCCTTGTCCAAAAGTTATGCAGAATTTCAAGACAGCAAGGACCAATCATTAAACCAAGCCTGGGTTCCTGGGAGACTGCACTGGTCATACATTCATAACCTGGAAAAGAGTCAAGGGAAACCAGAGCCTTGGATCAGGGGGAAGAGAAGAGACTGATCCAAGACCGATGTCCTGCAAAAGGACCCAAGCCTGGATGGAGATGTCTCAGGCTGGTTCTTTGGAGGGTCATAAGGAAGAGCCTAGATGCCCTAGCTGGTCTCATTGGATAAGGGATTGGAGGGTGAAGAGACTGATGTGGAAAGTTTGGTGCAGGTGTAGATGCTTTCAGGTTCGGGGTGGGGAGAAGGTGTGTTTGTAGGGCCAAGGGATCTGACACAGGCTGCTGAGCCCATCTAGTGAGCTGGGCTGGCTGGAAGTCACATTTGCACCTCTACTTGCACGGGAGACCTCACTGCAAGGCAGCCAGCCCGCAGGACTGGGTTCCGCCTTGCTAATTCAATATCCCTGGGCGTGCTCCATTCTGAGATTGGAGTTGGGCCCTCGGCAAGTTATTCTTGGAGGAAAAGCGCTAAATATTAATAGAGAATAAAGCAAGACACGAAGCGGTCCCAGCTGCTGTGGTTGTGTCTGCGCACGCTGTGATCTGGACCCAGCCCGTTCTCTCCACGAACTGAAGCTTTCCTGTGAGATTCCTTCAGATGCAATCATCAGAGTTAAGCTGGGCACCGCCTTTGTGGCTCCGAGCGCCTTTCCTCTTGACACTTTCTCATTCTGCCATGTGTTTAGTGGTGTGCTATTGTTGCTTGCCTCCATTTGAGAGGGAAGAAGGTGGAATTGCAGTTTTTATCTATGGCCAAAGTCGTACCAGCACCAGATTCAAAGACTCTCACATATATGTTTAGTCAAGATTAGCTTTCATAAAAGGGGTAAATCCTTGATTGACTTGTCAGGAATCTGAGAGTCAAAACTGATCATCCGCCTCTGCCCTGTTTTCTATTGCAGGTTCTTACTTGGTGCTTAGACAAAATCAAAATGAGGAAACATCGGCATTTGCCATTAGTGGCCATCTTTTGCCTCTTTTTCTCAGGCTTTTCCTTTACTCGTGCCCAGCAACAAGCAGGTAAGAGCCAGAAACTTCTCTTTATTTTATTAAAGAAACAGTGTTTTATGATTTTAGATCTTAGATATCACGAGCTTGCGGTAGAGCTTAGAGGGGCTTTGAAGAGATAGCCTAGCCATTGATGGCAGGATGTTTGTTTATTTTACACATCTTTCTAGCTACTCTTGATCCAGGGAGAGACAGCTTCTTCTTCTTCTTTTTTTTTTTTTTTTTTTTTTTTTTTGCTAAAACTTGGGTTTGCTATCTTAGCAGTGGTTTGCAAGTGATTTGTTCTTACATTCGGGTGTGAGCAGAAAGTTTGTCTTGAAAATATTTTACTGTCTGAAGAGCTTTTCACCGTTTCGGGTACTGGTTGGTGTCTGAGCACATAAGACTAGGAGAAGACGATGCTTGGGAGCAAAAATTATTTTTCCTGAAAAAAAAAAACCAACACCCCCACCCCCAATAACACCCTTTCTCTCTAACTCGGGACAAAGAAAGACATTTTTTCATCTAGAAACATCAAATCTTAAAAAAAAAAAATCAGTTCCCCCAAACTGCTTAAAAATAGATCCTAGTTAACCCTATTAAGAATTTACTTGCAGAGTTTTAGAAAAATGAGAACTGCTTCATGTGTTATGAGCTTGGATGCGTTGGTTTGCCTCCCTCTCCTTTGCTTGGAGAGCTGGGCTTCTTATGGGGATTCTCCCAGACCTGGCAGTTCTTAGATGGCGGGAGGTGACTGCCGCCTCAACGCAAGGGGAGCGTTGGCTGGGGCATCAGATTAACCCCAGGTAAGTAGAGTCTGAGGGCCTGCTGGGCTCAGCCAGCCAGGCCTCCTATGGAAGGGCACGCCCCAGCCACCAGCAGCCAGGTACCCTGAGCCTCCTGCTCCTGCTTTGGAAGGAGAAGATTTATATTGGAAAGGGATAAATCTTGTTCAACATCTAAGGAGGCTTGTCTGGCTCTGAAAAACCTGTAGTGACAAGGTTAGGGCACCTTTCTTCATGCTAACAAGTCTGAAAAAATGAGACTTGACCCACCTCTATATTTATACAAATCTTCTTCGTATAGAGAAGATGTATTTATTACATTTTTCCTTGAAAATTACCCAGAGCATTGGAGGTTAGTTTAGACGAAACAGTAGTCACCTTGAGTATTCCTTCTCGTCAAGGCTCAGTTTCAAACCCAAAGCTGAAGAATGAGTTTATAAGATGACGCTTGGTTATCTGGGGTGGGGTAGCCTTCTGGACTGATCAGGTGGGTCTCAGGGTCCAAACTGCCAGAGTCTGAGTTAAAGGACAGCCCAGGGAACACTTCCTCCCCTTTCTGGAGCCTGCTCCTGGTTCGTGTATGGTGGTCATTAGGTACGGAACTTGGGCCAATGACTGGGCACCAGCAGCTGGTGCGTCCTGGGGTCCAGGTAAGTCAGCCCTCCTGCCTGTTTCACACGTGGGCTGTGCATTATTTAGTGACAGCAGAGTGGAAACGGAATGAATTGAGGAAGGCTTTGCACTGATGGGAAGTCATTTCTGGAACAGGAGAAACATCTAAACCAATGTCTTTTTTTAAAGATGTCAAAAAAGGTGCCGCTGCCGATATAATATTTCTAGTGGATTCCTCTTGGAGCATTGGAAAGGAGCATTTCCAACTTGTTCGGGAGTTTCTTTATGATGTGATAAAATCTTTAGCTGTGGGAGAAAACGATTTCCGTTTTGCTCTGGTCCAGTTCAACGGCAACCCACATACCGAGTTCCTGTTAAACACGTACCGTTCTAAACAAGACGTCCTCTCCCATGTGTCCAACTTGTCTTATTTTGGGGGAAGCAATCAGACCGGAAAAGGATTAGAATACGTAATGCAAAACCACCTCACTGAGGCTGCCGGAAGCCGGGCCCGGGACGGAGTCCCTCAGGTTATCGTAGTGTTAACTGACAGACCCTCGAAGGATGGCCTTGTTTTGCCCTCAGCGGAACTTAAGTCTGCTGATGTTAACGTGTTTGCGGTTGGCGTTGAGGATGCAGATGAAGGAGCCTTAAAAGAAATAGCAAGTGAACCGCTCAATATGCATGTTTTCAACCTAGAGAATTTTACCTCCCTCCATGACCTAGTAGGAAACTTAGTGTCCTGTGTGCATTCATCCATGACTCCAGAAGGGGCTGGAGGCACAGAGACCCTTAAAGACATCACAGGTAACGGCAACATCGCCCAGCTGCTGCCTGCCTTGCTGTTCTTTGGAGATAAGCTTGGCAAACGCTGGCCTGAAAGCAACATGATGGCTGAGAGATGGTGGGTGGCGTAGGGAAGAGATGGCTATTCCCAGGTTTAAAAACAAAGGTTTGAACATTCTCTGCCGTCTGCTTCGAAAGTAGAGCATTCACCTGCCTTCAGGAGGGGTTCTTTGCTTTTGAGACCATTAATATTCTGACTCTAAAAACACATCCTGGTACTACGATCCCATAAGAGCTGCTTCTACCTTCCTTGGACAAGAAAGCCTCAGCGTGGCTGCGGGGGTGTGGGGGGCATCGGACAAAAATCCCTCTGTTTGTTACGGGGATGGAGGGTGTGTCCTTTCAAGAAAGCTCCGTGTCTGAAAGAGCTTGAACTGAGGGGGAAGGAGGGTCCAGTGGAACCACACCCAGAGCTCCTCTCTGTGACTCCCGGAATTGATTTCAGAGGACTGATGGGATTATAATTGGAAGAATCCTTAGGGATGATCCATCCCAAATCTATTTGGAAGACAGTGAGTCCTGGGGGAGGGGGGGTCGCGAAGTCCTCACATGTTGGCTTTGCACCTGCTTTCTTTCCCTCCGTGCTGTCACCAGGGCTGCGCCCAGGGATGCTTCTGATCAGTGCCACTCCGGACGTATCTATGCTTGGGGACTGTACATGGCTGTTTCATTGCACACTGACATGTGCGGAACTAGTTGATGGACCGATTATGGAACCAGTCAAACCCATTTGCTCCCTTTCTAGTACCAAGTTCCCAAAGACCGAGAGGCAAGGGATTCGAAAGATGAAATTTCAAATGTATTGTACCACAGCACTCCTGACCAATGCCCAGGGGTAGGCTTCCTCCTTAGTGACAGGCAGGGTGGAGGGACCTCCTTTCGTCACAAAATGAATCTATTTTGATAGTTGAGAACAGAGAATTTGGGAGCTGCAAGGAACTGGAGTTATTTTTGAATAGCTGCTGCAGGGCTGCGATGAAGGAGTCCCAAAAGATTCAGGAAGGCACTGGCTTTGCAGTAACGTTTGGCTGTGGGTAGAGACCATGAGCCTGGGGTCTTCCCACTTGGCATGCCTCCCTGGCGCTCTGCAGCGATCACTCTTGAAAAAAGTTACCAGGGTCGGAGCTTGCAAAGAGAGAATGATGGAGAGGCAAGAAGAACTTCGTGGGACGGAAATGTGCCACTGCTAAGATGGCAGCCAGCAAATTCCTGCGGTAACCCGCCCTGAGGTCCTGGCTGGGCGGGGAAGCTGAAGAGGGCTGGAAGGGGCTGGAAGACTTCTGGAAAGCCAGAGGAGTGGCCAGGACGAGGCGGGAGAGACGCAGGGGCAGCTGAGTGTGTAAATGAGGGACACTGTGTGCAGAGGGAGGCTTTGGAGACAGGTGGTGGGGATGGAGGAATCTCAAGTGATGCTCACAGTGTGACCTTCCTGTGATTAGGGGGTAATAGACAGGACCACAGGCATGAGGCAGCTGGAGCCTGAGAGGCTGATGCTCAGGACAGTGATCAGGTAGACGTTAAAGTCTCTGGGGGGTGACCACGTGGTGTGTGGTGTGGACTCAGGCTACACATGGTGGATCCCTTCAGCACCCTTAGTGGCAGCAAGGAGGTGGCTAATTCTCTGAGTGGAGAGAGCGTGAACGGGCAGCCTGGCTTAGGTTGGCTCACGCAGAGGAGCCATCACAGGCAGCAAGGTCAATGCCCCACGTTTCTCCTAAGCTTTTGCAGGTGGTTATTGCTGAGAGGGTTTCAGAGACAGGGGCAGGAGAGGAGGGGACGGGTGGAAAGTCAGTCTCTTGTGAATTCACGATGGTGGATGGAGAAGAAAGAAGAAAGATTTGAGGGTTAGGGATAGGGGGAGAAGTCAGCCCATCTCAGAAGCCTCCTGGGAGGGATGGAGAGAAGGACAGAAGGGCAGGAGGAGTCCAGAGAAAGGCAGAACTTTCTGGATTGTGATCAGAATAGTGGGTGGAATAGTAGGTACATCGTATTAGATGTCAGTTAGTTTTTCATAAGAGAGGTTCAGAAAATAAGGGGTGTGGAGCGATACGCCTCGGTGTCAGGAAAAAGGCACCAGCTGTCCTGGGCGTGCCGAGTGTGGTTAAGAGAAGGGCTTCACAATGAATGGTTCCCTGTGATTTCAGCTCTGGTAGGGGTGGGAGAGCCAAAATCTGTATGAGAGAGACGTGCAGGACAGTCTGGAATATTTATTAAACCTGAAGAGTGATCCCTACGTCAAGTGACACACCTCTCCTCTACTAGTGATTTCAGGAAAAGGAGGGGGACCTTCGAAAGCACCCCAACCAAGCACCGTGGGTTCCAAGGAGATTACGAGATGGCCTCCGCGTGATCTTCTCTGTTTGCCACACTATTCTCAGCATCAATAACCCACGAATCGCTGCATTTCTGAGTATAGGGACAATAATGGATCCACGTCAAAAACCATGACGGGGATGGGGAGAAAAATAGAACGTCTTTGTTGACATTTGGACGTTCCGAAAAAAAGTGGATGAATGAGCCTTTACGTCTAACCTCAACATGAGTGGATAAACCATTAGATTATCATGAGACGCTAAATGAACCTCTCAACACAGTATGTTTCCACGCAGATGATAAAACCTTTGTTTTTACACCAAGAAAGCATCTCTGTCTTCTAGTGTCCAAGCCACTAGCAGCACCAGGGTGGACTATTAATCCATTTCTGTGGTCTTTTCCTAATTAACTTCACTCTTCAATATTCCATTGCATGCGCCACAGCAAAAGACATAAAATCATAATAATTCTCTGCTTGTATTATTAGTTTTGGAAACAGATCGTCAGAAAGGCACTACAGATATTGCTAGTAAGTCAGGACTTTCTATTTCCTGTTCACTAGGTAGGGACCATTTTATATACATACATATATAAATTATATATAAATGTTCCATATATAAATAAATATATGTATGTTAACAGTTGCCACTGTTCTAAGTGAATTCAAGTCAAGTAATATCTGAAAGTTGTGTTTCTTAAAGTCCCTTTTTACAAATGGATAGAAGATGCCACAGCTTTACTAAAGCGAAAGCTAAACGTGACCCTTACTCTGTGAGGATGGTCTTCCTTTTCTTCTCAAAATACAAATATTTCCCAAACTCGGGAAATCCACCTGCAATTTTATGTGGGCATAGGCAATGCGAATTCACTCGTTTTGAACTTTTCCTTGAAAAAAAAAGGAAGCCTCCCGTGGGCTGAGGAAGGCGTCGTGCCCACACCACTGTGCTCAGGAAAGTGGTGCCGCCCACGACGTGGAAGGACCCTCAGATTTTTTTTCCATGGTCGTGGCGACACTGCTCCCAGAAAATGCCACAGAGGGTGTGATCCGTGAGCCATCAGAGCAGGAAACCGGACAACTGCACGTTTTTAGTGTTAGCTGGAGCTGACTCCTCTCAGAGTTAACGTTGGTCACTGGCGTGCCTTGCTGCACACAAGAACCACCGTGGCTCTTGTGTCTGCCTGAGGCTGCGGCTCCCCTGGATAACACAGCATGTGCTTGTGTGTCCCCATCGCTGTGTGTCTAAAAGGACCACGTTGTTTTTGCAGTGATGACAAATTATCCAACACTTTTCTATGACCCGTGGCTGTCCAGCGTCTTCAAAGGGAAGTGATCCAGGGTGTTTGTGTATCTTATTTAGTCTGTCATGAATTGCAATCCAAAAAGTAGGTCATAAAATTCATGAGGAAGGCGCCATCCTGTGACTTAGGGGTCATTTTCCTTTTATTGACCCCAGGCTCAGAGTTAGTTTTTCTTTGCAACATCTTGGTCAGCTGAGTAAGTGGCAGATACTCCCTGGTCCCTCAGGGTCCTTGGTTTAGGCCTGGGGAGCGTTGAAGGATTTCGTGGTGTGGTTTTCAGAGCCTGGAGCTCCCGTGTTGATGTGAGCCATGTCTATGGCCTGCTGTGTAATTCACACTGCTGGCACCACACCCTCCCAGAGATCCTTCAGGAATCTTGCATTTTGGCTGAAGAGTAGCAAACTCTTAGAATTCATAGCACAGGCTGTTACTCTCTTATAAGAGCTTATAAGATATTTCCACATGAGTAGCTTTCCTATGCAAGGAATTCCCCTGCAGAAGTGTTGTCAGGGGAGTCCCCGTTGTGGCTCAGCAGGTTAAGAACCTGACATGGTGTCCATGAGGATCTGGGTTCAAACCCTGGCCTCTTACAGTGGGTTTAGGATCTGGTGTTGCTGTGGCTGTGGCGTAGGTCTCAGCTGCAGCTCCGATTTGACTCAGCCTGGGAACTTCCATATACCCTCCCTAAAATGAAAAAAGAAAAAAAAAATTGTTGTCAGGGATTTCTTGTGTGTAAGGGGACAGAGCGTGAGCAGTCCTGATTCTAGGAATTCCAATTCCAGCCATCCCTGGCTTGGCTTACCCAAGGAGAGGGCTTAGGTAAAAGATCATTTCACTCTAGCAAACTTCTTCAATTTCGTGAGACAAGATTTGTATCCCATTTCCATCATGGAAATAAAAGCAATTTTGTGGGTCCAAGGATACTTTAATTTTCCATTTAAGACATCCGCTGTCATTCAAAATATCAGAATGAACAATCTGCCATGTAATATTATAACTAGACTCCAAATACAGCTTCCTAAAATCCAGACTATGAATACCACATAGGCTCTCATAAAATCTCTCTTCCTGTTCCTAACACACACTTAAGTTATTTAAAAATTTTTTTTTCTAGAAAAATTTCGCTTTTCCTATTGTTTAAATCAGCCCGATTTAAACGATTCAGCTGAGCCTTTGAAATATTCCGCCCAGGTTGGTAGTTTATGGGTCGCTATTCCTCGCTCAGAGCTTCTATGAAACTCCCATTCTCTGTAACGGAATGGAAGTTTCATGTTTGCCATTTTTGGGAGACAAGAGGTCTTTGGTCAGCCGTTTTTATTCCATCTATACAACCCTCAGAGCTCATTCTGATTCAGGGCCTACGGGCTCCTCATGGTCCTGCCAGGCACGCGGTCCAGGCTGTCATAAGAATAAGGTTGGATAATTATGTCATGGCTGGTTTCATATCACTCTGCTTAACATTGTTCTGCATTGTGGGATTGGATACAGAGGCAATAGCACAAATCGACAAGCAAAACATACAGCCCAGCCCCAGACCTGCACGCGAGAGTCCCACAACCCGATGTCAACGGAGACCAGAAAATCAACTCCAAACATATCAGGGTGCTTTTAGATCAAGGCTCTCAGTGTCGCTTCAGTTCTCCTTTACTTGCCCCCACAGGTGTCAGGGCTCAGCCATTTGGGGTTTTAAAGAAAAATGCAGAAACAACCATTGCTCAAGGAATCGTGTGTTTTCCGTACCAAGAGGCCGAGTCACCAAACCCGAAATCTGAGGTTCTGCTTCGTGCTGTGGATTTGGACAAAGCAAATTCTCACAATCCCTTGAGGATTACAAGAGAAATGTCCCCAAGTTAGAAATCATCTTTGGACCATTGATAATATATTCCTTTATTTTCTCCTGTAGGTAGGGCGAGGCACACTTCCTTGCCACTACCGTTCCCCCCAAATTTGGTAGAAGTTTCCAGAATATGCGCAAGATTTCTCCCAGAAAAGTGAACATGTTGTATTAAAATTTAACTCCAAAGATGGTCCGGAAGAAAACCGGATATTAAATGTCCCTCTGGGACCCCACAGTTTCTGTTAAGAAGTTGCCTCTTGTCCATGCAGAATGCAGAACTGAAAGAGAATTTCACGTTCCTTCGTCACCACGTGTTTTGTTTGTCCATAGTTCGTGTTTCTTATTAGTTTCTAAAGAAACATGTCAGAACACTGAAGGATGCATGTGGTCACCTGTTCTAACGCTTTCACATTTTTTGCATTTCTTTCTTTTAAAGCACAAGAATCTGCTGACATAATTTTCCTTATTGATGGATCAAACGAGACCGGAAGTGTCCATTTCGCAGTCATTCTCGACTTCCTTGTAAATCTCCTTGAGAGACTCTCAGTTGGAGCTCAGCAGATCCGAGTGGGGGTGGTCCAGTATAGTGATGAGCCCAGAACCATGTTCTCCCTGAACAGCTTCGCCACCAAGGCTCAGGTTCTGGATGCCGTGAAAGCCCTGGGGTTCCTTGGTGGGGAGCTGGCCAATGTCGGCCTTGCCCTTGACTTCGTGGTGGACCACCACTTCACCAGGGCAGGGGGCAGCCGAGTGGAGGAAGGGGTTCCCCAGGTGCTGGTCCTCATCAGCGCCGCGCCTTCTAGCGATAAGATCCGAGACGCGGTCTTAGCCCTGAAGCAGGCGAGCGTGTTCTCGTTTGGCCTGGGAGCCCAGGCCGCCTCCAAGGCAGAGCTGCAGCACATAGCCACCAATGACAACTTTGTGTTCACTGTCCCGGAATTCCGTAGCTTTGGGGACCTCCAGGATCAATTACTGCCCTACATTGTGGGCATAGCCCACAGGCACATTGTCTTGCAACCGCCAACCATTGTCACTCAAGGTACGTATGCTTTTCTCACCCTCTGGGTGGTAGTGGGGTGTTCTGGGGGTGGTTCTGTAGGAGGCAGGTGGGCACCTTGCAGCGTGACTCGCCTCAGGAGAACCTGTAAGTACCCACAGTCCAGTCCTTCCGAGGTGAGCTAGCCCGTGGGCATGGCGTCTGTGACGCTGCAGCGTTCCAGGAGAGCTGAGAGCTGTGAGTGTGTGGAGCATTCTCGTTAGAGCGTCAGCTGTCACGGAAGTGTGCTTCTAAGGCGGACTCGACTAGCCTGCTACTCTGAGGTCACCAACATCATCAAATGACCGACTTAGGCGGCAGTCATCCTAAAAATGGATCTCAGGGGCTCACTACAGTTCTGAGAAAATTAGGGTAACGGCATTGGCCTCGGAAGGTCAGCATGTGGGTGGAGGCTCAGGGTCAGGGGGAGCTGCCTCCCAAAGTCATTGCTGTACTGGTCTCAGGAGTGGCGCTGCTGGAGGTAAGACGTAACCAGGCTCTCACTTGTGGACTAGTTATAAAAACCTTTTTCGCCCCCTGTGCTTATTGAATTGAGGAGTAGTTTTTTTGTTTTTTTTGTTTTTTTTTTTTGTTTTTTTGTTTTTGTCTTTTTGTCTTTTTTTTTAGGGCTGTACTCACAGCATATGGAGGTTCCCAGGCTAGGGGTCCAATTGGAGGGTAGTCACTGGCCTATACCACAGCCACAGCAACACCAGATCCAAGCCGCGTCTGTGACCTAAACCACAGCTCATGGAAACGCTGGATCCTTGACCCACTAAGCAAGGCCAGGGATCAAACCCACCGCCTCATGGTTCCTAGTTGGTTTCATTTCCACTGTGCTACGATGAACCAAGTCACAAAACAAAATACAGTGAACAAATGTGGGAGGTGAGAAGAATTGTTCAAAATATACCTAAGATCCCAGTGGTGCTTGATGCTGTGGCAGGTGAACACCTGGCACATCCAGTTTACTAAGTTCATCGCTGGTAATGTCGTAAATTTTCTGTCAGAGATATTATGACTGATGGTATCAGGCCCAGTGCTGGGTGGGGTAAGAACTCGTGCAAAATTTACACCTGGCAAATTCTCTGGATAGTCCCAGACGCCCCTCTGATTGAAATGTGATCTGTGACGCTTTCCCTGGGCTTGCGTGCATTTGGAAACACATGGACAACTTCCCCAGGTTGTGTAAACACTGAGGAAGCACCACGGCTGCAGTCAGGAGCCTTAGGTCCTGGGTCTTATGTTAACCAGCTGTGTGATCCTGGCCAGGCCGCGCACCCTCTCTGGGCTCCAGGGTTTTGAATTTATGACAAGGGGTGAAAAGATATTTCTGTCCCAGGAAAAGTGTCAAGCGCCTTTTTATCTCTGGCAGCACAGGCCTCATTTCAGCGTTTCCTAGTGCACGAGAGCGCTCACTCCCCAGTTACACACCATCTGTAATCTTTGTGATCCTTTGTAAATAGAGTCCCCAACTATTCCTGGCTCTCTGCTATGGGCTAGACAGCACGCCAGGCACCTGAGACCCTGGGCTTGTCGGCTAGACTGATGTGGCCGCTGGCTCGTGACAGCATAATAGGGAGAGAGAGCATAAAAACAACCAACCACTGAAAAACTACTCCCAGAGCGTGACCGTTGAGGACACCAGAGGGGCCTGTCATGGAAAGAAGTTGGGGGGATGGGAGCTGAAGGTACAGTGGCTGGGGAGGCGGGTCTGAGAAGCCGCGGGACAGCAGCTGGTGTAAAGCCGAGGGCACAAGCCTCCAGGATCCAAGACCGGAGAGTCTGGTGCCGCCCAGAACTGGCAGGAAGAGGTGGGGCTGGAGCACCCTGGCGCCTGGAAGCTTGGAGGTGCCACCGGTTTGGGGGCGAGCATCACTGGTTTCGTGTGAGCTCGCCAGGTTTGGGGGGATGGGCAGGGGTAAGAGGGGTGGGTGGGAGTGTGGGCAGAGAGACAGGCCCTGGGGACTGTGCAGGGGTGTACTGGCACCGCTGGGTAGGAAAGGAGTGGCCCAGAAAGGAGCCTGAGGAGAACAGGGACATGAGGACACAGGAGCGTGAAGTGTCAGGAGCCGGGGGGAGGGCAGTGTCTGGAGGGGGAGGGGTCGCCTGGGCCCCAGCTTCGGAGAAGCTGAGTAGCTTGAAGACCACCCCCCACCCCGGCTGTGTCCCCAGGGCCCATCAGTGGCCCTGATGGGTCAGCCTCCCTGGGGGTGTGTGGTGTACACAGAGGGGCTGAGGTCCTCTGGTGGCTTCTGTTTTCTCAGGGACGCTCACACGAGGCGTGGTGGTGAGAGGTTAGAGCAGAGAGCAGAGGGTGACGGGAAGGCGAAGCCCCCAGGCAGGTTGCGGGGCACCTGGCGGGATGGCCTTCTCAGGAATGGCAGCTGCCTGGGCCATGTGAGGAGCAGAAAGGGGCAGGATGGAGCCTCCTCCGGGGCTCCTGACGTGGATTAGGGTCCAGGGGGCTGAGGGTGAGGCCGGGGAGCTGGGCTGCAGGCCAGGGGAGTGAGGGTGGGAAGGGGCGGCCAGAGTGAGGGTACAGAGACCAGGTCTCCATGTGGCTGACGGGGTGGGATGCACGTGAGCTGGGGGAGGAGGCCAGGCTGAGGGGATGTGGGGCAGCCCCTGGAGACAGGAAGGCCAGGTACAGCCCTAGAGGCAGATGCTGGAGGGACAGGTGGTCAGAGTCCCTGAGTTACTGAGGGGAGTCACCCGAGAGTGGGCTGCAGAGGAGGACAGCGCGGAGGAAAGGCCATGGGGCTGGACGATGGAGGAGGGCTAGCTGGGGACCGTCGGAGGGCGAGGAAGTCCCCGTCACCCGGCCCAGGCTGGAGAGGGCTGCAGGGGATGGGGGGTCCGCGGATGATGGTCGACAGGGAGGTGAGGGCGGAAGCCTCGGGCTCACCCCAGCAGGGGGCTTCCCACCCAGGCCCAGCAGAGCCCAGAAGAGAGGGGAGAGGCTGGGGGGGGTGGCATCTCAGCAGGAAGAGGCAGTCTCTTACGAGAGGGGGAGGGGAGGGCGAGCCTGGGGACCAGGCACGAAAGCGGACCTGCCTTTCTCCTCCTGTATCCCTGTGCTCTTTGCACCACGATGAACGCGGGAGCCTCTGCACGTGTGGTCTCAACACCATCGTCTCTGGTACAGAAGGGGCGTGGGTGTGTGAGGGTATCCGGGCGTGCTCACTGTCCCTGTGTGTGTCCACAAATCACACGTGTGGTCTGGGTACGTGTCTTTCACGTACACGTGGAGGGGAGGGGAGGGTGAAGGCAGGGTCTTGCTCCCAGGGCCTCATGGGAGAACCCGTGTGTCCGCAGGCCTCTGTGGAGTTCACTCTTTGCACCACAACTTGAGGCCAAAGCAACGGTCCTTGGATGGTTTGTATCTATGGTGCGTTAATACGTTTTCTCCTGAAGAGGAGAGTTTGGACCCTAGCTGCCAATACAGTTAGACGTCAAGTGAGACAGGGTTACCCACCATCCTCAGACACATGCGGCACTGACACCTCCTCCTGCGCAGATACTCACTCTAGAAACTGTCCTACCTCCCCGGAACCATTTATGCCCCGAGGGTCTTGGAAGCCTTCCCAGGCGTCTGGGTCTGTGCTGTGGTCTGACGCGAGCCGTGGGTCCCGACTCAGGAGGGCCGCCTGCTTGTTGATCCAGCAGGTGGACATGAGCTCATGGTCCCTTGGAGACAGAGCTCTTAGCGAGCGTTTATGCCTTGCGATTTGTCCCCGGATTAGCGTAACCTTAGCGGTAACTTGGGGCCTTCGCCACACAGGTCTCTTGAAGAAAATGCTTCTGTGCCACTTGCTGTTGTGAGTGATTTCCTCTTTCTAAGTTTACGAGGCCAGTGCATTGGTCTTCTTTCAGCCTTGCCTGAAACAATTCAAGATGTGGACAGTAGACCTCAAGGGAATTGGAGTATTTATCTTCTTTTTGGTTTTGCTCAGTGACAGGTGTTAATGCAATAGAGATGGTGAAACACAAGCCCCTCCGAGCAGATGCAGGTTCCTTGTTTAATTGCTTGAGCTATGGCTTCATTCTGGCCTCAAAAACCCAAGCTCGAGATGGAGGGCAGAAAAGAGCTTTCTGACGTGTCCAGTGACAGTGTACTACACCGGTGTCGAGCTATAGGCTAAGCAAACGACATTGCCTTGGTGCCCCTCTTTCGTAAAAAGTGCTAAGAGTGGACGGGAGGTCAGGGGGGCCCGCACAGGTGTGTGTTGTGACGTGTTTCCCCGGGGCTCCCGTAGACGTGACAATGGCCAGGCGAGTGGGAGCGCCCGTCAGGTGGCGTTAGCTGTGAGGCAAGGCGTAGTGAGCATCATGCCATTGGTGAGGCCACCCTCCTGACCTTCTCACGTTGCTACCTACAGTCATCGAAGTCAACAAGAGAGACATAGTTTTCCTGGTGGATGGCTCGTCTGCCCTGGGGCCGGCCAACTTCCAAGCAATCCGTGACTTCATTGCCAAGGTCATCCAGAGGCTGGATATTGGACAGGACCTCATCCAGGTGGCCGTGGCTCAGTATGCAGACACAGTGAGGCCAGAGTTTTATTTCAACACTCACCCCAACAAGAGGGAGGTCATGGCTGCCGTGCGGAGAATGAAGCCCCTGGACGGCGCTGCCCTGTACACGGGCTCCGCCCTGGAGTTCGTTCGGAACAACATGTTCACCAGTGAGGCCGGCTACCGGGCGGCCGAGGGGGTCCCTAGGCTGCTGGTGCTGATCACAGGCGGTAAGTCCCTAGATGACGTGAGCCAGCCGGCCCAAGAGCTGAAGAGAAGCAGCATCATGGCCTTTGCCGTTGGGAACAAGGCGGCCGACCAGGCTGAGCTGGAAGAGATCGCCTTTGACCCCTCCCTCGTGTTCATTCCCACCGAGTTCCGAGCCAGTCCTCTGCAGGGTGTGCTGTCCAGCCTGCTGGCGCCTCTTAGGACCCTCTCTGGAACCACTGAAGGTAAGGTGGGGAGGGGACCGACTCCTAACAGGGTGGCCTCCAGGCAGAGCCTTTGAGGCTAAAATCTCAGTTTTTGTGTTCTGCTAAGAGATCTCTTAAATGCTGGAAACAGTAGCAACAAACAAGATTTATCTGGGTTTCTTTTTACCCCAAGGTGGGAAATGTATGACTTGAGATGTCACGTGATACAGCCAGATGTCTTAAAATGCCGTCAGCTAAGGACAGTGTGGCTACCTTCAGGACCTGGGGCTGCCTGTCTTTGAAGCTTGTGGCCCAGAAGGCTCCTTGGCAGTTCCGATCCCTCATGGGCTCCCAGTGTTCTGTCTCTACGGGGGACTCCTGTTCAGCCTCCCCTTCCCATCCCCGGGACGTAGCCTAGCATCCTTCCTGGCCTCCAGAAAGCCTTCCTTTCCTGAGCAGACAGTCCGCTTCTAAATGGCCCAGACCTGACCAGCATAGGACATTAACCCTCTCCTCTCTCGCTAAGGGGTTTCCTTCCACGGGAAAGTGTAGTTACGGGAGGAGTGTGTGCAGATAAAAAGACCCCGTGGTGGTCCAAGCCCTTCATTGGTTATGGTTCTCGGTGAACAGTTATTTTAAAAAACATGATGGCTCTGAGCTTACGACTGAATGAGGGCCATTCACCGTCCTTAACGAAGATGAATATCACAGACACAAGCTTTTCTGCCTCACGCACTTGACCACTGGCAGAATGTTCGATGCATGACCTGTGGTGCATGGATGCATGCCTTCTCCTCAGGTTCTCTGCTCTCCTCAAAGCCTCTCTCTCTCACTGATTTCCCTAAAACTTCCAATCCACACTTGCATAACCAACTTCAAGTTGATAAAATTAGCCGTTGGGTTTAAATTTCAGTGAAACATCAGAGCTGGGAAAGAATGTGGGTTTGTTTAGAGGCATGTGTTGGAGAAAACCCTCTGATCTGAGAATGATGCTTTTGCTCCTTCCTGAGTCTGACCTCAACCAAGCAGACCAAAGGGTCTCTTTGCATTTTAAGGTGTTTCCAGGATCATGTGAGCTCACTCAGCATGCGTCCCCATGGGCACTGTGCGGGTCACTGCCTGGCAATGCCATGCCCCCTGATAGAAGAGTCTTCGTAGGGAATGACAAATGGGCCGCCCTAGGAATGTTTCAGGATGAGAACAGCCTGACTTGGGTGCTATTTCTTAGCCTCAGGAAACTCATGTTCTCAGTTAATTTCTCATCTATCTGTAAGTGGAATCTCTCTGTCAATGCGTAGAGGGCATCTCCGAACCCAGTCTGGCCCATGTAGACCCGGCTGTGACCCTGGTCACAATGCAGAAGGGCACAGCACCCTTGTAAAGTGCATTTCCAGGGAGAGATGCTCTGTGTCGAGGATTCTGATCATTTGTGTCGGTTGCAAGCCTTCTAGCTTTGGCACTGTACTTCTCTGTGAGCCACCTAGGTTTCATAAACTCGGCTACGAATATGCCTCACACACACCGGCCCCCAAGGGAGGAAAATATGCAGCCTTTGGCCATATTTTGCAATATGGATGTGCTTTGCCCCCTGATTTTCTCTGTGTTCTCCATGTTGGCATGTGTGCCCGGGCTGTAGGCACACATGATAAGACCCTCCGGGGCTGTGTACGTCTCACTTTGTCTCCTGTGCTCCACTGCAGTTCACGCAAACAAGAGGGATATCATCTTTCTTTTGGATGGATCTGTCAACGTTGGAAGGACCCGTTTCCCTTACGTGCGGGACTTTGTAATGAACTTAGTTAACAGCCTTGATGTTGGAGGTGACAATATCCGTGTCGGTTTAGTGCAATTTAGTGATACTCCGGTCACGGAGTTCTCCCTAAACACATACCAGACCAAGTCAGACCTGCTGGCTCACGTGAGGCAGCTGCAGCTGAAGGGGGGCTCGGGCCTGAACACGGGTGCGGCCCTAAGCTATGTCCACGCCAACCACTTCACCGAAGCTGGCGGCAGCAGGATCCAGGAACAAGTGCCGCAGCTTCTGCTCCTGCTCACGGCCGGGCCGTCCGAGGACTCCTATTTGCAAGCGGCCAACGCCCTGGCACGCTCGGGCATCCTGACTTTTTGTGTGGGAGCTAGCCAGGCCAATAAAGCAGAGCTTGAGCAGATTGCTTTTAACCCGAGCCTGGTGTATCTCATGGACGATTTCAGCTCCCTGCCCGCTCTGCCTCAGCAGCTGATTCAGCCCCTAACCACATATGTTAGTGGCGGAGTGGAGGAAGTGCCACTCGCCCAGCCAGGTAAAGCTCTCCCCCTGCTTGGGGCCCCCTCTCCCCCACACCTCTCTGGTGAGCAGGTGGCCCCATCTCAACTCCAGAGCGGGATGACGAGTGGGAGAAAGACGATGGGCTCCCTTTGGTTGAAGTATTTTGAATGGGGGCTTGGGACGCAGTGCCGCAAGCTTAGACTCTCTGTCTGAAGGGTCTTCGTGAGTGAAAGAAAGTCTAGAAAATCCATCTTCTGTTCTTCTCATGGTACTCCACCCTCGCTTCAGGAGTTTCACTTGTTTACATTTTTTCCTTCCTGCTTGTGAAGATTCTGGAGTGCCAATCCAGATGGAAATGGGAGAAAGAGAGAGGGAGCAAGATGGATTCCCTTTCAGACATGAGTCTGCCCTGGGATCACTAAACATGCAAATGGCTTTCTTTCTTTTGTCTTTCTACAGCCACACCTTCAACATATGGAAATTCCCAGGCTAGGGCTTGAATCGGAGCTGCAGCTGCCGGCCTATACCACAGCTGTAGCCGCCCCAGATCCAAGCTGAATCTGTGACCTATGCCGCAGCTTGCAGCAATGCCAGATCCTCAACCCACTGAGGGAGGCCAGGGATTGAATCCGCATCCTCACAGAGACTATGTCAAGTTCTTAACCCACTAAGCCACAGTGGGAACTCCTAGAGGTGATTTTCTTGATAAGAGTTTTTTATGTTCCAAATCTGCTGTATCCAGAAAGCTGCTTGTCTCAAATCCAACAAAGGCTGTATCTTTAGGTCACGGTAAAATGGTTTCCAAAGGAAATCTGGGTGAGGATGACGGTGATTATAAATGAGCAAGGCTGTGAGCTGTGGGCCCATTAGATCTGCCAGCTTGCTGACCTCACACAGATGGGTAGCAAGACTCACCCAATCGAAAGCTAATCAAAACAGTTCTAAGAACTGTTTGAACTGAAAATAGTGTTCAGGTAACATGTCGTAGCCCCCTATGGGCTCTTCTCCAGTTTTCTGTCGTCTGATCATAGCAAGTTGGAAATCACGGACAGAAAACCTGGCCCCCAGAGTGATAATGGATGCTATTTTTGGTTCTAATCTATAACCTCAAATTTAACGTACAGAGAATCCAATTAAAGCATCTGTGACACATACCCACATGTCAGCTTAGTTAGACTTGGGTGGATAATCCATGTCAGCCTTTGTCACTAGAGAGATCAGTTTTTAAGCAAAAGGACAATAGGTCCATATTTGCAATAGTTCTGTTTTTTAACAAATTGAAAACACTGTTTGTCTAGCATGATTGCGACCAGATGCAGGAACAGAGCCCTCTGGGCTTTTTTTGGCTGGCTTTGTTGCAGATGTTTGATGCTTGGTTGGGCAGGCCAGTCTGGTTGCTCTGGTCCCGTGCAAAGACACACTGCTTTGAAAGGGGGCATTTGAGTGACAGCAGTGCGGGTTTCCTCCTCCCTCGCTGGTATTGTGATCATCAGATGAATTTTACGAACTCCTGTTACCAAAAGCTGGTGGCGCTGGGCTGAGGTCAGTCTGGTGCCTGCTGTGTTCCCTCCCCTCACTGTGTCCTAACCCACTTTCGTTGTAGAGAGCAAGCGGGACATTCTGTTCCTCTTTGATGGCTCAGGCAATCTCCTGGGCCAGTTCTCCGCTGTCCGAGACTTTCTCTACAAGGTCATTGATGAGCTGGACGTGAAGCCCGATGGTACCCGGATTGCAGTGGCTCAGTACAGCGACAATGTTAGGATTGAGTCCAGTTTTGCTGAGCATCAGACTAAGCCCGAGATCCTGAATCTTGTGAAGAGGATGAAGCTCAAGACAGGCAAAGCCCTCAACCTGGGCTACGCCCTGGACTTTGCGCAGAGGTACATCTTTGTGAAGTCCAATGGAAGCCGCATCGAGGACGGCGTGCTTCAGATCCTGGTGCTGCTGGTGGCGGGAAGGTCGTCAGACAGTGTGGACCGGCCAGCCCTCAACCTGAAACAGAGCGGGGTGGTGCCTTTCATCCTCCAGGCCAAGAACGCCGACCCTGGGGAGTTGGAGCTGATCGTGCCATCCCCCGCCTTTATTCTGGCTGCAGAGTCACTTCCCAAGATCGGCGACCTTCAGCCACACATCGTGAACCTCTTAAAATCAGTGCAAAATGGGGCACCTACACCAGGTAAGGCACAGAACTTCTGGTTGCTTCTGTAGCCCAGTTCTTGAATGCATGTGTTGAGGATAGGCCGCTGGGTCCAGGTCCTGAGACAGAATCCCTCCTTGGTTTCCAAGAAAGACAAGTGGTTTCTTTAGGAACAATGGAATATGATTTTTCTTTCCCCAGGTTGACTCTCTATCTTTTCTCTAGGGTGAAACAGGAGAATTGTGGTGATTATTTTTAAGGACATTAGAATGTTTCATAGTAAGATAAATTATATGCCACTGGAGAGTCTCCTACTAAGGGAAGTAAGTCAGAAAGAGAAAGACAAGTACCATATGATACAATGTATATGTGGAATCTAAAATACAGCACAGATGAATCTATCTTCAGAACAGAAAAAGACTCACAGACATGGAGAACAGACTTGTGGTTGCCAAGGGGATGGATGGGGATTTGGGGTTAGTAGATGCAAACTATTGCATTTAGAATGGATAAGCAATGGGGTCCTGCTGCACAGCACAGGGAGCTATATCTCATCACTTATTACAGAAGACAATATGGGAAAAAGAGTGTATACATATGTATGACTGGGCCACTTTGCTGTACTGCAGAAATAGACAGAACATTGTAAATCAACTCTAATGCAATTTGTTTAAAAAGAAAAAAAGGTACATTATAAAGATTTAGACATATCAGTGGTGAAAAATCCTTTTTTAAAGAAAAACAACTATTTTTACTATACACCTAATCAAAACCATATAACATGGTTACCTGAGAGATACAATGCTCTTCCTCTTCATATTTCCCCAATATCTTATTTTAAATGGGTCTCGATGTGTTATATTTCATTTGCTACATTCGTTAAAAACACAAAGCATAAATTGAGGCAGGCACATTGCCATTATAAACAACGCATGAAAATTTTCAGGTGCTAATCTTCATTACCATGACTTCGGGTCTAACCACTTTCCATTTGGTGATAAAAATGCAGTGTAAAAGAGTAATTAATTTCACATATAATCCCTTTGATTAAAACATGGAGTTTCTCCATTGACTGTCGGGCTCACTGGCTGTTGGTTTGGGGTTGTGAACTGGATGTGTCTGCATTACATCCCTCCCACTGATGCCCTGTGGCCTGCAGAAAACCATTTAAAACCTTCTGTGTTTAAAACAAGGATGGTGGGAGTGCCTGTTGTGGCGCAGTGGAAACCAATCTGACTAAGAACCATGAGGTTGCAGGTTTGATCCCTGGCCTTGCTCAGTGGGTTAAGGATCCGGCATTGCTGTGAGCTGTGGTGTAGGCCGGCAGCTGTAGCTCTGATTCAGCCCCTAGCCTGTGAACCTCCATATGCCACGGGTGAGGCCCTAAAAAGACAAAAAGACAGAAATAAAAAATAGAATAAGGATGGTCACGCAGACTCCACTAGCCTATATTTTTCCCCCGCTGCCAATGTGTCTTTTCGAGTACAACTTCGAAAGTTAGCAATACTTCAAATGCTGAGATGTCCTAAGATAAAAGGACTACCTCTGTGTATCGGGGCATAAATTTCCTATTGCTGCCTCAACAAATGACGACAAATGAAATGGTTTAAAATGAAATGGAGGAGTTCCCATTGTGGCTTGGCAGAAAACGAATCTGATTAGCATCCATGAGGACATAGGTTTGATCTCCTGCCTCGCTCAGTGGGTTAAGGATCTGGCATTGCCGTGAGCTCTGGTGTAGGTCCCGGACACGACTCAGATCCTGTGTTGCTTCGGCTGTGGTGTAGGCTGGCGGCTACAGCTCTGATTCCACCCCTAGCCTGGGAACCTCCATATGCCTCGGATGTGGCCCTAAAAAAGACAAAAATAAATAAATAAATAAATAAATAAATAAATAAAGACAGAGAGGGATAAGAAATGGATATCTTATGTTTTAGAGGTCAGAAATCAGACCCCAAATCGGTTTTTCTGGGCTAAAATCAGGGCATCGACAGGCTTGCCTTCCTTCTGGACGTCCTAGCAGATAACCCAACTCCTGGTCTTTCCCAGTTTCCTTGGCTTGTGGCCCCGTCCTCCAGCATCTGTCCTGCTCTCTGGCCTCTGTTCCGTCCTTACAGCTTCTCCCTCTGATTCCAGTCCTCTTGTCTCCCTTTTATAGGGAGCCGTGATTGACACTACCAGATGCACCAGGAAATTCAGGATGATCTTCCCAGCCCCTAGTCCTTCCTTTAATCACACCTGCAAATCCTCTTCCACATAAATTCCAGAGATGATGAGCTGGGTGTCTTTGGGGCTGTTACTGAGCCACCACAATTGGTGTGGAATTGTCCCTCTTCGGCCCCGTGTGAGTCACAGATGCTGTCTTCCTTCTAGTTTCAGGTGAAAAGGACGTGGTGTTTCTGATTGACGGTTCCGAGGGCGTCAGGAGTGGCTTCCCTCTGTTGAAAGAGTTTGTCCAGAGAGTGGTGGAGAGCCTGGACGTGGGCCCGGACCGGGTGCGGGTGGCCGTGGTGCAGTACAGCGACAGGACCAGGCCTGAGTTCTACCTGAATTCGTATATGGACCAGCAGAGCGTTGTCAATGCCGTACGCCAGCTGACCCTGCTGGGGGGGCCGATCCCCAACACCGGGGCCGCCCTGGACTTTGTCCTGAGGGACATCCTGACTGAGTCTGCTGGAAGCCGGATAGCAGAGGGCATCCCCCAGCTCCTGATCGTCCTCACGGCCGACAGGTCTGGGGATGACGTGAGGGGCCCCTCGGTGGTCCTGAAGAGGGGAGGGGCCGTGCCCATTGGCATTGGCATTGGGAATGCCGACATCACCGAGATGCAAACCATCTCCTTCATCCCAGACTTCGCCGTGGCCATTCCCACCTTCCGGCAGCTAGGGACTGTCCAGCAGGTCATCTCTGAGAGAGTGACCCGGCTCGACCGCGAGGAGCTGCGCCGGCTGCAGGCATCTGTGGTCCCTCCGACAAGCCCAGGTAAGGAGCGGATTCTCTGGCTCTTTGTTCCTTGAGCGATCTGGGGCTCCTTGTTTGGAATGTGGGTTACAAAGAGTTCCCAGTTTTGTTTCCTTAGCCATATGGGGTGTAAACCGGAGTTACATGAAGAATTAGGAACCACGTGGCTTTGGTGGTGGCCAGAAATGGCTTGGGGAGATGCTAAGATTCATGTTTTGGGCCAAATGAAAGTCTCAGAGAGGGGTGTATGCTTGGCTTGTGGTTTGGACCCGTTGCTCTGCATAAAGGCTTCTGCGTAGATAATGGAAGAGAGGGGCCATCTAACTGACAAGTCCAGTTCAATGCCAGTTCCAGGCCACCCCTGGCTGGTCCAGCAGGCAGCCTCCTGTGATCAGAGAGGGAGTTTGACCACAGGCATAGCCTTTGAACTATCGGTATTTCCAGAGCCAACGTGCGAAGACTGCTTTTGAATTTGCTGGATGCAGAGAAGCTTCTTAGCTGGCAGGATGGCTGTCTGCCTCTCATGACCTTGACTTATTCTATTTCCTTCTTCCTGTTCTCCTTTCCTAGGCCTGATATGATGGTCTAAGAAACAGGAGAACTTTTGTTGCTCAGAAGGAAGGGAGGCCAGATATTTCCACTCCTCCGAAAATGCCCACCGAGGGCCTGCCCTGCCTGGGTACTTGGGTGGGAAGGGCGACAGTGGAGAACAGGCACAGGCACAGGCATCTTCTTTCCCAGGTGATCCACCTTCTGCAGAACATCTGCCTCTGCATCAAGACATGGGGAGGAGAAAACAGGGAAGATGGAGGAGGCAGGGGCTGGGGAGGGAAGCGTAAAAGCAGGTGAGAGGAAAGTCAGATGCAGACACAGGCCCTTGACATGAGTCAGGGAAGGAAGGGCACTGGCATTGTGCATTGGGGTGGGTTCAGCTTCCCCTCCCTGGTGTCCAGGCAGAGTGCATGTGGCACCCCCGTGAGCCTTCCCTGGAATGTTCCAAAGGGCTCGCGATCAATAAATTGAGAACACAGTGGGGCAAAGGAAGGGCAGGGCTTTTGTTTTGTTTTGTTTTTTCATTTTGGTTTTGTTGTGGGCTAATTGACGTGTTTCTGTATTCCCACTACAATCAGGGGACACAGCAGTTCCAAAACTTGCTTGGCTGCAGGCATCATTTTTATGATGCGTGCTGAAGGCCTGGCCCTCCCAGTATTTGGAAACGCTGTCCTCGTGTGTCTGCAGCGTCTTTATTTTATACACAAGCCCATGTTTCTACAACAGCGTGACTCCCTGTGCGTCGACTGTCCTGCTCCTCAGAAGGGCTGTTTTCTGCCTTCTCTTTAGCCTGCTTCTTCCACATCTCTCCTTCCTCTGCGTACCCTGAGCCAGTGATCTTTTGATTTTAAATTTTACTGAAGTGTATTTACAGTGTGTTTAACTTCCGCTGTGCAGCAAAGGGACTCAGTGATACACACATAGATATACTATTTTTCATATTCTTTTCCATGATGGTTTATCATGGGATACCGAGGAGAGTTCCCTGTGCAGTACAGTAGGACCTTGTGTTTGTCCATTCTATCTATACAAGTTTGCACCTGCTAATCCCTGACTTCCAGTCTTTCCCTCCGCCACCCCGCCTCCCCCTTTAGCTGATGACCTTGGTTCCTGTTTCCCTGAGAAAATTTAAGTAAATTGGAAAAGAACTTCCGGAAGCCTGGCCCCGTCTGTCCCAGGATCAGGGCCCATCTCTCATTTCCCTCCTGGTACTGGGATGAACTGACTGCTTTTCTCTCCTCCTCCCTACTCAAGGGTGTCGGCTGAAACTCTCCTCTCTCCCACATCACCCAGTGTACCAGATGATTCCTCTGCTGGAACAAACACAGTACCTTTTCTTCTCTCTTGAAAACGCCCCTGTGAAGCCTAGCTCCCCCCTCCCGGGGCATCTCCATCTCTTTTAAAAGCATGGTCTTTACCGTCTACATCCTCCCGGAACCCACCCTAACCCGCTGTTCCCTCTCCTGGCTCCACTGGAAGTGTCCAGTTTCTTGTTCCCACGGTTACTCCCCCTTACCCTTTGCTGGTTCCTCTTCTCTCTGACCTGGAATCCCTGACCCCCCAGGACCCTCTCCTGGGACTGATGTTTTAACTCCACTCGTCCCAGTCACGTGTCAGGTGCTGATTCTGTGACAGATCCGGAGGCGGTTCTTCAATGTGAAGAACTGGGGGCCAGTGACAGTGAGGCTCACGAGCACGTCTGATTCACAGGTGTCAGCGGCAAGCGGGATGTGGTCTTTCTCATCGATGGGTCCCAGACGGCTGGCCCTGAGTTCCAGTACATCCGCACTCTCATCGAGAGGCTGGTGGACTCCCTGGATGTGGGCTTCGACACGAGCCGGGTGGCGGTCATCCAGTTCAGCGAGGACCCCCGGGTGGAGTTCCTGCTGAACGCCCACTCCAGCAAGGACGAGGTGCAGAACGCGGTGAGGCGGCTGCGGCCCAAAGGCGGGAGGCGGATCAACATCGGGGGCGCCCTGGAGTACGTGTCCAAGAACATCTTCAAGAGGCCGCTGGGGAGCCGGATTGAAGAGGGCGTCCCCCAGTTCCTGATCCTCATTTCTTCGGGGAAGTCGGACGACGAGGTAGACGACTCGGCGGCAGAGCTCAAGCAGTTCGGGGTGGCGCCGCTGACGATCGCCAGGAACGCGGACCCGGAGGAGCTGGTTAAAATCTCCCTGAGCCCCGAGTACGTGTTCTCGGTGAGCACCTTCCGGGAGCTGCCCAGCCTGGAGCAGAAACTGCTGACACCCATCACCACCCTGACCGCAGAGCAGATACAGCAGCTGCTGGCCAGCACCAGCTATCCGCCTCCAGGTGAGATGGGATGTTGCCTGTTGTTCTCAAAAATACAAAAAACAATAGATCCGAAGGCTCTGGTACTCAACAGCAAAATGAAACTAAATGTACCCCATCTGCTTTATCCAGTCCTCTGCCCATGGACATGTAGGCTGCTCCCATGTCTTGGCTGTTGTAAATAGTGCTGTGCATGAATATAGGGTGCACGTATTTTCCTAAATTATGGTTTTCTCTGGATATATGCTCAGGAGAGGGGTTGCTGGGTCACATGGTAGTTCTATTTTTAGTATTTTAGGGAACCTCCATAGAAGATGTGGTCCATATATATACAATGGAATAGTGTATTAACTCGGTCATAGAAAAGAATGAAATTATACCACTTGCAGAGTTCCCATTGCAGCTCAGTGGGTTAAGGACCTGACATAGTGTCCATGAGGATGTGGGTTCAATCGCTGGCTGTACTCGGTGGGTCAAGGATCTGGCATTGCTGCAAGTTGTGGTGTTGGCCAAAGGTGCAGCTTGGATCTGGCGTTGCTGTGGCTGTGGTGTAGCCTGGCAGCTACAGTTCCAATTCGACCCCTAGTCCAGGAACTTCTAGATGCCACAGAGGTAGACGTAAAAAGAACAGCAACAACAAAAAGAAATAATACCAGAGTTCCCGCTGTGGTGCAGCAGAAACGAATCCCACTAGGAACTATGAGGTTGCGGGTTCGATCCCTGGCCTTGCTCAGTGGGTTAAGGATCTGGCATTGCCATGAGCTGTGGTATAGGTCACAGATGTGGCTTGGATCCTACATTGCTGTGGCTGTGGAGTAGGCCAGCAGCTGCAGCTCCATTCCCACTCCTAGCCTGGGAACTTCCATATGCTGTGGGTGTGGCCCTAAAAAGCAAAAAGAAAAAGAAAGAAAAAGAAATAGTACCATTTGCAATTACATGGATAGACCTAGAGATTATTACACTAAGTGAAGTAAGTCAGAGAAAGACAAATATCATATGAGATCACTAATATGTGGAATCTAAGAAAATGATACAAAAGAACTTAATTGCAAAGCAGAAACAGACTCACTGACATCGAAAACAAACTATGGTTATCAAAGGGGAAAGGTGAGGGGGGAGGAATAAATGCGGAGTTTGGGATTAACGTACACACTATGGGTATGTGTACTCTAAAACAGAGTATCAACAAGGCCCCGCTGTGTGGCACAGGGAACTGTACTCAGTATTAACGGAGTAATAACGGATATGGGACAGAATCTGACAAAGAGGAGCTATGTATGTACATGTGTAGCTGAATGACACTGCTGGACACCTGAGACTAACCCAGCACTGTAAATCAACCTCACCCTACTACCGAATAAAAATGACGTTAAATTGGAAAAAAAGAAAGAAAAGAAAGGGAGGCCTGTGAATGAACCTGTCGGTCTGCAGCACGCAGGGCGGATGGAGACACAAGACCATGAACCTCAGGGCATCTGAGTGAGAGGGGTCGGGAACGGCTGGTGGTAGGATTTGAACTCATCACAGGTGACCCTGTGGCAGGCTTGAGGAAATGGACTTTGCCCGGGTCGGAGGTTGTCAGGAAGTGGGCGAGGTTCTGTGATTGAGTGTCTTAGGGCATCGCACCCCTAAAGCTGTGATTGGTAAGGAAGCAGTGGTCGCTCCCATGATCCAGGGTAGGGGGTGTTGATTTTGTTTGCCTTCTTTTCGTCAGTGTTCAGGTGTGATTACAGCGTGGTTCTCTCTGATGTGGGTGTTCTGGTCCATCTTTTGTGTTCTGCTGGAGAGCCCAAGGCCTGGCTGCATCAGCTGGGCCAGCTTTTCTCTTTCTCAGCGTAAGTGCTTTAGTCCCATGACTTGCTCAGCTTTTGTAGCCAGGGATTTATGAGGCAAAGGGGTGCATCTGTTGAGCAGCCACACATGAGCTGTTTCAATAAGGAGCACCCAAGAAGTCCCTAGAATTCTAATTAACAGGAAGCCACGGTTATCGTTCCCAGGACTCTTGATGAATTTTGTAGTTAGAAATGGATTCCTGCAAAGAAAAGAGGGGAATAACAGTGAAAATAAAACTCTGTATAAATGCTAGGGAAACGTGGGGGAAAGGACTGTGAGTCGGACACCCAGGGCGATGTCCTGGCATCTTGGGAGGAGGCTGGGGGTTTCCCGGCGGCCACCAGCTTGGTAGTGGCCTTGGACGAGGAGAGGACCTTTGTCCCAAGCTGTCTTTCTTTCCTTGCACAACGAAGATGCCGGGCTGGGTGATCTCAGTCCCTCCTGGTAGTAACAGTCCGTGCTTCACTGATCACGCTAATCCAGGGTTCATTTCTAAGTACTGCTTACACTTTTGAAATTAGTCGTAACCCAGACCACAAAGCCAAAACTAAACTCACAAAGGGAAAGTCTTGGGGAACTATTTCAAGAGGCAGAAATTGTCTTGGTACAAAAAGGCCCAACTGGTGATGATTGATTGAAAAAGCCCAAGTGTTAAAGACATGCCCATTGGTGTATACTTTCCACATTAATTAATATCATGGCACAACATAACAACCATCAGAAAGAAACTGGGGGAGTCCCCATTGTGGCTCAGCGGAAACGGATCGGACTAGCTTCCATGAGGATGCAGGTTCCGTCCCTGGCCTCACTCAGTGGGCTAAGGATCCAGGGTTGCCCTGAGCTGTGGTGTAGTTTGCAGATGAGGCTCGGATTGGCTGTGGTGTAGGCCAGTGGCTGCAGCTCCAATTCAACCCCTATCCGGGGAACCTCTATATGCCTTGGGTGAGGCCCTAAATAGGCGAAAGAGAGAAAGAAGAAGGAAAGAAAGAAACCAGGCGTGCGCCAGTCTTGCACTGAGTTGCTCTTTTGCCCCTTCCGCCCGCAGCTGTGGAGAGTGACGCCGCAGACATCGTCTTCCTGATCGACAGCTCTGACGGCGTGAAGCCCGACGGCATCGCGCACATCCGGGACTTTGTGATCCGGATCGTGCGTAGACTCAACATCGGCCCCAATAAAGTGAGAGTTGGAGTCGTGCAGTTCAGCAATGACGTCTTCCCCGAGTTCTACCTGAAGACCTATAGGTCCCAGGCCAGCGTGCTTGACGCCATACGTCGCATGAGGTTCAAAGGGGGGTCCCCGCTGAACACTGGCAAAGCCCTGGAATTCGTGGCAAGGAATTTCTTCGTCAAGTCTGCTGGGAGCCGCATCGAGGACGGGGTCCCCCAACACCTGGTTCTGTTTCTGGGTGGAAAATCCCAGGACGATGTGTCCAGGTATTCCCAGGTGATGGGGTCCTCGGGGATTGTGAGATTGGGGGTCGGAGACCGAAACATCGACAGAACCGAGCTGCAGACCATCACCAATGACCCCAGGCTGGTCTTCACCGTGCGGGAGTTCAGAGAGCTCCCCAACATAGAAGAGAGGGTCATGAACTCCTTTGGACCTTCCGGGGTCACCCCTGCACCCCCAGGAGTGGACATTCTCCCCCCCTCACGGCCAGGTATGAGCTCTGGCACCACAGAGCATGATACCATTTGTTTTAATTGAAAAAAAGCAATTAGCGTTCAGCTTGATAATTTTTTCTCGGGGTTGTGACTGCAGATACCACTAGCAATAATGACATATGGGAAAAGTAATTTGGTTGAAATTGGGAAACACAACTTAGAAATCACACTCTCGTTGATTCCTCCATGACTTCCATGAGGCAGATTGTAGCCCCATTCAATGGTTCTATAAAAGTGCATGGATGGTCAACCACAGACTCCTTGGCTCTCAGGACAAAATGGCAGCATTGAGGTTGTTCGATCTGTGCTCCCCGAAACACGATTGGAAGTCAGCCTGCGTCCAGAGGTGGGGTGCCCCCAGGGTTCAGCTAACTCTCCCTCCCTCGGACTGGTGTAGTCAGGAAGCACCTCCAAGGGGGAATTAGATCTGTCCACACAGAGCTTTGACCACCCAGCTCTGACCTTTGGGGCTGCCAAGAGCAAACTCAATGTTCCTCCAACCCATGTCTTTCTCAGCTCCTCCCCCGGGTGATGGCCACTCAGACACCTGGAGCAAAGGGTTAGGGCTGGTTTTCCATGGGGCATCCGCATCCATTGAGCTCTTTCACGTCCTGCTGTACAGGTTGTGGAATATCTCACTGCTCCAATTCCCCTTCTCTCTGCTAGTCTTGATCCCTTGGTTAGAATTAGGAAATTCGCTCCAAATGCCATTGATTTTCACAGGTTCCAACAAAGCTCTCTGCAGGCTGGCCTTCAGCCCTCCCGAGGTGCATGGAGTCTGCTTCCCATGTTCCAGTCTTTTTCTCTCGGCTTCCCTTGGCCTACTCCCAGCACATGCCCCCCCCCCCCGACTCCCAGTGGACACCATCATTTTTTTGTTGAACCAGAGGACAGCGGTCGGTGGCATGTCCTCAAACACCTGCTGTCATGGACTGCTGAATCCAGGGCATAGTACCATTTTGCATGGGACAACTTGGACTCGGTTCTGCTGAGTTCTTACATTTCCTTTCCTGTTTGTTTAGATGATTTATCATTTATATTCCTGTTTTTGGCATGATGTTCTGAGGATTGTGAATTTGGGAACTATAGAGGCCTGGAAGAGAGCCAAGGTCTTCCTTTTGAACGAGTTAGCAAGAATGCCTCCTTTCAAGCATTTTATTTCTCATGTTTGTGTTCTGGATGTGGAAACCAAACTTCTTCTTCTTTTTTTTTTTTTCACCACAATCCTTTTTAGAGAAAAAGAAAGCCGACATTGTGTTCCTGTTGGACGGGTCCATCAATTTCCGGAGAGACAGTTTCCAGGAAGTGCTGCGGTTCGTGTCTGAAATTGTGGACACGGTTTACGAAGGGGGCGACTCCATCCAGGTGGGGCTGGTCCAGTACAACTCCGACCCCACGGACGAATTCTTCCTGAAGGACTTTTCCACCAAGCAGCAGATTATCGACGCCATCAACAAGGTGGTCTACAAGGGGGGCAGGCACGCCAACACCAAGGTGGGCTTGGAGCACTTGCGGCTGAACCAGTTCGTGCCGGAAGCGGGCAGCCGCCTGGAGCAGAGGGTCCCGCAGATTGCCTTCGTGATCACGGGAGGAAAGTCGGTGGAGGACGCGCAGGAGGCGAGCCTGGCGCTCACCCAGAGGGGCGTCAAGGTGTTTGCGGTGGGCGTGAGAAACATTGACTCCGAGGAGGTGGGGAAGATAGCTTCCAACAGCGCCACGGCCTTCCGGGTGGGGAACGTCCAGGAGCTGTCGGAACTGAGCGAGCAGGTTTTGGAAACTCTGCACGATGCGATGCACGAAACCTTGTGTCCGGGCGTGACTGATATTTCCAAAGGTAATGCCCTCTAGATGCATATTTTCCATCCAGGCAAGTTGCCTGGTCCCTGGGCTCCCCAGTGCGGGCCTCCCGGCTCCTGTCACCTCGTGGTTCAGGCATTTACTTACGTCCATGTGGTTGGGTCCTGGTTTTCACCCACCACTGCGTCCAGATGCAATTCCAGGATGAGAGTGAACATCTGTATTTTCTTGCTCTCAGCACATTTCTCCCCCACCCCCATGCTTTATTCCCCTAAAACATTCGGAGTTATTGACCCCTGTTTCTGTTTGTAGATTTATTAGATCAATTATTTGATATCATAGTATTTGAGTCCTCAAGTATGTTTCATCTAAAGCAGACTTAAGATGCATTTAAACACTGACTGTATACCACCCCAAAGTCAATTAACACCATCAAGGCAAACATATTAAAATGGCCATCACCTTGGACTCCTAAGAGTCATCATGAATTTTCCCGTTGAGAAAGGCTCATCTACTTGCTGCTGCAAGCTCACACATGGGGAGATCTCATCTCGTCCTTGAGCGCGCGTCCTGGTCCACCGCCCAGGCCGCGCCTGTAGGGTGAATGCATCTTGGCAGCTGAGCTCCGAGCTCATCACCCGCCCTTCCTTTTGCAGCCTGTAACCTGGAAGTGATTCTGGGCTTTGACGGATCCAGGGATCAGAACATATTCGTGGCTCAGAAGGGCTTCGAGTCCAAAGTGGACACCATCCTGAACAGAATCAGCCAGATGCAAAGAATCAGCTGCAGCGGCACCCAGATGCCCACGGTGCGGGTGTCCGTGGTGGCCACCACGCCCGCGGGCCCCGTGGAGGCCTTTGACTTTGCCGAGTACCAGCCGGAGATGTTCGAGAAGATCCTGGGCATGCGCACCCAGCACCCCTACGTCCTCACCGCCGACACGCTGAAGCTCTACCAGAACAAGTTCCGGCAGGGCTCGCCCGGCAGCGTGAAGGTGAGCGCCGCTGCCCTCGCCTCGGCTTCCTGGGCTCGGGAGGCTGATCGTGGAGCCGGGGAACTCCCTGCCCCAAGCGCCCTTCTGTAGACGCGCTTCACGAGCGATGGGGTTGGTAGTGCCTGTGCGTAGGAGCCCCATACCAACGGATCATGAGGGCGTGGAATGGAGTATCTCCTTCATCTTCCCCAAAGCTCTAAAAAAAAAAAAATCTCGGAAATCAGTAAGTAAGCTCGAAGGAGTTGCATTTGTGGTTAATTCACATTTAATTATAGTCCTGCCCATTAAATACATTCTGTTCGCTCTCTCTTGATATTTTTCCCCCTCTCTCTTCCTCTGTATTTGTACACACATACACACACACACACACACACAATCTGTTCACCACGGCTGCCATAACCAAGGACCGCAGGCTGGGTGGTTTAAACCACAGACGTGTGTTCTGAGTCCTGGAGAGTGTGAGATCAGAGCGTGGGCAGCTCAGGGCGGTTTTGTTGAGGCCTCTCAGCCCAGCTCAGAGATGGCGTCTTCTCCTTCCGTCTGCATGTGGTTTTCCCTGTGCCGTGTCTGTGTCCCATCACCTCCTCTTAGAGGACCATGCGTCTCATTGAATGGGGCCCCGCTAATGACCTCTAACTGAAGTACCTCTTTAAAAGCCAAACACAGTCACACTGTGAGGTGCTCAGGGTCGGGACTGAAACAGAGGAATTTTGGAGGAATGCAAGTCAGACGGTAACACACACACACACGCATGCACGCGCACACACGATTTCTAACTACATCTCATAAATAAGAATGGGATGAAGTTTTTATTTCCATGGTTGCTTGTGTTTTTAACACATCACGCACTGCAGTAACCCGTTTATTTTATTCCTCGTTTGTTGCACAGTGTCAAGGACTGTGAACACAGAGTGACTGTTTCTCAGCCTTGACCCTGTTTCCTCTGCTGGAAGGTGAAGGGATTGAACGGGCTGGTCTTCCTCGCAAGGGTGTGTGATGTGTCTCCTTCATTCTGGCCGGGCGCTGACGCCTCTTCTTCTTCAGGTGGTCATTCATTTTACTGACGGGGCGGACGGAGACCTGGCAGACTTACAAAGAGCGTCTGAGGCCCTCCGACAGGAAGGTGGGTTCTCGGGGGCTTTCTAAGCGGGAGAAGCAGACCTGGGTGAGGCAGGCACAGTGCTGGGTTGGGGAGAAACGACTCTGCCAAGTGACCCTCTGGGGGCTGGCTTCTGTCCTCTGGTAGGATGGCATCTTGACATGGTTGCCTGCCTGAGGATGGGCCAGTTAGGAAACCTTACTTACACAGACGGCGCTATGACCAGGTCCTGGCACAGATCACTTGAGGTCTCAGGCTCACTCATGCGGTAGAACATCCAGAAAGCATGAGTCTTTTGCAGAAGAACATGAAGTTTTGATTTATTTGGCTGCATCGTATAAACTCAGAATTAAGTTTCTAGCAAAAAAAATCTCACTGTATTTTTGTATCACAGCTCAAAAATACTGCAGCATTAAGAAAAGATACACTTGAGGGTTCCTGATGTGGTGCCATGGGTTAAGAATCCAACTGCAGGAGTTCCTGTCATAGCTCAGTGGTTGGCGAACCAACTGGGAGCCATGGGGTTTCGGGTTCGATACTTGGCCTTGCTTAGTGGGTTGGGGATCTGGCGTTGCCATGAGCTGTGGTGTGGGTTGCAGATGCAGCTTGGATCCTGCGTTGCTGTGGCTCTGGTATGGGCTGGTGGCTGCAGCTCCGATTGGACCCCTAGCCTGGGGGCCTCCATGTGCCGCGGGAGCGGCCCAAGAAATGGCAAAAAGACAAAAAAAAAAAAAAAAAAAAAAAAAAAAAGAACCCAACTGCAGTGGCTCTGGTCACTGCGCAGATGAGGGTTCGATCCTTGGCCAGATGTGGTGGGTTAAAGGGTCTGGTGTGGCTTGCAACTATTGCGTAGGTCACAGCTGTGGCTCAGATTCAATATCTGGCTTGGGAACGTCTGTATGCTGTGGTGTGGCCATTAAAAACAAACAAACAAGATGTACTATTTTACTGTTCATTTGCTTTGGAAATTGGTAGCTCTATCAAAAAAGTGGCTGCTGACACCAGAGGTTTAAGAAGAATTTAGGGAAGCATAATTTATCACAAGAATATTCTATGTATTAGCTTGCTTTTCCAGAGCCATGGAGGTGGGACTGCTCCTATTTGAATTTGGAGATGTGAGATTTCAATTCCACCCACAGCATCCCCGTGTTACATAGGACAAGAGTTTGAGAATTTATGTATAAATAAAATTCATACTATCACTTCCAATAGTTACATGTGTCACTTATTGACATATCTGAAACAGTGGCTCAATGTTCAAGTATTGGCTAACTACAGTGATGAAACATGTTTCAGTTAAAGGCCAAATTTTTAATTTAATTTTATTGAAGTATAGCTTATTTACCATGTTGTGTAAATGCCTGCTGTACAGAAAGATGATTCATATATATGTGTATATATATATTCTTTTTCCTATCCTTTTCCACTGTGGTTTATCACAGGATATTGCATATAGTTCCCTGTGCTCCACAGCAGGACTCTGGTGCTTATCCATTCTATGTAGAATAATTTGCCTCCGCTCATCTCAGACCCCCAGTCCATCCCATTTCCCATTGCATCCCCCGTGGCCATCATGAGTTTATTCTCTATGTCTGTGAGTCTGTTTCATAGACGAGTTCATTTATGTCATTTAAATGGTTTTTTTTTTCACTTGTGTCGTATTTTAGATTTAAAGGCCAACTTTTATGCTTAAGTTTTCTTTAAAAAATAAACAAGCGTCAGGAGGAAAAAAGGTGTGCTGTTGATTGCCTAGGGGAGCTGTCTTAAGTGTGCCTGTTCCTCCAGGTGTCCAAGCTCTGATCCTCGTGGGCCTGGAACGTGTACCCAACTTGGAGCAGCTGATGCAGCTGGAGTTTGGGCGAGGGTTCACGTACAACCGGCCCCTGAGGCTGAACTTGCTGGACCTGGATTACGAACTAGCAGAGCAACTTGTGAGTTTTTGTGTGACTATACACCACCCGGTTTAGACCCCACAGGTTCAGGCATCTCAAGATAATGAAGTCAGTTATCACCCTGCAAATGGAGGCGGGGCCCCTGGGTGGGGAATTTAACTCACTTGGGACCTACTCTGCTGCCATAAAAAGTGTGAGTCCCAGAAACGGAGCTGAGAGCTGGAAAGCCCGGGATCTGGGACATGCGTCTCTAGGGACCGGAGGCTGTCACTGTAGAGTTGCCTCCGCTACCTGTAATGAGACCTCTTTTCATTTGTGAGATTGCTGAGAAGCCATGACCTTGACATTGACCCTCCCTTCCGCAGACAGGGAGCAAGGAAAAGGAGAACATGCAGGAAAAGAAGAGCATTTCTGGGTAGAAGAGGGCCTCTCCTGCCTTCTCTTCTTCCTCAGAGTTCAGCCTCTCAGCTGGTGGGGTTGGCGCCCGGGTGTGGGGGCGGGGCTGGGGCTCTCGGAGCCGTGGGGCTGAGGGTTCAACTCAGACATCCTTTGGTGGAGGCAGCAGAGGGCTACGTGATGGATGGACTCTGCCTGTTCCTTCCCTCCCTTCTTCTCAGGGCTGGAATCAGGCGTTTTGTAATTAAGTGGAAGGAAGTTGAGGTCACTGACAAAGCTGGGACATGGGAGAGAGTGGAAACTCTAGGAAATTCACTGCAAGAGATGCTCTTGATCACCATGTGTTTAGCAGGTGGAAATGTGTCTTGAGTGTGTGCTTTCCTGGATAAGGTCCGGGCTTGTGATGGGAGTGGACGTTTGGGTTTCTGATGGGTGTGAGAGGCACTGATGACCGCAGGTGGGGCACTTGTGGCTGAGAGGCAGGGACCCCCGCCCCACGGCTGTTCCCGAGGCTGCCTCCAGGCTGGCACCCTGTGGCGTGACTCTGACTGGGGTTCTGAGTAAGGTCCCCCTTCTGAGACCCCCTTCCATCTTGGCCTTCTGTGCTTGGTTTCTTAGGTTTTGCTTTTTGGAGCTTAAACATATATAAGTCACACCTAACATTTGAAGCTTGACTATCTATGTGAGAAACCTCTAGAAATAGGGCGCAGACTGAGGTGACGTTGTGAGCAAGATGGACTGTCTTCCGTGTCCATCTGTCACCCCCTGCCCCCGATGGCTATGCCTTTGCGGGAGGGCTGTCGTGGGGTGGCTTCATCTCCTGCCGTGAATTCCACATTCCTCAGATTTTGACCTTTATGGCCTGTTTATGTTTTTCTAGGCATTTATTGAGATTTGATCTCTTTTTTTTTTTTTACTCTTTGGTAGGACAACATTGCTGAGAAAGCCTGCTGTGGGGTCCCCTGCAAATGCTCCGGGCAGAGGGGTGACCGAGGGCCCATTGGCAGCATCGGACCAAAGGTATGGTGGTTTAGCCTTCTTCTTACGCCTGAGATGGGACTTCAGAGTCGCCGTTACTTTGGCTGGGGAATGTCTCTGCCGTCACGCGGTGGAGATGGGAAGGAATTGGCCGGTGCTGTGGGACAGCCCTGAGATGCAGATTCTGCCTCAGTGTCTGCTCCTTCCTCTCCTCCCCTCCCACTGGGTGGGCGAGTCTGTTCTTCATCTCATAAAATCATGTGAAGACCATGGGCATCAGAGTTCCCACTGCGGTGCAGTGGGTTAAGTATCCTCCTGAGGTGGGGGTTGGATTCCTGGCCTGGCACAATGGATTAAGCATCCGACGTTGCTGTGGCTGTGGCATAGGTTGTAGCTTCAGCTCAGATTCAGTCCCTGGCCCAGGAACTTCCATACACTGAGGGTGCGACCATAAAAAAAAAAAAAAAAAAAAAAAGAAAGATCCGCGGGCCTCATTGACGGCAGTCTGTGGTCGGCAGGGATTCCTCCCATTTGCCTCTAAGTTGTGGGAAACGTACAGGATTTCCTGGTGGATCAAGAGCCTTAAAGATCCCTAGGGAAATACTGAGTGGGAGGAAGTTCCCACCGTGGCTCAGCAGAAATGAATCCGACTGGTGTCCATGAGGATGTGGGTTTGAGCCCCAGCTTTGCTCAGTGGGTTGGGGATCTGGCGTTGCTGTGAGCTGTGGGGTAGGTTGCAGATGTGGCTTGGATTCTGTGTGGCTGTGGCTGTGGGGTAGGCTGGCAGCTGTAGCTCTGATTCAGTCCCTAGCCTGGGAATTTCCATATGCCGTGGGTGCGGCCCTGAAAACACAAACAACAACAACAAACAACTGTTCCCTTCAAGGGACTTCTAAAGCCCCAAGCACCTCTCTGCCAAATGAAGGGGGCTCGGGATGCTTACGTATAGAACCAAGAAATCCACAGGTCTTAACCGAGGAACTGCTTGGTTTTAGGGAATTCCTGGAGAAGATGGCTACCGAGGTTACCCCGGTGACGAGGGAGGACCGGTGAGTACCAGATGTTTCCTTAAATAGCCCCTCCTTGCCCCTCACGTGGTGGGACTGAACTGTGGGGTTCCTAATCCGCTCAGGCTCCAGTGCCTTTTCCACTGGGGGAAAAACGCATCTCTCATTTTCTCAACAACCCGACTCGGATTTTGACCCTGCGGAAACGAGGATGACCCTCTGAGCCGGGCATGAGGGCGTGTGGCGTCACGTGTTGTCTCATTCCATCTCGGGGGAGGGACTGAATGGCTTCGGAGGCAGAGGACCACTGGGTATGGCAAACAAGCCCAGGGTCTGTCCAGCTGAGGGGGCCAGGCAGCGATGGGAATAAGCTGGAGCAGGGCCAGGGGCACCCGGTCAGGATTGCAGAGATCACCACCTTTGAGGGGAGTCTCCCAGATGAGTTGCTGATCTGGTTCCCAGTAGCCGAGATGTCTGGTTGGGGCCGGTAGAGCCTGCAGCAGGGCCTTTGGGAGGCGGAACCTGGCACAGAAGAGGTTTGAGAGGTTTGAGGCATGAGAGCAAGGTCCAGCCCTGGGATGGGGATGAAGGGCCCCCAGGGGAATACTGACACCACCAAGGTCCCATCCAGAGGTGCTGGGTGTCAGGGCTGGACCCAGACCCAATGGGAGAACTAGGAACCAGGGAACCATGGGAGAGCTATGACCAGGGACCTATGGAGAGATGGGAAGCAGGGACCCATGGAGACTAGGAAGCAGGGACCCATGGAGGGCTCAGAACCAGGGACCATGAAGAACTGGGAACCAGGGACCATGGGAGACCTAATTACCAGGGACCCATGGAGACTAGAAACCAGGGACCCATGGAGAGCTGGGAACCAGGGACCATGGGAGACTAGTAACAAGGGACCTTTGGAGAGCTCAGATCCAGGGACCATGCAGAGGAGCAGCCAGCCTGAGGCTTCTCCACGGGGCCCGGCTCACCCAGACCCAGCACCCAGAGTTCCTTCCGCTCATCCTCAGCCCCCTTCCCAGACCCCACTCCCTCCAGGAGGAACTGCAGGTTCAAGGTCCTGCGCAGAGGTCGGCCTGAGGGGTCAGGGATGCTGGAGGCCCCGCCTGGTACAGCAGCGTGCCAGCCCACACACTGATTTCTAGGGCACTCCTTTCCCAGAGATGTCTACTCCCTGGAGACCCACGAGAAGCTCCAACTTGCTCATTGCTTTTGTTTCTCCTGATAGGGCGAGCGCGGTCCGCCCGGCATGAACGGCACTCAAGGTTTCCAGGGCTGCCCCGGGCAGAGGGGCATAAAGGTACAGTGTATGGGGTGACCCCACATGTGGGGAGGGGACCACAGCACCCAGCCCCAGTGAGACATGCCACTCGGGCTTCTCTGCTCTAAGCAGCCTCTCCTGGGAAAGCAGCCCGGAGTCTGGTGGCTTCAGGAGCAGAGGCTGCGCTGGGAAGGGAGCCTAAATTGGAGAGATTGTTGCCTATGGCAACGTGAGGGGGGCAGGGCACATTGATGAGGATGGAGGGGACAAGGGCCAGGGCAGAGAGAAGGCCGGCACCTGGCGGCTTCTGCCGCTGGACCCCAGGAGGAGGGAGGGAGGTGGCGGCGGGGAGGGAGAAACTGTGCATGCTGGAAGGTTCTGTGTGTGAAATGCTTGGAGTCAAGGGCTCATGAACTTTTCCACTTGCTGAAGTTTCAGAGCAGGTATTAAAGGGAGGCCACCACACTGCAATGTTATAAAGGGGCCTTGGAGCCCCTGCCACTTACCCAGGGAGCCAAGAGCAACCCAAGGGCTCAGGTCCAGGCAAGTTAGCTTTATGATCCCCGAGTGATGGAGAGAGAGCTAGCCAAACAGATGAATCTCTAACCCTGAATTTTTAGACACTGGCTCTCAAGCTGGAGCTGGTGAGGGGTCAGCCCTTAGCCTATTCTTGTCTGTTCTATTCAGTCTCCAAGAAAGGGCTAATGTTTCCCCCTTCCCTTCCCTTCTAGGGCTCTCGTGGATTCCCAGGAGAGAAGGTACTTAAGCTTGTTTTTTTATGTTGAAAACGTTCCCAGTATTTGGCAGAAGGGCTTTCAACACTCACCTGTGCGTCTCTGTCCCTCACAGGGTGAATTAGGAGAAATCGGACTGGATGGTCTTGACGGTGAAGATGTAAGTGCTTCCCACGCTGAGTGCAGACTGCTTTTTGCCCTGAAGATTCCAGTGCCTAAACGCTTCCGTCTATGGTAGAGATTGTGCTGGACGTGACGTTTTATCATTGTCATTGGCAGGGAGACAAAGGATTGCCGGGAACTTCTGGAGATAAAGGGAGTCCAGGAAGAAGGGTGAGGCTGTTTCCAGTGTCCGTGTTATGGAAAACCAGGAACATTTCACTTCAGGATTCTTTTACTTGCATGTGGAAAAATTGCTTCTTCCAGGCAGCCTTCCCTGACTTCCTCTGGGGGGTACCTGTGGCTTCTTCTATGTCCCCAGACAGCTGTGACACATTGACGTTATATTTTCTGGTTTGGAACGTATCTCTTGTTGGGCAGGGACTGCTGTGTTTTGTTGAAATAAATCCCCAGCGCCCAACGCAGAGTGGGCCCCCAGTAAATCCATGTGGGTTACCCCGAAACACATGGGGATGATTTTACCTTCCTGACAAACGCTGCAGTCTTTAGGAGTCATGGTTTGAGGAATGCAGTTTCAGGGGTGCGATAACAATCTGAAATGCTAGCTAATCCTCTGTCTCTGCTTGTGTTTCTTCTTTAGGGTGACAAAGGACCCAAAGGAGACAAAGGAGAAAGAGGGGACGTGGGCATCAGAGGTGACCCGGTAAGGGGAACTTTCCGTCGCCCGTGAGACCTGAGCCTGGGGAAGGGGGCGGTGAAAGGAAGGACCCTACTTTTGAAATTGCTTTAAAATACGCTGGTAAAGTACGTGTTGGTAACATAGGTGGTTTGTCCTTTTTCTCAAGTTTGGGGGTGGCTGGAGGCGGCTTTGCTCTCTAGCGGCAGAGATAAATAGCGCTGTTGAACGGACCCTCAAAAGTTTCCCCCACATGTGGCCTCCGGGCACTTTTAGGTTTGCTTTAGGAAAAGAGAAGCGTTTACAGCTTTTCTTGTTTCAGGGCTTGATCCTCTCGGGGCCAGCCTCTTGTCCAGGCCAGGACGAGGCAGGAATGAGCCTGGCCGCTGTCCTCCCTGGAGGAGAAAGAGCCATGGCCCGGGGGCTGGGCTGAGAGTGACGACGGACCCCCGCCGGCTCTGCCAGGGTGGGGTAGGCGTTACCTGGATGGGCTGTGGCTGAAGGGCCTGGCACTCAGACCATACTCGCATTTTCCTGGCCACGTCCACGGGCGGCAGTGGCTTCCCGTGCGTGTGGCTTATGCCCTGACCTCTTCTCTTTTCAGGGTGACACAGGACGGGACAGCCAGCAGAGAGGACCCAAAGGAGAATCTGGAGACCTCGGGCCCATGGTACAGGACCTCCGCGCACCCCCTGTGCCCGGGGCCCCAGAAACACAACTCACGCTGGTTCACCGCCAGCCCCGCAGGCCGTGGGCGTGGCCCTTAAGGCTGTGGTTGCACCAGGTTGGGGTGGGGGCAGGGAGGCCTAGGAAGCCACGGTGTGTGCCCGCGAAGGGGGCTCCAAGGGGATCAGAAACAACCTGTACCGAGAGGGGCTTCCTCTCAGCAGTTGGAGCCCCTTAGAAGGTCCGGAAAGTGCTTGTCAAGCCGGAGCCAGGTGGGGGTCAGCGTGCACCTGCGTCTAGGCCTCGGCAAAGGGTGTGACCATCCCTGTGTGTACCCATCCGTCTCCCCAGGGTTCTGTGCCGCATTTGAGTCAGCAGTTCTCGGCAGACGAGAACCTGACATCAGGTTTCTTTCCCATGCCAGGGTCTCCCTGGGAGAGACGGGGTGTCTGGAAGTCCTGGAGAGCCCGGAAAAAGCGTGAGTGCCTCTCGGGGCTTGGGGGGCGCTGCAGTGACATTGACCCGACTCTGCTGGACACTCCTGGGGCAGAATCACTCAGCACCTTCTCCTTCAGGGGATTTAAGGAGATTTCAGAAACCCTCATCCCTCACAGCCTGCTGCTTATAGAAAACTTCCTTATCATTGACTCTGGGGTCCCCGCATTCTGGTTCCCTGTAGCCCCCAAAACAGGCTGAAGAGACACTTTTAAAGTCATATCTTTGCTGCTTTCGAATATTTGGCCACATTTGATCCCACTGACTGTTTAAAAAATCCGAACAGAAACACAAGTACAGAGGGGGTGAGGGAGCAGGGGGCGGGAGGCTGATGAGCTGTAGGTTTGTTTTATTTTATAATTGTTTGTTTTTCTTGTGCGGCTGTAACTCAAGCAGCGAAACCAGAGGCAGTTTTCTAGTTTGCTTTTTCAAGACATCTCAGAAATGCCCGCTGCAGGTCCCTGACTGCATGCCTCCCCTTTGAATCTTGTTGAAGAAGTGCTAAAACCCAAAGGAGATGAACCATCTCTGTGAAGCCATTTGAATGCTTCCAGGGCCCCGGGGATGTGCAGAGCTCAGACCTCCTAGCTGGGGGAAGGCGGTCTGGAGTTTATAAATCCTCAGGACCAGCTCAGGGTGCTGGTGGGTGCCTGAGACAGGTGTCGGCTCAGCATCCAACTGGGAACAGGGCGAGAACGGGGCCCCCTGGGCCTTTTTCCCTGTGGCAGCCACGTGGTTATAGATCAGCAGCTGGGTGAGCAGAGGGCCTGGGCTGAGGAGGGCCTGATGCTTCCCTGTAAGTGGAGAATCTGCGATGGGCAAAGCCTTGCTTTTAAAATTCAGGAGCAAGCTGAAATTTTAACAATGCTACTTTTAAAGTTTTGAGTACTATTGTTTTTGGCTACACACATGGTATGCAGAATTTCCCGGGGCAGGGATTGAATCCTCGGCTACAGTAGTGACCTGAGCCACAGCAGTGACAGTGCAGGATCCTTAACCTGCTGGGCCACCAGGGAACTCTTGGAGTACCAGTCTTGATTAATGCTGCTGAGGTGTACAGTGGCCAGAAAATGAGGAAATAATAAGTTATAATGGGCAGTACAACTCAGTTTGTGAGCAGATCCAAAAACCGTTTTCATGAAAAGACTTAAAATACAATTCGTTGTAGTTCTGTGCACAGGGTGGGAACGAGGGTTTGAATTCCGTGCAGTCAGGTGTGGGCCATGGCCCTCCCCTCTTGTCCACCTGTCACCCTTGCAAGGAGGCCAAGGTCTTCCACTAAAGGAGCAGCCACTGCAGTCAGTCATGGCAGAAGGGTCACCCCAGCGGACCCCTGGGCTGGTCCGTGGCAGCCGAGAAGGTTCTCGGGCTGACGTAGCAGGCGGCCCAAGCCTGTCCAGGCTGGTTTGCTGCAGGCTCCGGGATCCCAGCCCCTAAGCTTGCAAAGATACATGCAGGATGTTCATAGATTCCCACCCCAAACCTTTCCCTGAAGAGAAGTGGCTTCAATGGATTGCTTATGCAGCGAGCCTGCATTTATTTGAACTAAGGGTCACTCGTGGAGCATTGGGAAGATGTTGCCAAGTCATGAGCCCAAACCAAGTACAGCGGGCTTTCCGGTTCATGCCTGCATGCTTTGGACTCTCTGCTTAACCGAGAGGGTGTTATATTTGGCCAGAAGGGTGTGGAGCATTTGGGATGTGCTTCCATCATAATTAGCGTAATTCACTACTTCTCCCTCTGGTTGGGGAAACGGGAGAAAAAGAGGCCAGCCGGCAAGACTGATTCACATTCCTTACTTGGAGAGGGCTGGGGCTGAGCTCCAGGAGCCCTTATTGTGGTTGGCAGGTCGGAAGTCCTTCTCAGACCTTCCATTTGGATGTTTCCCAAGGGCAGCGTGGAAGCAAAACTGGCCCGAGGTGAGGGCAGGAGGGAGGTGCCTCCTCAGGAGCGTTTCCTCAGGGCCGAGGAGGCACAGCGTCCGCACCAGTGGGTGTCCTGAAGGTGCGGGTTGAGGCCCACAGAGCCCGGCCTCCCCTGGCCTCCCTGCCTCCTCTCACTGTTTGTGTAACTTCTTCCTCAGGGCGGCTTTGGCCGAAGGGGACCAGCAGGACTGAAGGTAAGCCTCTACCTCTGCCCTCATCGTGTCCCTCGCCGCATGCTCCCAGGAGGTGGTCCTCCAGCCTGCCCACGAGTTAAAAATTACCCTCCCCTTTGCCAGCAAGGCTTGTGGCTCAAACAGCAGCCACCACCTTTCCCACCGTCTCCTTAAATTTTAGCCTCTCCTCCAAAGATCTGTGAAAATCATACTGATAGTGAAAATGATTATCAAAATGAAAGTGACAGTGATAGTGGGGACATGGGGGTGGGGTGGGGGCGCGAAGGAAAAAGACGGAGGAGCCAGCATCCTGGGCACTTCTCACCTGTGATGTGCCTGCTTACCTGGTCGTCAGCAACGTCTTGGTGGCTCCGTGTTCTCACCTGCGCAAGATTGGGTTGGGTCCCAAATGGCTTCATTTCATGACGTGCTCTTGAGGGGAAGGGGAGGCAGGGGTGCGACGCGATGCTCAGAGTACCAAGGGACAGCTACCTCCCCGTGTGAAGTGTCTCGCCCTGCACTTAGGGGGCCGTCGCGTCTGAAGCCTGGCACAGCCGGGATTGCTTCCCTGCACCCTCGTCCAGATGTGCTTGTGGAGCCCGTGTCTGACCCTCCCTGCGTCTTCTCTTGTTTCTAAGGGCAACAAGGGCGGTCCCGGCCAGCAGGGCTCCGTGGGAGAGCAGGGGACCAGAGGTGCACAGGTCAGTAGCCCTGCTGTGGTTGCCTGGTGATGTTTTCCCAGACGGCCTGGCCTCTTAAAAAACAGAAGTGGTGGTCCGCTTGACAAAACGAATCTTTCAAAGTGGCTTCTGGTGCATTCCCAGTGCAGCACAACTGTCATCTCCATCTACTTTCAAAACATTTTCATCGTCCCCAAAGGAGCCCCTGTGCCGATTGAGCAGTCCTGTCCCCTGTCAGCCATTCACTTCCTTCTGTCTTTGTGCAGCTGTACCCTGGAGCTCTGATGTACATGGAATCCTTTACCAGGTGGCCTTTTCTGTCTGGCTTCTTTCACCTGGCATCATGTTTTGGAGGTTAACCCACGTGCTATCTGTGTTGGTGCTTCATTCCTTTCCATGATGGAGCAGCATCCCCCTGTGTGGATAGCATGGGGCTGGTGGTGCATCACCTCAACACGGCACTTACGTTGGCGTTTTACTTTTCCAGGGCCCACCTGGTCCCACTGGTCCTCCAGGCCTGATTGGTGAGCAAGGCATTCCTGGACCTCGGGTGAGTGCGTTTCTTTCCCCTCCCCGCTCTCTAGCACATGGTGCCCGTGGGCTGAGAGTTTCATGTTTCATGGATGGTGGGACAGGCCTGGGTCCAGCCTCAGTTCGCACTGTAGCTGGCTCGTCCCCCCGAGGAAGTTGAAGACCTGTTTTCTCTGTGCTCTGGGGACGGAGTCCTAGGGCTGCTCTGTCCATACACAGGCCAGCTGGGTGGTGAGCAAAGGAAGGACGAGCATCGTCTCACGAGTCTTAGGGTGGATCTGCAGGAAATCAGAGGACCCCGCCCAGATTCTCAGATTATGCTGCACCGTTTCATATCTGGTTCCTGGAAATTGCCCCTGTGCCTTGGTGTCTTGAGTAGGAGTTCCCCATCCTCAGGTGTGACCTGGAGCTTCCTTAGACTTGCTGTCTGTGCACCCATCAGCCCCCGTCTTGGTTGTTAGCGACGATGGCCAGAAACACGGGGTGCCGTTGAGCTGGGACCAGGGCCATGGCGCTCCGTGCTCTGGTGCCCTGTGTCTGCCGTGTCATTGAGGGAGCCAGGGAACTGACCTGAGGCTACACAAGTGCATAAAAATCGTTTACGGTGGAAGCGGGAACTTGGTGAGAGCCACCATTTGCTTGGAAAAGTGCTTCCCAAGTTTGAAATCTGACAAATACCAATTTTTAAAACTTTTGTGTTACTTTAAACATGTATTTCAACTCTGATGAGCCAAGAATTTACAGTGGTGCAGGGGTAAAATGCAGCTCTTTGAATAGTTCACAGCACAAAGAGCCGCTGCTATCTGCATGGGCTGCCTCCGTCAGGGGCACTTTTGGGCTCCGGGGGCACACGCTGCACTTTGAGAGCTTTGTTCCTTTGTTGGTTTATTCACTCAGTGAGTACGTGTATAGGTTTCCACGCCTGTGAAGGCAGGTGCTCGGTGTGGAAGAAGGAGCCGGCAAAGCCACATAAATCTGGCGTCCGTGCCTTAGTTGCTAATGTAGGAGGAGTGTGTTAATTCCTGAGATGTGTGTGCAGCTGTGAGAGCTGGTCACACTCACGTTTAAGGTGTGCACAAGCTGTCCCTGTGCACAGTTGCTCCGGGGTCTCCAGCACCTGGCCTCTGTGGACTCTGACCTCGGTGCGGGGCAGGGCGGGGGCTGCAGGAGGTGGGGTTTGGACCCCCTGTCTTGGAGGGCGACTGTTTCACCAAGACTGTCCTGTCTCCTGCTCCAGGGAAGCGGCGGGACCGCAGGTGCGCCTGGAGAACGTGGCAGAACCGGGCCCCTGGGGAGAAAGGTTGGTCTGGATGAGGGTAGCACTTGTCTCCTGAGGCCAGGGCCCCGCCAGACCTCGTGTCACCACGTCCTTGTTTGTCAGTCTGTCCTGCTGGTTTGCACAGCCCTTCTCTTCCCCTTTCCCTCCCCGCCTCCCCTGTTAACAGCCAGGCTCTGCGCAGTGGGTTGGCGTGTGTTCTCATACTCAGAACTGCCAACTGCTGCAGGATCGCCCCATATTTTTAAGCCTGGGCTTCTGACAAAGGTTCAGCATCCTCAGGGTTCTTAGAGCACATCAGTGGTCCCGGGGCAGCTTCCATATCGCACTGAAAATTCTCCAGATGTTGGCAGTGCGTGCAGAAGCTGCATGCTGATTCTGGCTGCATGCAGCCCACTCAAGAGCCCCAGCACCTGGCTGCTTCGGATGACAGCAGCTCGTTCTTGAGCTGCCTGAGACCCTGCTTTCTATAAGCCTTGAGAGCAACTACTGTGCATCATAACCAGTCTGAGAGGCAGTGTTTTCTCACGTGTCCATGTGATTCCAGCCTTCCGCTGCCCCTCGCGGGGCCGCTGGGTTTCCCGGCTGACCGCACGCCTCCCCCTTTCCCATCTCTCTGACCTCCGCGTGCCACGATGATGAAGAGAACAAACACAAGCCTTCCTGGATTCTCTTCCAGGACTGCACCCATGACCACTGCAGTTTCAAAAATCATTCATCTGAAAGGGGAAGTCAGCAGCTGGTGGCAGCCCTACCAGTGGCATGACCCGGGACAAGGGCAGGGCTTAGAATCAGAGTTTAAATCACCCCAGACCCACAGGTGTCTTTGCCCTGTTTCTCTCTCACCTCCAGGGTGATCCCGGAGAGCCAGGACCTAAAGGAGGACTCGGGAGCCGGGGCCCTCGTGGGGAGACGGTAAGATCCAGGCTGCGCCGGCCCTTTGGAGATGCTCAGGAGGCAGGGGGAAGGGCCTTGGGCTGGGCTGGCCTCGGTCATGGTCATGGCACCTTGGATTGGTTCCACAGAGCGATAGCTGGATAGTTGCTTCTTACGTTAGTGGGGATATGATGCAAAATAGTGAAAACCGCTGCTTATCTTCACCAGATAAGTTTCAAAGTAAGTTTTATTTCACTGGAGCGGGGGTGAGTAAAGGCTTTTTTTTCTTGTGTATACATTTTTTAAGTGAATGCAGTGGTGTGCTGACCTTTGGACCACCTTCATTTTGGGTCTTGCAAACGCTTTGCGAGCACGAATAGGTGGAGCTTTTTGGCAAAGACACGAGTCCTTGGTTTAAAACAGAACTGGCCGTGATGAGATCTCAATCCAGATCAAAACAGTTTATTCTGAATCCGACACCCCAGTGAGAGACATTCTTACTTCGAGAGTTCATTTTAAAGAGTTAATTAAATACCCTAACCACTTACTAACAGCAATGTTGTAATAGACATTTCTATCCAGAAAAAATAAATCTATGGTACATTGGGAATTTTTCTAAAGTGAGCCATAACTAACACTACCTGGATCAGGTAGTTCTGATGGTTGGCATCGCAAAGCTTGACAATACTTTTCATGGGTTTGTAATTTCTCTACAGCTGCCTGAAGTTTAAAAAGCCACTGCTATTACTCAGTCTCAGAAACAGAGGGGAACAAAAATCAGACTTTAAAATCGACTCAAACCCTTGAAGGGCATCTCTTCCTGCTTCTGTTTCCATGAGCTTGGGGCATACAGCTCTTCAGCTGTTTAAAACTGTGCATTAACTAAGGAGCATGTTCTGTGCCTGTCTTAGAGATGTTCGTGTGTTTCACAGACATGGCTCTGATTCGTTTGAAATCACCAACAGTGCCTGGTTCTGAAAGCCCGCGGGGGGAGCTCTGGGGTAGATGTCCAGGGTTTGGGAAGGGGGTGATGTAGGGAGTGGACAGAGCGGGAGGAAGCAAGGGCTGAACCGGGAGACTTGAGGGCGAGAGACTGAGTGCCGCGTTGCTCGGAAGGAGCGTCAGAGACTCAGAGATGCGTCTCTCAAGGTGACCTTCAAGAGTCCTCTCACCTCTGAGGCTCCCTGGTACCACGAGTCTTGGATTCTGCATCCAGACAGCATCTTCACCGACAGATCTTAGCCGTTCTTTACAAGCTCCCCCACCTACACACGAGGTCCTGGGATGGGGCAGGAGGAGGAACCGGTCTTTGATCTGTACCTAGATTTGGGAACATTTCAGGGACTCAAGGGCCCACTGCTCAGGGCGTTAGACAGAGAAGCCTGTGGTGTGCCTGCCATGGGCACCTGTTAATGCTGTCTTTCCCCTCACAGGGCGATGACGGGCGAGATGGAGTCGGCAGTGAAGGACGCAGAGGCAAAAAAGTACGTGTCTGTGGAGGATTCTTGAACCTCCGACGTGTTGTGTTTTTAAAGAACGGGCTCTCAAAATTTAACTGTAATAGAGCAGATTTTTTTTTTCCTGTGGGTGACACTACTGGAATATTTTTTTCTTCTTGAGAATAATTTATGTGAGAGGATTTAAGTTGGGACCAAATATTGACTCTCTGGTTTGTCTTTTATAGGGAGAAAGAGGATTTCCTGGATACCCAGGTCCAAAGGTAAATATTTCCCCAGTGATAAAACATCGTCCTTGTTTTAGGATGCGTCTGATGTGACCATGGACTGAAGGTCGCCGTGTCTTGGTTCTAGTCTGGGGTCAGACACTTACTAACCGAGTGACCCTGGCAAAGGCCCACCCTCTCCAAGACACTCCTCACCAGTCAGATGGAGATGGCAGCGTGTCCTTGTCATGGTGCTTGTGAGCATTGCAGGAAATGGCAGTGCTGTAAAACACTTGATAAACCCTGAGATGCTACCACCTGTAGCATATTGAACCTCATCCACATCGGTTCAATAAGCTTAGACCGATCTGCAAGTGCCACCGTGGCTCTGGTCACTCCGTGGAAAAGTCAATCCAAGTTAGCCATTTGGCTGCCCCGGGAAGTGTGGTCCAGAGCCTCCAGAGCCTAACGCACTGCTTCCTGGCTCTTTTCCCAGGGCAACCCTGGTGAGCCGGGGACGGACGGAGGCCCGGGGCCCAAAGGTGTCAGAGGCCGAAGGGTAAGTTTGCCTGTACCTCGACTGCATGTGGAGAGCAGAACCTTCCTGGCAGCGGGACTGAACACTGGAGATTCCTTTGCTTCTTTGATGATTACCCTGCAGCCTGGACGGAGGGGGTGGAGGTGGGAGTACAGGGGTCCTGAGCCCCAACTTTATGTCTTCAGGACCCCCTCCCCTGCAGTTGTGTCTGTGCCGCCCTCCTCTGCTGTTCTCCCCTTACAAGGAAGCTGGAGGGGCCCCTCTTCTAACACATCCCGAGGACGTATTAGAGCCCATGGTCTACTCCCGTCCACTCCCAGCGTGGCGCCAGGGGGACCGAGCCACAGAAGGGATGACGGCAGGACGTCGGTGCAGACACGTTGGGTCAGCCCTCCAGATGGTGTGGAGATAGGATTTCATGAGATACATGAAGTGCCTGCCAAGGCTCCAGGCTCAGAGGCGGGTTGGGCTGAGACCCTGTGCCGAGACCCTGCCTCCCTCCTACCACGAAATGACTCCTCTTTCTTAAGCTACGTTTTGTTCTGGAGTATTCTCCTTATTGGACATTGACTCATCCTCTTAAGATTGCACTGAGTCTTGGATGCGCAGCGTGTGGGAAAGAAGTGGGTAAAGGCAGTTAACAGTCGCTGTTAGCTTAGGCTGCCGTGAAAATCACCGTAGTTACCCCGTTCATTTGCTCAGTGAGACAATGCAACTGCATCATTTAATGCTCAACATTGGGCTGGCTATTGACATGGAAGAGTGAACTCCTAGTCAGTTACTGATTTCTTATATATCTTTTTTTTTTTTTCTTTCTAGGGCCGCACCCACAGCATATGGAGGTTCCCAGGCTAGGGGTCCAACTGGAGCTGCAGCTGCCGGCCTACACCACAGTCACAGCAATGTGGGATCCGACCTTGTCTGTGACTTACACCACAGTTCATGGCAACGCTGGATCCCCGACCCACTGAGCGAGGCCAGGGATCGAACCCGCATCCTCATGCATACCAGTCGGACGCGTTTCTGCCGAGCCATGATGGGAACTCCTGTAGCAGTCTTATTAAAAGTTCTAGGCAGGCGTGTGTCTCAGTTTAAGCTGCCAGAGAACAGAGTCTGGGGGATGCGTGTCAGTTCATCAGTTTTGTTAGGGCCACTTGTCCCTGTAGCTGGACGGTGGAGACACTGATGTTCTCTGAAGTGAGAGATTTGTCCTCTGAAGGGGGTGTTGAGTGCTCTCACCTCCACCACCCCTTCCAGCAGCGGGAGTTGAGAATTTTCCATCTTCTGCCACAATTGGGCCATGTTTGTTCTTTCCTTGCAGGGAAATTCAGGACCTCCGGGGATAGCTGGCCAGAAGGGCGACCCCGGTTACCCAGGGCCATCTGTAAGTACCTCCTCACTTCCAGCCAAGCTCCCCAGGGGGCTGGGTGCCTTACGTCTGGTCCTCAAAACGTCCCGCTCTCTCCTTTCTTCACTGAAGAAGTGTCTGCATTTTTGTTTTTATGCTTGTTTTCTTTTTTTTTTTTAAACCACTTCCCTCTGATACTGCAAGGGAGAAAGAGCTTTTGTGTTTTTAGGGTGCCAAGACACTTGCAAGACAAGTTTCACATGGAACTTTGTCATCTAGGGTGGATTGTACTTTGTCTCGCCAGTGTCCTGGTGTAGGTTTGTTTGAGGACAAACGAAAGGGAACACATTTTAACGCCTCTTGATTGCATCTTCTGGAAGGAGAATGGTATAGACCTCGCTCTGGGGGAAACTCCCTCTGTTCTGTAATGTCCCCAAGGGAGCTGCCGCGTCATAGTTTGAACCCCACCAGGGGCCCTGCCATCTGGAGCTCAGGGGGTGCCCCTCCCCAGCCCCTCGTGATCTTCGTTACGACTGTCTTTGTCCCTCGCTTGCATGTCTCCCTGTATTATCTCCCTACATGGACCTCGAGGGGGTTCAAAGAAGAATGGACAAGATAACTCAGGAAATGGAAAGTCGCCCCCGGAAGGAAAGGTTATGGGGTTGGGCTGGTGGAACAGAAGGCAGAGCCAGCTGTTAAAATGAGGGGGCCTTTAACGGGGAGGGTTCATCCAGTGTCTGTGGGAGATGGGCGGAGCAGTGGAGGGAAAGATGCTGGCTTGCCCCTCCGGCGGCCACTCCTTGGGATGAGATGCCCAGGGCAGCTGTGGGTCTATCCCTGGAGTGGAATCTGGCCAGGATGCATAGACCTGGAGCCCACAGGGTAGCTCAGTGACTCCTGGGTGTTCTTCCTGCAGCAGGCTGTGGGAGCCCAGCAGGGGAAGGGCTTTCCTCAAGCTCAAAGGTGGGATTTACGTGGATTTGTGCTGAGCATCCTGTGTGAAGGTTTCCAGGGCGTGGAGCTGTTTACCTGGCAGGGGACACACTTCTGTCATCAAAGTCTTCACTCTTTTGCTTTGAGCAGTGAAGCCAAATTTATAGGGAGAGCCTGTGAATGATCAAGGCCAGCTGAGGCCCAGCTGGCTTCTTCCGTCGTGCGTCCCCAGGCCCTGGGCTGTTTCTTGGCAGGAAACTCCATGCCCACATCGGCAGGGTCTCAGCCTCTTGTCCTATCCTTGTTTTGCAGGGTTACAAAGGCAGCCGAGGCGACTCCGTAGATGTAAGTTTCCTGTGTGATGCATGAGCCCCTGCCCCGTAAGCCTCCTGTCGGCTCTATGTCACCTCCCCTCCTTTCCTTTGCAGCAATGCGCCCTGGTCCAGAGCATCAAAGACAAATGTCGTAAGTACACGGTTTCCTGACATCCGTGCTGCGTTTTTCCTCTTCGGCGTGGCAGGCTGTCATGGCCGACCTGGCCCTCACGCTCCTCTTTGTTCTTTTCCAGCTTGCTGCTACGGTAAGTCGTCGCGGGGGTCGGGTCCCCTCCTGAGGAAGGTGGAAGATGCCTTTTCCAGTAAGTAGCGTGTCTGTGCCACCCCACCTCCCCCCCCCCGCCCCGCCCCACAGGGCCCCTGGAGTGTCCGGTCTTCCCGACGGAGCTGGCCTTTGCCCTGGACACCTCCGAGGGGGTCACCCAGGACACCTTCAGCCTGATGCGGGACGTGGTCCTGAGGATTGTGGATGAGCTGACCATCGCCGAGAGCAACTGCCCGCGGGGCGCCCGCGTGGCTGTGGTCACCTACAACAACGAGGTCATCACGGAGATCCGCTTCGCCGACTCCAGGAAGAAGTCCGTCCTCCTGGACAAGATCAAGAACCTCCAGGTGGTTCTGACGTCCAAGCAGCAGAGTCTGGAAACCGCCATGTCCTTCGTGGCCAGAAACACATTTAAGCGCGTGCGGAACGGGTTTCTGATGAGGAAGGTGGCCGTCTTCTTCAGCAACAAACCCACGAGGGCGTCCCCGCAGCTCCGGGAGGCCGTGCTCAAGCTCTCGGATGCCGGCATCACGCCCTTGTTCCTCACGAGCCAGGAGGACCGGGTGCTGATCAATGCCTTGCAGGTCTGTGTTCTGGGCATCTCGGGCTCTCAGACGGCACCCCCTGCAACCCTCTCCCCCTGGTGGGTCCGTGCCGTGGAGCGTCTCCAAACTTCTCCATGAGGCTGGGCTCACCTGTGAGATTTCCAGAACAGCCTGATGGTGCTGGCGCAGGATGGACATCCACATGCCCCTGACTTATTCCCGCCTGGTCCCCACTTTGCATCTTGGAGGAGAGGCTCCCAGACTGACCTTGGGGGCTGACAGTCTCCCAGGGGGTTATCTAAACGTCAGCAACCCCAGCACCCCAGCCGAATCCCTGTTCAGGCCTTTCCCAGCCAGGCTGCTATACAAACAAACAAATCATGTAAGCAAAGGACGAGGAAGCCTTAGCGTCAGGCTGTGGAGCAGCTTGTTCTCTGCTTACGTGAGGTGTGCACTTGTTATCATAATGTATAGAATGATCAACTAATGGATCAATTAATTGACTCAAGGCCAATTCCGGGCATGCTGTCCCAGATGGGGGATGAGAGGCAGGGAGGGAAACAGCAGGAACAGGACCAGGAGTGAGGGGTTGTGGCTCTAGGTCTAGTCCAGTGACCTTCTAGCTTTCAGTCACTGAAAGTGCCATGGCCATGTCACTTCCCCTCTCTGTGTCTTAGATTTCTCACCTGTAACAGGTGGGCAGTTGGGGGGGCGGTGCGTGAGAGGGCCTCTAACACCTTCCCTTCCAAGCCGGATATTCCAGGTTATAACACTGCCAGGTCAGCAGGAGACAGTTGGGTCCCTGCACCATCTGTCAGGGTTTCTTCTACCAAACTGCAGGCCAGCTGGAGCACAGAGTACTGGGCCTTGGCCTCTGGTTTGTGCTGCTAGTCGTAGGCTCCTGTAAGGGCCTCATTTACATATGTCATCCCTTGTGAGGGCCGAGTGACCCTCAACCCATGTAATGGCATAGTTTCAGCAAGTTCAGAATGTCAATTATTCATTCATTCATTCAATTTAATTCTTCACTAAATGAATGATTAATGATCGTGTGCCAGGGGCTGTGATGGGCAGGACTTTTTGAATCTTCTGGAAGTGATTTCATGACATGCTTTGTCTTGAAATCCCTTCCTAGACTTAGGCGGGTGAGAGAGAGAAGAGCTAACGTTTGCTAGTTGCCATTACTGCTAGAAATAATGATAACATTGAGGTCCCTGTTACGTGCCCTGTTATAGGCTCTACCAGGCATGCCGCCTACACTGTCTAATTCAGTCCTCCAAATAGCTTCACTGGGAATTTACCATTATCTCTATCTTGCAACTGAGGACACTGAATTCCAGAGAAGTTAAATACTTTTGCTTCAGGTCCGGCAAAATAATTTGCTTCTGGCGGAAGCGGGGATGGAACTTGAACTCCAGCTCATCGCATTGGAAGAAAACCTGTGTTTTCCCATCATGATCAGTGCCTTCCTTCCTAACCTCCCTTCCCAAGAAAGAGAAGGTGTTGATCTCTAGGGGGTTATTTAGCTTCTGTGACTCTCTTCTGCAGCTGTGTCTTCAAATCATAACTTATTGTACATGCCTGCTAAGCATTGCTTTTTGTTTAAACCAGATCAATAACACAGCGGTGGGTCACGCCCTGGTCCTGCCTGCTAGGAGAGACCTCCCAGACTTCCTGAAGAACGTTCTGACTTGCCACGTGTGCTTGGGTAAGGTGCTTCCGAGAGGGGACAGTCTGTCCAGCTGCAGTCTCAAAGCATACCATCCAGACAGGCACATTTGCATGAATAATCATCTATATAATAATGAGCTCGAGTTAAATGAAGCTTCGGAAAGCCTTGTATTTACCACCGCAAATACTGCATGAGTAGTTCCCATGCTTAGAGTGGATTCTCCCAAGCAGAGCTTCTCTCTGAGAGAGGAATAATTAGTTGTATAGGTAATACCAAGAAAGCGGGCTCTGCTTACATTTTTGACCTTGGAGTCCAGAATTTAAGGATCTGGCTTTGTGACTTTACACACATTTCTTTAAGGAGTGGCCAAGAAGCAAGCCTATTTTTCTTTTCCTTTCTTTCTCTCTTCTCTCTCCTCCCCTCTCCTGTCCTCTCCCTCCCTTTCCTTTTCAGTTTATGTTTGATTATTGTTGTCACATTTTTTTTTTTGAACATCAAACACTGCACCCAAAGGAGCCATTTATCTTAAGATGGTTACCTTTGCCCGAAACCAAGTGCCGAACTGATGCTTACAATTGATTTCTGACAACTTAAAACTTATCAGTGGCATCACCGTCTAATGATGCCGGCGCCGTAATATACTAGCAAGGATTTCAGCTGACTGACTTGTTTCATGCACTGGGTGATGGAAGCTGAGATTGGGGTATGCTATTGTCATCCAGGTAGACCTAGGTTTCGATATTCTGTGACAATTCTGATGACACCAGACACCCAGCAGACGGACGTGCCGTATCTTGCTGCGGGAGTCACAGAAGAAACGGGCTCCCCTGCTTCTTTGCAGACATCTGCAACATCGACCCGTCCTGCAGCTTGGGCAGCTGGAGGCCTTCCTTCAGGGACCGGAGAGCCGCGGGCAGCGACGTGGACATCGACATGGCTTTCATCGTGGACAGCTCCGAGACCACCACTCCGTTCCAGTTCAACGAGATGAGGAAGTACATCGGGTACGTGGTCCGACAGCTGGACCTCAGCCCAGACCCCAAGGCCTCCCAGCACTTTGCCAGAGTGGCGGTTGTGCAGCACGCGCCCTGGGAGTCTGTGGGCAACGCCAGCGTGCCGCCCGTGAAGGTGGACTTCTCCCTGACTGACTACGGCTCCAAGGAGAAGCTGGTGGCCTTCCTCAGCAGCCGGATGACACAGCTGCAGGGGACCAGGGCCTTGGGCAGCGCCATCTACTACACCGTTGAGAACGTCTTTGAGAGCGCACCGAACCCCCGGGACCTGAAGATCGTGGTCCTGATGCTGACGGGCGAGGTGCAGAAGGAGCAGCTGGAGGAGGCCCAGAGAGCCATCCTGCAGGCCAAGTGCAAGGGTTACTTCTTCGTGATCCTGGGCATTGGCCGGAAGGTGAACGTCAAGGAGCTGTACAGCTTCGCCAGCGAGCCCAACGACGTCTTCTTCAAACTGGTGGACAAGTCCTCCGAGCTCAACGAGGAGCCCCTGATGCGCTTTGGGAGGCTGTTACCATCCTTTGTCAGCAGTAAGCCCTGCGTGCGCGTGCCGTCAGGGACGGGGGGTGGGCGTGGAGCGGTCACGCGTGTGAGGATGGGGCCTCTTCTTTCAACAAATGCGCTTTGACCCTGTAGTGTCCCCGGACACACTGCTCCGACCAGGGTTGGTGTGGACACAGACGGGAGTCCCTCCGTTGTCGCTCATTTATTCAACCAAACCTGACCTGGCAGCTCCCAGCCATGCCCGTGTCCCTGCGAGTTTACTGTCCAGGTGGACAAGGGGTCCAGGGCACATTTCTCATGCGTGACGTAATCTGCTGATATATCAAATCGACGTGGGTCTTGATGGGGCGTCAGGGAGGCTTCTAGAAGGAACAGCATTGATTTGGGCTTAGCCACCAACCCCGAACTTGGAGACCTCTGGGCTTTTGCTCACGTGGCTCTCCCTCCCCCAAATGCGATCCATCCCTGCTTTAGCAACAAACCCTCGTGCATCTTCAGAAGTTATCTCTGCAGGTGATACCCACGCTCGAGGCTTGCCCGTCACTCATCTGGATGCCATACTTGGCGCATCTGTTACATGGCTTCTTGGTTGTTTATGTGTGGGTCTGTGGTCCCAGGAGACTGCAGGTCCTGTTTCATTCACCCCTGTGTTCTCCAGACTCAGCCAGGAGAGTATCTAGCAAATAAGGGGGATTATATACTGTAAAGGTATGAACTGTCCCCCAAAAGTTTTAGGGAGAAAAGTGTGAAGCAAAGGTAGGCCAGCAAGTTCACCCAGCGGCCACTGTCACTGTCTCTAGAAGGCTAAGAACAGAAGTTTTGTTAAGCAGCGTTGAGAAAATGTTCAAAGTGACTGGATTATAATTTATGTTCAGGAGCTTGGAACTTGTTAAACTCTGCATCTGATTTTTCTTCAAATCTCATTTTCCCCCTCACATTGAATAAATGTTATCTTTAACCTAAACACCTAGATATTGTCAAATAGCAGGTAGTATTGGCTTAAGTTTTTTTATGGATCAAGTATCATGATCCTTAACTTTTTTTTCCCCCTGGGGCCACTTCCGCGGCACGTGGAGGTTCCCAGGCTAGAGGTCCAATCCGAGCTGTAGCCACCGGCCTACGCCAGAGCCACAGCAACGCTGGATCCAAGCTGCGTCTGCAACCTACACCACAGCTCACGGCAACGCCGGATCCTCAACCCACTGAGCAAGGCCAGGGATTGAACCCGCCACCTCATGGTTCCTAGTCGGATTCGCCAACCACTGCGCCACGACGGGAACTCCGATCCTTAACGTTTAAACTCACTGGACTTTGGGAGTTCTCTTGGGGTGCAGTGGGTTAAGGATCCGCTGTTTTCACTGCAGTGGCCCGGGTTGCTGTTGTGGTGCAGGTTCGATCCCTGGCCTAGGAACTTCCATGTGCCGCAGGCATGCCCCCCCGCCCCCCCAAAAAAATCACTGGGCTTAGATTGTCTGGAAGAATGAGTTAGTTCAAGAAACATTTATGGACTACCTACTGTGTGATCCATTTAATTCATTAGCAGGTTAATTTTAATTTGCATGGGGTTCGCATGCACTTGCACATATGTATTTTTTCTTCTGTTTTTCCCTAGGTGAGAATGCTTTTTACCTGTCCCCAGATGTCCGGAAACAGTGTGATTGGTTCCAAGGGGACCAGCCGGCAAAGAATCTTGTCAAGTTTGGTCACAAACAAGTGTAAGTGATTATAATAATTGTCTCGGAAGTTACAGGGCTCGAGGGGAGGCAGAGGTCCCTCAACCAGCACCTCAGTGTATGGGGCAGGGGTGTTGAAATTCAGAAAATGTGACTTCCCAAAGGATGTCACGTGGAGCATCGTTTTAGAAGACTCTCTTGTATCCATTAGCTTTGGCTGCGAAACAAACTACCTGCAGCTGAGTGGCTGGAAACAATGACCACTTACTCAATTTGCAATTGTGTGGGCTAGCCACGGTTGCTTGGGCTCAGCTGGGCAGTTCTGGCCTCTGTGAGGCCCACTTACAGATTTGTGGTCTGCTGCCTGTCCACTGTGGACCGATGGTCCAGGGACCACCTGGGGATGGGTCCTCTCTGTTTCACGTGGTCTCCTTCTCCATAGCCAAGCCTGGGTTTGCCCACGAGGAGACTGGGCAGGGCTCCCTGAGAGAAGGCGGAAGCGTGCAAGGCCTCCTGAGGTCTAGGCTAGACCTGCACCCTGTTACCTGTGCCCCGTTGTGTTGGCCAGAGCATGTTCAAAGCCAGCCTCGCTGGATTTAGGAGTGGGGAGCTAGGCTTTTGGGGGTACCTGCCATGTCCTGTTGTAAAGGGCACAGAGCAGGTGTGCGACTGGGGCATATGTCCAAACAGGCTGCTCTAACTGGTGTGCAGTGACTTCCTGTAGAGGGACTCTGAATCGTCTTAAAATGATTGATACTGCAACAACGCAGGTGACAGGGGTAACAGAGGAAGCAACGTGCTTGTTCTCCAGGGAAGCCCCAGGAGACGGCTGGGAGTGGGTGGGGCTGCAGTGCCATTGGTGATGCTGGTCGCTGGGCACGTGCTCATTGGCCTTATGTCCAATGCCATCCTTGGTGCCAACCCCATGAGTGGAGGGAAGGGCAGCCTGGTCGTGTGACAGAGGGCTGGGCGAGGGGGACGTGGTGGCAGGAACTGAGCTCAGGCGATGTGCCAGCCATGTGTGCCCCTCAAGAGAAGGCTACTGAGTGTCCTGCTTTGGAGGAAGCGGGGGTTCTGACTGTGGCATCCGCATGAGATTCAGATTTGAATTATCCTTGAATCATGACTCCTCCTGGCTGACCTCCTGGCTGATCTCTGCCTACTGCGTATACTTCTCTCTACACCCCTTCAATCCTTCAGCGCTTGCCTTTGTCCACAGAGAGAAAGCTTCACATCTCAGCCTCGTAAGTTGGAAATCAGCCCCACGCCAGCTGTGACCCTTCTCTGGGGCTGTGATGCTCATCCTGCTTGATCTGGGTTCATAGGTTCTGTTTTCCGGCCTTTTGTTATCTGTGTAATTTCTCTTGGACATGCTTTACAGTTGGCTCCATTTTGTCTTTAGGAAAACAGAATGAACAAAGCAACCCAGTATTCAAGGTTTTATGATATCAACTTGAAAATAGACGGCACAAGACGTATAGTGTGACATAAATATGAAATAATACAGTGAATGTTCATCTCAGGGCAAGAACACATGGGGGTCTGTGTGGCCGTTTCTGCTGGTTCTGTTGTGGTTCTCTTCAGGGACTCACAGTCAATCAAGAAATTGTGAGAAAAACAGCCACATTACGAAAATTAATACAAACAAAAAAACAATAAGCCCTGCTGACTTTATAATTTTCTAGCTCAACACAGCATTTTTTTGAGTGGATATTTTCTTTATTTTTTTCTCTCTCTTTTTTTTCTTTTTTTAGGGCCACAACCATAGCATATGGAAGTTTCCAGGCTAGTGGTCCAATCGGAGCTGCAGCTGCCGGCCTGTGCCACAGCCACAGCAATGTGGGATCCGAGCCACATCTGTGACCTACACCACAGCTCACAGCAGTGCCGGATCCTTAACCCATTGAGTGGGACCAGGAATCGAACCTGCATCCTCATGGATACGAGTCAGGTTCCTTACCTCTGAGCCACAGCAGGAACTCTCTGAATGGATATTTTCTTATAATGAGGGTAGCTTTGAATTGATTTTATTTAGTTTTTAGAGTATACATTTCAGTTGGTCATGTTTAAATTTGAACATTATTCAAATATTTTATTTTTGCTATTAATAATATCATTATTATTACAATGTTTATCGTTGTTTCTTTATTCTCTCCCTGCTTTTATTTTATAAATTGAGAATAAGATGTCAGGAGTATTTATAATACCATAGAAACTTCATTTTTAATAATTCTGTTTTATATGCTGTTCCGTGTCTTTTCTGCAAAACAGATCCTAAAAAAGAAGGAATTTGATATATGTAATACTATATGTACGTATGGTATAAATATGCATATGTACTACATTATGTACATATACGTAATACATTAAAGCTTTTGGTGAGACAGCAAATTTCACATAGTGCGTGGAGTGATGTCTATTTTAGATAGCAGGAGAAACATCTAAATTGAAATAATATTTAATATGTTTTAACAGAAATGTCCCAAATAACATTACTTCAAGTCCTGCATCCAAACCGGTGACCACGACAAAGCCGGTGACCACCACAGAACCCGTGACTGCTACCACCAAGCCAGTAACTATGGTGAACCTACCAGCCTCAAAGCTGGCTGCCCCGAAACCTGTGGCTGGGAGACCGGTGGCCACCAAGACAGAGGCCACCAAGCCCGAGGTCACCAAGACTGAGGCCGCCAAGCCTGAGACCACCAAGCCTGTGGCCGCCAAGCCTGAGACCGCCAAGCCTGTGGCCGCCAAACCCGAGGCCGCCAAGCCTGTGGCTGCCAGGCCTGAGGCTGCGAAGGTGGCCGCGAAGCCCTCAGCAGCAAAGCCAGCCTCTGCCAGACCCCCAGCTGCTGCCAAACCCGTGGCTGCAAAGCCCGAGGCCCCCAGGCCCCAGGCAGCCAAACTGGCCCCTGCCAAGCCAGCTACCCCCAAGCCCGTGGGTAAGAAAAGCCCCTGACTGATGCCCTCACCGTATCTAGGGCTCACCCACTGGAGCCTATTTGCAAAGCTGTCCAGAGGCAGATCCCCTTGGTCTGGGATCTGGCATCGCTGTGGTGTGTTTTGAAAGGTGCTGCTTTGAGCCTGGAATTGCCAAAACATTGCCTTTTTTCTGTGCTGGAAAAGCCATGCTCCCTGCACCACCACTCCCCACAAACCCCCCGTGGTTGGTGAGTTCCATGCAAAGAGCAGGGGCAATAAATCCCCAACCTCTGCCACCTGTTTTTCTCCCTCCCCACCCCAGCCCCGAACCTGTGTCAGGGGTGAGCGTGGGAGTGGCTCATTCCCTCCTGGGAGTGAGCTGGTGGCCACCACCCACCTCTCCCGAAAGTGCACTTGTCTTAGGCTGAGGGGATAAGTTGGAAGTAGACTAGGGTTTTAGACCCTACCGAGCAAGCGAGAGAGAAAAAGAAAAAGCCTGCTGTGGGCTCCTAGGCGGTGAAGCGGGTGTTTCTATGCCCGCATTCCAGGGCCAGACCCAAGTGTCTTAGAATTTGACTCCCGAAGATCTGGTTGGAGCTCTGTAATTGCAAACCCTGTCCCCGCCATGAAGCAGGTGTCCAAAGCAGAGTGGCCTGAGCTTTGTGCTGGGGCAACATTTGGCCTTTAGCTGAGCAAACTGAAAAGTCAGAGCCTGGATGGGCAGCCTGTCCCCACTGACTGAACTACGTGCTGGTACCGGCCCCGGGAAGAGAACGTTCCAGACTCCATTTGGTACAGGGGGTAGGTGGGCTTAAGGGCACCCAGAGTGTGTGATTTTATTTTTCCCTCCAAGAAGATGCTAGAATAGAAGTTCCTATAGAGTCACAAACTGTACAGAGAAGTGAAGGCAGGATTATGTTCTCATGAAAAAGTGGAACTTGTCTTTATTTTATGAACACAGAGAGAGCAGGGATTCCTTAGAAGAAGTTCCTATCATGCCCTAAAGTTCTGTGATGTCTATTTAACACATTTTAAATGATGGGGCTCAGTCTGTCTTGAACATTTCAGCTCAGCGCACCGGTCTGTGTATTTTCAAAGTTATCCCTTTAAATAAGAGAGATTTTCAGTAGGAAAAAGACGTAGTTCTAGACCTTGCCGATGAACAATGAGATTTTTGGTTGCTGGGAATGTCCCGTGTCCCTGTATAAACTGGTCGGTCACTCCATCAGTATTTCTCTGGAGTTCGAACGAGGCGTTAGTTTCTGGCCTCCCTAAATTTCGGGTCACCTGTCTGCTGACACATGAATTCCAGATGTCGTCTCTGGCCCGCGTGTTGCGGTCGTTTAGGGTTTCGTTGTTTTTTCTCTCTCACGCTGTCCACTCTGTTCTGATCTGCCATCCAGCGAAGGCCCCCCGGGAGGTCCATGTGTCTGAGATCACGGAGAACAGTGCCAAGCTCCACTGGGAGCGGCCCGAGCCCCCCAGCCCTTACTTCTATGACCTCACCGTCACCTCGGCCCAGGATCAGTCCCTGGTTCTGAAGCAGAACCTCACGGTCCCCGACCGCGTCATCGGCGGCCTGCTCGCGGGGCAGACGTACCATGTCTCCGTGGTCTGCTACCTGAAGTCCCAGGTCAGAGCCACCTACCACGGCAGCTTCAGTACAAGTAAGTCCACGGTCGGTTTATGGAAAGTTGGTACCTCGCTCTGCTTGGGCTGTCAGACGGGGGCATAAAGAGAACAATTCCTATTTTTTGTTTTGTTTTGGCTGCACCCAAGGCATGTGGAAGTTCCTGGGCCAGGGATCGAACCCATGCCACAGCAGTGACCTGAGCCACAGCAGTGAAAACGCCGCCTCCTTAACCCGCTGAGACATCAGGGAGCTCCTTGAACAATTCTTATTCATTGACCTCTTTCTGAAAAAGCAACAAGGTTCAAACAAAATCCTGGGTGTTCTGGTTTCACCCAATGGATAAATTAACAAGATGGAAAATGGGATTCCTTGCAAATGGTTGCCCTGCCCTTGGGGTCCTGGGCCGCTTTACAGAGGAGACCAGATCCTTTTGGCCTGAGGAAGAAATGTGGCCGTGTCCCCTGGCTGAGTCCTGACCATCAGCCATGTCTGTTTCAGAAGCAGGTTTCTGTGTTCCTTGAACAGAAAATACCACGGAGTCTCTGGCTCCTCGGGGAGTAATGGAGGAGCCATGGAGTCTCCCCATCACAGGGGCTGAGAGTGTCCACAGCCACCATAGAGGGGGCCACAGCACCTCCTCCCCTGGGCCCCCTGTGCTCAGCTTCTTCCCTCTGCCGTGCTGGCCCGGTGCCTCTGCCAGTGCACTGAAGCCTGCTTTTCCAGTCTGTCTTACTGACTCATGCCCCCCTTTCCAAGCTCTGGACACCCCCAATTCTTCTTGGCCCCTGCTGCTCCTGAGACGTCAAGGGAAAGGTTCACCTTCCTTCCTCTTTGGGCTGGTGTATTCAGTTCAAGGAACTGTGCTTGAGGGTTTCCCACTGTGGCAGTGGGTCAAGGATTCAGCGTTGCTACAGCTGTGGTGCACCTGCAGCTCGGGTTCTTTCCCTGGCCCTGGATCTTCCATGTGCCATGGGTGTGGCCAAAAATAAAAGAAAAAAGAAAAGGAACTATGGTTGAGGAAAGGGAGTTCTCTTGAAGAGGTGAGTGCAAAGCCCCTTCAAGCCAAGGCTCTGTTTCCTTGGAAGGAAGCCAAAAAAGTCCCACAGAAAATCGGAAGATTTGCCCCAAGTTCAAAGATTTCCTGCTTGTTTATTGACATGGACTGAACCTGCAGTCTCAACAGACACAAGTGGTGTGTATCGAGGGTTCTGGGGTCACTCTGTTTCAATGGCCCAGCCTTATACAAGGTACGATCCTGAAAGGCAAGCCTGCCTCAGTCCCTTAGGGCTCCTAAGCCCTTCCTTTCCGAGTCACGCACCTGGGCGAGTCACCCATCTTTTGCTTTTGTAGAGAGAACTCAGCCTCCACCTCCACAAACAGCGAGGTCAGCTTCCAGTTCAACCATCAATCTCATGGTGAACACGGAGCCCTTGGCCGGGAGTGAAGCAGGTGAGTGGTGGAAACCTTGGGCCCGTTGGCAGCACAAGGGAAGAAAACATTCTTCCAGTGGCCTTAGGCTTAAAGTCTTGATTCTAGATCGTCGGCTGGGGGTCTGGTTCTCAGGCCAGGCCTGCGGTATATGGAGAAAGTTCCAGACTAGCTCTGTGTGGCCCCTCGTGGTCTTTTTCTGCAAGTTTCCAGTTGGAAATGGCGACCTACCTTGCCTGTCACCAGGCTCTTAGAAGCAGTTGGATGAGGGCCGCTTTGGGGCTGTAGCCAGGGACTCATGTGTCTGTTAGTCATTTCCCCTGTGCCTCATCCTGGAACTCGCGTTGATTTGTGGTCTGTGATGCAGCAAAGAGGAGGGTTTCATCCATTTAGTGATTCAACCCAATAAAAAACGGCTTAGAGAGACCCAAGACGACTCAGATTAGAATCCGTGACATACATGGGACAAATCTGCTGGTCCCAATTCCCTAAACACACACCCTGGCTTGGTCCAACCCGCCGCTCTGTGCGTCGAGCCCGAGTACGTGCACATTTTGTGTTAAGTCAGGAATGAGTTAGACGTGTTTCTGGCGCTGACAGCTGTTACTTGCTCTCGTTCCCGGGGACTCTGGGAGGCCTGTGCCCTCTCGCCCAGCAGACTGTTTACCCACGAGAAACTGTTCTGGAAACAGTCAATGTGCTTTTGCTTAGGAGTGTTCAGCAAAAGATGTTGGTACTAATAGCCAAAGTCAAAGTGCCATGGCTGTGTAGGCATCTTCTTGGTGTCCAGACCCCAAAGCAAAAGGTTTCCCCGGAATCGGAAGACAGTTCATTACTTTTTGACATTCTGGCCAGGGTCAGGAGGAGGAAGGCCTATCTCTCATTACGGAATGTTTGTTTCTGTAAGGGGCTGTGGTAAAAGGCATTTGTGAGGGCCGAGTGGCTTCGTGCTGTGCTAGCTGCAAAAGCAGCTGTGCTTTCTCTGCATGCCATGCATTGTCTGAAGCGGCGACACGTTATTTTTTGAGCTGTGGGGGAGGATTCCCCATGTCAGCTTTTCCATTGCAAGTCTTGAAATGATACTCATTTCTCCATTTCACCCTTTCGGTAGAGTCTGAAGCCTATCGTCCACGTTTAAGAGAAAATATGGTTTCCGACTCTGCACACCCATCTCTTTGGGGCCCCATGGAAATAGAGGCCTCTTGATCCTTTTAGTTGTTTCTGGAGGGAATTTTCTCTGTTACTAGAATAGTGTCGTATGCCATCGATGGACTTTCCCTGTATCCAAGCATGTGTGTGTGTACAGCTCCATCTGCGTCCGTACATCTACATCCTCTCTCTCTCTATTCATCATCCCTTAATCCAGCCAGAAGCCATACTGACTCGGGGTGTCGCGGGCTATTGGAAAGGACATGATGAAATCAGTGCAGGAATTATGAAACTATTACAGACACAGATGTGTAATAAGGGTCACTGAACTAGCTACTTAAAGAGCTGCAAAATGTTTTCAAAGACTTGACTTTTGGAAGCAAGTTGAGGAATTGGTCAGGGTTAGACACAGCCGTGTGTTTTTCAGACTCCTTTGGCCTTTCCAATGGAAAGGTTGACAGAGAAACAAGAAATGCTCTCCCCCTGATATGAATTTATGGGAACGAATCAGGAATTCATGGTCGGTTGGGTAGTTAAGTTTTAACTTCTTAGGGGTTGCATGAAAAGATTTTATAAAAACTTTTTTTTTTGTCTTTTGGCTTTTCAAGGCCACACCCTCGGCTTATGGGGGTTCCCAGGCTAGGGGTCTAATTGGAGCTGTAGCTGCCGGCCTACACCACAGCCCCAGCAACCTCAGATCTGAGCCTCATCTGCGACCTACCTCACAGCTCATGGCAATGCCTTAACCCACTGAGCAAGGCCAGGGATTGAACCCACAACCTCAGGGTTCCTAGTTGGGTTCATTTCCACTGCGCCACAACGGGAACTCCTATAAAAACTTTTAATGTTATAATTTTTTAACTCAAACAAACAAAAAATGAAAGTAAGGCTGTGGCATGATAGTTTGGGATGGAGAAAACTTAAGTCTCAACCTCTTGGATTTTTTTTTTCTTTTTCTTTCTTATTGAAGCATAGTTGATTTACAATAATGTGTTAGTTTCTGGTGTACAGCAAAATGATTCAGTATTACCTATTTATATTCTTTTTCATATTTGTTTCCATTATGGCTTGTTATAGGCTATTGAATACAGTTTCCTGTGTTGTACAGTAGGATCTTGTTGTTTATATATTCTGTATATAGTAGTTTGTATCTGCTAATCCCAAACTCCCAATGTATCTCTCCCGTACCCCCTCTTTCCTTTGGTAACCATAAGTTTGTTTTCTATGTTTGTGAGGCTGTTCCTTTTTAATAAAGAGGTTCATTTTTTCTGTATTTTGGATTCTACCTCTAATTGATATCATATGATATTTTTTTCTTTCTGACTTATTGAGTATGAGTCTCTTGGTACATGTTGCCATGAATGGCATTGTGTCATTCTTTTTTTACTCCATTGTAAATACGTACCACATCTTTTTTATCCATTCCTCTGTCAAAGGACATTAGGATGCTTGTCTTTGGCTATTGTAAATAATGCTCTGTGAACATGGGGGTGCATGTGTCTTTTTGAATTAGAGTTTTCCCAACCCCTTTGATTTTTGCTCATGATCAAGCAGCCATGGATACACCTTCATCTCCCATACTGGAGTACCCTGCAGGCCCTCGCCCACCCCGGCTCCCTTCCTGAGTTACGTCCATTAGGCTTCCCAACACAGTGCTTGAGCTCAGAGAAGCCACAATGGACCCGCTAGGATTTCACCAAAGATATGGGTCAGGAGAGATGATATTCTAACTTCAGAGTCCCTGAAATCTGTGCATATTGTTTGCTGCTTGTTGGTAATTTCACCCCTCGTGGAGTGTGGAAAATGTAAAACTTCCAGCAAATCCAGTGCTTCACTGAGATAAAATTATTAGGAGTAAATTACATGGTGAGACTTGGGATGTTTTTGGTCTTCTTATGTGTGGTCCAGAAGGGATCAGAATATATAAACAGTGTTGAGTTAATAAAAACAACACAATCTTTAAACAAGAATCTGGCTGGGCTGTCCTGTCTTTTCTGACCGAGTCACAGATTCAGAAGCAGGAAGGTACTTTCAATCCAGACCTCCAACTCTTGGGTCTTCTCTCTTGATGTGACAGAGAGACAAGAGATTTCAAGATCGGGGCATCTGTGGCTTCCAAGGCAAGGTGTACTAGTTACAGATAAATCCAAAACCTTTCTCCTTCCCTCTGATCAGGGCATAACCCTCAAATCCAGGGCTTGGATGTTCTTTCACTTTTTCACGTGTGTGTGTGTGTGTGTGTGTGTGTGTGCGCATACTCGTGTGTGTATTTCCTACTTAGTGATTCAAGTCAGTATGAAAATATAAATTGTTTTTCTTAAGAATATCTTTCTGCATAATTCATCTCTAGCCTGCGAGTAACTAAACGGTGCTTTGCCTGGAGAAGTCACTTCATAAACAGTTGCTCAATGAATGTATGTGCGGACATACGTGCACAGACAATGTTTGGAAAGTTCTTCTTGAATTAAATTAATTGGATATTTATTTTATTTTATTTTATTTTTGCCTATTAGGGCTGCATCTGCGGCATATGGAAATTCCCAGACTAGGGGTTGAATTAGAGCTGTAGCTGCCAGCCTACACCACAGACACAGCAATGCCAGATCTTTAACCCACTGATCAAGGCAAGCGATTGAACCCACATCCTCATGGATACTAGCCAGGTTCTTAACCCACTGAGCCGCAATGGGAGCTCCTGGATATTTACTTTAAAATGTATAAATTCAAAATGGGAATTTTTCCAGGGGGTAAAGCATTTTAATGATGGTCACATATTTGCAGATGGACAAAGGAATAACAGTGAATCATTGTTTATAAGTAACTTTAAACACATGGTAGCACACTTTGCTGTACAGCAGAAATCGGCACAGCATTGTAACGCAACTATAACAAAAACACCACCAAAAACTTCCTCGGCAAACCTAAAATATGTGTATACATATACATCGTAACTGTATTCTTCCTCAGTAGTTGTAGGTCTGTTTCACATCTCAATACCAATTGCCACGATATGCATTATTTCTCCAAAGAGGTATTTGCTAGACAATTCAGGCAAAAATCAGTTTGAAAACAGGCTTTTAGCTGCAGGTGAGATCGCAGCTTAATTCCGTTTATTTTCTGCAGCAGCGCTCATTGGAAACACAGATTGTGTTTGGGAGATGTGCTCCTTCTTAGTATTCATGTTACATACTTTCCTTTTTCCTCCATGAATAAAAGATTTACTGGGCTTTGGTTCTGTCTTAAGGAATGGAATTTTGTCGTAGTTTACCACTTTGGATTTAGGAAACGTGGTTGATGTTTGAATCTATACAGAAATTTGTAGGCAAAACCCCTGTGCAATGAAAAGGTCTCTGGCCCGGGGGATCCTATGAAGGGTGAGAAGAGTGAGAAGTCCTAACACCTGAGTTTTCATTGGCTTATGTTAATGTTCACCACCCATTTTTGAAATTCTCATGTAATATATACTTCTTTATCAGAAATTTGATGCAGGCCGCATGAGGAGGACAGCCTAATGAGGGGATTCTTTGCCCCCAGATGAGGCCTGGCCTTGGCTGGCCCAGAGTGCGAGGTGTGGCAGGAAGGTCTTGGTTTGAGAAGAACGAGGATTACGACAGTAGGCTGATAGCATCGTTGCTAACCATTCAGGATTCCAGACTTTGCAATATCACATGATTCCATTTTGAACGGTTGCTATGTGGAGCTTTCTCAAGAAAACAAAAGAAGCCCTGCGCCCCCGCCCCCACCCAAAATCCCACCCTGCTTTTTGCTATACCTTGGCATCTAAAAGAATCACACACACTTCTCTAGGATACACTTGTTGCCTGAAAATTACTGCAATTAAATGAATCTTCCAGTGATTACAAAAGCATCGACTGTGCTGGGCATTTTTGCATCATGCTTTGTTACCGCTAGTTTGTTGTTTAATTTTATTGGCGTATGGTTGATTTACGACGTCCCTGGCAGTCTGGAGGACGCCGTGCAGTCGTTAATGCTGGCCGTGGTTTGTCCCCATCTCTTTCCTTCCTATTTTGGCTGAAGAGGGGCCTTGGCTAGATATTTTCTATGCACATGATTAGCAATACGAAGACTCTCCTTAGTTTTGAACAATAAAATCTAACTCTGAAAATCTGCATCCCAAGTTATTGGCCTACCCGTTTGTGAAGAAATGTTTTGGTGTGGAAGAGAGCCAAAATAACTAACAAAATGTGTAACATTCTTTTTTACTTAGTCTAGAAATTAGCGATCTGTAGAAATGACCGTATTTTGTCTGAGCAGGCATTCATTCATCAATGACACAGCCCTGAAGGACATAAGTGCACCATTGTTTTGCTTATCTTATCGATTCTAAGATGTACACTTTCCCCCATTGTAGTACTTCTGACATTGAAATGTGACTGGAAGTTGGGGACATGTCACGGCTTATTGGCTTCATTTTCTCTTCCTTGGTGGAATATAGGACAATAGCGTATCATAAAATTAAGGTATCTTAGATTCGATGAAATACAGTATTTGTTTGGCTGTGTTCACCATGAGTATGTATGTAGCATTGGCTGGTATACAGTGATGTGATGGAAAATATATGACTTTATGTTGGTAATAATTTAAAGAACTAACTTAACCCCACATGTTGAGTTTACATAAATTAAGTGGCTGCACATATTTCCTCTACTTGGTGTTTATGGCTGCGTGAGAAGGTAGTTAAGTCACAGCTACTGTGTTTGGGTTCCACAGCCTCCAGGGGTATTTGGCATCTTTTTATTGTGAAGTATAAAGTCTTATGAAATAAAAGGCTATTATTGGTCAAGAACTGAAAGAGCCAAGGGTCCCGCATTCAACCACAACTACATTTACAATAAAGTTAAAAATACAAAAATTTCCTTGGTAGCTTTTGAGCCAATCAGTACTCAAAATGTGGACATGGGCAAGTTTTATTCCTTCAGGCCAGTCCTACTTGCTGAGGTTTGGAAACATTTGCTATCAGGTCAACAATGTCTGGTCTGAGAGCAACTAAACCTTCTTTTTGTCTTGAAACCATTAAACTGAGGAGGAACATAGTTACCCATATTTACTGCTGCCGCGTAAACACTAGCCACTCCTCTCAGCTCCCCCAGTTGTGCTTTAAGAAAGCACTTGGAGACTGACAACTTGCTGCTGTGGGAAATGCCCAAGTGGATGCCTTGGAAAATGCTGCTTTTAGACACTATGGAAACCTCAAAGGATAAACAAGGCAGGAGTTTCCAATGCAACATGTTTTGGGGGTTCAAATACCTTTTTCCAGTAACAAAATAATAGATATCCATTGTGAAGATTTCAGAACATATAGAAAAATCTAAGAAAAACAGGACTTCCAGAGTCACACCATTAATGACCCAATACACTGCCTCCTGTTTTTTCCCATGAACATTACATGTAGGCACACACTTAGACACACACACACACACACTCTTTATTACAAAAATGGGCTGTTTCTTTGGGTGCCTTCCACCCCGTTGTTCTATGATGACCTAGTGTGGCTCCTTTGGCTTCTGTGAACATGGGATCCCTAGAGAGGATTTTTCCAGACACCACGCTGACATCAGTTTCCTTTGTTATTTGGACACTCATGGAGCCCAGTGGCTGTTTCACCAGGAAGTTTCACCAGATGGGGATGGGAATCAAGCATCCCTGCAGAGTCTTTATCTGAAAATGAAAGTTACATTGTTATTCTAGGCAAAAGTGAACCAGGGAAGCTTGTTGATGACTTTCACTCCTCAGTACTCTCTTAGGCTCTGGGTGGTTCTCAGTCTCAGGAGGAGAAAATCAGTGAATATGTAGCCAGGAGCACCCACTGTGGCGCAGCAGGTTGAGACTCCAGTGCTGCTACAGCTTAGGGGTAGGTTGCAGCTGCAGCTCAGATTCTATCCCTAGCCTGGAAACTGTCGCAGGTGCGGCAAAAAAACAAAAAACAAACAAACAAAAAGTGCAGCCAGACTCTCCCCTTGGATCAAGGACCCCAGGTTCCCCAGGGTCACCCCAAGAGTAAACTCCTGGAATAGCTGTCATACCCAAAGACTTGTACTAGGGAAAAACTCAAGGTCTCACCCTGCCTCTTTGGATACTGGACATTTTAATTTTTTGCACTTTGAAACAGTTGTTTTGGTGCATGTAGTCACAGCGTAGAGGCGTCTAGCCCACAGGTGTCTTAGAAATCAAAATGATGGGAGTTCAAAACTCGAAGTCTTCTTCTTTTCTAAATGTTTTATTGGGGTACAGTTGACGTGCAGTATTGTGTTAGTTTCAGGTATACAGCAGAGCGAATCTGTTGTACATATACACATATCCGTTCCTCTTCAGGTTCTTTTGCCATCTGGGTAATTACAGAGTGTCGAGTGCATGCCCCCGTGCTATGCCCCATGTCCTTGTTACTGGCCTATTTTATATACAGTAGTGTGTATGTGTTAATCCCAGCTTCCTAATTTATCCCCCACCCTCAGGGTTTCCCCTTCGGTCACCATAGGTTTGGTTTTAAAGTCTTCGAGTCTGTTTCTATACATCGTCTTAAGACCATACGGCCTCCCATTCTGATGCTGTGAAGGTGGAGACTCCCAGGGTTTTGACGTTCACTTTTGTGAGGCCCACATTAGTATATTCTCCTGACTCTCCAGAGTGCCTCTGTGTCCATGGTAACTGTGAGCTTATATTCCGTGAGTAAGCCTCACAGGGCTTGGCAGGGACTCCCACTGGAGCAAAGGATGTAAAACACAAGAGCGTTTGGCCTTGGAGCGTGAAGGTGAGAATCAAGGGAAATTGGAAAAGCCAGTCCGGTCAGGGAGCAGCGTCCTGCTGCAGGGCTGCCTCCAGGCTGTGGTGCTGGCTCTGGGAAGAGTCTTGTCTACTTTAGAAAAGCAGGGGGAAGAGGACCCAGAGAGCCAAACACAGATGGCAGGACCAAGTGTCCTTGGAACAAATAAGATGGAGGATGCCCCAGGGAAGAAAGGGAGGGGATGAAGCCCTCACTCCCAGGGGCCCACCCATGCACGGGGGTATGGTCTTGCCTTTCTCAGCCCCCTCATGCCTAAAGGCAGGCATTTTCCTCTGGTGTTGGTGCCTCTTTGAGGAAGAAAGTGTTTTTGTAAATTATCGTCCTTTTATCTGGCCTCATGGAATCTTCAAAGTCCTGCTGGCTTTCTGGGCCTCTGAGCGGGTCCGTAACCACGGGCTGTCTAGGCTGTGGGACCACTTTCCTCCTAAGTGGGTGACAGCCTCCCCAGTGTCTCCAGCCAGTGTTTCAGACCAATTCTGAGCCTCCTCCTGTGCCTGGGAGTCTGGTCCTTACAGTTGCCCTGAGCTTTGGGTTTCCACCTGAAGACCCAGATGTTCCTTTCACCTCCCAGTGCCAGCCTGCACTGAAGATGCTAACCACGCCTGCCCCCTTGTAGCTGGGGGACAGGCCCCCAGAGATGTCAGCCCATCTCAGGGAGGGCTGGTGATTCACCCGTATTAGTGACTCAGGTAAACACGAAGCGTCGTCCACTCCAGGGGTTTTGTTTTGTGTTTTTCAGACTTTCAGATAACGGTTGATGTTAGCATGTCTTCCCCAGCACAATCTGGAGTTTGCCCAGAAAATTCTGTAAACAGAAGTTTTACTGTGTGCGAACTATAAACTTTTCTTTCCAGGCATTGTGGAGAATGGAGCTTTTTACTGTGCAGCTGGGGGACATCAGGAGCATGCGTTTAAAACATAAACTTCCTTAAGTGGAAAAAGAATGCTTCTCTGTCTTCAGAAGCGCTTTGCTATGTGACATTTTTGCCTTTGTGAATTTTACATCTGTGTTAGCCCTTTTCTTTGCTTGTTACGTTTGGCTGGTCATGAAGGTAGAAGCTAAACACACACACACACACACACACACACACACACACGTGTGCATACACCCACACTCATAAAGGGTTTTCTTCTTCCACTTTAACTTTTAATCTACTTGGCTTGTAGTGAAGTGGACAGTCTTGTTTTTGAACCACATTGTGACAGAGCTTCATCATTACTTTGCCAAGGAGTAGAAAATGCCAAGTTTTTAAAATTCGGTTTCTTCTCTGGGGGATCATCGCGTTGAAGTTATTGGAGACGAACTGACCCCATGGTTGGAAAGGGGAAAACACAGCTCATTTCGTCTTAAACTGTCCAATAACAATGGCTGACCTTCGGGTTCTCCAGTGTGCTTTGTGAAGTCCTTTCATTGATATGATTGCGTTGATTGCTCTCAAAGCTGCGATTATTAAGTCCATTCCACCATCAGGAACCTGAGGCAGGGGGCGGGGGGGGGGCAGTGAAAGAAGTTTTCCTCTTCAAACGTCTTCTCTTTTCTCCCTCTGACAGTGCTATGGCTAGACCTTCAGCCCCTCGCACCCCAATTAATGCTCTTTCTTTCATCTCGTTTTTCAAGATGTATGTAAGTTGCCCAAAGATGGAGGAACTTGCAGGAAATTTATCATAAAATGGTACCATGACGCGGTGACTGGAAACTGTGCAAGATTCTGGTATGGAGGTTGTGGTGGAAATGAAAACAGATTTGATTCGCAGGAAGAATGTGAAAAGGTTTGCTCTCCTGGTAAGTGACTTTTCTTTTGTGTCTGTGGTTTTTGCAAAGAAGAGATCCAGGCCAAAGATTCCCCCATTTGAAAGATATGACCATAATCATGATAGGTTTGGAAAAGAAGACAAATTGGATTTTCACATGATGAGGTATACAAGTAAAACACAGGAAATTAATTTTCTGAGTTATTATTGTTTCGTAAAAACATGCTCGTGGGCTTGTATTTGTGCCAGTGAGGAAACATATGGCCATCCACGCCGCACTCTTCAGAAATATTACTAAGTTTCTGTTATTCATGAACTGTTGTAGCAGACCTGATTATTAGGAAAATCATATAATGAACAATCAGGAAGAGCCCCTATAAATGCCTTTCCTCTTTAAATAATTTTGCCCCTTGTAAATTATAACGTTGACACCGGGGCCATATGTTATCTCCATCCTGTTGGGCAATAAGATCAGATTGGTAGTAAGATCAGAACAGCCACACAGAGAGCCTGGGGCTCATGCCAGATGGGAGTGTACTTTGCATGAAGGTCAGGCAGGTGATGCCAGGAGGAAGGGCTCAAGTGGCACAGAACCCCAGGCCGAGAAGCTTCAGGGGAGTCCTTGAAGGAACTGAACCCAAACACGAGACCAGCCATGAAAGCCAGAAACCATGAGATCATTTACATGAGAAATACAGCGTCCTTTTGGGTCAGTAATGTGGCTTTCCCTCCCTTTCCTCTTCCTCCCACCCTCACCCTCGCCTTTCCATCCACACCCAGTGCTCGTCAAACCCAAAGTCATAGCTGCAATTGGGACCTAAGCGTGGCCCCCGTGACACATACCTCTTGAGGAAGAAGGAGGCAGCCACTGCAAGTCGTCTCTGTAGAAGCCCTCGGTGTAGACCGCCTTGCACTGTGCCGTTTCATGCTTTGAGTTACACTCGGACTTGGGAGGAAACGTCTGCCGCATGACTATCCATATGGTGCTAACTGTGTCTGTGGACCCAGCGCTCTCTGTCTCTAGGCAGTTACATCGTATACTTTGAACGTTGCGCAACAGTTACCCACTGCTGGTGTTTCTGTGAATATCCCCATAAAGTCAGATTCCCTCTGGAGTTTCACCTTATGCCTGTCTCAGGCAGGTGTAAGGTCTAGAAAATAACCCCCAACTTCACAGCTACTCTGTATCCTTCCGCTTGGTTCATTCCTGCCCCGCCTTTCATTAAGCATGATTTTAGATGGAAAGCCTGTTGTATGGAGAATAAGCAAGAGTCCACGTGTTCATGTACCACCAATTTCCTGGATTCGATTGCGAGCTCATTTTCTTTTTTCTAAAGCTTCTAAGGAACAATCTAGGGAGGCAGAAGCCAACTCCCTTAATCTTTGTGCGCCATTGCGGGACCAATGCCTTCATTAAAGGATGAAAAGAAAGTCATAATAGAGAATATTTTTGGCATTCCTCTAATGTTGTGCGTGTGTTTCATTTTTTAATTTTTTTTTGTGCAGGGGGGTTTAATTTTAATTTTAAAATTTTTAGGAAATTTATACAAAGGAAACTTTTTAATAAAGTATATTGAAAGTGTTGTGGGTTTGGAGTCCTTGGCTGTGTTGTTTCCCTAGCACCTATTGGCAGATCAGCCCTAGGCCAGGGATTGGGCCCCGTGCCAGCCCATGGTCATGGGTAACCACCTTTGACTTCCAGAGAAGGGGGCGAGAGACCTCCATCAGGCAGTGAGCGGGAGATGAGGTTGATCCAGCCCACTCGGGCTCCCGCGCTCTGTGGCCAGGTGCATCATGATCCTTGCTCAGGGCCCTGGAATCTTCCTGGGTCCTAAGAACCAGGCTGGGAGAGAGGGAGGGATGGAGTGGGAGTTAGGGATCAGCAGATGCAAACTAGGACACATAAGATGGATAAACAACGAGGTCCTACTGTAGAGCACAGGGAACTATATTCGATATCCTGTGATGAACCATCGTGGAAAAGAATATAAAGAGAATGCCTGATATTGTAAATCAACTATACTTCAATTAAAGAAAAAAAAAGGAACCAGGCTGGCTTTCATGCCGTCTTCTAACTTTTGGTTGGACCCCAGAGACGTGGTCTCCTTCCCTACGTCTTTAAAATAGTGGTTTCCCGGGGGCTCCTTTCGCTGCCACCATGGTGGTAGAAGGAAGTGATATAACTGGCCCAGGACACCCCATCCCCTTTCTCCCTTTCTGGAGTCTCAAAGATGAAGCATCAAGTTTATTCTCCTTTTAAAGACCCCTTTTCTCCTATCTTCAGAAATGACACGAGACGTAGGTAAATACAGATTTAGGTGGTGCCTGAATTCCACTTAGGACGGAAACTGCATTTGTGTGACAAAACACATCTACTCTGACGAGTGCTTCTGAAGCTCCCGGGACCCAACCCGGGGCGTGGACAGAGCTCTCGACTGTGGGAGGAGAACTGTCAGTGACGCACCTGTGCCGTGTTGTGATGGGGAGAGCCCGGTTGCACACCAGGGCAGCTTTGGGGAACTACCAAGCTTTGAGGAGCTCAGAGTCAGGGGCCCCTGGATCACCTCCGCCCTCTGGGTCATGCTGACCGCTCACCTCATCTTTTTTTTTTTTTTATGGCTCTACCTGTGGCATATGGAAGTTCCAGGCCAGGGATTGAATCTGAGCTGCAACTACAGGGACACTGGATCCATTACTCCACTGCAGCCGGCTGGTTTAAAACCCTGGGAATGTATTCTCTCATGTTCTGGAAGCCGAAAGTCCAAACTCAAGGTGTGGGCAGGGCGCTGAAACCCATGAGGGACACTTCCGGCTGCTGCTTCCTTGGCTTGTGGGCATGAGTCCAAGCTTGGTCTCTGTCTTCATGTGGCCGTCTTCTTATAAGGACACCTGTCACATTGTCTCAGGGCCCACCCTATCTGTGTTACCTCATCTTAACGGATTATATCTGCAATGACCCTATTTCCAAATAAGGTCACGTCCTGAGGTCCTGGAGGTTAGGGCTTCAGTATAGCTTTATGAGGGGACCCAATGAGACTCGTAACACAGTTTTAGAGTTCCTTTCTTTCTTTTTCTCTTTCTCTCCCTCTTTATGTTTTTCTTTCTTTCTTTTCCTGTTAATGGGCTCACCTTCAGCATATGGAAGTTTCCAGGCTAGGGGTCAAATCAGAGCTGCAGCTGCCAGCCTACACCACAGTCAACAGCAACGCAGATCTGAGTTACATCTGTGACCTATGCTGCAGCTTGTGGCAACGCCGGATCCTTCGCCCAATGAGCGAGCACAGAGATTGAATCCACATCCTGGCAGAGACAATGTCAAGTTCTTAACCTGCTGAGCCGCAATGGGAACTCCCAGTTTTTGGGTTTCTAATACCTGCTCCCAACTCTTTGTCGATCCATGGCTAACAGCAAGGTACCAGCTGTCGTGAAGAGATTTCACTTGAATCCTACCACTCCTCCGTTACCTGTCACCTTTGTTTATTGAAATTGTCACTACTGGATCTTCACTCTGGGTCTCCTTCATTTCAAAATTTAAATCCCGGGTACTGTCCAGAGCCTCTCCCCTGTGGACTCCGTGCAGGCTGGACTCAGGGCACTGGCTGGATGAAAGTGGAGAATCCCAGGGCTGCTTCCTGCCCTGTTTACCTCCCAGGCCTGCGCAGTTCTGTCTGGAGCTCCTCACCAGGCTCCGGAGGCTGCCTTTCTGTTGGCCTCTGCTCTCCCCCACCTGTCCTGTCCTGGGCCCCCTCCTGCGGCAGGTTCCCATGCTGACTCTTGGGACATAGGTCGGTTCCCTGGAGGGGGCCTGGCCCGGCAGTCTGGCTTCTGCGAACCCCTTCTTCCCCTTGCAGCCCCCCATTGGGGGTCGTCTTCCTCACAGGCCCTTACTGCTGTGTCTTTGTCCAGAAGAGCATCCTCCTGGGAGCTGTGTACACCAGTCGGTCAAGTCCGGCCATCTTCTTGGGTCATTTAAGCCATAGGGAACTTGCATCACCTTGCCACGTCCATCTTCCCACCCAAACAGGGCTCATTGGTCCTGTGAGTCCAGGGGCCAGGTGCATGGTCCACTGAGAGCTAGTCTCCAGCCCTGACTTGTTGGTGGTGGGAAGAGATGATTCAGACCATTACCCTAACCTGGAGTGTTGGTCTTAGGGCTTGTCTTCAGGAATGGGGTCAGGTCAACCCTCCTTCCTGTCACCACAGGAAGTGAGTCCCTTCCTCCCCACCCCCTCTCCAGCCCCACCAAGGGCGACAAGAGAAGGGCCTCTTCATGTCTCCCAGGCCCTCTTCAACTCCACCAGTGACTGGGGTGGAGCGGCAGTGTGCTCTGGGTCGGGACCCTAGGCTATTGGCTAGGTTAGTGGGACTCACCAGGCACCCATCACCAGGCACCCATCTCCGGCCTCTTGTAGGAAAGGGATGAGCAGAGAGGTCTGGGCCCAGCCTTCTAGTAACAGGCTGAACACTTTCCCAGAACTAAGCCTTGGTGCCCCAAGGCGCCCCAGCTGTGTGTAAGTCCGCCCCATCACACGTTAGTGATGCAAGGCTCCTTGAGGGATGGGAGAGGTTTGCCACATGCCAGTTGACCCTATACACATACTCTTTAACAAGCATCTCAGCCCCAAAGTTTCCTTCCCCCAGTGGCTATTGCGTATTTCCCTCCTCCTCCCTCCCCCAGCTGCTTAGAATCCCCTCCATCCTCAGAGTCTTCAGGTCTTTCCCGTCCACTTGGGGTGGGGGTGTGGCTTCGAGTGGGAAACCCAAAGCCCTTGAGCTCGAGGAATGCCGGACATCCTGCTTCCTGCACTGGTCACGTGAGGTTGGCTCACGCCCAATCGTGTTCCAGAGAGTCAACTTTACAGACAATAGAATGCATTCACTTCTGCGTGCTGCTTGATGAGTTTTGGCAAATGAATGCACACCTGTAACCCTCACCACACTCACGATGGCCATGACTCCCAAGATCCCATCTGGCGGCAGGGCGTGTAAATCAACAGCAATTACAGTTTCCATAGCTTTTCTCCAGTAAAGTCACACGTAGAAATTTATTCTAAGGAAATGACCAGGGATGCACAAAAAATGTACGTTCAGGGATATGGCCTTATTTGCAATGACAAAAATGAATTAGAGATTATCAGAATGGCCAACAAAGAAGAAGGATGCTTAAATATACCCTGTTTCACCAACAAAAGAAAAAGTAGCTATTAAATATGCCTGATGCTGAGAAATGGTCCACTCAACCAGTTGATGTATAGGATAAAAGATGAAAAAGATACAAATATGTATATTTCACATATATTTATTAAAAGATGAAAAAGATACAAATACGTATATTTCATCTATATTTATTAAAAGATGAAAAAGATACAAATATGTATATTTCATCTATATTTATTAAAAGATGAAAAAGATACAAATACGTATATTTCATCTATATTTATTAAAAGATGAAAAAGATACCAATCTGTATATTTCATATATACGTTAGTGCATGCACACACATTTTTCTTTTTTGCAAAGGAAAAATAATACAAGCAAATACAACAACACTTAAGACGTGGTGACTTCTGGCGTGGTGATTTAAAATTCAATGTTTCTACACAAATTTTTTTCTAATATAAACATACATTACATTTATCATATGGTTATTTTAAACTTGAAGGTATTTTTTAAATGAATGGCAATACTTTTAATTTTAATTGTTTTATATTCTGTTGCGTGGAGGTACTTAACCCCTCATCATTCATTCATTCATTCTTTCATTCCATAAACGTTTATTGAGTATCTACTATGCACTAGAGCAGGTCTAGGCATGGGAAATGCAGTTCTGCTGGGAGAACCAGCCCACACAAATGCCTCTATAAAGCACAAGGAGGTGGGGAATTCCCGTCATGGCTCAGTGGTGAACCCAACTAGCATCTACGAGGACTTGGGTTCTATCCCTGGCCTCGCTCAGTGGGTTAAGGATCTGGTGTTGCCATGAGCTGTGGTGTAGGTCACAGATTTGGCTCAGATCCTGCGTTGCTGTGGCTCTGGTGGAGGCCAGAGGCTACAGCTCTGATTTAACCCCTAGCCTGGAACCTCCATATGCCGAGGGTCAGACCCTAAAAAGACAAAAAGACCAAAAAAAAAAAAAAAAAAGAAGAAGAAGAAGAAGAAGAAGAAGAAGAAGAAGAAGAAGAAGCGTGAGGAAGTGGGAAGTGCTAAGGAGAAAAATAACCATGGCTGCCTTTCTGATTCCTCAGTTTCTTATCCTACCTTTAGGAAATTTGCATGAGGTGGTTCCAAGGAAGAGAAATCCTGGACCTGAGGAGAGCTTGAAGCATACACATCACCTGGGGCCCAACTTACATCCATACCCAGGGAGGCTCAGATGTGCTGGGAACCCCATTTGGCCACAAGACGCATTTCCTGGCCAGGGACCTGAGCCACTGCAGTGACAATGCTGGATCTGCTGGATCCTTAGCCCACTGCACCACAAGAGAGCTCCTAGACCCTAATCTTGAAGTTGCATTTTATCCCAACCTTGGTTAAAAATGGGGTGGACAAGTCATGAATGGGTTCAACCACTCTAGATTTTCTTTCTTTCTTTTTCTTTTTCTCTTCTTTTTATATTGGCTTTTTAGGGCCACACCCATGGCATATGGAGGTTCCCAGGCTAGGGGATGAATCAGAGCTATAGCTGCCGGCCTACACCACAGCCACAGCAATGCCAGATCCGAGCCACATCTGCAACCTACCCCACAGCTCATGGCAACACCGGATCCTTAACGCTCGATCGAGGCCAGGGATCGAAACTGCAACCTCATGGATCCTAGTTGGGTTGTTAACTGCTGAGCCGTGACGGGATCTCCAGCCACCCTAGATTTTCAGTCACACAGGATGATCCCATTTCCATGTAATTCTGGTTTGTCATTGGAGACGATGTGTTATACCAACTCACTAGACAGCTGCGAACGTCGTATGCATTCCTCTGGGCTTTCAGGATAAATTAGTGAGTAAGCCATAGGAACCCCCGTCTCGAGGAGCTTACATTCTCACAGACAGAATGCAAGGACCGGGATGAAGAAGCAGGAGATGGACGCGCTTCTGCGGGAGGTGCCGGGCTGCGGGGCTGGGAGGGTGGAGCAGGGGCAGGCAGAGCCATGTGCTGGGATGGCCATGTTTCATAGGGCGACCACCTTGGGCCTCCTTGAGAAGGTGACTTTGAAAAACACCTGATGCTGTTGAGGGAGGCAGCCAAGGGGAGAGACCGGAGAGAGCTGGGGACAGGCAGCACCCCATAGAGCAAGCGGTGTTCATCAGATGCAGGAGGAAAGCTGTGGGCTGGGCTGCATCAAGGGAGGAGAAGGGGTCTGGGGGCCTGTGGCGGCCCAGATAAACCTACTGGCTTCTACTCAGTGACCCAGAGCCACTGTTCAGCAGCTCCATCAAGGGACCGACATGTGCATCCATGAACTCAACAGGATCCATGGGCTGCTGTGTGCAGATGAGTCACGACAGTCATGAGGCAAATACACCCTTGATGGCGTGGTGACATCTGTGATGAGGCCATGGCAAAAATTCAGGTGAGAGGTGACAGTGACCATGACCAGAGCAACAGCTCTGGGGGAATGAAGTGTGGATTCCAGGTACATTTAATATCCAAAATATGCAAAAATGGATGTACATTTTATGTTTTCATTTTTCACACATTTATTTCCACAGAGGAACTAAAACCAAACCCTGTGTTAGATCATCTGTCCTGACTTTGAATCCAGCAAAGTGTGGCCTGAGCTGTAGGACTTCTGATCCTGACACTGGTGGACCTCATTCTGAGGTCCATTCTTTGTAAGACCAAGTCACAGACTCTGCATCCTTGCCTGAACTGCGGCGTGCCCCTGACCCCAGCATCCACCCAGTCCTTTCTGGGGTGGCCTCGGAGAACTTCCAGCCTGGCTGTGAGAATGGAAGTGGCTTGCCAGGAAAGAACACCTGTTTTGAATTTTGTGAGCAAGAGCTAAACTTCCATTGGGGTAGTGCACCAGGGTTTGGGGCTATTCTAGAAGATGGTATAACCTTAGTGAAACCACTTACCTCTAGGCAGCAGCAGCTGTGTGTCAGGCACAGTAGTAGGTGCTTCACACCCATTATCTCAGGCAGTGCCACCTGGTAGTGGTCACTAAACCAGCTTTCTAGATGATGAAAGAGAGAGTCAGAGTGGTCCACTTCACCCAGCTACCACTTGACAGAGGCTGTATCTGAGAATGTCATTGTGACCCGGAGGCTCTCCCAGAGCTCCCAAAGATGTACGGCTTCCTGCAGGACCCTCACCAGCATTCTCCAGGGGCTGTTTCCCTGGAGGTCAGAGCTAAGCTCTGGCTCCCCATCTTCCATCACAGAGCACACCCTACCCAGCACCCTTTCCAAGACTTTCTGAAACTCTTGGCTGGACAGAAAGTGTCTCTATTCTTTCTTTCCTTTTTTTTTTTTTTAAAGACACTTTTCCATTATTTTTCATTATCCGGAGCTGGTCTGGCTCAGGGGAGGACTCAGAGAAGCTGGATGTTCTGAGCGTGGGCTTGGTCTCTGTGGCTGGGTCACTGGGACATCTGTTTGGACTGTATTATTAGCACATTGTGGCCCTTTCATCAACGTTGCCAGATTTGTGAATATAAAGCTTTCTATTCCCCCCAGCCACCACCCTCCTTTACAACTTTATACATAATTTAAAAAAAATCACGATGAGTGTGAATGGGAGCCAGACTTTCTGTAGGAAGCTGATTACCCTGAACTCTCAAGATCAATCTTAAATTTCTCCCCCCATGGTGATTCATTTTTAGGGAACGGTTCAGATTTCACTGCCAAATTTCCTTCATTGTCAGATTTCCAGCTGGACCTGGCTGTCGGTCAGGAGCCAGGTTCTGAGTCCAGCCATCTGGGCGCGGCTTCCAGAGAAGTTAGGGGCTGCAGAGGTGCTGGGTTGCTGGGCCACGGTCCAGGGGCTGCCCAGTGGGGTCTCTGCCCCTTCTTCAATTTAAGCCCAGGTCTGAGTTTGATGCTCCGTGCGCCTCCCGCATCTTCCCAGGGCTGAGGTCCTGGTGTGAGCTGTTCTTCACACCATCGGATTCCCAGGGGATCTTCCTGTTTGTTTGGAGTCACGACTTCAGCGTTGGATTGTCCTTCAGAGGTCCTGAAGCCCAGCACGGAACCAGTTCAGAAATCCCTTTCTATGATATTCCTGACACTGAGACCCATGTGGAGGGCATAAAATTGCCAGAGTGAAACACTAAAGAAGGAATATTTAAAAGTCCAGTCTTGGTGTTCCTGTTGTGGCTCGAACCCGCCTAGCATCCATAAGGTCGCAGGTTCGATCCCTGGCCTCACTCAGGAGGTTAAGGATCCAGTGTTGCCGTGAGCTGTGGTGTAGGTTTCAGACATGGCTGAGATCTGGTGTTGCTGTGGCTGTGGTGTAGGCTGGCAGTGTGTATAATGCGACACCTTCCAAGGCATACTCAGCCTGGAAAATAGATACCACTTTCCTGCCTAAGTCAGAGGTGTCTGCGAAAACCTTCAGGACACTGGTGCTAAAGGTCACACAGTGGAAGAGATTGGGGCATATGCAGAGGGAACTAGCCAAGCATGTTTCAATTCAAGAGGAATTCTGACATTCCGGTATTTGCACGAATTTTCCAGGAGATGTTAGAAACAGAAATGGTTAGACAGTACCAAAAAAGTGGTGGAGCCTCTATATAGTCAAGAAAGAATACTTCTGTTTTTATACACTCACATTAGAGCAATTGTGTTTGATCAGAGTTCTGGTTCAAGGACTTGCTGGGTCATGGTGAACCAGTCCTGGTTTGGGTCCTTCTCAAAGGAGATACTGACAAAGTTTGGATTGCAGGTAGTTCATTGGGAAGGTATGTGGAAAACGCAGATGAGGGACTGGAGAAGCAAGGCAGAGAAAAGTCAACAAAAGCTGGAGTTCCCGCTGTGGCATGGGGCACAAGAACCCAACTGTTGTGGCTCAGGTAGCCGTGGAGGTGAGTGTTCGAGCCCCAGCCAGTGGGTTAAGTACCTGATGTTGCCTCAGATGAAGTGCAGGTTGCAGCTGCTCTTGGAGTCAATCCCTGGCCTGGGAACTTCCACGTCAGCCCTAAGAAAAAAGTCAACCAAAGGTGTGTTCATTCCCAGAAGGTCACTGCTTTAGTTGTGGTGCTGGTGAATGGCGGGGTGGTGTCCTGCTGGCACCTGGGCAAGAACCAGGGAGAATGTGATGGAGAAGGGAGGCTGGGTGCTTATCTCTTGGTTCTCATCCCTGTTAGTTGGGACCACTCTGAGGGTGTTGGGTCCCAGCCCATCTAACCTACCTGTGCACTGCTTTGCCAGAGAAAATCCTTAATCCAAGAGTCTGGGAGACATGGGTCCTTGAGACAGGGAGCTGTCAGCACATCTGCAGCCAACCACATGGCCGAAGATGAACGCAGAGATGGCCGTGGAGTATGGCGCAAATGGCACTGACCACCTGCCCATTTGGAAGCAAACCCCTAGGAGCTGAAGTGGAGACATAAAACCAAGGTTACGAGGGAGGGAGGTCCAGAGGGGGCTGCCATAGAACCTGCATTCCTGGTTCCGCTCCTGGGGAGAAGCGAAGAGATTCATTGCCTGAGCAGGTGTTCTGAGTTGTTACCATGAACCTGTTGTATGCCCAGCAGATGGGGACAGCAAACTCTTTCTGTAAAGGACCACCCAGTGTCCAGGGACTCCAGAGAGAGGCCCGGTGCCTGTGACCTGACTGGCATGTGAATTTTGACTGTGGCTCTGGCTGCTCAGTTCTGTGGTTCCTGTCCATTTTTTGGAACCGACCCTAGTTTCCCAGTGTTCCCGTCATTACTCTAAGCTACTCAGCATCCTCCCAATTAAATACTTTCCTGTGTTATGTTAACCAGGGTACATTTTCTGTTGCTTGCAACCCAGAGCCTGGACTAATAGACATTAAATATTCAATCACTTATTCAGCAAAGGTTTGTTGAGCACCTAACGTGCCAGGAATTAAAGGGGAGCCTGGGATACTGGGGTGAATAATACACATTTCCCACCTGTAGGGACCTTATGTGGCTGGGGGATGGGCAGACCTCACAATAAATGAGGATGCGTCAGCAGGGCGAGGCTCTAATGAGCATGGGGTAATTAAAAAGGGCCTTTCTCAGGAGTTGACTTCTAAGATAAAATCCCAAAGGCAAGAGGGAGCCTGCCGAGGGGATACCTGAGGCAGAGGATCCCAGGCGGGTAGAGATCTGGGTCAGAGGCTTTCTGCGTCTGGCATGTTGAGTCTGGCAAGTTGGAGCAACAGCAAGGTGGCTAGTGTGTCCCGAGCAAGCTGCGGTGAGGCGTTTTAGGAAGTGCAGCCCTGGTTGGAGATGACGGAGAGGGTGGAGAAGAGAGGATGGATCTGGACTTATTTTAGGAACAGAGTTAAGGAGACTTGCTTATGCCTCAGACATACGGGTAAGGAAAAGGAGCTGAGTGGTTGATGAGTTGCCCTTTACTGAGATGAAGAAAAATGAGGGAGAAATGGTGTTTTTCTGTGCATCACTTGGTTCTTTTTAGAAATGGGTGGTCACATTAAGAATTCCCTCATGTGCAGAGCTGTCTTCATGGCTCAGCAGTTAACAAACCCGACTAGGATCCATGAGGAGGTGGGTTCGATCCCTGGCCCCTTTCAGTGTGTTAAGGATCCAGTGTTGCCTCAAGCTGTGGTGTAGGTGGCAGATGGGGCTCAGATCCTGCGTTGCTGTGGCTGTGGTGTAGGCTGGCACCTGTAGCTCCGATTAGACCCTAGCCTGGGAACCTCCATATGCCAGTGAGTGTGGCCCTAAAAAACCAAAAAAAAAAAAAAAAAAAAAAAGGCAAAAGGAATTCCCTCATGTGCATTTTAATTTGGGATGCCTGTTGAATTTTCACATGGCAATGTCAGGAAGGCAGCTGAAGTGTCTAGGACTAGGATCATAGATCTGACAGTGTGGGGAACACATGGTATTTTAAGCCATGAGATAACCCAGTCTGCGAGTGTAGATAAAGAGGGCCAAGGAGGACAGCATAGAGGCCTCAGCACACTGACGGCGAGAAGTTGACCAGAGGGGCCAGGCCCAGCTGAAGAGTCTGAGACGGATCATCTAGGGAAATTAGAAGACCACCAGGAGGGAACAGTGTCTTGGAAAGCATGAAAAGAAGCCGTTTCAAGAAAAGAGCGTGTTCAGCTGTGTTGCTGAAATGAGGGCAGGGAAATTTCGAGGAGATTTGTGCGGATGTTGACGTGTGTATTAGATGCCCTCGGCAGCCAGGAACTGAAATCCCATCTCACGTGGGCTTTGCCGGTAAAGACAGGTTTCATCCCCATCCCCCAGGGAATCCAGAGCCTGGGCTGCGGGGTTGGCCAATTAGGTGGTTGAATGATGCCACCAAGGACCCAGGTTCTTCGCATCTTTTCTCCACTGTCTTCAGTGTGGGCTCCACCACCAGGCTGGCAAAGAGACGGCCTCATCTGGACACGGTAACATTTCAAGGGAAAGGAAGACCCTCTCCTTCCATGGCTTTCCTGGGAGAGAGCGCATGTCCCAGCAGACCTCCTGGGATTCCAGTGGTAGAACTGGCCTGGGTGGCCTTTCCTAAGCCAATTGTTGGCAAGAAGACAGAGGTGACTCTTAGACCGACGAGCTGATCCCTTCAGGCGCAGGACTCAAAGGTCAGTGGCAGTCTGGTCTGGGGAACGTGGGCTGACTGTACCCATTGCTGTGTGTGCATGGGTTTGTGCGCGTGTCCATAACATAGTGATATGGGCCGTTTAGCAAACCTTGTACACTTCACCAGAGGTGTAAGCTTAATTCTAAATGGACCCTCGATATTTTCCAAAGGGGGAAAAACAATAGAACAGCAGAAAGAAAACTACATAGTTTCTGTTAAAGCTGAAGAGCTATGAAGTTTTGGAACCAGTAGGACTTGCTGACATTGCCTGTCTACTATGGTCCAGGAGAAGTTATGACTGTCAACCTACCCGCCTCAGTGAGACACGACTCCTTTGCTGCATCTCTCGGCCTGGACATCAGTGGTCCTGGTCCATGCCTGACACTCTGCCCATATCGAATTCCCCAAGTTCTTGATTTTTTCTGGTGGCTTTCACTCATTCCTGGGCCAGACCTAATGTGACTCATGGCAATGCTTGGAAAACATGTGTGAAAAAATACTCCAAAAATTTCTCCATGTTTGTTTTTCTGCACTTCAGTGGGCAAACGAGGGCTCTGATATTAGAGGGCTTGGTCCTTATTGACATACAATAAATAGTTTGTTGAATTTTCCACATCATCAAGGGAAATGATGCTGCTTATAAGACACAACTTCAGGACAACAAAGATGAGAATTAACCATCTCCAGAAGCAAAAACTTATGCATGTTTTATACTTTTCAGAATAAAGTCCCAAATTAGAATATACTCTAATTCTATTCTATTCTATTCTGTTCTGTTCTATTCTGTTCTGTTCTGTTCTGTTCTGTTCTGTTCTGTTCCGTTCCGTTCCGTTTCGTTCCGTTCCATTCCATTCTGTTCCATTCATTTTATTCTGTCTTAGGATATATTCAGAAGACTGTTTCCTTCTGCGGGATCGCCCCGGGAAAGGCTTGAGCTGAGACAGGGCCTGTTGAGCATCAAGCTCTAACCCAATGGCCCAACAGCTTGGGTTTGTAAAGTACACGTCTGAGGGATTTACAGGAGTGACTCTCAAGTCACTGCCACGGGCGAATCACACACGCAAGGACAGTCTCTCCTCAGATGACCAGATTGCCCCGTCTATGGGCTCAGACCCTGGTCCCTACCTGCATTTCAGGATAAAACCCTGTTTTCCCCTAAAGGCTGCTTGTCAGGCCACTTGTCCCCGGAGAGCTCCATAGCATGGAGACTGGCCGCGTGCTTGGGGTCCCTGCTCCTGCTCCGTCTGATTTGACATTCTCATGCCTTTTAAGGAAACACTGGGCTTCTGGAAACGGTTCAGCCTCCGCGTTCCAGTCGGCACACATGGATCCCATTGCCTGCCTGCCCTTCAGCAGCAGAGCCTCGCCAGCGTGGCAGAGCAGAGGCTAAAAATAGCGGGCGGGGTGCCGTGGGCTTTGCCTTAGCGGCCCTTCTCGTCTGCTGTGAAAATACAGGATCTGCCTGCCCTGTTCCCCTGGGACTCTGTGATTCCCTCGTTCGGCAGAAGTTGTTACCCAAACCCCGCCCAGAATTAATTTTTTGGTTTCCAGAGAGGAGCTGACTGGCCCAAGGCTCCCAGGCCACACCTTCTTGTAATCCCCTTGACCTTGAGGCTTTGCCTTCCTCAGCCTCTGGGCCCTGGGACCCGCCCTTCTCACAATGGACTTTCAAAGCGGACAGAATGGGACAGTGTGGAGGAAATGCGTTAGCAGCCAGGGTGGCCCCTGTGCCTGCTTCAGAGATCGGCCCCCAGTCTCAGCCAGTGTCTGTTTGGAGTTCATGTAATATGTGGTGAGGGGGTAGTGGGGGCCCTCATGTTTGCAAATGCCAAGAGCCTGGCATGTGCATTTGTTTTCCTTCTTTCTTTCCTTTTTGGCTGCGCCTGAAGGATGTGGAAGTTCCTGGGCCAGGAATCGAACCCAAGGCACTGCAAGTAACGCCAGCTGCAGCAGTGACAGCACTGGATCCTTAACCTGCTGTGCCAGAAGAGAACTCCCTGGAAGTGTCACAGATGGGCAAGGCCAGGGAGGATCTGCTGGGGCTTGAGGCATAGAGGGGGGAGATATCCATTTTACAGGCATTCAGGTTTAAAGGTTTAAAATGCTGCTGTCCAATCCACATCCTCTGGACAAAGCTGGCCCTTGGCCGCCAGGTTGCAATGTCCGCTTTAGAGTTAAAATTCCGTGTTGCTCTGTCCTGCCTGCTGTATGCAACTCCGCAAAACTCTGAGCTGTGGCCTGGAAATAAATCCCAGCTTGAGCCCAGAATCCTTGGGCGGGACCCGCCCAGGAGGACAGGACAGGTGACAAGGTCTGCAGGTCTAGTGGTAAGCACCTGTCTGACTGTGAGCGCTGCCGGAGCCGTCTGAAGATTCCCTGTGTTCATGCAGCAAGGGTGTTTTCCCAAAGGATAAACAGGGTGCCTGACGCAATGCCATGAGTGTCCTGGGTGCTGGGCCGTCGGGGTCACAGGAAAGAGGACACTGACGTGTAACACGAACCAAATGCTCAAGACAGTATCGTGCGCGAAGTGTCCGGAAGAAGAAGCTTCTGGAAGGAACGCTCAGACCAGCTCCTCCCCGCTTGGGCCTTGGGGATTGAGCCCCTCTGGTCTCATCGCATCTGGTAATTACACAGTCCAGGCAGCTTTAGGAAGAGTCTGGCTGGCGTGGAGAGGGTTGGTAAGCGCGAGCTGTAAAGTCTAGCCACGCTCTTGGTGGGTGTGGTACCGGATCCTTGGGGCTGAGTGTACGTGCGCCTCCCTCAGCTGGACTCTGGGTTGCTGGGGAGAGAAACGGCGGAGGCTCTCTGGGTCTGGTCTGCAAGGGGAGACAGAGAGGCGCACGGGATTTGCGGGGCAGTGTGCAAGAGTTTGATGACGTCGTGCTCCCGATGGAGAGGCCGCTGCCAGCCAGGCCCCTGAAGGGCAGTGGGGGTGCAAAAATGAGCAATCCTGGCCCTGTTCTCAGTGGCTGAGGAAACAGGTGATGACATTTGTTCCAGTGGAGGTGAGAAGGAAATGAGTCCCCAAGCAGGTGCAAACACTCAATGGCTTTGGAGAGAGGCAGGTGCTGGGGAGACGTGACCCTTGTCATTGCTGGACCTTCCTGAGATGGTGGCCATGAGGCTGGACTGAGAGCCAGAGAGGAGGTGGTCTTCAGGGGCCCTGCTTGTCATGCAAAGGAGCGTGTGTTTAATGCGGTGAAGGCAGAGGGACTTGGACGCAAACTGTCAGCGGGCAGAAGACACCCCCGGGTTTCGGTGTAGCTGGGCCGTCTCCCCCCACTCTCTGCTGTCATGAACTGTTAGGTTCACGTCAAGGGTAGCAGGGAGGTAGGAAAGGAGCCTGTTCACAGCTCTTCATTTCGTAGGCAGGGGGATGGCGGCTCAGAGAGGTTTTGTGATCACCCTGAGCCCCACAGCTGCTGGTGGACACATTGGATTTTGAATTCAACATGCCTGGACGTCTTAACTGCTGGGCCTCTTTGTCTATTTTGCTTTCGGCCTATTTATTCCATTTTAAAGATTTCTTCATTTATTGAATGACTTTCACAAATATTGTACATTATTTTCTAATTTTTAGGGCTGCACTTATGGCATATGGGCCTTCCCAGGCCAAGGGCCGAATTGGAACTTCAGCTGCCGGCCTACACCACAGCCACAGCAACAAGGGATCCAGGCTGTGTCTACAACCTACACCTCAGCTCATGGCGATACTAGATCCTTAACCCACTGAGCGAGGCCAGGGATTGAACCCGAATCCTCATGGATACTTGTCGGGTTCGTTACTGTTAAGGGCTGCACCAGAGGCACATGGAGGTTCCCAGGCTAAGGGTCAAGTCGGAGCTGCAGCTGCTGCCCTACACCACAGCCACAGCATCGCTAGATCCAAGCCACATCTGCAACCTACACCAGAGCTCACAGCAGCACTGGATCCTTAACCCACTGAGCGAGGCCAGGGATCGAACCCATGTCCTCATGGATTCTAGTCGGGTTCATTACTGCTGAGCTGCCAAGGGAACTCATGGACATTTTTAGAGTCCTTACCATTTTCCCTTTATTGGTGAGGTTTTCCATGTTTCTGAGCTCATATCTATTGTTTTCCGTTTCCCCTTATAAACTTCATCTCTGCTACTGTGCTTATAAAGGCGACCTCTCTTTCCTGGTGAGAAAACGGTGAGGCAGATAACGCTTGGGCACCTGCCCAGGCCCTGGGCCCCTTCTCTGACAACTTCCCTGTGATCTGACGCCCCCTTCCCTGCACAGTGTCAGAAGGTGACCTGACCCTACCCCCAACCCCAAATGTCAGAAGCCATGTCTTCCTCAAGGGGTCATAGCAAAGAGCAAAATCCCCAGGTCCCTGGGTCAGCTATTTATCACTAGGAGCAAAGTGGGTTTTGATGGTCACCTTGGGCAGTGGGGGCTTAGGCATATCTGGCTCAGAGAAGACAGACAGGCCATGGCGTGAACACCTTGGGTACCAGAAACTGAAATGCAGAGGCAGCTCTCCAAGGTTCTGCTGCCAGGGAAACCCCAGGGTCTTGAAGGGAGACCTCAGGTTTCTCAGCATCTCAGGTCCTCCTTGGACCCAAGAACTAAGTGGCAGACCCCAGCTCTAAGTGGCCTGCAGGTGGAAGAAGAGAGGCCTCTGCAAATAGGGGCCCAGCAGGAGTAGCACATGGCGTCACGCGGCGTCTGTTGCAGCCGCAGCCCCCTCCTGCCCAGCCAGTTCCCTCCTGCCTGGACCAGGAGCAGGTCCTTAATTTGGGGCCCGAGAGAAGCGGCCGTGGGTGCCCCTTCTAGCATCTCTTTCTTGATTCTGACACCCCAGGGTTTCAGTTTCTTTTCTTCTTTGTAGGGTCTGGAAGAGGCCCTTATTTGGTTGAAACATGCAGGGCTAGGAGTATTGAACTGGGTTCCTTGTAAGGTTCGCAAGCAGCCCAGAAGCCCCGCTGTAGAAGCTCTGGACGGGCTGCTGTGAGGCTGTCTGACCTCCAGCTCCGTGCGCGGTCCTAGCCACCCCCCTCCCACCCGGGCTTTGTCCTCCCCTCTTCTCTCCGTCCAAATCTCTCCCCAAACCCAAGCCTTCTGGATCACTGCTTTCATCCGAAAACTCCCCTGGTAGCTTCCATAAAGTTTTCAGAGTGATTTTTTTTTAAAGCATTCATAGAACTTTTCTTTTCATTTTAAGCCGCACCTGTGGCGTGTGGAGGTTCCCAGGCTAGGGGCCGAATCAGAGCTGTAGCCGCCGGCGTACACCACAGCCACAGCAATGCCAGATCCGAGCCAGGTCTGTGACCTACACCACAGCTCATGGCAACACCAGATCCTTAACCCACGGAGCAAGTCCTTAAAACTGCATCCTCATGGACACTATGTTGGGTTCTTAACCTGCTGAGCCCCAGTGGGAACCCCCAGAGTGATTTTTTTTTCCTTCTATTTTCCTTACTTGAAAACTGGCCTTCCTCTCTGGGGACTGCTATCTGCCTCTGTCCTTTGGTGGTTTTCTTCAAAGCCCATCAGTGCAGGTGCCAGAGAACGGTTTTTGCTCCCTGTCACTACCTCCCAGAGCCATTCTGCCCTCGCCCTCATGAAAATGCCTCCTTTCCATTTGACTGCTGTCACCTCCTGCCTCTTCGTCACCGTCTTCAGCGACGGTGTTACGGCCCCTCCATCCGCATGACTCTGACATTTCCGGAGAAGGCACAGTTGATCCCCAGAGCACATCCCAGTAACCTTTCTGGGTGCAAATCTCTGCCTCAGACATGGGTTTGGTGCCCCTCACCCTGGCAGCAAGAACACTCCCAGGGGTCGGGCACCAGGAAAGAGACCTGGTGAGCAGGTGTGTGGCAGGGACTTTTTCGTTGAGATGCTCTCTATGTAATGCATTGCCTCCTGTGGCCCATACATTTTGAGTAAAACTATTAAAAAGGGACATTCATTCACAGCTTGCGTGGCCCCAAAGCGAAGTCACACGCACAGGCTGGGAGAAGCTCGGGCTGCAGGTCCATGGGGTGAAGAAAACAGACGTTAGGTTTCAGCGAGTTTCATGTGTAACTTTCCCCCCAATTATCTGAGGGTCTCGAGGGCCAGGATTTGGATTCCTTCCTTTCTGTCCCTCACAGACGGACAGACCCTCTTGCTCAATGCGGATGCCTGGGGCGGCGGGTGAACGAGGGGTCGCTGGCCGCCCGGCAGTGAGAGATAGGCCGTCTCTTGGGACGCGTGCGGCCATGTGCCAAAGGCCCGCTGAGGGCCAAGTGCCTCAACCGCCGAGGCTTCCAGCGTCCACATCCTGGCCGGAGTACAGCAGGGCGCCAAGCGTCTGACTGAGGCCCGTGTGAAGATACGGCCTGGTCTCCGCTCCGCGCTGGACCTCGGAGGGACCGAGGGCCCGTCGGGAGGGTCCGCTTCGTCTTTGCCGGGTAAAGCACTGGAATTCGAATTGCCGTCTTGTTTTGCAGCCATCTCTCTGCCCTCTTCAGCTTTACTCCTCGTCATCCGCCCTTAAGTTATTTTCATTTTATTCATCTTGAATCATTTGAAAACTTGATGTCATCTTTTAATCCTTTTTCACATCATTTTGGCTGTTCATAACCTCGGTTTACGCTACCTCATTTTTCCTTTTTATTTTTAAAAACTAAAAAAAATTAAACTTCTCCCACATAAATTTTTTTAAAAAAAAACTTCAGCAAGCAGACGTGCCCAGGATCAAACCCATGCTGCAGCAATAACCCGAGCCGGGGCGGTGATGACGCTGCTGCATCCTGAACCCCTGGCCACCAGGGAACCCCCCGTTTTTCCTTTTTCAGTGGAAAAACATTTTAGGTTGTTTCCTTACTCTGTCGTTTCTTCCAAAATTAACTTTGGAACCTTCAAAAGTAAACCTACATGTATTTTTACTGCTACGAGCTTATTTTCTTTCAAGGCTTTTGAGTTGCTCTTAGGACCGACACTACCATCTGGGTACCAGCTGGGAGACCCTCACGTGTCTCTTTGATCCAGCACAGCCGGTGCCCCCTGCCCCCAGCTCTGCATGGATGTGAGGGAGCTGTGAGGAGCTGGTGACAAGCCTGGAGTGGAGGGAGGCCCTGCAGAGCTCCAGTGGTTTGGAGCACCCACCTCCCCTCGACCACGTAAGGACTCTCCCTAGGAAGCAGCTCCTGTCATACAGGGAGTGAACGGTGGCCATGCCTCCGGGTTCCCAGTCGTGACTCAGATGCTTCCCAGCCCACCTAGCCACCGAGGCAGGGGAGCACAGCATCACCCCACCACTCGGTGGAAGATCCAGGTCAGTGCAAGCAGGGTGTGCAGACACGGAAACTTGACATGAGCTGGTTGCTCACATGGTCCCTCACAATGCCACCACCTGCTCAGCCTGTGCTTGTAACAGTTCATAACAGCCAAGACATGGAAGAAACTTAAATGTCTATCAACAGAGGGATGGATAAAGAAGATGTGGACTATACATAAAATGGAATATTACTCAGCCATATAAAAGAATGAAATCATGACATTTGCAGCAACATGGGTGGACCTAGAGATTGTCATACTAAGTGAGGAAGTCAGACAGTGAAAGACAAACATCATAGGATATCACTTGTATGTGGAATCTAAAAAAAATGATACCGATGAACTTACTTGCAGAACAGAAACAGACTCGCAGACTTGGAAAAACTCATGGTTGCCAAAGGGGACAGGCTGTGGGGTGGGAGAGGGAAGGACTGGGGGTTTGGGATTGGCATATGCACACTGAGGCATATGGAATAATCGGCTGATGGGGACTTGCTATTGAGCACAGAGAACTCTACCCAAAAGGGGAAGCATCCATCAGGACATTCTCAGCATGTTGGTGAAAATAATCAATAAACAATCTGTAACAGGAAAAAGACGGTTTTATCTGAGCACATCTGAGAACTATAGCCAGGGAGACGGCCTCTCAGATAACTGAGAAACTGCTCCAGAGAAGCATGGTTTTCAGCACAGTCTTATATCTTGTCAGAACAAAGGACATCAAAAAACTCAGAGAGTAGCCTAAATGTCCATCAACAGCTGGGTGGATAAAGAGGATAACACACACACACACATGCACACATGCACCATGGAATACTACTTAGCCGCACAAACAATGGAATGATGCCATTTGCAGCAACATGCATGGACCTAGAGATTCTCATACTAAGTGAAGTCAGACAGAGAAAGACAAATACCATATGGTATCATTTACATGTGAGATCTAACATAAGCTACAAATGAACTTAGCTAAAATCAGAAGAGACTTGTGGTTGCGGGCGGGGCGGGGGTGGATGCAGGGGGAGGGCGACTGAGAGTTTAGGATGAGCAGATGCAAACAATTACATAGAAGATGGACAAGCAACAAGGACCTGCTGTAGAGCATGGGGAACCAAATTCCACATCCTGTGATGAACTGCAATGGAAACGGATATGAAAAAAACCCAAACAAGTCACGGATACACTCCTTCAAGGTTTCAAAAAGAATAAGAAACGTCGAGTCAGCAAGTACCAAGCAAATCCGTGTGGCCTTGGCACCTGGGAAGGGATTCTTATCATGGAAGGAGCACCAGCATTGGTGTCCCGGGAAGGGAAGCATTTAATCTTTGTTTTTCACGTGGCCATTCTTTACTTCTGGCCAACGCACCCTTATTAAAGCAATCTATGTTTGATAGGCTGCTTGAAGTGGCGTAAAAGTCAAGGTCCCTCATGTATAAGCCAGAATGACTTCCCCAGACTCAATATGTGAACATTCTTTTATCAAGTAATAGGGGAGAAAGTGGCAAGAGGTGAGTTAAGACGTTGGAGGGGAGTCTGAGGTTAGAGAGAAAAGGCACAGACTTCGGAGCAGAACAGGTTGGACCTGTATCTCAGCTTGAATGTCTGCGTAGCACCGAGGAAGTTTCCCGACCTCTCTAAGCTTCAGTTTTCTCATCTGAAAAAGGGGTTCATTGAGGTCATGTACGTGGAAGATTCACGGTAAACTGCGTGACTCAGTATACATTTTTGTTTTAACTCTTTACTGTTTACTTTTCTATTACAAGGCAATGTTTTTCTTCGTTATCAAAAGGTATTATAAATATTCCTGTTAAAGCTGGAAGCTGCTTTGCATTTCTGTGATTTCATATTTTAGTGGAGAATGAATGGGCGCCCTGCCCTCTACTTGTAAACGGCTTTTTAAGTTTGGGATTTTGTTATTGCAAGTTCAGATAAGTCAGTTTATTTGGACGGGTTTATACATTACATAAAGTTTTATTTTAACCCAAGGGGGATCTGCTGGGGATTGTGGTATAATGAATGAAAGCGCTGATACCTAAAGAACATTAAGCTTGAGATCAAAAGCCACGTTCAGTCATCCAAGGAAGCTGGTCTTGTATGAATTAGCCATGATTCATCTCAAGGAAAACTTTTGTTGCTGGGTTAGTCATGGAAAAACCTATGGTCTAGTCTGGCTTTGGAGTTGGCAATTTCACATACATTGTCTCACTTAACCCTCACAACTGTTCTATAAAGAAGATGTGGTAGTGGAGACGGGACAGTGAACCCATTTTACAGGTGAGAAAATGAAGTTCTCAGACTGGAATGGCTGGGTCAAGGTCACGCACTTGATGAATGAAGACTCCTGGTCTTTTGTCTCTTATCTTTGTTTCACCACATTTTATCTTCTGTGAGCTCCTCTGTGTGTTCAGAGGAGAACTGGAGGAAACTCAACCGCCTTAGTTACTGAATGACACCAACCAGCAGGTGTGACCCCACATATACGAAAGGAATCCTTTCAGTGTGGTTGGCTAGCTCTTGTCTTTTGACAAACCACCCCAAAGATGTCACGGTTATGGCTTAAGCACCTTCATAAATACACATTAGGTTGCAAGGTATGAAATTTGTTCTATTTTAAAAAAGCAAGATTGCCTTTCTCTTGGGGTCAGTGCTACTAAAGTTTTCAGGTATGCGTATTTCTCTTTTTTTAAACTGAAGAATGGTTAATTTACAATGTGGTAGTTATTTCATGTGTACAGCAAAGTGTCTCAGATTTATATATATACACACACACGCACATATACATACATATATCTGAGTATTTTCAGACTTTTCCATTCTAGGTTAGGACAAGATATTGAATATAGCTCCCTATGCTATATAGTAGATCCTTCTTGTTTATTTTACACACATTAGTTCTAGTTACAATACGTCCCTTAAAAATGCACTTGCTGCCTAGGAACGGTTTGGACGTTAAGAAGGATTCATATAATAAAATATATGAATTGTTCTTAACGTCCAAACCGTCCCTAGGTAGCAGGTGCAGTTTTAAGGAATATATTGCAACTAGATCTCTCCTGAGGTTTGCACCCTGAGGGTATTCCTGAACTGGTTGAGAATGTTGAATCACGGCCATGAAAGTTGTTCTTGGATGATGTCATGATGCCCTTCCACGCACGATGCCCATGGCTTTCACAGCACAAGTTCATTTTCTTGGCTTAACTGACACTCGCTGTGGTCCAGGGAGATAGGCAGAGCAGGTACAGTATCTGTTTCATGGACAGAACGCTCACCTGTCCGAAGGCATGGAAGGGAGACCTGGCTCTGACTCTGCTCTTTCATGCTATAATTTCCACAATATTCAGGAAGATACTTATACTTTTGTGTAAGGCGGCTGGTTTGAGATCATTCCTCCTGCTGCATTTCAGTAAGGGGAAGATCTGGGGAAAATAACTACAGTACAGCTGCCACTACTCAGTTCTCCTGTCTCTCTTTCACAGGCGTTTGTCTGGGAACTGTGGTGAGCACGGCGAGCCATCTGCTCCTTGTCAAGCCAGTTGACTAGCTCCTTGTGACCTCCTTATGGATGTGCTTATGGAGAAATAGGGGGTGGAGCCTAGTGGAATGAGGTGAATTACTAGCTGACTAATGATGTCCAAAGGGACTGTTGACTCAGTCACCTCGAGGTCTCCAGGCTTTGTGCTGCTGCTCTCTGTCTCCAATTCTAGACTGCTCAGCATTTTTATAAGTGCCACGGATGGAAACACAGAAATCACTATTTTCACACTTATGAATAGCCTGGAACGGGAGGGAAGGTGATGAGAACTGGCTTGAAGGGGGCTGAATCTGTAAAAACCCACTCTAGAGGCATGAATGAAACACTTCTGTTTGGGTCTGTTTTCTACCTCCTTCCCATATAAGATGAAGGAATAATAGTTTGTAGCAGCGTGTGGCTAACATCTTAATAACTTTAATCAATGTGAATATCAGTTGAATCGGAGTAAACGCTGTGGTCTGCCCCCTGAGAAGCTGGTGTGAGATCTACGAGTTGGTAGAAACATGGCATTGAGGTGGAGGTCTTGTCAGACCAAAGGAACTGCCGCTCCATAAGGAGCCCATTGGTAAGCGGTGTCTGGTGCCTAGAGTGTGGGTGTGGTGCCAGGCCCTGGCCCGTGAGGTTGCTTCAAAGAAACACAGCTCTCCCACTTGGCAAAGAGAAGATGTGGGAATAAGAGGTCAGTGGTTCCTTCCTGAGTATCTGTGAAAAGCTTTCCTGTAGAATAAAGATTATTCCTGTTCTTTTTCACTCCTAAGGCTTAAAACCAGATGGGTAGATGGTTGACGATGAAGTGGGCTGTGTGGGTTCCAGTTTTTCCAGACTCTACAAACACTCGGAAGGGCAGACTGCAGATGTGGGTTGGACCGTGGCTTTGATGCTCACGGGGAGCGTTTACTCAGGAAATGCTCCACGGCAGAGATGAAAGCCACGCTGAGCTTTGAAGAAGGAAGAGGTTTTGGGTGCAGGCTTGAAGAGTCCCAAGAAGTCATTCAAGGGGCAGGAAGAGATGGTTATGCATAGGAGTTTTGTAGTTGAATTTGCATTTGAATGCCAGCTCTGCAGCGTGTTAGCTGTGCAACCTTGATGCCAACAGAGTGATGCTCCCCAAAGGTGAGCACCCACGTCCTAACCCCTGCAGCCAGGGAATATGTTACATCCCGTGGCAAAGGGGACCTGCGGTTGCAGTTGGAACTAAGTTGCTGTAAGTGGCTAGGGAGATGCTTTTGGATTATCCAGGTGGATCCAATATAATCACAGAGGTCTTTAGAAGTGGAAGAGGAAGCTGGAGATCAGAACCAGACTCGGGGATATAACGGAAACAAGGTCAGAGAGAGAATGTGTACTTAGCTTTGAAGGCAGAGGAAGGAGACCATGAGCCAAGGAGTGCGAGCCGCCTCTGAAGAAGGAAAGGGCAAGAGAACTGTCTCTCCTCGAGCGCCCAGGAAGGACCCAGTCCTGCCACATCTTGATTTTCACATGGGAAGATCTACTTCTGACTTCTGATTTCCAAACTGTGAAATGATAAATTCGTGTGGTTTTCAGCTACCGTGTCTGTGGTATTTGTCATAGCTGCAATGGAAAACCAGCACATTTGGTAAGACATTCTGGAGAGGGTGGAAAAAAGGGCACCTCCTACGCTGCTGGCAGGAATGTAAACTGGCACAACCACTCTGGAGGACAGTATGGAGGTTCCTCAGAAAACTAGATATAGAACTACCATATGAGCCTGCAATCCCGCTCCTGGGCATCTATCCGGACAAAACTCTAATCCAAAATATACATGCACCGCTATAGAAGCGCTATTCCAAAGAGCCAAGACGTGGAAGTAACCTAAGTGTCCACTGACAGATGAAGGGATTCAGAAGATGAGGTGAGGAGCTGCCATTGCAGCATCAGAAACGAATCCGACTAGTATCCATGAGGATGCAGGTTCGATCTCTGGCCTCGCTCAGGGGGTTAAGGATCCAGTGTTGCCGTGAGCTGTGGTGTAGGTGGCAGATGTGGCTCAGATCTGGCACTGCTGTGGCTGTGGCTGTGGTGTAGGCTGGCAGCTGCAGCTCTGATTCAACCCCTAGCCTGGGAACCTCCATATGCTGTGGGCACGGCCCTAAAAAGACAAAACGGGGGGGGGGGGACATATATATGGCTGAGTTACTTTCCTGTACAGCAAAAATTGGCATATCACTGCAAATCAACTAGAATAATAGAAAAAGAAAACTAGCACATTTGGGTTAGCCTGACTTCTCAGAGCCAGTTTATTTTTTATTTTAAAAATTAAATTGTCTTTATTTTATATTTTTTCCATTTTTAAACTTTTATCGCAGTATAGTTGATTTACAAGTTTGCGATAATTTCTTCTGTACAACAAAGTGAGTCAGGTACACATATACACACTTAGAATCAGTTTTTTTAATGTGTAAACTAGAGCTATAATAAAACCTATTTCCTGGGAGTTCCCTGGTGGCCTGGAGGGTTAAGGATCTGGCATTGATACTGTGGTGCACGTTCGATCCCTGGCTGGGGAACTTCTGCATGCCACAGGTGCACCCCAACAAACAAAAATACCTACTTCCTAGAATTCTTGCGAGTAAAGTTCCTAGTAGCCTACTTGACATAGTGTGTGTTTTCAGTAAAACAGCAGCCATCGTCACATTCTGAAAGACTGTTTTATGTGTGAGTTTTCCCCAGCATCATTAGCTGTCACACAGCGCCGTACCAGTGATTTGCTTAATCCTTTCCATCTTACGGGACCTCCCAACACATCCCTCGCTTCCCCTGCCTCAGAAAACATCACCACTAGGATACAGCCCCTCGGTTACTGGCTCTCTCATTTCAATTTCTAGGAAAAGACTCATTGACCCAGCTGCCCTGTTTGGGTCAAGGACCTACATACCCACTTCTAATATGATTGTGTAGATAACAGGAAACGGAAATTTCTAGAAAAGTGGGGCTAAGCATGTTGTGCAGTTTAGTCTAGAGTCCACTGCTTGGCTGCCTAGTACACAGGCGTGCGTGCAAGTGTGCACACACATATGCATACTCATAGCATCCAGAGGTAAATCACAGAGCTAGAGCTGCTGCTGCCAAGGGCAAGGTCTCTGGTCAAACCCACTTCTCCCCACACACAGCCTGACGAGCTGCAGGTACATGTCCTCACAACCTGCCACGCGGGCACTAAATGTCTGTATATCTGATGTGAACTGGGGGAGACAAAACACGATGGAAGTTGGGAAGCACCGTCTGAGGTCAAAGGGCCCACAGGCACTGCCTTCGTCCTGTCTGAAAAAGTACTGCTTGTCCCTTTGTTGACACGTTGCTCTGAACAGGGACTGAACTGCTTGGTAAGTCCAAGTAGTGGCTGCGGCCTCTGCCTGTCAGAACAATCTCCTTGTTCTACGCGCCTTCTGGGCCAGGCTTAAGTGAGGAAAGGATTTTCCTGTGGGTGTGTGTGTGTGTGGGGGGGTGTGGACCGCTCATCAGCCTAATCCATTCCTGGGCTGCGTGGAAAGATCAGGAAAGATAGGAGGGCATGCTGGAGAGGGATGGAGGAATCTTAAGACTCTCTGAGCTATGCTTGGACTTTTCCTAGTGCTTTAGGTACTTCAAATATTGCTAAGATTCCTTTCTAGCTTATTTTGTGGGTACACCCTTGTGAATTTTTAAGGCCAGACAATCTGGATGACCATGATGTCTGTTCATCAGGAAACTGCCCATGCTTGGGCACCTTCGGGGCTTTTGAGTCTCCTTAGTTCTGAATTTAATGACCAGCAGGAAGTAGGCGTGGGGAAATGAACAGGGTGAAACTTGGGGGTTTGCTCTCGAACACGCCCTGGACTGCAGCCCTGCCTCCTCAGGGAACGTTCAAATCAAATCTGCTTATGTTTATAGGTTCCCTTTGTTTAAAATAAATATGCTGGAGTTCCTGTTGCGGCTCAGCGAGTTAAGAACGCCGTGAGTGCCCATGAGGACCCAGGTTTGATCCCTGGGCTCGCTCAGTGGCTTAGGGATCGGGCACTGCTGCCAGCTGCACCGTAGGTTGCAGATCCAGATCGGATCTGGCATTGCTGGTTCCCATTCGACCCCTTAGCCTGGGAACTGCCATAGGCCGCAAGGGCAGCCCTAAACAGAAAGAGAGAAAGGAAAAGACAACAAAAGGAAAATTTCAAATGTCTACCATGTTCTAGGCACTGTTCTTGTCATTGTGAATGTACGCACACACATTTACATACATATGTGTGTGTGTGAATACACGCACATGAACAAAGTAGCTGTCTTCAAGTAGCTTCCATTTTAGGGGAAAACATTAGCTAGAGACTGAAAGCTGTTTGGTAAAAATCCATCCTGTCTCCTCTCCTTTGGACGCACACCCAAACTGTTTCTCAAGGTCCCTTAAAATCATGTACAGACATATGGCCAAATGGGCCAAAGCGCTAAGTCCCGATTTCAGGCCTGGACAGTGAAACCTCCCATGCACCCATCTCCCCATGGTTTATTGGCTTGTTTTCTGGATTCAGGGGGTGGTGCAGCCACACAATGAAAGGAGTTAGGATCCCCGAAGGACGACACGAAGGAGGGTTGAATGGTCAACTTGAATACCTCCCAGGCCTGTTATGTGAGCAAGAAACGAAAGCGTCTTATGTTGAGACACTGAACTTTTGAGCCTATTTATTATAACATCAGTTTTGCCTGCCCTAAATAGTCAACAGCAATCGGCAAATGAATGCATATTATGTTCAGCAGTGATAAGTGCCTGAAAGAAAAATATAGCAGAGGAGGAGAAATGAGAGCAGTGTGCGTGCGTGTGCCTGCATGCGTGCGTGCGTGTGTGTGCGTGCGTGTGTTATAAATGATGTTGACGGACGGCCTTTCCGAAAAGAAGCTGTTTCACATATACACGAGGGACTAGGACTCAGTCATAAAAAAGAGTGAAATGACGCCACCTGAGGCAACGTGGACGGACCTGGAAATGATGATACTGAGTCAGACGGAGAAAGAAAAATGATGTCACTGATACGTGGGATCTAATAAAAGTGATACGAATGAACTTATTTAAAAAATGGAAACTGACTCACGGACGTAGAAAACCAACTTATGGTTACCTCAGGGGAAACACTGGCAGGGGGTGGGTGAGGATGGGCTGGAGGTTTGGGGTTGGCGCATGTGCGCTGAGGGGTGTGGAACGGACGGTCAGCGGGCTCTGCTGTGCAGCACGGGGAACTCTACTCAATCTGCTGTGGTAACATATGTGGGAAACGCATCTGAAAAAGAACGGACATGTGTGTGTGTGTATATATATAAAACTCGGTCCTATAGCAGAAATTAACACAACATTGTAAATCAGCTCTGCTTCAATAACGTTTTTGAAAATGAAAAAAGCAAAAAAAAAAAAAGCCTTCAACCCCCCAAAAATAAACTACATTGAGATCACCGGTAAAAAAATAATAATAAAATAAATAAAATAAATATCAGAGTGTAAGTAAAACTAAGCCTATGGTTGGTCTTATGAAGATCATAAAACATATAGTAAAATATGTGGTTTGAGAAATATAAAGAGCTGATGAGAATAATTTACAGCTCCATTTTAAGCCAATAAGTGAGAAAAATGATGTTCCATGTATAAAGAAATAAATATAATATAGGTCATGGGGCCAGAGCTTACAGCATCCTCTGGTCTGTTTGTGTATGTGTGCCTCTGGGTGTGGTCTGCTTCTCTTAGAAGGATGGTATGTGGGTGGGTGTGTAGTGAACAGGGGAGCATCTATGAATAAATTTTGTACTTAATAAGGCCATTAGACTTAGTCTGGTCAAACAAACAAACAAACAAATAAACAAACCCAAAGGCAAAAACCCCCCAAAACACAAAACAATTTTAAAAAGAGAAAAGAAGCCATTTGTGTAGATACCCTGAAGGAAGTGGAGACGTGAGCCAACCTTGACAGCACCGGATGGGAGGGAGCTGGGGGTCACAAGGGAATATTCCAGGCAGATGTTTCCAGGTATGCATTTGGTTGGGCCAGGGCAGCTGGTGCCTTGACCTTCTCTGCCTCTTCCCAGATATCCTCTTTCCAATCACGAGGATCTCTCCCCCCCCCCCCGCCCCGCATCTCTCCGGAGGGGTGTGGAGAGAGAATGAGCCTAGGGAAACAGGCTTGCTAGTCCCCTTTTGCTGAACCTATTTCCTATCTGTTAGCACACAGGGGGACTCACTGGCTCCCACATGTACCCATCCATCTTGCAGGCGGTGGGTCCAGACAATGAGTTCTGGCCAAGGAAAAGGGGGTGTGGGGGTGTGGTCTATGCCACTGAGATAGTAAAAAGCCAAGCTCTTTCCTTCAGTCTCTCCATGGTGAAGAGGAAGCCCTGGGTTCTTACAATTGTGGAGGTTGCTTCCGTCTGGGTCCTTGAATGACTGTGTGGAGCAGAGGCCCCTGATGTGCTCAATAGGACAAGTAATGTGAGTAAAAACGAAATGTATGTTGGATTAAGTGCCTGAGATTTTGGAGTTGTTGGTTCCTGCAGCATAACCTAGCCTTCTCCTGGCTGCCACTGCTCCTCTAACCCATCTCCCGAAAAATGGTAGAGAGAGACTAGCTGGTCTCTCACAGCCAATGAATCAATGTACGTCTTTACAAAGTGCTGCCATTGGTAAGCATCCCACACGGTCTTTATGTCTGCCCCTGCAATGTCACTCTTTGCAGGGAAAGAAATTATTGAATGTACCCTTTCCCCCCTCCCCCAGCACCTGGCACTGTTTAGCATTTAATAAACATCAAGAATGATCACTGAATAGTCCTTATGTGGGTTATTGCACAATAATATAACTCAGGAACTAGAGCAGGACTCAGTGCCCTTTGCCTTAATTCACAGTTTCATTTTCTTATTTAAATTCCTCTGACGTCATTGACATTATGACCATGGGGGGCGGGGGAGGGAATATCTGATTGGCTTGCTCAGTTTTGGGGTTAAAATATTTTGACATTCATTTTATTTCTCTTATGACATATTGGTTAAGGCAATCTAGGCATCACATGTTTCTACGAAAAATAAAGAAATGGAACGCTTTTTAAATTTTTTTAAAATTAAATTTTTTTTTCTTTTTGTTTTTCAGGGTTGCACCCACACATATGGAGGTTCCCAGACTAGGAGTCGAATTGGAGCTGTAGCCACTGGCCTACACTGCAATGAGGGATCCAAGCCGAGTCTGTGATCTACACTGCAGCTCACAGCAACGCCATATCCTTGTCCCGTTGAGTGAGGCCAGGGATCGAACCTGCGTCCTCATGGATGCTAGTCAGATTCATTTCCACTGCACCACGACAGGAACTCCTGAACTCTTTTTTTTAAACCTTAACTCTACAGACAATGAAAAGACTTATCAGAAGTTTTCTGTAAACCTACACAGTCCTGCACTGAAACCTACCAGCATTACTAAGAAATGAGCCAATATTTGGAAACATTTGGAAGTGGCTCTCATGGTTCCGTTTACTTAACTTCTCTGTGCCTCAGTTTCCCCACCTGAGAAATGGGGGTAATTTCACAGTTGAAGAGACTAAGAAGCAGTTGAATCAGGTTCCTAGAGTGCAGCTGCTATGCCAGAGTTCTGGAATCTCCTCTCAGGACTGGCATTTACTCCTTGTGCAGGCAACGTACTTGTCTTTTCTGGGCCTCAGCTTCCATGTCTTTAAATGGGGTTAACTGTCCCTATTCTGTAGGGCTGTTGTGAGAGGGTTAACTTTTCAAGAGCCACCTGGCCCATGGCTATGATTAGGTATCAACTGCCTCTACTTCTGAAGAGTTTATTTAGGATCACAGATACCTTGTTTTGTTTTCTCAATGTACTAGGCATGGCCTTCTGACTTTTCACGACTTTCATTAATGGACTGGTAGGTTTTACCAGACTTGAATTTTGATACAATGTGTCAATGCCTTTTCAAAGTAAGCTTTCCTTTCGCCTACCTTTCAAAAACAAAAATTGAGAAACTCAGCCACTTAGAAGATGGCAGCAGACTCAAATTGACGGGCAAGGGACACTGTTCTTCTAAAAAGGAGCCACGCTGCGTACACAGACCCAAAGTGGTCCTGAATGTGTTCCAGATGAGTAATGATTTATGAACAGGAAATCTGGGTCGGCCGGGCTTCAGTTAAACAGTGTGGGGAGATGGAAACCAGATGTTGGATCTTCATCTTAGAGGCCCACAGAGTGAGAGCTGAGCAAAGAGGCAGGGGGAGGGGGCAGGGAAGGGAGGGACCAGCAGGCTGGAGAGAATGGGGGAGCGCTTGTGGCCTGGAGCCTGGAGAGGAAGGAGGGGGCGGCAGCAGGCAAGGGGACGGGGAGGGGATGGAGAAGGAGGGAGAGAGGTGGAGGGAAAGGGGGAAGGGGGTGGGGGGAGGGGCAGCCGGACAGACCTTGATGGAAAAGCAGCACCCTCCAAAGTCAACCCACAAAGTGTTTCATCAGCCAGAAAATCTGGTGCTTGATGAGGATATACATTTTGTTTTAACCTCTCTTCCCATGGAAACCAGCTGAAAAAGCTCAGATGTGTTTATGAACTTGGAGCACAGAGACGGTATGTGTGTGAGCCTGTGTCAGTACCCACAATGTATTTTGAAAGATATTTCAATGGAATACCTCTTCTCTTGCAGTGGCACCTCTGAAAGAGCCCAGTTTCCTAAAAACCTGAAAGCAAGGTTGACTCCTTTTTTTGGTCTTTTTAGGGCTGTACCCGCAGCATATGGAAATTCCCAGGCTAGGGGTCGAACTGGAGCTATAGCTGATGGCCCACACCACAGCCACAGCAACACCAGATCTGAGCCACATCTGTGACCTACACCACAGTTCACGGTAACGCCAGATCCTTTACCCACCTGAGCGAGGCCAGGGATTGAACCCGCATCCTCATGGATTCTCGTCAAGTTCGTTAACCACTGAGCCACGAAGGGAGCTCCCCATAGACTGTTTCTGCAGAGCCCCCAGGTTGAGAATTTTTAAAAAACCTTTAAAGGGCAGTAGAAAAAATCAGAGGAATATGAAATAGGATTGTGTGCAACCCACAAATCATGAAAGAGTTGCCCTCGGGTCCTGGAGAGAAAATCTGCTAACCCCTGATGTAAAAGATGACGTCGCTGCAAATGAAGTCGGCGTAGATGGTAACAGGTCAGCCTGATAATAACTGCTACACACCAAATGATCACAGACATATTTTGCAGCCCCCCCGCCCAGTGCTGCTTGGGTTAAAGTTCACATGACCACTTCATGCGAATCACAGTACGCTGTCCTCAAAAAATGGGCAGCGCTGACAAGTAGACACGTGGGTGGAAAGGCGGGGGGTGGAGAGCTTCTCTGGCTGCACCGCAGGGAAAGCACATGACGTTCTGGGTCTGTGTTGAGCTGTCCAGCTGCCAAGCTCAGAGCTGGCACTCACCTTCCAAACCTCAGAGAGGAGAATGAACAGCGGGTGTGAAAAGTCACAGAAGAATGTGTCTTGGACTTTGGAGAGACCCAAGGAATAAGGCAGAGAGGCAGTTCCCAGAGCATACCTTCGCTGAATAGTGAAAATAAAAATATAGTCAACAAAAAAATGCCAGTTCCGCTAACGGCAATGACAACTTACTGGGTGTTTATCATGTGCCGGACACTATGTTCAGCACGTCTCCTGAATTATAGCTCATCCTCATAATAAGTTTCTGCGGATGAAGGATCAGACTCAGAGGGAAAGGAACGTTTCCAAAGTCAAAGACGTTACGAGGCAGAGCCAGGGATGGAGCACAGATTCTTCGCCACGCTTTTATTGCTTCTTACACGTAGGTGGGTTGAGGGTAAAAACTTTGAGGACAAGTATGCAGGGCGCAGATGAAACTGAAAAATAAATGGTATTGCTTTCAGAGCAAAACAGCTAGGGTGTCAATTCATTCAGGTCCCTGCCGCTGGAGATCTAGGAGGCACCTTTTCAAGCCTTATAGCCTGCAGGTCCCAAGGAAGATGCCATGCCAGCTCAAGACCTTGCCTCAGAACTCAGCACCCAACACTCTTGCTTTATAATGCGCATCAGATGTTGAGTTGTTTTAATACCTGTTTGCCCAATCAGACTGTAAGCTCCAGGAGGACAAGAATTACATCTGCTTGTTCACTGGCAAATTCTTAGCACCCAGGGGGATGATTTGGAGTAAGACATTCTGGATAAAGATCTATGGCTGAATGAGTGAATAAATGGACAAAAGCACAAACACAGCCATAAAGGATGCAAGTGTCTCACAGATCCAGATCCCTGAAGTGCAGACAGGACACACACTTTTGACCAAGACAGGTTTCAGGACCTGAGACTCAGGGCACCTCTAGGGATTTGATCACGCTGTTCTTTTGGCCCCTTGGCAGCCAAAGTTGACTCCTCTGTTGCCTCTTCTGTTTTGTTGTCATCTCTTCTCATGGCTAACTTGTGAATCATCAGAACTTCTGGATTTAAATTCTGCAGGTTGTGGAGACTGAGAGTGGCCCTCTTAGATCTCCAGTGCCGGGACTTTAATGGATGATGCCTTAGCCGTTCTTCTCTGAAACTGACCCCATATTAACTCTGAAACTCTGCTTCTTTGTAACTGGGCAGGGAAGGAGCACTAAGACACACTGTTCCAGGAGATACTGATGCTTCTGATAGCTGATTTGGGCTCAAGGCATTACCAAACTTTCCCTTTTTTTGTCCACACTCATTACATGTGGAAGTCCCTGGGCCAGGGATTGAACCCGTGCCACAGCAGTGACTGATCTGCTGCAGTGACAACATGGGATCCTTAACCTGCTGAGCCCCAGGGAACTCCTTACCAAACTTTCTTGAACAGCACTGCAGTCTCTGACTTTTCCACTAGCTTCCTTTCCTCCCTCTTTCCTTGACAAAGCGTCAAACATTCTTTGTGGTCTGAGTTCCCTAGCCCCCTCTGGCCCCCTCCCCATTTCCCCTTGCAGACACTTCCCTGGTAAATCTCTTGCACATGCAATCCCTGCTTCTCAGAGGACACAGGCTGACACAAAGGCTAGCACCTGAAAGTGGAGCATTTGAGCCAGATGAGCAGGAACGGGTTCAGGGAGGGGTGTTCCAGGCAGAGAAGGAGCACATCCAGTCAGGTGGGAGGATGCTCAGAGAGCTTTCAAAGGACTGAGTGCCAACATACCCATCAACATGGCCGAACTCCAGGACTGACAACATAAAATGCTGTGCAGGACGTGGAGCCACAGGAATGCTCACTCACTGCTCATCGGAAGGCAAAGTGGGACTGCTAGTCTGGAAGACAGTTTAACATGTCTTATAAAACTAAACCCCTTTTACCATACGCAGTCCAGCAGCTGTGCTCCTAGGTGTGTACCCAAGGGAGCTGAAAACTCATGTCCGTGTAAAAATCTGCACGTGGCAGTTTATAGTAGCTTTAATCACTATTGCCAAGACCTGGAAGCCACCGAGATATCCTTCAGCAGGTGAGTGGACACATAAATGATGGTACTTACAGACAATGAAGTACTATTCAGCACCACAATAAGGGAACTTGAGAAACCATGAAAAACATGGAGGAAACTTAACTGCATATGACTAGGTGAGGAAAGCCAACCTTAAAAGGCTGCTTGAGACATGGTTCCAATTACATGACATTCTGGAAAAGGCAAAACTATCGAGACAGTAAGATCAGTGTTGCCAAGAGTTAGAGGGAGGGAGGGACTTCTCTGTATGATGCCAGAATGGCGAATACTTGTCATCACACGTGAGTCTGAAACCATAGACTATAAAACACCAAGAATAAAACCTAAAGTAAACCACAGATTTGGGCGATGATGGTGCCTGGATGTAGGTGCATCAATTGTTAACCAAGGTGCCATTCCTGTGAGTGATGGTAATGACAGGAGGGGCCCCGCGTGGAGGCGGAGGGTCTGCAGGAAATCACTGTTCCTCTGTGGACAAGAGGACCCTGTGGGGTTCCTGGACACAAAAGTCTTTCTAGGTCCCCCGTTTCTTTTTAGGAAATAGGCTTCACTCAACCTCCTTGAACTTCCCTGAGTTCCAAAGGGCAGGTTCATACAGGTGCCAATCGGGGAAGGGAGGAGATGCAGAGACCAGGGAGGAGACGTCTAGAAACAGGAGTGCAGCTTGGTTCCCCCTCAAGGAATATAGATAACCATGTCTTCGAGCCCTTCTGAAGAACTAAAACTCCCAGCACATGGAAGAGGCTAACTACTTGATAGAGCATTCTTCATTCCAGAAAGGAGGAGGACCCCCAGAACCAGTCCCGCTGCCAAACACCAGCTTTGGAAACAAGGCAAGCTTGCCTCTACCCTGATCCTTATCTGCGGCCCTCAGGGTGGGGATCAGAAGTGAGGTGTTTTGTTCTCCAGGAAAACTGCCAGACCAGGTTTTCAGATAATTAGTTACTTTCCGGAGAAGATGCTATGAGCCCAATTCTTGCATCTCCTCATATCTAGAAAATCATTAAAGTCTGCCATTGTGACGTCTGCTCTCGTGATGGGCAATGACCTTCATGAGACCAGCAGCAGCCTTCTGCAACATGTGTGCTTGGTTGCCTGTGCCTCCCCCTTCAGCAAAGTCACACGTGTGGTGACCTTCCCTCCATCCTTCCTTCCATCCCTCCCTGCCTTCCCTTCCTCCCTCCCCCCATCTCTCCTCCCTTCCATCCAGACATCCTTCCTCCCTCCCTCCCTCCCTTTCTTCCTTCTTCCCTCCCTCTCTTCCTCCCCCCCCCAATATTGAACGTCTTATGTCCCAAGTACTAAGGACACACCAGTGAACACACAGACAGAAATCCCTGCCCTCTTGAAATTTGTTTGCTATGTGGGAGACGATTCAATGGGATCATTAGATGAATTAAATTCAGGTGTTTTTTTTTGCCTGGTTGTGGATCCTGGAGACCTGCATTTGAATCTTCCCTCTGGTCACTTTCTGTATGATTTAAGTCACTTCCCATCGCTGAGCTTTAATTTATAAAGTTCTTGGGAGGCTGAAGTGTTGTTCACAACGTAGTCAGTGCCCCACGAGGTAATGTAGGATTATCCAGGCAGACATCACTGACACCGCCAATGTAGCCAGCGTTAAGGCATTTCAATGGTGGTTGGATTTGTAAGTCCTATAATCCATAGCCCTGTGTGTGGGCTCCTTTGTCTTTGAGATGAGATGTGAGTGATTTCCAAATTGAGCTCAAAGAACTTGGAACTCATTTCCTGGGCTCATCCCCAAACCAGCATTTCTTTGAGAAACCCTACCTTCTAGAAGCGGCTGAATTGCTGCCTGAGCTGTGGTCACAGGGGCCTCCATCCTCCTTGGAGCAGGAGTCAAAGGCTCGGCCGCAGCCTTACCATCCTCATCACTGCCTACTCTCCCCATGAGTCAGAGCCTTTAGGAAGCACAGCGACATTCCATTTGACACCGAACCCTTGTTAATAAAATGAAAGCTAAGCAAATGTGAGGCTAAGGAAGGGCGTTCTTCACATCACATCCAGGGCTAGATTGGTGATGAGTGGTTCAAGTCATTTCAAAGTCAGTGTAATTTCATTATGAGAAATAAAACGTTGCCTGCCATATCAACAAACAAAGGCTGTCGCAGCCATCAGAGATGGCAGCCCCCTCCGAGGGTGACCCGGTGAGCCCTGAGGGAACTCTGGAAGGAAACAAAGACTACCTGCCTCCTAGCAGCCCTCGGACAGCAGCCACTCGGGAAGGGAGCTCTGAGGACACTCAGGCTGTGAAAACACAGGACACTGGCCCCAGAGAGCAGAGGTGCACCTGAGAGAAATGACTGCAGTGAGCCCAGGCCTTGCATCTTCCCTTCCATAGAAAAGCATTACCTTCCTTAACTTCAGGTGTCTGGTTTTCTGTTATCAACTGTAATTTTTGTCCCGATGATCTGCTTTTTGTTGCAAAACGCCTAGCTCCCCTCTTGCCTCCTCAGAGCAGTTTTCTCAGGGTGACTTCAGATGCTACCTCCAGGCTTTAGTCCTTGGTTTTGTCCACTGAAAAAAACCTACTTTCAACTTTTTAGGTGGTGTATATTTTTTAGCCAACTGTTACTATTTTGACTGTATGATAAGAGAAGATGTAGACACGTTTGTCTAGGCGTCTAAAATTTTCCCTGCCTAGTGTGCAAAGGGACAGAATGTCTCTTCTATCGAAGGAAATCTTGGCGACTCCATTTCTCTCAGGTTTCGGCTGAAACGCCCTCCTGCCACCCCGTCCTCTTTCCCTCTTCTCCCAGGAACAACCTGTTTCAATGGCCCCCCGAGAAGAATGTGCGCCCTGCCCTGACCCCCGGGCAGGGGACAGGTCCACCCCCGCGTTAGGGGTAAACAGGGAGGGCCTTTTTCCCCCGCCCCGCGCTGTGTGAGCACCCGCGCCCTTCTGCAGAAGGAAGGAGCCTCATGGAGACCTCCTGTGTTCGTGGGTCTCACTTTACGACACGACGATCCCAGCCATCTCCCCAACACTAGGAGTCTCTTCTGTCCTGAATTTTTCTGATCTTAGTTATTAACCCGACCCCTCCCTCTGATGTTCACCTTTCTGCCCTCTGCTGTGGGAGAACTCCCATAGCACCCCGAGGCCTCTCCCCAAGCCAGTGAAGGCCTCTGGGCTTTGCCACCATGATAGACATTACATTAAAAAAGTTCTTCATTTGATTTATGCTTCAATTCCATGTACACAGAGAAGCCAGTTGTCTTCTCAAAACATTCTGATTTTCCATTTGAAGATAATTATTGTTTTGTGAAGATGGTGACACCTCGAATCATTGCAACCAATTAGAATATCAATCTTATTCCTTGTTACCTATTTCAAGGAAAAGAAGTAGAAACAAGAATAATATTGAGGGGAGTTCCCATCGTGACTCAGTGGTTAATGAACTTGACTAGTATCCATGAGGATGAGGGTTTGATCCCTGGCCTTGCTCAGCGGGTCAAGGATCTGGCATTGCCATGAGCTGTGGTATAGGTCAAAGACCCAGCTCAGATCCCGAGTTACTGTGGCTTTGGTCTAAGCCGGCAGCTACAGCTCCAATTCAACCCCTACCCTGGGAACCTCCATGTGCTGTGGATGCAGTCCTCAAAAGACCAAAAAAAAAAAAAAAAAAAAAGGCAACTTCTTCATGTAACAAAAATATTGTGCACCTCCTAAGGTAAGCTGCTGTGTTGGGTACAAGGATCCTGTTGAGAACGAGACAGACATGGCTGCTGTCTTCAGGAACGTTGTCGCAGAGGAAATTGGTTAGAAATGAAGCATCGTTGCTAATGGGACAATATTCCTTCTGTTCAGCTCCAACCTTTCATCCTTGACCCTGTGACCCTCAGCCAAGGGGGTTAAGAATTGCCTCCTAGATGGTGTTACTAAAGAGTGAAGGTGGACGAACATTTTAGAAACTTTTAAATATAGGTTGAAACAAAAAGTTTATTTGACTAACCCCCAAATTCAGTCAACCAGAAACCCATTCCCAATTGAACCAACTTAAGTGAGGCATTACACAGACCTTCAGCAAGGGCTAAAAATACCTTTTGGAGAACTTCTATGTTGGCAAGGACTCCCAGCTCTGTGTCTCCTTTGTGCCTCCTGATAACCTGATAAGCCTGGCAATGCAGATAATACGGGTCTTATTCTACAGTCAAGTAGAAACATAGCTTTGAGCGTTTAGTGTGTGTGTAAGAGTCCTGTTCGACTTGCCAAGAGGGCTTAAAGATGAGATTGAGAGGAAGACTTACTCAGTGACCTAGATTATGCTGCTCACGTAGGTAAATCTCAGTAAATGCCAGCACACAGGATGCAGATGGTCCAGAGAGAATTTCTCCCAGCCAGGGTATGTCAGCGTGACCTCATCCAGAGACTTTGGGTCAGCTGGCTTGTTAGGGTCAATTTATCTTCTCAAACCATTGAGATGTGGGTGTGAGTGACCACAGGAATTCCTGCAAGATGCAGATGAGGGCTGAGTCTCATGGTTTGCCTTGGTTGCTACTGAAGACATTTCCTTCTGGATGATTCACGGGGAGGATTTACTATGATGTGGGGCAGAGGGAAGTGGTCTCTGGTGTTTCCATTTACTAAAAGTTACCAATAGATCAGCTTCCCCCCCAAAAAAAATACACTCGTTTTCAAATTCTCTTTAATTACAAACATGCACAGAATTTTTTTCAAGTACAGAAATTCATATCCTATCCTTTTAAGTTCCAGCTGGTTAGTTTGAACTCACTCTTCTGGATTCCTACTCTGTAAAATGCAGGGATTAGATTGGGATTAGATCACACTATGGTGTATAGAATGGCTGGTCAGTGGGGCTACTCTACAGCATAGGGAACTCTATTCATATAACTTATATGGGAAAAGACGCTGAAAAATAATTATGTCTGTATGTTTAAATGAATCGACTTGTGCAGCAGAAACTATCACAACTTTGTAGGTCAACTATATTTCAATAAAGCTTTTTTGTTTCTTTTTTTTTTTCTTTTTTCTTTTTTTCTTTTTTTATTTTCCCACTGTACAGCAAGGGGGTCAGGTTATCCTTACATGTATACATTACAATTACAGTTTTCCCCCCACCCTTTCTTCTGTTGCAACATGAGTATCTAGACAAAGTTCTCAATGCTATTCAGCAGGATCTCCTTGTAAATCTATTCTAAGTTGTATCTGATAAGCCCAAGAATAAAGCTTTTTTAAAAAGTGAAAAAAAGAGGGCTTTTCCAGCTCTAACTTTCTCCAGAGCTGTCGTGCTAGGATCCTGCCGCAGCATGAGCTAGGATGTGAAGGGCCATGAGAAGTGCAGACACGACCTTGCCCTGGAACCACCAGTGAGGGAGGAGGGTAGAGCTCGGGGGGCAGGAGTCACGTTTTGTTTTTTCTTCAATGTGTGGTGAAGCTTCTGGCTCAGAACTATGGAAGGCATGAACTGCCAGCCCCATCCAGACTCCAAAATTTGCATCTAAAATAGAGGCTGTTGGAGTTCCTGTTGTGGCACAGTGGAAATGAATCCGACCAGGAACCATGAGGTTGTGAGTTCGATCCCTGGCCTCCCTCAGTGGGTTAAGGATCTGGCGTTGCCTATGAGCTGTGGTGTAGGTCACAGACAAGGCTCGGATCCTGGTTGCTGTGGCTGTGGTGTAGGCTGGCGGCTACAGCTCCAATTAGACCCCTAGCCTGGGCACCTTCATATGCCATGGGTGCAGACCTCAAAAGACAAAAAATAAAAATACAAGAGGGGATGTTTTTCTAGCTTCCATCAGTGTTAGGAGGGTGTGATGCACACCACCAATCAATTATTAAAATGATTAACACAAACAAATAGCAAACCACCGTTAACTGAAACATAAAGCAACCCTGTAGTAGCTTTCCTGAAGCTTATTGAGTTTAATCCTGGAAGGAAATGAAGGGCTGGGCCAAAGTCTGTCTGTCTGTCTTTCTTTTCTTTCTTTCTTTCTTTCTTTCTTTCTTTCTTTCTTTCTTTCTTTCTTTCTTTCTTTCTTTCTTTCTTTCTTTCTTTCTTTCTTTTCTTTCTTTCTTTTCTTTCTTTCTTTCTTTCTTTCTTTCTTTCTTTCTTTCTTTCTTTCTTTCTTTCTTTCTTTCTCTCTCTCTCTTTCCTTCCTTCCTTCCTTCCTTCCTTCCTTTCTTTCCTTCTTTATTTTTCTTTCTTTCTTTCCTTCCTTCCTTCTTTCCCTCCTTCCTTCCTTCTTTCTTTTGGCTTTTTAGGGCTGCCTCTGTGGTGTATGGAAGTTCCCAGGCTAGGAGTCAAATCAGAGTTGTAGCTGCCAGCCTACACCACAGCCACAGCAACACCAGATCTGAGCTGCATCTGCAACCTACACCACAGTTCATGGCAATGCTGGATCTTTAACCCACTGAGCGAGGCCAGGGATCAAACCCAAATCCTCATGGATACTAGTCGGGCTCATAGCTGAGCCACAACCAGAAATTCCAAAGTGCATGTTTTCAAATATCTATCTAACCTATGGAATTAGGGCGAACATTTTCATGTTCTAATGTAAGAAGTTCCTGAAAAAAAAATAAGAAAATTTTCCATGCATTCAACTTCATTTAAGTCTAAGGATCTATAGCCATAAACTAATCAACCTTCGGAGGTCACCGTTCCAGCTCCCAAAAACCATGTAAGTTCTGAACAATTTTAAAATCATGGGGTTTTGCACTGTGACTTAGCAAAGCAGGCTTGTTTTCATTCCTGGCTTCTAAACACGTATAAGTTCTTGTTGTGTTTGGGTCAAAAGCCTCATCTCATAAATTACTGTTATCACTCATGTGGGTGGAGTTTCTGCTCAGGTCCCAGATGCGTTCATGATAGCAAAGTTTCCAAGACGAAAGTAGGGAAGTATAGGAGTTTGTGAATGCTGAATCTGATCCAGCATTCCCCATGATGATAGAAAGTGTGATGGACAAATAATCAAGAGATCTAGATAGGTGACGGGTGATGGATGGATGGATAGAAGATAGATGGCTGACAGGTAGATAGACGAATGAATGGATGGAAGGATGGACAGACAGATGACAGATGGTTAGAAATGAAACCTAGGATGAACTATAGGGGGAACGCGGGGTGCCGAGAAAATGCAAGGACTCAAAAAAAAAAAAAAAAAAAGACCTTGCCTGATGGCAGAAAAACCTAAAGGCAAATTCCTAACCAAGGAAGGGAGCTCACCTGAACGGAACATGCCAAAGGTGGGCCTCTGGACAGGATAAAAGCTCACCTGAATGGTACAAGCCGAAGGTGGACTTCTGGTCAGGCTAAAAATCCTGCCTGTATGGTACAAGCCGAGGGCAGGCCTCAGGTTACACAGCTCTCATTTCGATGTTTATGGGGAAGAATTGGGGCTTTCCTGGGAAAGCAATTTCCATGTTTGCACTGGAGAACATGGATTGTTTCTCAGGTGACCTAGTCTGTCCTGTTGTTTTATTTATTATTCAGTTTTTCCTTAGTCTTTCCTGATTATTTGCTTATTATTCTTATTTCCCATTCTTATTTTCCTGTGGTGATTTGTGATTTAACAAAGTTACAACAATAATATAATAAGAATTTCATCCTGAAGGACTTTCCCCTATTTAAATCCAACTTAATTAAAACATAGTGTTTATCCATTAACTAGGTATATAGTAAACTTTAGAGTTAAGATTTTAATGAGGTTCATAGAAGTTAGACATATATTATTCTTGACCAAAAGACACGTAGCTATGAGTTATAGAAGCTTTTAAGTGATAGCTAGTTAAGTTGGTTTATATTTTCTTACACTGTCTCCCTGCCATAATGCTTTAAAGATAAGCACCAGTCTAAAAATAAGATTTGTGAATGCCCAATTCTTGTGTCTGTGACCGCTTCAACTTGTGGAGACTTGCTGGCCATGGGATGATTTGTACTGAGTCTCCTCCTTTCCACATGATGTATTGTACCTAACTGCCCCTAAATTGTACCCACTAAATTTAGTTAAGACAAAGATGTTAGAACGTGACGTACAGCTGCTATACCATGTAATAGTTAACCAATGTACTTTTAACACTGTGATGTAATCAGCAGCAAAAAGCTGTCTATATAATCAACCACTTATGCCAATAAAATTTGAGCAGTCCAGCGCCCTGAAAGAAGGGACAAAGAGGCTGTCTCCATTGCAAAAGCCGACGTCCGTCCCTCTCCTTTGGGAAAAGTGTACACCCCCTGGCCGCCGGAGCTGGCCTCCAGCAACAGGGGAAAACCAGGTATCACTGCCCATCCATCAAAGAACTTTTCGTTGATTTTCTTCTGATAAAGAAGAATCAGGGACCTTCTGATTCATGCACCTAATCAAGGCTTCCTCCTCTCCTGCCAGAAAGAGCAAACCCACATTTAATCTCAACTATATCAAGTATAAGATGCTCAGAGGCTGCATCTCAGGCCCTGGCTTCACTCTTGGATTTTTTTTTTTTTAATCATCATTATTATTACTCCCGGATCAGTATCACTTTTTCCCTCCTCCCATATACTCAGTTTTTAGTTTAATCCATTCCATTGTTTATCTTTACCAAATGCATTTTCTTTAAAGAGAAAAGGAGTTGGGAGGCGAGGCCGGGGGCTAGAACTCGGGAGGAAGAGAGATGATGGGTGGGGTGTGGACAGAAAGAGAAAGATTAGCAGTGGCCACAGGCAGGGCTTCTCCTGGGTCCCTGTCATTTTCCAGGATCACTTCTGTCTTCTCCGAGGTCCTGACCTTTTCTGAGATCCCTTCTCTTTTGCCCTGGGGCCTCACTTTGCAGCAAGGAGCCAAGGCTCACAGAGGATGCTGAGGTCATGCGGTCTAGGAAGTGACAGAATCTGCCTTCTGCCAGGCCGGGCTGACAGGATAGCTCACTCCAGTGGTTGCCGTGCCTTGCTCCCTCCTTAGACACCAGCCTCATCTCAGGACCGACCGCCGAGGCTGCGTCCTCAGTGTCCCCTCCTGCCACTGTCATGGGCCTTGTCCCCACTCATGCCCACTGGCTGTTCCTTGTCCTGCCAGGCCCCACTGGCACCTTGCCTCTGCTCACCCTCCTTCTCTCTGCAAAGGCTCTTTCCCCACAGCCTTTACCCTGCTTCAAACCGCAGCACAGCACCGCCTTCTCTGAGAACCTTCCCTGGCACTCGGGAGGGGGCCTCCAGCCTTCCGGGAGTGAGTGGGTGGGGGACAGAAGGTTAGAACCTGGGGTCTGCACAGCTGGGGGCCAGAGCAACCTCTCCTGGGGTGGGCTCAAGTCAGCATAAAAGTCCAAGAGGCTCTGCAGGTGAAGTGCTCGCCCCTGGGGAGGCACAGGATCACCGAGGAGTCTAAGAAACTGCGTTTGAGTGTCAACATCAGGAGATCCTTCATTGTTCCCACCAGGGGGTCCTAGGAGTCGATGTTTGCAGTGAGGCAGGGCCCAGGGGACTTGGATTGCCTGAGTCTCAGGGGTGTCGGCTATAAGGTGGTGGGTTGGCAGGCTGCCCGGAGGGGAGACCCAGGCCTGGGATGGCTGAAAACAGGCTGGCTCTTGTACCGTCACCCGTCACTGTGCTTAGGCCACAAACTGGTGAACGAACTGTTTTAATGACAAAAAGGCCTTTCTTCCCTAAATCCACATAATCTGTGCTGGGGCAATTCATCAAATTAAGGTAACTGTCACCCACAGGCCTGAACAGAAAGAACCCTCGCACCCCCCTCCCCACCAGCTGCCACCTTTACTCTCTGCTCAGATAAGCTCTGGTGTCCCCGAATACGCTCCCAGGGAACACTCTGCCTCTGACACAGAGTGGGTCACATGCTCTCCCATCGGCAGGGCTGTGCCTGCTCCCTGGACTCCACAGACTCCATAAGAGGGGTCCCAAGCCCCAGCTTACCAGCTTTGCAGGGGTGGAGGGCCTGGCGTGCTCCCTCCTCTCTTGGACGGGACCTTGGCCTCCAGGGACACTGCCAGAAGGCATGGGGAGGCCAACTCCCTCCCCCAGCTGGCAGCCAACTGCCCAGTATGGAAAAAGAATTCAAACTCCAATTGCGAGTTTTGCAACCAGACTTTCACAAATGAAAGGGCAACAGAAAAGCCACAGGGACCTCAGTAGACCCCCTTGTCCATGTTCATAAGGAGAAACACTAATATTTACTTAATCCTTTCAAACATAATCCTATGTCCTTTCCTTGGTGGCAGCATTTATATATTCCTTAACTGGCATTGCTTTTTTTTTTTTTTTTGCTTAGTTGTGATTATTTATTAGCCAAGTGAACAAATACTGAAGATCAAAGGACCTCATCACATAGTAATGACACCCAATGAATTGATGGTTATTTTATTACTTATGTGCAGTGGAGTGAAGTGCTTGGGGCAGATGTTCTGTTCAGAAAATTGTCTTTATAGTTTGAAACGAAAGTCCAAGGAAAGCAGAGTGTTACCTAAATCTGGTAGACAAGCATTGTTAGAAAGGTAAGGTTGCTTTACCCGGGAGGCTGGTAACCTGGGAGAAGGTGGACTCTTGTCCAAAGGCCAACTCTCCAGTGCCGATCAGGGGGCAATAGCTTTTTAAGGGGAGCTTTGGGGGTGCCTGGATGGAGGGAGGGGGCTACTTTCAAAGCATCACAGTCAGCTCTGATATTGGCCATGCAGTGGTCTGATCAGCATCATTTTGATTAAGGACATTCATCTTCAGTTCTAGGGTCAGTGTGCTCTCATTTCCTTGAGGCCAGGTTTCGGAATTACACAAGAGGTAGCAGCCTATGTCGTGGCTCCAATCTGGTCATCATGTAGTTAACTTCTTCCACTTGATGGGGTTTCAATGTCTGCAAAACAGCTCAGGGCCATGGCTTAGAATATGGTCCATAGCCCACAAGGAGGAACTAAAAGTCCTTGACTTTGTTTAATGGCTACACTCTGATTATCTGGTCATTTTCGACGTCTTTATTTTGCTTCTTCATGTTTCATTTCTCTGATCAAATTTATTCTTAAGCTAAAGTTTTTCTAGACAAAAGGCTGGTGGAGGACGTGGGGGAGGATCTGTCCTGGGAAGGTCCCCTAGGGTACCTTTGCTCGCCTTTAAGAGGAGAGGGTTGGGAGTGAGGTCTGTCTGGGACGGCACTAATCCTTGTCCCTGGAGTTGGAGTTGAGGTGTGCTGCAGAACCTCTCTGAGCCTTAGCACTATAATATGTCCATAATGCACATTGCGGAGGATTTTTCTAAGGTGTATATAAAACACCTGTAAGCAGGTGCTCAAAAAATGACTCTGCTTCCTTCTTTTCACCATGGGCAGGATCTGGTGCCTGCAGACACCAGGCTCAGCACCTGAAAAGCTTTAGCTCTTCTCTTCCCTGGAGACTCTATGGAGCTGGGTGCCCTCACTGTCCCCTTGTCTGGAGAAGTTGAAGGATTTCTCCAGGCTCACACAGATGGTGAGGGCCTCTCAGGGATTTGAAACCCAGGCTGTGTGGATCCAGGATCCGAGCTCTTTGCTTTATTGAGAGCTCCTGCGAGCAAGGGGTGCTGGTGAGTTTTGAGACTTTCCCCTGCCACCTGCCCAAAGGAGGCAGTGACGAGTGCAGAAGACAGGGCAGAATGAAGACCTGCCAAAAAGAAGGGCAGAGCTGAGCATTTGGGCACCTGGGGGAGAGCAGTCCCAGGGTCACAGGAGATGGGGGTACGGTTCCTGACAGACCCTGCCCTGGGGGAGGCCTGTGCACAGAACAGACCCCTGGACTAAAGCTGCACCAGGGTCAGAACTGAAGTCATTTCAAGAGTCTTTGATATATAAGAGAGGAGATCTGGAAATTCCCCGAAGAGGCAAATGCCTTGCCCAAAGTGGCAGCTTCTGAGTTATTTTTCTTGGCAGATGATCCTTTGCAGGCAGTCTAAACTCACCATCACCCCTTGGTGACAGTTCCAAAAAGGGCATCAAGTCTAGAAGTGGCATTGGACCTGGGCAGCCAGACCGCTCTATGAAAGAGCTATTTCCATAGATACAGACTCTTTACAGGGAAACTGCGTGAGGTCACTTGGGACAGAAATAGAATCACTTGCATCTTATTTATTCCAGAATAAAGTGACTTTTAGGAGTTCCTCTCAGACAACAGAAGAATTAAAGACTTTCTGCCTTTCTATATGAGGATAAAGTATATAAAATTCTTTTTACATCTATCTGAATGATCCTCCCAAAGAAAGCTGTTAATCATTTCATTGCAGATAAAGCATAATGACTGCATATCCAAGAAAAATGAGATTTATGATTTATAGTTTGAAATATAATATTTATTTGAAGAAAAGGAAATCTGTAAACACATGAACAGTAGAATTTATTTCCCACGATTATGCAAATGTTTCCTGCATCCTTTCCCAGGCTATTTCATTTTGTTTATAAAGAAGTGAATGCAAAAACCATTTTTAACATATTTTTTTATTATAAAAGTAATAACTATTCATTGAAGAGCCCTGGAAGCATAAAGAGGAACATAAAAGAGGAAACAAAAACCAACCTAACTTTCATGACCCAGCCTGGACTCTGGGTGTCATTCTTTTATTCACTCCTTTTATTCCTCGTTCTGTGCTTTTTTAAAAAAAGATGCATTAATTTATATAATTTTTTGCCTTTCTTAAGATTATACTCTGGATAGTAGTAACATACCTACTTTTAATTCTGTTTTTAAATAAAATCATAATACATAATTCTAAACAAAGTTAAAATGTGATTGTATTATAGTCATTCCTAAATTTGTGTTTTTCTTCATATAACATTTATATATATATATATTTCCCCATGTCATTACATTTGCTGTAGCCTATCACCTCACCACAAGCATCATTAATACTTGGTATAAGATCTTCAAATGTTTGTTCATATGTGATTGTGTATGTAAGCGGACAAATTTTTAACTCAAAGTTAAAGGGGAAGTGTTTGCTGGAGCCATGGGACATTTTCCTGCAACAGGATTCATACGGCGGTTACATGGAATCTTGGCTTTTCAGTTGTTTTTCCTTTCTTTTAATTTTGGAGGGCATGTGGATTTCTTCCCATTCTTCATTATTATGACAGTGAGCAGCCAGATTTGTTGAGCAGTAGGACATGAACTGTTCCATAGCTACATTCCCCCAAGCCTCCTACGGTTTCAGTTGCCATCAATCACCGTTTGCATCCTGTATGGGAATCAGATAGTTCTTAGAGTCTTCTCGTGCCCCCAAATGCCAAAATAAAGAACAAGAAGACCAGTGGTTCCGAGAAGAAAAATTCGAGCAAAACAACTGATGCATAAACATGAGAAAAAAATTCTATACCTTTACTTGGCAAAGTGTGTGTGTGTTCAGAAGGAATGCAAATTAAGACAGCATTATAAAATAAATAATAGTAATAAGAACTATGACTAATAGGCAAAAGAAATATACGGCTGAAAATTTAAGAAATTATTAAAAAAGAAAAACTTCAATAGGCCTTTTACATTTTAATGTCATAACTGATGTGGCTGAGGGAAATGCACCTGGAATTAAGTGAAAAAAATTGTCCAACATTATGGCAAGTTCATGAAAGAGCTTCATTTGAGTGCAGTAAAGGCGCTGTGTTCTGAATAGAGAAAAACACTTAGAAATGAAAATCTAACTGAAAATACTGTTGTTCATTCTGCTATAGTGACAGCCAAGAACTTACAGGCCAAGTTATAAAGTAAGAATAAGTTCATCATTGTAGCATTTTTTTGTAACTTATGAGAGTCCAGAAATAAATAATGTTCCCTAAGAGGCCACATGTATATTCCAGGTGTCAGGGGGAACCTTTGTGAGTACAGAACTTTGGGACTTGTTACGCAAGGAAACCCAGATATCTGAGAAGTGATTTGGTTTGAAATATTGAGAAAAATCTTAAACTTTAATATGAACTAGCCAAAATTAATGTATGTGACCACACACCAGGCTCCCTCCACAGCTGCTCCAAATGCTGGGCCTGGTAGCCAGTCTAAGATGTTCGATCCACAATGGCAGTGCTTTCCCCAAGGATGGAATTGATTAGCGTCTATTACGTGCCATGCCCTGGGAGATGCTTTGTGCTAAAGCAAGATGTGTCCTGGACATGGAGTTAACTCAGTAAATACCATGCTTTCCTGTGCAGAACCCCCTGGGTCTGTGAGTTTGCATGTGCAATGTCACCCTTGGCTGTGCTGTGGGACAGTCAGGGGCGTCGGCCTTGCTGTGGTGCCAGGAAGGTGGTTTAAACATGAAAGGTAGCATCTTACACAGAGAAACCCCCATCCCCAAGAGCAAACTTAGACTCAAAACTCAGCTTTCTCGTAAACTCAGCCATCTATCTCACACTTGGGTTTTTGTGTTTTTTCCCCTCTTCCGGGCATTCAAAGGGTGTTACACAAATCCGTGGTTTGGTTCACGTATTGCAGCAAAATGTCTTTAAGAAGCTCATGGAGAATATGGCCCATTTTCCTTGGCCCGGCCTGGATGACAGCCCTCATGTTGCAGAGCTGAACCATGAGATCCAGAAAAGGTTTTCTGACGTCAAGCCTTCTGGAGGCGACTCAGCATGGTTCAGTTTGCCATGAGATCCAGAAAAGGTTTTCTGACGTCAAGCCTTCTGGAGGTGACTCAGCATGGTTCAGTTTGCCATGAGATCCAGAAAAGGTTTTCTGACGTCAAGCCTTCTGGAGGTGACTCAGCATGGTTCAGTTTGCCATGAGATCCAGAAAAGGTTTTCTGACGTCAAGCCTTCTGGAGGTGACTCAGCATGGTTCAGTTTGCCATGAGATCCAGAAAAGGTTTTCTGACGTCAAGCCTTCTGAAGGTGACTCAGCATGGTTCAGTTTGCCTGCATTGTCTGCCTGGCTGTGTGGGGGAAAGCTAGAAATAGAAGGTGTTGAGCTGCTGTTCCATTTAGCATAGAAAACTAAAGGACAATTTAAAATCCCAAAGGATAACTTTGGAATACCAGAGAATACCACCATTATTTTGGTAGAGGTACCATTCTGCAAAGCCCACGTTCAGACGTGCCAAACACAATGCCTGTCGTTGACACCTTAGTACCGGGAAAAAAAAAATCAGGATTTTGATTCCAAAGGAAGAGAGTAATAAATTTCAAATAGGGAGTCCTTGTGGCTCAGTGGGTTAAGGAACTGATGCTGTCTCTGCGAGGATGTGACCTCAGTGGGTTAAGTATCCTGTGTGGCTGCGGCTGCGGCGCAGTCCACAGTTGCAGCTCTGATTTGACCCCTGGGCTGGGAACGTCCGTGTGCCATAGGTGCAGCCATAAGAGGAGAAAAAATATTCAAATAAACAATTGAATAAAAGGCGATTTCTCTTTTTCTATTGTATTTTTTCAGTTTAGACTTTAAAATCCTTACTATCCAGTTGCGCTATTATTCAGTAATGTTAAAGTTTTGATTTGCTCTTTGGTTGTGGCTCATCCACGGGCTCCTTTACTTATTTATGTCCCTGCCTGGCATCTGAGGTTGTGACTCCTGGCTAAGGATCCCTTGGAGCCTTAAGGAGTCCCCAGTCTGTGTGGGTGGAGGGCTTTAGGAAACAAGGGTACAAGGGATGACTGTGAAGCTTCGGGAGAGCTTGGGACCCAAGAGAGCATCCCACAGTGGCCTGGGGAGGGCGTGGATGAGCTGGAGGGCCCCGACAAGTGACAAGCAATAAGGCATCAGTGAGGGTGCTTGCCAGGCCCAATGGCAAGACCTCAGGGCAGGGAGTGCACTGGGGGTGTTCCCAGCCTTTCCAGGTCTCTCCTCCGGGAGTCTGGAGTTTGGAGACAGGATGGAGCTGGTTTCCTGACAACAGTGGTAAAGGAGTGGCAAATAACTGCTTTAAAAAATCAGAGTTTTGACCACCCTGGAACCCCTGGCTAATGCAATAGTTTGACCAGGTTATATTTCTTTTGAGATATGAACTTCTACTTTTAGAACAGCCTTAGATGTACAGAAAAGGCTGTGAAGACTGCTGTATTAGCTCAGGCTGCTATAGCAAAACACTGGCTTCAACAAAGGACATTTATTTTCTCAAAGTTCTGGAGGCTGGAAGTCTGAGATCAGGTGCCAGCCGGGTTGGGTTCTGCTGAGAGCCCCTTCCCCAGCTTTTAGGAGGCCAGCTTCTCACCATGTCCCACAGGACACAAAACCATACATTCTTTAACGTGTTTAAGTGCACCTGGCATTCATGTTTAAATATTTCATTTAAAGTCACCCTGAAAGATGCAACCACGCCAAGCTCTGCCAGGATGTGGAGTCAGAAAACAAATAACCAACCAACAAAGCAACTGGTCAAACAAGCAACTAACCAGCCAAGCAACCAATCGACAGGTGAAATTGCTTTTTGGTCTCTGATGGACTTGAGGTTATAAGTGTACGGTTCTACTGTGCCCAGGAAGTGACCCCACCTCTCAGAGACCAGAGTCCTGAGCAACATGTAGGAAGACAGGTTATATCGAGCAAACAGCAGGCTTCTTTCCCGCGTCCACCTTGTTCCTCACTTCTTCCCTCCCTTTCTGACTTTCTGCTCCCTTATGTCTCAAAGGAAATAGAATGAGAAACACTTTTCTCTAGGAAACCCTCAGACTTTGCATATAAGACCCCTCCAGGGTCTGTGATGGCTGTGGAAGCCTGGTGCACGTCTGTTGTACCCAATTTCCTGCCCATGAACTCGCTTCCACTGAAGGCAACTCTGAGTCATGGCTGTCAGGAACACTTGTCAGAGTTATTTAAAAAAAAATGCTTCCTGAAATATGTTAAGCCATATATTCAGATTTGACCCCTTTTGCCCCTTTCTTATTTTGTTTTTCCAAGATGTGACATCAATTATGCTTATAGAAGTAAGAAGTTCATCTTAGAGCCTTCAGTATTCTGCAAAATGTGGAGGTTAACTCTAAAGCTGCCAGGTGGGACTAGGATGACAAACTAAGAGAATCAATGTAATACCCGGCACACAGCCTGGCACGGATGTTCTTTAAAGTTTATTTTTAAGCATCCATTGTGTTTTGAGTTAAAAAAAAATGCAAGTTTGAAAGTCTGAAAAATCGACATCGCATAAACAATCCTGGGAAATTGAAACATTCTTAACTGAGTTATATATTTGGTTCCTACATGTCTTACTTTCTACGTGTATTCCTAAAACAGCTTATAAGACATTATTTAAAGGCAGGACTCTGTCTTACAGGATTCGCCATATGTTTCGACTCAGAGACTCTGATAGCCAGGATACACATTGGGCAAAGGGTGAGAGTTTCTTCATTTCTTCATAGCTATGTCTTGTTAGAGGAATACATGGTGGTTTTTCAGTTATCTGGGAGTTTGGTTTGTACAGAGGGAGGTATGAAAGCAGAGCATCAGCTCACAGTTTGCCTCTCAGCCCCAAGTTTGCCCTCACAGCTGGATCTGCAGAAGGCAAGATGAACGTTTTGCATATTTTCACTGGCCCTCTGGCACCACACTGTCGGTAGTGGCCACTGGAGGGACATTGCGAGAGGAAGGGACTTTCCTTCCTGGCTCTAGAGTGGCCTCCAAATGGGCTCCTGCAGGGGGTGTGGCCTCTCCAGCAGCCCAGCTCCTGAGACCTGGGGCATGTTCCTGCGTGAGCCTTCTGCTGCGTGGACCGCTGCCCGGCACCGGCTCGTGGGTGCCGGGTAGCCAGCCCTGGGCTTGGGCACCTGCAGCAGCACACCTGTCCATGGATGGCTTTCCCTGGCGCTCCCCAGCAGGCTCCATAGGGCTGACTCCCAGCCGGTTCTACTTGTGTAATACCTCAGCATCTCCTCTGCCAGCCCCGAGACTGTCCTGCGGGTGCCCTGTCCTATAGGCCTGGTGGGGGCTTATCTCAGCGCAGCAGGGGCTGCCCCCTCCCGCCTGCTACCCCGTATCCTCTGGAGGCCTCCTCCCGTCTCACTGGGTAATCCTCCTCTCTCTGGCCCCACTTCCAACTCAATTCCTGATGTTAAACTTTCCCCTTCTAAGTTGCCCCCTTCTACGTTACCGTGTGGTTTCTGTCTCCTGCTTGGACTCTAGCTGACACCAAGACGATCATCTGTTGAGAAACAGAAATCCAAGTTTGAAAATTAAAACAACAACAACAACAAGCAAACAAACAAAAACCAGCAACAAATAAAGAGCATAGGGCTCCCACTCAAGCCCCTGAATCCTATTCCTCATCGGTTGGGGTATGTGGTTTGTGTGTATCTTTTCTTCTGCTCCTTTTGCTAAAATAGCTTCACAAATATTTCAAGGCAGTTTGCGTGCTTCATCTTCCCCAACGCTGATCAGCTTAAGGCATAAAATACCTCCGCTCCAGGAAAGCGTTGGGCGCTGGGTCCCTCAATCGAGGGCTTGCCAGCCCGAGCTTGGTCAAGCTGGAAGCAATCTGGGAGTTAGGACAACTGAAAATGGGGCTGCGGGGGATGGAATTTTACCCAAGCTCATGTATATGTGTTTGTGAATTCCTTGTGTCTCATTTTCTGACCTCAACCCGTAATCTCAAATGAAAAAAAAACAAAAAAAAAACAAAAAACAAAAACCCAAAACACCCTCCAGAGCTTCAAAGGAAAATTGCTTTTTAATTTCTTGGTGGAATGGCAGTGAAGAGCAGAGACCTCACAGCTGTACCGGATATGGATCTGGGCAATCACTAATGTTAGGTCTCTCCCGCGGAAGCCATCAGGACCCGCCAAGGTTAGGGTTTCCCGCTGCCCGGCAGCCAGACCGGGCATGACTGTCTGATTCTGATTTCTGGGAGTTGTTTTTCTCTCAGTAAGACTGGCTTTCCTCTCCCTCATATGCGAAATAAAATAGAATTTGGATCCCTGTTTTTTAACTTTTAAAGGGAGCGGCGGTCCTCATTGCATTCGCATCCCTGAATTCCCCCCAAGTCCTCCCCCGATCGGCTTGCAGCCGCCTTGCACATCTGCATGTGTGGATCAGGAGCCAGAAAACCTTTACGTGTGTGTGTGTGTGTGTGTGTGTGTCCCGTGTCTACTCATGAAGCCTCGTAGATGGGACGTGTGTGACCAGGAGACCAAATGAAATGAAAGGAGCAGCATCTCCACAGCTGAAGGCCATAAAGCTGCACCCCCCTGTGTTTTCTGGAACATTGTCTTTCTTCCAAATGAGCCTGGGATTTTTCTGGGAAGGAGAGGGTGTGGTGTGTAAAGAGGAAAATGTGAGTTTCCCCTGGGGTCACTCACCGTGTGATCTTGGGGAGCCACTGCCCCACTCGGGGCGTGTCCACATGGGCAACAAGAAGGGTTGGGATTCCTTCGAGTTCAGGAATGTTATTACCTGAAGTTTCCTCCTAAATTCCTCGTAAAGGACCCCACCCTGGAAAGACTATGGCAGCCACGGGTCCCCTGCCAAGGGTCTGTGTAGCCGTGTGCTGTGAAGGAAGCCATGCCCACCCACACTGGCCATGAGGATGAAGGTGGCCGAGCTCCTTGAGAATGTTCCACAGGTCGGAGTCCCCACAAGATGGTCTAGAAAAAAAGCGGGGTTGTGATTGAGGCTTTGGAAATAAAATTGGCAGAAGTCTCCAAGTAGGAGAGGGCTGGGGACAGGGGGCAGCTGGCACGCAGACGCCAGTCTGGGGGTTGGGGGGAGTGGGCTGTGAACGAGAAGGGGGAGGGCTCTGAGATGCCTGTGTGGCTAAGCGCCCCTCTCTCGGGATTTGGAGCGTTTGCCGGGAGACCCTGCTGTGCACTAAATGGATTCTCAGGAGTGTCCCAACCTTCTTAGGAGATGCTGAGGCCCCAGTGTCTGGGGAAGCCCTCACGTCATTTTCCAAAGAAGAAAGAGATTATGCAACAAGGTGGTTGGGAAGACTTGAGCCCAATTCCCAGTCGTGTTGAGAGGGGCTGTTCCTCCACCCGCCCCCCACCATATTCCTACCCCCATTTGCTCTGCCCCTGGTTACCACCTCCTACAAGTCTAGTGAATGGGAAACTCCAAGGGGACCAGGAGATGTGTGGTCCCCTGGCGGGGGGGGGGGGGGTAGCTCATTTCAATAAGGCTTTCTTGAGCATCTCTGTGCCTATGCTCGGTGCTGGCCAGCTGTGTGATCCTGAGAGATCTACTTCCCTTCTTGAATCTTAGCTTTCTTTTTTTGTGAAAAGGGGGTGAAACTAACTTCTGCTAGTGTGTTGGAAATATTAAATGAAGTAATGCAGATGGGGCTGGACCTGAAAAGCCTGTGAAGCATATATTGTAACATATAATAACACTTAGAGATGTATCTATCAATTTCACCACTGTTTATTGAGCATTCTCTATGGACAAGATACTACGCACATTCTGGAGACACAGCAGTGGAAGAGGAGGGCATGACACTCACCCCATAATCCTTACAATCCGGTGACACAAGTCACAGAGCAAAGATACCCAAGTTTCATGAGTGCTTTATATGGTTTCAAATGGCTTTGTAGAGGCAACAATTTCAGAACTGATTCTAGGGCTCGCATTCAGGATAATGGGATGCTAAATCCCTCGGTATATATTTGTGACTCTCTAGGCTCCTCTCCGGATAAAGAGATCACCGTGCTTACGTCGCTCCATTGCCAAGGATGATGTAGAGGATTTTTTGGATGAAAAACTTTCTGAACTCCTTGGCAAGCCCACTACCCACAGTTACGGTTTATCATACAAGAATCTGCTGTTTTTAAATGTTGGAACGTTTAGACACACAAACCAAACATTTAACGTCAATTGAGATTCAAACTAAATCTAAGGTTTTTCTCCTCTGTCTTTCTGGTGCTCCTGGTGCCATGAATAGTTTTGGATGGAAAGGAAAAGACATCACCACACAGTTCACAAAAGGGACTGGACAGCCAAAATACCAAAGTGACTGGTCAGCCTCCTATAAATGTCAGTGGCCAGTCTCTCCCACTCCTGTCTGAGATTTTCAGGGACTCTGACAATACTCAGGATTCCAGGATAACTTAATATATGGTTAGCCTTTCAATTAAAAAAAAAAATGAGACTCAAGAATGCAACTGGCTTCCACTTTCTTTGGAGGAAAAAAACCAACACTTCTTGTTTGGTGTTTGTGCCTTACAACCAAAAGCTAGTGTCTGGCTTTAGTGATTCTTGGGAATATTTTTGTAAAAAAGACATGGCAACGCCCCCTTAAACACATAATATTTATGTATTATTAATCCCTCACCAACTCATGGCATTTGGTTCAAAAAGTAATGAATGTAATGGTGACTACCTTGGAAACAAGCAAACAAGACATCCATTAAAAAAAAAAGGCAACTAAATAGAGATAACAGAATACATTGTTTCCAGTACATTTAGTTCCTTAGAAGAAGAGGGCTTGACATTTAGTTAATATCAATCAGTGAATTATTCAAATTACTGTTTAAGATGATCTATTTCCAAGATATCCCTCATGCGTTGCATCTATTTTTGGTGTGAATTTCCAGTGTAGCCGGCTTGAGGATTGTTTACTTTCTTCTAGCGGTTTGTGCCTAGCAAACATTTTAGTAATGTCTGTGGGTTTCACTTCCTAGAAGAAGTGCCTCTAAGGAGTTCTAGCTCCTGTGTGTTCCCATGTAGGTATTTTCCCCAAACTAGTTAGTCACCCCCATTTGTAACTGGGGAGAAGAAAGGCGTTTGCATTATTCTTCATAATTGGGTTACTTACTGGGTAGTTTGCTCATAAATTCAATAAGGATTTAGATGATTGTCGTATAACGCCGTGAGGACACAGGCCCAGAGGATGGGGTTGAGGGTGAGGACAGCTCGCATTTGTGTTCGCAAACGTGATATATACGTGCTCATGGAATTCTCGAAACCACCCTGTAACATGGATTCCCAGTGTTTCTCAGCTTACTGTGCCCTTAGCATCTTAAGAGACTTTCCCAGTGTTCCTAGAACCAAAACACTACCAACCAACCAGTTTTCAGTAGTTTGGTCTAACCAACCCAAGAGTGCTAGACCTGGGATCTGTGCCCATCAAGGGCCATCTGTACCCAGCAGACATCTCCACAATTCCCTGAAGACTGCAAACACCCATGGGTGCCTCTGGGAGTTTTTTTGTGGTACCCCAGGCAGCCTGGGTGAGGAATCTGGAAACCCTGGCCTCAGGAGGAACGTCCTGTTAAGATCTTGATCTTACTGATGGGAAACTGAGTTTGAAGGAGTTTAGGTACTTCGCCAAGGTTGCACAACTGATAAAAGGAATGTTGAGCCTCACAGTTGATTCCAGAGAGCACATTCTCAGCTGCTATGCTCATAGCCCAACTTCCTGCAGGGAGAATGTCAGTTTCCAAAGCTCAGGTGGCACAAGGGAAAAGGGAATTGGGGATGGATGTCAAGGGCATCTGAGGCCACAGGATGGTCTGGAACCAATTCATCCATGTGTCTTTTATCTTTTTTTCCCTTTCATTTATTTGCTTATGTTATTTGAAAAGTGTGTATGGCTTCTCACTGAGCTGAGGGCCAGGGAGCTCCCAGACCCCTGGGGGAGAGAGAGCTGACAGTGATGAATCAGTGCCAGGCTGGGGTGGTGGTGGGGGGCAGGCAGGGTTATGAGCCACAAGGATGGGACTTGTTGTACAGAGCAATGTCAGTAAAGAACACAGGAGCTTCTGGAAATGAGTGCAGCCCTGCCAGGTGGTCCTTATGTTTCATGACCGAGTGGCCTGTGCTCTGCTGATTCAGTCCTATGGTCTGACCTTCATCAGATGTTCTATTTACGAACTTCTTAGGTGCAAACCCACCTGATAGGCAGGCTCTAAGATGAGTAAGTCTCCTTCTGTTTAACGGCAGTGAAGTTCACACTTGGCTCCACATGAAATTTGAAAATAGAATTTCAGTGCCTTAGCAACTTTGACTTTGCCTGTGTTTTTCCTTTTTAAAACCAGCAAGTCATGAATGACTCCACCCTTTGATCAAATAATGCGTGACTTTTCCTTATTGCCAGGTCATTTTTTTCCTCCCAGGAGGCCATTATTTCACAAATGTAGCAATTCAACAGGTCTTTCTTGAGCACCTGTGTGGAAGGGGATTCAGAAGCAGTCACTTCTCAGGCTGGTGGGGAAAAGCCAAGCAAACTTTCAGGTATGGGGTCCATGGCTGGGGTAGGGGTTGGGCTTGAGTAGAGTCTTTAGGAATAAACAGAGTAAGGACACAAGGGGGCAAGATCCAGCCAGAGGGAAAAGCAGATGCAAGACCAGGGGCCTGAGATAAGAGGCCATCAAATGGATTCCCATGGTGGCACAGAGGTAATGAACCCGAATAGTATCCGTGAAGACTCGGGTTCAATCCCTGGCCTCGCTCAGTGGGTAAAGGATCCGGCGTTGCTGCGAGCTGTGGTGTAGATCAAAGACTCAGCTAGGATTTTACGTTGCTGTGGCTCTGGCATAGGCCAGGCAGCTACAGCTCTGATTAGACCCCTAGCCTGGGAACTTCCATATGCTGCAGTTGCAGCCCTAAAAAGACCAAAAAAAAAAAAAAAAAAAAAAAAAGGGAGGGGGCATCAAGAAGTGACCTTGGCTCCTGGGCATGGCTGACCTGGAGGGGGTGGTTGAGGGATTATTTGGAGGAGAAACAGGCAGGCACGATCTGATTATAAGGAGGCGGGTTAACTAGCTGGGAGACTGGCATTTTCTCAAAGCCATGAAAAATTTTTAAGCAGATGAGTGTGATGACCTTGGCAATCTGGCCCATCAAGGAGCCACAGACAGGCAAAGCCAGATCTTAGTACATACGTTATTCTGCTTAAAATGCATTTGCACAACTCTTCCTATTTTCCATCACTCAACAGATATTGATTAACACCATGCTTGCCAGTCACCCTGTCGGGGATGGTGGGAGGGCTGTGAGGGTGACTTCCTTCTGCTCAGAATAGCTGGAGGGCCCCAGAATAATCAGAAGAGCAACAATAATCAAAGCAGAAAAAGAGAAACATAAACCACCTGTGGATGCTGGGGACTTTTAGGAAAATCCCTTGATGACATTTGCTCCAGCTTAAAAGAGCTTCTGTTTACTTCAGTTGGCATACAGCAGTCCCTGAGTCACCATCTCCTGAAGACTGCATGGCCCTGTCCTTTGGAAAAAAAAGAAAACCCAAAAACAAAAACCAAACAACAACCAAAAAAAACCCTTGTCTGCTATATGTCTTCTAAAACATTTAACAGGGCACAGAACATTTTTCCTTTCTCCTAAAAAGGGAACAAAGTGCCTTCTTCACATTGCCAGACCCAGGCAGAATCTTTACTAGGCTTCTCTGCCTTTTTTCCTTGATTTTGCACAGTAAATATGCATTTAAGTTTGTTTTTTCATGGCTTAATAACTATTTTATTTTTATCACCAAATAATGCTTTTTTGGTATGACGTACCAATACATGCACTTCTTCTAGTACCAGAATTCTCTGGGGATGACAAACTAGTTTGAGAAAAGATAGCTACATAGGAATGGGCATCTAGGAATAAAGATGTATTTCTTACTTCCTTTCCACCTGGATGCCTTTTATTTCTTTTCTTGTCTTATTGCACTGACTAGTTCCTCTAGTACAGTGTTAACTATCTAGGACTCTTGCTATATGGCTGCATGGGGCCATATGAGGAAGGCTTGACAGAAAATACACAGTACATATTTGTGGCAGTGACGCAGCATCCTTATGCAGGACACCAGCTTCCTCTTTAATCAAGTGGCTTCAATATAAGAACTGGATGAGATCCTGATATGAGATAAATAAGTACAAGGAATGTACAACATGATGGCGGCAAGTAACACTGTGGTGTAAAACACAGGAAACATAAGAAAGTTGTTTTTTTTAGTTTGTTTTGTTCTTTTTTTTTTTTTTTTTTTGGCTTCACCCATGGCATATGAAATTTCCTGGGTGAGGGATTGAACTTGTGTCACAGCAGTGACCTGAGCCACACCATTGACAATGCTAGATCCTCAACCACTAGGCCACCAGGGAACTCCTGAAATGGGAAATTTCTTAAAAGAGGAGTTCTCATCACAAGGAGAAAAATTTTTTTTCTTTTGATCGTATCTACATGAAATGATGGATGTTAACTAACCTGATTGTGGTCTTCATTTCATAATATATGTAAATCAAGCCATCATGCTCTACACCTCAAACTTTGACAGTGATGTATTTCATTTCTTTCTCAATAAAATTTGAAAAAAAGGACCAAGGGAGATGCCAGGGCTGGCTACTAGGTGACTCAGTTGTATTTCTGCTCACTTGACTCAAAATATTTCTAAATATATAGAGTAAGTAAAACTTTAGTAGGTTTCTCATCTATTTCGTCTATAGGAAACACTTGATAAATTAGCCATCATCTAATTCCCTGCAGTACAAAGCCTATCACCACTGCTGCCCCCTTCAACCTTGATGGTGAGGTGCTGCCCTCTGGCCTCAGTCACTCTGAATTCTGTCTTTCCTATTGTAATCAGGTCAGGGAGTCTATTTCTATTTCCTTTCATCCTCAGTTACCAAGGATGCTGTAACAGAGATCTTCAAGAATGCTGGTCCCCAGTTCCTTATTTAGTGTCCTTTGGGTCCACCTGAGGACATGGTCAAGATGAAGATGAGTGGGCTGCACATCATAAAACCTACTTCTTTATTCTCATCTCCTTCAGCATGTGGATTCCTTTCTCCACACAAAGGGGCAGAAGTTCTGACACCATGACCTCACTGAAAGTAGGTCATCACAAAATCCAAGTTTCAGTCAATGAAAAATGCCAGCGAGCAAAGCCATTCCAGCTGTGGAAGCTAGAACAGTAAATCCTGAATCTCATTCAAGTGTTCCCATATCAGCAAGTTCAACCAGTTAAGATCCAGTTAAATTTCCTCCGCCTTGTTTTGATGCTCTTGAAATCCACACGTGTCTCAGGTTCCCACCTATGTGAATCATTGCAATGCTTTTGGTGCATAAGACACTTCCTTCTCCTGTAGACCTTGGGGTTGTCGCTTGGGTCATGACGGATCTGAGTTAGAGATCAGATCTGTCATGACCTCTAGTGATGGGCATGATGGGCAATGAGAGGCAGTGGGGATGGTCTTGAGGCAAAGAGTCATTCCAAGTGCCCCAACTGCTGTCCTTCAAACACGCACAGGGCGCCTCCTCAGACCGGGAGAAAGTCTAGTTCTTCTGGGAAGGGGGGCTCAAGAGGATGTGGAGGTTCAAGGTTTCCAGATTATTCTACGTCTACCCAATTTCCCACCCCATATCTCAATGCGCCACTTATTCTAAATAGGCGTCTTTTTCTTAACCTAGGAGTCTTGTCAAAGTTGCACTGGGAGGGGCACTACATTCTTGGGGGTGTGGGAGGTCAAACTCCTGGGGATAAGATGGGCCACAAGGATGTAATGTACAAAGGGCAAATATAGCCAATATTTTCTAATAACTGCCACTGGAGAGTGACTTCAAAAATTGAATTAAAGAACTGCATTGGAACTTTGGAATTCTGTTCACTCACTAGATTTGTGACTAAGTTTCAATCATGTCTGTCATATTAACACATACACATAGGCATTCCTGTCATGGCTCAGTGGGTTAAGAACCCGACATAGTGTTTGTGAGGATGTAGGTTTGATCTCTGTCCTAGCTCAGTGGGTTAAGGATCTGGCATTGCCACAAGCTGTGGCGTGGGTCACAGCTGCAATTCCAATTCAGCCCCTGGCCAGGAACTTCCATCTGCCACAGGTGCAGCCATAAAAAGGAAAATAACCACAGCACACAAATAAGTAATTCTTTTCATCTACTGTAGACAGTTTCTCCCTGTGCACACATGTTTTAGCTGAGAGTCTAAAGCCCTGAGTATATCATTTTCTTTTTGAAAGATCTCTAACACAGTAAGGAGGAACTATCCCACCTCACCTTTGAAAGCTGCAAATACCTGGAGGACCTAGAGACTTCTCAGAAGATCAGGAAATACACCCTCATCCTCTGGTATATTAAGGAGTCAGTAATGCTTGGCTTATGCCCAGTTAGCACAGGTATTAGGGTGGCCTCTTAAACGGAGAGGCTGCCTCACCATTACATCAGCATATTATCAAGGTAAGAATTGAAGAGACCTCAGATAGCTTATTCCTTACACAGACAGCAAAAACAGGAGTAGCCAGCATGCCACTTCCCCTTGTCCCTTGTCCCACAGGATGGTACCAAATCAGCAGAGACCAGAGGATGGCATGTTACTTTTGACACCCTTTTGCTGAGCAACCGATTTCATGCTGATCCAGACAGTTATATGGACTGCAGCTGGACCCTAAAGGAGGCAGTTGGGGATGGAGCGGAGGCAGGGGAAGTGGAGAGCCTCAGACCTCATCAGAACCTGGGAAGTGATGAGATACTGCCTCATGAGTGGGAAACGGCCTGCTTCTAGCTCCTCACAAGCCACCCATGCTCTCCTATTCTGGTACAATCACAGGTGTTCTGCCAAGGCTGGTGACAGTCATGAATGAGCTTTGCCTACATGGTCCTCATGGAGATGTCCAAGGTCACTAGGCACCGTGGTGGAGCCATTCCCCAAGTTACACTTACTTTATCTGTTCCTGCCGAAAACTAAAAGATTACTCTTTGAAATCCAATATTGCCATCAATGTAATTCTACAGTCTTTCACCTTCCAGGCCAGCATGTGCCTCTTTATTGATGTACCCAAGCCTACCTGGAGCAAAAGAAGCCCAGAAACCCAGGTATATAGTGGAAGATCCCCTGGGCCCCTCCTGCTATGAAAAATGCTTGCATGTCCTCAGACTTGGTCCTCTTATATTACAGAAACTTGGTTAGTAGACTAGGGAGCTCTTTTTAGCTCTAAGCTCCCATATTATGCAACAAGCTTTCTTGTTCTTTCTATAGAACCCAGAGTTCCCGCTGAGGCTAAGTGGGTTAAGAACCTGACTAGTATCCATGAGGATGTGGGTACGATCCCTGAGTAAAGGATCTAGCATTTCTGCAAGCTGCATTATAGGTTGCAGATGCGACTTGGATCTGGTGTTGCTGTGGCTGTGGTGTAGGCTGGCAGCTGCAGCTCCAATTCAACCCCTAGCCTGGGAACCTCCATATGCCCCAGGGAATTAAGAAAAAAAGAAAAGAATATAGAATCTGTCCTCTACTTCCTTGTCCGTCCTTGCTGCTGGCCTGGTAGGGGCTTCTTCTTATGAGGACTCTTTGCTAAACTCTGTTAGGGTTCTCACACAGTACACCTACCCTTTCTGGGGAGAGCAGGAGGGGCGTCCAACGACCTGCACCATGGTATCAACCCATGGTAATACACACTCACGTGGGTCATGGAAGGAAGCAGTGAACACCCAGGTTACGTGTTACTGCCTCACCTTCTTCCCTGTTGCCCTGGGTTGTCTTCATGGTCTTGGATTCCTGGTTCTACACTTGAACACTGCTAAGAAGGAAGTGAAAGGAAAAAAGCAGGAAACAGAACAAGTGTAAGGATTAGGAAAAGGGAGGGAAGATCCTACCATGGCTCAAGTTCATGACTCTTTCGTTGTCCCTTCACAGATAAATCTGCAGAAGGTGTCATCTTCACTTGGTACCCTCATTTCTCCACTATCCATTGATTTCCCCAAAAATGAGAAACTGGATTCCCTCCACCCACACTACTCTTTCTCCAGACCACTGAAGAGATTCTTGAAAGTCTAGCGACCTTTTCTCCATCTTTGTTCTATCAGAACTGTTCACCACGTTTGGCTCTGTTATAATTCCCTGTCTTAGAACTTTCCTCAAGCACAAGCATCTGGCATGTCATACTTTTATTTTGCTGTCTGATCTCTTCTTGCTAATGGGCAGTGCTGGGCAGGAGACAGTGTTGACTCACAGGACATGAGAAAAGTGTGGAAGGATGGGGAAACCTCATTGTTCTCATGAGGCACAGAGTGGAGTGTGAGAGCGGGATGTCCTGTTCCAGAGAAGGAGCTGAATGAAGGAGGCAAAAACAGTGATCAAGCAAGAAGGTAGACAGTGAGGAAGAGGTGGTGAGGCATGAGGAAATTCCAACAGGAGGTAACTGGGAGGGCCCTGTAGGGATGGGCTATCTACAGGAGGTAGCTGGGACCCAGAGGGGATGGGCTGTCTACAGGAGGTAGCTGGGAGGGCCCTGTAGGGATGGCTGTCTACAGGAGGTAGCTTGGAGGGCCCAGAGGGGATGGGCTATCTACAGGACGTAGCTGGGAGGGCCCAGCGGGGATGGGTTGTCTACAGGAGGTAACTGGGAGGGCCCAGTGGGGATGGGCTGTCTACAGGAGGTAACTGGGAGGACCCAGAGGGGATGGGCTGTCTACAGGAGGTAGCTGGGAGGGCCCAGTGGGGATGGGCTGTCTACAGGAGGTAGCTGGGAGGACCCAGAGGGGATGGGCTGTCTACAGGAGGTAACTGGGAGGACCCAGAGGGGATGGGCTGTCTACAGGAGGTAGCTGGGAGGGCCCAGTGGGGATGGGCTGTCTACAGGAGGTAGCTGGGAGGGCCCAGTGGGGTTGGACTGTCTACAGGAGGTAACTGGGAGGGCCCTGTAGGGATGGGCTGTCTACAGGAGGTAGCTGGGAGGGCCCAGTGGGGATGGACTGTCTACAGGAGGTAGCACGGAGGGCCCAGAGCGGATGGGCTGTCTACGGGGGTAACTGAGAGGGCCCAGTGGGAATGGGCTGTCTACAGGAGGTAACTGGGAGGGCCCAGTGGGGATGGGCTGTCTACATGGGTAACTGAGGGCCCGGGGGGGGGGGGGATGGGCTGTCTACGGGGGTAACTGAGAGGGCCCAGAGGGGATTCTTTGTCTGGATATGTTCTCATGCCGTAGTACACATGCCTCTGGTTCTTTCTATACCCTCTCCTCCCCAACTCTATTGTAGGTTGAAGGAGAGACCTAATCCTCACCGTACCCTTTGCACACTTGGTCAGGAGAAGTTTGTGTTCATCTTCTGGGACTTAGGGGTGTGGAATCCACATGTTTACCTGGATCTTTATAGCATCTGAGACAGTGGGCAGCTTTGATCTCAACAAGCCTGCTGCCCACCTGAGCTAAAGTCTGTAGTCTGGGAAGCCAGGGCAGACGCTGGAGGTGCTGCACCCCAGGATGCAGGATATGGACTGAGCTCACAGCCAGTGGATGGGTCACATTAGCTAGAACATATGGGTGTGGGCACCGGTGGTGGCGGAGGGGTGAGGGGGGAGTTTCTGTTGCTTCCAGTGGAAACTGTGCTTGTAACACCAGGCTCTTCTAGAATATAGGTCCTGATTTCCAGGCAAGGATATTCCTCCAGGGACTGGCTCAGAAGCTCTGAGTACATCTTGCTCACTTTGGCCCGGTCATGCCTGTGGACCAGCAGGCGAGTAGGGAGGGATAATTGACTCTTTTTGTCATCAGGAGCCAGACTTGCTCCTGGGGGAAAAGAATTTCTGGAGCCTTCAGGATGTGCTGGAGCATCTCCCAGTGTTTTTAAGCCAGCGATGCAGCAGAAAATGGTTAGCGATTGTGACTTGGCAGAGGCAAGCCGAGCCTCACACCCTTCAGGAGGGAATGTCTAGGTCGTCTGATCAGGCAATTAACCTACACCTGCCAAACTGTTAGCCGAGGTGAGAGAGGTCTGGAAAGGAATGGTGACAGTAGGAGTGATGTGGTGATGAGGGTCCCTGGACCATTGTAGCAGGTGGGCTGTACCTCGTTCCACTCATTGCGTGTGTTACGTCTTGAAGGCCATCTTGGTTGGAATGGATCTAAAGGGCAGGAGTGGATCCAAGAAGGGCAAGGGGTTTCTGTAACAGACCCCTCTGGGTTCTTCCCACACCTTCTTGGCCTTTCTTAGATTCTAGCTGTAACTGTGGTGGGACACTCTGCGGGAGTCTCCGCTCATGCTTTGCAGACCCCTCTGGCCTCAGGCATGAGAACACATCCTGCTTTCTCTGCCTTGGATCTCCTCCAGGGCTGTGGATGTGGCTGGTTCCAGGTGGCACACATGTGAGAGCAGCCTAGACGTGGGGGAGGAGTCATGCCCCTGTGGGCACCCGGGTGGCAGGGTCTCTAAAGAAGTACTTTCCCTCTGGATCCTGGGGGAGCTGGGTGATTCGAAGAGGCGTTCTGTGTGCTAAGGTGGGGCTGAACACCGTGGGACTGAGGGCCAGTGGCCTCAGCCGAGACCCTCACAGTGCACTTGACATGGACTGACTTTTCCTCTTTCCTTTGCTCTTCCTGATCCTTCACGTACGTTCTTTGAGGTCACATCTCAATTAAGATTTCTATACGCAAGTCCTTGAGTCAAACTCTGCTTGCAGGGCAGTGAGTTGGCGGGGAGGTGGCTGGGCACATTCTTTTCCAGAGATGGGCTGAGAGGTTAAAAAAGGCACACCAGGAGTTCCCCGGGGGGCCTAGCAGTTAAGGATCTGGTGTTGTCTTTGCTCTGACTTGGGTCACTACCGTGGCACGGGTTTGAACCCTGGCCACATGGGAACTTCTGCATGGTGCAGGCACAATGGTGGGTGAGGCAGAGAGAAAAGCCAACCGCCTAAGGGAGCCAATAGGACAGTATCCGTGGGGCACCAAGGTTGCAGGGTGGGTTGACAGTAGGGCCGGAGAGCTGTCTCTGGAAATCCTTGCTCACATTATCGCTGTGCCCTCCTGGCGTGGCTTCACCACCCCTGGTCTCTCTCTTGAGCACTGGGAGTGCACTGACACGTCTATTCCGGCACATTCACAGCCAGACCGAGTGTGTTCTCTTCCAAACCCACCTCTCCCCGTGGGTCTCCGTGGCTGTCCGACTTTTTCATGACATGGGAGGACCTCGGCAACTGCCCTCACTTCCCCATGATCAGCGGTCAGTCCCACCTCCTCAAAGTCCCTCCACCTCACCTCCATCTGTTCCACGCGCCCCGGCCCAGGCCAGACCCTCTCATCTGCCTTGGGGTTCGATTATTTCAGAACCAGCATGTCTTCCTAGAGCACCCAGCCTGCCCCTCACTCGCCACAGTCACTCTCTATCATCACCAGAACTTCTGCTCTAAAACGTCGTCTTCATCCCTGCACAAGGATTTGTTGATTTCCCATTTTCTAGCAGCAGTGAAAAGAGCAAAATCTGGACTCCCTGGCTTCCAGAGCGTCTCCAAGCTCACTCAGACTTGTTTCCTTGGGATCATTTCCAGCCTTCACATCTTATGCCACAGCTCCGTGGTGACAACGGGGCCTCCCCAGCCCTCTCTCCATTTGTCTTCCCATTTTTTAGTTTTATTGAAGCCGAGCTGATTTACAAGGTTGTGATAATTCCTGCTGTATGACAAAGTGATTCAGTTTTATGTGTGCACACATCTCAGATTCTTTTCCCGCTTAGACTGTCACAGAATATTGGGTAGAGTTCTCTGTGCTATGCAGCAGGTCCCCGTTGGCCAATCATTCCATAGACCTCAGTGTGCTTGTGTCAATCCCTAACCCCAGTCCACCCCTCCCTGCCCTCCACCTGTCCCCTTTGGTAACCGTAAGTTTTTCAAAGTCTGTGAGTCTGTTTCTGTTCTGCAAATAAGTTCGTTTGTATCCCTTTTTAAGATTCCACATGTAAGTAATAATCACATGATGTTTGTCTTTCACTGTCTAACCTTACTTAGTGTGATAATCTCTGGGTCCATCCACATTGCTGCAAACGGCATGATTTCATTCTTTTCTGATGGCAGATTAATACTCCATTGTTTATATGTATCACATCTTCCTTATCCATACCTCTGTTGGGGGCACTCAAGTGGCTTCCCTGTCTTGTCAGCCCTCTCTTTAATCCAGATCATAACCCAAAGTGAAAGAGAAAGAAGATGTTTTCTGAACCAAGACCATTCTTAGATGGAAAAAAAAAAAAAAAAGGAAAAAAAAACAGGTTTCCATGGTGGCCAAATTTGACAGTCATGGAAAACAGATTCTGTAATACCCGAAACTGGGGGTCTAAGGTGGTGTTCACTCTGAGAAAGGGCCTTCTCCACCAAGGTGATAGATGTTCGGATGAATAGGGCTGTGCCTGGAAGGAGGCAGGCGAAGAGGGAGTATGATGGACAGGGAGACACCAGGCTCAAAGGAATGGAGGCCAGAGAGGGAAGGGCATGTCTGAAGAACTAAAAGAAGCCCAGGAGAGGTGAGCGAGGGGCTGAGTGCAGACAGCAGAGAGGCTGGAGAGCGTGGTGGAGAAAGGCAGGTTGACAAAGGAAGCCAGCACCCTTTCTGTGAAAACCTTGAGAACGTATCCTGTGGACAATGGGACAGCACCGAGGGGTTCTGAGTAGCATTGTCCTTATTCAAGAGTGCATGTGGGAAGATCAGTTGAACGGTGATGTGATTGTCTAAGCAGAAGACCAAGATGGTGGCACCCACTAGAGTGGTGGCAGGTGAGGATAGAGAAAAGCTAAAAAATTAGAGAAGTGCTCATACGTAGAAAAATCTCAATTTTTATGGTTAAAATGGGAATAGGATTGTTGGAAATTAATTATAAGAATAAAATTTGTCAAAAGAGGGGCTTCCTGTTGTGGCTCAGCAGAAATGAATCTGACTCGTACTCATGAGGATATGGGTTCGATCCCTGGCTTAGTGGGTCAGGGATCTGGCATTGCCGTGAGCTGTGGTGTAGGTCACAGGCTCGGCTTGGATCTGGCATTGCTGTGCCTGTGGCGTAGGCCAGTAGCTGTAGCTCTGATTTGACCTCCTAGCCTGGAAAATTCCATATGCTGTGGGTGCAGACCTAAAAAGCAAAAAAAATATTGTCAAAAGATTCTACATAGGCTGTCTGTCACGTGTGTGAAAACTTCACTTGTTTTCCTAGCATGTTTTGCTCCTTGTGATTTTCTTTGATGGTGAAATTTCTAATTAATGTTAGAGTAGATCAAGACAGTCCACTCATACATGATATAAACCTAAAATTTTCATTTTGGCATAGGTAAAAATACGGAAAATTTCCACTTGACCAGTGAGATCAGAATTCAAGTTCCATCTGTAACTTACTGGCAAGGTACTCTTAGGCACGTCACTGGACAATTCTAGGTCCTTTTGAAAATCAGTCAATCAATCAACCATCGGTGGGGTTAACACCACCTGTATTTTGTGTACCTGGGAGTTATCATTTTTGACAAGAATGAAACAAGATGATGGGCATGAGGTGCCAAACACAGTGCCTGGCACCGGGAGATAATTGAAGTTGGTAACTATTATTTGGTGTATCTTTGAATACTAATCAGGAACCCCTCTCAAACCCTGTTGAAATCACTACCCTAAAACCATCCACTCTTGAAAACTGCAATTTCCTATTCTCTCTCACTTCTCTTTCAGTCTGTTGGTCCTGAATGACTCGCCTGTTCTCTCATCTACCACTTGCACTGGCAATTCCAGATCAGGCTCTCCTCCCTTCCCGTAATTATATCCTGAGATGCGCTGTTACTTCTCCTCAATATGCCTGAAACACCTCCTCACCTCTGCCTCTGCCCAGGTCTCATCTTGGCTAGTCAAGGGCTACTGCCTTCTTCTGTGCCACTGCGGTTGTAGCCACCATGATGAAGGCAGAGCCCTGTGCTGCTGCCATTGATGGGAGATAAGGCACTCACCCAACTCAACTTAGCTGTCCCAGGTCACATGGCACCCAGCATCCCAGCATCCTTGGGGGGCGGGGCCCCAAGCTTGCTCTGAGTGTCCTCCCAGAAGAGGTTCTTTTTCATTGGAACCCTTGGCAATAGTCTCACACACTTTCAGACTCCATTAACTTTATCCGTTAGTTGAGTCATGCTTACACATATGGTGGTACAGAGTCAGTATAATTGGGCTTTCAGCTCAGATTCCTTAGAAAATAGCTTCCATGACTACGTGCATTTTGCCAGCGGAGAGTTGCCAGCTGGGAGAGCCAGGGATCATGACAAAGTAGAACCAGACTTGCAGTGAGTTTCCATCTTGGAAAACTCCCAAGGGTTGAGTCCATCGAAGCAGTGGTCTTTAATCTTTATTTTTAGTAAAGAAGTGCCATGTGTCAAATAAATTTAATACAGACAATATATGGCACAGATAAAAGAGGAGCAATTCTGATGAAGTGGCAGGGAGGCAAGGAGCCCCAGTCGGTCCCTTACTCTCCCTCTTCAAATAACCGCAGAGGGACCGCCACTGAATTTAGAGCATCTAAGCCACTGCGCTGAAGACCACAGCCTTCCCCCCAAAGGCCACCAAAGCAGCAGTGACACGTGGGTGTGGTTTGGGGTGGGATACTAGGGACAGCAGAGTGCGCCTGGTCAACCTCCACCTCCCAAAATATCTCAGAGGCAAAGAGCTTCTCCTTGGCCCAGTCCCTCCTCCAAACTCATTTCTAATTCTTGGTAGACAAGACAAGCATGGTGCAGGTCTCGGGCAAGGCACAGCCAGGCTGGGCCTGGATGTAGCTGATCAGAGCCTAGTGTTGTGCACATGGAGCGTCACTGCGGTGCCTGGAGCAGGTGATGGTTGCTGCATTGTGTCTGAAGAGTCCCTTTGGGTCTCTCATACCTGTACATTCTATCTTCATCCAATTCTAAAAATGCCACCTCGTTGATTATTGGAATGAGATATCCTCACTCCTTTTTTTGGAAAAGGGGAGCTCTTGTGGGATCTGTAACAGAGTCTGCTTAAATGTGGGGGCCAGACCCAGTCTCTGAAGGTTTAAACAAGAGGGTTAGGGAAACGATGCACAGTTCCTGAAACCGCCTATTGGTAACCCAGAATTGAGACTCTCCCCCCTTTTCCATTGCTCCGCCTATATTTTCCTCCCCCCACAGAAGGACTGTTTCTGGGCTGCTTGCCTGGTTTGAGGGAATTAGATGTGCGTCCTCATCAGCAGACTTCCTCTTGCCCAGTGATTCCGGCTGCAATTTCCGCCTGTGGTTATCTCCAGGGAACCCTGGACACCTCTGAGCATGGCTCCTCAGTTCCAGAAACATCCTTCCCTGTCTCCATTGTGTAGAACGTTCTCAGTGTGAGATTTGCAGACTTCTAGGAGGGCCCCAAGACCCTTTCAGGATTCTCTAAGGTCAAATCTATTTTCCAAATGATATGAAGAAAATATCCTGTTTCAGAGGATTACAGGTAATCCAAGCAGATAATTCACCCTCAAAGGGGTGGAACATGATTCCCTGCCCCTTAGGTGTGGGCTGCACAGAGCAACCTCCTCCCAGAGGGAACAGTGTGGAAAGGGGGAAAGACAGAGTCAGCTGAACAGTGGAAACACTCGAGAAGCATTTCCCCAGGTAATCAAGGTGAACATCCACTGCGACAGGTCATCTGAAACTGTGCACCCTTGCCACGATATGATGAGAATGATGTCTATGTGCTCTTCCTTCCCCCAAACCCATGAGCCCGCTCTACGCAAGAGGAAACGTCAGACCCGTCCCAACCAAGGGATGTTCCGCAAAATAGCCGCCCAACATTCTGCAGACTGATGAAGTCATCAGAACCAAAGGAAGTTCTGAGAAACTGACGCCGTCAAGCCCAAGGGCACATGAAAACTAAACGCAATGAGGTATTTTGGATGAGATCCTGGAACTGAAAAGGGACCTTGGGTAAGGACGAGGGAACTCTGTGTATAGAATGGACTTTCATTGACAATAATGTGTCAGTATTGGTTCTTTAGTTGACGTGCATGTCCACGGTAATGGAAGATGTTAATAACGGGAAAATGGGTGCAGGATTTATGAGAACTCTCTGTGCTATCTCTGAAATGTTCCTGCAAATCTGAAAGTATTCTAAAATAAAAATAATTATTTTTAAAAACCCACCAAGACATTTTTTTGCTTTTTCCACTGTGCTGACATTTTTCCTGATGTGTGAAAACAATGGTGCCAACGTGTTGGCTGGAATCTAGGTAGTGACGTCAAATTCTTTCAGGGAAACTGTGTCCTCCATTGCCACAGCAGTATAAATTATTGATTTTATTAAGTCTCTATCTTTGAGTACTTTTCCTTTGAATGTTTTGAGTGATAAAATGAGAAGTACCTGTAAAGCATCTCAACACACCAAAATATAAAGGTAGGTTATCTTGGCAAAGTGCTCTTGTGTGATGGTAAGCTGAACGAATCTCTTTCTTTCATGAGATGCCATTTTTACTCGAGAGAATAATTGAAAAATGGTAATTATCCAGATGTAGGTTTTTGTCTAAGTATTGCTCAAAAATGATTGCAGCGAGCCTGTCACCTCAAGGAAAAATTTGACTGTCTGTGGCCAATGATAAAATTTGAAGAGTCGTTGAGCCCTGGCAGCAACTCAAGAATGAGTTGGACCTTGGAGCTTTGTCATAAGAACATTACTTGGGACTGTGAGTTCCTTTACACCCTCACCATCCTCAAAAAGGGCTTGTGCACATGTGTGAGCATGTGTGCCTGCCTGTGCCACATGCAGATACACCTGCGAACAATGGGTAGAGCACACAAAGAGATGGCTTGTAGGTCAATCCAAAACGTTCACTTGACTGTATGGGCTCTCCTGTTCTATTCTGAATGGCAATATGTGGTCTTGCATTTTACGGTAGAGCACAATTACTGGTTTTTATATCATTGCATGTGTTAGACCTCCAAGAAAAGACTGCTATGGCTAACAGTAGAAGCAGAGGATAAATGGAACCAAGGAGGATGAATCCTCTAACAGAATTCCCTAGATGTAGGGGATCCTTGAAGGAAAGCTATTTTAGGTGAGGACTACAAGAAAGGCATTGGGATTTTTTTTTTTTTTGATTGACTACCTTAGCCTGGGAAGGCATTTTTTGGGTGTGTGTTGGTGGCATCAGCTGAAATCCACCTTGTGGGTGGTTTACTTTCTGATTGATAAGTTGAGAGCAGATTCCACACATCTGGACCATACACACCTGGGCAGGGGATTGTAAAATGAACCTTGAACTAACTTCATACTGTCTCTCATGTTCAGTGGTAGGAAAACCAAGGAAACAACAGGAAATGGTAGCTCCATGAGCAATTTGTTCTCAGATCAAAAGGAAAAAAAAAAGAAAAAAAAATTTTTAAATGTCCCCGAAGGGGTTTCAGGCATTTCAGTTTTGAGAAGCACAATATCGGGATCTTGTTTTGGTGAAACCTCCCTGGCCATAAATGAACTTTGCCTGCATGCTCGTTTTATGCCAGGATTTCTATTGTCTAGAGAATCACTGCCCGTAGAAGGTTTAATCAATATCTGGGGAGCCAATCAATTTTTCATGAGACAAAAATGCTGTGATAGTCATATTCTGCCTCTGATGTTTATTGTTTTTCACTACCCACTAAGATTAAAAAAAATATTTTCTTCATGAGCCAAATGGTCATTTCCCCAAGCACATTGGAAACAGGAAGTGCCCCATCTGTGGCTGTGTTGTTTCCCTGGAGTCAGGAGTCCATCTGCACCCATAACTCCACTGGCCACACTCACTGTGATCCTGCTACACGTGTGCAGGGAAAGCTTGGCTTTCAGTGAGCTTGTTTTGTTAGAACATGACAGCAAGCTCCCTAAGACGCCCTTTTCAAAACTGAAGAGAAGAAGATCTGGAACTGTGAAAAGAACCAATATAAATTTGATAGACACGGATCCTCCAACTGAATACAGACAGGGACATTATCTCTATAGCTAACATTCACGGGCCCTGTTCATCCTTACAAAGTCCCTCTGAGTTAGGAACTCTCGTTTTCATTTGCAAGAGGAATCAAGGCACAGAGGGCCACTCCCACAGGAAGGGTCAGAGCCAGATTCCAACTCGGGCAGGCTGAGCTCAATACCCATGTTCCTGCTCAAGACCTAGGCACTGGCCCCCATGGGGAGAGAAGGAAGCAGTGCTTGGATTCTCCAGCCAGGTGGACTTTCTCTTGTGGGACCCAACTTCCCAAGACAGAGACCGGGAATTAGAATAAAGTCACACTCTTCCCTAGGCATGGTGGAGGGCTGGCCATTGCTCTCAGGATGGGTCACTTCTTCCGAGTGGAGTTTGGGGTGTTCAGGTGGGGAAGGGTTGATTCATCAAAGTCTGGTTGAGAGGAAGTGTAGCACAGGGAGAAGAATGAGGTCAGGGGGGGTCAGGGGATGAATGAGGGCCCCACTCAAGCTCTACCCTGCATCAGCTGTGTGACATGGGGCAAAGCACATACCTTCTCTGGTCTTTACCTTCTTAATCCATGGACAAAAACAGATGTAGATTGAAGTATAGGTGGAGACAGTCTAGCACACTAAGACTTGTCCAAAGTGCGTGATAAAGTCGGCTTCATTATCAACTTGGGGAGGAAGGATTGCACGGGATATAGTACTGGGCAACTGATAAACCATTTGGAAATGAGTTTTTTTAGGCTTGTGCCTTATATCTACAGTAGACTCTACATGTATTAAAGAGCTATCTGTAAAAAAATTATCTCAAGAAACAATAAGAATTACAAGCAAATGTTAATTTCAGAATAAAGAAGGACTTGATTTACAAAAGCAAAAGAAGAAAACACAAAGGAAAGATTCACAGTTACCTATAATTTAGAATTTATCCAGTAGAAATTAAGGAGAAATATTTCAAGGAAAAGGTCTTTTGTCAATCTTGCAAATTCTTATTAAACTGATCCTGGTTTTCACATATTTTATTAATATATATTTTTATTTGTGGTTCTTTGATAAGGCCTGAGGCTGAAACGTTTCAAGTGTTTGTTCTTCATTTAAGTGTTTGCTCGTGACTTCCTCTCTTTTTTTTTAATTGGTGTGCTCATCTTGTTCTTACTGTTTGAAAAAAACTCTGTACATTAAGGAAATTAACCATTTTCTATTATATGTTGAAAAGATTTGTTCTTAAATACTTTGGTGATTAGATGTGTTAAAGTGGATTCCCTTTTAACTGTTCTTTTTTTGCAAAAAAAAATTTATGTATTTGAACCATTTTCTTTTTCTTCATAATTTTTGGTTTTGAAATCATTTGATCTCAACATTATGAATGATTTCACTCTGAATAACTCTTCATTCTTTCATGATTTTATATTCGCTTTTAAATATTTTATCCATCTGGAACTTATTTAATATTAAGAATGGTCCAAAAAGTGAGCTTTATTATTATTTTTTAAAAATTTACCAAAATGTTTATCTAAAAATCCATTTTCCCTGCTGATTCTGAAATGACGCTTTTATCATAACTGGCATTCTTACATACTTGTTTATTTCTTGGCTCTTCTTATATTCCACTGATCTGCCTATCTCTTCTCTCTGACCTCTTCCAGGGTCAGTTCTGTATTTTACACTGTAATTTTACATTTCAGCATCTGATGGAATAAGTCTGATTCCTTTCCTTCCTCTCCAGAATCTTCTGAGCTCTCCTCCAGTGTTTGTTCTCCTCAAGCTCACATGCCAAATTCACATTGGATTTTATTACATTTCTCTAAATTTATGGATATATTTAGATATCATTAATATTCATAATAGATATTTCCCTAGAAAAAAAGTGGCATGCATCTATTTTGCACCTCTCTTTTAATACAAAATTTAAAAGAGCACATGCACACAAGTTAAAAGGTAAAATGCCACTATGATATTTATAATGGACAGAACAATCCCTTCATATATTTGAGTTATACTGAAGAGCACTGAATATTTTTCAGTAGTATTTGCACCATCATCTCCTGACTGTGGTAGATGAGGAGAAAACTGTTCCAACAAAAGCAGAGAAAACATTTAACAAAATTCAACATCCATCCATGATGAAAAAGAAATACAAAGCAACTCAAACATTTAGGAATAGAAGGAGACCTTCTCAATCTAATGAAGGACATCTTAAAAAATCCAGTTTAGCTAGATCGACCAAGAAAAAAAAGAGGGGGGGAGAAGACTCAAAATACTAAAATCAATACTAAAATGGGAGACATTACTATAGACCTTACAGAAGGTAAGGTGTGTGTTTAAGGAAACCATTTGACCTGATGACATGACCAAATTCCAATATATATATTTCTAAATAATCTATACACATTTTTCAAACTATTGAAACTGTTTCAAACTATCAAGAAGAAGTAAAAAATCTGAACAGATCTATAATAAGTAAGTAAAGGAATTGAATTATTAATCTAAAATTTTCTCACAAAGAAAATTCCAGGGCGAGATGAGCTCACTGGTCAGGTCTATCAATAATTTAAAGAATTAACATCCATCTTTCACAAAATCTATACACATAAAAAGAAAAACTATATAATGGATAATTTCCTGCCATCCTATAAACCTATTTTATATGATACTAAAATCAAAAACGTCACAAGAAAAGAAAAAAACAGACCAATATCTTTTATGAATATAAGCATGAAAATTCTCAACAAAATACTTGCAACCCAAATCCAACAACACATAGACCAGATTATATACTATGATCAAGTAGGACTTATTCCAAGAATAGAATTTTAACATTTCCAATTGGGTGTCCTTTATATCTTCTATTTCTTTTTTGAGACTTTCTATTTCTTTGAATTTGTTTCACACATGTTTATTTTTACTCCATGAAGCATTTTACAGATGGCTGCTTTAGAATCTTGATCAGATAATTCTAATCTCTGTCATCTTGGTGTGATCTATTATTATTCAGTTTGAGATCTTTCTGATTCTCTGTATGATGAGTGATTGTGTAATAGAAACCAGAACATCTTGGCTATTATGTTATGAATTCTAGATATTCTTTAAACTTATTATGTTAACTGGTTTTCTCTGACTCATTCTGGCAGGGGTACGAGGAGGGGGGATGGTGTGGGTCACAGCCTCATTATGGACAGAAGAAGTGGAAGAACAGGTTCCCTACTCAGCCTTCGCTGGGGTATATTGGAGTTGGGCCAGAGTCATGTGTGTGTGTGTGTGTGTGTGTGCACGTGCGTGTGTGGTGGTGGTGGTTGCCTGGGGCAGAGTGGTTATTGTCTGAAAGTTCTATCTTGCAAGACTGCCCCATTCCTTTGGCTTTGGGAGAGGTCTTGTTTTGGCTACACTCATAAAGTGCTACCTTTTTTAGTGCCCAGTTGGTTATGTGAAGTGTAAAGAAAACCCAAAGAACTCACTGCTTTGTAATTCTTTGGGTCCCAAGTCCCCACCCCAGCTGCCTTCCTCTTCTCACCTTTCAGAGTTTCCTTTTTTGTTTACATAGACTATCCAGGAGCTTTGGTTGGACTTAGAGGCACAGGGAGAAGTACACCCACCCCATCCATCTTCCTGGAAGTGAAGTATTCCCTTCTCTAGTTTTTATTTTTATTTTTATGTTTTGTCTTTTTAGGGCCGCACCCATGGCATATGGAAGTTTCCAGCCAAGGGGTTGAATCAGAGCCGTAGTCACCAGCCTACACTATAGCAACAACAACACCAGATCTGAGCCTTGTCTGTGACCTACACCATAGCTCACAGCAACACCAGGGATCAAACCCGCATCCTCACCAGTTTTATTTCTGCTGAGCCATGGCGGGAACTCCCCCTTCTCTAGATGTAATTGAGCATTTTATTTGATTCCATTTTATTTCCTCTTGTAGCGTCTCATTTATACTTTTAAAATATTTTAGTGGTCACCTTAGGGTTAACACTATATATTTCTAAGTAATCTATAACCCTTTTTAAGTAGCTTTGTACCACATCATGTGTAGGCAGGAACCTTATGACAGATTATGCCCGGTTCATCTTCCTGTTGCCAGGGGTCAATCCTGCACCACAGCAGTGACAACACCAGATCTCCAACTCACTGAGCCACTGGGGAACTCCTGCCATTTATTTCTTTTACCCTTATGTTACAAAAACCCAATACATGGCTACCTATTATTGCTTTAAACAAAAATTGTAAGTTAAGTATGAGAATAAAAGATGTGTTTTAATTTACCTTCATTTTTTTTCCCTTCTCCAACACTTTCTGTTTTTATGTGGTTTCAAGTTTCTGATAGGGTTTATCCTTTCTTCCAGGGGAGGTCTTTTGGACATGAATGCCCCTCAGTTTTTGCTTGTCTGAGAAAGTCTTTATTTCTTCTTCCTTGCTGGAGAATACTTTTGGGTACAGAATTCGAGATTGGTATTTTTTTCTTTCAGCACTTTGCAGATTTCCCAGGAACAGACTTCCGGGTGGTCCAGAATAGACTTGCTAAGTCCTAGGGTTCACATCTTCACCTTTGACCTGCACTGCACATGAAAAGGTTTGTATTTCTGCCAACAACATACATAGATTCTGCCTACATCACCAAAGCTCATTTACGATTATTAATTTTTTACCATCTGGTGGGTTGAAATGACATCGCATTGACTTAAGATTAATATTAGCACTTCCTCCAATATTAGGAAGTTTGGGAATATTTTCATATACATATGGATCCAGGTCTCCTTTTCTCATGAATTACCTGCTCCTCTCAGTAGGTCATTTTTGGGTCATGCAGATTGTTTTTCTCTTTTTATTGATTTGAAAGACATTTTTGTACATTTTGCCCATATGTTGTCTGTCACTTTGCCTTGTGAATGTCTCTGTCTGACTTGCCACTTGCCTTTTCTCTTGGCTTTGGTATCTGTTGTTGCATAATGTTTTACCTTTTCATGAAGTCTTATTTATTATCATTTTTCCTTAATGATTTATGCTTTACTTTTTGCTTCTGAAATTATTTTCTCTAGAACTTGTTTGGTACAATGTTTATCATCATTAATTTTATCAGCTTTCTTCAGGGTAATTTAGTTGTTATTTTTGCTAAACATTGAGCCTAATGCTTAGCTTATTTTTATTCTTTCTTACTTTTTCTTTTTTTGAACCGCTGCACCTGTGGCATATGGAAGTTCCTGGTGTAGGGGTCAAACTGGAGCTGCAGCTGCCTGTCTGCACCACAGCCACAGCAACACCAGATCCAAACCACATCTGCAACCTACACAGCAACTTGTGGCAATGCTGGATCTTTAACCCACTGAGTGAGGGCAGGGATCAAAACTGCATCCTCACAGAGAAAATATTGGGTACTTAACCTGCTGAACCACAACAGAAACTCCTTTTTATTCTTTCTTTACTTTAATTTATTTATTCATTTATTATTTATTTTTTGCTTTTTATGGCCACATATGTGGCAGATGGAAGTTCCCAAGCTAGGGGTTAAATCAGAGCTGTAGCTGCCAGCCTACACCACAGCCACAGCAATGCCAGGTCCGAGGCACATCTGTGACCTACACCAACGCTCACGGCAATGCTGGATGCTTAATCCACTGTGTGAGGCCAGAAATTGAACCCACATCCTCTGGCTACAAGTCCAGTTCGTTATCACTGAGCCATGATGGGAACTCATCTTCACTTTTAGCAAAAGTTTTTTAGGAAGATGTTTTAAAAATTTCCATGCAGCAAGCCTTTCTGTCTTTGTTTTTTGTTTGTTTGTTTGTTTTTTGTTGTTGTTGTTTTTTTCCTGTCTTTTACTTCTTCAAATTAGGGTATTACATTAATTTCATTGCCTTACAGTCAGAGAATCTCATCAGCATTTTTTATGTCTCTCTTTCAACCTTAACCTAAAGCACAGGATCTTAGAATTTGCTGCCACTTATATGGTAGAGAATATTCAAAGTCATGACCAGTACATGTGTGTATGCTTGCATGGAGGGAGAATGGTATCACCAGGCCCTAAGGGGAGTCATACACAGTTAGAGATTCTACTATATGGTGTAAAACAATTCTCACATATATATTTGACCTCTTTATTCACAGGGACTCTGCTTTCTCCAAAACTCAATATCTGGAGTAACTGATCAGATGAATAAATAGCCCCTCAAAAATCCCTCCCCATATCTCTGGTTTCTGGGTGTTTTTTTGTTGTTTTTTTCACTACCAGCCCAGAAAAATCCAGAGCAATCCAGCTTTGCCCCCGAGGAACCCCTGCATAGGAGAAAATAGGACATTAATCAATCGTCTCTTCTTTCTACTCTGATGAGCTGGAAACTCACTCCCAGTTCTGCTTCGTAGCTGATGTGCTGGTCAGCCTTCCTTACAAGAGGGTCATGCAGTGAGCACCACCACCTGGTAGAGTCTGAAAATCTTAAGGCCAGAAATAGAAAATTTCTATTTCTGAATTTTGCTAATTTTGCTAATGTGAGCCTTCTTCAAATACTAGATTTCCCTAGAGAAATTAGAGCCTCACTGACAAATCCTCCCTCCCCAGCTAGAAAATGAGTGCCTTCAAATGAAATGCCCCCTCCCCACAATCTCAAAGAAGTTAAGGTCTCTTCCCAAAGCACCTCTCTCTGATTTTTTCCCCCTAATGAGTCCCAGGCAGATGGCTGGACCACTAGCCAGAGCATGTGGCACATCTCGCTGTCCTCAGAAGAAGGTGCCAAGCCAGCAGCGCGGGGGAGGGTGCAGATGGTGTCGTTTTGCATCCTTTGTGTGAATGCTGTCTCCAGGATACTGACTTTCCCAAGGTCCTGAACCCCACAGAGTGATATATATCCTGTTGCTTAATACATATTTGTTGAAAATTGATGATGATAAGCAGCTGCTTTCTACATCTGCCAAATGCTCCTTTCCATAATTCTCTTCAATTCTGAGAAGCAGTTGATTCACCCAAGGAAGACATCCAAACGTTAGGTATTGGGGCTGACTTTCCCTTAGTGTGTAAACCCCTTATGTCCAAACCTCCTCTGGCTCCTCCTGCTTGAACTCTATCATAGCCCAGCCACAGATGCAACGCCTCCCCAGATCTACCGTCAGTAACAAAGCTCTCAGACGACATTTGCAGTTTTGGAACTAGAATTGCATTGCATCCCTTAGAACAAAATACCAACAAACACTTCCCTGCAATATCTTGCCGCACTCACCCTTTAAACACACACACACACGTTCTCCCAGATCTATCCGGTCCCAGACTCTTCCCCTCAACACTAGTTCTGAATCCTCTCTGCTTTCAGCTTCACTTAGGAAAACAAAACTCTTGGCACCTGTTAAGTCCTCGACTAACACAGGGAATCACACTGTTGAGGATGGGGTTCTAATTCCTGTACAAAAATCCAGAAATATAATACATCTGTGTGCCTCACTGAAGTCCAACCCACTTTTTTTTTTTTTTAAACTAGTGGGTTTCCTTAGCATAACCACTTATTTCTCTAAGGCTGAACATCAGATGAAACAGTTAATGATGTAAAGAGGAATGTAGCTTGAAAAATAATCTGGCACCAAACACATGACTCCTACTCCGCCCCGAGTTACACATTCGAGTTTAGGACTGGGACGTCACTATTGGGGATCGAGACCAACCTAGGGGACAACACTTTGGTGACACCCAGTCCATCCTCAGGAGAGTATGTGCCATTGCAGTGTCAACTACAAGGACAGGCCGACTTATTCTGGGGCTGTTTTTTCATCTATGTGTTGTCATATCATCGCAATGGCTTAATTTAAATGATAGGTAACTTGGCTCTGCTGTCCTTGACTCATGCGGTTTATGGGAAGCCTCTCTTTATTTTGCTACAAATAGTAAGTGCGGATTTAAGAAAAATAGATGCAGGAGTTCCCATTGTGGTGCAGCAGGAACAAATCCAACTAGGATCCATGAGTGTGCGGGTTTGATCCCTGGGCTCACTCAGTGGGTTAAGGATCTGGCGTTGCCATGAGCTGTGGTGTAGGTCACAGATGCAGCTTGGATCCCACATTGCCGTGGCTATAGTGTAGGCCAGCAGCTATAGCTCTGACTGGACCCTTAGCCTGGGAACTTCCATGTGCTTCGGTGTGGCCCTAAAAAGACCAAAAAAAAGTATTTGCCCTGTATAATGACCCTGCTAAAAATGCTAGATTTAAAACAAGAGGGCACCTGGTGTTTTCAAAAATCTCAAATAATTGGTAGATTGAAGTGTAGAGAAATGTGCTCAAAGTACATGGGATAACGTCTACAGGCTGCAGTGGAGTTAATTTTTATCCCAGGGATTTGTGCAGCTGAGGAAAGGGTCTCTGATTCAGCCAGATTTCCACATGATTGGGATTAAGCCTGGAGATTGAAAAAAGAGGGAAGTTTCCTCAAAAGCATTAGAGCAGGACATAGTTGCAATTTGTGGCCTAATGGGACGGGGTGAATGTAAAAAATTTTATTCCTGGAGAAAGAAGGGCTGCCTGGCTAGAGGCATTGAGTTTTGGGAGGCTTCATGTATAAATTCTGCTTCAGGGCAGCCAAGCCAGTATACGAAATGAGTACCCAGTACTATATATAGAAGACAGTGTTTACCCAAGAGAAATAAAACCAGGAGCGGGACAACAGGTAAGAGTGTATACATCCAGCTCTTTCATATGTCATTTATGTTGTGGGTAGAGTATTTTTTTTTTAAGACTGCCATTGATGACACATGGGGAAGCTACTGGGGGTTATTATTTTTAAATTGACACCTTGGTGAAGTTATTTGCCAATTCTCACTCATTTTCCTTCTTGTTTTACTTTATAGGAATCCTTATTACCACATCCATAAACAATGGAGCTGTTTATACTCCATTCTAATATTTACATTTTCCATTTATTTAATTAAAAAATTTTTCTTTTGTCTTTTTAGGGCCTCACTTGTGGCATATGGAGGTTCCCAGGGGTCGAATCGGAGCTGTGCCTGCCAGCCTCCACCACGGCCACAGCCTCGCCAGATCCAAGCCATGTCTATGACCTACACCACAGCTCATGGCAACACTGAATCCTTAACGCACTGAGCGAGCCCAGGGATTGATCCTCATCCCCGTGGATACTTGTTGGGTTCGTTAACCACTGAGCCATGACAGGAATTCCCCATTTACTTTTTCTTTTCTTTTCTTTTCTTTTTTTTTTGTCTTTGTGCCTTTTCTAGGGTGGCTCCCTCCGCATATGGAGGTTCCCAGGCCAGGGGTGTAATCAGAGCTGTAGCTACCGGTCTGCCCCAGAGCCACAGCAACGTGGGATCCGAGCCACGTCTGTGACCCACACCACAGCTCACGGCATTGCCGGATCCTTAACCCACTGAGCAAGGCCAGGGATCGAACCCACAACCTCATGGTTCCTAGTCGGATTCGTAAACCACTGAGCCAGGATGGGAACTCCCCCGTTTACTTTTTTAATGTGAGTGACTGGAACACCCAGTGTGATGTTAATTGGTGGTAAGAAGTGGCACTTTTGACTTGTTCTTGATTGTAAGAGATTGATACTTTGATGGCCGCTCTCTTCTAAGCCTGCCTATAGCTTTGGACTGTTCTCAGCATGCTGACAACTTTCCACCTCAAGCACCTGGGCCCTCCTTATCTTTTGGAGCCTTCTGCTCATGCTCTGGGAGTTTGCTTGGCTGTGTGTAGAACAAGATCTGAAGGGTGGCAAGGAAGGTGTCACTGGGGACAGCCATGAACAGATGGAGGATGGGATGGGGTAAAAAATGCCCTCTCCTCTTCAATCTCTGCTGAAACAATTCTTAGAGGGTTATTTTACTTGCATGTATTTACCTTTTCCTCTGATTGTTAAAAATTCTTTTTTTCTTTTTCTGGCCTTATTGCAATGGCTGAGAACTTCAGTACAATTCTCCATAGGAGTGCTGAAAGTAGGCATCTTTGCTTTGCTCTTCAAGGCCTCTTTGGCTTGTCATCCCTTCCCCAAAGCTTTTCCTGATCCACTCTTACAGAATCTCCCCCTGTTGAGACTCTTATTTCAGAAAGGGTTATGAAGACCTCTGCATGTGAGTACAGTGGGTTTTAATTTCTTTTTTTTTTTTTAAGTGGTTTTTTCCATGTGTCTTTCCCGTCCTCCACTGAAATGTTTTTCATAGTAAGAAGAGACTGATGGATTGGAAAGATTATAAACTGATCTAGATTAAAAATCCTCCTTTTCTACTTATTTCTTATGTAGACTATTTAATGTATCTGAACCTTATATGTGTCTTTTACGAAAGAAAGATGATAGTACATACCTTGAAGAGTATTTTTAAAAGGAAGAGGCAATTTGGAGATAATCTCATCAGGAAGAGGTGGTTTGGGTGATGACCCATCAGGCACAAGCATAAGGACCTGCCATGGGAAGGGATGCTGACTGAAGCTGGCAACCCCTGTTTCTGCTGCTCTGTCATGATGCCTGGGCTTTCAGACCCAAAGCTGAGCACATGAGTGTGAACAACAACCAAAAATTCACAATCCTTATTAGCTCTGCCTCCCTGATAAGTCCCCTTAAGCCACACCAGCCTGGTCCTCTTCCTCAATGAAGCTGGACTCGCTGCTGCCACAGGGCCGCCACAGGGCCTTTGCACTGGCTGGTCTTTCTGTCCAGAGTGTTCTTTCCTCCTCTGCATTTTCAGGACGATTCCCTCACTTCCTTCATGCCCTTGCTTAAGACGATTGAGCCCTTTCCTTTTATATCTCCATTTCAGGCTATATTGTTTCTCTTTAATATTTCTACCATGACTAATTAGGAGAAACTTAATGATTCATTTTATTCTTTGTCCATTTCTATGCCCATAAAGGAGCAAGGATTTCTGTTTTGTTCACTACTGTGACCCCCAAACCAAGAATATTCCCTAACACATGGTCAATTGGTTGAATGAAGGAACCCAACTTTGGGGCCCAGCCATAGGTAACGTCTGCCCAGAAAGAGGGTGATGCTGGAGGCAGTGGCCAGGCAATCTCAGCTGTCACTTGAGTGGCATCTGCTCACAATAATGTCACTGGTATGAACGTGGAATGACAGACTTCAGTATTTTTCCACCGATCCCTGGGGCTCAAACTTGAAGCCTCTTTGGACTGAATTTGGGGATTGGTTACAGGTGGGAAGGATGTATTAAGTTAGCTACAGGGAGGATGAAAATCTGAGCAATTAATTGGAAACATGAAAGAAAAAGGCCACGAGCGTATCTCAAGAAAGTGCAGTCACACCAGGTTCTCTCCTCTCCCCAAGAGGGTGCTCATCAGTGTCTGATACAATACCAGGCCTGTGGAACTGCTTCCTAGTGAGTGACGACCAATTTACTCCAGGAGTTTTATAGTATCTGGCCCGCTCTTGGGCATCTATCCAGAGAAAAACCATAACTTGAAAAGACACATGCACCCCCAATGTTCACAGCAGCACCATTCACAATTGTCAAGGCACGGAAGCAAGCTAAATGTCCCTCAGCAGAGGAATGGATAAAGAAGATAGGGCACAACCCAGAAATGATCACGCTAAGTGAAGCCAGTCAGTGAGACACCAACATCAAATGCTATCACTCACATGAGGAATTTTAAAAAAGGACACAACGAACCTCTTTGCAGAACAGATACTGACTCACAGACTTTGGAAAATTTATGGCTTCCAAAGGAGACAGGTTGGGGGTTGGGGGGATACGCTGGGGATTTGGGATTGAAATGCTATAAAATTTGGTTGTAAAAAAAAAAAGTACCCTTCCGATGGGTGATGTTGTTAATAGGGAGGCTATGCATGTGTGGGGGCAGGAGACGTGTGCGGAATCTCTGTACCTCCTCCTCAATTTTGTTGTAAACCTAACTCCTCTTAAAAAAAATAGAGTCCTTTAAATAAAAGAAAAGGAAAAAAAAGAAAAATAGGAGCTAAATCTTCTAAATCTTTACTATTGTAAATTAAACATTAAACTAGTTTAATGATTATTTTAAAAAAGAAGATATGGCACCTATGTATGATGGAATACGACTCAGCCATAAAAAAGAGTGAAAGAATGCCATTTACAGTAACATGGATGGATCTGGTAATCATACTGAGTGAAGTAACTCAGAGAAAGACAAACATTGTTTGATGTCACTTATATGTGGAATTTAATAAAAAAAGACACAGAAGAACTTATTAAGCAGAAATAAACTCATAGGTTTCAAAACCAATCTTATGGTTACCCACAGGTGAAAGCCCAGGGAAGGAGGGAGGTATTGGGAGAGTGGGAATAACACATCCACACAACTGTATAAAACAGACAATTAATGAGATCCTACTGTATAGTACAGGGAAATTTATTCAATAGTTCGTAATAACCTATAAGGGAATAAAGAGTGGATATATTTACATGTATGACTGATTCAGTTTGTTGTACACCTGAAACAAATACAACGTTGTAAGTTAACTATACTCCAATAAAGTTCAATTAAAAAGAAGAAGAAGAATGACCCATTTAGAAGGTTCAGTGTGGGACTCATTACATTCTTGGACCACAAATGACCATACGACAGCCTTGCTTTCCTCCGTCTCAGCTTTTGGATCTAGTTCCACTGATGGGCTACAGATTGTCATCAGCACAAGATTCAAGTTACCTCATCCTCCGCGCCCCCCATCCACCACCAAGATTCCTTCCTTAGCAACATCCTTGATGAGTTCTCACAGCTGGCCCAGAACCCAGGGTCCAACCCATCTTTCTTGGAGGGCGAAATTCTCCTTCCGTCACGTGGTCTTAGGAGCCAACCTTTCCTGCAAAGACTCTGGCCCTTTCACTGCTCTTCCACGCCCAGCCCACGACTGCCTCTGCCTTTTTCTTATTATAGTCTGAAAACATCCCTCCTCAAAGGTATCCTTTTATTGTTTCTCCTGAGAGAAAACGGATCGTGTTTAATGGTCTTGTCTGAGTCAGATAAAAGAGGGTCCCAAGGGGTGATGAGGGTTGTCCATTCGTCTCTGGAACAGACAGAGTCTTTTCCTAGGGTGCCCTTTCGGGAGAGTACATAAAAATTTGCCCCCCCCCATCACTGCCAGGCCTTTGTCCTCGTGGGGCAAACTGAGATATTCCCTCCATGCCAGCACCATCTTTGGTGCCAAACCTTCTAGTGTCTGCAATTCGCCTTTGGAATCAGGACTGTGCCGTGTCACCCTCACTGTGCCCTTCCCTCCTGGCTGTGTAAGGTGTGGACACAATCATTGCTCAGCTGCTCACATGGGGACATGCCCACGGAGGGGTCCGAGGGCCTCTGCCAAGGAGAGATGGGGACCTGAGAGAGACCGGGCCCGGGGCCAGCCTATGGCCCTGAGAACCCGCAGTCCGGAGACTCTTTGCTCCCTCCGTCCCCCTTCGCCAGCTCTGCCACGGGGCCTCCAGAATAACAAAGGCAAACCAGCTCCAGGCTGTACACTCAGAGTTTCCCAGTTGCATAAAGGGAAAAATCAAATCAAAACCTCAGATGACATTCGGTTGGGAGCCTGTGTGTGCCTGCTAATCAAAGCCATGTGCACGGGGAGCACGATTACAACTGAGAAGAAGAATAAAAAAGACCAGCTTCCAATTTGTTTGCAAAGATGTATGCAGGGCAACAGGCAGGGCTGGGATCCTGCCGAGAGGGCTGAGGGGTGGTCCGAGTGTGCGGCCGGCGGGGGACAAGCCCGGCTTCGAGCACACGTGTGCTTTATTGATCTCATCAGCAAATGTTTAGTTTTCAGAGCTCATTTCCCCTTTTGGAGAGGGGGTTTATGAGAAGGGCCTCTGATGTCTGACTCTATCCTAGCAAAGCAGAAAGCCCCAAACCTCTAGACCAGAGCCTTAAGATTTTTCCTCACGTGGAAGCAGCCATATATTACACACGTACATTTTTAAATTACTCAATGAATTTTATTACATTTATAGTTGTACAGTGATCATCATGACCCGATTTTATAGCGTTTCCATCCCAAATCCCCAGCCCACCCCACATCCCCCAACCTGTCTCCTTTGGAAACCACGTTATTCAAAGTCCGTGAGTCTGTTCTGCAAAGTTCGTTGTGTCCTTTTTTCAGCTTCCACGTGTGAGCGATAGCATTTGATGCTGGTGTCTCACGTCTGACGGACCTCACTTAGCATGGTCATTTCTAGGTCCTTCCCCGTTGCTAAGAATGCTGTTATTTCATTCCTTTTAATGCAGCCAAACATTATATCGAAGCCTGTCCTGCGTCAGGGAACTGGGCAGTGCTTCCTGTCCAGGTCTGCGTAAACTCCCTGCTGACTGTCGCTGCACAGAGGGACTGTCCTCCTGGGGGGCCCCGGGGTGTTCAGAGACCAGAGTCACACCAAACAAGGCGCCGTTTCCAAGCTACAGACTTTATTTTGCAGGCCCCCCGGAAGAACTCTGCTATGAGCATCAGTGACACAAGGAGTCTATGGCCACCCTGAAGCAGCTCACTCACAGATGAAGCCGGGGAGGTCTGCCCGGGGATGGGGAGCTGGCTCCCTCCTCCCTGAGGCAGGATGGAGCGTTCCCTGATGTGGGGTTGAGTTAGACAGCGCCGAATTCTGCTACGGATGAGACATGATACAGCATGAAAATCCAAAAGGGCACTGCAAACCCCCGAACAAAGGCGCCTCAGCAAACGTGGGGACAAGGAAGCTCTGCTGTCAGAGTCTCCGCCCCCCGCTGTCAGAGTCTCCGCCCCTTTCCTCTCATTCGTCAGAGAGGTCCTCCCAGGTTCTCCCCACGAGTCTCCCTGCACGTGGACATGGTCCCTCACACATCGGTAACGAATTGTTAGAATATGCGCGAGGTTTAATATACGCTGACTCTGTCATTGGATGAATGAAGCTTTCTCTCCTTTTGTCTCAAAAGCGAAGTCGAGAAAAAGACTTCTTGAGGCTTATAAAATACAGTTTCACAGGCAAGTCGTAAGGCAACGCCAGCCAGGAGGGCGCACTGGGCGGCCGTGACTGTAGCACCACTGCCCAGCCCAGCTGCACAGCGACATCCCCACTCGGTAACCTCATTCCCAGGCCTGAGGACCCACCGCCCACAGGAGAACATTGTCCTGTGTCCTGTCCTTTCCTTTCCCTTCCTTTCTTTCTTTCTTTCTTTCTTTCTTTCTTTCTTTCTTTCTTTCTTTCTTTCTTTCTTTCTTTCTTTCTTTCTTTCTTTCTTTCTTCTTTCTTTCTTTCTTTCCTTTCTTTTCTTTTTTTTTTTCACTTTTTAGCTCCTCAGGTGCAGCATATGGAAGATCCCAGGCTAGTAGTCAAATTGGAGCTGCAGCAGCCAGCCTACCCCACAGCCACAGCCACGTCAGATCCAAGCCGTGTCTGCGACCTACACCATAGCTCACGGCAATGCCAGATCCTTAACCCCCTGAGTGAGGCCAGGGATGGAACCAGCGACCTCCTGGCTACTCATTGGGTTTGTTACCGCTGAGCCACAACGGAAACTCCCACCTATTTTCCTACTGGGCTTTGACAGCACACTTTCATGAGAGGGTGCCTGCAACTTCTGATAAAAAGGGGTAGGATTTTACAGGCTGTTTTGTGACCCTTACAATTCAAATGGCGGTTTCACAACCTCCCCCCAGGGGAAAAGTGTGCATCACGCCCCCTCACCGCCCTGAAGGCCGGGCTGTGGCTGCACTACTCATCTCTTTAAGCCGGGCTGCATGTATACACAGTTCACAACGATGAGAGCTCAAGACCTCTCTCTTGACGGCTCTTTCAAACCTTATTCTTACTTCTGCAGTCCTACTTCTACCTTGCTGTTCTTTTTTTTTTTTTTTTTTTTTAATTTATTTTGTTGTTGTTGTTGTTGCTATTTCTTGGGCCGCTCCCGCGGCTAGGGGTCGAATCGGAGCTGTAGCCGCCGGCCTACGCCAGAGCCACAGCAACGCGGGATCCGAGCCGCGTCTGCAACCTACACCACAGCTCACGGCAACGCCGGATCGTTAACCCACTGAGCAAGGGCAGGGACCGAACCTGCAACCTCATGGTTCCTAGTCGGATTCGTTAACCACTGCGCCACGACGGGAACTCCTACCTTGCTGTTCTTAAAGAAGGCGCCCTGAAATGCACCAGCTCCATGCCCTGTGTCAGTGGGTTCAGGGTCATTTGATATTTGTTTCCTGCATCCTTACTTCTTTTTCATTCCTTTTTTTTTTTTTTAACTCTCCTACCTTCAGGAAGCAAGCACCTGGCAACCCTGAGAGGTCATTGCAGGAACACTTTGAGAGCCCATCTGCTATGGACTAAACATTTGAGTCCCTCCAAAATTCACTGTGGAAATCCCAACAACCCCCAAGGGGATGGCATTGGCGAGGGGGCCTTTGGGAGGTGATGAGGTCATGAGGGCGGGGCCTCATGAACAGGATTAGTGCCCTTATAAGAGGCTCCCCCCACCCAGAGCTGCCTAGCCCCACCCCTCCACGTGTGAGGACGGCAGGAAGACAGCAGCCTCTGAACCAGGAAGAGGACCCTCACCAGACACCACATCTGCCTGCACCTCGATCTTGGACTTCCAGCCCCCAGAATTGTGAGAAATACATGTTTGCTACTGAAGGCCCCCAGTCTATGGTATTTTTGTCACAGCAGCTCAAACTGACTAAGAGCCCATCTTTAGTCAAATACTCCAAGTGCAAGGAAACAACCAGCACCCGTAGAAGGACACCCCTAGGGACCTGTGGTTCTTGAACCTGGCTCCACTTGAGGGCCCCTGGGGAGCTTTAAGAATATCATCCCTAGGCCAAGCCCCAGATCAAGTGAACTAGAACGACTGGGGTACAGCCCAGGTCTCAGCATTTCTTTTTTGTTTTTTGGCTGCCTCGAGGCACATGGAGTTCCTGGGCCAGCGGTCAGATCCGAGCCACAGGTTCCACCTAAGCCACAGCTGCAGCAACATCGGATCCTTTACCCACTGGGCCTGGCCGGGGATTGAACTACGTTACATCCCAGGACTCCCAAGACACCACTGCTCCTGTTGCACCACAGCAGGACCTCCCAGGCCTCAGCATTTGAAAAGCTCCTCAAATGATTCCAACGTTGAGAACCACTCTAGCTGGAGACTCCCCCAGTAGCAGGGGAGACCGTTCAAGGCCAGGCCATGAAACACTGTCCCACGATGGGGAAGAAGGCATAAAACTCAGGGCCCCGGCCTGAATAATCCCCTTCTAAGTCTTTGCAAAGTCTTATTCAAGGAAGCTGAAGGAGCAGCTGCGTGGCTGGAAGAAGAGGACCGAAGGGAGGCTTCTCCACTGGCTCTTCATGTATGGGGTTGGGCTAAAGCTTGGGATTTTGCTAGGTGTCAACCCTGGTTCTTAACAAGCAAGGAGGCCATCCGTGTTCCAGGCTTTGGAGTTGCAGAGTCTAGCCAGCCTCAGAAATCTCAGCCAACTCAAATAGATTTCCCTTCGAAACAGCATGAGACGTGCTTGCCCTCCACCCAGATTTATGGGTTTCTAGCCCTTTGGTACAAGCAATTATCAGCACGGCTTCTGATTCGTTTCAACCCGCAGTGGGTTGGGAGCTGCCTGCTTGGCTACCATTCTGGGCCTTGCTGGGAGGACAGTGACGAAGCTGGCCTTCAGGCTGGGCAACGTCCATGGGGCGAGTCCCTTTTTCCTACCGCTTGTTGTAATTGCCTGTACGAACATGAATGCAGGGCTGGCAGAAGAGCCACGATCTAGAAATCGGCTCTGTTCCTCAACACTCTGATTTATTTTAGGATCATTAAACATTAAATGAGGAAGAAAGAAGTAGGATAGAGTTCCTCTGGACACAAGGAACACCCTCTAGGTGTGCGTTTTTGATTTTTAGGGTGGAACACAGATCTGGGCTTTCCCTCTCAGGGGGACCATCCCAGGTCTGGGCAACGCAGCTGCACAGTCAGCAGAGGCAAGCAGGGAGGAAAAGCTTTGCCTTACAAGGGTTTTAATGCTGATCTCCTGGAAAGGTGGGAGCAGAGAGGCCAACCATGCAAGAGCAGGCCTGCTTCCCTCAGAGTTCCATCGGAATTGAAAGCAGATGGAATAATGACTACGCTTCAGCCCTGTGGGTTTGGTGATTTTTCCAGTGGGGGAGCTAGTTTGCGGTGGGTTCTCTTAGCAATGAATTAGAATTTAGGAAGCAGGAAGAGGTGAAGCTGGACAGCAAACATCTTGGTCATATTCGTGCAAAAGGTTCAGGAACAATCGAAGTGAGGCTTTTCATAAGAATTTCCCATTTCCTTTGGAGGGAACGTTAGATTCTTGCTAAAGAAAAGAGAAAGCTGGGCTGAGGATGCCAGGTCCTGATGGGGCTTCCAGGGGCCTTCCTTTTGTCATGTAAATTCAGACAATTTCCTAAGGGCTGTTCAGGACAGCTGTTCTAAAATCCCAGAAGTCGCTGAGGGCTGTAGAGTTTCACAGAACTTTCTCCGCAGCCCTGGGACCTCTCTCACGCCCTCGTTTTTATGCGCAAAGCCGTTCCTTGAGGAATACTTCATTTCCTGGCAAATGGCTGAGCCAGCAGAACGGCAGGTCCAGATGTCACCCAGCACTTGCCAGAGGGGATCCACGTTTACAACACCTGTGCCCAGCGCTCGTGGAGAGGCCCCACCTGGCCCGATGCTCCTGTGGGCGGAGCCCCACCACGGGCTGATCCTTCCTGACACAGAGACTCCGTCACTGCTTTGCTGCTGCCCCCCGATCTCATGTTCCTCTAGTGCCTTGTATGTGTCTTATATCAAGTGTGTCACCCTTGGGATGAGAGGCCCTCCTTCCAGATGTGTCAGAGCACGGAAATGATTCCACCTGGGACACTCTGCACAGACCAGCATCTGCTGACCGTCCCAGCCCCTGGACCGCTGTGGGTGACTGCAAAAAGAAAGCGAGGAAACTGCTGAATTCTCCAAGTACCTGGGCTGCTGCCCCAAACTTCCCAGCTGTGGTCAGTCCCTCCTCACTGACTGAGTGCCCCGGAGACAAAGCAGGGCCTTGCCTCATCCTCCTGTGTCACTGCAGCCCCAGGGCTCATAATAATACAGCAGATGCAGCTGTATGGAGGGACTGGTCATGACAGGGCCAGCCCTTTCTCCCCTGGACCTCGAGTGTTGGGTGGACCAGTGGAAATTGAGACCTGGGAGTTCCAGGTGTGGCTCAGCAGATTAAGAACCTGACACAGTGTCCATGAGGATGTAGGTTCGATCCCTGGCCTCACTCAGTGGGTTATGGATCCAGCATTGCTGTGAGTAGGTTGCAAACACGGCTTGGGTCCAGCATTACTGTGGCTGTGGTGTAGGCTGGCAGCTGCAGCTCTGATTCAACCCCTAGCCTGAGAACTTCCATATGCCGCAGGTGCAGCCCTAAAAAGAAAGAAAGAAAGAAAGAAAGAAAGAAAGAAAGAAAGAAAGAAAGAAAGAAAGAAAGAAAGGAAGAAAGAAAGAAATTCAGATCTGCAGTTCAATAGAAAGGCCCTGAGGGTGAAAGTAGATGATTCGGAGTTTGAGGAAAGCTGGTAAATCGCTCCCCAAGAGATCTCCACACGCTAAACCCTGGGACCTGTGAATGTTAGTTTATGTGCAAAAAGAGAGGGCCTTTGCAGATGTGATTTAATCCGGGATCTTGAGTTGGCGAGACATTCCTGGATACGCAGATGGGTACCAAGTGCCGTCACGTGCATCCTTAGAAGAGGGAAAGCAGGGGCAGAGTCTGGAGTGGGGGGGGGTGCACAAGCCAAGGACTGCAGCAGCCACCGTAAACCAGAAGATCCCAGGAATGGCTTCTCTCCTGAGCCCCCAGAGGGAGTGGGATCCGAGGACACCTTGATTTCAGCCCAGTGATACTGTTTTGGACTTCTGGCCTCCAGGGTTGTAAGAGAATAAGTGTGTTACTGTAAGCCACCGAGTGTGTGGGCATTTGTCGTAGCAGCTCCAGGACGCTGCTGACAGGGGTCAGAGGAAATCGGTCCGAGGAGGGGACTTGGGAGAGCACTTGCCTCTAAGGGGTGGTGATGGGGACCTGGGGAGAAAGTCAGTGTCCTAAGATGAGGGGTCAGGACACAGACAAGCAAAAGGAGTGATGCTGAGCGGTCCCTCCCCACGGGGTCAGCCTGGCAGCCGTCTCCACCGTGGGATTCGCCGCCTGGTCTTCCGGGAGCCTTGGGACAGGGGCTGTGGAACCATCCGGCTCTGTCTCCACCCAGATGCCGGTACTTTGGTGAGTGGTATTTCCTCCACCGTGAGGATGCTGGCACTACGTTGTCCTCGAGGCACATCCTCCCCACCCGTGAGGTGTGTTAACCTCTGTCGACACTAATAGCCCTCACGGGTCCTTGTTCTAAGTCTTATATAAGCCAGGTGGTCGGCGAAATGCATGAAGGGAAAATGACCTCTTCCTTGGTCTTGGGAGATGGATGCAGTGAAGTGGTTTGCAGAGGACAGAGCAGCTGGTTTTGCGAAGATCAGATCACTCCTGACCTGATCTTTAGGAGCAGGTGTGATGGCTGAGACGTGGCCTTTGGAAGAGGAACCACCTCACCCACAGCCCCATCCAGAAAATTCTACCCATTCTCCTTGCCTCACACCCTGGAATCAGGAAGTGGAGATGTCAACAGACCCCTGAAGAGGCCTGTAGGGTCCCGTGTCTCCCTGACTGAGCTGGCCCTTCTCACCATGCCATGCAATGGGCCTCTGGCGGAAGCTGCCCGCAGGAGGAACTGACTTAGGTCGAGCATTTTCTTCGCAGCTCTCTGGCTTCATGCAGCAAGATGCGGCTCAGCATGATCATCAGTAGCACGGCGAGGCAGGATGGATGTGGGGGTCGGACCCAGCTGAGACTTCCGGGCAAAACCCACGGAAAGGACCCTGCTGGGCTTCGGATATCGTGGAAGTGGACAGGGTCCTGGAGTGTGGGATGGCTGTGGGATCTCTAAGTACAAGCTTTACCTCTGAGGTCTGTGAGCTAAGAGCATCACACTGAATCTCCCAGAGTCATGGAGGATAGCTCTCCGCTTGCCTCAAGGCAATGACAGCGGAGTGGCCACCTCTTAACTCTCTCCTTCCCTGAAACTCAGACGTCCCATCTTTGTCCCTTTGTTCCCTAGCACAAGATGTCTTGGGAGCTTTCAGCAAAGGAGCTGAGGAAATATCTAATTCCCAGAGTTCACAGAATAACCCATCATGCCCCCAGAAGACTACTCAGCTCTTCATTCCGATGCCAAAATATAAATACTTCCTTGCCTGGGTTGAGACTCTTCAAAAGCAAAAATAGCTGGTCCTTAGGTCAGCAGTTCTTAGCTTGTGGTTGCAACCCCCAGTGGGAAGTTCCAGTCACTGGCAGAGTGGGAGGTGGGTGAAAAATTGGGAACAAAGGTCCTGGCATGAGGACGGCCAGAGTTCTGCAGGGACCAAGGCATCATGGGATAGAGCTTGAGTCATTCCAGGGGCAGTGGCAACAGCTGAACATATGCTGCCAAGAAGCACCGAATTGGGTGACTCAACCTCAGGGCCTCCCACCGCCTGGGGTGTCCAATCCACCCACTGCTTCCTGGCTCTGGGTGGGGAGGGGCACCCACACAGAGAAGGACGGAGCTGAGAGGGGACCACCAAACTGTATTCCCCAGAGCTCCAAAAAAGCCCCTATGGTTTCGGAATTAGTCAGAGCAGGGCAAGATGGGTGAATGTTTTCTGATGACTTTTTTCCCCTGAAAGAAAGTTGACTGCTTGAAAGCTGTGAGCTCAGGCGTGGCCAGAGCAACCCAGATAAGTAGGAAATGGAAAAGTTGGGACTGCATTTAAAAGTTAATTTTATTCCCCTAAACCAAATAAGCCTTGAGGATAATAGCTTTGTGAGGCCTGTGCAGAGAGGCACACCGTAGAAGTTTCTAGAAACTTGAATAGTGATCATTAAAGCTGCAGGAAGGACAACGCTTCCACTGAAGTGGGCTGAACAGATCTTTCCAGAGCCCCCAGAGCCTACTGCCTCACTGGCAGTGAGAGTCCTAGAAGGCCAGGAGCCCAGAGACCGCTGGTCACTCCAGCTCGATTCTCTGGATTGCTCCTGGTGGAGTCCCAGCCCCAAATATGTGGGAAAGGAGAAAACAGAAAGCGATGAACTAGGAGAAGGACTCACTCAGTCTCTGTTCCTCCTCCGCTCCTCATCTTCTTATGTCTGACGTGACCTCCAGGTGTGCTCGAGGGCGGCTGCTCTGGGACACGGAGGAAGGGTGGGGGTGGATGGTCCAGACCACATGGTACTGGGCTTGGTGCAGGAAAGTGATTGCCGGTGCTGCGGTGGCCGGCTAGGGCACCGAGTCAGAGCAGACGTAACCATCAAGCCTTTGTTCCTGACCGCAACAGTGCCCTCCACGGTCAGAAAGGGACATCCCTGTCCCCATGCTCTGATTCCCCAGGGAAAGGCACTGGGCACAGGGCTGGGGGGACGGATGCAGAGCCCATGGGGGAAGGTCTCACTCGGAGGGGCCCCTGCCTCGTAATGGACCCATAGACCATGGCGAGGGGGAGAGATCCAGAAAACTGCAGTGCGGGTCCCTGCCCCAGGCAGGCGTGAGGAGAGCGGCTTTCCTCCAAAGCCTGGGAATGGCCTGTGGTCCGACCTAAAAGATGACAGGTAGGATTTTGGCCAGCACTAGACTTCCCAGTGTAGAAGCTGGATTTTAGGGGAGAAACCACTCACTCAGGTTTGGGGCACAATCTCTTGTTAGAACCTATTGTTCTGGTATCGGTGTTATCAATTCCCAGGGAGAGGCGGTGGTGCCAAGGACCACAGAGCAACAGAGAGAAGTAAAGGGAGATGAGGTTTTGGAGACCAACCTTCAGGATGCTCCGATGTATTGCATATCAAGGACGGAGGGAAAAGAGGCATCCAGAATAATTCCTAGAAGAGTTCCCTGTGTGGCTCAGAGGGTTAAGGACCTGATGCTGCCTCTCTCAGGATGCAGGTTCAATGCCTGGCCTCACTGGGTAGGTTAAGGATCTGGTGTTGCCGTGAGCTGTGGCGTAGGTCACAGATGTGGCTTGGATCCGGTGTTGCTGTGGCTGCGATGTAGGCCAGCTGCTGCAGTTCCAGCTCCAATTCGACCCCTAGCTTGGGAACTTCCATATGCTGCAGGTGCAAACCTAAAAAGACAAAAAAAAAAAAAAAGAAGAAGAAGAATCCTTAGATATTTGGCTTGAGCAATTGCAAATTGTCATTATATGAATAACAAAAAAGTCGTGTCAGCCGTTGTTAGAGAAGATGCTAAAATGTCCGTGTTTAATTGTGATCATTAATCTTCACCAGGTCACTGATGATTCAACACAGCCGTTGTTGACACTGGCATCTTGTGGGGAAAAATGCATTATAAGGTATCCAATTCCCCCCTAAAGCTGAAACAGTTGAGGCTAACTTGAAAAAAATTGTCTCTACGATAACGCAGCTAAGTCATGAGTAACTCTCTTAATGAGAGGCAAGCACACAGAAAAAAAGCAAAACCCGCAGGCCTTCCATGACTGCTGTTTAACTGCTTGACCCATCAATTCTCGCTCTCAAACACAAAGGTTTTAGTTTAATTTCTAACTAAAAGGAACATTGACTCAGCCTCACATACATTCCTCCCCTAGACAAGCCCGCAGCATCTCAAATTGAAACCAGAAAAAAAAGGGTACGGATGGGTGACAGAGGGGCCTGGACCTGAGGCCCTTATTCCATCATAAACAGGCCCCCCACCCAACCCCACGCTCTTTGTTCTGCGAGGAGGCGGCCTGGAGCAGGGACAAAGCCTGGGATTCGGAGCCAGACACACGGGTTCAATCCTGACCTCCACCACCTACGAATTACGTCTCTGGGAAAGTAACTTCCCTGAGTCTCGTCCGGAAAACACAGCTTCCACAACAGACCTCTGAGCTGTTCTGATGACCAGGACGTGTGTAACGACACACTCAGCACTGCCTGTCATGTGAGCAGAGCCCGTAAAGACATGGATTCCAGTTCAGTCTCTTCAAAGAACTGCAACCCAATGGTTGAAGCGCAGAGATTTTTAGAGCGCTGGAGTAATATTTTTTTTTTTCTCTTTAAGGCTGCATCTGTGGCATATGGAGCTTCCCAGGCTAGGAATCGAATTGGAGCCACAGCTACCAGCCTACGCCACAGCCACAGCAATGGTAACACAAAATCTGAGCCACATCTGTGACTTACACCACTGCTTGTGGCAACACTGGATCCTTAACCCACTGAGTGAGGCCAGAGATCAAACCCACATCCTCCTGGACACCATGTTGGGCTCTTCGCCTGCTGAACCACAATGGGAACTCCTGGAATAATTTTTTAATTCCTTTAATGTCTTTGTTAAAATTCACAAAATGCTTAAAAATATTTACACATAGCATTTCCCAAAGGAATTTTTTTTTTTTTTGGTCTTTTTGTCTTTTCTAGGGCTGCACCCGAGGCACATGAAGGTTCCCAGGCTAGGGGTCCAATTGGAGCTGTAGCTGCTGGCCTACACCACAGCCACAGCAATGCGGGATCTGAGCTGCATCTGTGACCTCCACCACAGCTCACGGAAACACTGGATCCTTAACCCACTGAGTGAGGCCAGGGATCAAACCCGAAACCTCATGTTCCTAGTCAGATTCGGTAACTGCTGAGCCACGACGGGAACTCTGGATTTTAAAGTAAAAATAAGGAGCATCTGTTTTTCCACCATGATTCACGAGCTATACCTTAAAAATGGATGTTAAACAATTTTGCTTGTAATAATAAATTTTTATTTTTGATGTAATAAAGAGGGTGGAAGTTTGACACTCCATCCAAAAAAAAAAAAAAAATCACGGTAAATTTCAAGTCTTTGTCACATAGTTTCCGCATATAGTCCCTACTTGTCTTGTTTAATTCACTGTTTCCTTAATTTATATCAAGAGAAAGGGAGAGAGAGGTGCCCAGAGGTTGGACATAACTGTGACTACAAACCAATCATCTCTGATCCTCAGCTTGATAGATGCTCTAGGAATTCCTCTGCGGCTCAGGGGGTTAAGGATCTGGTGCTGCCCCAAGCTGTGGTGTAAGTTGCAGATGCAGCTTGCATCCGGGGTTGCTGTGGTTGTGGCACAGGCCTGCAGGTGCAGCTCCAATTTGATTCTTAGCCTGGGAATTTCCACATGCCACTCATGTGGCCCTAAAAAGAAGAAATAGACATATGCTCAGTTTTCAGCACTTTTGCGATTTCCTGTCTCCACATCATTTGCTTTACGTCAGGAAAAGGGCACAAGGCTTGGGGTTGGTCAGAAATGGATCAGATGGATCCTGTGTGATAACCATGTTTTGTTACTTCCTTTCTTCTGTAAAATACTACTTTTTTTGTCATTTGCGGGCTGCACTCTTGGCATATGGAGGATCCCAGGCTAGGGGTCAACATGGAGCTGCAGCTGCCCACCTACACCACAGCAACTCAGGATCCAAGCCACGTCTGTGACCTGCACCACAGCTCACAGCAATGCCAGATCCTTAACCTGCTGAACAAGGCCAGGGATCGAACCAGTGTCCTCATGGATACTAGTCAGGCTCGTGAATCACTGAGCCATGACAGGAACTCCAAAATACTATTGTTTTTATACTTAAGATAGTAGACTTCATCTAAGTGTTGAAAACAGGCATTTCAATCAAATTTAAATACAGGGAGAGCTACATAGCAAGGCATTTTAGGTTCATGGATAAGCGCATAAAGCAGCACAGGCATAATTTTTTTTTTAAGGGCCGCACCCATAGCATATGAAAGTTCCCAGGTTAGAGGTCCAGTCAGAGCTGCAGCTGCCGGTCTACACCACAGCCACAACAACATGGGATCCGAGCCGCATCTGCGACCTACACCACTGCTCACAGTAACACCGGATCCCAGACCCACTGAGCAAGGCCAGGGGCCATGAGCCCACATCCTCATGCTAGTCAGACTCGTTTCCATTGCGCCCCACGGAAATTCCTGTATTTTTTTGATTGAATGATAATTACAAGCAATTTATGTGGAACATCATCTGGAAACGTCAATCTAGGGATATTTGTTAATAAGTCTTTATCTTGGATGAGCTCCCGCATAATCTTCTTCTTTATCTTTGTACCTTCTGGAAGCTTCAGTAGCCGGTAGTAGGGATTTGTCCCCAATTTTTCTTTCTTGTTCTTTTTAGGGTTGTACCTGCAGTATGTGGAAGTTTGCAGGCTAGGGGTTGAACTAGAGCTGCAGCTGTGGGCCTACACCACAGCCACAGCAATGCCAGACCCAAGCTGTGTCTGTGACCTACACCACAGCTCGCAGCAATGCTGGATCCTCAATCCACCGAGCGAGGGCGGGGATGGAACCCGAATCCTCACAGAGACTGTGTCGGGTCCTTAACCTGCCGAACCACACCCGGAACTCCCTCTTCCCCAAATCTGCCCTCCTTTCCCATCTCCACACTGCTTGCTCTCTGCGGCATAATTAAAAGAGCACTGGATTTGGAGATAGGAAAATACGAACGCTGGAAATCAAACTTCCCCCCACTTTGGTTAATTACACAACCTTTAGTATCAGTTCACTATTGCCTCAGTAATTCTGCGTAACAAAACACGCCTGAATGCAACGGCTTTTTGGCAGTATTTACCCTCATGCTCGGGAATCTGCACACTGAGCCGTGGAGCTGGTCAGCCCTGGGCTCAGTGGACAGCTCTGTTTCAAGCTGTGGGTCTGCTAGGCTGGGCTCTTCGGTCTGCTAAGTTTTGTTCTGGGGTCAAGGCTGAAGAGGCAGCAGCCACTCAATGGCAGGTCTTTTAAGAGCAGATCTCAGTGTGTAAGAGGCAGACTACGCGAGCCCATCCAAGGCTCGTGCTCGTCCCACATCTGCTCGCGTTCCGTTGGCCAGAGAGAGTTTTAGTGCGAGGGAGCTGTGTGGGAGGGGGGTGTGTAAGTGGTTTTGGGCAATCACACAAACCATCAGACGGAGCAAAGCCATCTGTAAAGCTGGAGCTAGTGCTCCCCACTGCCTGGGCTGCTGTGTGTGTGTGTGTGTTCCACAGACACAAGCGTCTGCATCATAGGTGAGGTCAGCTTGGTCAGGGTCTGGTTGTCCAAACACAGGAATGACGAATCATCTGGACCGACACTCAACTCTCCTTACGAAACTTCCCGGGGCCCTTGGAGGCATGTGCTCCCAGCAGGGCTGGGAGCCCTCCTCCAGGCTGAGCCCTCTGCCTGGCTCCAGGGAGCCCAGCTTTCCCTGCTAGTGCTCTCACCTGGCTTCCTTCCCCAGCCTCCCCCAGCCTGTCTGACCCTCTGCTGGGGGAGATGCTTGACAGCTTCTCTTTGACTTTTCCTTCCCAGGAGTTGTACAGACCAGGGACGTTACTGCTTCCCGCTGTCACTTTCTTTGTTCTCCTAAACTTACTCCGAAGTGTACATCTTCTCCACAATACGTCTCTGACCCTCTGACGTCAGGCTGGCACCGAAATAGGATTCTTAGAGGTTTTATGTCACCATCTCGATGACAGAACATTCGGCGGTGATTTCCTCAGAACACATCTGTTTAACTCAGAACGGGTTGTGAACAGAGCTGCTTTTGAAATGGACCAGCTCGTGGTCAGCAGATGAGCTTCTTTAGTCTGGGAACATGTGACATCTGGTTTGTGAAGATGGTTGTCTTAAAGGGATGACAAAGACTGTCCAGTCATTGGTGAGCCAGACTCTTGGAAGGGTCTAAGAGCTCTGTGGTCCTTGGCGGTGTTATGTTCAAAGGCAGAGGCTTTGATTTTGATGTTGCCTTTGTTGCATCAGAGCCTGTAACTTCCAGCTCATCCCGATCTAGAGACATCGGACGCGTTGGTGTGAAGCTCCGGTTGGACCATACTTTGGGGACGTCTAAACTCAGGAATAGATGCCGTCTGTTGAACACAATAGAGATGCTTCTGTACTGGGATACAGAGAGTCGAGTCTACTTGATTCACTGAAGCATGGGCTTTTAGATGTCCCCGTGTCACATGTTACAAGGCCTTTGTGCCTGGAAGACTCAGAGTCTGTCTCCACCAGTTAACCCTGTGTGGTCTCAGATTCTCCACCAAATTGCTCCAAATCTCCACTTCTTCCTCTCTAGTGAATACAGTAAAAACTCATTCCCACTAGATGGTTGTGGGGATGTGAGATCATGGAGCAAATCAGCCACCCACAAGGTGCTGTCCCAAGGGGTCATGAATTCCAGGTGTTCAAGTCCCATCTGGTGTCGCCCACCTGGATTGAGTCCTGGCTCTGTCTCCCACAAGCTGTGTGGCCTTGGGAGTGTTGCTTCCTGTGTCTGAGCCTCAGACCCTGAGTCTGTAGAACGGCGATGATGCGTGGTACAGCTGTCTGTGAAGATGGGATGAGGGGATGAGGCACGGCAGGTGCCCTGCATGTGGCATCATGGTGAATCCCATGAAATCGAATGCTTTGGGAAGAGGTAGGGCCCAGATGGCGTATTAAGGCCAGGGCTGAGAGCAGCTTGATTCAGGTGCACACAGGTGCTTCTCAAAATTCTTCTCCAGGGTACACTGACTAAAGGTGGAAGGAGACTAGTCAGCTTTGCCCTCTACATCCACGCTCCTCTGCCATGCAGTCTCCACTGACGGCTCAGGGCTGCATGGCCTTGAAAATGAGCCAGAGTGTGGGCTTGTAAGGACATGAGCGCAAAGCAGCACTGACCTCAGAGATGGTCTGGGAGCCTGTCAGAAATTGGGGGTGGGGGTGGGGCCTTAGAGAGATTATCCAGGAACTAGGCGAGGCAGAATAAGTACTTTTCTGTTGAGATAGAGTCTGGCTATGTCTCACTAAGCCTGATGTCTTGTTTGGAAAAGGATCCCACATCGTTTGTCTCTCTGCTTTTCTTGAACAAAGATCACTGTCTTTTTCCTCTATTTATTTTCCCCAGGATTTATCCTCAGGCAAAACACAACTGCTTATCAGCTCCCTTGTCTTCACCCTGAAGGTTTCAATGCTGGGGGGTGATGAGTCATGTCGAGAAATGTCAGCCCCCGTGGTAGGGGAGGGAGGACCTCCTGGGGACCCCCAACAATCCACAGGCTGGAGTCCTTGAAGCCTACAAGGGCTAGAGCAGGATCCCATCAGGGGAAGGAGGTCAAACCCTGCTGGAATTTTACACTGAGTCCCAACATGCATCCCAGATAAAGCTGGCTTGGCTACACCTGAGTTGTAGCTGGCAGACCCACTTGTTCTATTAATAAGTTCTAAACATCTATTAGGCATCAGGAAAGACCCCCGTCCCCAGTCTTTGCCACAAAGTCTGAGGGAGATGAACATTAACCAAATGAGCTGGGAAATAACAAAACAAGCCGTGCCTGAAAGAAATACACAAATAGGGACCTGATTCACTCTAAAGAGCCAGAGGACATTTTCCTGAGAAAGTAAAATTAGCTAAGCCCTGGAGCATCCATGATTGATTCTCTCAGTGTGTGAGACTGGGCTCCTGGGCACAGACCTGCAGGAGGTTTACAGGGCAGTGCTCCCAGGAGACTCCACAGGGATATGGGGGAGACAGGTCTGGACATGAGGAGGAGCTGACATCGTAATGTGACTGCCAGTAAGGCCCCAGTGAGACCAACAGGTAGTCCTACAGATGGGAGGTCCTTTCAGATTTGTTGGGAGGGACAAGAAGGGGACTGGGTCTCTGTGTCCCCAGGTCAGCCAGTCATTGGCCATGGAACACATTTGGGACCAGGAGAACCCTGAGTCCAGAGTTCCCTGGGGGTGGGGCAACTTCCAGTAAGGGATGAAGCGGTCAGCCATCAGCAGCCCATGTTCCCTGCAGCTGGGGGCGCATCTGTCTGGAAGAGGGAGGCTAGGAGCCACCATAACCAACAAATCCTTACTGGAGAGGCTGCTGTGAGCTAGGCTCTTCTGGGTGAGCCAGCGTGGACAAGAGAGCACCCTCTGCCCTCACATCGAGTGCGGATGCTTCTAAAACCTTCCCCATCCCATCCCTCAGATCTCTGCGGGTCCCCAACTGTCTATGTGATACTCCCTCTGGGATGGGGCGCACAATAAACTCAACATGCACAAAGCCAGGCTCCTCATCCCCTCCCGCGACCCATCGCTTTTCCAGTCCCTCAGGCCAGAAAGCACCCACATCCAGCTTACCAGCCCATCCTCCTTCCAAACCCAGAATGCGACCACGTCTCCACCTCCATGGCTACCACCTCCACCCAAGCCTCCAGTAACCTTAGCTCCTACCCAGACTATCACAATAACCTTCTCTCCGGGTCCCCACTTTCCACCCCACGAGTCCCGAACCTGCCAAGCACTGACTGTGATCCTGTTGAAACACGTGCCAGTTGACGCCATTACACTGCTCAAGACCCTGCAGACATGTCTCATTCAGGACAAAGCCCCAGCCTCACGATGGTCTAGGACCCTCCCCTCTTTGGCTTTTTTTAGTTATTTTATTTACTGTCCATCTTTCCAGTTAAAGTATAAGCTCCTCAGAGGAAGACTTTTATTAATTTTTGATGTTTTTATCCCTCTTCTGTGTCTAGTACCTAGGACGTGAGCTAGTCCAGAATAGGTTTTCAATAAATGTTTGGTGCACGAAAGGAAAAACTTTATTGCCTAAATCTTCTCCCTAAACCTCTTTTTGGAAGCCAAGAAACTACTTGAATGGGATTCCAATAGTTCACATTAATGAACAGGATGGGCCTTATGTCAGCCTCACCCGAAACTGGACCTCACCTGTTGTCATTGCCCCACCCACCTCAAGGGCTCAGACTGTGTGAAAAGCAAGCATCTGTCTGGGTCCTTTTGGGCAGCGATGGCCATGGGAAGGTTTGGTCCACCTTGGTCTCTTTGGGATTGTTTCTTTGAATGGGCTCTGGACTGAGCATGGACCCAGGGGAGCCCAGACTCTGTTTGAGTTAAATCATGAACAGAACAGAACTTAGAGATCCCTCCTTCCATTCAGCTGTGTAGATGGAAGAAGATGAGAAAGGAGGGAATTCCCTAGTGACCTAGTGGTTAAGGATCTGGCGTGGTCACTGCTGTGGCATGGCTTCATCCCTGGCTCAGGAACTTCCAGATGCCTCTGGTGAGGCCAAGAAAGGGGAGGATGGGTGCGTTTAGGAGCCAAGCCTGCATCTCGGCATCGGAAGGCCAAGCGCATGGGTGCTGGAGACTCACACGTGGTGAGGCTGAGTTTCTCCTTCCAGTTATCCCACAGGATGGTCTGAATCATGAGGAGGTCAAAGGCCCTTGGAAGGAAGAACGCGCAGTCCTGAGAGTGGACTGGACTCCCAGCCTGCGGGGAGGATCCGGCCCCTCAGCTGACGCTGAGACCAGACGCTCTGCCTGCCCCTCCAATTTAACACCATCAGAAACATAGATTCCGTCTCCAAGGCAGAACGCACAGCATGCATGTGTCATTATGCGTGTCCTGCAAAATAGGCCATTTCCTCTAGTTGAATAAAGAACTTGTGAGCTTCAGCTGAACTCCTCTGGAAAAGGTTTGACTTGCAAGCCGAGATACATATCTAAGAAGGGATATTTATGAGGTCCGGCCAGCTGGGCCTTCCAAGAAATCCTCTGGGCCAGAGTCACAGAGACTTCTTTCATACTCTCTTCAAGAAGATAAGTCAGTAACCAAACGTAAGCCTTTCCTGAACATGAGTGCAGACCTCGAAATGTATTTTTGGGATTCTGTCATGACAAATTTTATTCTCAAAGCACATGAAATTAATTTTTCCAGCTTGTCTGCCACCTTGAAAAAAAAAAAGCAGCAAATCTGATACTGAGAAAGACACCCCAGGTGAACCCCAAGAGGGCCCAGGACAGGCTGAGGACATAAATCCCACCCTGCAAAGGTGGCTCCTCACCTTCTCCCCAGAGAGGCAGTTCTTCCGTCAGGCTCCCGGATTCAGTGAACAAGGAGGGAGACAGTCCCACACTGTCTCGCTCATCCACCCTCAGTGGAGGACTCCAGGCACCGCCCCAGCCCCCTGGACATGTGCAGTCTAAATGCTTGATGTGATGAGAGGCTCAGCCTTGATACTCATCCTCCAGACACAGTCGGCAACACCGTCTTCCTGACCCACAACCTCTGTGGAGAGATGGCCCTTAAAAGTTCAATCTGGCTCCTCTAAAAAGGCAAGACAGTGAAGGCCCAGACGGTGCAGCTTGCCTAAAATAATACAGCGAATCACAGAGAAAATGAGAAAGAAAACACAATCTGAGGGCTTGCTGCCCATGAGACCGTTTTCCTTTTCTTGTTAAAAAAGGCACAAGCTAAAACTGATGCACACAACATTATAAAGTCGTACTTCGCGGATAAGTTAGAGAAAGAAAAATATTCTATGACATGTCTATGTAGAATATTTTTAAATGATGCAAATGAACTTATTTATAAAAAGAGAAATAGACTCACAGACAGAGAAAACAAACTGATGGTTACCAAAGAGGAAAGGGGGGAATAAATTAGGAATGTGGGATTAACAGATACACACTACTGCACATAAAACAGGTGAACGGCAAGGACCTACTATTGCAATGTATTCATTATGTTGTAATCAACCATAATGGAAAAAAGAACCTGAAAATTATTATTTATAATTATGTTTTAAATAAATGACAATGTATCTTCAGAAAACAGGAAGGTAAATATCCTTTTTAAAGCCTCTAAAGATGTGCACTGCAGAGACGAGAGTTAATTGGAGAAGCAACGATGGAAACTAGAAGGAGACGTGAATGATCTCACTTTTGTGCTTGTTTATACACCCCAACACTAGAAAGGATGCATAGATACCTTTAGCCCGCACTTCCTCATTGAGATGAGGCCCTAAAAGGCTTTGAATTTCATGAACGGCGTGACTTGTGGTTGTGTGTCTTGAGTATCAGGGGACACGTGAGGCTGTCATAACATCCCACTTGTAAGTGGGCATCCGCTGGCCAGGAACATGTCCATCTAGGATACAAGGCAGCCCATAACGCCATGAGCTTACCACCTTTAAGCAGCCCTAAAGCAAGGTTGGATGGGAGGTGGTGGTCCGATGGCCAGAATCATTGTCCTTGAAGGTGAGTTGGGTGTGGTTTCCCAGGGGGGTGAGCCTCAGCAACGCACAGGAGAAACTGACTCATTCACGTGCCTTTCCTCATTTCCCAGTGCCTCAGCAGATTCTGAATTCTCCCTGCGCTGCCCATTTCAACCCTTCCTTACGCTGCTGGACGTCCCTGGTCTGTAGACAGGTTCAAAGGACTTTGCTAAGGCAGACATTCTCATCCAGATCATCTGGATAGCCAGCCTGCTTGTCCAGCCCTCCTGTCGCCATGGTTATTGCTCAGAGGGGACATCAAGCAGACTATGGACTCAGAACATGATCCTTCTGAAACCAAACTCTACAAGTTCGCATCTGCGTGTTTGCTCCCCAAAGAACTGGTTCTAGAGGATTTTCCAGAAAGGGAAAAGAAGGCTTTTTAACATCACTCAAATTTTCGTCTACAATAAACAGACTAACTGAACTTACTGACTAAATAGATAACACATGCTACAGTTCTTCCTGACTCCAAGTGGCTAGGGCCTGGCTATGTTGCTCCAGGTGGCGTGAAACATTTCTCTAACACTTGCTACAGTCAAAGTTGGTGCCACCAGCTCTTACCAGCATCAGCAGTTTCTTGTATAAGTATTACTCAGGTTCGGGCTTTCTCTCCCATGGGAAAAACATAATAAAGATCTATTAACTCCAGGAATGACTGTAAATTTTTTTTTACATCTTTGGCCTGAGGAGTGACCCAGTTGTTGCTGTCCTGACCTGCCCTTGAGAAAGATGCAAAACTTCTGTGTGACACAAAAGCTGTGGTTTGCTCCCAGGGCTCACCCACGCCTTCCTTAGAACTGCCAAGGCTTTCCCTTTAATGTCACAGAGGACTTGGCCGTGAGTCATCGTGATCTGAATTGTCTGAACTCTTACTATATTTGGGGACCTTCCCTCTCATGTGTCCCTGGAAGACTTCTGATGATTCTGAATTCAGGCAGAGATGTTCAAACCACCACAGATCTTCCAACCAAGTGCTCTCCTGTGCCAGCATCAAGCAGCTGGCAGTAGAGGCCAGAACTTGATCGCAATAACCAGAAATGGAAGAAATTTTCTCATGTTTTGTGTTTCCTAGTATCATTTGGCAAACAACCACATAGTGGCATTTGAGTCTAAATGCTATTTAATCCTTTATAAATAATTGATTGCAAATCCCAGCATAACAGAAGCATCAGTGAAATAGGCTTATTTTCTTTCAGCTAAAAGGGTCACCCCCTCAGGGGCTACTTATAACAGGGGTCCGGGGAAGTGTTTTCAGGGCTGTGTAAATACTCTAGGAGGTTATTTTTTGTTTGTTTGTTTGTTTTTTAACATTTTTCTTTTACGACTTTAGTTGATTGAAAAAAAAAAAAAAAAACTGGTTGAGAAGGTATGACCAAGATGGCAGAGTAGGAAGACCCTGAGCTCGCCTCCTCCTATGGACACACCGAAACTGCACCTATTTATGGAGCAATTATCTAGGACAACAACCTGAAGATGAGCAGGAAAGATCTTCCACAGCCAAAGATATAAAAAGAGAACCACAATGAGACAGGTAGGAGGGGCAGAGACACAGTCCAGTTAAGACCTACCCTCTGGGTAGGCAACCCACAAATGGGAGGATAATTACAGTTGCAGAGGTTCTCCCCAAGGAGTGAGGGGTTGAGCCCCACATCAGGCTTCCCAGCCTGGGGGTCCTGCACTGGGAACATGAGCCTCCAGAATGTCTGGCTTTTTAAGGTCAGTGGGGCTTATGTACAGGAGAGACAGAGAACTATAGGAAATGAAAACTCTGCTCTCAAAGAGCATGCGCAAAATCAGCCTTGCTCCTAGTCCATCACAGATGCAATAGTTTGAAAAGACCCTTTCGAGTCAGACCCAATTGCTGTTCTTGAAGAACCTCCCAGGAAGGCAAGAGGCAATTTGGACATAAATGCGAGCAGTGACCATCTGGGGGAACTTGCTCTTCTTTGGGGATACTGGTGCTGAAAAGCACATTTTGAAATTCTCCCTCTAGCCTACTGGCACTGGGGGCTTACCTGCCCACCAGCAGGCTGGCACCAGACCTGGAATTCCCTAGGCAATGCAACCAACCACAGAGGATCTCAGCCCTGCCCACTATCAGGCTGGCGCCAGCCCCAAGCACTTCCAGGCTGCACGATCAGGCATTCTGGGACCTAGCTTCACCCACTGGTGGGTTAGAAGCCACTGCCTGGGTCAGGGCCTGACAGCCAACCTGGCCAGGGCCCAGTCCAGGGTACCAGAACACTCATAGTAATTGGTCTCACCACAACAGAAGGGCCTAGGGAGCAGCCCAAGAGCACACAGCCGTGGTGACCAGAGGGAAGTATGCAGCTAGGTGCCAAAGGATGTGTTCTACATAAGGCTACCTATCCAAGATTAGAAAATATAACCAACCTACTTAATACACATAAATAAAGAGAATTAGCAAATAAAAGAGTAATATTTTCCAAATGAAAGAATAAGACAAAATCTTAGAAAATGATTTAAACAAAGTAGAAATAAGTGATTTACCTGATAAAGAGTTCAAGGGAATAATCAAAAAGATGCTCAATGAACTTGGTCAAAGAATGGATGAACAAAGTGAGAATTTCAACAGAGTTATGAATATAAAGAAGAACTAAACAAAACTCAGGCATACAGTAAGTAAACTCAGTAGCGAATTAGTGCTACAGAGGAAGAGATCAGTGAACTGGAAGACAGAGTAGGGGAAATCACTCATGCTGAACATAAAAAAGAAAAAAAAATTTTTAAAAATGAGGGTAGAGAGTACCTGCTGTGGCACAGTGGGTTAAGAATCCCACTGCAGTGGCTTGGGTAACTGAGCAGGAGCAGGTTTTATCCCTGGCCCAGTGCAGTGGATTAAGGGGTCTGGTGTTGCCACAGCTGTGGCGTAGGTTGAAGCTGTGGCTTTGGCCCAGGAACTTCCATATGTCATGGGTGCAGCCATAAAAAAAAATGAGGATAGTTTAGGGGACCTTTGGGACAACATCAAACACAAAAATATTCACTGTGTAGGGGTCCCAGAAGGATGTAATCCCTATAAAAATACCAATGCCATTTTTCACAGAACTAGGAAAAAATCCAAAAATGTGTATAGAAACACAATAGACCCCAAGTAGACAAAATAATTTTGAGAAAGAAGAGCAAAACTGGAGGTAGCATTCTCTCTGATTTCAAACTATTCTGCAAAGCTACAGTAATCACAAAAGTATGGAACTGGCACAAAAACAAACACATAAATCCATGAAACTGCATAGAGAACCCAGAAGTGAACCCACACTTACATAAATATTAATCTATGACAAAGGAGGCAAGAATACACAGTGGGGAAATGCTAGATAGCCCCTTCAATGGTGCTGGGAAAACTGAACAGCCACATGCAGCATAATCAAACCGGACTACCTTCTACATCATAGACAAAAATAAAAGCAAAATATATTAAATAACTTAATGTAGGACCGGAAACCCTAAAACTCCTAGAAGAAAACATAGGCCATACAGTCTTTTCAGTGATCTAAGCAATATTTCTTTTTTGATCTGTCTCCTCAGAGAAGGGAAACAAAAGCAAAAATTTTTAAAAAATGGAATTACATCAAACTAAAGAGCTTTTTCACAGCGAAAGAAATTACCAACAAAGTGAAAAAGCAGCCTACTGAATGAGAGAAGATATTAGCCAATGATATATCTGATAAGAGGTTGATATCTAAAGTATACAAAGAATTCATACAACTCAATATCAAAAAACAAAACAAAACAAAAAAAAAACAAACCTGATTAGACTAAAAACCAGGCAGAGAATCTGAAGAGATATTTTTCCTGAGAAGACATGCAGATGGCCAGCAAACACATGAAATGTGTCCAACATCACGTCATCAGAGAGACGCAAATAAAAACCATGATGAGCTGCCACCTCACACCTGTCAAAATGACTATTATCAAAAAGACAACAAATAGCGAATGTTTATGAGGATGTGGAGAAAAAGGTGGGTTTATAAATTGATGCAGTCACTATGGAAAACAGTGTGACGTTTCCTCAAAAAAATAAACATAGGACAGTTGTGTGATCCAGCAATTTCACTTCTGGGTATTTACTGGAAGAAAACAAAAACTCTATTTCAAATTATAATGGTTATTTCCATTATTTACAATAACCAACTTACGGAAACAACCTAAGTGTTCCCCCACAGATTCAATGTATATCATGAAATATTATTCAGCCATAAAAAACGAAATCTTTCCATCTGCAACAATATGGATGGGTCTAGAGGGTATGGTGTTAAGTGAAACAAGCCAAGTGGAGAAAGACGAATACCACGTGGTCCCATTTGCATGTGGAATCTAAACAGCAAAACCCAAACAAAACACAGTGAACGCAGACTTACAGATAAAGAGAACAAACGAAACAGAGGGAGTGGGGTGGGTGAAACAGGTGAAGAGATTCAGAGGAACGAACCTCCCGTTAGATACGACACAAGTCACAGGGATAGAACATACAGCATAAGAAATACAGTCAACCATATTGCAGAACCTTTGCATGGGGACAGACGGTTCCTGAAGTTATCGTGTTGACCGTTTCACAATGTAATGTGTGCAAACGTCAAACCGTTACGTAGTTCACCTGAACTGAACATCGTAGGGTATGTCAGCTGTATTTCAGTGGAAAAGAAGAAAAAGTCTGGCTGCAAAGTTTTCTACCCCTCGTCCTCATTAAGAAGCAGCCCTTAAATGGAAGCACTGTCTTGCAGCCTGTTTCAGCCAATGAGTCGCAAGCAAATACAGCAGAAGCAGAAGCTGGAGAAGTACTTGCCCACCGTGTGAAGACAGGACCAATCAACTTGAGGCTGTATATATGCGGCTCACATATCACGCCCTAGCCAACTGTCAATCATGTGATTGAAGCCATCTGGCACCCAGTGATGCCCAGTGGACCTGCTAGCTGACGGTATCTGCGTGGAAGAGCCATGGCAAGACCAGCAGAAGAACCACCTGACTGAGCCCAGCCCAAATTGACAGTCCACAGAATCATGAGTTGTTTTAAGTCACCAAGTTTTGAGGATCCTGTGTTACTTAGTAAAACCCGGGACAATCATTATATTATGAAATTGCATGAGTACATCCTGGAGCTCATGTATGAAAACCTTATGCTGTTACTGTTACATGATCTATGCTCACCTTTGAAACTGTGTATGACCCTATTAGTCGAATTCAACTTGTTTATAAACGAACGAGAAAGGAGCCGTGTAAATAATGCATTTGTTCCAAGTGCAGGTAAATGAGAGCCTGGTTCTTTATACAGACGGAGAAAGGGGAGGAGTGAGGACGTGGGAAAAAGTGCTGCAGACACAAACTAGACAGTTTCAACCAATCGCACATCCATCACGTTGATATAAGTCGGCCACTGTGATCTTACAGTGGAAGTTACGTCATAAGCATAAAGAATTTGTACCTATACTTGCGCTTTTGCAATCTCACATGCTGAAATAACATGAAAATAAATGGACATTTAAAGAACAATTAAAATACAAATAATTTAATCCTCCATGGGCGTCCGTACGCATTTTCCTTCAGAGATTGTTCATAGACCCGACAAGATGAAGGAGTGCTGCTGTGTTGTGTAAAATCGACCTTGGGAGGGAAAGTGGCCGAGAGACCTAGGCCTCGGGCATCTGTATTTCATGCTTACCTTGGGTCCCCCGTTTCCTAGTAGCCGGTATAGTTTGAAATGCAAAATCTGCTGTGCATATCTACCGATTATTAGGTGCTGAGAGATGTCACCTTCACTCTGATCAGTTCCCAACCCTGTTAGGTCCAATGGTCCTCACCAATCCGATACCTGCTCTGTTCACTGCACTGTTAGGAGCTGGATTCTCCGGTGTGGCCCCAAAGTCCCCTCTTTGAAAGCTCCCAGGATGCATCAGGCCCCTAGGCCAGCCTGGGGAGCTCACCGCTGATGGGGCCCCTTCCTGCAGCTTCCAGCAGCTCCTCTCCTGTGGTCTGGGCTCCACAGCAGATTCTGCTTTTTCTGGGGACAAGCTCCTGACAGCCCATGCCTGTGTCCTGACCCTTCTTCCAATCCTGCACTTCTCCCTCTGGGGGCTGCTCGGGGTCCAAGTGCTCCTGACCGCTGGCTCAGTGGGGCCTCCACGCTGAGTCCTGGCCCCTTGTTTTTCCCTGGCCCCCTCTAGTCCCTGATGTGCTGTTGTCCACAGCCTGGGCAGAGGCCCACACGGCCTTCATGAAAATTTTATTTTTTAATTTTTTCTTCTTCATAGGGCTGCCCCCACGGCATACGGAATTTCCCAGGCTAGGTGTCCGATCAGAGCTGCAGCTGCCAGCCTACACCACAGCCACAGCAACACCAGATCCGAGATGCATCTATGACACGCCAGCTTGCGGCAATGCCAGATCCTTAATCTACTGAGTGAGGCCAGGGATAGAAACTGCATCCCTATAGGCAGTATGCCTGGTTCTTAACCCACTGACCCACAACAGAGAACTCCGGTTCGTGCCAACTTTACATCGCGTTTTGTGCCCAAACATTGTTTGTAACACATGCTTCGAATTTCCCCATGTGGAGACCCCAAAGGAAAGGATATGAAATCAATGTGATCTGGGTCTCCCCAGTCTAGGGGCTGAACCAGAGCTATAGCTGTCGGCCTACACCACAGCCTCAGCAACATGGGATCCGAGCCATGTCTGTGACCTACACCACAGCTTACGGCAATGCCAGATCCTTAACCCACTGAGCGAGGCCAGGGATCAAACCAGCATCCCCATGGATACTAGTCAGGTTTGTTAACCACTGAGCCACGACAGGAACTCCTAACATTTCACTCTTAATGTTTATTTGACTTGTTTTAGGGCCCAGCACAAGGCCCCCTTGGTAAAACCCCAGGTGCATTTAGAAGCAGTGTATTTTGCCGTTATTGGATGAAGCCAGTTCTATAAAGGCCAATTGATTGGGGAGTGGGGGTGGGGTGGAATGTTGTCCAAATAATTTGCATCCTTAATACTGCTGTATCTATTGTTTCCATCCTGTCAAATTTTGCTCATTAAGAAGAGAAGCTCTTCTGAAGTTTAAGTCTTCTGAGCGAGTCAACCAACAAGCTTTCTGTCCCCTGGGCTTGTATTTATTTACCCCAGGCTGTAGACTCATGTGGGATCGTTTTAGTCATGTCTCTGCTGGGGTGTATACGCCAGATGGTCAGGTGCTGGACCAGCTGCTTAGATGGGCGGGCAGTCACGTGAAATGAGCTCTGATCCCCGAATCCCACCACTCGCTCCTCTCCACTCCAGTGACCACTCTGGGGAGTGGTGCACACCAGGATCCCGAGCCAAGCGGAAAACAGCTCCGGTCATAAGTGTCAGCAGGTGCCTGGCGACCTTCTTTCTCACCTACAGAAGATGCGGGGCTTCTCTGATTGACACCGAAGAGGAGGGTGGAGCAGCTTGCGTCAGGAGGCTCCGAGGGGAGCTTCTTGCACCACACTTCATGCCCCTGTAACTGCAGATCAGACTTGAGGTCCATTTGAACAGCTGGCAGGCAGAACAGAGCCAAGGACTCCAGTATAATCTGCGAGCTGGACTCACAAAGCAGGAAACCGTCGAAAGTCCAGGCAAAGAGCAGCAGGTGGAGACTAACCCACCCACTACTGACTCCTCTGCTGTGACCAAGATGCTGTAGATGGGTGACTTAAACAGCACACATTCATTCCTCATGGTTCTGGAGGCTGGGAAGTCCAGGATCAAGGTGCAGCCCAATTCACTTCTTGGAGGGAAACCTCTTCCTGCTTTGCAGATGGACGGCTCCTTGCTGTGTCCTCACATGGGAGGGAACCAAGCTCTCCCAGGCTCTTCCTCCAGGACACTGATCCCATCATGGGGGCTCCCTCCTCATGACCTAACGACCTCTCCCTGCCCTCCTCTCTAAACACCAGCACTCTGGGGACTGGGGTTTCAACATATGAATGGGGCTGCACAAACATGCCGTAACATGGCCAGACTACAAATGTGGCCAAAGTCAGTCCATCTCTGAGCAGGTCGTTGACCCCTAAGCACATGGAGAGGAGCTAGAGAGGGGACGGGAGGACCACGGGGGCATCTTCTCCCCTCCCCCAACTATGACCATGACCAGTGGGGGGAGAGGGCCAGAACTTACCACCCCCACAATCCCAGGTGGGAATGTGGGGAGAAGGAAATGGCCTCCTGACACCTCCAGACACCCCTGGTTCTGCTCTCTTGACACTCACTGGGCTTAACACCGGTGATCCCCAGGGGACCAGCTGTGTCCCTGAGTGTCCCCGGGGAAGGAGACCCAACATCTTGTCACACTTGTCCTCCTTCCACCTGCCACCACCCTCAGAACCTTCTGAAATGATTAGAATAAGAGAGTCATGAATTCCATGTCCGAGATAAATCCCAAGCCAAAGACTGACTCGATCCTGTTTCTTTGCTCTGCCATTCAACATACCCAAGGCCATGCTGGGCATTGGACCCTGTGCTCTATCAAGATGGTCTGTGATGAAATGTTTTCAACTTGGACCTGAAGCCATCCAAATTTCAGATCATTTATCAGCAAAGCAGTACGGTGACTCTTCTTATACATCAATTGGTAACTACTGAGGAGGAGGAGTGATCTAGTTAAATGAACACATAGTAATTCTCTGGGGGTGTGAAACAGGTAATTGCTAGAGACAGAGAAGAGACTGAAACCAGAGAGGCATCATTCCAGGCAGCAGTTGCCTGGCTGAACAGATGCTGCCTTCTCAATTCCTGAGACGCTTACGCAACCAGCCCCAAAGCCAATGGCATTCTGCTCAGAGAGAAATCCGAAGTTTCCATTTAACACACTTCTTTTATCAGGCGACACCGCGTGGTGTTACATACGTGGTTGAAGTACCTTAGTAAGGGTTGTGCTTCACGACTCAAAGTCTGTGACATTGGGGGCATTGCTGGCTCTCGGCGGGTGTGTAGGAGGGAGAGGTCCAGGGGGACGGCTTGTTCTGCTGTTGCTGTGCAGGCCTGGATGTGGTCTGGAAAGCGAGCATGGGAACAGACGGAGAGGACGGTCTGTCCCGGGCTGCCGCGAGGGAGGTTCTGCTTTAAGACACGTTTATGAATCCTGAATGGCCAACCCACATGATCCTGAGATCATGCAGCCTCCTGCTCTCAGCTCCGTGTTGGAAGAAATGGTGAAAACTGGAAGCAATCCGAGTCCAGCCACTGAGTTCATAGGATCTGCACACTGTGTGCAGAAATGGCAGCAGGGGATTAGAATCTGTTTTCTCACCCTAGTGCCTCTGAAGGCAAGAGCTGTGCCCCGGGATTTTTAAAGTGAGAGATCTTTATTTTTTTTCCCTTTTCTAAAAAATATAGTTGATTTACAATTTTGTGCCAATTTCTGCTGTACAGCAAAGTGACCCAGTTTTTACATACACACACACACACACACACACACACATATCCCTTCTTTTTCTCATCTTATCTTCTATCGTGTTCCATCACAAGTGATTAGATATAGCTCCCTGTGCTGTACAGCAGGATCTCACTGCTTGTCCATTCTCAGTGTGGCAGTTTGCATCCACTAACCCCAAACTCCCAGTCCCTCCCCCCCTCCTTGGCAACCACAAGTCTGTTCTCTACGTCTGTGAGTCCGTTTCTGCAGATAGGAGCATTTGTGCACTATTTCATGTTCCACATGTTAAGTGATATCATACGGTATTTGTCTTTCTCTTTTTGACTTTTTAAAGTGAGAGATCATTCAAACCTCATTTTCATGGCCCCAGCAGTGCCCGCTCAGATCATTCTATGATTTTGAGTGGTTTGAGCAAATGACCACTTGGATCAAGTGGTATCCGGGACTAAATGTCTTGAACAGCTAGAATTTACCATCACAGTGCTCTTTTCTTTAAGGGAAGGCATGTAGGTTTACCCACGAAAGCCCCTCTAGGCAGAGGGCTGGGAAGCCAATAGCTCAACTCTTCTCTGCTCCTCTTGGCCTTGAAGGCAACGAGGAGTTATTTACATTAAAGCCACATCCAGATGCTGCCACACAACTGAAGAAATACTTCCTAGCACTGGATTCACCCATTGAGCGGATTTACAAAAGTAAACCATGTTCTTTGGGAACTTTTTAAACACACATAAAGTAAAATTGAAATCTTTTCACTAACCCCACCCCCCTCCCGCAGGAACCATTCCTAAGGGTTTCCAATATTCCATTCAAGCTTTTCTTCAATGCAAGATGCAAATACCCACCCACACGAGAGCACACACACACAGACGTGGAAACCAGATGTTAGATGAGGAAATTTGTCTTTTGAGACTCAAATAAAATTGTCTGAGACGTCCGTCATCCCACAGGTGGTGGGAAATCCACACCCCTCCCAAGGAGTCTGGGAACTCGGTAAGGAGAGGAGTGCGGGATCATTTGTTTCCTAGTCGCCTGCGTTTTTTAGCTCAGTTTTCACCCAATTAGTTCAGAGAATGATTTGCTTTGTTATCCCAAATACACTATTTCTTTTCCTTAATCCTCAGGGGCAAAAGCTGAGTTAATTATATTCTTTAGTTCATGAGTCATTATCATCAGCGGTCTATGCTCAGTGGCCTGTCTGTCTTTCTGTCTAACACCTACCTGCTGTCTCTCTATATATCTACCCATCCATCACCCATCCATTTACCCTTCTCTCCCCATCTGTTCTTTTTACTTAGTAAACATCTCTCTCGCTCCCCTTTCCTGTTTAGTCAAATCATTCTGCTGTTCTTATTTTTTCTAATCTGCACTTTTTCCATCACATATAATTGCAACAGGTGTCCTTTCGAACCATGCAGGTGCATTTTTAATTTATGTAAATTATATTCTTTTAATTTTCAAAGATGACAAGGCAGCCTTTGGTTGCAGAAAAGCTGTTCTGCGAGAAATAATCAAAGCCAGGCCCTCACACGAACAGATAAGAAGTTGAAGCAACAAAGTCCTACCCTACAGCACAGGGAATGATATTCAAGATCCTGTAATAAACCATAATGGAAAATAACAGGAAAAAAAATCGACATAAATGCATAACCGAATCACTTTGCTGAAACACAATATGGTAAATCAACTACACTTCAATAAAACTTAAAAAAAATAAGTTGCATGGCATGTATGAGAATCTGGAGCCTAGAAATGAAGAGAATAATGGCTGTGTGGTCCAGTCACCCTCTGAGACCCTGAGACGGATAACAACTGGTATCAGAGGTGCACTTTTCAGCTGAGGGTTTGTTGGGGGGTGGGAGAATCTTATCCATGAAACCATGTCACTGGCGATGAGCTTGCAATGAAAGACACCAACTAAGAGGGAGTGAACCACTGGGATGGGTGTTGCAATGAATGATAAAATTTTTACTCCAAGAAATGTTTTTCATAGGATAATCTACTGATCATGACTCAAGAAAAGGCAGCTTTAAAATGGTTGCAGAGATAAAGGAAGGCATGGAAACTATGAAGGAAAAACTGGCATTAAAAAAGAACCAATTAGGTCCTCTAGAGTCAAAAAATATAGTCATTTAAAGAGAACTCCCCATGGGAAGATTCAGCGGCAGATGCAGATGGCCAAAAATGTTAGCAAACTGACAGACTTGAGGAAATCAGATTTCAGCAAGAGGGATGACGAGATGGGGGAAATAAAAGCATAAAAGCTCAAGAGAAATAGAGACTGGAAAGAGTTATCATGGGGTGGGGGAGAGATGAAAGGAGAGAAGAAGAAGGGGTATGAGAATAGAGGGAGAAAAGGGAACGAAAAATCTTCATTCAAAAGTTAGGAAAGGGATCAACAAGATTTCGGTAAATAAAAGTCACAAAATAGGACTGGAGACTCAAATGTGATCAGTATCCCTAAAAAGGAATCCGATTCACTTTTAAAAGAGACTCATACCTGATGTTTAGCATAAAGATACAGCAGCAGAAAAGAAATATATGAGCCAGGCTTACTTTTAGCAGTTTTATGGGGATGTGCTATCAAGCTTGAAGAAAACAGATTATCCCCGGGTTCCAAACTGTTCCAGAGACTAGGAAAAGCTGCACTGCTTACCCTATCTCAGCATCGTAAATACAAAAATCCTCAATGTAATATTAGCAAACTGAGTCCATCCATGTGTTTAAAAGGTTTTTTGAAAATATGAAGTGAGATCTGTACCAATAGGAACTAAACATTAGAAGACTATTAATATAATTCATCATATTATCAGCTTAAAGGAGAGAATCATATGATGAAATCAACATACCAAATAGAGGAATAACATTTGGCAAAATTTATTACCAGGAAAAGAACAGAGCTTCCTTAATTTGATTGGGGGTATTTACCGCAAAACCACCACAGACTCCACATTAAAAGCCAGAACCCTGGAGTTCCCGTCGTGGCGCAGTGGTTAACGAATCCGACTAGGAACCATGAGGTTGCGGGTTCGATCCCTGCCCTTGCTCAGTGGGTTAACGATCTGGCGTTGCTGTGAGCTGTGGTGTAGGTTGCAGACGTGGCTCGGATCCTGCGTTGCTGTGGCTCTGGCGTAGGCCGGCGGCTACAGCTCCGATTCGACCCCTAGCCTGGGAACCTCCATATGCTGCGGGAGCGGCCCAAAGAAATAGCAAAAAGACAAAAAAAAAAAAAAAAAAAAAAAAAAAAAAAAAAAAAAAAAAAAAGCCAGAACCCGAGGGAGGTTTTCTTTAATGCTCCTAAATATCAGACCGAAAAAACTGTCACAGTTTCTATTTTATTGAAATTTTATGGAAAGTCCCAGACGCTGAAACAGAAAGAGAAAAACTGAATAATAGGTAAAAAATTGAAAAGAAGAAAGCAGATTGTCATCCTTAGCAGAGGATATGATGACATATGAAATTAAAGCACTCCACACAGGACTGTTCTTTAAAAGTGACTTCAGCAAGATTCTCAGATCTAACCTCAATATGCAAAAAGCAAAATATTCCTACACGTTGAGTAAAAGCAAATTACAAAGTCAGTAAAATGAAATGTGGATCACACTTACGGTACGAGCTGTGCAGCACACAGGGGGAGGCAAAACAAACTGGAGAGAAACAAGGAAATTTCTGTTCGTAGAATATCAAGTATGTCAAATAAAGGCAGCGAGAGAAAACCTGAGAGATAAGGAGAAGACTGTATTTTTTGGAAAGTCGAAATTCTCCCCAAATTAATGTGTAAATTTCAGGCCAGGTCAATAAAACTCTTAACAGAGCTTTTAAAGACTCTGACAAACTGACTCTAGAATTTGCGTGAAGGACTACATGGCCCGAGTGGCCAAGATCCCCAGGGGCCCCTTGCAGACAGGCTCCCAGCTGCTAAACTTCCACTAGGGATTTTGAGAGGCCGTTGTTAAACGCAGACATTACCTTAACTAAAATCGTACAGGTTTGCCATTAAATAAATTATCGTCAACAAAGGTAGTAGATTCCCCAAACTTTACGTGTCCTAATTATTTTATTACTGTTGCTCCCACCTGCTATTTATTTCCCACAGCCGAGAGGTCAGGTCCTGAAGGATGCTGGGTTGCCGTGGTGCTTTCCCCAGCTCTGTGTTCAGTGACTTCATGCTGGCTGCTGAAAATGGGTCACGGTGGAGCTACTGACACTGTGGAAACTGGCAAACTCTGCAAATCAGGTGCTCTTGGTTTGGGATTTTCCTGGAGAGCTGGCTATTAAGCATTTATTGGCAGCCCTTTGGAGAGAGCGTATATGAGCGTCGTTTGGATCCAGAGTCCAAGGAGACGGGGATAGAAAGAGTCACCCGGAAACTTAGACCTTGGGAGGTCTAATTAAAGACGATAGGATTGGGAGTTCCCTGGTGGCTAGTGGGTTAAGGATCCAGCATTGTCACTGCTATGGCTCGTGTTTGATCCCTGGCCCAGGAACTTCCCCACGCTGTGGGTGTGGCCCTAAAAAGTCAAAACAAAGGCTATAGGATTCTAATGGGAGGCTGGGAAGACCACCCTTCCAGCATGGCTGCAATTCACCTGGAGAAGAGACCTCCATGCTCCTGGCGCTGGGTGAGGCTGGGGTCGGGGGCAGCTACCGTGTTCTCTCAAAGGCCCGCCCTGCTGCGCCACAGATGAGTCAGAATAGTCCTTATGCCGTGTGCACCATGGAGACGGTTGGACCTGGCTCTGGGCTCTCTAATCACTCCAGAGGAAATTACAAATGACCCCTGTGGGACCACCCAGAAAGCCTTCCTGTGCCCCTCTGGACATCACGGGGCCCTCATCATAAGACTCGGCCGGTCAGTGGGAAGGAGATACATGGCAGGCTTGGAGAAAGGAGAGAAGATACTGCCTCTCTGAGTCAAGAACCGAGTGCCGAGTGAGGATGGAGGGGGCTTTGCAGCTGGGAGAGAGAACCTGGGCCAGGCCTCCTGGGGCCTGTGAAACTGAGTGCAAGAGAAAGTAGGAATTTTTTTCAAGACAGAAAAGACTTAACAAACCAAATCTTTTTTAAAATTAGTTTTTATTAGGGTACATAGTTGATTTACAGAGTTGCGTCAATTTCTTCTGTACAGCATAGCGACCCAGTCATACATACACATACATTTTTTTACATCATGGTCTCTTCCGAGACTGGATATAGTTCCCTGTGCTACACAGCAGGATCTCATTGCCTATCCACTCCAAATTAGAGTTTGCATCTGCTAATCCCAGACTCCCAGTCTCTCCCACTCCCTCCCCATCCCCTCTGGCAACAAGAAGTCTGTTCTCTATGTCTGTGAGTCTGTTTCTGTTTGGATAGGTTCGTTTGTGCCATATTTTAGATTCCACATACAAGCGATATCACTTATTGTCTTTTTCTTTCTGACTTACTTCACTCAGTATGAGAATCTATAGTTGCATCCATGTTGCTGCAAATGACATTATTTTGTTCCTTTTTATGGCTGAGTAGTACTCCATTGTATATATGTACCACATTTTCTTAATACATTCATCTGGCGACGGACATTTAGGTTGTTTCCATGTCTTGGCTACTGTGAATAGTGCTGCTATGAACATGTGGATGTATTTATCTTCTTGAGAGAAAGTTTTGTCTGGATGTATGCCCAGGAGTGGGACTGCTAGAAAATATAGAATTACCATATGATCAAGACCTATTTTAATGCTATGGTACTTACAGTGGTTAGTTATTGGCTCAGAGAAATACTAGCAGTCCAACGGACCAGAACCAAGAGCCAAGAAAGACACCCACACTGGCAACTTGAGCTACGACCATGATGGTATTTGCAGATTAATGGAGAAGGAACAGGCCATCCAGAAAATGCAGCAGTGACAACTGCCTGTTCAATTGGATTAAAACTTAAAAGTGACAAGTACATCTCGAAAACTTTTAGAAGAGACTATAAGAAAATATCATTATAACTTTAGAATAAAGGAATATTTCTTAAAGAAAACACATAGAAAAGAATGAAAGAAAGAAAAAGAAAAAAGAAAGAGAAAGAAAGAAGGAAAGAAATAAAGGCAAAGGAAGTTAAATTTGATGAATTAGATTGTTAGAGAAAGGTAAACAGAAACTGTCGTGAGGTACCACCTCACACGGGTCATTCAGAATGGCCATCATTAAAAAGTCTACAAATAACAAATGCTGGAGAGGGTTTGGAGAAAGGGAACCCTCCTATATTGCTGATGGGAATGTAAATCGGTACAGCCACTACAGAGAACAGTATGGATATTCCTCAAAAAAATAAAAATAGAGTAGCCATGTGGCCCATCAATGCCACTCCTGGGCATATACCAAGACAAAACTATCACCCAAAAAGATGAATGTACCCCTATGTTCATGGCAGCACGATTCACAATAAGCTAAGACATGGAAATAACCTAAATGTCCATCAACAGATGAATGGACAAAGAAGACATGGTACATATATGCAATGGAATACTACTCATCCATAAAAAATAAAATAATGCCGTTTTCAGTAACATGGATGGACCTAGAGATTATCATACTAAGTGAAGTAAGTCAGAAAGAGAGAGACAAACATCACATGATATCACTTACATGTGGGATTTGAAATGTGACGCAGTGAATTTATCTACAGAACAGAAACAGATTCATAGAAGTGTGGTTGTCAAGGGGGAGGCGGGGAGATGGGTAGAGAGTTAGGGATCAGCAGACACCAACTGCTGTATACAGGATGGGAAAGCAACAAGGTCCCAGCGCAGAGCACAGGGAGTCATGGTCACTGTCCTGTGATGAACCCTCATGGAAGAGGATGTGAAAAAGAATGTATATACACGCATAACGGAATCACTTTTCTGCACAGCAGATCTTAGCACAACATTATAGATCAACTATACTTCAGTAAAATAAATTTTTAAAAATTTGTGAATGAGAAATTGAAATCTTCTGTGCAACAAAGGACATGCCAAAGTTAAGACAAGACTGATTAGGAGAAGTAATGTGTGATTAACATAATCTGATGAAAGATCAGTGTTGGGATTTTATGAAGAAATCCTTTAAACCTAAGAGACCAACACATGGACTGAAAGATGAACTCCCTAACAGAACAACAGATGAAAGACACGAGTAGTTAATTGACAGCAGAAGATACCAAGTAGCTAATAAACTTTTGAAAAGATGTTCAATCTGACTAGTTATTAGGGGAAATCCAAACTAACGTTAATTAAAACAAGATGAGACACCACTTCTCATCTTGTCCAATGCCTGGTTTTTAAGAGGAGGTACTGCAAAATAAAACTATGAAAGAGGAATAGTTTCGTAAACCTTTGCAACTAGTTTTCAACATCGTTAGACTCGCAAATGCTGTCTTTGGCCCTCAAGGTGACCAGGCGGGCATCACTGGGCAGTCCCGGGTTTCCCCAGCCCCATGTAACATCCTTCCTCACCTGACCTAGGCCTTCACTGAGGCAGCAGGCCCGTCCTCTGACTGCATGGTGATGGGTGACCCCAAGGTCACAAGGCACGTGTAGACAGACCCCCAGTGACTTCATTCAAAGGAGTGTCTACAGTGGGTGTTTCAGACCCCAGGCCATCCGATGGACCAGACATCAGAACAGGGGACCGTGTGAGAAAATCTTCAGCCATGCACCTGAGCCCAGGGCAGTCCCTGAGGTGCGGCCTGGCCGCTCTTCCTCTGGAGACGGTCGCTGAGGTCGCAGAATGTGGGACGTCCCCAGCCTGCTCCGCCAGCCCTTCCCTGCTTGGTAGGGACCTCTGGGGACCTCCCGGCCCTGGTTCTGCTCCCAGAACCACGCCCCACAGGTGAGGATATGCCTTCAGCTGCTGTATACAGGATGGGAAAGCAACAAGGTCCTAGTGCAGAGTCTAAAGAACCTTCTTTGCTGCTCTTTCTCAGACAAGGCCCCCTGCCCCCAGACGCAGGATTCCTCTGCTCCAGCCTTGAGTCTTTGGGGAGATGCGTTTCATCACTCAGGCCGCCTAAAGAGCTGCCAGGGGAAAACGATGTGAAACTCTGTGATTGGATCTGGGTGGAGCGTAGCGTTCCTGATTCCTCCAAATGACTTGTGATGCTGGCTGAAGAGCTGCTCTCTGGCCCATCCGAGTTTCTGCACTAGGCTGTATAGGACAGGTCGCAGTTACAAAGGAGTAGTTCTGGGTCTGATTGTTCCACCTTCCTGCCTAGAGGTGGCCCACCAGGGAGGTGTGAGAAAAATCCAGAAAGCATCTCTGCCTGGAGCATCCCGGGGGAACCCAAGCCCTTCCTCCCAAACTCCTCTCTTCACCAGCACACGACTCTGCTGAATCCTCATTTTTGTGGTTTATTAAACAGTTTTCTAGAAGAAAATATATGAAGAAGGAACCAGGACTCACTCATCCTTCAGAACAATCAAAGGAAAACCTCTTGCGAATTCTGGCGTAGTCCTCTTTTTCTATGCAGTTCACAAGAGCGTGTCTCACCTGAACGTCTGTGCATCACTGTTTTCATAGCCATCGTATTATTAGAATTTTCCTATGTCAGCAAACAGCAATGGGATTTTTCAGCCTGGCTAGTACACTTGTACTTTGGGTCCTCTTGACTATTGGAAAGATCATTCTTTCCTAGCTGTTTATTGGTACAGACCATGCCACAAAGGGTATCTCATCCTTGCTCCCAGGACAGGTAAAATGATATGTGTTTCTGTCTATTGAGTAACGCAGCCACTGTGCCTTTGGAAACAGGCAGCCGGGCATCCACCCCCCCACCCCCACCCCCCATGCAGGGAGGACAGCCCTTCCCCTAGTTCTCAGTGTCCTCAGCCCCCAGCACAGCTGCAGTCTCAACCTCTGGCCTTCGCTGCTGGCCTGGACCCCAGGACATTGTCAGGACGGCTGGTCTGGGCCCAGGGCTCCTCCCTTTGGCTTCTTGGATGCTGGACCAGGCGCCTGCGGACAGGCTTGGCGGTCAAGGTGGCTGCTCCCCTAGCCAGCCTGGTAGCTCTTTCTTTTGTCTCCCAGCGTGGAAGTCTTGTCACCCCGTCTCCTTCCACCTATTTAGGGAAGCTTGACGAGTCCCCCCAGACCCGTCTGGGGGATCTCTGAGGCCGTGCCTCCCAGCATCCCCTTCTGCCGAGAACCTGGACTGAGCGCAAGCACCTGGACCCTCTCTGCTCTCGAAGGAGCTGTCCGGCCTCCCCAAAGCCACCAAGGAAGTCGGGGCGGCCAGGACTGCCACTTACCTCAGCTTCCTGTTGAAGCCTTCTCCGCCCCTCCCCAACGGGCTTCTTGGCAGCATCCCCCGCCCCCCGCGCCCCGCAGGCAAATGGACAGTCCCCCCTCCCACCAAGACCCCCTGAGAACTCTCTCCTCGTTTTCTTCAATGGATCGTTAAAAACCATCCGGGAATATAAAACGAGGCAATGTTAACTTTTGGCTTTTTCTCAAAACAGCAAAAGCTTTAAAGAGGGAGATCCAGAGAGAGCTCCAATACTGTTATCCAGCATTTCCTTTTAAAAAAATTCCTCTCGCACTCAGTTTCACAGGCCCCAGGAGGCCTGGCCCAGGTTCTCTCTCCCAGCTGCAAAGCCCCCTCCATCCTCACTCGGCACTCGGTTCTTGACTCAGAGAGGCAGTATCTTCTCTCCTTTCTCCAAGCCTGCCATGTATCTCCTTCCCACTGACCGGCCGAGTCTTATGATGAGGGCCCCGTGATGTCCAGAGGGGCACAGGAAGGCTTTCTGGGTGGTCCCACAGGGGTCATTTGTAATTTCCCCTGGAGTAATTAGAGAGCCCAGAGCCAGGTCCAACCGTCTCCATGGTGCACACGGCATAAGGACTATTCTGACTCATCTGTGGCGCAGCAGGGCGGGCCTTTGGGAGAACACGGTAGCTGCCCCCGACCCCAGCCTCACCCAGCGCCAGGAGCAGGGAGGTCTCTTCTCCAGGTGAATTGCAGCCATGCTGGAAGGGTGGTCTTCCCAGCCTCCCATTAGAATCCCATAGCCTTTGTTTTGACTTTTTAGGGCCACACCCACAGCGTGGGGAAGTTCCTGGGCCAGGGATCAAACACGAGCCATAGCAGTGACAATGCTGGATCCTTAACCCACTAGCCACCAGGGAACTCCCAATCCTATCGTCTTTAATTAGACCTCCCAAGGTCTAAGTTTCCGGGTGACTCTTTCTATCCCCGTCTCCTTGGACTCTGGATCCAAACGACGCTCATATACGCTCTCTCCAAAGGGCTGCCAATAAATGCTTAATAGCCAGCTCTCCAGGAAAATCCCAAACCAAGAGCACCTGATTTGCAGAGTTTGCCAGTTTCCACAGTGTCAGTAGCTCCACCGTGACCCATTTTCAGCAGCCAGCATGAAGTCACTGAACACAGAGCTGGGGAAAGCACCACAGCAACCCAGCATCCTTCAGGACCTGACCTCTCGGCTGTGGGAAATAAATAGTAGGTGGGAGCAACAGTAATAAAATAATTAGGACACGTAAGGTTTGGGGAATCTACCACCTTTGTTGACGATAATTTATTTAATGGCAAACCTGTACGATTTTAGTTGAGGTAATGGCTGCGTTTAACAACGGCCTCTCAAAATCCCAGAGTGGCAGTTTAGCAACTGGGAGCCTGTCTGTACTGGAGGTAGACCCCTGGCTCTGTCTGTAGTTGAGACGTGCTGTCTGTCTGTCTGTCCCTGCATAAGAGCAGTGTTAAAATCCAGGCTCAGTTGAAATCCAACCTAGTTGTCCACGGGGCAGAGGAGGTCACTGAGTGTTAGCCATGTCAAGCAAGAAGGAACTTTGTAAAATTGCAGAGCAGGGGTGTAAATGCACGTTTCCTTGTTTATTTTTAATTGTATTAGCCTAGAGTTGACTTACAATGTTGCGCTTGTTTCCGATGTACAGCCTTGGGAATCAGTTATACAAATACACACATCCATTCTTCTTCAGGTTCCTTTCCCACATAGGTTATTAGAGACCTACCCAGTAGGTTTATCGATTCCTTACCAAACCACCAAACCATTCCCAGGTCTCTGCCACACGTCCAGCCAGCCACGGAGGGTTGGAGGAGGGAGGGAAAGTCAGAAAGATGCTAGACTATCTGGGGACGGAAGGATTGGGAGTTAGGGATGAGCAGACGCGAACTTGTGTACACAGGACAGATACCAAGGTCCTCCTGTGGAGCCCAGGGCACTATGTCCAATACCCTGTGACAAACCATCATGGAAAAGGTGAAAAGGCATGTGTATGTATAACCGAGTCGCTTTGCTGCACAGCAGAGGTGAACCCAACGTGGTGCATCAACTGCGCTTCAATAAAGTTTTAAGATAGATAAAGAAATAAATTAGACTCGAGACTCTGAAGCCAGCAGGGCATGGTTCCACCCCTGGCCCTGCTGCCTCGTAGCTGAGGGACCACAGACAAGTCTCGGAAGCCCTCTCTGGTCCCTCAGTTCCTGGCCTGTGAAGCGGGGCAGTGAGAGTGCCCAGTGCTGACGCTGGGGAAGGACCAGCAGTGACAAGGCCTATAACGTGCTGAGCAGGGGCACAGGACCCCACGGGCACCTCATCATCATGCCCCTCCCCCACCCTGGAGCAGGCCTCCCACCCTCCTTTCCCATCAGCAGAGAGGAGCCCAGAGGGGCAGGGGGAGGAGGAGGGAGCAGGCACCCTCTTCTCTCCGGGGAGGACGATGAGTCCAGAGAGGCTGAGGGACCCACACGAGGTTAGAGTCTGTGTCTGCACCCCAGGCCAAGTGAGGAGTTGGCTCCTCTGGGCACCGGGGGTGACCGCACCCACATCCCACAGCGAAAGACCACAGGGTCAGGTCAGAAGTGCTTTGCAGGCTGTGTGCTGTTATTGGGGTTCAACGTGTGATGCGGAGCAGGAGCACAGCTTCAATGAAAGAGCCCTGGAAATGGAGCCGAGCCTCAACACTGCTTTCCTCATCTGTGAAATGGGCAGAGACGTGCCCTCCTCCCAGGCTGTTACCAACCAAACTTAGGTCTGCTCACCCACACGCAGTAAAGCCCATCTACTGACATGGGGCTGTGGCGAGGGGAACGCAGTGGCCTGCAGACGCCAAGCAAAGAGTTCAAAACCCCCGAATTCCACTCCCTGATGGGTTTCTGGAAAGTGGTTTTATATTTTATTTTATTTTGTCTTATTTTATTTATTTATTTATTTATTCATTCATTCATTTTCTTTTTAGGGCTGCACGTGGAGCATATGGAAGTTCCAGGGCTAAGGGTCTAATCAGAGCCACAGCCTCCAGCCTACACCACAGCCACAGCACACGGGATCCAAGCTCCATCTTCAACCTATGCCTCAGCTTGTGGCAACGCTGGATCCTTAACCCACTGAGTGAGGCCAGGGATCAAACCCACATCCTCACACAGACAATGTTGGGTTCTTAACTCGCTGAGCCACACTGGGGAACTCCAGGCCAGGTAGGGAGAGGCATCCCAGGATGTGGGGTCAGCTCATGCACAGTTCGGTTCTCTGGTTGGTGCTGGTAACAGGGCTTGTCCCAGGCATTCACGTTGTCCATCCTTAGACACCAGCAGGGCTGGGGGCTGTGTGCCACCGAGTAACGCTCATTTTCCACTTGGTGGGGTTTTAGCCTCCGCAGAACAGCTCAGGAATGTGCATCAGATACGGTTATCTGGATACTCCAGGGAGGAGCCACAGCCGGGGACATGGGGGAGAGGTCTGTCCCAGGAGGCCCCGCAGGGTCCTGGGGGCACAGCTGCTTGGAGGGATCCAGGCTGGTGTGGAAATATGCCCCCCCGCCCCCGGCTCACCGCTGGAGCCTGGAGCACCCGGCCAACCTGTGCACCAGAGAGCAAACACCTACCTGGGCTACACCGGGGAGGGAAGAGCCCCGAGGAACCCAAATGTCCAGCGAGCGAACGTCCTTGGACCCGACTGGGGGCAGCAGCTCCTGCGGAGCCAGGCCTGTGACTCACAGCCCCGCACCCCCGCCGCCGCTGCCCGGCCAGCAGCCGCTCTTCTGATTCATGTTTTCCGTGGAGGGAGAACCGGCTGGAAGACAGCCTCCGGGATGCTCTCCCGCCTCTGAACGCTTATCAAGATGGAATCTGTAAACCTCCTCCCTTCCTCGGCTCCCTCCCTGAGCTGCAGCTTCGGATCCTGCCAACCTGCCCACCTGCGCACCTGCAACCTGCTGGCCCCTGAGGGATGCAAACCCAAGACTGACAGGGCATTTCTGCAAAGGGGACCCAGTGACACAGGGACGCTCTGTGCACCACATGACAGGGGTGTTTGTAGATGCCCCCCCCCCATTTTCTGTTCTCCTGGGCTATTCCTCTCACACAGGAACCACAGAACACTGCATGGTTTTTTTTATTGACTAGAGTTCCCCTTAAGGCCGGTTCACGGAGAAGAGACGTTCAAATTTTTCTCTAATTACAGCGTTTGAATTTGAGGAAAGGGTGAAGCAGGGGGGTGTCAGAGAACTGTCCTCGTAAAGTTAATTGTCATTTTGTCTTTGGAAAATTGTTCTCTGGGACTTGCAGCTGGCTGCTATAAGTTTCCATTCTTCTGTGTACATAGCTGCATCAAGAACTTTCCAGTTAAATTAAGCAGGTTTTGGAGGCGTTTTTTAAAAAAGGAAGGAAAGCAAACTTGTGGCCTAAGGAGGTGACAGCACAGCCTGACATCAGCTCATCAAGGTCACCTGACGTCAGGGCAAAGGTGCTTTCCTGGGTGCTCTGGCCATCAGCCTGCCCAGCCCTGCGCAGAGGGAGGAGGCAAGGTTCTGGCGCCCAGGCTGGCTGTGGGCCCTGGGGGCACTCACGCCTCTGAGCCTCAGTTTCCTTCGCTGTAAAAAGGGCACAATAATGATTCCTCTTGAAGTTGCTGTGATGACCTCGTGGGGTGTCCTCGGAAAGCCCTTAGCCCAGAGCCCGCCCAAGTAGGTGCCAAGGAAACGGGTTGCAAACCCTGCAGAGTCCAGGGCTCCTCTCCCACCCATGGAGCTTGCTGGCTCCCATCCCCCTTCCAACAATGGCACGGGGAGTTCTATATTTAAATGTTAAACTTGGGAAGCTCAAGTTTTCAGGAATCTCCCATTGTTCATCCTGCCTCAGCAGCACCACCCAGACTCTCTCCTCTGCTTCTGGATCCCTGTTTGGCCCCAAGGAAAGGGTTCCTCCCACCTCCTCCATTACCTCTAGTCAGACTCACTTCTGGGAAGTCTCTGCCTCTCTGGCTTTTGCCACCTTGTCCCGATCTTGAGCAGAAGTCCCTATGGCTAAAGCCCCAGGCCCGGGTACACGACAATACTGTGATCCTCTCAAAGGGCAGGACCACTCTGGGAAGCCCCCCACCCCGCCCCACGCATGTCCTCCACCTGCGCCTTTTTATCCATAGAAAAACTCTAGCCAAAGCACCAATTTCATCAAGAAGTGAAAAAAATACAGACAAAAGAAAGTAGTGCCAGTAATTCAGCCACTCAACCATGTCAAGGACCATTAGCTCTTCAAAGACTGTGGACGATACTCTGAGCCCTGCCCTTGGAGCTGCGCTGCAGGCGCTGGAGCCCCCAGCAGGCGGAAGAAGACCGCATCTGCACGCTGCTCTGGGGGCCTGGTTCCCGCCCTGCTGACCCGAGAGCACGGAGACCCCAGACCGGTTGGAACAGGAAGGTTGAGGCTGCTGACTCTCAAGGACCTCCCCACCCACCAATCAGGAAAGTGTCCGGGGGCGGGTCACGCCCTGCCCCTCCAGCACCGGAAGACGGCTCCCGACCCCCTCCAAGGGGCGGCAAGTCCTTGAGGCCCTAGCCTGCTGTGTCCCCTCCTCGCCTGGCAATTAAAGCTGTTTTTTCGCCTTCCTCCAACTCTGTCTCTGCGTCTCTATTTGGCACCCGTGTACAGAGGCGGCCGAGATTCGGCAACAGGGAGCGGAGAGGAGGGTCCTCGGGTCCCCTTCCCCCGCCCCCGTAGGCAGCTCTGAAGGACCCAGGGTGCAGATGCTTGGGCGGGCTGTGCCCAGGGGGGAAGCCAAGGGGGGAGTGGGGGACACTGTCCCTGGCAGGGAAGTCACAGCCGGAAAGCAGAACAAAGATGCGGGCTTTGCCATCAGGCGGTCAGAGGGGAGGAGCCGCAGCCTGTGCAGCTGTGGGCATTGAGGTGAAGGAAAGATTCTTTTCTAGAAAGTTGGCGAAGGAGGAAACGGAAGTCCCGCTGTGCAGGGACCAGCGTTTGCTGCTGGACTGTCCTTGCTGACGGGAGACCAGCCCGTGGACTGGTGTGAACAGCCAGGTGAGAAGGGGCTGACTGGTCCAGGGAGCTGACCCTCCTGGGGGCGTCCCTCAGACCTGCCTTCCAGCCCCATCACTTTCTCTTCTGTGAGAAGGGCCTGTCCTCACGCTTCCTGCCCAGCCCTCTGCTCCCTCTTCCCTCCCTGACACCTGCTCTGTGAGGCACAGGACACAGATTCCCACATCCCTGCTGCCCCCTCCCAGGGGTGATGCAGGGAAGCCCAACAAGGCTGTGTCACAGGGGTGGGAAGCGGATTCCTTGATTCAGCAGATCCCTCATTTAGGGATTGTTCCTTCTCTGAGGACAGGAACGTGCTTCCCCGTTCAGGAGGGGTTGCCTCTGGTAGGAAGAGAAAGTCAGAATAACCCGGTGTTTCTGGAAGATCGCCCTCCCAAGGAAACCCCCGCTCTTTGAAGTCAGGGTCCCTGAAACCAGCCGCCCCCCAAGACACCTCCCGGCGTGTCGAGGGTGCCATCTTGTGGAAGGACGAGGTAACAGCAACACAACACCCCTCACAAGACCTTTGCATCCCAGGCAATGCGGTAACCCTCCAGCACTAACTCCAGGACCTTACAATTCTGGAGTCTCCAAAGGACTCCCACACCTTCTTCATTTCATAGTGACAAAACCCTGGGGAGCAATATGGTTATCCCAAACTAACTCAGAGAGGTTCATGGACTTACAGAAGGTCACACAGCCAAAGGCACAGCCAAACCGCCTCCCTCCGAGTCCTCCTCTCCCAGCACCTGGCTCTCCTGCCGTGTCCATCAGCAGATGTTCCACGCCCATGGCTTTCCAACTGCTGCCCGGTATTTAAGCTTGTGCTGCGTGTGCCGGCGTTTGCATGAACATCACGGAGGTGGATTTCACGCTGCGGTGCTTACCTGTGCCACGTGTGGTGCCTCTGAAGGGTCTTTCCTTTTCTGGAATTTTTTTTAAAAACTGTAGTAAAGTTGATTGACAATGTTGTGTTAGTTTCAGGTGTATGGCAAAGCAATTCAGTTATGCGTACATAAATCTATTACTTTTCAGATTCTTTCCCCTTCTAGGTTATTTATTATGAGATATTGAATATAGTTCCCGATGCTAGACAATCTATCTCTGTTGTTTATCTACTTTATATCTTGTAGTGGGTTTAATTATTCTTTTCTGTTGGCTTTTTGTTTGTTTTTTATGGCTGCAACCATAGCATATGGAAGGTTCCAGGCCAGAGGTTTAGTCTGAGCCATAACTGTGACCTACATCACAGATGCAGCAACACCAGACCCTTTAACCCACTGTGCTGGGCTGGGGAACGAACCTGCGCCTTGGCAGCCACCCGAGCCACTGCAGTTGGATTCTTAACCCACTGCACCACAGCGGAAACTCCCTCTACTGTATTTTTAAGAATGCTCCTTGTGATCCATTGTGTTGGTCCCATGACTCATGAGTGGTTGAGACCCACAGGCTGAAAGTCTGAATAATGGCTCCCCCCAAAAAACCCCACGCAAATGTCCATAACCTAATCTCTAGAGCCTATGAGTCTTACCTCCTATGGTGAAAGGGAGTTTGCAGAAGTGATTAAATTAAGAATTCTGAAAGGGGGAGATTATCCTGGATTTACCCCGTGAGCCCCAAATAATCAAAAGTGCCCTTAGAAGAGGCAGGCGGGAGGGCTGGAGTCAGAGGAGATGTGGCAAAGAACAGACGTTGTCCAAGGTGGAGGGAGGCACCAGAAACAAGCGGGCAGGCAGCCTCTGGAATCTGAAAGAGGCAGGGAACACCCCGTCTCCCCTCGGAGCTTCCAGAAGGAGCTGATCCTGCTGACGTCTCAACTCCAGTCCCATGGAGCTGATCTGAGACACTGGGTCCAGAACTCTTTGCAGGAGATGGAGCTGGTGTGGTTTCAGGCCACCACCTCTGCAGTAATCTGTGACAGCAGCCTCCGAACTAAGGCACATGAGGTCTGCAGATGATAACCAAGCAACCAGGACGCATCTGGCCTGCAGATGCTGTGTTTGCGTGCTTGTTTTTGCCTTCCTCCTGTTTTTAGAGTATTTTTTGAATTATTTAGAACCATTTAAAATCATGATGCTTGGTGTGAAAATCAGAATATCTGGCTTGTCTTTGTCTAGCCCAACTTCTCCTATGGGTCAACTTAAAAGTTGAGAGTTAAGTTTATTTGGGGCCAAATGAGGACGATAGCCCAGGGGGCAGCGTTTCAGAGAGCTCTGAAATACCGCACCAAGGAGGTACGGACCCGGGAATCATTATCTATGTGGTTTTGGTGAAGGAGGAGGTGCTGGCGATCAAGCATGTATTTTACAGAAGTTTGCTGCTGGTTTCCTGAAGCCACTGCCAGTCATGAGGAGCAGGTGTCACCGTGAAGAATTTTAGTGCTTTTCTAGACATGATGAGATGCAAGAATTGGGCTCATAAAATCCTCTCCTGAAAACCTCTGAAGCTCTGTTCTTCCAGTTTCCCCAGAGCACCTCCCTCATGGTCTCCACCCTGAGCTCCTTTCAGGGGGTGCTGGGGGTTGGCAGCTGCAGCGGCTCAGGATTCAACCCGCGTAGAGGCAGATGGCCAGTGCCCACCTCCAGCTCACACATGGCAGCATCTGACTTCGGCTGTCCAGAATCCTCTTCCAAACTGCCTCCTTCTCTTCCAACATAGTCTTAAAGGGTCATTGTAATTCTTGTCAGGGTGGTCCATGAGCATAACGAGGCCGAGCACTGCTGTAAGGATGGAAGAAAAGCTAATTTTCCCGTATCTCGAGACGGTCCACCCTCCGTTCACACTTTCAGTCTTTCAAAAGTTCACTTTCTCGGAGTTCCCCTAGGAACGTCCATATGCCTCAGGTATGGCCCTAAAAAGGAGAAAAAACCAATTTCTTCTTATATTTCTAAATAACATGCTTGCTCTGGTATATCATGGCTGGGCTGCCTGACACCAGGCACTTTCTTCTGCTTGAGAGTCTCGAGTAGATGGGATTTAACTGCAGGCCCTGCTCCAATTCCACTCTCTTTTCTCAATGAAATCACAAGATTTGATAAAATCACGTCAAGACCGCTCACTGTTGAGTTTATTCTTGCACAACTTTCTGTTTTTGCTGGAGTTAATAATTGCCTCCCTTTCAAGTGTCTCGGTTCTCTACGTGTCTACCATGACTTTTTGCAAATGACTTAGCTGATCAGGCAAACGCCTGGCAACATTATTTTCTCAAGGATTAAATACTTTGAAAGAATCTAGCAGCAGAGCAGGGAGAAAGGAGGAGCGAGGGCTGCACGGGAAGCCCCCCATTCCCTCCCCGCCAAGCACCCCCATGAGGCTTAGCAGGAGATGTGACTCTGGGGCAGAAGCTTCTGGGGAGGGCAGGCCCTCGTGGAGCCTAGAACCCAGAGGCAGAGTTAACACTGCCAGCGCTCAGTAAACAGAGAGGGATCCTGAAAAGAGGCAAAGGCGGGGAAAAAAGAGAAATGAAACATTGAGTTGTGCAGCCCAGGGAGCCTCTGAGGGCCTCTCAGCTCTGGAGCCTCCTTGGGAGTCCAGCCAGATCCTTGGGCTTCCAAGTGAGACGGGTGCCCACCCAGAGAGGCCGGGGCTCCTCACTGAGCCCCCGCCCCGCCTCCCTGCCCCCAGCCCCCCAGCCCCCCAACCCGGTGCCTTCACAGCTGAGACTGATGGTGGAGCAGCCACACCAGCAGCCGTGCCCTTAGCAGCTGCTTTCCTGCCACCCAAATGCCCCATGAGTCCCATGCAGCGGACCCTGGTGGGCTGTGCTGTCGGACACTTGTTTATTACTCACCCCCGACAGAAAGCGAGCACAGGGAAGCTGCCAGCAAGTGCTCTGGACATTTTGCTGCCGGTGATTTTAATTAAGGACAGTGGGGATCACCCATCTGCACGTCCAACCTCAGAGCCACAGGCACGAGAGCAGCACAAATCCGGTGAGTCCCAAGAGCGTCAAATCGTGCTCCAAAAAAGAGAGTTTCAAGGGGAAAGAGGTGATGGTGGCAGGTGGAGTGTGAGGTGGGGGTGGGGTAGGACACACGGGGGTCAGCTCCCAGCGCTGCCAGGCACTGGCTCTGTGGCCTCCTGAAGGTCCTTAGCCTCCGTGAGCCTCAGCTTTACTCGCCCATGAAATGGGTAACAAGCACGGCGATTGTGAGCATCAAATAAAGCCCTGTGCTATTTTCAACGAGGGCTCTCTTCGCGGCAAGGACCACTCAAGCTAACTCGGGGAGCTGGGGCATCTCCGACCTCCAAGGATAGAATCCAAGACAGCTGATGTCCGGGGACCGGGTCTGGAGTCAGCCGTCCTTCTGTCCAGCTGGCTCCTGGGGCCACGCCGTCACCCCTCCATCTTTCTCTTTCTCTAAGTGGTCCCTTGGCCCCCAGAGCCCTGGGTTGTTTGAGGACCTTCGTGCCTGGAGGGCCTGTACTCTGCAGCCCTTTGTTGAGGCTCCAGTGCTGGCTGGTCTCACCCCTCACTATGTTTCCTAATCCACATCCTTAGAGAGGCACTAACTGGTTCCTAATCCACATCCTTAGAGAGGCACTAACTGGTTCCTAATTCACATCCCTAGAGATGCACAAACTGTCCCAGCTCCTGCCCGGGGCGGGAAAGGCAGACTGCAGGCCACTGGCCTGGTGCTGGAGGGCTGCCCAGTCCCAGGGCCTGCCCTGCTTTAGTCTCCAGGTGGGTGGGTATCACAGGGCCCCCTGGGGTGGGTGGGGACCACAGCCTTAGGATGTGTAAAAATAGGCACAGAAGATGCCACTTCCTTCTCTCCTGACAGGCACGGGGCTCCCGAGGCTGGGGAAGGGCTTCTTTCCATGGGGAAGGGTTTTCTGCTCCTGCTGGGGTCTCCCATGCCTCAGACACACTTTCTAGTCACACGTCCGGAGGCTCGGGCCTCGTTAGCAGAGAGCTAGTGTGACAACCAGGGCTGCACTGTGGTGGTGGAGAAAACATGCGCTCTGGATCAACAAACTGCTGGGGAAAGCTGCCAAACAAAGCCAAGCAGAGGCAGCTGCCCGGGGGCCCCGCATCGGTAACCCGCATGGCAGGACCCCGTGTTCGCAGTCACGGCTGCACCTGCAGGAGGAGAGGCTGCCTGGAGAGAGTCCTCCTCTGGGGAGTGTGAGTGGCTGCAGCCAGGCGCACACACACATTATACACACACATGTGCCCACACACTCATATGCACGTATACACAAGCACACACTCACTACACACACACACACACGTGTGTGAGCGGAGTGCCAGCCAAGGGTGGACGCCCCCCATCCCGCCCGCAGTTTCCGCGGCGGCCAGGCTGTGACTCAGAGATTCTACAGGGCTCTTCCCCAGACGCCTCTGAGCGCCCCCGCCCCGTCCCTCCACCCACACGCTCTCCCCTCAGGAATTTCCACGGCGGCCACTGCAGCCAACACCCCGCAGCAAATCGCTTTACTTCCCAAGGCTCTTGGAACATCAAGTGTGGGCTCTCAACAGGAAGGAAAAGCCGCAGCTTGAAGCGAAATGTATGCATGCCACCGCCTTCCTGCTCCTGACCCGTCGGTTGCCGTCTGCTCCAGAACCAGTGCAGCTCCTGAAGAACATTCTTTTCCATTCCTTTCACCGGGGACGAAGCCAAGTGAGCTGTCCTAGGAATGACAGGCTCACCTGCTGCTGCTTGGGGGCCCCGTGTGCTTCTAAAGGGTCTCCTGCCTCCACAGCAGGGTGGGGTTGGCGCGGAAGGTGGAGAAGGGGCTGGAGAGGGATGGAGGCTTCGGAGCCCCTGCCCCAGGAGTCAGTGAACTCACTCACGCATTTCACTTTTATTCTAGAACCTTCCTTTGTGCCAGCTCGGATGATAAAGTCGTTGGGTATAACTGATTAGTCAGTCATAATAACAGAGACATGGAAAATGGCCTCGGCAGGAGCCAAGGGGTCCTTCTTGAGGGGCTGCTGCACCCCTGCCCTGTCCCTTTGCTCAAGGGTCAACCTCTGGGGAAGCAGAGAATGAATGGACCCTGGGGGGTGGCCTGAAGTTCAGGTGGCATGAAGTGACAGTGGCCTGGGAGCACGTGGCATGGGGGAGGGGAGCACCCCAAAGGAGAGTGAGAGCTGCTACCAAGGGTCTGGGGTGCAGGGAAAGCAACCCCCACCCTCAGGGCCCTCTGTGTGCCTGGGGACACCTGCTCAGCTCAGAGGAGCCTTTGGCCTCAGGGGCTCCCTGCCTCAGGCGGAGTCTCAGCCAGGGTTGTCGAGGTGGGGCTCCTCCAGCAGAACTTCGGAGGTCCCAACCCATGGGCTTAGCCACTCTGGCCCCTGGTAAGTGCCTCCCAACACAAGCTATGGGTGAGAACAAAGCCGTGGTACAAAGAGGGCTCTCTGGAGTTCCTGTTGTGGCTTAGCAGGTGAAGAACCCGACAGAGTGTCCATGAGGACATGGGTTTGATCCCTGGCCTTGCTCGGTGTGTTCGGGATCCAGCGCAGCCACAAGCTGCAGTGGAGGTCCCACGTGAGGGTCCCACGTGAGGTCTGGATGAACACGTTGCTGTGGCTGTGGTGCAGGCGGGCAGCGGCAGCTCCGATGTGACCCCTAGCCTGGGAACCGCCATGTGCTGTAGGTGCATTTCCCCTTCTGCCGCCCCCCAAAAGGACTCTTCATTTGCCTTTGGAGGCCAGGCTCTGCCTCCCCTCCCATAGTTGATGTGGGGGAGCCGGGGGTCCTCTGACCCGGGCTGGAGGGGAGCAGTGTCTGTAAGGAGCAAGGCCGAGGCCGCTGCCTGGGTCCTCAGGGAGGAGCCTGAGCAGGGCTGTCGGGGAGGGGGGATCTGCCCAGGGAGGGCAGAGCGAGGTCAGGGGCTGGGTAGCCAGCTGCCCAAACCCCAGCTTCCACCCTCCGTGCTGAGAGTAGCAGGTGCTGCCTCTAGAAGAGCCAGGTCCTCATCCGATGGGGAGCTGCCTTTTCAGGTCGTGGAGCAGTTTTCCAGCAGGAATAATCCGGAAGCTACAGGGCACAGCGCTTCTTGGCTGGAATTCCATGGGGCACTCATTACAGCATCCTTCTCCCCAATGGCCTGGCCTCTGTTGGTTGACAGCAGAGGCCCCTGGGGTTTCCAGGGTTCTCTTGTGCCTGATAGCGGTGTTGACGATGTGGCAGTAAAGAAACTTTTAGCTTCTGTTTAACCCAGTGCTCCCCATGGTTAATAACAAAAAATATGAAAAGACAAATGTGTACTGGGCTCACTGGCAGAGGGTTAAGGCACAGGCATTGGGGTCACGCCCCTGTTTGACCCACAGGCCTCTCTGAGCCTTGATTTTCTCTTCCATGGACTGGGGATTGAATGCCTGCCTCCCAGTGTGGTTGTCATGGTTGTACAGGTGGTTGGCACGGGCGCTTAACACGGAGCCGGAGCTCGAACCCGGGACTTGAGAACTGCCACTAAATTCTCACATTGAGAAAACACGCATGTTATCATAAATTGATTATAGCCCTTTAGCACGTGGTAAAGATGACCGATAAGGAAGCCCAGCAAATATATTCTCAAGAGCAACTCTAATTTCTAATCATGCTGATTTTGAGAACTTACATTTTCTTGTGTCTACCACTGCTCACGATTTTTATCATGTCTTTTTCTCATATGCACACACCCAGGTCTTACCTGTGCTGGAAAGCCTAGTCTTGATCGTGTAACACGGTAACCCAACTGTATGAGCATCCCCAGCAGTGCCAGGAACTGCACTATGATGTCTTGAGGCAAGATGAAAATCTCATTGTCTCTGGGACCTGTCACATGCTTCCCGCTGTCACCAGTGGAGGTTAAACTCGGTCATTGATGAGGAAGGAGCAGGGGACCGAGAAACACTCTGCCTCCCTTCCTGAGGGAACTTGGGCTTGTGGCCTCTGTCTGGTGGGCTTTGAACGTTTGTATAAACTCCAGGAGCTGAAATGCCTCATCTTTCAACAGAGACAACAATCAACAGAGGGACGGACAGCCAGTCCTCAGAAAAGACCAAAGTTAAGGCCGAAAGCAAACAGCTGTCTTAGCCTGAACTGAAGCAACGCTCTGGTAAAGCTTCTGCATCATCTCTCCAGGGGCTTGCGAACCTTGTCACTAATGGGCTGGAGAGTAATTCTCTAGGTGTGGCCTGGACAGTCGGTCAACTCAACTCAACGCTGACTCTGTAAATTAACCGGTATCAAGCTTACCTTCCCACAGCAAACGGCTGAGGACCGGGGCAAAACATGCGTGACTGTTTTTAAACAGCACCTGACAGGCAGGATAGGATTCTAATCTCGGATAAAGTATCAACAAGGGAACCCTACGATCGCCCTAGCTTTCTCCCTGTTTCTGAACACATGCCAGACCACGGCGCTGGGACGGGGGCCTTAACTGTAGTGGTCTTGCTGGGTTGGGAAGACAGAGGTCAGAACTGGGGCTGGAGGAAGTGGCCAGAATTTGCTGTTGAGAGTGCTGGCGAGGGGGTGCTGTGTGCAGAAGGAGTGTTGGCAACCTCTATCCAGTCCCCTTGAGGCTTAGACTGAATGCTAGGCTATGCACATAAGACACTTAAGGCAAAAATAACAATACTTTCCATAAATTCAGAAAATAAGAGGAAGGAACATGTCTCAACTCATTTTGTGAGGCCAGGATCACTGATAAAAATCCCACACAAAGACGTAAGAAAAGAAAACTACAGACTATCCCTTAGGAATAAAGAAGCAACCATTCATAATAAAATGTTATTAAACCAAACATAGCAATACTTACAAAAGAAGAAGTATCATGACCCAGAGGGGGTCTATTTCAGGAGGGCAGGGTTGATGTAATACTCAAATGCGGGGCAGTGGACTTCGCCACGTTATTACAATGTAGCAGGAATAAACACGTGAGATCAGCACAATAAATACAGGGGAAAGTTTGACACAATTCATCATCCATTTCTAGAACATCTAAAACTATAAAAATCCAACTGTTCAGAGTTTGGCGAAAAGCAGTTGGGAATTGCCAAGCTCCTTTCCTTCACTTTGAAGTCTGTGTTTACAGTATATATAAAATATTTCTCTATATATAATATAGAACCCTACAGTCTATATATGTTTGTGTGTATATATATATATATAAACACAGAACCTGCGTTTCTCCTTAGGTCTTGCAAAATGGCCTTGTAACAAGTTATCGAATTTTCAAGAGGCTTTTAGCACTCTTTTGTAAAATAAAAGTTTATGAAGGAAAACAATTAAAACAGCATGTCTGAGTGTTTTCTTCCCTAGAAACCCGGTGACTCAACAGATTGCACACCAGGCCACTCCAGGCTCCTCATCCCCATGGCAGGAATCTGGCGGAGAAAAGGAAATTGAGTGGGGAAACAATAAGTATAGTCTGCCCCGAAATTAGAAGCACATGTCTCCGTCTTCAGAGCTTTCCCACAAGAGGGAAAATGTGAGCAGGGAGTGAGAGGCTTTTCCCAGGAGAAAGACCAGGCTGGGGGAATCTGTTTGCAAAGTAAAATTCAAGTGTTCTTTTTATTTTATTTTATTTATTTTATTTTGTCTTCTTAGGGCTGCACCCATGGCATATGGAGGTTCCCAGGCTAGGGGTCAAATCAGAGCTGCAGCTGCTGGCCTACACCACAGCCACAGCAATGCAGGATCTGAGCTACATCTGCGACCTACACCACAGCTCACGGCAACACCAGATCCTTAACCCACCGAGCAGGGCCAGGGAAGGAACTTGCGTCCTTATGGATGCCAGTGGGATTCATTTCTGCTGAGTCATGGCGGGAACTCCTCAGATGTTCTTTAAAGGAACTCAAGATCAGAAAACTAACAGCTCCTTATCAGTTTGAAATGACGGTAAGCCCGATTGGTGTTCAGCTTCCCCTGGCCCTGTGCGTGGTACCGAAATATTTTAGAGAAAATAGACTGGGAGTTAGGGGCTCAGTTGAGTGAAATCCCATTGAACTCTGATTTTTTTCCCATCGATTACCTTTCAGTGTTTGTGAATATAAACATTAAGTTCTAATCAACTTCAAAGTTGGTGGGAAAATGTAGTGAGAATTATACATGATCAACCGGAGGATTGGCAAGACAGGGTTATACAAAGTAAACCAACAGGCTTTTGAGGGCGGAATGAACATCTTTTACAACAGAAAGACTAGATTTCAGTCCTTTTCTGACTTGCACCTTCAGTTCTGGGTTTGGAGCTGGAAGCAGAGGTCAAGGGCACGGGTCCACCTAAGAAATCTATCAGGCCAAGGCGTCAGTGAAAGTGCCATCAAACAGTCTGGCAGGCAAATGTTTAAGACAGACATATATAAGACAAACACGTATATGAGACAGGAAGAAAAGCGAAGGGGCTTTCCTGACCATTAGTACCTGGCCCGTGATGCTCCAAGCCCCTAGGGCTTTAGAGAAGCCAGAGAGTTCTTTCTCCTTATAGCAAAGACTGGAATTTTTACTTAATAGTTCCATATTCTGGCAACATTCAGACACCCAAATGCACAAAACACCTTTGGAGTAAATGCTCCATCTAGACGCTCACGCACGGACGATATCGCGGTTGCAATCCATAGAGGTTTGGGGGCCCAAGGCCACCAGCTTCAGTGGTGACAGTTGTCTGGTTAGGAAGGTTTGATGCCCGGGCAGTGCCTGAAGTGCGAGTCTGGAACCAAGGGAAGGGCCCTTCCCACCCCAGTATCCCTGGCTTCCAAGTCCAGTGACTGAGATTAGCGTCAGAATCAGCAGACCCTGGAAAGGAGATTGCCCTCCCCAGCGTGGGAGGCCCTCATCCAATCCATGGAAAGCCTGAATAGAACAAAACTGTGGAGTAAGAGAGCTTGCTCAGCTCCCACCACCTGTCTTCAAGCTGGGACTCCCGTCTTGCCCTGCCCTTGGACTCAAACTCAGCTGTCCTGGGTCTCCAACTTGCCAACTGCAGATCTGGGGACTTCTCAGCTGCCATAACCACAACCACATGAGCCAATTCCTTGTTTGCATGTTAATCTCATCCATAAAATTCCTCCTAGACACACCCAGAAATAATACTTAACCAGTTATCTGGGCATCCGGGGCTCGAGTGGACACGAACAATTAACTGTCACATTATAGCTCCCCTTCTCATCCCTCTGCAGCGACCGTCTTTCTGCTCCCTTCACAGATAAACTCTCCCTACGTGTCCCCATGTTCCTCTTTTTCTCCTATCCATACGTCTACATATCAATATATCCTCTTGGCTCTGTTTTGGGGGGAACCCAGAATAAAACAAGTGTGTGTAAAGGATTGTTTGGACTAGTGGGTGGTTTTCTTTGGTGGTGATGCTGGTGATCTTGGATGTCCTTTTAAAGATGAGAGTGGCATGAAATGATGAAAAGGAGATGAGGAAAGCAACCCATCAAAGATACAGGAAAGAATGGAAATCAACATGAAATGGTCCTAAGAGTGGAGACGTTGGATGGGCACCAGAAGGAGCGGTCAGGGCAGGGGTCCCCTCTCCACTGTACCAGGAGAGGAGGAGGAGGGTGTCAAAGAAGACACACTACCAACGATGGGACCAAGGTGAAGAGCCCCATGTGATGGCCTCTGCTTTCTTCAGGAGAAGAAGCAAGGTTATGTGTTGAGAGTTAAGGGTTACCTGGGGTCAGGGGCTTGAGTAGAGGGAGGACTATAAATCTGAGAGGGGAGATTCCCTGCATACATGCCTGGCATTGGGGTTTCCATCTCCCTTCCCCTCAAAGCCATGTACCATGGGGAACTGTGGCATTGATCCTCAGAACCAAGGTTTTTATTACATGCAAGGAACTTTGCAAAATAATATAAATTTGATAAATTCTTGAATTGTTCCTTGGTGATCTGTTTTTTATGCTGCCTCACTAACCCAGCCAATTTTTTATTTGTATAAATATTTCCAGACAGTCTTTATCAAACTAGGAGTTTGGCAAGAAAGGTCCACCCCTGTTCACACATGGGACAGACAAGACTGGTTTCTGACTGCCAGGGGTTTTTGACAAAAGAGGGTGTGAACTCCCCTCCCTGTTTCTAGGAATAAGAGCAATAATGTGTCTGTCTGTATGTGCCAGAGACACATACTCACATTCACATGTTTCTTCCATTCCACATGGTCTTCTCACACTTCTCTCATTGAGTGGTGGCGTCTCGTTTCTCCACTCAGGTTCGGGCAGGGCTGGTGACCTTCCTGACCAACAGAGTTAGACAGAAGCTGGATGGCATCTAATTTCCTTTGCTAAGTCATAGAAAAGAAACAGATGCAGCTTCCTACTGGTCTCCCCACCCTCCTGCTCTTTTTCCTCTCCTCCTACTCCTCCTTCTTCCTTTCTCCTTTCTTTCTTTCTTCTTTCTCTCCTTCCTCTCCCTCATCTCCTCTTCTCCTCCTTCCCCCTTCCCTCCACTCTCCTCCTCTCTTCGCCCATCACCTCCCCCCACCCCCTCCTCCCCCTCCTCCTTCTTCTTCTCCTTCTTCTCCTCCTGCTTTCCCCACCCCCTCACCATGACAAAGAAGATACAATGTTGACCTTGGAAATCCCAACGCCATTATGTGAGGAAGCCCAAGTCATGCAGAGAGACACAGAGGGATGAGGTCTCTGTCAACAGGCAGCACCAATTTGCTAACTACACAAATGAGCCACCTTGGAAATGTGTCCTCCAGCCCCAGTCCGGCCTTCAGATGACTGAAATCCTAGCTGACATCTGCAGCCTCGTGAGACAGCACGAGTCGAGCTGCTCCTGAATTCCTGATCCACATGAAAGTACCGAATTTGTTGTTATCCTGAGACGCTGAGTTTTGGGGTGTCTGTGTTGCAGTATCAGATCACTACAATGAACAACACAGCAAATTCAACAGATGCCACCTGACCATCTCCCTCTGTCAGAGTTGTCGATGCCCAGCACGGAGTCTAAGGGAAGAGCTTAGAGTAGCCTAAAATCACTGTGCTTTACAGTTATCACCACAGAGAGTACTCACAAAGTCCCCCTGAGAGTGGAACTGTTTTACAGATGAGGAAACTGAGGCCAGTGTTCACACAGCTGGTGACTGAGAGGCTGGGACAGGAACCTGTGTGTCTCTGTCTCTGGGGTGATAGTCAGAGCCTCCAAAGATGCACTTTCCTCTTGCCCCAGTCTCCTTACCCCCACTGGGCCCATCTCAGGTCACAGAACAAGAACAGCCCTCCCACCACCTAGGGGAGACCAGTTTGTGTTTAGGCCATGTTGCTCTGGCCAGTTCTCCCACCTCACTGTCCCGTAATGGCCCCACTGCTGGTCCTCTAGAGATGGTAACTGACTTTGGGGTGTTTTTGCCTGATTAAAGACTCAGTAGACAATGGGAAGAAGAGGCCAGGCTCTGCGGGAGGCTGTGGTACAGTAAGAAACACAATGTTCCCCCTGGGCGATGTTCATTTTGGGCAGTGTAAGCCGGGTGGCCACTACACCCCATGGCCTCTACCCACCAAGCGCTGACCCAGCCACCCTTAGCGAATTGTCCTGCAGCCTCGTGCCCTCGAGGCCCTGGGCCATGGAGCTGGTGGCTCTTTGGGCTTCTGTAGGGAGGCCCTCGCTTTCTCCCAGGGGAGGTTTTTCCCATACGGTGCAGCTACACCAATCAGAACAGCCTGTCTTCCACCCATTCATCTCCTAAGCATGTTAAAGGCATTACCTGCTGAGTTTCTTGCCTGTGAATCGCCACCTTCCTTGTTTCCCAGTGTCGACTCACTTCTCAGCACTATTCTTGTTCCATTCTTTTCCGTGGGAATTTTGGAGGGAGAAAAGTTTGATTGAGGGGCGTGCCATCTTAAACCAGATACTGAAGATTTTTAATGGTTAAAACATCTATGCAGGAGTTCCCGTGGGGCTCAATGGGTTAAGAACCCAACATAGTGTCCATGAGGATGTGGGTTCCATCCCTGACCTTGCTCAGTGGGTTAAGGATCCAGCATTGCCACAAGCTGTGGAGGCGTAGGTTACAGATGCATCTTTGATCCAACGTTGCTGTGGCTGTGGTGTAGGTCAGCAGTTGCAGCTCTGATTCAACTCCTAGCCTGGGAACTTCCATATGCCTTGGGTGTGGCCCTAAAAAAAAAAAAAAAAATTCTCTGCAGAGTGACTTAATCTAGGACGGGGAGCAGGATTTGGGGCAGCCCCGCCATGGAGGTGCAGCGAGGCTGGGAGGGGCTCTCCTAGGTCTTTCTGACCTCATACCTTCTGCCCCTTAGCTCTTCTCTCAGGAGAACGAGGACCTAGAGGCCAAAGTCTCGATAGGTGCCCATGGTTGGAACTTCCAAGTCTCTAGACAATTATCACCTTTGTATCGCAGTTAAGAAAGCTGTATAGCTGAAGAGTCCCAAGTATATGCTCCGTTCTGAAGCTGCAAGTTTCCCACCCACAGCTCAGGGCTACTGGCCAACAGCAGTTCCCTCAAACCAAGAAGATGGCATGTGGGAACATGAGTCAGTGACCTTGGCCTTGGGAGGGGGCTGTGGCCCGGAGGTTCCCGTTAGAACCATTCAGCCCATCCTTCCACCCACCCAAACCCACTGGAACCTATGTGTCAGGGAACCCATAGATGTTACGACATTTATGGAACAGCGAGGTCTCTAGGGAACCAGAATGACACTGTGGGGAGCCACGGTCTGCTCACAAAGTCCTACTGCAAAAGAGGCCAGAATCTCAGGTTCAAGTCCTGCATCGGCTGGTTCACTCTACCCTATCTATGACCCACGGACCTGAGGCTGCATCCTGACCAGATGGTCATGACGGACTGTTCTAAACATCTGCAATTCTCCCCCACCCCAGTCTCCTCAACTACACAGGGAGCCCCCAGCAGCCCAGGGCTAGCCCACAGGGCCATCATGGGTCTGGCCTCAGTGTCTCTCTGGACGACATGCAGTAAGGCTCACCACAGGTCTGGCTCTGGCCCTTCTGGACAAGTGGCTGGTTTGCAGGCCTGGCGGCTGAGTGCCATGCTCCCTGGTCCTGCTCTCAACACGTGAATCCCAGAGGCAAGGCAAGAGACTCTGGAGGCGGATCCCTCTGCCAGGACCTTTGTTGGGCACCACCCACTGCAGACCATGCTTCTTCCAGGTCTACTTGGAATTGGCCTGGCAATCCTTTGTCTTGCTCTGGCCTTGGCGGGAGGCCTGTGACATCTCCCAGTCCCTTTCACGCATCTCCCAGTCTGCAACCCACTGGCTGAAACCACTGTCTCCACTGGTTAATGGTGTCCTTGGCTGTGGACACTCAGCATGGATTTGCAAGGTGCCTCTGCCTCATCTCCCAACTTGGATGTCTCCTGGTTTTACAAAGTGAATGGTACCATGGGAGAGGCAGGATGGCAGGCAGGTGGAATGAGAGGCCGTGAGCCCCAGGGCCGCCAGGGACTGGCTGTCCCCAGGAATGAGTGAAGTGGGCTCTGAGCTGAAGGCGCAGCAGCCCTGTGGCCCCAGCCAAATTCTGCCATGTGGGAAGGCTGGCCCAGGATTACCAAATGCCCAGATTTTCCTCAAGAGAAGTGAGAAATATGAATGTTCACATGAAATCTCCCATTTTTCAGATGTCAGTTCATTCATGGTATAAAACGCTGTGAGATTCAACCAGAACATGTCTGCTGATCAGACTTGTCCCACGGATCACTGTGTGTGACCTCTGCTACAAATAAAGATATTTCTTTAATAAATAATAGTAGGTACCAAGTACTCACCACGTGCCAGGCATGACTCTAAGTGCCTTATGCGGATATCTCTTTTCATTCTTTTTTTGGCCACAGTGTGTAGCGGCTTGACACAGGATCCCAGTTCCCAGACCAGAGACTGAGCCCGGGCTACAGGTTTGAAACTTCTGAATCCAAACCACTAGATCACCAGGCATCTCCCTCTTTTCATTCTTACTACAACATATGAGGCAGGAACAATTACTACCCTCCAATTTTATTCATATAAAGAGACAATAACCTGAAAAAGTTAAGGACCTTGCCCAAGGTCACACACCCAGGGAGTATCGCTCTGTGGAGCCCAAAGCACCACACTCAGCCTTCACAAGCAATGATGGGCTAGGGAAGGCTGGCTTGTTAAGGCCTGTGATGTGCTGCTCCAAACACACTTGGATAAAATGAACAAAAATGCAAACTGTCCCTTCTTTCTTTTCTTTGGTTTCCAAATATTCCCTTTTTCTGTCTTTCTTTTCTTTTTCTCATTCTCTTTCTTTCTCTCTCTTCCTTCCTTCCTTCCCTTCCTTCCTCCTTCCTTCTTTCCTTCTTTCCCCCCTCTTTCTCTCCTTCCTTCCTTCCTTTCTCTCTCTCTTTCTTTCTTCACCTACGGTATACAGAATTTCCAGGGGAAGAGACTGAATCTGAGCCACAGCTGCGACCTACACCACAGCTGTGTCAGTGCTGGATCCTTTAACCCACTGCTCTGGGCCAGGGATCAAACCTGAGCCTCCGCAATGACCCAAGCCACTGCAGTGGGATTCTTAACCCACTGCACCACAGCAGGAACACCCCTTTATACTTCTTAAATTTAAAGAGTTAATAGTAGAGGACTGCGTGAGCCCCAATTTGTCCCCATGTCTCAGAGATGCCCCCCTTCTCAGAGCAGATTCCCCACCCTTGGATGAGGCATCTTTGGGGCTCTTGGGCCTAGTGCCTGCATGTGTACATGCATGTGGGTTGGGTAGGGGTAGGAGCTGGATTTGGGGATGTGTATTTTTCAAAGACGTTCCAGGTGACTCTGCTAGTAACATCCTTTTTGGTTGAGAATGATTTTTTAAATATTATTTTTAACATTAGAACTAATCTTCAATACCACTGCAATTCTACTAGCTGAGCCCAACCACTTATTCCTACTAGAGACAGAAAACCTTATTTTTCTCCTCCCTGTTATCAAAGTAATTTGTGCTCATTCAGGAAGGCTTCCAAGGTACGAAGAGACAGAAAGAAAAAAAGTGCCATCATCACTGTTGATACTCCACACATTTTCTCTTGGTCTTTTAAAGATGCATAAAGAATGTGCGTGTTCTCTACAGATATAGCCCCAACCTGCTATCTTCCTTTTTAACTTACTATGTCATAAATCCTTTCCCTGTTGCCAATTCATTGAGAAATCTGCATAATAGCTCTCTAATATTCTACCAAGTGCTTTTGTAATATTTTATCTTTCCTATGACTGGATATTTCTGTTCTCTTTTCCCTCAAGTTTATTACTGTAAAAATGCTGAAATGAATCTCTGACTTTTAAAAAAATTCATTTGGTCCTCAGAATGTGTTTCCAGAGAAGAGATGAACAAGTAAATGAATACAAACATTTCTCAACCTCAAAATGTGTTGCAAAATTCATTTCAGAAAAGTGTGAAATGATTTATTTTCTCTCCAACAGTGCATTAAAATGCTTATTTCCCCACACCCTCTGGCTCTGGGTGATGGTAGCAGGGAGGAAAAACCAACACCTTTTGCTGTTTTAAAAGCAGCTCCACACACAACAAGATGCACCTTGTGGATCATTACATCCATCCACGTGGTTCCGCAGGAAACCTGCCCCCCGAGCCGGAGGCTTATAGGATTTCCATCAGGTGAACGAAGCAATCTGGGAAAAGAAAAAAGCCTTGGTTGAGCTGGTGTTTGAACGATCCTAAATTTTACTGATGAAAACAGCGTTCCCTCCACATGACTCATCCCTTCCCCCCCTAAAAGCTGTGCTTGAGAGACAGAGCTGAACAGCAAGCGCCATGTCAGATGGACGACAGGGCTCTCAGACCTTGGATCTGGGGTCAGCCGGGGACTCCTGCCTGCCCATCTGCCAGCCGGGCTCTGGGACAGAAGCTCCCACCCAGCTTCCTTAGGAGCCATGTCAGGTGTGTCAAACATTCTATACACCTAACATGTAAAGCAAGAGGGAAATGGAGAAAGAGACAGCAGGTGCTTAGAAGTGTTGAGCTCTGGCCTCCAGTAGGAGGAGGTGAAGCCGTTTCAGTAAAGGAAACTGGGACCATCTCACTTGTTCTGTCATTAGAATGTGGCAGGGGTGGGGGAATCAAAAATGGACATCTCCTCAGAAAAGAAAATCACGGACTTGGAGAAGAGACTTGCGGCTGCCTGATGGGAGGGGGAGGGAGTGGGAGGGATCGGGAGCTTGGGCTTATCAGACACAACCTAGAATAGATGTACAAGGAGATCCTGCTGAGTAGCATTGAGAACTTTGTCTAGATACTCATGTTGCAGCAGAAGAAAGGGTGGGGGAAAAATGTAATTGTAATGTATACATGTAAGGATAACCTGACCCCCTTGCTGTACAGTGGGAAAATAAAAAATAAATAAATAAATAAAGATAAAGAAAATGAAAAAAAAAAAATGGAATACAGGGACACACAAACCTAAGTGACAAGTGAGAGGGCTGAGAAGCAGTGACACCTCGGTAGCAATGAACACATCTGGTCCCCAGATCTTGGTTTCTAAGCAATGTTGCCCAATTAAAGGATCAGGCCTCCTTGGACAAACAGATGACAACAGAGCTGGCCCAGGAAATGCACAAGATTAGCCAGGAACACCCTGTGTCCAGAAAGTAAGACAGTGATCCCCCAATGATGGGGTCATGCCAGGACAGGAGCCAACGTGAAGGACCTCCCAGTGACTAAATCTGGGACAAGCGGCACAACAAAATGTGGAATGATAGTCATGGATTATAACTCCTGGAATAAATAAAATATCCAAGAGTTTGTGCTAATACAAATAAATAATTGACTAAGAGAAAGAACAGTTCTTACAATAAAATTCCAGCTAACACATGTAGAAAGAATGATGAAAATAGAAAGTCATTATCTGGGTAACACTAAGGATTCCCGTAGGCAAAAGTCATTCAATGGAGGGTGAAATTGGTAAGTGAAAGTATGAGGAGAAATGGGATGTTTACATGAAGTCTCTTCCCACTAGATATTTATTAGCTACAAAGGGAACTATATTAACTTAACAGTGAAGGAACCAGGCAGAGACCACTTTAGCCAAACCAAAGTGACCATCAGAGAGCACGGGTGGCAGGCATCTTCAGCTATGATGAAGGGGGAAGCGTACAGCATGGCTTCTGGAGCACCCTTGGCAAAAACACATACTCTTTGTTTCATCATGAGAAAATATCAGGCAAATACAAGTTGAGAGACAGTCTGCAAAATAACAGCTGATGTTCTTCATTCACAATGACGTCATCAAAGACGAACGGCCCCATATAGGTGGAGACCTATACAGGATGCAGTGTGGGATTCAGAATCATAAACTCGACGAGAAGAGGACTTGGATGAGACAACTGGTGACATGTGAATAAGGTCCTGGTATTAACTGTACTGTTGTTATGTTAGACATTAACATTCAGAGAAGCCTGAAGAAAATTACAGTAAAATTCATTTTTTAAAAAATTGAGGTATAGTTGATTTACAATGTTGTGTTAGTTTCAGGTGTATAGCAAAGTGATTCAGATATATATTTATAAAATATATATATATATAATATATATTTCAGATCTCAGTACAGTAAAATTTCTGAACTATTTTTGCAATTTTATTGTAACTCTGAAATTATTTAAAACTGAAAAACAAAAAAAGTGATGGCATAATTTCTATAGAGTTTCTAGCTTTTCATTGGGGATTTTGTTTTATTAATCACTTTGGAGAAAATTGAGATTTTTAACAATTACAATTTCATTTGGTCACATGACTTGATCTCTCTTTAACAAACCAACAACTTAAAGTTTATTTTAAAATCTTGGAAGTAAAATTACCTAGGAAAGGGTTTGCATTTTAGTGTTGAACAGTTGAGCTAATAGGCTTCCAGAAAGCAACATGTTGACTACTGAGAGGTCAAGTTGGAGAACTAATTATAAAAGTCCTTGACATGCCATCTTGACCCAAGAAGAACTCAAACTAGCATTTATAGGCACACTTAGCAAAAATTAATTGAGAATCTACTACAAGTATGTCATCAAGGCATTTTCAGAAGCATATCTTGGATTTCCTACAGCTGAATTAGGAAACAGGTCAATTAGCTCTTAGCTGAAGGCCAGCTTCAGGGTCATGGATGATTAAGCCAGAGCTGTTGGATGGCTTGGGTAAGATGTAAGATGCTGATAACTTCAGAATGAGCTAGTAAGGGAAAACCTCCAGTTGGCTGTGGTTTTTACCAGAAACTGAAGCAATAATCAAAAGTCTGTATTCTAATCACATTTAATCCCCAAGTCTCTGAATTTATTATCTGACATGCATTTAAAATGACAGATGATTCCCACCACAAAGCTTCCATTAAATCTTCTCATTCAGGATGACATCCTAACCTTTTGTAGTTTTACACCCTTTACCTACCAAATTCTCACTAAGATGACCTGACAGAGTAATAGGGAAAATCCTTTGCAACCTAGGAAAAAAATCACCATCCAAATCCTAAAATTCTCGATGATTTAAAATAAAAGATGGTGCCAGGAAAACAAAAATGAGATAAGGGAAAGGGAAACCATCCCATCATTTACATCTTCCACAGGGGGCTGCAGTTTATGGTGCAGGGAATAGGGAATGAATTTCAGTCCTGCTTAGCCCCAGGACTAAGGGGGCAACCTCAGCCTACAATATGTGCCTGGAGAGTGAGTTGGGGAGGACAGCTCTCTGCATGGCAGGAAGTTCTGTTGTGTCAGCCCCTGCTGAGGATGGTCAGCTGGCAATGTGCATGACAAGTCAGTGCCCCCGCGCTGGCTGAAGGTTGCCTCAGCAGATGGCTCACTGGAAGTGGATACTGTTCCCCCAGAAGACTTCCCAGGCTTGTGTTGCCTTCCATTAATGTCAGGTCCTGCATCACACATCGAATCATATTAAATCCACCAAAAAGAGAAGCCAAGAAGTCTAAAATTTTCCATTCTGTTTTCTGGAATAGACTTCTCTCTGTAAGGGTAAAACACACCACACACACACACACACACACACACACACACGGAGAGAAAACTCACCAGTTTCTGCAGATGAAAAGATGGAGCCCATTCAGGAAAGTTGAATTTCTATGAAATGGAGGTATTTTAGGAAAAAAGAAAACTTAAACAAAAAGAAACCAAGGTTAAGAAATTTGAAATGTGTATTCTAAATGAAATGAGGAGATATTTTTAAATTCATGACCATTTCACTGGTGCAATTGGAGAAAAAGCATTCTCAAGTATTATATACCCAGCTAAACTGGCAATTAAGGATGAAGGCAAAATAAAGACCTGTTAACACTCAAGAAATCAGAATAGTATCATCTCTATGTCCAGAAATGTGCTTTTGAATAAAATTCAGCAAAATAAAAGAGGGATTTCTCTAAGAGAAAAAAATTAAATTCAAGAATCAATGGAAATAAATCAGAAACATAATGAAAGAAACTTCAGGTACTAACACTAAGATAAATGATATGAAGAGAGTGAAAAGGCAACCCATGGACTGGAAGAAGATATGGATGCATTACATAAATCTAATAAAAGGCTAATCTCTAGAATACATAGAGCTCCTAAAGTCAAAAGTAAAATAAGAAAAGCAACTCAACAGTAAAATGAGCAAAGGACTTGGTCAACAGTGATATCCAATGACCAATAAACATATGAAAAGATGCCCAACTTCATGGTCATTGGAGCAGGGCAAATTAAAACCACTGTGACAGCTGTATTACGTACCCATCAGAATGACTAAAATAATGACTTTAAATCTCTCTCTCTCACACACACACACACACACACACACACACACACACACACACACACACACACTACTAACTGTTGATGAGGATATGGAATAACTGACTTTCATACACTGCTCATGGGAATATAAACTGGTACCACCACTTTGGAAAATCCCATAAGGTGAACAGATGAGGAATTTGGAATTCCAGATCTGGGTTCCTCCTCCTGTTCCCCAAGAGCATGTTGGAACTCTGTGCCTTGGGGTCTACTCTGCAAGAAGATGGGTGTAATGACAGTCAGAGTCCAAGAAAGAAATAGATGGCAGTCAAGCTGGAGACTGTAAGAGTTTTATAAAGGGACAAGAAACACGGCAGGGCTCAGTCTCCCAGGCTGCCACACACAGGCTATGACGCCAGCTGAAATCCAGGGCTGTGTCTGGAGCAGTAGTCCCTCACCCCCAGGTAACTGGTGCTGCCTGTGGAAGCTGCACCTTTAGGCTCCACTGGCTTACAGGTCCTGCTTCCTCCTGGGCGCTGTGATGGAATTGCGGCCACCATCATTTGGGGCGCTTCAGGCCATTGACCAGCAGGCAAAAAAAGGAATTGCTCTAGTGACATTTTGAGCCAGCTCATTCTTTGTGGTGGGGCTGTCCTGTGCACTGTGAAGAGTTCAGCAGCCTTGCTGGGCCTGTGACCTCCACCACCAATGGCAACTACCAAAATCATCTCCAGACATTGCCAAATGCACCCTGGGGGCCAGAGTGGCTCTTGGTTGAGACCCACTGATTTAGGTTATAACATCCTCAGTAAGGAGGACATCCCAGGTTTTGGTTCTGACAGTCATGCAATTTCATGGGATCTGCTTTCTGATTGGCCCCCTGCAGAGCGGCTCACGCAGCAGAGGTTAGGATCCCAGGTCAAAGTTCACACGGCTTTCAGTGTCCAAGCTTATTTTCCCAGACAACCTCCGGCCCTTTCCCAGCTCCAAAGATGGTTTTTCCTATAAAATATATGGAAAAGAGAAAGTCTATGTTTTCTAACACTTTAAAAAATATCTGAGAGCGCTTGGTGTTGAGGAAAGAGAATGGTCTAGAATCAGAAGGAGTTTAGAATCCAGGTTATACCATTCCCGCCGTGTAGGGACAAGCTTCTCCAAGGCTAGGGGGCATTTCCTCTGTAAAACAGTACCAGGCTCCTGGGCTTCTCTGCAGGAATGAATGACCTCACCCTTGGAAAGCATTCAGTCAAGACTCATCTGGCTCTTCTTTCCTGGTTGAGGCCACTTTGGGTTTCCAGTTACCTTCTCCTTTTAAGATGCCCCCCACCTGCCCTTATCACCCCTAGTGGGTGAGCAATGCCAGTGGGCAGGGGTCTGGGGCAGTGGTGAGCTTGCCCAGTGGCGGCATCGTCTTGCTTGTCCTCATGAGCTGGGCAGGACCGACAGCCCCACACACCTGGCACAGAACTTGAGAACTTTGTAAACTTTTCCTGAGTTAACCCAGAATGACCCCCAAGTAAACAAACAGGTGCACGCTGCTGGAAAAGGACGCTCTCTGAAGCCTTTCCGGCCCCTGGCATGGGTTGGCCGAGGAGCAGCGGGAGGGAGGCGGTGAGGGGCTGGTTGTCATCTAGCCCCAGGTCTGTAGAACTGGTTGAAGTCGGGTGCCCGTTGTTTCAAGGCCTTTTCCTTTGAAAGCCCTGTGGGCGGAAGGCAGCATGTGTGTGCGTGACACAGGCACACAAACGAACACAGTCTCACACTCACTCAGTGTCTCATTCCTATGCACAATCACACTTCCACGTTTGGTCCAGTTCACACACAGACTCCCCCCCCCAACACACACACACTCACTGACCCACACACAGACTCTCCCTCACACTGTTGGGCTTCACCCCGCAGGCCTGCGAGCCTTGGAGTCGTCCAGCCTCAGGCCTGAAGAAAAAGCCCGGAGACAGCGACAGGGACATTGATGGCTTATTGGACAGGGGGCTTCACACGTCTGAAACAACGGTCCTGCAGCAACATCCCACCATGGGACAGCACACAGCAGCCAGGACTTGGCAGCAACCTTCACTCCTGGGTGTTACGGGTGGGGAACTGATATTTTCGGGGGAAATGACGTCACATGGGCTCCTCAGTTACCAGGGAGACCAGCGGCTGCAGGTCCCCAGCCCCTCAGGTTAACAAGCGTCAGGAGGGCAGGTTGTTTCCCTTGAACGAATCAGCAGGTGGAGCCTCTGGTCCAAGGATGAGAGCAGTCACCAACTGGGGCTGGGGGCAGCCAGGGGCCCGTGAGTGGGAGCAGGGGCTGTACAGAGAGAAAGAGACCAGCCGGAAGGGCTGTCCTGAGGGGCCTGACCACGCACACGTACGCATGTGCGTGCCCGCGCACTCCCACTCAGCTCTGCGCCAGTGCCCAGCTCCCGCTTCCCGCTGTGACTCAGGTTTTCCAGAAGGAAGAGGCTCACAGCGTGGGTCTGGCACTCGCTTCGCTCCTCCTCCAGCCGCCCCAGCCGTGCTGAGTCACAGGTCCTCCTGTTTATTTAGCCACATGGAGAAGCTGGGTTTCTTCCAGGTGCTTTCTTGGGCGGCGGGGGACGAGCCGGGGAAGAGGGTGGGAGAGAAAAGCGGGTCATCCTGGACCAGCGATGGAGAAAGGAGAAGTGAGCGGAGGAGAGGCCTCCACGCACCAGGGGAGCAGAGGCCAGCGTGGGCCCTCCGCCCCTCAGCGAGGAGGAAGCGCCTGCCTCCTTCCGCCAGATGATGGGAGAATCTGACCGAGAGGGGTGTCTGCGCCCCCCACCCCCCGGAAATAAGTGCCCCTCTCACCAACCTCATCACTGACCCAGCGGAACAAGCTCAGAATCAAAGCAGCTTCAGCAATGTTTCCATTTGAGCTGACGTGACACAAAAATCCCAGGAAAGGGTATTTCAGTAAATGAAGATGCTGCGGTGAGATTTTGGAGGGCCTTTCTCGGAGAGCTGTTGATAAGGATCAGGAGCAGTGGCCGAGTAACAATAAAGCCCTCTCTGTTCTTTAGGCATTGGTTGATATTTTTTTAAGGAAAGGGGGAAAGTGCAATGCTGTAGCTGCCAGAAAAGGACGAAATTAGGAAACTTGTCTTAACTGCTTCTCCAAGGAGTTTAGATCCAGTGATTTATGGAGGCCCCAACGCAGCCATGACCAAAACCTCCTTCTAAGCAGAGAAGCTGTCCCACGCTTTGAGGCAGTGAGGGAGTTTGGCAGGCAGCCCTGTTAATGCTAATTAGCGCTGGCAGCCCTGCAGGAAGGCTTCTTGCCAGGGACACGGGTTCGAGGGGAGGCAGCCTGGTGTCGAGGGCTTCTCTCATGAGAAGCACGGTAACCAGCTCCACAGCCCCGAGTCTCCCTCAGAGGCTACAGAAAATAAAACCCCGAGGTGTCCAGAACATGGCTGGGCTCAAAGTCTGAGGCTGGTGGGCTCAGGCTGGAGGCTTTGCTCCCTGGCACAGGACCCAGCTTGTCCAGCAGTGACCCATGCCCTGACCTGGAACAGCTTACTGTCCAAGGAGACACAGACCTGGGGAGGCTGGAGAAGCCTCTGCTTCCCTTTGTCAGTGGGTGGAGACAAGGGTTTCAGGGAAAGCTCCTCTTAGACTGAACTTTACAGATCTCAGTTTCAGTTCAAAAGGAAATGGAGAGGGGAAAAGAGGAGGCGTTCCCGTCCTGCCTCCGAGGTAACAAACCCGACGACCATCCATGAGGATGCAGGTTCGATCTCTGGCCCTGCTCATTGGGTTAAGGATCTGGTGTTGCCCTGAGCTGTGGTGTAGGTCGCAGATGTGTCTTGGATCCAGTGTTGCTGTGGCTGTGGTGTAGGCTGGCATCTGCAGCTCTGATGAGACCCCTAGCCTGGAAACCTCTATGTGCCACAAAAAGAGAAAGAGGAGACGGATGAGGGGACGAGGCTGAAAACAGTTTCAAGGGAAGGAAAGGGGTATAAGCAGGGGTGTGGGTGTGGAGGATGGAGGCAGAGAGAGATGGTGTGGTCCTTGGGGTGGCTCCGGGGAGGGTGGCCAGGGAGCCTCAAGGTGGGGCCTTCCTGGGACCCTGGGCTCAGACTTCATACAGAAAGGATCCAAAGTCCAAATTCAGACTCGAGGGTGAGTGGGATGTGTGGAACCCAGGGGGTCCTGGACCAGCCTTGGGTCTCCCCAGTAGGACTGGGTGGGATCCAGGCTGAGGGTTGATCTTCCTGGCCAGGGCTGGCCTGCAGCCAGGTGTTTCAATCCTGTGTCCTCCTGAGACACAGGAAGGGAAGTCATGTGCCTGCCCCCATGGTTGCATGCACTTCGTGACCTTCAGGGACCCGCAGCCCGGGTGTGGACTGGTCAGTATGGGAACCCTTTATCAACCCTTAAAGTGAAGCTGGTGGAGGGTGGTGGTCTCCGCTGGTCCCCGGGGGAAGCCAGGAGGGCTGGGCTGGATGGGACTTAAAGGCCCGGCTCCAGCGGCACCCCCTCCCCTTCCCCCACCTCCCCTGCTGACCCACACCTGCATCCCCCCTCCAAAGGGGACTTCTGTCCAGAAAGGACGCCCGTGAGGGCCGGGCTTTGGTAGGACAGTCAGCAAGGATGCACGGGAAGGGAAGAGAAACTGCAGGGGAAAAGAAACAAGTGAGCGGAGTTGGGGTGGATTATTTCTGCTAGGCTTTTACTTTTCCTGGGTGATCTTGTGCTTTTGTGTGTGTAGACACATCCATATGTACCTGACAGTGCATAGGAGAATAAAGCATTTTAAATTTGGACGATGCCGGAGGGGCTTGAGGCTTACACTTCAAACTCGGAAGAAACAAAATCCTTTGCCTGGTAGAAAAGTTTAGTCAATTTGACAAAATCGCTGGTTCTGTCTTTTTCTTGAAATGCTGAGGAGATGCATTTCTAGACTTGGGCCTTTTTAATTTTCAGTTTTTGAAGAGCTGCAGATTCCTTTTCCGGGATTGACATGAAGGATATTTAGTCTGTTAACATTTACAATCCTATTATGATGTTAGAAAACAGACTAAGCATTTAGTGCCCTTCCTAATTTTTGTCTAGACCAAACTAGACACAGAAAATGACAAAATAATTCAATTAGTCTAAACCGATGCTTTTTAACAATGGAAAAACCTTCATTTCTTTATGTTTTTAATTACAAGATGGGTTTGGAAGTGCCAGAGTTTCTGAATGTATTTTGAAGTTAAGTAGATTATTAATCTCTCTAAGCTTCTGGCAGAAAAGAGGCAGAAGGAAGCCGAGGACTTTGTCATGACCAGCGCTGGTGTCCATGAACAGCTTTGGTTCCATCACTGGGGCTGGTTTGTCTTATAAATGGAGGATTAGTGGGTCACAGAGAGAAAGAGAGGAAGGGTGCTGTACCACAGCCAGGCTGTGTGGACCTTCGCAGGCAATATTAAGGCTGGTTTTAGCCAAACTCCATAAAAAGTGGACCCCTGGGGACAGGGAAAGGGCCATGTGACTCCCTCAAAAATTCACTCAGCACATCAGCTCTGTTTTTCAAATGTCCCCAACACACACACACACACACACACACACACACACCTGGCATCATAACACTCTGACTTAGATGGAAAAAAATTCTCACTCCAGGCAGGCACCCCTTTCTCTTGTGTGCTTTGAGGAGGGGAGTTGTTTCCGGCTCAGACAAGGGTACACAGGCTGAGGCCCCTGGGGGTGGGCCGACAGCCCAGGCGGCGCGGGGAGGGCGTACCTGGCCTTGAACCACTTGGTGACTCTCTGAAGTCATGTCTCCTCTCAGCCTCCATTTTCACCAGTGTGACCTTTTGGCCACTCACTTCCCTGCCTGAGATACTCCCTCGTCTCACCCTTACCCTAAAGTAACTTGTGATAGTCTATCTACTTATTAGACCCTGCCCTAAAATAAATAGCTTGTGATTCCCGAAGGACAAGTATTTCTAGCTTGTGTCATTGTCAATCACAGTTCTCTCCAGGCAACTTTAACAACCTCGTGCGTTTTGTCTTTGGAAACCGCTGATCCTTTCTCACCCTAGAACATGCTTTGGGATTTATCCAATTCCGTATCTCCTGGATTATAATTTTTAAGACCCGCCCCCATATCAAGCTCTCTGTTCTTTGCAGCCTCCACAGTTGTTTGACACCAGGAAAAGTCACTGACTTCAGTACATTTTCCTACCATATCCTTGAGCTCTTAGCAAGTTGCATTACAATGTGTAGATGGGTCTCTGCCATGCTATAAGGATTAGGGAAGATGGAGATGGAGTAGAGCAGGGTCCCCACTAAGGCTGGGGCCACAGCAGCAACAGCATCACTGTGGAGGACAGCTGCCCAAGAGGGCATGATTTCTTGGCTGGAAAGGCCCTGGCAGCAGAGGTGCTCTGGGCATTGCTGTGAGACCCCACAGTCATGGCTGGCTGGCTTTAAGACAGGTTAACTAGATCAGTGGGGTAGCACCTTAAGCAAAAAAATGATCCTTCTTTTTAAAATGTTGAAACAATGGGTTTCTTTTTCTAAACATGTCTCCTACCACTTTAAGCTAGATTTGAAACACCAAAGAATGAATTCACTGAGAGAAGTGTATAACCAAATATGCATGTCTCTTTTCAGACATCTGAAACTTGGTGGGCAATCAGAATTCTGGGGGGTGATGAATAGGAAGGTACGCTGAGGGCTTATCAGATTTAGAGGCTGATTTTCTAAAACATTGAAGACTTTTGTTCCTAAAACTTTGGAAGTCAGAGTGAACACTAGCCATGGCTGTTAGAAGCATGTTTCAAGGACTGGGAGATACTGTGATCTTTCTGCACCACTTTATAAACAGTGAAGCAGAACATTGGTTTTCAGGGCCGATGTGGTTGTGCTGGAAAGTGGAGAGACCTGATGTCCCCATGGCCAAAAGCCAGCTCTTCGCAGAAGCAGCCATGACCCTGCAGGGCTGGGGGCTCCCTCCACACTGGGAACAATCCTGCTGCCACGACCCCCAGTCACTAAGTGGAGAAGCATCCTTTGGAACGTTGGGTATCTAACAACATTTCCTCCAGCCTTTAGAAAAGATTTCTATGCTGAGACTTTTTTTGTTTGTTTGTTTGCCAGGAGTGAAAGTGACCTGATATCCAAAGCCTGGAGCCACAGGGATGGCTCTGACCACCAAGTGAATTGCAATAACATTTTTCAAACAGTTAGAAAACCAAGTGACAGTGAGGGGAAAGAATCAAACAGAGTGTCTGGCTCTGGATCAACCATTTGCTCCAGACGATTCAGAGTCACCCGAGGGTTTGCTTTTCCTGGTCGGAGGCCCTGACTGCCCTGAGGAGGGTGTGGGTGGAAGGGAAGAAACACTTCCTTGTCCCGGGTTCCGAATCAACAACAACAGCTCTGGGCATAGCAAAGATGTCAGGTGCAGCATCCAAACAAATATTGAGCTAAGACAACGTTGATCATATTAAGACAGTATTGAGAACAAAAGCTTTCTAATCTTTGGAAATCAGTCCATATTAAAGTGTCTCGGGTAAGACTAAAGCAGCTGAGGACACACTTCCATATTTTTAATCCACGTTCTTTGTGTTTCTTTGGGGGGTGTGGGCGCAGAGTCCTGTGCAGCAGTTTGTTAGAAACCTAGATTTTAAGGGAAGGCATCCAGTAGGATTAAAGCTGCCAGAGGGGTTTGTGGTTTCTTAGATCATTTCCTTCGAAATCACTCACCACCCAGCCTCACACACAGCCTGCTCCAGTTTTTAAATCATGTTATTTAACTGACACGGGGTACCAGATGGATTGGTATGGGTGGATGTTTGCTGGCAGTCTTGAGTGGTTCTTCTTAGAATCTACGTGCAGGCAGAATATCATTAAGTCAGAACTGGCGATTCCTCCCATCATGTGACTCACAAGTGGAAAATGGCCTGGTTCCTCTTGGAAGAAACCTTTTCCTACAGCTCCACCCAGGAGAAAACTCGTGATGCCTACCCTGATGCACACGCTTTGGTCAGATGGTTGCATACCCATGATCAATGAAGTTCACTCATTTCTTGAAAAGCTGTTGAAAGAATTGGTCCCCTCTGCCCACCCCATCGCAATGGACCCAGGAGAACATCATCGATCGCTTAAATCAAGAAAGTGTTCACCCTGGTTTTAGCTTTTGTCTTTACGTATTTAGATAAAATTACATTGCCTCTCCCACTGCTTTCTGAAATCTTCCTTTTCCCACAGAGGCAACAAAATCAGAGTGTTATTAGTTTGCTTAAGCTTAAAAAATATGATCAGATTACCCAGTTTTTAACTCCATCCAAAAGGCAAGCCTCCGTCTTCCTCCCATGGCAGTGGTTCTCAGGGGAGGGGATACCAGGCATCGCATTGGCTAAAAAGGAGGCATAGCTGACCCTTGAACAACTTGGAGGTTGGGGGTGCCGGCCGCCCAGTGCAGTTGAAAATCCATGTATGACTTTTGATTTTCCCAAGTTAAGTACTAACTGGAAGCCCTACTGATAACATGAACAATTGGTTAATTTGTATTTTGTATGTTATATCTATTATATATGCGTTTTTTAATTTTTAAAAATTATTGGGCTATAGTTGATTCACAATATGGGATTAGCTTTGGGTTTACCGAAAAGTGAATCAGTTATACATACACATGGAGCTATTCTTTTTCCCACGCATTATTACAGAATATTGATTAGGCCTCCTTGTGCTGCACAGTAGGTCCCCGTTAGTTATCAACCCTAGATATGTATAACAGGTCCGTGTTAGTGTGCTGTGCCAACCCCACGGTCCCAATTTATCCCTCCCCTCGTATAGGTATTTACCATAATCTAGAGAAAAGAGCGTGTTATTAAGAAAATCCCTAGTTAGAGAAAATACATTTACAGTATTGTATTTATCAACACCCTAAGTTTACATCATGTTTGCAAGATGAATTATATGTCTGTCAGTATCTGCGCCAATATTGTCTAACATGACACGAAACCCAGTCGATGTTTTGCACGTGACTAACACGAGACATCAAAAACGAAAGGATACAGTGAAAAAGAAACTCCTGCTTATGTACAGGCATAAGAGCTCACGCGCTGATCGGAATAAGCAGCAATGTGATGGCCTTACGGTCACCTGGCATAAATCTGAGCCCTTCACAGTAGCCTAACCTATGCCTTCATGAACGAAGCACCACAAAATTTGTATGGCATAAGCATTACAGTCATATTCATAATGCGGTATTGGAAACATTGTTACATTTTTTAAAGAAAGTACTTACTGTGATGACAGATGGATCCGCAGTTTCTCTAATTAGGAGACAGAGGGGGCATATGGTACAGGGATGTATTTCTTCGGAAGGAAAGTCATGAAACAGTAAGAAAACCAACATATCATTAATCTCATATTAAGTATCACTTACTACTTGGCTGGTTAGCTCCGTTGGTTAGAGTGGTGCTAAGAAAAATCACTTACCTATGTGTATGTAAGGACAAACCAGTATATATGTGTTATTTTATGCATTCATGACCTTTTCTTATTTTTTTCAATATTTCTAGGCTATGCGACTCATCTACAAGGTTTTTCAAATAGTCACAAATCTCCAAAAGAATGCTCCAATGTATTTATTGAAAAAAATCCATGTATAAGTAGAACTATGCAGTTCAAAGCCGTGTGGTTCAAAAGGCAACTGCACTTACTCCATGTCAGGAATTGCAGAGTCAGTAGATGCTTTGTTTTCCTGCGTTTCAATGCATGCTGTCTGAAAAATCCAGAGTTCCTGACGTGGCACAGCGGAAACAAATCCAACTGGGAACCATGAGGTTGTGGGTTCGATCCCTGGTCTCGCTTAGTGGGTTAAGGATCCGGCATTGCCATAAGCTGTGGTGTAGGTTGTAGACACAGCTCAGATCCTGCATTGCTGTGGCTGTAGTGTAGGCTGGCAGCTGTAGCTCTGATTAGACCAGTACCCTGGGAACCTCCGTATGCCATGGATGTGCCCTTAAAAAAGAAAAAAAAAAAGTCCCTCCAACTGATTGGGAGCTAGGAGACTCCCAGACAAGTGTTAATCTTTTCCAGAAGCCATCATTCAGGTGGATGAAGGCAGAGGGGCTGGATGCTGCCAGGTGAGGTGAGGTTCTTCCTGTTGTTACAGGGGATAAGCTAAGGGAAGGAGAGACCAGGAAACTGTCCCCAACACAGTGCATGGACATTCTTCCAAACGTCCTTAATGAGTGGTTATTTCACTCGGTTCCACCACACCTGATTGATGGGACTCTCAGCATCTCGAGACAGTCCGACCACTGCCCTAATGTGTGCAGGTCACACATGGCTGGTGAGCAGTGGAGAGTCCAGACTGAGTGTGCTCTGAGTATAAAATCCACATGGGCGTTCAAAGACTTCGTATCAAGAAAAGAATGGTAAAATAAGCTCATTCCTATTTTCAATATCGATGACATCTTGAACTGATAACATATTGGATTGGGCTGAATAAAATATGTACAAATTAATGCCATCTGTTTTCCATTTCTCCTGCGGCTACTAGAAAATGTAATAGTACGTCTGTGACTCACCTCTGTTCTACTAGATAATGCTGGTCTAGACGATTTAAAAGTTCCCTTTCGGGTTGAGTCAAAACTGGCCTTTTCTAAATGTCCCTTGACTTTGCTTTTGGAAGGAATAAACAAAATTTTTCCAGTGAAAGTCCGAAATTTGAAAAGGATCACCATCTCCACGCCCTCTTTTCTTCTCATGCTGAACAGCCCTCCTCAAAAACATTCCTCCTGCAACATGTGTTAAAGATCATTTATCCAGAACTTGGAGACTAATAAACCATGGCTGCTGACTCGCTGCGCAATTTCTTCAATAAGCCTGGGTGCCCTTCCCTGGGTGCTCCAGGGAATGTTGCTTTGCTGGTCAGCGCTGTGAAACATCCGAGCCCTTGAGAGTTGCGGATGGTCACTTTGAGTTTAACCTGTAGGAACTGGAGAGTGGATGATGTTCTTACAACCTTAGGTGAAAAGCAGAAATTCTGCGAATAGATCTCTAGGGGTTATGGGAAGGGTCTCCACTCATGCTGTTCTCATGCCCCGTCTTCTAGCTGCTGGGGACGCAGCATCACATCAGTTGTGGTTCGGTTCAGTCAACACTCCGAGACTCGGACAGAAGCATCCCAGTTATCAAGTCACGACACAGTAGCTGAGCCTTGAACAGGACGAGCCACCATGCTATTAGGCTGGGTCCTTATAGGTGAGGATTTAGAATCAATGCACTGACTTAAAATCAATGCATTCATGGCCTCACACCCACTGTCACAGCTCCTCTTGTATGTAACGGTCCCATTTGCTTATTTTTGTTTTCCTTACTCTTGGAGGTGGATCTGAAAATACTGCTGTGGTTTATGTCAGAGGGTGTTCTGCCTATGTTTTCCTCTAAGAGTTTTAGAGTATCTGGTCTTGTAGTTTAGGTCGTTAACCCACTCTGAGTTCATCTTTGTTCGTGGCGTTAGAGGGTGTTCTAACTTCGTTCTTATACATGGAGCGCTCCAGCTTTCCCAGCACCACTTACAGAAGAGACTTCTCCATGGCACATTCTGGCCTTTTTTTGTGGAGGATTTAACTGTGGGTGCACAGGGCTATTTCTGGGCTTTCCATCCTGTGACACAGACATTTTAATCTATAGCCCATCTAGTGAAGATTCTAATCCCCCCCCCACTCCCACCCCCCGCGCACCCACAGGATGAAGTTCCTGGGCCAGGAATTGAACCTGAGACACAGCAGTGACAACAATGGATCCTTAAAATGCTGAGCCACCGGAGAACTTTGAGATTTTAAGTTTAATTATTATATTTTTCTTTTTGAGAGATTCTAGTTCCTTCTTCTTCATATATGCTGTCTTTTTGTCTCTTGTTCTTTATGTAGTCTATACCTTGATTTCTTTGCGTACGTTAAATATAAATTTATAAATAAATTTAAATCGTTTAACACTTTAGCATACTAGACACACTTGCAATATTTGTATAATGTTGATACCTATTAAAATGTCTGTGGGATTAACCCTCTAGTTTTGAGTCTATGCTGACTCTTGCTCACAGTGGTTTGTTTACTGCATGCTTTTTAGTTTTGGACTGTGGACTCATCTGTCTTGGAACCCTCCACTGTAGCAATTCCCTCCGGCTCTGAGCTGAAAGGATTCCTGGAGATGTTTGCTTGTGCCTCTGCCAAGCTTCTGGGAGGAGCTCTCGAATCTCTGGGGGCAGACTTGGATCCCTTTCTGTTACTTCTCACTCCTTCCCCTGCAGCAGCTCCTTCTGGTGGGGGGGTGGATTTTTGCTTGTGGTCCTTTGAGGGCGTTACCTTTAAGGCATCTGTTTTATGTGACTTTACTGCTCTTACCTGATCAATTGTCAGGTTTTATCTCCTCCGTCCTTCCCATCAGTGGCCCCAAATAACTCAGGCTCTAGCCCATCAACATAGGCAGATGTTCCCAGGGCTGGTCCCAGTTGTTTCTGGCTTTTGAGGACCTCCCTGGTCTGCCAGCTCATCAATGTATATCTTAAAAAATAGTTTTAATACTCTACACCACAGTTTAGTTGTTCTAGACTGAGATGTTTTCTCCAGACGTTTAATTAAGGACACTGGAAAAGCTGATGTTAACTCCAGCCTTGAACATGCACCTCTAACCTAAACGTTTAAAATTAACCTGGGAGTTCTCATCGTGGCTCAGCAGTAACGAACCCGACTAGTATCCATGAGGATGCAGGATGGATTCTTGGCTTCGCTCAGTGGGTTAAGGGTCTGGTGTTGCCATGAGCTGTTGTGTAGGTTGCAGATGTGGCTTGGATCCCACGTTGCTGTGGCTTGAAGGCTGGCAGCTGCAGCTCCAATTGGACCTGTAGCCTGGGAACATCCATATGCTGCAGGTGCAGCCTTAAAAAGACAAAAAAATATAATAAGATAAAATGAAATAAATCTGTCTCTCTCCTCCTTGAATACTTCAGTGATTTGAGGAATAACACACCAGATGACAGCAATGTCTAAGTTTGGAGGCGTTTTATTTTTAGAGGGCTCTAACTTAATACTTCTCAAGTAGAAGCAGGGAGTATCAAAATTTTCAGGAGACCTTTTCGATATTTCAAATGCATCGATAGTTAATGACACGCATGGATGTATCTGCTAGTTCTGTCCACTTCCAGAGCCTGAGCTCTGTCCACCGAGAGAGAGTATGGCAATGGCACCCCAGCAGCAAAAAGCACATGAGCCCTCAGCATTGCTTCTAGAAGCATCTCCTCTAAAAGGAAGTGTGGATGTCCAGATTCATGTGCTTCCCCCCGCCCCCCGACCTTTTTTTAACAACCACACCTGTTGCATATGGAATTTCCCTGGGCTAGGGGTCAAATTGGAGCTGCAGCTGCAGGCCTACACTGCAGCCACAGCCACAATGGATCCAAGCCGTATCTGGGATCTGCTGAATCCTTAACCCACTGAGTGAGGCCAGGGATCAAACTCATATGCTTGCAGAGACAACGTTAGGTCCTTGACCTGCTGAGCCACCACGGGAACTCCTTGTGTGTCTTCCGAAACAAGCCGCTGAAAGGCACACAACGTCGCTCCTACAGGGTTCATATCAGAGACGGACGTCCTGAATCCAGTAACCGAGGAGCATCAGGCAAACCCCAAAGGAAGGGCACTGCGCACAACGCCTGCTCCGCACCCTTCACTCGCCACTTCATGAAAGACAAAGGAAACTGGGAAAACCTGTGAGTAACACTAGCTCTAATGTTTACTACTGACAAGGGCATATATGTGTATAAACACACACACACATACTATGTTTATGTTTCCTTCTCTAAATAAGTTTATTTTCTGAAAATAAAGATGCTCTTTTCTGTTACTGCAGTAAAATCAACAAAATCAGGAAAATTAATGTTAACACGAAATTACCTAAGAATTGGGACAGTGTCTATACAGGATCAGACAGTAAATATTTCAGCCTTTGCAGGACACACAGTGCCTGTCACAACTTCTGCTTGCCATTGCAGTGTAAGAGCAGCCACACAAACGGCGGGTGTGTGCCAATAAGCCTCTATGGACAACAGGTGGCAGCTTGGTTTTGGCCACAGGCTATAGTTTGCCAATCCCTAATGTAATCTATAACCTCCTCAGCTTTCGTCAACTTCCCAACCACAGGCTTTGCAAGGCACTTTTATCTACTATAGCACTGCGCTTCGTTGTTGTGCCTCTTACAGTTTCCTTTGATCTGGAACAGTTTTTCAAGCTTTCTTTGTTTTCTATCAGAAGACACATGAAAGTGGAAGTCACTAGCTCCTCTTTGTGGAGAATGCTTCTAGAAGCAGTGACCTGAGGGTGGACGTCATTGCTCTACCTGCTCAGTGGACAGAACTAGGAGTTATGTCTATGTCCCTCCCTATCCATCCACCAACATTTACCCATCCCTCCACCCACCCACCCATCCGAGTGTCCGTCCATCCTTCTGTCCATCCATCCACCCACCTATTCATCCACACACACATTCTTCCATCCATCCATTCACCCACCCATCTACCCATCCTAAAAACCAGTCTATAGCAACATCCCTAGTTTAGCCCAACATTGCAGGATTCATTCTAACATCTCCTCCTTCTGTGAGTGTTACGTCCTCTGACAGTGAAAAAACTGGAGCCCCTGGATCTCGTCTACAATTCGCTTATGTATTTGTTTGATCCTAGAACACACACAAAGCAGTGTTAGAATTGCTGGCGTTTCTTTTTACAAAAAAGAAACCCACTAACTGAAGTTTGATGTATGTTTAAAGTTCTTTTTGTCTTTAACCTCTGGACATATAATCTAAGTAGTACCCTCAAAACTGACTTATATTCCTCATCTTCAGGTCACTCATGTTCTTTTGAAAAAAAGACTGTCTCCACACCCCCCACCCCATTTATTTCTTCTTGAAGCATGTGAAACTTCAACAAAATTCCAAGAGCCAGAATTATACAGAAGTGACCCTAATCCCCCATTTTTTTTTCTGTCCTCTCCACCTCACTCTGCACACTGTGAAAACAAATAATTCCATTATTCTGTTTCCTTTCTGTGTGTAATTTCCCCACTGAGCAAGTACATGTATATCTGTCTCTTCTTTCCTTACACAAAAACAGCACACTCTAGGCATTTTTATGCACTTTGCTTCTTTTTTCCCCCTTAAACAATATATCCTGAATATCGCTCCATATCAGAGACTGCCGTCATTCTTTATGATAGATACACAGGACTCCCTTACATGGGTATACCATCGTGGGCTCATGTATAAGCAATTATTTTACAATCAAGTTATATACACGAACTGTTTGAAAATATTTTACAATTAGAAACAAGGCTGCAATAGCGTATTTTTTTTTTTAATATATTGTGGGAGTTGAATCTTCAGGGTAAATCCCTAAGAAATTAGATTGCTAGGATAAAAAGCAAATGCTTACACAGTCCTTAGATGTCACCAATCCCCCCCCCAGCCCCCTCATAAGAACGGTTCTAATGTCAACTCCCACCAGCAAAGCATGAGAACCTGTCTTCCCAGAGCTTGGCAACAAAACGCACAGTTATGCTCCTTGGTTTTTGCCAACTGGATGGGTTAATTCAGAGTCTCTAATTTGCATTGCTCTTATTATAAATAAAGTTGAACATATATAAAAAGCCACTTTCGTGAAATTTTTGTGAATTGTTGTGTTTACGTCTTTTGTCATTTTCTCCAATCATTTTGTTTGTTTTTCCAATTCCCACAATTTATATATTAGGAATATTACCAGCCCTTTACGTTGTAGTATTTCCTCCTTTGTCAGACATCTGTTTGGGTTTTCTTTTATTGGCTTGCAAGTGTTTTATTTTTATGTACCCAAATTGATCATTATTCTTTTAAACAGAATTTCGAGCCACAGAAGCCTTTCCTTTCACCTAGGTCAAAGGAGCACTCGCTCGTTTTTCTTCTGGCACCGGCGTGGTTCTACTTTTTTACATCAAGATCCTTGCTCTATTTGAACTTTATTGTAACTGGGCTCTGTCTTTTCCCAAGGGCTCACCAGCTCTCCCAGAGCCATCTAGTGAAGTCCACTTTTAGCCCAGTGACCTCAGCTGCCACCTCTACACTCTAGAACAACCTGACGTTTATTCGGGTCTCTCACCTCTAGTCTAGCCTACCAGGCCAGCTGCTCCTCACACGCCAGTGCCCTGCTGTTTTAATTACAGGGGCTCTGCTCTGTCTCGGCACCTGCTCCCCAGCCCCACCATGACTGCAGAGGACTCTCCTTGCAGCTGTCAATTTTGCTTGATCAGACAGAATCTGAGATTGAGATTACACATTTAGAATTACACATGCCTGGCTGCAGGACCAATCCCTGTAACAGGAAGGATGCCCCTAAACCCGTCCATATCGTAAGCCCTGGAACCTGTGCACATGCTGGGTTACACAAAACAGAGAAATTAAGACAGCAGATACAGTGAAGGTTGCTCATCAGTCTATTTTAAAACAGGGACCAATGTGACCACCAGGCTGGGGGGCAGAATGAAGAGCTTGGCCCAGCGTTGCTGGCTTTGAAGATGGAGGAAGAGAGCCAGGAGCCAAGGAAGGTAGGTGGCCTCCCGAAGCTGGAAAGGGCAGGGGACAGATCGTCCCTGCCACCCCCAGCAGGAACGCAGCCCTGCTGTCAGCTGACGTGAGCCTGCAAGACCCAGCTCAGGTTTCCGAACGACACAGCTGTAAGCTGACAGATGCACACCCTGCTGTTTCAAACCGTCACGTGTGTGGTAACCTGCTACCGCAGCAACAGGAAGCCAAGGCCCCTTCCCACAGAACGTCCTTCTCTAATATTGCTTTGCGCCTCGACGTCTACTTTTTCGAAGCTACCAGAGCTACACCAGTATCTGCATGGAGTGTTTCCCAACACTTAAACTTAACAAGGAAGACTGAAAGTTAACAGTGTGCCCCCCCGTATGGCAGCAGTTCAGATTTCTTTAACACGTTAAAATGCCACGTTACGGTCTTCTGGCTTTACTGCTGCTGCTTTGAAGAGAACCCCTCCCTTCCCCCACGCCCATACTTTTAGTATTTTCTGATTTTGGCTTTTAGCAGTTTTACTGTGATGTGTCAGGGTGTGGAAGTCTTTGTATTTATCCTGTGTGGGGTTTTCTCAGCTGTTTGAATGTGTCTCGACTTCTTCCATCAGTTTTGGAAACTCCCTGGCCAGTACTTCCTCAAGCAGTTTTCCGGCTTTATTTTCTCGCTCTTCTTGGGTTCTGACTGCACACACGGTCTGTCTCTTTGCTGGGTGCTACCGTCTCTAGTGCTCTTTCCAGCAAGCTGCATTTTCTTTCTGCACTTCAGTTTAAATGCTCTCCAGCATCCTCCAGTTTATGCTTATGGGCACCTGGCTAACCCCAGGCTGTCAGGCTGCTGCTGCTGCCGATAACCTTATGATTCTCTCGAGTCTTGGCTCTTCAATTCCTCCTTCTTCAGAAGCTGATGCCTTTTCTCCCTATTTCTTAAGCATCTTTATTAGGGGGCTGCACCTGGGGCATGTGAAGTTTCTGGGCCAGGGATCTAACCCCGAGCTATAGTAGCCACACAGGTCACAGCGGTGACCAACACTGGATCCTTAACCCTCCGAGCCATCGGAGACCTTTTCTGATGCCTTTAAAGAGATTTATTTTTGTACACATTCTTTTTGTAGTTCTCGGCACAACTGTGTCTGCCTGAAAGTCCAGTCGTAGAGGTCCTCGCCTCCCCGTCACCATCTGCACCACTCTTTTTATGTCAGTGATTTTTTTCTAAGGAAACTCACTCACTGGTTCCGCTAAAGTCCCCACATTCTAGATTTGGCAGACTGTCTTAGTGGGGTGTTTTACCCTGTTTGTCTAATTCCCACATTTCATGTAAAAGGGCAATTAAACCTAAAACCTGGATGAGATTCACGTCCTTTTTTTTGGGTGAGGGGTGTTCTGACAGGAAACCTTTAGGTCAGTGCTATATGTTTACGACGCCTCCACTCCAGGCCCACTTGTCCCATGGCTAGTGATGCTAAGAACAGGTGCATCCAGGTGCTATCGCAAAGCCTGTGAGTGGAGACAGATCTCTGCTCTCGATCCCTGGAAACAGAGACAGGGAACTGGGAAAGAAATCGATCCCAGGCCATGCTGCAGACTGGTGACAGTGGGCCACCAAAGCTCGGTCTTCCTGGGGTCTTTCCAGGAACCGGGTATAGACTGTGGTGTGCACCCTGACGGCTTCCCAGGACAAGGGCGTGTTCAGTCACCGCATCACGACCACAACTGCTCAGGAGCTCTCCCCCCACCTGGGTCTGTGGAGGCAGCTCTTGTGGTGGGTCAGGGTGACCCAGAGCAGAAAGGTGACACGCAACGAATCTAAAGCAAGGTGCTGTCAGGCGACACCTGCGTGCAGCTGCTGGTCCTGGCAGCGGCCAGGGCACAGAGGGGGCTGTCACACCCTATCACCCTGTAGTCTCAGCAGCCACTGACAGGCACTCCCTAGATCCACTATTTCATCGGGGGCTGCCAAGCACAGACCTTCGGTCTGCCTTTGGAGGTGGAATTCCTCCGTAGACAGTTTTCCACCCCTGGCTAGTTGACTACCTTGCAGGTTCAATTTTGTTACGTTGAAGGTCACCAGGGCAATCGACTCGTTACTATGAAAACTGATAAATAAGGTACGCACTTTCTTGTATATGACGTTATTCTAATTATGAACTTATATTAAAAATAAGCAAATCTGGAGTTCCTGTTGTGGCTCAGTACTTAACGAACCCAGCTCATAACCATGAGGTTGCGGGTTTGATCCCTGGCCTCGCTCAGTGGGTTAAGGATGCGGTGTTGCTGTGAGCTGTGGTGTAGGTCACAGACGCGGCTCCGGTCCTGAGCTACTGGGGCTGTGGTGTTGTCCGGCAGCTGTAGCTCTGATTAGACCCCTAGCCTGGGAACCTCCATATGCTGCGGGTGTGGCCCTAAAAAGACGAAAAAATTATAACAAAGAAACAAATTTTTCATGCTCAATCTCTCCCACGTTTGGCCAGTGGGAGCTCCTTCATACTGGCTTCTAGAACCTCTTGAAAAACCTTATTTGCCTTTGAGAGGAACCTGGGACGTCGTCTACCGCGAATGCGCACGACTGTACAACCTGCACCACTACGGCCCCAGACCTGGTCTCAAGCACTCGGTAAGGAAGTTCTTGTTCCGTTTAGCTGAAAATGCAATTTAGAGACACAAGCTGGGCATCGGTGGTTCTCACTGTTACTGCTTCTAATCATTTCAGGCTTTTCAAAGAGAAAAAGCTAGAAATATGTACTGTTGAGAAAGGAAAACAATCCCGGAATTCCTCTCGTGGCTCAGCGGAAACAAATCTGATTAGAATCCATGAGGACGCAGATCCTGCGCTGCTGTGGTGGAGGCTGGCAGCCAGAGTTCCGATTCGACCCCCAGCCCAGGAACCGCCCTGTGATGCAGGAGCGGCCCTTAAAACAAAAGAAATTTGTATTTTAAGAGTGACAACGTATCCATAGGAAGACCAGAATCGTGAAATTTCCAGAAACTACCTTCAGTAAAACAGTTGAGGAATTCAGTTAATTATTTATTGAACAAATGCAGAATAAATGAACTAGGGGGTAGCTTCACCCTGAAGATACAAGGAACAGCTTCAAACATCAGAGGCTGTCACACAAAAAATGAAAGTCTTGTACAGTATTTCTCAAAAGGCAGAACTTGACCCAAGGGATAAATACAAGCAACCAACGGGCTGCAGGGTAGCTGGACAAAGTGGATCACTCAACAGCTTCTGTCTCAAGTAACGCACTCCACAGTCTCCTTCCGAAAGGAAACACGGCAACTTCATGCTTCTCGTGAAGGTCTTAATAAGTCCATCTCCACGGCAAGCCCTCCACTGCCAGCAATGGATGTACTCACACTCTCAAAAACGGCAAACAACCTAAAGCTAACAAAGCGGTTTACTACGGAAACGGGTCTTTTGTTCTTAGCTCTAGCTCAGCATTTTGATGGCTGATTCTCAGCAGGGAGGGGGAAGAGCACAGCCCCGAGGAGGGGGAGTCAGGGTCCCCAGACAGTCAGATAGGCCCCTGGGGACAGCCGTGCATCAGTGCAGCCACCAGCCCGCGGTGCAGGCGCAGGGTGCCTCGAGCCGGGGAGGAAGCAGCTGACGGCCGCTGCGCCGCAGGCAGCAGGGAGCTCATTCATGAGTCACTAGGAAACACTAACTCCCTGCTAACACTGACGGGCTCCGTCCAAATCGTCAACTAGCACAAAATAAGAATTGTTTCCACGACCATTCAGCATAACGTTGAAGGACAAAATATATATTCTTCTCTACGTGTTTTATCACATACTCAGTAAGGAACGCTGAGGTGCTCAATCCAGCCAATAAAATTGCAAATAAAAACCTTACATTTCTCTATTTGTCAGTATACAGGATTCTGGTGGTGGATCTGGAGCTCGGAGTCAGTCAGTTTTCGAGGAAAGCCACGTAGTCGGTGAGTCGGGCTAACTGCTGCTCGTTGGGGATGGGCGGGACGGGGGCAGCCTCTGCACAGGAGAGAGACACGTGGTCAGACGCCAGGGTCACCAGGCGCTGTCCTGGCACCCGCACCCACCCAGGTCTTTAATTTAGCAAAAAGCAAACTTCCTTAGATGTGCCCTGATTTTGGACATTTAAAAACAAACAAACAACAACAACAAACACAAACAAAAAAACAAGCCAAGAAGCCTCAACTTGAGTTTTCCCAAACTGGGATGGGAGTAAAGGCATGTCTGGCTTTGCTGTCACTGAAGTTTCTGCCTCAAGGTCAACACCGCTTTTAACAGGGGCACCTCCCCAGGGAGAACACGGCCCTTCCTGGAAAGACTGCTCCCCACCTGACTTGTTGCCAATCCGCTAGGGCTTACACCTCCTGCCAGGCACTCCTCGAGAATGCGAAACTGTCACTGAACAAAACCCCACAAGCAAAGGACCCACCCACCCTCTCGGAGTTTGGTTCCAACATCTGAGCGACCAGGTCTGACTCAGGGCTGGTGAGCGCTATCTGGGGTCCCCAAGGGGATCCTGGAAGGCTCTGGGCCAGGCCTGTGGGGCTGCCTCAGGGTAAAACTTGCTTCACTCCCTCTTGTAACCAGATGTACTGCTCTAAACATCGAGTACAGAATTTTATCTCTGTTGGAGAGTTTAGAGATGTAAAAAGTAGCCACTACAATGGAGAAAAACAACGGAGCATTTGAAAATACATACCTGACAACGGAATAAATCTGTTAAAGGAAACATCCAGGGCACCTGCAACTAAATACAATTTAGAGCCCAATTTATAGATGTCATTGCAAAGAAGTGTCACATAGAACATGTCATTTTTCACGCAAAGGCATTTAGAGCATTGAATTCTCAAGCAGAAGCAACGATTCTGCTCTATTTTATTACACAGGTCTCTCTATCACAGCAGCCTTCTCGCCCCATCTAGACTGGCCGGGGCCGCGTTTCACCCCTTCTGCACCCTCGCAGGGCTGAGCGCGCTGAGATCCATGTACTGCTTTACTGCGGGGCAGCAATGCCTAAACAAGAGAATTCCGAGCGGGCAGAGGCACTCTGGGAAGGAGCCGATCAGAGGGTTTATGATGCGGGCACGGAGCCCTGCTCTAAAGACAGGGCGGGTAAGCAGGAGGGGAACCATGGCTCATTTCAGAGAGGGGTCTGAGGGACCACAAATTCAGATCAAGACAGGACTGGCCAAATCATTTAAGGGCTTAAAAGGCCAGAGAACTTGATTTTGTGCAAGGTAAAACTGAAAGTCCCGCTGAGAAGATGAGTCTACATGTCTATGGCACCAGGAGAAAGGGGATTGTCTGAGTATTTCGAGTATCTTCTTAAAAGGCAATAGTTTAGATATCAAGGAAAAACAGTTAAAAATAGCCCCACAAATAAAAGGATAGGAGATTAATACTTAGTAAAAAATGTAAGTTGTAAAAAGGATTATGGTTTTTATTTTACACTTGATCTTAGCCAAAAGGCCGAGAAGCGACTGGTTTTTATTTTATAGAGTGGTTTTTTAATACAAGAAACAAACTTTAAGAAATTAAGATAAAACTACGTGACCTGAAGGTCCTTTCCACTCTCAGTGACCGGCGTCCCACGTCTGTATTTAACGTGAGTTATGTCCATTCTGATAGCACAGCAGAATTTTCTGCCGAGTTAGTCGAAGAGCTCAGAGCTCCGACGGTCGGAGAGCCGCACCTACCTGGCTTCTTGGGCATCACCATCCTCGTGGAGGAGTCAGCCTGCCACCCCTGCTCCAGCACCCCTAAATGGGTGATTCCACACAGAAACAAGGGTTAGAAACACGCAAAACCCCGAACCTTTCACCTACAAGACCTAGGATCGGTCCATGACAGGACCCGAATGGGAGAACTGACGTGTCACTTATCCTGTAATGTAATTTTCTAGAAAGGCTCACTAGAGACACTAGCCTCATGGGACCCTGGCTTTGGAATACTTCAGAAAGAGCTACCAGACTGATGCAGTCACCAAGAGATGACTAGTCCCCTATTACTCACGTAGGTACGTGTATATGTACGTACACACACACACACACACACACACACACACATGTACATGGCAGATGGCACGAACCAGATCAAGGTTATTAAAACCAGACCGAAGGAAGACCTGTACGGTACTCCCTGGAGTCGCTACATCAGCCGTGACAGCGATGACACGCCTTGACCAAGGAAGGCTGAAACTCAGATTTCTAAATGTGAGCTCCGAGATCAATTAAGACCCAGTTCCTTAAAAAAACGAGACCAAAAAACCCTAAAACATGTATCAGTGTGTTAATTTGCAAAGGAAAAGAATAACCTGAAGACGTTCCGGGTTCCGGCTGAAAATTACGATGTGCCCCGCCCGCCCGGCTGGCACAGCCAAGAGCAGATGCACGTCCACGTCCTTTGTTTTCTTGCATCTCACACTTGCTACGACTTGTAAAAACTACGAGGTACCTGGGACCTGATGCTGCAGCCCCATTCGCCCTTCTGCTTCCAGCAGCTCGGCGTAAACCACCCCCCCGCCCCCCCACTATCCGCCTCCTTCCTGGGCATCAGCTGGGAGGGCTCACCACACTGCCCAGGACTCAGGTGCTGATAAAGGCCTTGGAGGTAAAAGCGGAGGCGCTCCAGGGGTGGGAACGTGGGAACCGTGAAAGGAATAACTACAGGGCGTTCCAGAGGTTCCAGAGGGAAGCGCTGGATAATCACAGACAACAAGAGCACGTCTCAAAGACACAGTCAAGTTTCAACGTCATAAAAATGGCCAAGGATTCCTTTCCGAAGCTCCTGCTCTAGGAGAGCTTTCACTGGTGCCTATCCTTGGTAAAAAGTGCTTTAAAGGTAAATGCAAAGCTGAAATTTACCCTCCCTCAGTTCAAAAGCCTCTACAAACCAGAACATTCTAACTCATGTGGTGGTGAAACGTGAGGTGACCTGGTCTGTGTCATCTCTCCCCACGCCCGCCGGGTGGCAGTCCGCACACGGCAGGGCTTGGCGACCCAGCCGGAGGTGGGGGTGGGGGGGCTGTGCACACGCGCGTTTCTGTCACCTTTCTCAGGAACAAACACCACCCAAGGTCAAAGCAAGCGTATCCTGTTCCAGTGGTTTCAGAGAAGGACTGCGGACCTGTGCTTTGCCCTCCCGTTCCCATTTCCCTTGGAGAGCACAAAGCAAGCCGAGAATACCTTTCACAGCTTCCTCCACAGGCAGGCCGACGAAGGCTGCGAAGTCGTCGGCGACGATGGAGGTGTAGGCTTGAGAAACCAGGGCGAAGGCGCGCCTCCGGGTAGCATCTGCAGCGGGAGCGGAGGTTTGGCAAACAGTGAACCAAAAGAGCTGGCATTTTTGAAACACACAACTGAATTACCTCATCGTCCTTGGTCAAATTTGAAAAGCAAGACTAGATCAACCTAAAAGTTTCTGTGCTCAGATACAGATCTATGTGCCTACCATGCAAAAGGGCTCAAACAGGGCTGAATAAACGAATGCCTTTCTCATACTTCCTCTTAGATCAAAAGCTCTCTACCTGACAATACATACCACAAAGACGGAAAAAAGTTAATATACACAAGACTCCAACCCTGAGAAAATCTCATTTAAATGGGGGTACACTTAGGCTGTATATTTTTAAATTTCCCTTTTATCCCACTTCTAAACACTGGCATGAACGGAGCAGAAACGACTACTCCTGTAACTAGCTGCCCTTCCTCAGCGTCGTCTCTGCTGCAGGACCACAAAGGGAGCTGCAGGACAAGCCGTACACCTGGAGCTCTCTTCCTGACTTTCGGGTCTGCTCTGAACTTGCAACGTCATTCAGGGTCAAACCCTAAGGTCAAGCCCCGGAGAGCCCGGCCTAGCAGGAAGGGGCTGCCAGCTGCTGCGGCAATGACACGTTAAAAAAGAAGACGTTACATTCAGCAGTAATCCAATCTGTTAGGAGAGGACCCTCCCCAGGCTGCACTGATGGAGGGACCATGGCACCATTGATGAAGCTGGGGCCTGTAAAACTCTCAGGACCTCCAAGCTGCAGGTGAAGAGAGGAGTCTGCTTAGAACAAGGAAGTGCTTATCCATGTTAATTTACTTACAACCAGCGGAGGAGAGCACTGCTTACGATCCCATTTCATAAAGTGGAAAATGAGGCGTAGATGGGTCACTCCTAGCAGGGACAGACCTGACCTCGAGAAGTCTAACTCGAGTGCCAGCTCCCACCCGTCAGGTGCACGCCGTCCGGGGCCCACCCCACTGACTGCTTTCACAGGAGTTCTTATCCTACTGGAGAGCCTGCAGGTGGAGGGAAGGGGAGGGAGAAGCAGCAAGCCCGCCCAAGGTACAGGAACACCTGCTGACTGAGTCAGGAGACCTGGCCCCAGTCCTGCCAGTGAACCCGGGAAAAGGCACAGGGCCTGTGTCCTGAGCTGGGCCCCAGGACAGCCCACGACGCCCAAACTCCCCGGGCTCATGGGAAGAGGTAAAGGTATTTCCTGCGTGACTCTCCTGCCATCAGGCAACCTTCCTCCACAGCCTCCCCGGCTCAGCTGCTGGCCCTGCACTCCGGCTCATTTCCCCCAAATTCAAAGCAAGCTGACCCCTGCTTTGCCACCCGCAGTGTCTGTTTTATGCTGACACCGTCCTACCGTGCCAAGAGCGAGGTACACTTCCGAAGCAGTCTTCACCTTCTGTCCCCCTGAAAAGCTGATACCCTCCCTGCTCACTGACTCCCCCAGAGCAGGCAGACGGACAGTGAAGGCAGCTATTACCCACAGAGGCAAGGGGACAGGTGAGAAGGGTATAACCACACATGAAAGAGCAAACCAAGACCAGAAGCAAATGCTGAGGGTGGGAGACAGAGAGAGCAGGGTCGAGTTCTACTGTAGGGTTGGAGCTCTGCTGCACCAGACTCGTCATTTTTTTAATCAAAGTGATTTAAAAAAAATCTGAGGATCTATGTACTGAGTTGATGAGTCATAAATCCAGAAACTGGAGGCAATCCCTACGAGAGCCTGAGGCCCACAGAGTCCAGAGCAGTGTGTACTTTCAACGTGTGGGGTTTAAAAACCTTACCCAACTCACTAGACTATTACAAAATTCCATTCTCAGAACCAAAAAGAGCCTTTGACTGAAAAGAGCAATTTCAATCTAGAATTAAATTGAGACAGTGAGGTCCTCAGCTGATAATATAAACTCAAGCAACATGAAATCAAAGTACAATTACAGCAAATCTAAAAAAGAATTCTGAAAACTTCCTCATCCACTTGGCAGAACATACTTTTTTTTAAAAACACACCATTGACTTACTTCAACGCGGCAGGACTTGAGAGAGAGGTCTAGCCTAACTTAATTCTAGACCACAAAGAAACACTACCTCTAAGTGCTTCCATGATGGGCTGGACCGTCTCGGACCACTGGTGGGCGTTGATGGTGCTGTAGACGCCAGGGAAATCCCTCTGCCAGATTCTCTGTCCCACTGACCAAATCCCCCCAAGTTCAGAATTTGCCTGCAAGAAACATCACTGCCTCTGAGAATATGCACTCTGCAGACATAACAACAGCTGTATCTTAAAAGATAACTCGGCATTTAAAAAGTGTAATTACTTTTTCACCCCAATCACTGTCAAAGGGCTTTAAACGCTGTGAATGGTACTGTAAAATTTATTTGCACATTTTCTACGGATTTTTGTTATAATAGAAAATGAAGGCACAAGAAGGCATTCCAAAAATAGTCCAGAAGTAGTCCAGGAATTGGTTACCTTAAACACTTTTTAAAAAGATTTTTATTTATATTTACAGATATACAGATTTCTATAACATCCAACAGAAATTACAATTTCTCATCAGAGGAATTTATAGATCTGTTCATAAACTTTATTACCAGTTTAATAACTACTTCTGTGAGCCACAAGGAAAAGAAAACAAACTTTTACGAGACTGCTTTTTGTTTTGGGGGTTTCTGGTTGCACTCGCGACATGCGACATGGGCGAGTTCCCGGGCCAGGGGTCAAAGCTGCGCACAGCAGCAACCCGAGTGGCCGCAGTGACGACGCAGATTCCCATGCTGAGTCACAAGAGAATTCGTAAGACACTGCTTTTGGGGGGTTGGGGGGCACACCTGAGGCCTATGGAGGTTCCAGGCTAGGGGACGAATCAGAGCTGCAGCTGCCGGCCTACACCACAGCTACAGCCACACAGGATCCGAGCCCGTCTTTGACCCATGTCACAGCTCATGGCAGCGCTGGATCCTTAACCCACCGAGCAAGGCCAGGGATCAAACCCGTGCCCTCATGGATGCTGGTCGGATACGCGACCGCTGAGCCACAAGGGGAACTCGCTGAAACTGCTTTTTAAGTGAATGTCATTACTACAGTAAAGTAGTAAGATTCATCACAAGAGTACTTACCGACTTTATAGCGGGTGGTATTCTTTTCCAAAGGTATCTTGCATTATTCCTAATTTATATCCCCCAAGAAAGAAGAAGCAATTTAGAAAAATCATCCTAGTAAATGTCTAAAATTCTAGATCCCACTGCAAACACACACAAGTATACTCTGAAATACTCTACGTTAAACAGGGTGAAATTTAGTTGTACATGACTTTGTCCAGGTGAAATGAGAGCGGTTTCCCAGATAAAAAGACATGAAATATTTTACCAAAGTAACATTTTGCCATTTTTAGTGAATTTTTAAATTAATAATCCAGATCTTAAATTAAGGTTACAGTACAAAGACTTAAAGAGGACTACCTAAATAATTTAGTCATATATAAAAATAAACAGATTCATACACTTTCAAGGCACTGCTGTTCCCTGACAGTATACAGGTACACAGTGCTTTTCTCCATCTCATGACCCTTCCTCCTACCAGTGGCTACAGAGCCACCACACCTTCAAGGCAGGATTTTTTGGTTTCTTTTTTTTTTTTTTTTTTTTTAAGAGTTTGGAATCTTGAACGATAACAAACATATAATGACATGATTATAAAACAAGAAACATAATTTATACAATAGATGAGTAATAAAAATCTCAGTTTAGTTTAAAAGATGCCAAATAAGAAGGTTTACAAGAATTTTAAAACAAAACTGAACAGTAATCATGGCTTTCAGAACATAAGGACTCTTTTTTGCGCAGTTATACTGACTTGTCTTCAATGAACGTGAATGAGGAATAATTAAAAACAAAACCTTTCAAGAAATCGCATACATGACAGTAACAAATTCCTCTTAGCTCTCTCAATTTTCCCTTTCGGTTTCTCTTAGTCTATCGATCACATGTGACATTAAGTAAACAGGTCATAAAAGACAGACATTTCATAACAAAACAAAAGAGAAGAGACTAACAGATTTAAAGGAATTTACTGACACTGTAGTTCATCGTAACAGATTGAAAAATTTTAAGAAAGATATAAGAAAAGAAGTGCATTTTAACTCAGCCTAATCACGATTTAAGCCATGATTCAGTATATGAAATAAATATACTATTACAATAAAATGTAAAGCTCCTTCTGTCTATGTTTTAGTGATGCTACTTCAACGCAAGAATAATTTCTTCAGGAAGCTGTTTCTCTTAGCTTTAGGTAGAAAGTACTTACATGTCATTATGGAGCAGATATAAAGCTAGAAGCTGACCATACACTGGAGGTGTAGCAATTCCTCCTGGAGCCTTTAAAGCCAAAAACAAAAGAGAAAAAGCTCATTTATTTGTATACTTTTGTATTTTTCAAAGCATCTAAAAAGTAAGCATATTTCATAGTACTTACCCTTACAGATGGAGAAAAAGAGAGTGTCACACACTAAAAGCCAGAGTGATAAGTTTAGATCTGTCACCAGCTATGAATTATCTCCCTCTGGGCCACTGAGTTTATATATGCACGGGAACATTTCAGTGGGATCCCTTTCCCAGTTCTCAAATTCTTATTTAAATGGCCTTACTGTTACAAGAGTATTTCCCACAGATTCCTCAAGTATGATGATTCTGCCCGTTACACCAGGTATGTTGAAAATCTAGGTAAGTGAGTAACGAAGAGAGAAATGTCACAGCTGAATGACGAAGACGTTTCTCTCCTTGTTCAACTTTATTCAGAAAATCATCTGTTAAGTGTCTATTAGTGAGCTGCTGCTTCTGGCAGTAGTCTCTTTGGGTTAATTAACTTTTTATACTGATACTGTACATGCTTGTAAGTGCCTTTCTAAGAAAATTAAAAAAAAAAAAAAAACCCTTACTGTTAAGACCTTCGTGAAATAATTTCACCAGTCCTAATGAAGCTAAGACGGCAAGCTTCCGCGACATGAGACTAAGGACTTTCCGAGTTAGGAACAGGCTACAACGCGCACACAGACTCCCTCACCTCTCCCCACGACGGGGAGGAAACATCTTTAACCCGAGAAGCATATTGGAGAGTGTTAGGAGCAAAGACGCACAGCATTTTCGGGCTCACTGGCTGAAGACAAAACAACAAAAAGCCCCCAGCAAGTTCGGGGAGGCGAGGCCTGGATGCTCAGCCAGGAGCAGGCCCGGCGTCCCGGGCTCCACACGCCCGGCCCCGCGCCCGCCCCAGCCCGGCGGGCCCTGGGCCTCGGGCCCCGTTACCCTGGAGACCGGCGCCGCACAAGGCCACGCGCGACCCCGAAAGGCGAATGGCTACCTCCAGCTCCTGGTTCTCGCACTGATCCAGCAACTTTTTGAAATTAAAGGCACTTTCCGCCATCACCGCCACTGGCATCTTCCCGGCCGGTCCCGCCGCCGTACCTCCCCTTCTAGCTGGACCCCAGACTTGTCCCTCCGGGCGTCGCGCCCGCGATGACGTAAAAGCCGCCGTCGCCGCCGAGCTCCCGTGCGCAGGCGCATCATCGGTTCCGGCGCGTCATTAGACGTCGCTGCGGCCTGGCGGGGTCGCTGCCGCTCTGGCCCGTGCACTCTATGTCCTGGAGGACTCGCCTGGCGTCTGGGGACGCGGCTTTCGGAGCCAGGGAGGGCGGGGACTGGGGCCGGTCTGCGGACTCTTCGCTGCCTTTACTCTGAGGCCACGGAAATTTTAAAGTTCAAAACCCAGCTTTCGGTTCCTCCCCCCGCCTCCTCCTTCAGCAGCCCTCCCGCTTCGGTGCAGGCGGTGCGGTCCTTCCTGGGGGCTCCCCTCCTGCAGGCCCCCCATCCGAGAGCGGCTGCGCCAGCGTGGACCACCCGACAGGGCCTGAGCTCGGTCCTCTCCGGACCTCACTCCGCCTCCCTCCAGGCTACTCCCGGACAGCCACCGCAGCCAAAATGATGCTTTTTGAAACCTAAGTCGTCTTGTTATTCTTCTGCTCAAATCCCTAACAATCCAGAGTCTTTGGCATCGCTCACAGATCAAATCCCCAGATCCCTCCGACTTGCTCCAGCCATCCTGGCCTCCTCAGTTTTCTGCGCAGTCCTAACGAACGTTGTATGGTGCGTTATTTATTTATACTTTGGTTTGCTGCCCTTGCCTAGGCCGCCCTGCTGCAGGGTCAGCCGCAGGATTTGTGAGCCCAAAGCAAATTGAAAACGCACATCACTAGTTCAAAAAGCAGAAGGGAAATTACCCGTAAAGGCTATAGAATCTAAAGCTTTTCCCTTATTCCGCAGTGTTTCAACTTTTCATAGCATTCTAAAGTTTGCTATTTAATATTCTAAGAAAGGGAAAAAGCAAAAATTTCAATTATTAGCATGCATCTTACCATCTGTCTTTATATTATACGAAGCCAATTTTAAAGGCGAATATAAGTGCATTTAACTCATGTGGAATCACAGAAATCACACAATTGGTAGACGTAACACTTTGTTTGTACTTAAGCTGGGTCTTGCTGAATTCCTATCATTTGGGGTCGACTGGGAATTCTGCATTCATGGGGTATTTTAAACACTGTGGAGGGCAGAAAACGCATACCTCAATCATCTCTTTGAGTGTCTGTCCTCCCTATGGACTTGCCAAACCCATACTCGAAGATAAAATTATTTAGGATTCCAAGACAGTGACGGTTTCACTGATTATTTTTGTAGAATCAACACTTTCCATGTGGAAATGGTTGTGTTTAGTTATGCTTCAGATAGAACATAGAGATAAGAAAAGCACTGCAAAAGTTGCTCAAAGAATTGCCAAAAACCTTAAATAGGAAGGTGTGCAAATAGCTGGTAGAACTCGAGATATTTTGGGGGAATGAAAGCAACACACTTTCATTCGTCCAAAAAAAGAAAAGAAAAGGGACTAAGGGTAAAATGATTCTGAGATCATTCGACAAAGTTTGAGGAACAAGATTTTGAATTTTCAACATGTGATAATGGCTCCCAGCCTATTTCTGGCCAAGAAAGATTTCATTGGGAAGATAGTTATTTCAGAACTCTGAAATTTCATTTCTTTTTTTTTTTTTTTTTTTTTTTTTTTTTTTTTTTTTTTTTACTTTATAGGGCCACATCTGTGGCATATGGAGGTTCCCAGGCTAGGGGTTGAATCGGACAGAGCTGGCCACAGCCAGAACACTGGATACCAAGCCATGTCTACAACCTATACTTCAGCTTGTGGCAACACCAGATCCTTGACCCACTGACTGAGGCCAGGGTAGAACTCGCATCCTCATGGATATTAGTTGGGTTTGTTACCACTGAGCCACAATGGGAACTCCTAGTGAAGCTTTAGAAATACAATCACAGGTGAGAGGTAGAGCTTGGGGTATTATTCTGAGGACGAAACTCTACTTTTTGTTTGTTTTTAATTTTATTTTTAAATTATAATCAATAGAAACTAACAGACAGGCACAGTGACTTGGGAACTGGTGGCTGGGAGCTGCAGAGGGAAGGAAGAGTCTTGGGAGTGGAGGGATGGAGTAAAAGGGTCTAAGGTGAGACTTGGCTTAGACATGGGGACCTCCAAGTGACGGTGAAGGGCTGCTGGATCTCCAGGTCTGCGCCGGCCAATACTCAGTTTTCGGTTGTTGCTGTATGATGCTTCCCTTATCTTTTTACCCCCCAAACTTTCAGTCATAGGAGAAGTGCAGGGGTGTGATAAAGGGCAGTGTGGGAAAGAAGGCCGTGATTTGGGGACGCAGCACTCAGAAGAGGCAGCACCCAGAGGAAGCTCTGGTCCCCAGAGAGGCTGACTCTGGGGTGGCAGGAGGTTGTGTTTCCCACGGCACTTGGGATGAGGGGGTGGGCCAGCACGCTAAAGGGAAGCATGGGCCCTGGAGGCTGGAGGAGGTAGGTCGCAAACCCATCACCCTCGGCTGAGCCCCCTAGAGTGAGCTGCCCCCCTTCTCATCTCTTCTCAGAGAAGCACAGTCATTGAGGAGGTTGGAAATGGGAGGATGGCTAATTCAGAACCCCGGAATCTCACCTAGCTCCTAAGGAATCCACTGAAAAATACTAGGATTAACAAATGGGTTCAGGAAGATTGCAGGATAGAACACCTACATGCAAAATCAATTGTATTTCTATACAGCAATCATGAACAAACTGAAATTAAGAAAACAATTTCAGGAGTTCCTGCTGTGGCACAATGGGTTAAGAATCTGACCGCATGGAGTTCCCGTCATGGCGCAGTGGTTAACAAACCCGACTAGGAACCATGAGGTTGCGGGTTCGATCCCTGCCCTTGCTCAGTGGGTTAACGATCCAGCGTTGCCGTGAGCTGTGGCATAGGTTGCAGACGCAGCTCAGATCCAGCGTTGCTGTGGCTCTGGCATAGGCCGGCGGCTACAGCTCTGATTCAACCCCTAGCCCGGGAACCTCCATATGCCGTGAGAGCAGGCCAAGAAAATGGCAAAAGACAAAAAACAAAACAAAACAAAACAAAACAAAAAAACAGAATCTGACCGCAGCAGCTCAAGTCACTGTGTAGGCTTGGGCTCAATCCCCAGCCCAGTGAAGTGTGTTAAAGGATCCATTATTGCTGCAGCTGTGGTGTAGGACTCAGATGCTGCTTGGATTCAATCCCTTGGCCTGGGAACATCCATATGCCACAGGTGTGGCCATTAAAAAAAGAAGGGGAGGGAGAGGGAGAGGAATAAGAGGAAGAGGAAGAGGAAGAAGAAGAAAAGGAAACAACTTCATTTAAAAATAGCATCGAAAGGGTAAGATACTAAAGGGTAAATTTAACTCAAGAAGTGCACTTTTCAATGGGGAAACTTCACTACAAAGCCACAGCAATCACCGCAGTGTAGATATGTAGGTCAATGGATAGCAAGAGAAAATACCTAGATCAGTGGGGCAGATTGAGGGTCCAGAAATAAACCCTTGCATTGGCAGCCAGTACACTTTTGACCAGGCTGCCAGGACCATCCTTCGAGGGAAAGAATAGCCTTATCAATAAGTGGTGCTGGGACAACTAGCTATCCACATGCAAAAGAGTAAACCTGGACCCTAATCTCATACTAGACGCAACCATAAAATCAAACTGGATTGAGGACCTCAGTGTAAGAGCTCGAACTATAAAACTGTTAGAAGAAAACATAGTGCAGGTCTCGTAGCCTGGGGTTAGATACTGGTTTCTTAGCTGTGACGCTAAAAGCCCAGGAATTAAAAGAAAAAATAGATGAATTAGAGGTCATCAAAATTAGGAAGTTTCTTGGTGTTCCTGCTGTGGATCTGCCTTCTCTCTGTGGGGAAGCTGGTTTGATCCCTGGCCTGGCATGGTGGCTTAAGGATCTGGTGTTGCTTGCGTTGTGGCTGCTGTGGTGTAGTTCGCAGCTCTGGTCGGGTTCAATACTTGGCAGGAGACTTCAATACGCCATGGAGGTGGCCGAGAAAGGAAAAAAAAAAAAAATGTTCGTACTTCAAAGGACACATCAGGGAAATGAAAAGACAACCACAGAATGTGAGAAAAGCTTGCAAACTGCATGCTGGATAAGAGACTTGGATTTAGAATAACTCAACAATAGAATGACAAGTAACAAAATTTAAAAACGGGCAGAGGACGTCGTCATTTCTTCAGAGAAGGTGTACACATGGCCAATAAGCACACGAGGAGATGCTCAACATCTCCACCTGTGAGTAAAACGCAAATTAGACCCGAAAATGAGCCACTCCTTCCCACCCACTGTGGTGGTTTATAATAAAAAGACAGAAAATTAGTGTTGGTGAGGATATGGAGAAGCTGACACACTGTGCGCTGCTGGTGGGGCTGTCACATGGTGCAATTTCTTTGGAAAACAGCCTGGCACTTGCTCAAGAAATTAAACATGGGGCTAGTATATGACTCGGTAAGTCTATGCTGAGGGGTACATCCAAGAGAAGTGAAAATGTGTCTACACAAAAACATGCATGTGGACATTCATAGCAGCATTGTTACAATAGCCAAGAAGTAGAAACAACCTATCAGCTGAAGAACAGCAAGTAAATAGGATATATCTAGGCAGTGGAATATTACTGGGCAGTCAACAACACTGACCTGTGCTACAACCTGATGAACCTTGGAAACATCCTGTTGAGTGGAATGAGCTAACTGCAAATGACCAAATACGGTATGATTCTATTTATATGAAATACTCAGAATAGGCAAATCCAGAGAGACAGAAAGTGATCGGCAGCATGCGGCAGGACCTGGGGCAGAAGAATGGGCCACAAAGGACCAGAGCCACGGGTGGAGTTTATGGATGACGTGGATCTGCATCAGAGTTGCGAGGAAGCAGTGGCAGAAGCAGGCCGGTCTTGAACTGGCGCTCCTCTGGGGCCAGGACCTGGGCTTCATGCTGGGGGTGGAAAGCAAACTCAGAGAAGGGGCAGCTGCCTCTGTCGGCAAGATGAGACGCACAGGCAAGGAGGGAAAGCAATGTGTTGTTTTTAATTCCTGAGCCACCGCGAACTCTGGGCAGAGTTGAGGAGCATGTAAATTCTGACGGACGGTCCTCTGGAGGAACTGGCATTTGGGGGATGCCGATGTGACCAAATCAGGAAGGTGGGTGTTGACGTACTGCCGGTGAGCCTGTGCACTTAGAGGGACATTTGTGTCTCTGGTGAAATCTCACATGGAGCTCTTGGCAAAGTCATCCCCCATGTGGGACCTTGGGGGAGGATGCTACCATTTTGGAAAGCAAGGTAGCGACACAACCGTACCCTCCAGTGTAAGTTCATTCCCTGTTGGGTTCTGCCCCTGGGCATTTATTCCTGGGTGCCCACTGCTAAAGAGGAAGGAAATGTAGCTAAAGTGGCACAGCAACATCAATACAACAGCTGAAGCCCTGAGCATGACCTAAGTGTCTAAGCTGTGGATGGTTAAACATGCCGTGGTCGGTCAACTCAAGGGGATGTTTTGCCGCTATTAAATTCCCAAGTCTTTGTAAAAGTCTGTCTGAGATAATGTCCAGAAAAACATGGCAAATAATATTGTGTATACCTCTTGGCTGTTAGTGTGTTCCAGACTAGATTTATGGATAAAGATTGGAGGGAATAGAGAACTGAAAACTCCTGTAAGGTTAGGGAGGGGTAAATGATGAGTGAAAGTTATTTTCTTTTAAGATCTTAAAAAATATTATAAAATTATTTTAACGATGATTTTTGTTGCCTCAAATCTTAACACTTACAATCCAAACTTAAAAATTAGGACACATCTCTTTCTCTTTTGGTTTCTCTCTTTTTTCTCCCCCTTTTGACGAATGCTTGTGTTCACAGGTGAATAATGAAAGAGAACATTTTTGCAAAACTTCTGAAAGGCCCTGGAGCTAAGGACAGGTAAATGTTAGGGAAAGTTTGGAAGAATCAAGAAAAGTGATGAAAAAAAAAATGATGGCAGTGGAAGAAGCAAAGGCATTATAAATCAAGCAGGGAAGAGCAGTGAGGGCCAGGAAACACGGTGTCTCAGAGAAAAATGTTATCATTGAAAGTCCCTTCTCACACTCATTATTTACTTCCTCAGTAGAGCCCTGTCTCTCGGCTGACAACATGAGCAGAAATAAGGTGCAGTTCTTCGTTGTAAGTTTTATTTTAATTCTACAAACTCCACGGGGTGGGGCTGTGTTCTTGTGTTGTGAGCACGTGACATGGCAGGGGCTCAGTCAACGTTTGTTGAGTGAATGCTGACCACGTGTTCCCTGTGCTTTTATTGATTCCCAAAGAACAGGACGTTGCCTTGCTCACCCTGTCTCTCTCCATCAATCTTTGCTTCCTTTGCTTCTGTGTCTCCACTTCCTCGCAGCATGATGTTCTGGTGCTTTCCGTCTGGCAGCAGTTGACAAAGAGGACCTTTCTCAAGAGGAAGGGGTGTCTGGGTGCTGCTCTCCATTCTGCACCCCCGGGAATCCGGCTCCCTGCGTGTGCCCCGACTTGTACAGGGGAGCGGCCAGAACCGTTCTTGTCTTCCAAGAGCCCAGGACAGGACGTCCCGTTGTCCCTCCCTCTGTCCTCCCCAGGAGCACCCAGCACCTCTGCCTTCTGTCCTGCAACCCCTCCTCGTTTTTTTGTGCTGGTTACTTCTCTCTTCATCACTCTCGCGGGCTGGAGGGCCGCCCAGGATCCAATCCATCCCCACTGGGTTGGGGCCCGGCCCATGGGGAGCTCTTGAATTTCCTGCCTGCGCCTTAGGTCGCCTCCCCCATTTCCAGCCTGAGAACAGACAGTTGTCTTGGTACCAGAAAAGTCAGATTCATGGCTATGATCCTGCCACCGCTGCGGCCATTACTAATCAATCACAGCCTTCTTCCCACTGGAGTCTGGACAAGGGCTCAGAATCCCCCTCAACAAGGAACTTCAGCCAGTTCCTACCCGAGGATAGGAGTTGGGGAGCCATTTGGAGCAACCAAGGTGAGTAGTTGGCAGAGACTTCACTCCAGCACAGGGGTGCCAGGCTTCACAAGCTTGATCAGGGTCCCAACCTTGAGCCTTTCCAGAGGTGGAATCAAGCCTGTTCCTCCTCCTCTCCTGCCTCCTGCTTGCTCCGGGTTCCCCAAGTCCCAGCAGACTTTGTGTGGCTGAGAGTCACTGTGACCCCCAAGCCTAACTCGGGGTTCACAGCCACAGCACATGTGAGGTGATGGGCTCTGGGTTTCATTTGACTTGTCAGCTGAGAGCATCTCGATGTGGCTTAGCCTCGGAGTCACCAGTCACCCGGGTGATCCTGTGCCCCCTAGACTGTGTGAACCACCAGCCCTGGCTGGGAATGCGAAACTCCAGCGGCTCACTTTCCCACAGTGCCCAGTCCAGCTCTCTTGCCAGTTGTGTGTGATCAATACACTTTCTGAGGGGGGTGATTCATACTTTCCTAGAAACGGACTGGGATCTGGAGTTGTTTCATAGAAAGTCTGTCTTTGGTGGGGAAGGACAGGCATGCAGGAATTTTGGAAACCCAACAGAACGCATCGTGTATGTGGGAATCAAAGCTGAAACCGTCATGCATTTCCCATGCAAGTGACAGCAATGAGGTGGCGAACCCAGCCTCAGAGTCTTACCCCTGACCTTGGGCGAGCCCCCAGCCCCTCTTCGAGTCCAGCTTTGGTCCTGTAAGATCCAGGTAACACCGGGCCGCCCTGCAAGGCTGCCTTGGGGGTTGAATTGGATTAGTCTTAGTCCAATGTGATTTTTGTTGATTGCATGGAAGCGGTCCCATGAATGCTAGGTTGGGATGTCCCATCCCCTTATCCACACCAGGTTTTAAGACACAGCTTTTTTAACCTTTGAGTGTGGAAAGCAAATATCATACTCAAGTTTTCTGGAAGGAACCCAGTCGTGGGGAAAGTCATTTCCAGTTTTCTCTCCTAGAAGGGGAGAAAGCAAGCAAGCAAAGGCAGAGTCGCCTGGAGACCTTCCGGGTGCCATCTCAGGATGACCCACCAGGGGGCGCTGTCGCACCGCGAGGATCTTTAATTTCCCTCCAGCCGTTGGAATTAGACCTGCCGTGGGTTGAGGGAAGATTCATGTGGGACCGAATCTCACCCTCTATTTTTCAGCTCGGGACAGTTAATTCCTCCTCCTCCAAGTGACTTTTTCAAGTGGAAACCTGGGCTCTGTGCTCTTGAGGAGCCCCCTTCCACGCGCCTTATATCCGTCTCTAAATTGCTGCGCTGATGGTCCAAGCAGGCGGACATGTGTGCAGGGCTCCAGTTTGCTAAAAGTCCTGATCCGCCTGGGGTATCGGGGTGCAAACTGAATGAAGGTTGGGAAGCAGAGGGAAAGGTTGGGCAGGTTCCTCTGGCGTCCTTGGTGGTGGGAAGGGGGTTTCCTGGCTGTCCTGGGGAGGTTGATGGGCTAAAGGAGGGGCCAGTGAAAACAACACTGTGGTATGTCCTGGGGGTCTGGGACTGAGTCCAGGAGGACTGAGGATGATTTTTAAAGTGGATTCAACTGGATTCGAAGGACCTAGTATTAAGCTACCTTATTTACATCATCTGCAGTATTCACAATGACCCAATGAAGAACCGAAGCTTAGAGAGGTTAGGTGACTGTTCTAAGGTCACACAGCTCATAAGTGTGAGAGGTTTGAACTTGGAGATGTCTCACTCCAAAGCTCCCATTCTCAGCGGCATTGCACAGAGACTGGGGGGACCCTGCAATACCAGTGGGTACTCCCTCCAGCTATGTTCACACTCCTATGTGACTCCTGGGATTGGTGCTAGCGGCCACCTGGAAACAACTCTATGCCTAAGGTGAACTTCTGAGGGCACATTATGAATCTGCGTCCTTCCTGATCCTTTCAATTCCATTCTGCCTCCACCCACTGCCCCGCCAAGACCTACTCACTCCACCCACCTCTGTTCCTCTTCCTCCTGGAGCCATTCTTTTACCAAGCACCTGCTGTGTGCCAGGCACTGCTCCAGATGCTGGGATTCAGCAGCAAATAGACCCAGTCTCTGTCCCCAAGCCACTGTGTGTCTGTGAAGCATTTCTCTGGTTCTCCTTCTGGAATTTACTGTTCTACTTTGTATTAATTATCCATACAACACCTTGTCCCAGAACATAGCAGGCTGTACAATAGACATTTACCATCTCACACTTTTTGTGGTTCAGGATCCTGGTGTGGCCCGGCTGGGCTGTCTTTCAGGGTCTCTCACAGGCTGTAACTAAGGTGATGAATCCCCTTGAGGCCTCTGGGGAAGGAGCCCTTGCATGCTCCCCATGCGGTTCTTGGTGGGATCCAGCACCTCAGGGCTGTTGGTCGGAGGCCTCCCTCCTTTCCTGCCAAATCGGCCGCTGCATGGATCCCCTCACCATGCCGCCCCTCACCAGAGTGGGAGATGGTGCCAAGGATGAAAGCCAGAGTCCTTTTGTAATGGAGATGGAAGTGATATCCCATCACTTGGCCATCTTGCATCCCGTAGAGACAAGTCGCCAGGTGCAGCCCACACTTCATGGAAAAGCTGTGAGCATCAGACAAGGGGGTGACTACCAGAAGTGGGGGAGCACTGAGGTTGTCTTGATAGCTACCCACCACTGTTTTCCCTCTGGCCCTCAAAGATTCACATCCCTTGCACATGAAAAATACACTCACCCTCCTCCTGAGACCCAAGCGTCCCATTCCTTACTACGTCAGCTCAACCTCTAGAATCTCACCCTCTGAATCAAATCTGGGTGCAAGCAAGGCCCCTGGGTGTCATTCAAGGACAGTACCTCTCACTCTGTAGATCCACAAAACTAAAGAGACAAATCCCCTGTCCCCCATGTGTACAGGTGGGATGGGCACAGGACAACCACTGCAGTCATTCCTGCTCAATAAAGGGGAAAATGGAGCCATAACGGGGCCACTGGTCCACAGCAGTTCTGAAATTCCACTAGGCAAGTGGTGGACATGCCTGGAGTAGATTTCTTCCTCTCTCTGGGCTCCTGACTCTGCCATCCTTCCTCTATTTATGAAAGGTAAAAATCGTTTGCAGCTTAATGGTTTCCTCAGTCTATTTCCTGCTGATCTAACTGCTCTGTTCTTTCATTCCTCTCAGTCCCTTCAGTCCAAGCTGGCAGTGTTTCTGTTCGTGTGATGAGGGAAGGACACACACGCACACGTGCACACATGCATGCACGCACAGGGGCTGCAGCTGTTGTGGAGATGCTGGCTTTCTTAAGCTGGGTAATGTGTGCACGGGTCATCACTGCATCACTATTTAAACCTTTTGGTATCGGTCTTCAATACTTCAGTTAAAAGGCAGTAAAGAGAAGAATTTTTTTTTATTATTATTATTATTTCTTGGGCCGCCCCTGCGGCATATGGAGGTTCCCAGGCTAGGGGTTGAATCGGAGCTGTAGCCACCAGCCTACGCCAGAGCCACAGCAACGTGGGATCCGAGCCACGTCTGCAACCTAAACCACAGCTCACAGCAACGCTGGATCGTTAATCCACTGAGCGAGGGCAGGGATCGAACCCACAACCTCATGGTTCCTAGTCGGATTCCTTAACTGCTGTGCCACGACGGGAACTCCCGAGAAGATATTTTTAAAAGAAGAAAACTCATGGTGTTGGTGCATGAATGGAAAAACAGATCAACAGAACAGAAGTCTAGAAATAACCCAACTGCATAGGGAAATTTAGTCTGTGAAAAAGATGACATTTCACTTGCTGGAAAAGTGATTGGCTTTTTAATAAATGATGCTGAGAAAATTAAATAACCATTCCTCATCCCATGCACAACAAAAAACTCTGAATGAATTAGAACTGTAAATGGGAAAAGTGAAATCATACATATTCCAGAAATCCATGTGAGTGAATTCCTCTGTGGGGAAAAGCTTTTTGTGATGAATCACAATCCAGATGTCATGAAAGAAATGATGAATAAAATCGAACATATAAAAACTACAAAAGAACCTCTTTTACCAAAGTGTAACGTACACATTGTTTAAAAAGACACTCATGCAATCTGCTAGAAAATAACGGCACTATAGACCATAAACACAGGGCTAATGTGAGGGACATATAAAGAATTCTGAACAACTGAGCCAAGACAGGTGAAGACGGTCACATTGGCAATAAGCTAGTTTTTAAGTGTCTCTGCATTCCTCCATAAGAATAGTGAGAATGACTCGATAGAGAAGCAGAAAGCTGAAGATGACGTTTACAATAAAACTGGGTCACAAGATAGTCTTCAGAACTTCAAAATACAAGCAGATGGAAGCAAACCATTACCAGAGCGAAGACTTGTATGTTCTTGTGCCTGTGCAAGAACAAGCAGAGGAAGTAACAGGTCATCTGATGGGCCCAGGAAGGGGAAAAACCCAAAATACCCACGGGTTTTCATGATAAAGCACAGAAGCATGATTTGAACACAGAGGGAGGGGCACTGCCAACCTCAGCAGCCAATGGCCGCTGTGGTCCCTGGTGAAGCTGGAGGGGGTGGGGCTGCCTAGCCCCAACTGACTCTCAAAATGGACCTGCCACTGCTTTCTTCCAGGACACCTCATGCCTAGGAGGAACGTCTGTGAGTGGAATAAATATTTTTCAGAAAAGGGACAATTGAGAAACAGGACAGAGGAGGTCTGCATACAACTGAGGAAAAGAAACAGGGATTTTCAGAAACCAAGCTGCCATTTTCGGGGGCAGCTTTCTCTTGGCAAGCAAAAGTTCCAGAGCCAGGGATTGAACTGGCAGCACTCTAGCAACCTGAGCCACAGCAGTGACAATGCCAGGTTCACAACCACCAGGCCACTAGGGAACTCCAAGCTGCCATATTTTAGAAACACTTTACATGAATAACAGCAGAAAGCACTCCATGGATCAGAGAAGCTAGTGTGAGCCATAATTCTTCCTAACTAGTCATGAAATTTCAGTCACACAAAGAAGAACAACAGGAAAGAATGGAGGGAAAATCCTGGACTTGTTCTATGTGAAAAATTGAGGGCAAAACACCAGATCTCTTTAGAAGAATGGGCAAAGACATGAACCATCCAAATCAACACACAAGGAACATGCTTAACTTTATTCATAATAAAAACTAGAGCACTGAGATTCTGTTTTCCACGCGGGAGGTTGGAAAAATTTCAAAAGCTTGACAGCACACCATGTTGCTGTCTGTGGAGGGACTGGTTCTCTGGGGGAGAGTGACAAGGGACACTACCATGGAGGGGAATTCAACACAAGGCAGCCAAAATATGTGTGCACTTACTGTCCTGGGTTGAAGAGCTGGTCCCAAATTTCTGTCCACGTGGAACCTGTGACTGTGACCTCATTTGGAAATAGGGTCTTGGTAGACGGACTCAAGCTGAGAGGAGGTCATTCTTCACCAGGGTGGGCTTTAAACCTCAAATGACTGGTGTCCTTATGAAAAGAGAGAGAGACAGACCTTGGAAGAAAGCCACGTGGTGACAAGGCAGATCTATACGCCCAGGAATGCCAGGGGCTGTGAACCGGAGGTGGGCACGTGCCAACTGCCTCTACATGGATAGCATCATGAGCCACCACAGCTGCCAACCCTCAACACGCCTTGAAAGGAGCTCAGCATGGAGACGAGGAGGGAGGCGCTCTGTGCTCTAGGAAAACTGGAAGAACAAACAGGTCTGCAGATAGATATTTTCAGGAGACGAATTTATGAGACAAATTCTTGCATCTCCTCGTATCTAAAACAGCACTAAAATCCGTCATGATAACATCTGCTCCTTCTGACAAGCTGTAACCTTCATGAGACCAGCAGCAACCTTCTGCAAAATGTGTGTGTAACTGCATGTACCTTCCCCTTCACCAAAATCACATCTATGCTGACCTCCCCCCTTCCTCTGCGGAGAGGGTCCTCAGAGCCATCTAAAGTGCTGCCTCCCGGGCTATAGTCCTCGTTTTGCCCCCAATAAAACTTAACTCACATCTCTCGCGTTCTGCATTTTTTTTTCAGTCAACAAAAACTTTCCACATGATTCAACCTCTTGGAAGTGTTCAACCATTGGTGACATAATCCGGGGAAGAGAGCGAATCTTTGCCCTGTTTGCCGAAGGAAGAGGAAAGTGTATTTTTCACAAACATAATAACTTCCCTTGAGAGCTACCAGGTCTGTGCCAGCTGGTGAGCCTTGAAATCCTTAGAAGAGCTTTGTGGGAAACCACTTCCCTGAAATTCAGTAGAAAATCCTGTGCTGCCTCCCACCCCAGCTTTCACCAGTTGTTACACCCGTTCCCACCTCCCTCATCGATGGGACAAAGCAGGGCGGAGTTTCCGAATCTCGGGATGATGGATAACATAGCTCTAGCAAAACAGACAACCTTCAGTGGAATATGATACTGGCACTAAATACGGGATGGGAGAAAAACAAAAAGTTATTCACACAAATGGGCAGGCCAAAGAGGCGTCATGCACATGACTGTGGGGCTACATTTTTTGTTTGGTTAAATATGCATCTAGTTAGAGAATTGAAATGTAAGTCCTCCTGCCTGAGAATCCTAATCACCCAAAGGGATGATGTGTGATAAAGAATCTGGTTGGCCTTTATCTTTGGTTCTAAGCCTTTGGAATTTCCTGGGTGATGGGAGGCTCTTTATTAAGCACGGTGGGTCAACCACACCCAATAGTCTATGCCCAGGAGGTCACTCCTGGGGGAGCCCTGGATGGTTTATGTTAATAAGATGATGTGGGGTGTGGGCTGGCCATGCCAGGAAGACCAGTGACGTGATTAGAGTTGGGGCTTTGATCTGCATGCTGTCAGCCCAACCACTGGGGCAGACAGGGCTGGATGTGGAGCTCAGCCTTGCAGGTGATGATTTGACCAGTCGAGGCTCTGTAATGAAACTCCAACCATAAACTCCAGATACGGGTGAGCTTCCTGGGCTGGGAGTGCTCTGTGTGGACTGTCACCCATCGATGACAGGAGGGTACCACCTCCCTGAGCCCACGGAAGCTTCACATTTGTGTCCTGACCTCAGCGCTGCCCTATGGGTCTCTTCCTTTGGCTGGTTCTGATTTCCTTCCATTTGCTATAATCAAACTGTCTTGTAAGTAAAGTGTTTTCCTGAGCTCTGTGAATTATCAATCCGGTGGGTATCTATAGAGACACCCGAATTTGTAGCCAGCTCGTCTGCGTGAGAGTGGCTCTGAGGGATTCCTAGACTTGCAGCTGGGGGCTGAATCTTGGCTGACTTTGTGGTCTGGAGGACTGCACCCCTCACCTCCAGGGTGGTGATGGAGAACGAGGGGTTGGAGAAGGCGTGATACCAAGACTGGGTGACCACATGGGTGAGGAGGAGGTGGGGCCTGCAGGTGGAAGGGGCGTGGCCTACAGATGGGCGGGGTGGCCTGGAAAGAGCTCGGGCAATTCTTCCCCAGGCTCCACATCACACAGGGCAGAGGAGGCACTGGAGGGAGAGGCCTGTCCTGCGGGCAGGGGTCTGGGCAGCTGCTGGAGGAGTCTAGCCCTTCCCATTGCAGTGGCCTTAGGTGACCTCAAGGTTCTGGGCTGGTGAAAAGGACGGTCGGGGCCCAGAAGGCCCATCAGGGCAAGGAAGAGTTTGCCCAGGGCCACAGCGCCCAGACCCAAGACACAGTTTAATGCCAAGCCCGGTGGACTGCTAGGCTCCGCTTGATTAACCAGAGAGGTCCCACCCTCCTCCTCTGGACGATACCAGGCCTGCTTTACCGTTCAGGCTGCTGCCCTGCCTGCACTTGGAGGTCTGGTCACTTTATTTTCAAATTGAGTCAATAAATATCCATGAGCAGCCTTCTCAGTATTGACAGCAAAGCCATTTCCTGCCCCTTGGGCTGGAAACAGGTTGATGACACAGATTCCTGTCCTGGGGCCCCGAGGAAAGAACAAACTCAGGGTGCAGCTGAGGCTGCAGTAGAAAAGCTAAGGCAATGGGGAGAATTGGCGAAAGAAGTGGGAAGGAAATAGGACCTCAAAGGAGCATGAGGGCTGGCTCGTGAGCAGGGCAGGTGGGCACAGGAGCCGGGCCCAGGGGAGCTCAACAGAGGCAGCCCTGCGGAGGTGAAGCTGGCAGGCGGCAGGTGTGAGAGCCCCACTTGGGAGGCCTTGACTGCGGGCTGATACGGGGCTGCCCTGGTTGTTCCTACTGGTCAGACTGTCACTACAGGCTGGGTGCTGTGTCATCAGTATTAAACTCGGTAGGAGGCAGGTCCTACTGTCCGTCTGAAGATGAGGCTGTTGAGGCCCGGCTGGGTTAGAAGACTCCTCCAGAGTCAAAGGGCTTGTCCTCAGTAGAGCCGGTGTTAATAAAATGCTAAAGATATTTCTTTTGCTATGATAAAATATATAAAATAAAATTTTACTTAAGTCACATACGATTTTCTGTTTCAAAGTGTGCTGTTCAGTGGTACTAAGCAGAGTCACGATGTTGTATAATCACAACCCCTGTTTGCACAGTGTTTTAATCACCCCCCCAAAAACCGCAGTCATTAAGCTACACCTCCCCGCCCCCGTCTCCCGCAGCCCCGGAACCTCTAACCTACTTTCCATAGAAAGAGAGGGGCCAGGAGGCATTACCTTGCCTTGAACACTCACCTCCACTCCCGGCTGTCCTGGGTCCCTCCTCCTGGGGGGAGGGGACAGTGGGGGAGGGACGTTGGGCTCGGTGTCCCTCTCCGTCCTTGCCCAAGGAGCTCCCTTCCACCTTGCTACGGGTCAAGGTAGCAGGAAAGGGATTGGTCTTCTCAGGTATATGTTATAATCACACTTTGTACACGCATCAGAGAGGACTTCATGTGCTGGACGTCCCAACCAAACTGTCTCAACCCCAAAGGAGTTGATGTGCACGAGGAAAACGGAAGAGTCCGGGGCCCAGATGTTTCGTGGCTCTCTGAGTGGCGTCTCACAGTGCCAAGTGAACCCCGGTTCTCCTGCCCCCTTGGGACTCTGTGTCGTCTAAGCTGGCACACTCCCAGGCAGCTGTTCCCCTGGGGAGCGCAGCATCCCCAGCCTCTGCTTCTTGGGTTCAAGGACAGCAGGAGAGCATCCCATCCATCCAGGGCACAGAGGCAGTCACCACGGAGATGCTGGGAGGCTCTGATTGGCTTAGACCTGGGTCACGTGATCATCCCCGCCCAGAGTGCGTGGGCTTAGGGGTTGGGCGGTGGTTTCCCAGCTGAAATCTGGAAGGATCCCCCAGCAGTAGCCGTAAGTGGATGCCGGGCGTCAGAACCAGCACAAAAGACAGTGGTCTCTGAGCCCAGCCTCAGGGTTGTTGAGCGGTTCGGTGAGTCCGTCTGTGCTTAGAAGGACATGCTTGCCTGGCCCACAGGACATCCTCGGTAAATGTTAGCTAATATGACTCTGCCAAGAAGCAATCCCAGCTCCTATCGTGTATCCTATCATTCCATCTTTATAGCAGCCTCATGAAATGGGTCTTATTTTCTCCCTTTTACGAAGGAGATCACCAAGGCTCAGAGAGGTTGTGTGACATGACTGAGGTCACACAGCTAGTGAGAGACGACACCAAGATCCGAACCCTGGAAGTCCCACTCCAGAGCTTGTGTGCTGCAGAGGGATTCAGGAGAGAAGCCAGTTCCTTATATGGGGGCCCAGAGGCACTGGCAGCAGGATAAATAAACATCCCGCAATAGTATACATCACATTCTCTCAAGAGCCCATTTTCCGCCTGGTTTTAATTTAGAACACTTTACAACCACATTAAGGCTTTTAAGATGTAATTCTGAGCGTTGGCAATACCCTGCTATCACCGTAGAAAGAGTTAATACGGCTTCCCGAGCTTTGTAACTTACAGCGAGGAGGGCGCGTACACGCCCAGAAAGTATAATTCAACGAGAAATGGGAATCTGGATTAATTCCCAAATAAAGCTGTTATCATAAGAATTTATGAACAGAGGAATAAAAGACATTTAGCAGGATCTCCAGAGGCAGTTATTAGACAGGAAAATCAAACTTCGTGCTGCTTTAAATGTTATTTATCACATCTCTCTCTCTCGTTTGTGGTCCAGCGCCTGGAGCCCCAGGCCTGTGATCGTATTGTTTTGAGTGGAGAGGATCACAAGCAGCTGCTCTCACGTGGAGGCAGGGATGGGGAAAGATAAATGGGCTGGAGCTGCCTCGCACATGTGGACACCCAGCACGGGAGGTTACAGTATATCCAGCTCAAGTTCAGAGCTTAAAACTGTCTGGAAGCTCACCATCAGGACATCGCCATGGAAACACCCAGAGGATGTTGGGAAAGTCCACCAGGGCCTCCCTCTGCTGTTATTTCCACGTGTAGCCCAGCACCAGTGGGGCTTATCCATGTGAATCGGGTCCCTGGGGCGACAGCTTTGCCCATCTCCTTAGCGGTCCTGCTCACCTTCTAGACGTGTCCTCAGCGTGTGTGGCCTGCCGCCGTTGCATGGCATGGCAGAGAGGTCCTAAGGGCATTCTGGTCCTTTATCCCAACACATTTGCACTCCCGGGGATCCCTGCAAAACTAGCCCACGAGGTGGAGTTCCCGCTGTGGCCTCATGGGTTAAGGATCCAGGGTTGCCGCAGCTGTGGCTCAGATTCAGTCTTTGGCCGGGGAACGTCCATATGCTGAGGGCGTAGCTGAAAAAAGGAAAAGAAAAACAAAACAAAAAAAACCCAGCTAGCCCCTTGAGGAGTGATGTGCAAAGGCTCCACCTTCTTCCTCCCCAGCCAACTGGCTGGATTTGAGCAGCGTGTTGACCTCTTGGTCACAGCCCGCAAGCCGTGCCTCCGTGAAGAGGAGCGAGTTAGGCCTACAGACTTGGGGATACGGGCTCTCTAGGATGGAAGCATCTCTGTTGGATGCAATTCAAACTGCTCGATCCAGGATTGGTCCCTACGTACACACTCAGCAGCCCTCCTCCTGGACATGAGCTGTCTTAACCGGGGCTGACAGAACCAGGGGAGCTCAGCCCTGACCACTGGCTGGGTCTCCACCTGCGGCTCACAGAGACTCGTCATTCCCTTGGGCAGTGTCCACACCTCTTTTTCTGGCCTATCTCTTACCTCCTGCAAAGCCTTTTAAGACCATAATCAGGGCTCTGCTAACTTCACTGTTTTGCCCCAGTCGTTCCTCCACCATAACTCCCATGAATACCCTCTGTTGCATTATTGTTTCTCTGATGTTTTGTAGAACAGTCCTGATTCTGCTTTCTTCTCTTAACCATTTCTGGACACCTTCTTTTGTCTGCCTGACTGTCACAGTCTGCCTTTGCCTGTCTGCAGGTGGCCTCAAGCCTGGATGCCCAGTGCACAGCCCATCCCAGGAACATCAGCCTCCTGCATAAGGTCAGAGTCACCTGAGAGTCTGAGAGGTGGGCAGATGTCGTTACAGAAAGTGCGGCGGGACCCTGGGGGTGCTCACCCAGTCCTAGAGGGGAGATGGCAAAGGCTGCTGACCTTTCCCCTACTCCATACAGTTAAAGACAGCTGCGACAGTGGCTCTCACCCAGAGTCACCTGGGGCCTCCCTTTCCCTCCTTACTTCTCACCTTTTTCTCCCCAGTTAATCGCCCCTCCCAGGTCTGTGCTCCACCTCTGGACACCTGCAGCTCATCTGTCCATTCGGCAAGCCTCCTAGCTCCTCCCCCGGCATAGGTCATCAGTTGCAGTCCCCTGTCCTGCCATTAGCTCTCGGCTGTGCACAGTCCCGGGATGCCTGCAGAACCGACTGCTCCAGGTGAGGGGGTGCCCCGTCTAGCCGTCTCTATCCCCCGGGATCTGATGTTCACAAGTCATTGGGGAGCAGAGCTCATGGTGCGTGGGAACCATCAGAGAGGCACAGGGGCATGGTAGAGCTTTGGAGACAGCGGCAGACGAGACACAGAGGGACCGGCCGAGAAACAAAGACCTTCTCCTTTCTGTAAAACAGTGAGCAGAGAGGGGCAGGCGCTCCGTCATCCGAGGGAGTTGGACTGGAGTGGCGACTCTGAAGACCAACAACCCACGTGCACCCAGCCTGAATCCCGGGGTGCCCTCAAGGACAACCTGTTGATGCCACTGGTTCCACAGAAACCGGGACCAGCTCTCAGAGGACAGCCAGTGAGAAAACAGGGACATCAGTCCTCCAGCCACCAGGAAGTGAATCCTGCCAACACCTAAATGAGCTGGAAATGGACCCCACCCACCCCAGGCCCCCGTACTTAGCTGCCAGCATATAGCCTTTAGTCTGCAAAGATCTGGACTGAACTTCTGACCAGCAGAACAACAGATCACACATTTGTGGGGTTAAGCCACTAAGCCTGCGGTAAGAAAACCAATACAGGGATAAAGAAGAAAAGCACCTGTGGCCCTTGGCTCCGGGTCCGAGCCCTGTGGCAGGAGGGCTCTGGGCAGAGCGAGATGGAACAATTTCTGGCTGGGATGCTGGTCAGCACACATGGCGTCTTGGAGGACAGGACACTTTACTTGTCCAGTTCTGGAAGGAGCACAGCCTGGCTGCAGTGTGGAATGCGGGGGACAGGCCCCCCGACACTTGGGCCCTCCAGTCTGTCTAGATTGTTCTCCCAGAGGGCCCCCCCCACTGACCTTCTGCCCTGGTGACGGGGGTGCTGCCCGCATGGCTCCAAAGCAGAGGCATCAATGAGGAGAGCCCATGTGAGATGCCCAGGGTCCAGAGATGCCCAGAGATGCCCACATACACCCAAGAGTCTTGGCGGGAATGCTCAGTCCTGCTTCCGTTTGAGGGGGCTGCAAGCCCATAGGATTTGAGCATTTATGACAAAGTGAACTCATCTGACAGGTTGATAATGTCCAGGAAATTCAAGGTAAGTACATTTTAAACCTCCGGAGCCTGTTTCCTCATCTGTAAATGGGGAAAGGATCGCTACCCCAAAGCACTGTTGGGGGGGGGGTGTCTCATACATGATGAGCCAGGTGTCCTGCCTGGAGCTGGGCCAACCTCCTGGGCCCATATTGAGGTCGCCTTTGCCAGGCCGCCTTGCCTGCCCCTGCCTGCAGGATGGGTCTGAATGTGGAAGGAAGATGGAATTTCCTGGGGGGTGCTGGCTTTGAGTCACAATAGGCCATGAGGTGGGGCAGGGCGAGTGCTGTGTAGGACAATGACCTCAAGTGTGGTGGCAACTCAAGGAAGCAGAGTGGCCTGGGGGCACAGTGCTGGTGACAGGACACTTGTGCTCTGGTCCAGAGCCATGTATGGTCTTAACTCCAGAAAGTGGGAGGAGTCTCTTGGGGCGGGTCTGGGCTGGGCCTGAGCCCTCAGGTGGGAGGGTGAGAGGAAGCTGTCCAGGTGTGGGTGGGGAGTCGCGTCCCCAGGTCTAGGCGCTTCTGTTACGTTCTTGGGCCTATTCAAGAGATGAACCACAAGGTGGCGCTCGCCTCAAAAGGATTCTAGTCCAGTCAAGGCTTCATCACAAATAATCTTTTTATTAACTCGATTTACAAATGCAACAATACAAACAAAAGGAATTTGAGGCTCTCTCGGGCATTCTTTCCTTCGTCTCCTTTTCCAGTATTTCCGGCTTGATGCAGACAACCTACTCCTGCATTGTCCCAGGGTCGCGTTCAAAAAAGGGGAGCCTGCTCCTGAACTTGGCCGGGAGAGAAAAGCCCCATCTACAAAGTGACCTGAGAACACCCATGAAACCACACAACGGCCATTCACGATTTCCTGGATGGAGAAACAGTATCTTCCCAGAGGATGTACTGAGTCCCGCAGGGCAGCCTTCGAGGTGTGAATTTTAGGATTTTGTCCTAGGCCAGAAATTCTAGGGATCGGGTGCAGTTTGATTTTGTGCAGCATTATTCTAGCTCTACACAGTTACACATTTTTGCTTTTCCGTACCACCCACCCCAACCTCCTTTGCTTTCACGACCCTGGAGGATGAGCAGCCCCCTTTGGCCGCCAGAGCTGTATGCTGCGCATGCCCAGTGCGTTGCCTGGGGATCCGAGGTGGGGCCAGGGGAATGACTGGACTCCTGAGAGAGCAGCTACTCCGCACGGGCAACCCAGACTTGCGAAACTTCGGAAACGCATGTGTTTAGTGTCCTTGCAGAGAGATCCCAGAGAAGCATATCTTTGTAACACCTTGTCCTCTCTGCGGTCTTGGTGCATTGTGTGTGTGTGTGTGTGTGTGTATGTGTGTCAGTAAGGCATCAGTTTCAACTGTTGTCCAAAATACCCTCACTGAATTCTGCCTGCCTCTCACGCCAAGGGCAGGGCCCACGGTGGCATCGTTGTGTGATTGATGAGCTTTGATCCCGGACCGTCCAATCTGGGCACCGTGATCCCTCCTAGAAAGTGTAGTTGTCGGAGGACTCAGCCCCACATCTGCCCAGGGCAGAACTAATGGGCCACCGATGTGAATATCCGTAGACATAAGCCAGGGCTGAAGAATTACCCGGTGGTACAACTGTGTTGAAGGTCACTTGTGATGGTGAGAGGAAGAAATGGGAATTTCTGTAAAGGGAATTCTTGCAGTGACATCTGCTAAAATCAGGATATATGTATTTTGATGGGACTATATACCTACAATTTTTTTTTTTTGTCTTTTTAGGGCCACGCCCTTGGCATATGGAGGTTCCCAGGCTAGGGGTCGTACTGGAGCCACAGCTGCCAGCCTACACCACAGCCACAGGGATGCAGGATCTGAGCCATGTCTGCAACCTACACCACAGCTCACAGCAATGCTGGATCCTTAACCCACTGAGCAAGACCAGGGATTGAACCCACATCCTCATGGACACTAGTCTGGTTCGTTAATCACTGAGCCATGATGGGAACTCCTATACCTATAATTTAATGTGAGGTCTGCTTCAACCCCCAACCATGGAGAGATGAATTTACATGTATCAGAAAATGAGCATCATGCATTTGTTAAATAGACAATATTGAAAAATGCCCAATGGCATTGAATAATGTTTTGAAACAAAAACCAGGATTAAAACAGTGAATTCCCTCAAACCAGGATGCTGAGGACCTATGAAGGGGAGGCCAGAGTCTCTTGGCAGAGCAGATCTGTGCTTAAGTCATGCTAAAAGCTTCCTATTAAAAAAGCAGTGTGATGGGGGATGATGGCATGGCCCTAAAAAAACTAAACAACAACAAAAAATTATAGGTATATAGTCCCATCAAAATACATATATCCTGATTTTAGCAGATGTCACTGCAAGAATTCCCTTTACAGAAATTCCCATTTCTTCCTCTCACCATCGCAAGTATGTGTATACACACACACACACACACGCACTTTGCTGTACAGGAGAAATTGGCACAATATTGTAAATCAACTATAATAAAAAATAGACAAAACCCAGTGAATTCACACTATAAAAACATGCTTTATAAAAATATTACTAGTTATCCCTGCTTGATGGGATTATAGATGATTTTTAGTTTTTATTTCTTTTTAAAAAATAAACATGCTGCATTTGGTACTTTAAAAATAGTTTCAAGAACACCAACTAAGAGGTAAGGGTTTCCTATCTGTCAAAATAGCTGGTTTTCACCTGTGATGCAGTAGGGTCGCTCTCCTGGGGCCACGGGGTGGCTTTGGGCCGCCTCCTTATGGCTGCAGCATCCCCTGGGATCAAGTTGATAAGGGAACCTCACCTGGCAGTGCGCCCTCACCTGGGGACTGGGCCCCGCCCCGCCTATAGGCCCCGCCGTCACCTAGCCGCGCCCCCCCAGGCCAGCGACTCTGGCAGAGCTGCGAGTGCCCACCGATTTGACATCTTCCAGGAATGGAACTAAAATTGGTGCAGACCAAGAAGCATGCCTGCGTGCCTGCGCTGACAGCCGTCACCAGGGCCCTCCTGGCAGGGGCTGGACCAGGCTTCCTGTGACCTCCCCTGGAGCCTGCCGGGGTGCGCCTTCAGCCACGCCGGTGGTGTCTGCTCCTCCTGCCTGCCCAGTCCCCAGCAGACCCTCCCTCTACAGCCCACCCAGCCCAGAAGGCACGCAGGTTCTCCCTGGTTCCAGTCCAGCTCAACACAGATGCCTCTGACCTCCCTGCCGGTGCGGTTAATTAAGAGGTGTCTGCGGAGCCATGAGACCCAGGCCTAAGCCGCCTCAGGAATGCAGCCCCACCGACTAAATTCCTCTCCGGTCACGTGACACGGCGAGGTTCTATAAACAAAGACCCTAATCTGTTAACGACTCTTTGGGGTTCTAATATGATCTCCTTGCCAGTTATCTAGGTTCTTAGAAAATAAATTATTTCATCTCTTAAGGTTCTGGGCCCTTTCTTTTCTGGCCGTAGGGGAAACTTGGCAAGGCAAGCCTTGGCTGACCACCCTCATGTCATCCCAGGCCACTGCAGCCAGCCTCCTGCACCCTGACTCATAGAGTAAAAATCCGTTTCTCTCGGTATGATTTTGCTGCTTCCTAAGATGACCTAGCATGGCTTAGTCGGAGACTGGCCTTCCTTTGACCAGTCTTTTGATCTCTCTGTAGTCCATGAACCTTACATATTCCAGCTGCTGTCATTACTTCTGAAAAAGGAAAATCAGGTAGTTAGAAGATCACCTCCATAAATAACTGTGAGACTCCAGCTATCTGGATTTATTTTTCTTTGTATTTCTTCTTTTCTTTTTTGTGCAGCATTTGGAGCTCCCAGGCCAGGGATCAGATCCAAGCCGCAGTTGTGACTTATGCTCCAGCTGCACAACGCAGGGTCCTTAATCCACTGCCCCGGTCTGGGGATTGAACCTGAGTCCCAGTGCTCCAGAGACACCGCAGATCCCATTGCACCCCAGTGGGAACTCCTCCCTGGGTTTATTCTTCAACATTACTTAATATTGTTGGGCGCCTGTCTTCTGGCTAAGACTGGGGTGAGACATCAATTAAATTCCTATTTTAGGGGCTAGAGATAGATTTTTAAGAACATTTCTCAGCTGATTATATATACTCACTACTAGAACGACAATAATTTACAGACACGCAGTCTGGCAAGCTCACGGGGTCGGGACAGTGAGTCACAGCACTGAGCTATGATGCCCCCACCACTCCCTCCATATGCAGCCTGTCCATAGGCCCGGCCATCGTCTGGGTGTCGCTCTGGCCTGTGCTCCTCTACTCTTCTTATCCCCACGTTCCCTTCTGAGTTTTCCAATCGCCTGTCACCTCCAGGCTGCATCCTGCCCTTTCAGGAGGGGTGACTGGTCCCTGGGCATCTTCAAGGGAAAGCATCTGGACGTCAACCCATGCTCTAGCTCCTTGGCATCGTCACGTGAACAAGGGCATCTTTGCTAACGATAATTTGCATTATCCTCGCAACATCTCTACTTTACTCCCTGGTACGGAAGATTTTAACAGTGAAAGAAACAAAACAGTGCTTGGGAAGAAAATGCGATTCTTCCTCTTAATGTTCCCAGGGAGAGGGAGTGTGTCTTCCTTTCTCCTCTGTGCACCTGACTGTTCTAGTTAATTCCGGGGAACAAAGGCTCAGGTGTATACATTTACGTGAATAGTGATGTAGGCTCTATGGCTATACAGACACTTAGAGGATTGCATTCAGTAGAAATACAATGTCAGCCACACATGGAATTTTATGTTTTCTAGTAGCCATAGGGAAAAAAAAACAAAAAAACAAAACAGGCACAGCAGGTTGAGGACCTGACATTGTCTCTGTAAGGATGCAGGTTTGATTCCTGGCCTCGCTCAGTGGGTTAAGGATTGGCCGTTGCCATCAGCTGTGGGGCATAGGTCACAGATGCAACTTGGATCCAGTGGTGCTGTGGCTGTAGTGTAGGCTCCAGCTGCAGCTCAGATTTCAGCCCTGGCTGGGAAATTTCCATATGCTGTAGTTGTGGCTGTGAAAAGGTAAAAAAGGAAAAAATATACATTACTGTATATAAAATAGATAACCAGTAAGGACCTGCAGTATAGCACAGGGTGCTCTAATCAATATTTTGTAATAACCTATATGGGAAAAGAATCTGAAAAAGAACGGATATAAGTGTATGTATAACTGATTCACTTTGCTGTACACCTAAAACTAACACAACACTGTAAATCAATTACATTCCAATAAAATTTAAAAAAATTAAAAATAGGAGTTCCCACCATGGCTCAGTGGTTAATAAATCTGACTAGCATCCATGAGGATGCAGATTCAACCCCTGACCTTGCGCAGTGGGTTAAAGATCCAGTGTTGCCATGAACTGTGGTGTAGGTCACAGACACAGCTCGGATCCTGTGTTGCTGTGGCTGTCAGGTAGGCCAGCAGCTATAGCTCTGATTCGACCCCTAGCCTGGGAACATCCATATGCCGTGGGTGCAGCCCTAAAAAGCAAAAAAATAAACATACACAAATAAATAAATAAAAATAGGAGTTCTTGTCGTGGCTCAGGGGAAACGAATCTGACCAGTATCCATGAGGATGCAGGTTCAATCCTTGACCTGGCTCAGTGGGTTGAGTATCCTGCATTGCTGTGGCTGTGGTGTCGGCCAGCAGCCATAGCTCCGATTGGACCCCTAGCCTCGGAAACTCCATATGCTGCAGGTGGCAGCAGCTAGGTTTGGTCCATGATGAGAAAACCATACCATGAGTATTCAGGAGTAAGCAGACTGCCTCGTGAAAAGGGTCCTTCTAGACATTTCATCCAAGTGGTCCCCAACCACAAACACAGTTGGAAAAGCTCTTGGTGGAAGGTTCAGACACAGTTAACTCTTCAAGAAAGCCATCTGGCCTGGCAGAAAGCTTTCTTGCCCACCCCAGTTTGGGTATGCCCATGAAGATTTTGCAAGAGCTTTAAAGACCGGGAAGCGATGCCACAAAGAATCCATCCTCTACCACGGATAACTCCTTCTAACCCATAACTTCCTTTATGAAGACCTGCCCCACTTCAGTTAGAGTAAAAATCACTGAGAGCAGAGACCTGGGGCTAGATTCTACTGTGGGCAAGCTGCATAGACTTGGCATTGCTTCCCAGTCTTTAAAGCTCTTGCAAAATCTTCATGGGCATACCCAAACTGGGGTGGGCAAGAAAGCTTTCTGCCAGGCCAGATGGCTTTCTTGAAGAGTTAACCGTGTCTGAACCTTCCACCAAGAGCTTTTCCAACTGTGTTTGTGGTTGGGGACCACTTGGATGAAATGTCTAGAAGGACCCTTTTCACGAGGCAGTCTGCTTACTCCTGAACACTCATGGTATGGTTTTCTCATCATGGACCAGACCTAGCTGCTGCCACAAAGACTCCACCCTCAGCAGTTCTTATCAGTATGTTTGAGGCCCTCCTTACCTCAAGACTTTGGATGTGGTGCTGGGGAGGAGCCTGGGAATTGGGTGTTTAAGCTGCTCCGTAGCAGGGAGGTTCGTCCTGTGCTCAGGTGAGTGAAGAGTGTGATCCTTTCCAAGTTACCTGCCTCGCCATGTGTGTGTGCACGTCTCTGTGTGTGTGTGTGTCTGTGTGTCTGCGTCTCTGTGTGTGTGTGACTAAAGAAGGTCAACCCTGTGGGAGAGGTTGGGTCTGATAGCCCAGCTGGCTGGTAGACCTGCTGGTTATCTTATATCCTAAAGTTAACAACTATCTAGATAGAATTTCCTCTCCAATAACAGAAGGTAGCTCTTGTCATTGCTCAAAACTCCTAAAGCTCTTCTGAGATGCAGAGAGGGCTGGTTTTTTCTCCAGTTTTTTTCCAGTTTTTTTTGTTTGTTTGTTTGTTTTTTATCTATTTCATTACCGCACAGTAAGGTGGAGAGGGGTCCCATCAAAGCTTGCACCTCTTCATCCTTCAAAATGATGCCTTACCATCTTCATTTGGATTGAATTTTGATACTGAGCATCTTTTTCCCTCTAATTGCTTTCAGACTTCAATCAAGGGCATGACTCATTATCAGGAATCCTTGAGTCTCAGGCTTCCTTTTTCAACATCTGCAGGAATCCATTGCCCTTGATCCTAACTATAAAATATGTTGAAGACTCTGATGTGTTAACTCCTTAACTACCTTTTTCCCTAATTTTCTCTCTCTTCTTGCAATGAACTTTTAGTCTCTTGCAAAATTCCCTTCCCTTTGTTTGGTGTTTCGCCCTGAGCCAAGGGGAGATCTGGAGCCCATGTTAGCATCTTTTGTTTCCCTGTTTGCTCTCAGATTTGCACATAGACACACACTATGCCTAGGTAAATTTCAGATAAGCACTGAATACATTTTTGTATAACCATGTACTGAATAGAGCTATACCTAAAAAGATAATTGTTGTTTATCTGAAATTGTAAGTGAACTGGGCATCTGTATTTAATTTGGCAGCTATACTCAGAACCATCCCCTGCACTTTCCAGCTCTGCGGTACCTTACAGGGGCTCCATCTCCCAGCCGCCTGCCCTCCAGGTCCTGGAGGCATAGGTTGGTGGGCAGGAGGCCAGGAGAAGCCAGGTGCTCTGGCTCCTCCCTTGTTCTGGTGGTATCTCTAGCCACAGCCAAGCTTTCCCATGGCTCCAGCCCTGGCTGGATCTGCCTACCACTTCTGAAGTTTCCACCAAGTGGCCAGGACCTGGGATGCCCTGGGTGCCCTCTCCCTAACCTCCCAGGCCTGGGGACCACAGCTGTCCTCTGTGGCTCACCTCCGCATTGCCTTTCATCCTGTTTAAATGTGCTTCTTTCCTGGTACCTGTTTAAGCAATTTCCTGTATTATGTTTCCTCTGTTTGAAATACCTAGAGGGGTTTCCGTTTTCTTGATGAGACCTTGACTGAGAAGCATGTTTACTGTTTATTCTTTGTTTATTTCCTTTTCCCCCCTCTTTTGTGTTCAGCTACCTGTCCAGTTGCTTTTGCCTGTAAAAACAGATTGGCTGTAGGCCAGGGCACAAGACATTATTTATCAAGATCCAGGCACCAAAATTACCTTTCTATAAAAGTGGACGTAGCATCAGGGTTACCTGCAAAGTAATGCTGCTATCAGCCACTTACCCTCTAACCCTGTTTATAGCACAGAGGGACACTTGTTGAATTTGTTAGAAAAGAAAAAAATGGGGAGACTTCCTGGTGCTGAGCAGGGAGAGAACGTTACCGGTTCCAAACTTGGAATCTATTTCTTTCCTCATGGCTGTGCCCAGATACCTGGTCCTCACCCATCCATGACTACAGACTAAATCATGTTTCAACAAAGAACCCAATTGAAAAGTTTAATTACTGGAAAGTGCTCCACCTCAAATTATTTCCAGGTTACCTTGACACTAATCAAGGTATCGGCCCCCAGGCATAGCAGAGACGAAGTGGTAACTTTGAATAAGGACTCAGGGAACTTTGGGGGATAGTGGAAAAGAAAATGCCATAGAAAATGCCTAGAGTTGCTACGAATGTTACTACCTTCAGAGCCCAGGCTCTGCCTCCAAGTCCAAGCCACACTGGAAGAGGTTCCCACAAAGAAAGATGCAATTCCTCATTTGCTGTCCCCAGTTCTGCCCCTCCTTGTGACACTGGACCAGGGGACTCCACACTCTCTTCAAGGGGAAAATACTTGCTCACTGGGCTGTGGTCTAGCCCTGTCTCATTCCAAGATAACTGTGCAATAATAGTCTTAACAGCAATTACATGTATCAGGATGTTATTTAATTAACGTTAAGTAATATTACATAATGGACGTCACATGAATTCTATTCCTTTTTATAGTCCTGAGGATAAGACCACAGATCTTCCTGAGTCTTTGAGCCTCTATTCCCGTTGAAATCATTTTGCAGGGATGTACTTTGAGAACTCTGCTTACACGTTTAAAAACAGCTCTAATCGCCCAGGACAATTTGCCTCTTCAGAGCTGTATTATCTGGAATATTTCCTTCTTAGAAGAGGACTTTCTTTTTCCCCCAGGAGGTCACCTCTGTGAGGTTTTTAATTATGTAAATGTGAGCGAAGAACCTGAGGCCCAAAGGCAAATTCTTATGCTTTGCAGAAGAATATATATTATATATAAGGAGAGGAGAAGCTGCCTATGACCTAAATGATAAGTATTTTAAATGATGAAATAATTTGAAGTTACAGAAAGAATAGAGTTAATTAATAAACATCCTCTCAACCAACCGTCAGATTAAAGTAATGCTAACTCATTCACATTTTTACATGTTTCTTCTGCATTTCTTATTTGTTTTAAAAAGAAGACATTGCAGATAGAGTTTAAGCCCTCTTTTTATTGCATCCTCTTCGTATTCCCTGCCTCCTCTCTGAGGTACCATAATCGTTATATTGGTTTCCTCTTTCATTGTCCATAATTTTATGCTTTTAGTATAAAAAATCAATACACAGGACACTTTGTGTATTTTCAAACTATGTGAATGATGTCAGGCAGAATATAGTATTCTTTAAATTTGACTTTTCTCACACAGTATTAAGTTTCAAGATAGATGTTAATGTGTATAAATTTAATTATCACTCTATTTCATTTCTTAAACCTGCAATATTCTGTTAAATCAAATGACCTTGTTCTTCCTGCCAAGGTGGCATCACAGGGACTGGATTTACCCTCCTGCCTGAAACAACAAAAACATCAGACAAAATATATGAAACAATGAATTTCAAGACACTGGATTTCAGGCAATGAAGGACAGGGATCCTGTGAGACAGGGGATCAACTCCACCCCCAATTTTCCTGCCTTGGGAGAGTTACAGGCCATGTGCAGGGCAGGGGTGACCCAGCAGAGCCTGATGGCTCCTGAGTTGGGAGGACAGAGCTGAGAGTCCAGGAAAATCATGGTGGCCGGAGCTCACACATCAGAATGGTAGAGAAGAGAGGGCTTCACAGAAAGAAAACTCCAGAAATGTACAGACAGTCACGCTAATAATTCAGCTGAATACTGATTAGCATATGCATTTAAGGAAACCTCCTCAGTCTTGGAAACAATTCATCCAAAACAATTAGAGGTAAACGTGCCTGCTGCTGACACAGTCTGAGATGAGTGCCTGCTTTCACCAGTCAGATTGGAGAACTTCATGACTCATAAGACATTTGGCTGGATCACACAGAAGGGTCTCACCTTAACTGATGGACAAAAAATTAGCATTGGCTTGAACATTACTCTGTTCCCACCTAGATGATCTTAAAACAAGATCCAAAAGGATCAAGCTGTTTCCAAATAACTTAGCTGCATCTCCGAATAAAGCTCTAGAATATTGAAAGCAACACAAAAACTTCCAAAATTCAACTGCAGACATGCAGAGAAGCTGAAAAACATGACCCATAAAGGAGTTAAATCAATCAAAATTGACCCAGAACTGACACAGATGTTCAGTGTTAGACAAGAACATTAAAGAATAATTATAATAACTGTATTCCCAATGTTCAAAAAATTAGTAGAGATATGAAAGGCAAAGATGACACAAACCAAGCTCCTGGAGATTAAAAATACATTGGGTAGAATTAACACCATAGTAGATATTGCAGAAAAGGCTGGTAAATTTGGAGATATAGCAATAAGAAAAATCCAAAATGAAACATAAACACAGAGAAAGATACTGATAAACAAGAGAACAGAATAAGTAGTGAACAATTAGAAGGAAATTAATATACTTGTGATTGGAATCCCCAAAATGGTGGGAATAAAGGAGATGGTAGGATGAATGAAGTCCCCAATTTTATGAGAATTATAAACCTTCAGATCCAAGAAGCTCAGGCAACACCAAACACAGGAAACCCATACACCAAGACATATAATAGTCAAATTGTTCAAAACCAATGATAAAGAGAAAATTTTTAAGTAGCCAGACAAAAACAACAAGAGAAAAAGCTAAACAAAATAAAGAGGTGGAAAGATATGTATGACAGCCCATTTCTCAAAAGAAACAATGCAAGTGAGAAGACATTGGAGCAACACTTTTTTTTTTTTTTTTTTTTTTTTTGCCACGCCTACAGCTTGAGGAATTTCCTGGGCCAGGAATTAAACTCATGTCACAGCAGGGACCCAAGATGCTTAATCTGCGGTGCCACAAGAGAACTCCTGGAGTGACATCTTTAATGTTTGGAAAGAAAAAAATTCTTTACCTGGTGAAAATGTATTTCAAAAATTAAGGTGAAATAAAGGCTTTTTCAGAACACAAAAGTGATTCCATCAAGTGAATATATGTGCTTATCCATTTCTCTACTGATGGATAGGCGGTTTCCCTTTCTTTTTCTGCTATACAATGGGGTAATGAGCACACACACACAGACACATTACTTTTTGTCCACGTGAGAATTTTCTCAGATTTGTACCTAACAGGAGAATTGTTGGGTCTTAGGTAAGTGCATCTTCAGTTTTACTTGTATTGCCAAGGTGCTCATGTTTGGAAAGCCCCTGTCAATACCAGCATTGTCAAAATCTTTTTTTTAATTTTCTTTTAAGGGGCACACCCAAGCCATGTGGAAATCCCCATGCTAGGAATCAAATCGGAGCTACAGATGCCTGCCTACACCACAGCCGCAGCAATGCCTGAGCAAGGCCAGGAATCGGATCTGCATCCTTATATATACTAATCGTATTTGTTTCCATTGAGCCACAGGGGGAACTCCCAGCATTGTCAAATTTAAAATGTTGCCTTTCTAAGGAATCTAGATGTTCTATTCTATTGCACTGTTCTGTTTTTTGAGCTTTCTCCTGATAGGATACTGTTTAAATTATATAGCTTTATAATAAATTTCGATAGCTATCGGACAATATCCTCTGTATTGGTTGTTTGGGGCTGCCGTTATAAAATACCACAAATGGCATGGCTTAAGCACTGGAAACTTATTTTCTAACAAGTCTGGAGGCCATCCGAGATCAAAGTGTTGGCTGAGTTGGTTTCCCCTGAGGCAGTGGGGGAGGATGTGTTCCAGGTGTCTCTCTCTGGCCTCTAGAAGGACATCTTCTCCCTGTATCTCCCCACCCCCTACTCTCAGTTCACATCTGTGTCCACATTTCCTCTTCTTATAAGGGCCACAGTCATACTGGGTTAAGATCCACTGCAATGATTTTATGTTAACTTAATGATTTCTATAAAGATTCTCTATTCAAATATGATCACATTCTAAGGTGCAGGGGATTAGGGCTCCAATATATGAATTTTGAGGGGAATACAATTCAGCCCATAGAACTTTCTCTCCTTGTTCTAGAATCAGTTTTTCCAGTTCCACCAAGAAAATCCCTTTCAAGAGAATTGCATTGGATTGACTTGGGGAAGATGACATATTTGTGATACTGAGCCTTCCTTTTCATAAACATGTATCTCCATCCTTTATTTGGGATTCTTTGATGTCTTCCATTAAAGTTTAGGTTTTTCCTCTAATAGCCAAGCATTCATCTCTTTCCTATGGCTTTCTGCCATCAACCCCACCCTGCCATGGAGTCCACGCGTGTTTATTGTGAAGCTCTTGCCTGCAAGCATCTGGTTCCTGTATCCCAATCCTCATTTCTCATCATTCACTACTTTAAACTCTATGCCAACATTCTTGAGCCTTTTTAAACATGCCATGCTACAAACATAGCTTCCTGCTTTTTCTTCTGTTCTTCTCTGACCTCCTCTTCTCCTTTACCCACTAAAGGATAGGCTGAGTTAAGGACTTAGCCCAGACAAAACCTCCTACAGGAATCCAGCCTTAGCTCAGACCTCTGACCAACATGCAGGCTGGTTAGGTGGCTCTTCTCTGTGCTTCTGTCCATATAGCTGTGGTGCTGCCAGATTTTATAAGTCTCATGCCAACATGAGGGCTAGGATTGTGCCTGATTCAAATTTGGATGCCAGCAAACTGTAGCACAGTACTGGGCATAGAGGAAATTATGATAAATGTTGATGGTATGAAGGAATGAAATAAATCAGAAAGACGATTTATTATTTTTCCATTGGCAACATTTCCCTTTCAGAGACTGCTAGCTAGGACCCCTGCTCAGGATTTGTGGACCTGGGCAGTCAAGAGAGATGGCAAAGTGGGCAGGTTAGTATATTGATTCAGGGAAAATCAGGGAAGACACCATGACAGCTGAGGTCTCCTCATGTCATAACAGAGAACATCATTTCAGAAGGCAGATATTTGCGTCCACCTTACTCGACGTCCCTTGTTCTTGGAAACGGCAGGATAAACGTGATTGGGGACCGTCTATCTCTCCATTGTCTTGGCTGTGTGCTGGCTCATCACCAAGTTTCTTTGAGGTCTGATGGCTGCCTTCATAGTTGCCGTGTTGCACACTGAGATGACACCAGCCTATGTAGGATAAAGCCATGGGCATCCCCGCGAGGGATAGAACTTCTCTTTGCCTGAGCCACAGAGCACTTCCTTTCTTTCCAAATTCTTAGGTGAGGAAGCACCTGGCTCTCGTCCTCAAGTACTGGCTCCACTTAACAAGGAAAGCTCAGTGTCTGTGACTGGGCCTTTTCTCTGAAATTTGTGAGCCCACTGAGGGTTTCAAAACACCCCCAAGGCCACATGGTAAAGGTGACTCTTCAAATATGTTTTAAGTGCCTGGCTTTTGATGCCTTTTATCTTCTCAAAAGTAAGTCAGAGCTTTAGACAGAGCTGTGGGGACTATGCAGTAAGTGTGCGGACAGGCTGTTCGCAGAGTCCTTTTCTGTCCTCTGTCACCCGTGCTGGGGCCTTTCTTTTCTCTATGGGAGGAGGGATTCAGATGGGCTGTTGACCTGTCCGTGTCTATAAGACCTTCTTCTGTCAGCAAACACTCTGTGTACACACCTGCCCCCTTCACTCCCTCCTGCAGGACATGGGACCCCAGTGATTTGCTGTTCTTACTGTCTGGGAAAAGGATGATATGGACTCACCCTCCTCTTTGCCTCTACTTTTTGCACAACAGAGATGACCCCCTTTTTCCTTGCATGGAAGGTCACTGGGTCGGGTATGACTCTCAAGGGAAAGTCTTACGGGAGGGCTCAGAATATTCTAGAAAATTGCCTTGGATCACGCTGGTTGTGGGCTTCTGCTCTTTGTTTCCTTCCTCCCCCTGTTCTCCTTTAGGGCACTGCCCCTTGCATAGTCCCTGAGGTTTTTTGTGGACACCCAGGCAAGCCCTCCCCTCATCCCAATAGCTCTTCCAAGGTCGTGCTGAAATGCTCCCCTTGGGATTCCTCTTGGGGACTCTGAATGGTCACCCCACTTGTTGCAAAGAACTTCTCATCCTCCTCCATACGGTAGGTGCTCAGTCACTGTTTGTGGTTTAATAAGTCTATGCACAGATTTTAGGGATGGGCTGCACCCAGGTCATTAACTTCTTGATTCCGGAACCCCATCTGCCTTCCTTGGTACTGGATTGTCTCATCTGCGAAAAATGATCAGATAATTGAACCTAATTTTTATGGACGAAACTTTAAACACTCTACACCTTCATGGGACTTCGACATAGAACAGATCTAGCAGAACATAGGGGAAACAATTCTAATTTAACCTGCCTGTTATGAATCGGAAGAGTCCTTCTGCAAATCAGTCAGTGCGAGGCTGTGCACCTGACAAGCGCTTTGGCTTGGAGAGCTTTGGTGGGCATTCCTTTGAAGGCTTCCCTTTGTACTTGAAAACTTCTTTCTCCCCCTGGCCGCAATTGACCTTTCTTGTCATGGAGACTATTTCCCTTCTCCTCGGCTTCTGCGCGCCGCCAGGTCATCAAGCGTGTCTGAGTCCACGTGAAGGGAGAGATAGTGATGAGGAGTGGGGCAGGCAGAAGCAGCTCTGGGGAGTTTTCAGGAGGGTCCAGGTGACCCACAAAGTCTCCGCTCTGGCTAGGCTGACCTGTTTCCTCAAACCCTGGATCCATGATTGCATCAATGAGTGAAGGACAACATGACACAGTTACAAAGTGGGGTCAGCTCTTCCTGGAGTTCTCAAGTTTCCTTGATTGAAGGTCTGCAGATTGTACAACTCTCATCTGTCAGCTTAGCAACACCATTCAAATGATGAGCATTGAAAAAAAGGTGCTAGGAAAACTATCCAAGTGTCACATTGTCAGATTTCTTTGGGAAAATTTAATGAGCCAAAATTCTCGCTTTATTTCGTGCAAAAGCTAGGTGGTGTTGGGTTTTTAGATTTTTCCTATAAGAGTTGGCTCGCTTCTACCTCTAAGAAAGGAACTGAGCATACTGTCGGAAAAAGTAGTGTACAATTGCATGGCGTCCAACATTAGGGATGGCTGTTTGATATTATTGTAAAGTAAACACTGAGTTCTGGTATGTGAAGCTCCAGGCTCCCTTACTGCCCTCTGCACCCTGGTTTATGTCACTCGTGTCTTTTCTAAGGAAGCAATGCCCATTGTCTCCTTCCTTGCCATTCAACTTGCTTTTCTTTGACATCAAAGTTTCCTCCGTGATTTCCTTTCTTGGCTCGGCCGCTAACAGGGGAGATTGCGGACTCAGCAACAGTGACATTGAAAGTCGTGAAGGATTATAAATTGCCCTTTGGACATAGACAAAGATTCTCAACAAGTACTGCCTTTCCTGTACCTTTGTAAGAGAAAGGGAAATTTTAAAAACATCACAAACTTCAAAGCCATTCAGTCATCCAAGTCATAATCCAAATGTTTACATTTGCATGATTACAGCAGCAAAGTGGGCGAGCCCAGGTGATGCTTTGAAGTCTAATGGAATCAAAGATATAATAGAAATAAGTATTTTAAATCGCGACTGTGTTATCAGAGTAATTGCCCTACAATCGTAGTTAGATAAAATGCAGATGGAAGCTTGTAACCTGCAGACATTTGGAATATTTCCAGCAAATTCCATGGCCTTCCACTGGCAGGTGATGATGTACTCAAGGTTTTGGGGTTTTTCGTTTTGTTTTGTTTTCTTGATTTTTGTTTGTTTGTTTTGTTTTGTTTTGGCTGCACCTGAGGCATGTGGAAGTTCCCAGGCCAGGGATTGAACCCAGACCACAGCAGTGACAGTGCTGGACCCCCAACCCCCTGAACCACAGGGAACTCCTGTGTTCTGGGTTTTTATGAAAAGATGCCACCTGTTACAGCATGATGTAAATTCCCTATGGAGTCAGCCCTTCCTGAGCATTAGTGTGGTGACTTGAAATCTGCTGCAGCGTCTACACTGCACTATCCAGACATTCTCCTAGATGCAGTATCACAAAGTGTTTTTTCTTTCTTTCCTTTTTTAATTTTAATGGCTGAGCCCACGGCCCATGGAAATTCCCCGGCCAGGTGTCAGACTGGACTGCAGCTAGCTGCTGGCCTACTCCAAGGCCACAGCAACACTGGATCCTTAACCCACTGAGCCACAGTGGGAACTCGGACAAGGTGTTTTTCTCAACTGGAAAAGTCTTCATTAAAGACAGTAATGAAAATAAACTCAGTTTTACTATAGGGGACCATATTCACGGAGTGATTGAATAAACAATTAGCTTCTAAATAGAAAGCTTGGGTGGGGTTCTTTCTTAAACCCACCAGAAGCGTCTCTGGCCTGGATCAAAGACCAGGAATTCCTCCTCCTGCTTTAGTTTCACCATCAACACCAGCTTACTGTGGACAATGAGCGGTTCCAAAGGGCTTTGTACACAGTATCTTATTTGGTTCTTGGCCCAAGGAAGGCCTTTGGGTTATATGCCTGGATGCCTCTCTGCTCCCTGGACTTTTCCTGGATCGTAATTATATGTGCACTTGTGAAATGAGTTGATTCGTGTAGACACGGAGCTCCAAGCAAGCAGAAATTAGTCTGCATTAAAATTAACATCTGGGGAGGGGGAGGGGTCAGTTAGGAGTATGGGTTTAATAGAGTCACACCACTATACACAAAACAGATACGCAACAACTACGGCACAGGGAACTATACCCGACATCTTGTAATAACCTGTCATGAAGAAGAATCTGAAGCTGTGTCCCTGAAACGAACATGCTATTGTGAATCAACTATAGTGTAACAAATAAAAATTAACATCCAATGGCAAGGAGGGTCCACACGTGTCCAGGCTTAAATGGAAGTGGTTTAAATGGAAAATTAGAAAAAAAGGATGTTGATTGAAAGCGACTAACTTATGCTCAGGAATGCACAAGAATAGAGAGCGGTCTGCTGGCCCAGAGATGATGGATGACAGGGGCAAGTTGCATGGACGGGGTACTTGCTTGGGGCTGGGGGTCCAGTGCTGTGCTCGATACTCCACGAGAGGTGCTCAAGGAGAGCCTGCAGGTGAGTGGGGTCAATACTCCCATTCCTGTTGTGAATTTTTCCAGCTGTGTCGATGAGGAAACCGAGGACTAAAGAAGATAGGGTGGCTGCTCAGTCGTAGGTCTAGCGCCAAAGCCAGGGCTGCAGGATGGCAGAGCCGGATGTGCTTGCTGTCACATGAGCTGTCTTCGCCCCGTCCTCGGCTGTGACCTGCATTGTCTTCTTGTTGGGTCCAGAGCCGCTGTTGCTCACTGCAGGAATTCAAGACCATTACAGCTGCATTAAGTCAGCGTTTCTCCAGTCTGGGAGCCTTCCGCAGATGATGCTCGAGAGCCTTTTACATGACAGATGCATGAATATTTTAAAAAAAATTTTAGTTGCATATTGTTTTAATTTAAATTGGAAAAATATAATTGGAAAATATAACTAAACCATATAACAGGAACATCAAGCCAGTTTTTTCCATGGATCTTATTGCCATGATGGACATCAATTATTTAAATTTTCAAAAGAATCAACTTAAAGAAAAGCACGAAGTAACTGATGATAGATGTTTGCATGGACAAAGTAAACATCGTAAGGGGTTGAAATCACTACCTGATGTTATGCAAACATTCTCTCTGGTCTGTTCTTCCCTCTTCTCAAAAATTTTATTTAACCAATTTCAGGCAATCCTACAAGTCTTCTCATGGCAAATGAGGACACACCTTCTTGAGTGGGAAAAACCACTGCTTTATCTGTCTGACAATAAGAAGTCTGATTTTTTTTTTTTTTTTTTTTTTTTTTTTTGTCCCACTGGGAAATCCTAGACTTCCAGGGGGAAGAGTTTGCTTTGAGAGGTTCCATTTACCAAACAGTCCCCTGAACAAAGCGACTCTCTGCTCTCTTTCTTCTTTCTTTGCAAGAAGTTCCTGCTGCCCTGAAACAGGAATTCCATCCCCTGAGTAGGGAAGGGCTGCTTCTGCTTGTAGCAGGGTTGAGAGCTGGGCCTGGGCTTATTAAAAAGTAATAAGTGTTTTAAGATCAAGGACTTGTCTTATGAATTTTGAAACATTTCCCTGCCAAGATATATGCAAATCATGTTATCTTTATACTAAAAAAAATAGTAATTTTAATTGGATGAAGAATGAGTAAATTGTTCTTCCACCATATTCCCCCAAAGTAGGAAAACACCAGTAAAACTCATGTTTTGACAATTATACTGTATTCTTTTAAAAAATTAATAATTTTTACAGGGGTTTCTTTAAATTTTTTTATTGGAGTTCATCTACAATATCGTGTTAGTATGCTTTAACTTGAAAACAGAGTTGACATTCATGCTAAGACAGTACAAAGATGTTTTCTTTGAACTGTCACATTGGAATGTGAAATCTGGGAAACTAAGAGTTATGAAATTATTTCTTCCATGTTAAGCAGGTGATCCAGAAAATTTGCTGATAGTTTTACTGGGTTTTATGGTGTCCTTTCAAAACTCATGTCTGCATAGAACCTGTGACTCTTACTTTATTTGGAATAGGGTTGTTGCTGATGTAATCAAGTTAAGATGGGGTCATGATCCAGTAGGATGAGTCCTAAATCCAATGTGACAGGTGTTTGGGTGTTTTGTTTTGTATTGTTTTGTTTGACTTGCACCTGTGGCACGCGGAAGTTCCTGGGCAAGTGATCAAATCCACACCGCAGTGGTGACAACATCCGATCCTTAAACCGCTGAGCCACCAGGGAATTCCAGTGTGACTGGTGTTCTCAGGAGAAGAGGGACACTTGGAGCCAAAGAAACAGGGAGAAGTTCACGTGATGACAGAGACACTGTGAGGTGACAGGTGGAGTGAGGCATCTACTAGTTAAAGACCTCCAAGTCATGCCATGCTACTGGGTCGGGTAGCTTAAAAATGAGTTTTGTGGAAATTTCACAATGGAAGGTCTTCATGAAGATTTCAAGTTTTTGTTTTTGTTTTGTCTTTTTGCCTTTTCTAGGGCCACTTCCCACGGCACATGGAGGTTCCCAGGCTAGGGGCCGAATCCACTGGCCTACGCCACAGCCACAGCAATGCAGGATCCGAGCCGCGTCTGCAACCTACACCATAGCTCATGGCAACGCCGGATCCGTAACCCACTGAGCAAGGCCAGAGATCAAACCCGCAGCCTCATGGTTCCTAGTGGGATTTGTTAACCACTGCGCCACAAAGGGAACTCCCGAATATTTTAAGTTTGTTTTCTCTTTTGATGCTCATTTTTGAAAATTTGGGATCATCTGGAACCCCCTTTGCTGGGTTATTTGAAGCCACACATTGACATTTATCACCACGTCATGCCCTGTGGCCTCATAAAATAAGCCTAATTTCACAGGGAGACATCCTTCCCCGTGTGCCATTGTGTGGAGTTGAATTCCTGAACAGGTGTAAAGGCTAAATTCCTCCTAGGCCATGACCACCTGCACAGACAAAGACTTTGATTTCTTAAGTTATTTAAGCAGTGAAGACTTTGATTTGACATAGCTTGAAAAACCTAGAATTGCAAGGTGATACCCCCTCCCCGCCCTTTTTTTTTTTAATGGCCGCACCCACCACATAAGGACATTCCAGGGCCAGGGACTGAATCTGAGCCACAGCTGCAACCTACCCCACGTCTTCAGCAAGGCCAGCTATTTTAACCCACTGCACCAGGCTGGGGATCTAACCCACACCTCCGAAGTGACCTCAGCCATTGGATTAAGAATCCAGTTGCACCACAGCAGGAACTTCTGGGGTGATACTTGTATCATTGTCCCAGTTTGAGGCATACTTTGTGTGAAAGCAATACCACTGCACCAGCCAAAGATGCAGTCCTATTTTACTTAACAGTAAAGATTTGCAGAGGTTAGACAGAAAAGCAGGGTGGGTGAATTGAGACCTCCCAGTGCACCTGGTGGAGGAGACTGGAGGATGGGGGACCCCGGCTGTCCCGACTCCCCACCTTCACGAGACTGTGACTCCCAGCTCCCTCTGTGTGTGCATCATGGGGAACCAATGCAATAGTCAGTTGGCAGTAAATGTAGCAGGAGATGGACTGGGAGGGGGTGTTTTCACTAAAAGGCATATTTTGACTTTCCATCATTGCATTTGGAATACATTTTTAAAATGATTGGCCTGTCAACATAATGGATGGGCAGTTAAAAATAACTAGGAGACTATGAAAAAAAAAAGAAAAGGGTAAATTATGACAATCATAATATTGGTGATTCAAACAGTGGTCCATCAAGATAAACAACAAAACATATTCCAGGCAATGACAAGTCAACTTGAAGCCACCAACACATTTTTCTACTCTTAGACCCAGAACTAGCAATTTCGTTTTAGCAAAATAACACAGTCTGTCATATCTAATGAATATCATTGATTTGAATGTTATTCATATTTAAGGCCTTTGTTTTTGTATGGTCTCTATAAATGCCAGCTGCTAGTGAATAACAGGTGATAACTATAGCTTTAGGTTTGTACATATTTAAGAAACACTGTAATGAAAGAATTTGTCAGCCATAGGAATCCATGAGAATTATTTTCCTTTCAAAGGAAATGACTCAAGTTTGAGCAGTACAGCCTAATGGCATTGTGGTGGTTTCTGCATGTTATTTTCAAATTTTGAAAAACCACATTTTCAGTATTTTCCTGTGATTATGAAGGAAACACACGTCCCTTGCAAAAAGTAATTGTTTCAGACAGACAAGCAAACAGAGAAGAAATCTTGGAATATTCCTATTTCCCACACCATTTTTTAATACCTATTCTTTGAGGGGGTTTCTATAAATGTTGACTTTCATGAGGCAAAAATGATGTGAAACCATCCATTTTCTTTTATGATCCGCTTGTATCACTTAGATGCTCATGATGGTCACAGGATATTTAAAAAGGGGACTTTTTTTTTGCTTTGGAGTTTTAGCAGAGAGCAAGCCAGCCACCGTCTGCTCAGGTGATGGCCTGGTGATGAAACCTCCCAGGCAGGGACCTGGCCCCAAGTCTATGTGAACTGAGACCAGGTGGTGGGGGAGGGGGATGAGCTGGGTCTCCTTTGGGGGGACAGTTGCCAACGTGCTGAGCATCCTTCCTTCTGGGTGGGACAGAAGAGATGGTTCCTACCCGCCTGGAGCCAGGTGAAGGGGCTTTGGTGGGACGCGTGGGGACCTTTGGCCCCATCCTCTGCAATCTGGGGAGCAGGAGTCTGAGTCATGCATGTGAAGCCTCTGAGCGGAGGCTGTTTTGGGTGGGAGCTATGGGCTTTGTGTCTCCCCAGATCCATAGAACCAAACTCTAATCCCCCTGTGACTGTGTTGGAGACAAGGCTTTGAAGGGGGTGATTAAGGTTAAGTGGAGTCATGAGCGCGGAGCCCCGATCCCAGAGAACTGGCGCTTTTACAGGAAGAGGAAGCTCCCTCTCTCCTCCGAGTGAGGACACAGTGAGAAGGCAGCAGCCTGCAGGATGGGAGGAGGGCTCTCCCCAGAACCCGACCGTGCTGGCATCCTTATCTCGAACTTACAGCCTCCAGAACCGTGAGAAATAAACACCTGCCACCTGAGGCCCTCAGTCCATGACAGTTTGTTATGGGGACAGTGGGCTGGAGGCGGCACGGGCGGGTGTGCCTGGGACTATCCAGGGAAAGCAAGGGCCTGACCGGTCCTAAAAGATGACTCTTTCTGGAGTCCCATCGTGGCTCAGCAGTAACAAACCTGACTAGTATCCATGAGGACGTGGAGTCAATCCCTGGCATCGCTCAGTGGGTTAAGGATCTGGTGTTCCCATGAGCTGCGGTGTAGGTCACAGACGCGGCTCAGATCCGGTATGGCTGTGGCTATGGTGTAGGCCCGCAGCTGCAGCTCCAATTTGACCCCTAGCCTGGGAACCTCCATGTGCCGCAGGAGTGACCCTAAAAAGACTAAAGTAGAATAAAAGATGACTCTTTCCACCTGCGTGCATGTAGAGGACACATGCACACAGAAGCCAGGGAACGGAGGAGGAGGAGGAGGAGGGGGGAGGCCAAGGAGCGGGAGGGGACTGCCGTGGGGTTTGCTCCCTTCTCCAGAGGCCACACGTATAACCTCTACTGATCCTAGGACATGCCTGCTCTGTGCCATGGGGCCCAAGTGCTGGGCTGAGAACAACCTTAGGTCTGATGCATGGGATGAGCTTCAGAGATAAGGAACCCAAATGGACCGGTCTTTTCTGTTACAAAATAATGTTGAAAAAGCAGCCCCTTATGAAGCGCTCTTCCTGCACCAATCTTTTGTCTCGAGAAGAAATTCCCTTGGGCTCTGGCCACAGGATGTTTTCCTGTCAATGAACAAAAGCACCTAAACAATTTTCTTTAAACTTCAAAATCTGGAGTTCCCACTGTGGCTCAGTAGGTTAAGGACCCGACGTAGTCTCTGTGAGGATGCGGGTTCGATCCCTGGCCTCACTTGGTGGGTTGAGGATCTGGCCTTGCCACAGGCTGTGGTGTAGGTCGCAGATGCTGTTCGGATCCGGCGTGGCCGTGGCTGTAGCATGGACCAGCAGCTGCAGCTCTGATTGGGAGACTTCGTACTTCGTAGTCCACAGGTGCTGCCCTAAAAATGAAAAAAAAAAAAAAAAAAAAAAAAAAAAAAAAAAAAAAAACCTTTAAGATCCAGCCCTACCACCATCAGAGGCATGTAAATAATGCGTCAGTCTGTGGATGCTTTTAAATGCCCCATCTTTTCCTTTGTTTTTCCCTGGGAAGATCTGTATATTCCAAGGCCTCTTCTTTTTCTTCTTTCTCATCTTTTTCTTCTTCTTCTTCTTTAGAGGGAGAGAAGCATATGACCACAAACATAACACAATGCAGGTGACAGTTTTCTTAATGTTCTGTATTCTTCAGATGGATTAAGAAGGGCAGCAGCTTTGGAAGCCAGCGTGCATCCTTTTTCACTTGTTCAAACATCACGGCTTTGGGAGATGGGTGCTGCTGTCAATCACGCGCTGCAGAATCTCTGCTGCAAGCCTGCTGAGTCAGCCAGCATCCCAGCATTCCAGCCATCTAGCCGCTGACGACTGAAATCCCCATTGTGTGTGTGAAAGCTCTTGGCGCGGCAGCTGGTGAGCGGTATGGGCTCAATAGAGCGGTTTTTAAAGACGGGATTGAAAAGGGGGTGTAAAGAAACACACGGGGTCCAGAGTGCAAGGCACTCCCAAGGTGCCAAAGCATTCCATGAATCTAATTTCCTGCAGGTCTGCTTTTTTGTTGTGTTGTGTCTTTTCAATTAATAAAGCATCAAGGGAGTTACCGGAACTCAGCATTGAGTCAGAGGCTAGAATTTAGAGAGTCTGACAGCCTCCAGGGGTACAGGTGGCCAGTCTGTCATTTCTGGGTTTGAGAGATGATGCTTGGACTTCTTGCTCAGAGCTCTGCTCTCAGATTGCTTGAGTCCACCAAGCGGGCGGTCTATGGGTTCTCCAGCTGTAAGGAGCTGGTGCCAGGGAAGTTGCACAAATCAGTTTTCCCGCTTTGAGGGTCCTCGGATAGCACTGGGGGAAAAAGGAAGGCAGTCATGTCATGTTTGCTGCCTGGGAGGATGAAAGGGGAAACTAGATACACAAACAGCACATTGCTTGTCCAGGTTTTAACTCAGACCTGTGGGCACCTAGGATCTGGCTTCATTGCTTTTACCAACTGTGTGACTCTGGCTAAATGCTATGTGTGCTGACCCTGAGCTTCCTCAACTGCAGAATGGGAATAACTCCCTACCCCACAAGGCTGTCATGGGAGTCAAGTGCAGGGCAGTCACGGGCACTCGTCCAGCCCTCCCCTGTGGACGAGCCATGCCTAAGGTCCATTGCTGTGTGTGTCCCATCACAAATGAATAACTGGGAACATCCCCGCAGAGGAATGCCACCGCAGTGGTTTAACCATTCTAGGATTCGGCGCAGGCTAAAGCTCCTGGTGAGGGCTCTGCTGGGAAAGCGTTTAACGAGCTGGATTTGGAAGAGAAATGATAAGTGCAATTAAACGGACCCTCAGCATCTTTTATGTGCAGGGAAAGGCTAAGGGGTGCAAGCTGTGCTTCACTTGTTCCTGCACTGGATGCATACTTAGAACCTTATGGTAAATTCCTTATTCTGTCCAGATAAATGTCGCTGCTTGATCAAGACCTTCTGGTGACAGAGGATGTCAGTCTTTAGTGTAACAAGTACCTCGACCTGGTGAGACGAAAAGAGACACGTGGATGATGGATGAAATTGAAAAGATGAAAAAAGAAAATCCTAAGGAAGAAAGGAGAACAGATGATATAAAGGCAGGAAAAAAGCTCATTTGGAGAATGCTACCCAGTTATAAAGCCTTAAACGTGTGTCTGACAGGCAGGGGTTTCAGAAGCTCATTACTTAAGAAATCATCGAAAAATTAGTAACAGAACTATTTTGGCTCACTGGCGCAGTTAGAGGACCAACGAACTCACCCTGTTCGAAGCACGTCAAAACTGTTGATAAGCAGTTGTTTAGAGTTTGCATGGAACTCAGGTTCCTTAGGTTTAAGATGACCTTGGCAGGCTTACAAGGTCACCGTCAACTCTGAATAATTGTTAAATACCTAATTGCACAGGGCACCAGCTCCTGATTTAAATAGGTCTAATCAGCAAATGGAGCAGAGCTGCCAGCGTGGAAGGTTGAGGGGGGTTCCCCAAGCAAAGGATCCCGGGCAGCCCAGGTGGGCAGGAGAAATGGGCACCCGGGGAAAATGGGCAAAGGCTTTGAGACCCACTTGGAACCTGGACTGTGGGTCTCGCTGGATTCAGTCTCCATTCGTTGAATCTAAATTATTTCGCAATTCCAGGCTTTCTTCACTTTATTCCTATTGTGTGATTTAAACGAGCAAAGGGAAAAACTGGCTAGAGATGCCTAGACGTTCACTCGCTCTCTGGGTGATAAATTGCCTTAATTCTGCTTTCCTAGCAAGGTAACCAAATGACTCTTTCTCCAAAGAAGGCAAAACCCTCTAAGGAAAACATCTTTAGTTAATAGAATTTAATTCTGTCTTAGACCCACCGTTAAGTCCTCTTATGAGAACCATAAAATGCTGCCATTATTTATAGCTCATGAAAAGGGATCGCCTACAAAATGGAGTTGGTTTGCAATACTGAAACATTTTCTTAAAGAAAAGTTTCATCTGTAAACCTGATGGAGTAAAGAGATCTTCCCCAAAGTGGGCCTGAGGACCGTCCAAGTTTTCCTTCACATATGTTTCAGCAGAGCACCTTTCTGCTGTTAACAACCTGTGGATATTTGCATTCACTTCATTTTCAATCATTTATTCCACCAATGTTCATTGTACACTCAATCTGCGCTGGGCGCTGGGCAGAGAGAATATGATGCAGAGTGACGAAGGCAATCATTCTCCTGGGAGCGTGTCTTTCTTTCTCTGGCTTCCCTAAGGATTTGAAATGTGGCCTGGATTTGGGAAAACAAACAAGGTCGCTTTCTGGTGGCCACCGGAGGGGAGGTGGGGTGGGGGGGTCGTGTTAAAGGAACGGCAACAGCCCTAGTGGGCAGGGTGGCCTGATCTGCACACAGGTGCCCTGTATTTGGAGGGTCAGGTGAAAGAGGAGGGGCACTGGGGGGACCTGGAGGGGTGGCTGGGGGCCAGGTCATGCCCCCTAAGAAGCCATAACTGGAGTCTGTAGGTGATAAGGAGCCAGGGAAGGGTTTCAAACAGAAGAGGGAGATTAGCAGTCTGGTGTTCCAGAAGAATCTTTTTTTTTTCTTTTTGTCTTTTGAAGGCCACACCTCTGGCATATGGAAGTTCCCAGGCTAGGGGTTGACTCAGAGTTGTAGCCACACCACAGCCACAGCAACGCCAGCTTCAAGCTGCATCTGCCATCAACACCACAGCTCACGGCAACACCGAAGCCTTAACCCACTGAGCAAGGCCAGAGATCAAACCCGCATCCTCATGGATACTAGTCGGGTTCGTTACTGCTGAGCCACAATAGGAACTCCCAGAAGAATCACTGTTGATAAGGAGAGGGGTGTTTGGAAGAAAAGGGTCCAGATACATGGCAGCCAATTAGGCAGCTACTTCCATAGTTCAGACAAGAGGGCAGCACTGCTCTTTCAGTTTGGGCCGTTGTGGGTGTGGCTCAGAAAAGTCAGGCTTGAAAGCTGCTTAGAAGGGAGGTCCTCAGATGTGGCTCATCTTTAAGCCTTTGGTTTCTAGATGCAGAGCTCTGGAGAAGGCACAGGGCTGCCAGTCCAGACAGGATATAGGGTGGGACATAATGCCCAGTTTATCTGTTTCGAGGTCTAGAAAGCTGTGGGGCAAGGTGCGCACCTGGACAGAGGCGGGCTTCTGGAACAGAGGGATATTGGAGAGTCGTCAGAGTCTCAGTGTGGTCACAGCTGGGGGCTGGGAGAGGGAATTCCACGGGAGAGGGCAGCAGCACCCAAGTGGCAGGGACGGACTGCAGCGGTTCTGGACTTGCTCCAGATCACTCAGACGATGCCGGATGGTGGGGACTGGGTCCCCCAGAACCAGTGGGTCCAGGTCACCTGATTCTACCACCTGAGCTGCTTTTCCTCTGTCCTACCTCACCTTCACGGCGCTGAAGAATTCATGTCATTGCCTCAATGACTCAAAAAAGCTACGACATTGTAGAATTCAATTTGCTCTCAAAAGCAACATGTTGGAACTACACACAGATTATCTGGCCTTTTAATCCCTAACACTATGAATGCATTTTTGCCTTAGGGAAAGCGGCTCACCTATAATAACAGACCTGTGGTTGCCAAGGGGGAGGGGGAGGGAGTTTGGGTGAGTGGAGGTAAGCTATTGCATGTGGAGTGGATAAGCAATGTCATCCTGCTGCTCAGCACAGGGAACTCTATGTAATCACTTGTGATGGAGCATGAGGGAGGATAATGTGAGAAAAAGGACATATATGTATGTGTATGACTAGGTCACTATGCTGTACAGCAGAAATTCACAGAACATTGTAAATCAGCTATAATAAATTTAAAAAAAAAAGAAAAGAAAAAAGAGAAAATTTAGTGTAGAGCACAGACTCCAAAATTTTTACCAGCAGATAGAACATTTGTACAAATTTAAACAAATGGATAACAAAACGAATACATTTGATGAAATGGGTTCTTCTGAGGGAAGGAGGACATGGGTCCATGTTTCCATCCATCCTGGTGCTCGGTCCTCCCTTTCACCCTTGGCCCATTGACTGAACCCAATGGTCATTCTCTAGTTGAGTTTCCCATGGGTTTATGGCGGGGGGGACATGAGGCTGAAACCAAGAGTGTGGGGGCTGTCGGGCGATGTGCAGAGCAGGAAGGCGAGGTCCGGGAGACCGGCGACGCCTGTGCGGGCCCACATGTCCTGATGCTCATGGGTCTCGGAAATCTAAGGTTACTATGAACTTAGCAGCAATCTTAAGTGAGTGGATGTGAAGTGCCGGTGGCCAGCCCCTTCTTTTCAGATGGGTTCAGCCTTGTTGCCCTTACTCAGCTGCAGCCGAAATGAGGCCCCCCAATCACTCCTCGTGTTACTCCTCCTCCTGCCTAACTGTGTTTGGATTTCCTATGCCTGCAAGCCATGCTAGCCCTAGAATAAAATCCTGGCGTGGCGTCTGTGACCACCCTTACCCTCCCATCTGCAGGCAACTCTTTGGTTTGGTTGGTTGTTTTTTTAAAAATTAGAGTGTAGTTGATTACAGCGTTGTGTCAATTTCTGCTATACAGCAGAGTGACCCAGTCATACATAAATATATATATATACACATTCTTTTGCTCATATGATCTTCCATCATGATCTATCCCAAGAGATTGGCTGTGCAGTAGGACCTCATGGCTTATCCGTTCTAAATGTAATAGTTTGCATCTGCTAACCCCAAACTCCCCATCCACCCCACTCTCTCCCCCCGTGGCAACCACAAGTCTGTTCTCCATGTCTGTGAATCTATTTCTGTTTGGTAGATAGGTTCATTTGTGCCATGTTTTAGATTCCACATATAAGTGACATCATATGGAATTTGTGTTTCTCTTTCTGACTTACTTCACTTAGTATGAAAACCTTTAGTTGCATCTATGTTGCTGCAAATGGCATTGTGCTGTTCTTTTTTATGGCTGAGTCATCTTCCAGTGAGTATCTGCACCACATCTTCTTAATCTATCCATCTGTCAATGGACATTTAGGTTTGTTTCCAGGCACCTTCTTTCCAAGCCCAACACAGGGAGACGAAGACAGATAAGGAAATTCCTGTGAGTGCCACGCATGCAGAAGGCAGTTTTCTGCAGACATGTGCCCTGTGCTTCGTTAAAGGCAAACAGCTAAGTTTCTGATGTGCAGCCCCTTCGCTTTAGCAAACAGCACCGTTTGCAGCACCATGGATGGACCTGGAGATGATCATACTAAGTGAAATAAGTCAGACAAAGACCAACATCATGCGAGGTCACTGAAGTGTGGAATCTCGTACAAAATGATGCAAAAAAGCTGATTCACAGAACAGAAACGGACGTAGAGATTTTGAAAGCAAACTTATGGTTACCAAAGGCGAAATGCTGGAGGGAGGGGGAGGGACAAATTGGGAGGTTGGGATTGGTAAATACACCCCACCACACACAAAATCGATTTGTGACAGGGACCTGCGGTACAGCCCAGGGAAACCTACTCACTACTCTGCGCTAGCTTATGAGGGAAAACAGTCTGAAAGAGGATGGTTGTGTGTAAACATGTAGCTGATTCGCTTTGCTGTACATGGGAAGCTAACACAACACTGTAAGTCAACTCTACTCCAGTAACTTAAAAACAAATTTTTTTCAAAGACGTATTACGCCTTGAATGCCGGCGGCAGTTTCAGTGCTGGATTCTTGCTGGATTAGTGGAAGAGGCGGAGCAAAGCATGAAGGGGCTGAATATCAGACCAGAAACCCAAGAACAGAAAATCCCCGGGTGACTGTTTCAACACAGAGTCTCCCAGTGGTTTGTGGCTGAGCTTTTCCTTCATTTTCTCTACGAGCACCTGATGAGAAATATCTCAGGTTGAACGTATTCCATCCCCACAAAGATTCCAGGTTCCACAGAGTCTACACCTCCCTGTGAGGTTAGCACGATGCAGGTGGGTAGAGACTGATGGAAAAATACATGAAAATACTTATGTGAGGTCATTTCCTGTTGATCCCAAAGCCCACGGGGACATGTTTAAAAGACAGGAGTACACAAGGGGTGCCTGGTGACCACAGTGACTGCAAGGCTCTGTGGTAGGACAAAATTCCTATTCCCACCAGGGGTCTGCCACCCACAAATCGGAACCATGGCCCCAGGAAGCAGAAATGCTTGGATGTTGGGTTTCAGAGTTAATTTTCCATGGAGAGAGAGAAATCTCGTCTTCTGTTATGGATAGCCCCTTATGCATCGTAACAACAATATGCTCAGAGAAGCCAGGACTGCCCCAACTGTCTTCTATTAGATCAGGATGATACAGTTCAAATACACTACCTTTAAAAACGGCAATCACACGGGAGGGAAGCCAGATCAGAAACTTGGGGAAAGCAGATGCATTTGAGGCCTGGGCAGTTTAGGAAGAATGAAAAGCATGGCAAGCAACACCATGGCCTTCTCTGCCCTGGGCTTTGGTAAAGGATCCATAGCCAGGGTGCTGAGTCATGGTGGGCGTGGAGGCATTTCAGAAAGAAGTGGCCTTAGTGGCGTCTGGGGGCCTGCTTCTAATGCTCTGAATTGATTTTGATACAGAGCTTAAAAAAGAGGACGACTGGGAGTTCCTGTTGAGGTCCTGCTGGTGAAGAACCCGACCTGTATTCACGAAGACATAGGTTCGATCCCTGGCCTCGATTAGTGGGTTAAGGATCCGGTGGTGGTGGTGGTGGAGCTCACAGACGCAGCTCAGATCTGGCATGGATGTGGCTGTGGTGTAGGCTGGAAGGGCTGGCAGCTACAGCTATGATTTGACCCCTAGCCTGGGAACGTCCATATGTTGCACGTGTGGCCCTGAAAAAAAAGGAGGACTGGTCAGCAGGTGTACCACTGGGCTTTGCCAGGAGCCTCCTGCAGGCAGTGGCCGTTGGCACCAATGGGAGGCCCCTGACACAGGTGCCCGAGGGGCTCATTGAGAGGGGAGCCCGTGGCTCCGACGAAAAGGTAGAAAGGGGTGTTTTGTTCTGTTCTTCTACTTCCTCAGCAAATACCTGGGGTACAGCTCTGAGGAGGCCCTGCTCTGGTGGGAACTTTGTCCAGGTGAGGTGTTGGGGAAGGTGACAGCCAACAAGCAAATACACAGGGAAATGTGGAGAATACCTCCCGGTGTTCAGTGTGGGGGTGGGGGGTGGAGGGGGTCATGAAGCAGAGAGGGGAAAGGGTGCTTTAGCCCAGGGCAGTCCCAGGAGACCTCTGGAGAAGGCAGAGTCAGAGCAGAGGCCTGCGGAGAGAGCCACACAGCTCTGGGCGGGAGGAGGCGTGTGTCCAGAAGGGGAGGCATCGCTGCAAAGGCCCTGAGGTGGGAGCTGGAGGTGGCATGGGGGGGGTTAGAGGGCATGATGCGGGGGAGGGGATGAGAGGGTCAGAGGGGTGGGGGAGGCCTCCTGGAAGGAGAGTGTGTTCCCAGCAGACTTACCGTGGTGGGGAAAGCTCTGCGTGGGGTGGGGAGCAGGGGGCCTTTGGAGGGAGGAGGATGCAATCTGGGTGGGCTTGTCACCCTTGTCTGTGGGGTGACACAGCCTGACCTACCTGCCTTGTCCCACATGGAGATTGGACTTGTCCACGCAGGATCACACACACACCTCAGGCAGCACCTGCCTCCCTTTCCGCAGCCCTGCGTCCCCCTGGCGGCTCCCAGCAGGGCAAGAGCCCCTCCCCTGCCCCTGGGCTCTGCCCTTGGAGGTGAACCCAGGGCTCAGCACCCCAAACGAATCCCCCGAGTGTGTCTTTCTTCCTCCCAGGGAAGGCCATCAACCCCTGCTGGCAGGTCCACTTCTTCTGGATTTTGAGATGTGTGATGAAGCCCTCGGTGGAAGTGGTACCCAATGGCCACATCTGCTTCTTGAGTGTCATCACATTTTTGATGACCTGGGAAGCAGTTCTACCTGATAAGGACCTGTTTCAATTCTGCACATGAAACAGCTGTGCTCTGGGCACCCACCCCACCCTTCTTGGTCCCTCCCTCCCTGTCAAGTTTTCTCAGAGCCTTTCGAGGTCTCCTTCTCCCCCATCTTTTTTTTTTTTTCCCTTAGGGCTGCTGCACCCACAGCATATGGAAGTTCCGAGGCTAGGGGTTGAAGTGGAGTGTAGCTGCCAGCCTATGCCACAGGCACAGGCCACATCTGTGACCTACACCACAGCTCACAGCAACACTGGATCCTTAACCCACTGAACAAGGCCAGGGATTGAACCTGCATCTTCATGGATCCTATTCGGCTTCATTACCGCTGAGCCACAGTGGGCACTCCTCATTCTCCCCCATCTTCATCTTCCCTCTTCCCTCTCAGGTAGGAGGCATTACCTTAAACAAGGCAGTTTAGACCTGTGGCCTGGGTCCAATGGAATTAAATCACTTTTTGTGAAAGGTCACCATAAAACTTTGGCCATGAGAAGCAAATACAGTTGGTTTTCAAAACAAGCAAGAGTTTGTGTGCAGTTCTGGAGGGTTAGGGGGCCTCGCATTCCAGAAGTCACTTCACAAAAGGACTCATTAGACCAGACCCTGCATGCTGAGTCATCTGAACAGGCCTTTGTAAGATCGCTTTCGCTCTGAGTTCTGAAGCAGAAATTGCCTTTTGGTCACGTGGAGAATTACAAAGCAGTCAAAATCGGCGCCTGAGCCATCTCGGCTCCCACCTTCACAGTCGGTATTACCAGGGTTCTCGCTGCCAGCCCCTGGCTACCGGAGGGAGGCCTGGGAGCCAGGCGGGTCCCTGCCAGTGTGCAGGGACTCAGTTTCCTAGGTCCCAGGCCCAGCTAAACAGAACGAGGGATCGAGCTGGAGTGATGATACGGTGTCAGGACTAACGCCCTCGAAGGGAAGGAGGGCTGGCATGCAGATGATGGACCCCTGGACTCTGCAGGAGAGGGAGGACTTCCTCCAGGGTAGGAGGGGCTTGGGGTGGGGGAGGTGGGGTGATGGATGTTACTTCCTGAAAGTAGCTTCGAAGAGCAGGAAGAAAAGGTGTGGGCGTGCCTACAGCAGAGTCACTGCTTACCTCACTTATTCCTGAGTTCGTTCAGAGAAACCAGATCTTCAGGGCTGGGTAGTTTGAGGTCCAGGGAGCACTTCAGGGCATCAGGAGACTCCAGAAGTTTCCACGCGTGTGCCTGTTTCCAGAGGGAGACTCCACGCTCTCACTGGATCGACAAGGCGTGTGTATCTTTGGAGGCATCTGGAACGTTGCATCTGCCGAGGCCCCCTCCCAAGGTTTCTGTCTGTGACCCATTTCTGGTTCCTGCTCTCTCTAGACCTGAACCTGAATCCTGCTCAGTTCTCCTGTGTCTCTGGGCGGCAGCATCATGGTCCTGCCTGAGGACCCTTGCATCATAAAGTGGTCAAGGTTGCTGCTTCTGTGCTGAGTCATTTTTAGTAATTTCACCTTTCATGTGAGGAGACAGCTCTGTCTTTACTGCACCTGCCATCAACAGTTCTGTGTCTAGGGCCAGTCCGCCAGACCTCCCGTGGGCCTCCACGTCCCCACCTGTGAAGAGCTGAGGCTCCCAAGGTCACACTGAGGACAGAGCAGGCACAGGATGCCGAAAGGACTTAGGAAAGATCAAGTTCACCCCAGCTGAGTGTGCCCTTGTAGTCACTATGACTGACTGGTGGCGACAGCTTTGCTCCAGCCCATCCTAGGTCATGAAGCTGGAAGGGACTTCCTGCATGTCACCCACTGGCCACCAGGTGGATCCAGCTGCCCTGTCTGGTGACTGTGGGTCCTCATTTCTCAGGGCTTCCTGGGTGTCCTCAGAAAGTGGGTGCTGACCCTCACACCATGCACGAAAATAAACTCAAAATGGCTTAAAGACTTAAATATAAGACGAGACACCATCAAACTCCTGGACGAGAATATAGGCAAAACATTCTTTGACATCAAGCTTACAAATGTTTTCTTAGGTCAGTCCCCCGAGGCAACAGAAATAAGAACAAAAATAAATTAATGGGACCTAGTCAAACTGACAAGCTTTTGCACAGCAAAAGAAACCAAAAAGACAACTTACAGAATGGGAGAAAATAGTTTCAAATGATGCAACTGACAAGGCCTTAATCTCTAGAATATACAAACAACTTATACAACTCAGCAGCAAAAAAGCCAACAACCCAGTCGAAAAATGGGCCAAAGACCTGAATAGACATTTCTCCAAGGAAGATGTACAGATGGCCAACAAACACATGAAAAAATGCTCAACATCACTGATTAGTAGAGAAATGCAAATCAAAACTACCTTGAGATACCACCTCACACCAGTCAGAATGGCCATCATTAACAAGCCCATAAATAACAAGCACTGGAGGGGTTGTGGAGAAAAGGGAACCCTCCTGCACTGTTGGTGGGAATGTAGACTGGTACAACCACTATGGAGAACAGAATGGAGGTACCTTAGAAAACTATGCATAGAACTACCATATGACCCAGCAATCCCACTCTTGGGCATCTGTCCAGACAAAACTCTACTTAAAAAAGACACATGCATCCACATGTTCATTGCAGCGCTAGTCGCAATAGCCAAGACATGGAAACAACCCAAATGTCTATCGACAGATGATTGGATTAGGAAGATGTGGTGTATATATACACAATGGAATACTACTCAGCCATAAAAAAGAACAAAATAATGCCATTTGCAGCAACATGGATGGAACTAGAGACTCTCATACAGAGTAAAGTAAGTCAGAAAGAGAAAACAAATACTATATGATAGCACATATCTGGAATCTAATATATGGCACAAATGAACCTTTCCACAGAAAAGAAAATCATGGACTTGGAGAAGAGACCTGTGGTTGCCAAGGGGGAGGGGGGGAGTAGGATGGGCTGGGAGATTGGGGTTAATAGATACAGACTGGAATTCCTGTCATGGCGCAGCAGAAATGAATCCGACTAGGAGCCATGAAGTTGCAGGTTCAATCCCTGGCCTCGTTCAGTGGGTTAAGGATCTGGTGTTGCCATGAGCAGTGGTGTAGCTCACAGACGTGGCTCAGACCTGGCGTTGCTGTGGCTCTGGTGTAGGACGGCAGCTGTAGCTCCAATTAGACCCCTGGCCTGAGAACATCCTTCTCTCACAGGTGGGCCCGAAAAAGACAAATGACAAAAAAAAAAAAAAAAAAAAAAAAGGTAGATGCAGACTATTGCCTTTGGAATGAATGAGCAATGAGCTCCAGCTGCATAGCACTGAGAACTATGTCCAGTCACTTATGATGGAGCATGATAATGTGAGAAAAAAGAATGTATACATGTATGTGTAACCGGGTCACCATGCTGTACAGTAGGAAAAAAATAATGTAATGGGGAAATAAAAATCAATAAATAAATAAAAATAAAAAAGAAAGGGGGTGCTGGGATGAGAACCCCTTCTGGGGAGAGGAGGCTCGGTCCTCATCAAGCTGTGACTGCACCTGCCTCCCTCTCAATCTCCCCTCCCCACGTGTCCCAGTTCACCTCGGAGTACAGGACAGTGAGGGCTGTGGCTGGGAGTGGTCTGAGGGGATCCCCCCCAGAACTTGAGCACAACTGCTTTAGTTCCTCCTCGCCCTCGGAAGAGGGTTTCCCTGAACGCACCACTCTGGGTCTCCCAGTCCCCCAGGCATCACATCTGCTCTGTGACTCCCGCTGATCCAAGTTCAACCTCCCAGTGGATGGACAGCTCCTACAGGGGGCCCACCTCCCAGCCCCAGCATCTCTGCCCTCAGTCTGCTCAGTCCTTGTGGCCACAACCGGGGGTCCTCTTTCCAACGGGGTCGATGTGTAAGTGCTTGGTTGCCTCCTCCACCCCGGCCACCTCTCTGCAAGTGCCCCCTCTGCCCTGATTCTCCTTCCGAAGGACACAGCGTCCTTTCCTGCTTCCAGGAGGAGGCATGGCACAGGCTCCTTCCTTCAGCTCAAGGTGAGTCCCCCTGTCAGGGCTCCAGATTCCAACACGAAGATGGAGGGTTCTGGTCTCCTGCTCCCCCTCCCCCTTGTACCTTCAGTGTCTCCCATCAGTGTCCTTCTCCAGCCTCTAAATATGCTCTGTGCTTCAGGTACCTGTGCACACACAACTCCGCCAGAGCCGTGGCAAATTTTTCCTGGGCCCCAGGGGCTGTGGGATGCTGCCTTATCTCCTTCTATGCTGGTTATCCCATCCGTGGGAAGGGTTAGATCGGAGGACAGGGGTTAGTTACCACCAAGGTTGCTCCCTTTCGGGCGAATATTCTCTAAGCTCTCTCTAAATTCACAACCTCCACTTCTTCCAGTTCCATCCCTGAAGCACCATGGGGCTTTGATTCGGTCACAATCAAAGCTACACGGCACCAATCAGATACTTAGCCACAAGTATTCTGACCAAGCTCACCACTGACACCTGGTCCCCAAATCTAAAGGAGGCTTTGGTCCCCGTGGACTTGGTCTCTAAGGTGACATTTTATCCACCAGAGCCTCTTCTCTTCCCTGAAATGCTCCTGGCGTCCTTCTGTTTGGAGGGACCTCCCTCCACGGTCACCGTCCCCAGGCATTTTTCAGGCTAACCTTCACCTGGTGGATCATAGGAGGCTCAGCCTGCTGACTCCTTCTCTTCCCTGTCCTCGGCCATCCCTTCTGACCTGGCTTTGAACGCTGTCTCTGTCCTGAGCGCAGGCAAACCCATCTCTCTAGCCTGGGTGGCTCCTGGAATCCCGGAGCTGGAGATCCCGGTGCCTCCCGACTCGAGCTCTGGAATGCCCAGCAGTCCTCTGAAGCCCAGCACGCCCTCATTCAACCTCCTGCTCTGCTCTTCTCCCAATCTTTGTTCAACTGCAGTGAATCCTTCCAGTTGCCCAGGAGAAATGTTGAGAGGGAAGCATTTTTAATGCCTCACCCCCCCCCCCCGTCCCCACACACACACATGCTGCCCACCTGCTGTAAGCCCTCTCCAGGCTGGATCCCTCCTAGCCTCCTGGCCATCCTCCTGACCCACCTCGTTGCCCCTGGCCCTGCTCCATGGCTCCCTCTCTCACCACTACTATAGACTTTTGTCACAGGGTTGGTAAAGCAGCCAAAGGCATCCTGTTACAAGTCAGAGGGAGTTTCTGATCCCTGCTCTGAGCAAAACTCCCTATACCCCCCCTCCATCCCCACAAGCTGGCTCAGTCATGGCCCATGTCCTCCTTAGGGCCCCTGGGGTCCCATGAGCCTGTCTGCCTCTTCCCACCCTACCCCAGCTCACCATCGCTCCGGCCACGCCAGTCTGTGCCCTGGACACACCAGCACCCTGCTGCCTCATGCCCACACACAGTCTGTTCCCTGTGCCAGCAACGCTTCTCCCTCAGGTCCTCCCCAGACCCTCCCTGACCTTTTTTAGGTCTTCGCGCAGGTGGCATCTTCTCGAGTCTCCTTCTCCCGCCACCACAACTAGCATTTCCACTCCCTCCCAACACAACGTGCTCGCCTCTCTTCTCTGCTTTATATTTTTTCTCGCAAACACTTAATGGTGAATATTCTATATTATTTATCTTGTGTATTGTGGGTCTCCCCAGCTTCTCACTGGAATAGAAGCTTCACCAGGCAGGGGTTTCTGTCAGTTGGGCTTTTTTTTTTTTCCCCTCTAGAAACAGGTCACTGGAGCCAAGCACATCATGTCTCCTCATTTAAACGAGGCTGGGAATTCGTGGGAAAGGCTCCAGGTGCCCCCCGTGGGATCCAGACATAGTGAGATGCGCTGGGGGGAGGGGCTGGAAACCAAATCCGGGGGGGGGGGGATGGGGGGGAGTGGCTGGCAGAGTGACCCTGAGAGTGACCCAGAGTGACTGCCCCCACTGCGTGAGAAGGTGCGGGGACGGCGATCGAGGACCGAGCAGCGTGTTCAGTTCTAGGACAGGCTCCACCGGAACCTTCTCTGACCCACTTTTCTCCTTCCTTGAAGAAACAACCCCCGTAACCTAAAGGGTCAAAAACCCAAAGAAAAAATATTGGTAGGACCCCTGACTCCCCAGCTCTTCCCCTAGAGGAGACCCCCTGGGAAAACACAACACAAACATGTCTCTTCTCAGTAAGTGGAAACAAAGATGAGACCAGAGGTCCCAAGAGGCTGCTGGAGTGAGTCACCTGTGGTGGCAGCAGAAAGCCTGGGGCAGGTGCTTCTGTTCTGACCGCTCCCACGGCAGGTGGGGAGACAGGGTGAGGTGGGGGACAGTGTCACTCACTCCAGAGCCCCCAAGGGGGCAGCTGGTCCAGCGGACTCAATGATGGACAGCTGAGAGGATCATTTTATAGCAAAATGGAAACACAGATAGACCGCCTTCCAAAAAGAAATTATAGTCCGTGTGCTGTTATGAACCTTTCCATTAAAAAATATGTTGAGACTATTTTCCAGTCAATAAACAAATATATATATAGTTTCATTTGAATTGGATGGGGAAGATGACGACCACGTGGTCTGCGTGGTTTTGTACCCTGCCTTGCTCCAGGGTTTCCTGACCTTTATGGCGGCAACATGCTGGCAGTTGAAAGGACTCAGTGAAATTATCTCCTTATTGAGCCATCAAATCTGTCAAAAGGAAATTTAGGGTGAGAGGCAGGAGAATCTTTCCCTCATAGCAGGAAAATCTATGGGAATATAAAATTATTTCCCAGGGAAGTTGTTAAAAATCCATTATGTGAGCCATTTATAAACATGCTATTTATCAACATCTTACGAAAAAAAGTAAGACAGCACATCACCAGCAAAATTCCTACATTAGCAAGATAAACCAGATGCCTTAATAAGACTTCTTCCCTCTCCACCATGATTTAAATTATAGCATTCTACTTTTTTTTTTTTTGACATGGTAAAGAATGTTATTTTCATGCAATATGAAAGGCAACACCAAAATGACTCCATTGCTTTCAGGAATGAGCACAGAAAGGTATGTTTCTCTGTCATTTGTAGCTTTCAGTTGGCAAATCAGAACAAAATAAAAAATCTGTGAAACTTCAAGTGAAGACAGTTTTTTTAGAAGTCAGATTGGTTTCATGACTATGTCCTTAGAAAGACCCAGAATTGATTTATTACTGATGAACATGATGTATTAATATTAACACGGTTATTAGGACGTATTAATTAAGATGGCCCGAGGGCAGGGGGTCTGGGGTGGGTCCAGCCTGAGACCGAGAGGGAGAGGGTCCAGGGCGTGTCATACGTGAAAGATCCAGTAAGTCGGGGACCACCCAACGTGCTGGATCGGCATGTCCCACTGGCGGCAGCCGGCAGACAGCTCTTGAAAATCAGAGATGAAGATCCCAACGCAGAGGAGCAATTAACTGGAAAATATTTATTCAGAAGAGCTACCCCCATATATAAAATAGATAGGGTGGGGGATGCGCTGGGGGTTTGGGATGGAAATGCTATAAAATTGAGTTGTGATGATCCTCGTACAACTATAAATGTAACAAAATTCATCGAGTAATTACAAAAATAAAATCAAACAGATAAACAACAAAGTCCTACTGCATAGCACAGGGAACTGTATCCAGAGACTAGTAATAATCTGTAATGGAAAAGAATCTAAAAAAAGAATATAGATACATTGTCTGTTATATATATAACTATATATATATATATACCTGAATTATGTTGCTGTACATCAGAAACAACTCAGCATTGTAAATCAACTACAATTTAAAAGGAAAAGAGCCACCCTCGTATACGCTTAGCAGAGAGCATATCATATATGTGCGTAAGTTATAAACAATACTCTGCACGTATAGCATCAAAGATGGGGAAAGAAGGATGCACGGAGCCAGCAAAGGACCCGCTACCCAGTTCTTCGTTTACAGGACAAATTTAAAGGAGCAGAGAAAATTCTGCCCCCATGTTCCAAGTGGCCACTAGAACATCTCCAAGCCATGGAAAACCTTGAGGTCGAATATTTACAGGACCAAAGGGCTCACGTGCAATGGAAATTGCCTCCAAATTGAGAACATCTGGGAGCAAGTCTTAAACAGAGCAGAGTAATGGAAGCTGTAATAAAAATGCAGGGGATGTTTGTGAGGAAGCCTAATGAAGAAGGGAAGCTTTTTTTTTTTTTTAAGGCACTGAAGCTCCATTCCTGCAGGGAGCTCAAGGGAAATGACTTGATTCTGTCTGACTGGGTTTACAACCTGTCAAATGAAAATATCGCTACCTCCAATTTCATGGAATGAAATAATTACTCATGTATAGGACTTGAGATAGCTTTAGATTTTAAAACACTAGACGGAGTTCCCATCGTGGCTCAGTGGTTAACGAATCTGACTAGGAACCATGAGGACGCAGGTTCGATCCCCGGCCTTGCTCAGTGGGTTAAGGGTCCGGCATTGTCTTGAGCTGTGGTGTAGGTTGAAGATGTGGCTTGGATCCCATGTTGCTGTGGCTGTGGCATAGGCCAGCAGCTACGGTTCCAACTGGACCCCTCGCCTGGGAACCTCCATACGCTGCGGGTGTGGCCCTAAAAAGACAAAAAAAAAAAAAACCACACCCCAAAACACTACAAAAGTAAAACATACGTATGTATATGCATGTGTCTGAATATATACATGTATATACACATATATGCATATATAGTATATATCTATGTATATATTTGGGATCAATCAGTTAAAGAATGTTTTCCTAGATTATAGGAAAATAAGAGGGAGAATATAAGAAGAAGATAAAAAAAGATTGCCTTTGGTTGTAGTCAAATTCTGGCTCTATGAGTTTCTCATTGTAGATTTTAGGCAAGCTGCTTACCTCTCCTAGCCTCGGTTTGCACTTTTTTTTTTTTTTTTCTTTTTAGGGCTTCACCCATGGCATGTGGAGGTTCCCAGGCTAGGGGTCAAATTGGAGCTGCAGCTGCTGGCCTACACCACAGCCACAGCAATGCTGGATCTGAGCCACATCTGCAACCTACACTGCTGGATCCTTAACCCACTGAGAGAAACCAGGGATCGAACCCACATCCTCATGAATACTAGTTGGGTTTGATACCGCTGGGCCACAGTGGGAACTCCCATTTTGCACATCTTTAAATGGGGCTCTTACAAAGGTTAACTGAGAGAATGCAGACAAGCACATAGCATACAACTTCTCAGAGAGCCCAAAACCTGGGTTTATCAACACTGTTGTTATTATACATTTATTTTAAAAAGGGGAGTTACCATCGTAGCTCAGTGGTTAGTGAATCTGACTAGCATCCATGAGGATGTGGGTTCGATCCCTGGCCTTGATCAGTGGGTTAAGGATCTAGCAATGCAGGTTGCAGATGTGGCTCGAATCCAGCATTGCTGTGGCTGTGATATAGGCCAGCAGCTACAGCTCCAATTTGACCCCTAGCCTGGGAACCTCCATATGCCACAGGAGCAGCCCTAAAAAGACAAAAGACCAAAAAAAAAAAAAAAAAAGGCAAGGTGTTGGGAGTTCCCTGGTAGCCAAGTGGTTAAGGGCCCAGTGCTGTCACCACTGCTAGATTGTAAGCTCTGGGAAAGCAAGCACTTCTTCTAAATAATTTTTATGCAAGCCTGTTCCTCCCTCCCTCTCCCTGCTTCCAAGTCCTAGTGCATGTGTTCAGGCTTTCTTCTGGTCACTCGTTCAAAGAATGTGTGCAGAGCACCCAGCGTGCACAAGTCCTCTGCTGGAGACTAGAAATAATAACAAGACTCAGCAGAGGACAGGGCTCAGCTCCACGGAGCTCATGGCTCTGCAGCAGGTAGGCAGGTGCTCCAAAGTTCTGCTGATGAATCTGCCTCTCTCTGCATCCTGCTCTGGAGGCTTGGCAGATGGTGACCAGGGATGGACTGTGCATGGCTGGGTTAGCAGTGATACGGAGTCAGTGATGTGTGTGTACCCACCTCAGTGGCAGCTTCATTGGTGAGGGGGTGCCTGAGAGCAAAATTCAGAGCAAGGGGCCAGCGGGAGGTGAGGACTGGAGCTGGTGGGAAGCCGGGGGGATCCCAGTGGGCAGTTTGCTGGCAAATATGGCGGCACTTTCTCAATTCTGCAATGGTTTCTGTTCTAAGTTTGGAAAGCTGGACAGCTGGTTATAGGTAAGCAAATGCTGCGGACACCCTGCTGCTCAAAGGTCAGGCACAGAATGAATAATCTACCTGTCCTTCCTGTTGGACTGACTAATGGCTCCTTGCATTGAATTCCTCTCCCTCAGCACCTGCCATTCTTGTGAGAATTAGTTAGACATTTCACCTTAACTTCCTCTCTGAGAAACATTAAACTGGGTTGCTTTGTATTTTAATTTCTAACTTCCTCAAGGATTTTAGCCAAGCCACTTGGAAAAGCACATAATAGACTTGGAATAATGCTAAGCTTTTTTTTCTCCTTTTTTTTTTATTTTTTGAGGTAACACTGGTTTAAACATTATACAAGTTTCTTGTGCACAATGTTATATTTTGATTTCTCTATATATTATAGTGTGCTCACCCCTAAAAGTCTAGTTTGCATCTATCACTGTGCCGTTGACTCCCTTTTAGCCATTTTGTTCTTCTCCTTCCCCCCCCGTAACCACTACTCTATTCTCTTTGTGTTTACTTTTGTTTTGTTTATTTTATTTTTTAGAAAAATGTTCTTCATATGAGTGAAACCATGCAGTATTTGTCTTTCTGACTTATTTCACTTAATATAATACCCTTAAGATCCATCCCTGTTGTCACAAATGGCAAGATTTCATCTTTTTTATGGCTAGTATTCCATATGATTCATCTGTTCCACTTCCGGGTATTTATCTGAAGACTACAAAAACACTAATTCCAAAAGACATCTGCGCCCTAGTGTTTATCACAGCACTGTCTATGGAAACAACCTCAGCACCCATTGAGGGATAAACTGATAAAGAAGACGTGGCATATAGTGCTAAGCTTTCATAGGATGCCATTCTCTGTCCACGAAAGATTAGGAATTCTGAGGAAGCCGATATAACATTAGCCATCCTTCTGCTAAAATTTAGACCTTTTTTTTTTTTTTTGCTCACATTGTCTTAATGGTGAGAAGTGTAAAATCTGGGAAAAAAATGTCACCTTCCAGTTAGATTCTCCCCTGACGCTTCCCCTTTGCTCTTTGGTTGGCCTTTTGTCTAGTACGACTTCGGGTCTGGCCGTCAGTAGATCAAGGGTCTGTCTTCGCAAAAGCCTCATCTTTCTCATTGGATGAAAAGGAGGTGCTCTCTGTTCTGTGCTCATTGGTTGTTCTTTCATTTGTGTCGTTTGATTTTTCTCAAGGAAGCCAACCCTACCTTCTAGGTGCCCCAGCTTGCTATACCATCTTGGGCATCAAGAACAGCTCAAGATCCTTCGGCTCCTGACAATGGCAAATTTGGGCAGGAATCCCCGTAGGAATCTCATCAGGTTGTTGAGCTACCTGGTGCCTCACCCATCTTTATCTGTTGGCTGCTCTTAGCACGGGTAAGCTCTGGAGACACTGCAGTAATGGTAGCACCTGGAACCTCTCAGGGGACAGCAGGGAGAAGTCCCGAGACCCCACACTCTGAGGCGCAGCCAGGCCCCCATAGCAAGGTTGCTTTTCTCCCAGCATTCTTCTACAGGGGATCATCGAAGGCTCCCCACTGTCACTAGGAGGAAGCAAGAAGGTCACAGTCCCCACTGGAAAGGCGTCTGCACCTCACCAACCAGCCTAGCACTCTCCCCCTACTGACCCCCATGGCTGGCACACCACGCTCCTGGACAGCCTGGTATCTGTGCCTTCCACGTCCCCTGCCTCTGACGCTCTTTCGTGGCCTCTCTGGCCCTGTCCTGTGAACATTTCCAACTATGACTCACACTGCATGTCCCAGCCCCTGTCACACACGTGTGACTCACCCAACACACACTTTTTCTCCACTTCCCTGAGTAACTAGAGCACGATTGGGTCTGTTACTTGCACTCCAGGGGGGGCCTTGGGGATCATGTTGTCCACTGCTCCCATTTTACAGGCAAGAAGATCAAGGCTTAAAGGGAAAAGAAGAGTATTAGTCAACAGAGAACCCCAGGGTTCCGATTTGGCCCTGCCATCACACTGAACTACCTTGTATTTTGTTCTCTTACCAGCTTGTTTGTCCAGCTGTTTTCTGATTTTGTCTGATTTCTCCAATCAAGGAACCCGGAGCCTAATTTACTTTTCCAACCAAATTCAAGCCCCCAAAGAATAGCTATGTCTTGTAATTCCCTTTGTAGCAGTCACCAGAGCCTGTAAACAAAGACTCTATAATGACCAAAATGGACATGTGGAAGCTACCCATGTACATAAGAAAATAGCGGATAACCTTGACACCCACCATGGACACGCTCTGGTGAACCCCAGAGGGCAGCCATTGAATTACTGCCACCAGAAAGTAATGCAAGCTCTGTCATAGGGTAGGAAGCTTCCCGGGGATGGAGTGGTTGTCTGGTCCCGTGTTCCTGCGACTCAGCAGAGTGGCGGAGGCCCAGCAGGCTGAGGTCACCGTTCCCTGGTAGCAAAACTGGGATCGGAGCACAGTCTCCCACTGTATTTGTCACGTCAGTATCCCCCAGGTTTCCTGGCCAAGGGCTGAGTGGGAAGGAGCTTCGGGAGGTAAAGAGGAAGGGAGCCCAGAAGCAATCTAGATTTTAAGGAGGGGGAGGGGGTCAAGGCGCTAGGGGGGGCAGGGCAGCCACTCCCAGGAAAACGGACCAAGGAGGCCCCAAAGCTGCTCTGGTGTCATTCATGAGCTTCCTTCCTTCTTTATTCATCTTATCTGGTCAGGTGCCTCCTGTCTCTGGAACTTTCTTTTTAATTACAGAGACCGCCTGGCTCCTCTCGGGAAGGGCTGTGAGTAGGGACCCCCGTCCGCAGACCAGTCGCTCTTGGGTCCTGTTTCCTCAAAGCTGCTCACCTTCTGGCTCTGTTTCCGGTCTCTATCAGAGAACTATGGCAGTTCTCTAAACCCCAAATTGTCACTCAGAATCAAATTTGTGCAGGGAGAAAACAATTGTTTGTGACTGCGTGGGGTCAGGCTGTTGTGTCGGGCACTTAGAGGTGAGTTCACTTGATCACATTTGTTCAGGAACCTCACTCAGGGTGATGGTTGGTTTGGCCTCATGGGGATAAAACCTGGTTGTGTTTTCAGAAGGATCCTTTGAAGAAATTCTTTCTTTTTATTTATTTTTTTCTTTGTAATTTATTGTAGTCACTTTTTTCTTTTCTTTTTTAGACAGCCATACCTGTGGCCTCTGGAAGTTCCTGGGCCAGGGGTCCAATCGGAGCTGCATCTGAGGCCTGCGTCTTAGCCACGGTGAATGCCGGGTCTGAGCTGTGTCTGCAATCGATGCTACATCTCATGGCAACACCAGAGCCTTAACCCACTGGGCGAGGCTAGGGATCGAACCCACATGCTCACAGACACTATGTTGGGTTCTTAACCCACTGAGCCATAAGGGGAACTCCTGAAGAAGTTCTTTATTTTTTTTTTTTCTAAGTCTGCAGCCTTCAATTTTATTTATGTGTGTGTGTGTTGCTATAAAACTTTATTTACAAAACCTGACAACTGGGCCCACAGGCTGCCGTTTGTTGATCCCTGGTGTGTTTGTTCATTTTTCACTGAAGTATTGTTGATTTATGATGCCGCGTTAGTTGCTGGTGTACAGCAAAGTGATCCAGTTGTACAAATATGTACACACACTTTTTCATCCTCCTTTCCATTACGGCTTATTACGAGGTACCGGATGTATTTCCCTGTGCCGAACAGTAGGACCTTGTTGTTTATCTGTCTTATACATACCAGTGTGTGTGTCAATCCCAGACTCCTCGTTTATCCCTCCCCGACCCTCTCGCCTTTGGTAACCGTGAGTTTGTTCGCCAGTCTGAAGAAGTTTTGTTTTGTTTTGCTTTGCTTTGCTTTTTAGGGCTGCACCCGCAGCGTATGGAGGTTCCCAGGCTGGGGCTGAATCAGAGCTGTAGCTGCCGGTCTACACCACAGCCACAGCGACGCCAGATCTGAACCATGTCTGTGACCTACACCACAGCTCACGGCAATGCCGGATCCTTAACTCACTGAGTGAGGCCAGGGATCAAACCCGTGTCCTCATGGTTCCTAGTTGGATTGTTTCTGCTGCACCACGACGGGAACTCTGAAGTTCTTTAAATCGAAGAAGAAACGGCTCACCTTTGAGAGAGCAGAGCCGTCTTTGTGATGCTAAGGATAAGAGGCGGTGGGCGGGTTTAGTACCCATCGTTACAGTGGGGAGGTCACGTTCAGATCCTGGGAGGAAGTGGACTGAGTAAAAACAAGGCATCGTTCGCATACCCAGGTAACTGCATCACTGTAAAGCCATCCTGGGGCATCTTCGCAAACCTGTGCAGGGAAGGTCCTTAGCCGTGACTCTGGAGTTACTAGCCTTCCCCTGGAACCTTCCACGTTTGCACAGGGGTCAGTTTCGCAGCCCACGAACTCACTGTGTGGCTGATGGGAAAAGACTTTTCCTCTGCAAATCACTGATGTCTTTTAGTCAACCGGCTGTCATCCTGTCACAGGTGTGTATTCACCATCTCAGATAACATCCCCCTTCAGTTAGGGGTAAAACAAGCCAGGGTGTGAAGACGTGGGACTCTAGGGAAAGGTGGCTGCCTGCAGGATGAAATCCCAGACCCCGTGTCTCGTCATACAGGGGAGATGGCAGATTTGCCCAGTGCCGGCTGCCTCCTGCCTGGGAGTAGCCCCTGACTCGAGGTGTCTCTCTCGGCTCGACTTCGAACGTCCCCGAAGCTGTACACGATGAATCAGGGCCCCGGGTGTCACAATGACCCATTGTCCCTGAAGGCATTCCTTCTGCAGCGTCTGACCCTTAGTGCTCGGGGTGAGTGTGCATTTTCCCAAACCCTCCATGGACAAAAACCCGACAGCAACAGTGACCCTGTACGTAGCTTACATGTGCAGCGTGAAGCAGAGAGGGCTTTCGTCATGAAAAGGAGGGGAAAAGGGCCTCAATGAACTTAATCTTTATTTTCTCATGAAAAACATCCATATGTTTTGAGGGTGACAGCGTTCCCCTTGGTGTTTTATCTGTAAAAGAAGCGGTGGCATGTAACTCCCATAGGATAATATTAAAGAAAATGAAAATAAAGGCTCAAGCCCAATGTACCGCCCCGACAAATGAAATTATTTGCCTTTGCTGTTTCCCTCTAGCCCTTGTCCGTGCACGTCTACCCACGCACAACATCTTTGTCATCAAAGCCCCCTTCGCTTTTAAAACCATTACGTGGTGATGGAGATATCTCTTTTAGATAGCTACGTACCATTATTAAAGATTCAAAATATCATTAATTTCCTTCAAGCTCTATTATGTTTACCATCTATCACGGTGTCAGCACATTAATCACGTCCTCGGTCGCCTCAGGAAGGCTGCTTAATAGACATCTGAGCACACAGCCTTTCTCTGAATCACCCAAGACCAACCATCCCAGGAGCTCTGAGACCCTGAAACGAGTGAGGTCTTTTCATGGTCTCCTGATGAAGATGAAGGCAGAGAAGTTGGAGGGAACAAAGAGGAGCATCCCCCTTCTCCCGCAGTCCCTGGACGCGGAGCCGCGCTGGACCCAGCAGTGAGGAGCGTTCTGATCCGCGGAAGCTTTTGTGCAACCTGCGCCCCTACGCTCGGCTGGCCGCTGGCCAGGCGGCAGTGCCGAGGCATCAGCTCAGGTTGCAATAAGGAGGGAGGCTCAGGTGCTGGATCTTCCTAAGGCCACAGTCCTACCAATAAAGAAGCTTGGGAATGGGGATTTTCGACTCTGGATTCAGATTCAAACTTGTACATTTACTCAATACGTGATGCTGGATATGTTATGGGCCCTTCCCGATGCTTGTTTCTTTATGTTTGAAACAGAAATTATGGCAGTCACTCATGCAGCAAATATTCATTGAGCAGGATGCTAGACGCCGGGAACGTAAGGGAGTTTATAGATTCAAAGTCCAGGGAGGGAGCAGCACAGATACTGCTTTAATCATTGTCCTGTAAAACCAGAAGTGCCTTCAGGAGGGTGAAGGAGCAGAGAATACATGATGAGAGCTTGTAAGAGTGAACTTGAACTTGTGAAGTCTATTAAATGAATTAACCACTGGGAACTGAAGGGAACAGGATTCTCAGCAGAGGGAATAGAGAGTGCAAAGTCTCTGTACTAAGAGGCAGCATGGTGAGGTGAGTACAGGGATTAAGGGGTGCATGGTGGCATGCTGCTAAAGGGTAGGAGCTATGGTCTATGTTAAAGATTTCCCCCTAAGGGCTTGAGGCACCACAGGAACATTTAGTCAGACAAGATACAGTGAGAAATGGGCATTGAATGCTACCGTGATTACAGGGTGGAAATGGTACTTCAGGTGAGCCAGGGAAGATGCGCAGAGACTGACGAGTCTCTAGGCAGCTCACCTGGCTTGCTCCCTGTTGGGGTCTGACAGCTGGCTCAAGCTTAAGATAGAGGAAGCTGTGAAGGCATAGGTTTTTCAGGGAATGATGATCCTGCTGACAATTGTGGAGATGGGGGGACAGCGAAAGATTTCACGATTATTTAGGAGATGAGATGGGAGGTTATTGCTGCCTGTCGGGGTGGGGGATCACCATCTAGGCAGCCCTGCTGACAGTGACTCGGAGCCACCTCCACTGGCCATTGGTTGGTCTCATCTGGCCCCCTGGAGCCCATGGTTTCTTACCCTGCAAAGCCTCACCCGGGCCCATTCTTATGAGACTGCAGAGGGACATGAGTAAGCTAAAGTCACACAAACACATTTCAATCATCCGCTCGCATCACGTTTGCTCCCATGCCCCTCAGCCAAGCTGCGCCCAAGGTCAGACTAGGAGGTCATTATAAAGTCACATGTGGCATTCCCATTGTGGCTCAGCAGGTCACAAATCTGCCTCGTATCCAGGAGGATGTGGGTTTGACCCCCAGCCTCGCTCAGTGGGTTAAGGATCCGGCGTTGCTGTGAGCTGTGCTGTAGGTTACAGACACGGCTGGGATCTGTTATTGCTGTGGCTGTGGTGGAGGCCAGCAGCTGCAGCTCCGATTCGACCTCTAACCTGGGAAATTTGCATAGAAGACAGGTGGGTGCCTAAAAAGACAAAAAAGAAAAAGTCACTTTTGGCTCCGGGGGAGGGGAGAAGAATGGGAACCCTCAATGTATGCTCTCAAGCTCTGAGCTAACGGATTCCTTCCTCACTCTTGTCTTCTCCTAAAGAATAGGAGCTGGAGTTCCCACTGTGGTGCAGTGACTTCAGTGGCTCCAGTTGCTGCGGAAGTGCTGTAGTTGCTGGTTGGAGTCTCAGCCTGGTGAGGTTAAAGGAGGAACCAGCATTGCAGCAGCTGCAGTGTAGGTCGCAGCTGTAGCTCAGATTCAATCCCTGGCCTGGGAACTTCCATGTGCCACGGGTGTGGCCATGAAATTCAAAACAAAAACAAAAAGCAGGAGTAAAGGATTTCTTTTTCCCTCCCATTTGGCTGGTGGCCTTTCATTTCTGCCCCTCCCACCCCCAGTTTCCCCCAGCTGTAACAGGGCCAGTTGAGGATGACTACCCAGTGATGAAAAACCCTCCAGAAGTGGCACGCGGTTTATAACCCAAAGCGCACCCGTGATATATTTACCCTTGAACATTATATGAGTTCATTCTCTGAGGCCATGAACTGTACCTCTTTCCTGATACACAGTCGTGTCTTTTCTGTGGGCCTCAAAGCACACGGTGGGTGCCGAGTGCAAATAGAGTCTAACCTTGAAGTTTTATCCTTAGTCCATATCTTTGGTACCACTATGTAAAGATGGCGCTTTCCAAGATACTCGATTTGAGCCCATTGATTCTCCTCTAAAACACTCTATTGTTGGTTATGTCTCAGAAAACACATATACCCCACATAATAATGATAATGATAGCTGAACACTAGTGCTTACCATATCTCAGGCAGTGTTCTAAGTCCTAATTTCATATGAAAATTTGAGGACTCTGTCCTGAATCCCCCAAAGCGAATATGATGGACTGTGACAGCATCTTCTCAAGAAGGCCTCAAAACACATGTCTACACTGCAAACAAACTATGGATACCTGTAAAAAACTTTCAATAGAAAAAATGAGCCCAGGGAGTTCCCTTCATGGCTCAGTGGTTAATGAACCAGACTAGGATCCATGAGGTTGCCAGTTTGATCCCTGGCCTTGCTCAGTGGGTTAAGGATCTGGCGTTGCTGTGAGGCTGTGGTGTAGGCTGCAGATGCAGCTTGGATCTGGTGTGGCTGTGGCTGTGGTCAGCAGCTGTAGCTCCAGTTTGACCCCTGGCCTGAGAACTTCCATATGCCATGGGTGTGGCCCTAAAAAGCAAAAAAAAAAAAAAAAAAAAAAAAAAAACCCTAAATGCTATTTACTTACACCTATGTTCAGAGCCTTTCTGTTTGATTCACTGCATTGAAGTGTTCATTCTATAAATGGTACGTTCCATCAAAACTTGCAGTAAAGTGTTCCATTTTGCTCTACAGGAACATGAACTTAGGTGGAGATGCCTGGGCAGCGGCCACAGCCTCCGGGGCTGCTGGGAACCAGGAATCCTGTCCCATCTGACCGATGACGTGAAGGAGAGTGTGATAAAGCCGAAGACTTAAGGATTTCACAGGGTTCCCACTCCTTACTTTTAACTGTGCTATAAAAATTCATTTCCTGACTGGAACTTGGCTCCAAAGGTTGAAGCTGGGAAGGCAAACGTCACGCTGAGCCAAATTTCCCCCCAAGTGGAAAATAACATTCTATTTGATGTTGCAGAGTGGTCTCTGACCGCGAGAGAGGGTGAGAAGAAAGAAAACTCTTTCAAGTAAATGAAAGTAAGACTTCAGTTTTCACTTGGAATTCCTAGAGCCCTCTTTTGATGTTTAAAAATTGCCTGCCAAGATCGCATGGTTTATTTGCAGGTAACGGACATCTTCCTTCTGGCTTGGACGTTTAAGAGCGTCTAGCCCTGACAGACAGACTCTATAAAAGAACCCCAGTATGGGAGTGTAGATTATTTTATAAAATATGGGGACCCCACTATTTTCTTACTTAGAGTGGTTGTGCTATCTGGCAATTTCCCGTCCGTCCTGAACTCCCTTCTCTCCTCCGCATCATACACCTCTCCTTCGGGGAGCAAAGTGACGCTGGGTGTAGCTTCCTGTTCTCTGCTCCGGTGGTTCAAGGGTGGAGGTGAATTCTGACCGCCATGATTCTGTGCCCACGTAATTGGTTCCTTTTATATTCTGTTATACCTTTGCCCTGAGTTTCTACCTGGTCTTTTCACAGTTGTGCTTAAATACCGCGTACTATTCCATCAAATTCAAGTGTCCAAATTTACTTCTCTATGTCTCTGTTATTTTATATTGAAGGTTTTTCTTCCTAACAGATGTTATGTCAGTAATTACCTTCTTAAATTAAGTTTCTATCTTCTCTTTAACCATTTCCTTTAACATTCCTTCCAGATAAATTTCCGTCGTGGGAAGAAATTAGGTTAAAAAATGTATTTGCCATACTATAGTCATTCACAAGGGGTTTGGATTAATTTACAAATGAATACAATTAACTGCGCTTTACACACACGTGTGTATTAGTTTAATCTCAATGTCACCAGCAACAGATGTTATTATTCACCCTATTTTTCTAATTTAAGTTTAAAGCTGTACTTCGCAGTTGCTTTTATATTTCTTTCTTTCTCAAGTGTTGGTTTCTTATTTTTACTTTCTTTTATGAGCATATATTTTTGTACTTGGCCTTGACGCATTTCTTTTGAGGGTCTTTAAATCCTTCCAAATATTTATGAGTATATTCAAAGGACATTATCACTATTATCTTATTTGTTGACATAATTCATGCAAATGTTTTATCTAATGTTTCGCTATACATTTTTCTCTAGTCCTTTTATGTTAAGCAATATAGTAAAAATTGAAAAATTGAATTGTTCATCAGCTTACTTCTTGCCTCCTTTAAAGTGGAAAAAAGTATGTTATTTATCATTTCTTCAAAAGGGGGGTGTTTTCTGCTGATTTTTCTTTATGGATATGCGTGTAATGATCAAACAACCTTCTTTACTCAAGGATTATGGTGTAAAGATAGATATAAATTAGTTTTTCTCCAAATTGCTACCAGATTATCCCAGTGCTTGCTTGCTTGCTTGCTTTTGCTTTTTAGGGCTGCACCTGCAGCATATGGAAGTTTCCGGGCTAAGGGTTCAATCAGAGCTACCACTGCCAGCCTACACAACAGCCACAGCAACATAGGATCCGATCCACATCTGTAATCTACACCACAGCTCTCGGAATGCCGGTTCCTCAAGCCACTGAGTGAGGCCAGGGATCGAACCTGTGTCCTCATGGATATGAGTTGGGTTTGTTACTGCTGAGCCACAGTGGGAACTCCCCCAGTACTGTTTAAATGGCAGTTCAGCCCAACCCATTTGTTCTCAGAGGATTATACAACGATATATTATCCTGGGCCAGGGCTGCTAAGCATAGTCTACCTATCCATCTTGCTTCTCTTTCCTAACAATTCCACTTGGCTTCTATTACCGTTCCAAGAGTTAATACTTTGTTATCTAAAAAGGCGAGGCTTCGATTCATTTCCTCTACTTAAGAAATTCACACAGGGAAGGCTCCAGGTTCTGTGAAACAGGAAGCTTACGCAATTTGGGGACCATCTCAAGAAAAACAAGACAAAACGATCAGCTCACAATGTGCAAGCTCCCTTTGTGAAGGCCCAGAGAAAAGGAGGAGCCCTGAGTGTTTGTCCTCCTTAGCTTCGTGGGAAGCCCCCACCCCCGCCTACGTTACTCTGCTGAATGAGTTTATCGTCACGCAGCTTAGTTACAGGAAAAGGGCAGGAATGACATATACGCACTACGCTGCTGAGTATCACATGGATAATTAACAAGGACTTACTGTAGAGCGCAGGGAAACGTACTCAACAGTCAGTAATAACCTACACGGGAAAAAGAATGGGAGTTCCTGCTGTGGCTCAGCGGGTTGAGAACACCACATGATGTCTGTAGGAACGCGGGTTTGATCCTTGGCCTCGCTCAGTGACTTAAGGATCCAGTGTTGCCACAAGCTGCGGTGTAGGTCCAAGATGTGGCTCAGATCTGGTGTTACTGTGACTGTGGCAAAAGCCTCAGCTGCGGCTCCAATCTGTATTTCGACTCCTAACCTGGGACCTTCCATGTGTTGGAGGAGCAGTCCTAAAAAAAAAAAAAAAAAAAAATGGATAAATGCATAACCGATTCACTTTGCTGAGCACCTGAAACTATACAACATTGTAAGTCAACCATACACCAATAAAATTTTTTTAAAAGGACTCTGTTTATACTTTAAATGGATTGGAATCATATTATGTCTGTAAAATAGAGCACAATATTTCTCCACTAAATTTTTCTTCTTTTTTTCAACCACAAAATAAGGCCTTCTAGTTTTGCTCATTCATCTGGTAACAATTTACAGAGTATCTCTTTGGTAATTTTGCAGGGTAATTTTTTATGATGGTGTCACGTGTACACAATTGGACTTATCGTTTCAAATCCTTGAGTCTTCTGTGAATGGGATCTTGAATTCCAAAACGGATGTATTTGTTTGTTTTCTATGTTTTCATGACTAATGACTTTGGTACTTTCTCTCCGCTGTATATTTCTCTTATATCTGATTCCTTGCAAAGGTCTTTGTATTAATCTTTAGATTTTCAAGAACTTTTTTTTTTTAAGACATTTTTAGGAGCAGAGTTAGATCTTCTTCAATTAATCAGATTTAAAGAATCAAAATTGAAATGTGGCTGTTCCCTGCTCAAAACTCCCCACAGTTCCTCGGGGTGTGCCCGGCAGCCTGGTTGCCGAGGCTTGAGGAGAGCCCCTTCTGAAATCGCTGGGTGGACGGCACACGCCACTGTGGGACTGTCATCAGCTTCTGAAGCCAGTCCAGCCCAGACCACTGTCCCGCCTGCTCGAGCGCCCTGGGCAGCTCATTTACTATCTGGCGCATCCATCTTCAGGTGTCATGAGAATCTCAAGACGTGGTTATCATAGAGCTGAAAGTTTAGCGTGAGCCTTTCATGATCTTATTTAATCCTCATTCCATCCTGCAGGACTTGCAACCGTTGGTACCCATATTTGACCAATCAGGAAATAGAACTTCAGAGAGACTAAATAAATTAACCGCCTCCATGGTACGTGATAGGAATTAAGTCTGAATCTCAGTAGCCCCCAAGGATGGGCAACATCCTACACTCCCTCCTGAAGTCCCCCGTGTGGGCTCTTCTGCGCAGCCAGTGGGAGGGGGCCAGTTCTTTTGGCTTCGGAGTTCACAGGAGTGAGATGGATACATTGGACATGCAGAGTCTGGTAACAGCATTTCTTAAGATCACCCAGGCAACCCTAAATCTTTGGCGGTTCCTCCTCCCCAATGGGTCAACAATAGACATTTTATTTTCCAAAGAGGTTTATCAGCTTTCCACTGGAGCAGAGCCTGCTTTGCTGTCCTGATGCACTGAATGCCATGTCCCTCTAAGGTCAGGGTTCACAAGAGCGCTACTACTACTGGGTCTGGGCTGGATTGTTTTGTGCTGGGCGGAGGGGGGTCTGCACACTCTAGGATGCTCAACAGCATCCCTGGCCTCCACATCCTAGTTGCCAGCAGCCCCCTGCCCCTCAGCAGCATCAACCAAAAATGTCTCCATGTCCTGCCAGGCGTGCCCCAGGGGCAGAGTTGCTCCTGGTGGAGCACACTGAGTTAGAGCACACTGCCAATCCACAGCAGCCATCAGTGTGTCTGCTAAGCCTGGACCCCAGCGTCAGTCTCTCCAGCCCTGGATGAAGGGATAAACTTTGGATTCCTAAATTGCACATGAGGCTGAAGCTTAGGGACTGTGCCCCAGTGGGGGCACCAGGAGGAAAGAGATGGCCCACTAGAACGGGGTGACTGAGGGGAGCTTAAGGATTTTCAGAAGAGCATCAGCAGGGCCGAGGGAAACCAGTGAGGACCTGGCAGTGGCCAGAGGCTTCCATCATTTCTACCCTGAAGGGGCCAATGACTAAGCAGTTTCCTGAACCTGGACAGGTGTCTGGAAAGGCTGCCTGGGCTGGGCTGTGGGGGTCAGGACAGGGGCCACCTGGCATGGAGGCCACTCCTCTGCACGTACTATCATCACTTCTTTCTGTACCCACTGCCTCCTTCCACTGGCCAAGCCCATAAGAGGCCAAAATACAAGAGAGCCTGTAAATACCTTCCATATTGGGTTTCATTCTATTTTATTTTATTTTATTTTATTTTATTATCTTTTCATGACCACTCCCACAGCACATGAAAGTTCCTAGACTAGAGGTCAAATCGGAGCTGTAGCTTCGGCCTACACCACAGCCACAGCAACACCAGATCCGAGCCATGTCTGAGACCTCACCACAGCTCATGGGAATGCTGGATCCTTAACCCACTGAGTGAGGCCAGAGACTGAACTTTAGTCCTCATGGATGCTAGTCAGGTTAGTTTCCAGTGAGCCAAGATGGGAACTCCAGGGTTTCATTCCAGATTAGTGTTCTCTGAATTACTTACAAGCCATCCCAACATCTTTTATAATATTACCCTTCTTTTCCCCAAAAGGCATGCTTTTTATTACTTATCAAATCCTTATATATAATGCTTTCTTTTGTTTATTCTCTTGTGTAGCTCTTTATGTCTTTAAAAAAATTAGTTCCTCATTATTTCAATTATTTGTTTTATGGTGTGGATTAATATCTAATGGAGCTAGCAGGACTAATTTTGCTGGTCAAACTATAATTTTCCCAAGATATGTCTTAACTGACCAATGGCCAAAACCCTTCTGATTGCCATGAGCAGACTGTCTGGCCCTTACTAGAAATGTAGTATATTTTAACTCTTGTCAAAGGTTGCTTTGCCTTGCTTTCTTTTTCATTAAAAACAAAAATTTTCTTTAAAATTGTACCACAATATTTTTGCTGGCATGATTTATTTCATCCTAAATGTATACCTCCTTAGTCTTTTTTCCAGATAGAACAGTCTATAAAATTAAAATGCACACTCACAATATGGCTTTTTTTTTCCAGACAATTTCCAACAGTAGCCAAAGCTTTGTTTTGATCAAATATAAGCCCTACTTGAGCAATATTTTATTGAGAACTGATGTTTTGCCCAGGCATACAGTGCTTATTTAGTGTAAATATTTCACTTCTAATGAGAAAAATTTAGACTCGGTATCTGTAAGGAAAAGTAAGATTTGGGTATCTGAAATTACAACTAACCCTTTGGGATACTTGAAATGTACAACATCTGGGTACAATAAACAATAATAAAGTCGAATAATGTTTTCATTGCTCAGCATCTTCTTAATAACCTGTCTACAGATTTTTAAATGCCCTACACAAATAATAACAATAAAGTTTTGAAACCACAAGGCATCATTAGCTGTATATCCTGAGAACTATTCTGCTGAGTAAAAGAGGGACATACACATGATATAAAATTCCTGGCTGAGAGAAACATTTATCATAGCACATGGGGAAATGCCTAATGAGTTACAGGAAAACAAAACGTCCAGACTCTGGAAATTGTGATTTGTGCTGCATCTTGACGCAGGCACCATGGACCGAAAGGTCATGATGATTAAGCTCCAACCGGAGCCAGGGGGAACAATGCAAAAAAATCCAGCATTAAATTTGGCTGACTTTTTTTTTTTCCTAACATGGTAAATATGTTTGGGTTTTGCACAGCTTTTCAATGTACTAAATAACACTCACAAGAATTCCACCCATGCAGTGGTAAGACAAGACCATAATTTATTTGGGAAATTGACCAAAACAAAAATACATTTCTGGAAAAGGTGAAGAATGACTTTCCCTTTCTCCGTTGGCTGAGCCATTCTGTGGACTTGGCCCAGGCAGGGAAAACAAGCCTTGATAAATTAGGTGTTGCCAGCGCCCTCCTGCCATGGTGGGATGGAGAACCCGTGACGTGCTCCCCCTAATCACCTGTCATTTTCTTTCTCTCCTTGGGAATGTCAGGAAGCTGTCCAGAAAAAATAATTGCTTCATGGGGCCAGTGGGTCAAGACCTCGCCCCAGCTCTCTAGAAAAAAAGAATAAAATATTGCATTTAAATATCTGTCTTGCAAAGTCTCACCTTTTGTATGTTCTTTTTTTTATTTTTAAAGTTACATATTTATTGAAGTATGGTTGATTTACGATGTTGTTTATATGTTGTACTTCCCATCATTCCACTGCGCAAACAAGTGCCGCGTGGGTCTCTCCATGTATCACTTTCCCACATGGCGAGTGTTGTGGGTAAGACATAGAAATACAGTCTCTTTATTTAAGACGTGTAAAGTAACAAAACAGTCCTAATGTAAAGTTAGCCAGGGATATAAGATGGGATTTGCATTTATAAGTGAATTAAAAACTACAGAGAAAGTGGCCTAGAGTTTCAGAGAAGAGATGCACCCAGCAGGGATGCTCAGGCAGGTTCTCCCGGGGCCAGGTATGTCTCAGATCAAAGACGCTGCCCCGGAGTTCCCATCGTGGCTCAGAGGAAACGAATCTGACTAGCATCCATGAGGACGTGGGTTTGATCCCTGCCCTTGTTTAGTGGGTTAAGGATCTGGTGTTGCCATGAGCTCTGATGTAGTTCGAAGACACTGGGATGCTGCTCGGATCTGGCGTGGCTGTGGCTGTGGCTGTGGCCGGCAGCTGCAGCTCCCATTCAACCCCTAGCCTGGGAATTTCCATGTGCCATGGGTGTGGCCCTAAAAAGAAAATAAATAAATAAATAAAAAGAAAGAAAGATAGTGCCGAAAGGGAGCTTCAGGCACAGTTAGGAAGCCCCTGTCCCACATTGCTCCTGACAGAGCTGCCTCTGAGCTTCCTGGACACCAAGATCCCATGCTTGACAGCAGGGCTGGGGTTGAGGTGGGAGGTGGGGCGGGGTCTCCACAGCTGCGAGGCTCCCTGTGGCCCGGTTCTGGGAGCACAGCTGGTGAAGGGGGGCTGGCTCACAGTGGACTTGGGCTCTTTTGAGGGCTGCACCCTGCGTCCCAGTCCCTCTGTGGAGACAGACCTCCCCCTAGCTGGGTGTACTTCCTGGGGGCGGTCTCCAGGGGCTGCCTCCCCTGGCCTCCCCCACAGGGGGCCTGTGTACCCCCATCAACACCCAGAAGACATGTTTCCTCTGTCCCCACTGACTGGGGCAGAGCAGGCTTACCAAGGACTCACGGACAACACCTGCCTCCCCAGAATCATCAGCAAACAGAAAATCGTGAGATATTCAAGCAGCACCCATTGCATCAGCTGCAGGAAAGTTCTCTCCAGAAAGACGACCTGTTGCAGGCACTAGAGGACAGCACTGCAGTTGCCAGTTCACGTTCTGCAAGAGAACATTCTTCAGAGAAGAGAGAACAATGTGTAAGCCTTGTTTTGTTTTTAATCAAAAGAGTAAACAGTAAATTGGCTCCCACAGAAAACTGAACATTTATGACCTTTATAAATATGAAAAAATAAACCTATTTGCATTTTGAATTTTCAGAGGTGAAGCATGTAACTAGACATATCTTTGTAAAGATTTCAGAATTCCAGAAACACAGATAATTTGCCAAACCAAGATGGAAGGAAACAGGCTGGCATCTAGACTTCTTTGCAGCATATGCAATACCAGTCTTTGGAGCATCAGCCTCTGAGTTTGGATGGGAAATAGGTGATCCCATATTCAATACTGACACGCCCCATCCCTCCCTGTGGCCACATCATGACATTCTTGTAACTGGAAGGGTCACTATGCAACGGCAAAAATCACCAGTGAAGATTTCTTGAAAACGGAGCAGCAATCAAATGTGGAAACCAACAAAGAAGATGAAGTATAGAAGCAACCCCATGAGACGTACAGCTATGATCACACAATCGCACAGCTTGATGCAAATGTAAAAAAATAATTGTCCCGAAAAGACATGTTCTGTTATGTAGAAATAATTTAATGAGAATTGGCTACATTTCAAATTCCCAAGGACTTCAACACAATCTTGAAAGGGAAATAAGACAAATGAGAAGAATTTAGTAACATGCTACATGCTAGATCTTTCATCCTCTGTGTAGGAGCTAAGAGATGCAGTTTATAAATGTTGATGGAAAAATACATTATTATACATTTTAAAGGCAGCACTGCTATAAACTTAGGCAGTACTGTTGTTATAAAGACACAGAAAATATATAAACCATAAAGGGAAAATAGAGCAAGCTAGAATTGTTATAAAGACACAGAAAGTACACAAATCATAAAGGGAAAAGAGAACACACTAGCATCGCTTAAGCAATATGGCAGAAAGCCTAAAGGAAATAAATTGGGAACATGAGAGAAACATAAAAAATAGAAATCACAAACTAAGATGACAAAATCAAGACCAAGCAAATCATTTAATATGGCAAAATAAATGTGTTTATTCTATTAAAAGACAAACTCTCAGACTGTCTAAAAACAAGGATAAACTTTATCTGTTAACATACTATTCCTTTAAAACATGACCATCTTAATGGAGAGGGTCGATTCTTGGAAAAAGCGGTTCCTGACCAGTGAGGTAGAGAGAAAACCAGCAGGAAAGTATCCATCCATCCACCCACCCACCCTTCTATCCATCCATCCATCCACCCATCCACCCATCCATCCATCCACCCATCTATCCATCCATCCACCCACCCACCCATCTATCCATCCATCCATCCATCCATCCACCCACCCACCCATCTATCTATCCATCCATCCATCCACCCATCTATCTATCCATCCATCCATCCACCCATCCACCCATCTATCCATCCATCCACCCACCCACCCATCTATCCATCCATCCGTCCATCCACCCATCTATCCATCCATCCATCCATCCACCCATATATCCATCCATCCATCCATCCATCCATCCACCCATCTATCCATCCATCCACCCACCCACCCATCTATCCATCCATCCATCCATCCATCCACCCACCCACCCATCTATCTATCCATCCATCCATCCACCCATCTATCTATCCATCCATCCATCCACCCATCCACCCATCTATCCATCCATCCACCCACCCACCCATCTATCCATCCATCCGTCCATCCACCCATCTATCCATCCATCCATCCATCCACCCATATATCCATCCATCCATCCATCCATCCATCCACCCATCCATCCATCCATCCATCCATCCACCCATCTATCCATCCATCCATCCATCCATCCATCCATCCATCCATCCATCTATCCATCCATCCATCCACCCATCCACCCATCTATCCATCCATCCATCCATCCACCCACCCACCCATCTATCCATCCATCCATCCATCCATCCACCCATCTATCCATCCATCCATCCATCCACCCATCCACCCATCTATCCATCTATCCATCCATCCACCCATCCACCCATCTATCCATCCATCCATCCATCCACCCATCTATCCATCCATCCATCTATCCATCCATCCATCCACCCATCTATCCATCCATCTATCCATCCATCCATCCACCCATCTATCCATCCATCCATCCATCACCCATATATCCATCCATCCATCCATCCATCCACCCATCCACCCATCTATCCATCCAACCACCCATTCATCCATCTGTTACTCATTCAGCATCTCCTGAGCGTGCGTGGGCATGACATTGGTGGGTAAGAACTGTGTAATCTGTCAGAAGGGGGACCTTCTGGAAAGGAACACAGGTGTGGTTAGAGGTAGTTTCACAGAACACCTACCATGAAGAGGAAACAGGGAACCCAGGCCAGCCCCACCCCCAGGACTCAGGTCAACGTGAAGCAGGCAGTGTCATTACATAATGGGTCATCTGGGTTTTCTCAATTTTATACAGAAAATAATCAGATTGGATAACTGCCCAGGCACTTAAAATGTAACCCATTCTGTGTACTTTTCAGTTCTTAATATTAACTTTCTTTTTTCTGCAGGAGCCACTTCCCGGGGGCGGAGGCGGGGGAGGCCACTGGCCATCCAGGTCTCCCCACTCACATGCCTAGAGCCTGACTGTCCTCCGTGAGTGCTGCCTGGGAGCTGGGCGAGCACAGAGGACTCTGAGCTATACGTGTGAACTTTCCCGACAGCAGCAGAGAGCAGGGAAATCAGTGACAATAAGCATTCAGGAAATCCATCTGAGCAGAACAGGGAATGAAACACTGCACTCTTGGGGTGGGGCTGGAAGTGTGCAATTGCCTTATATTATTTTTACAATGGGTCCCTCATGGTGCCAGGTCTTAGGTTTCGCCGGTCAATGGGAAGGTGTTTTAATAACTCTTCACATTTTTGGAACCACTTGGGGCTCATATCTGTGCTTGTTAAGGGCTCACATCTGTGCGATGACTTACACCTATTGCTGGTGGGGCTGGTCTTGGGTTGGGCGCCCTCTGAAGCAGACCCCATGATCACAGTGGGAGAGTAAGGCATGAGCTTTAGAGATGATCCTAGAAAGCAATGGTGAGTGAGTGAGAGAGAGAAGGTACCACTAGGGTAGGAAACCAGTGCCAGGAGCCCCAAGGAGCAGGTCATGTCTCTGAGCATTTGGGGCTCAGTCCTGCTTTGAACTTCGGGGCTGTAGACAATGGGCTTGCAAGTTGTGGAAGTTGGATACTCGCCCACCCACTCCCTTCCATTGTGGTCCAGAATGCTAACTCTTGGATCCTTCAGCCAAGCCTGGATCTGCAGCCAGAGCAAGACCCAAGCAGAGCGTCACTGCAGCAAGAGGGCTGCTCCAAGAAGCCATTCAGGGTGCCAGCGTGACAGTGATGGGCTCTGATCATATCTGCTAAAAGGTGGCACCCCACACTCTTGCTATCCTCTGCTACTATTTTTTTTTTCATTTCTTTGTTAAGTTGGTGCTTTGCATCTGATTCTTTTTTTTTTTTAATATATATATGTATATTTTTTTTCTTTTTAGGGCTGCACCAGTGGAATATGAAAGTATCCAGGCTAGGGGTCAAATCAAAGCTGCAGGTGCCGGCCTATGCCACAGCCACAACAATGCCAGATCCAAGTTGCATCTGCCAGCAGCTTTTGGCAACACCAGATTCTTAACCCACTGAGTGAGGCCAGGGATTGTACCTGCATCCTCATGGATACTAGTGGGATTCTTAACTCTCTGAGACACAACAGGAACTCCTGATTCGTTTTTTTAAATTAAACTATAGTTGATTTACCATGTTGTGCCAATTGCCAATTTCTGCTGAATAACATAGTGATCCAGTCATACGTATATATGTATTCTTTTCCTCATATTATCTTCCATCGTGGTCTATCCCAAGAGATTGGATAGAGTTTCCTGTGATGTACAGTAGGACCTCATTTTTCATCCATTCTGAATGGAAGAGTTTCCATCTATCAACCCCAAACTCTCCGTCCATCCCTCTCCCACCCCCTCCGCCCCCTTTGTCAACCACAAGTCTGTTCTCTACGACTGTGAGTCTGTTTCTGCTAAATCACTGAGGCCTCACAGTTGTCTCCTCCGTTTCTCCCTTCCTCCCTGTCCACAAACATGTACTGAGTGCCCACTCATTCTCGGGCTCGGTGATGAAAGATGAGGTTTGTGGACACAGACCCTGTCCCAAAGATGCACAGAAGAATTCTGGGACAGGGAAGTTCAGGACACCATGGAACCCAGAGGTATCCTCTGGCTGGAAAGTCACCCCTGTAATACTAGACAGAGGGACTCCCCAAAAGGCCTTGCAAACATGCAGCACATTGAGAGCAAGACAGGCGCTGGTAAAACATGAGGTTTGATGACCGTGACAGGTGGCAGGGATTTGCTACACTGCGAGGAACATGGGCTACTCCAGGTTCCCACAGCTTTCCAGGCAAGGAAGTGGGGAGACCAGTGACCTCTGCTGTGAGAGGGAGGAGCCTGCAGCACATGCTCTGCTGATGTCTTTTCCAGGTGGAATTTGGGTCATCGTGTGGGCGAGTCAAGAAAGCCTGAAGGAGGACACAAGACAGACAACACGTTCTTCAGAGAGAAGACGGCCACTGTCACCCCTTCTCAAACCCCTTTCTTCCCAGACAACGTTCTCCTGAGCGATTGCACATCGCAAGTCATTTTGCCAGGTGCTCATGCCAATAGGAGCCTTTTGCAGCCCACTCTGTCCTCCCTTGAACTCAAATTCACTGTACGTGGAAAACCGTAGGAGTCTTAGTACAATGAGATTTCTAAGTTCTGCTCCAGACTTACTGAACTGGCATCCCCACTGGTTGTCCCAGTATCCTCCAGTTTAGACACTTCTTATGCAGCACACTGCTTCCCCTGGGTTAGAAAAAGAGATCCATCCTTCCTTCCACCCACCATTCATCCATCTTCATCTGTCCATCTCTGTCCATCCATCTTTCCATCCATCCATCCATCTTTCCATCCATCCATCTATCCATCCATCCATCTATCCATCCATCCATCCATCCACACATCTACCCATTTTCCATATATTCCAAAAATATTCACTGAGGACCTACACTGTCTGTGCCAGGCAGTGGAGACATTGTAGTGAACAAAACAGATAATTAATCTTACCATCAAAAATGTTGCTTCTTTGTGATGGAGACAAAGAAAAACAGGATAGGCCAGTTTTATAATATGTCAGAAGTGATAAGTGCAATGGAAAACCTAAAGCAGGGAAGAAGGACAGCTGAGACTTGAACAAGAGTGTTTGGGCAAAGGGGACATTGGCATCTAGAATGATAAGAGGACATTGGCATTGAACACATCAAAGAGGAGAGGGAGCAGGCTGTAGAGATGCCCTCGGGGGAGATGACAGAGGGACCAGCAAACGTAGGGCCCGGCACCTCCCAGGAACAGAAAGGCAGTGCAGCTGGGCTGGGTGAATCAGAGACAAGGAGGAGCTGGACCTTGTGCCCTGGAGGACTTAGGGTTTTACTCCGGTAGTCTCAGGGGGATGGAGCTGTGGAGTCCTAGCATCTGACTTGGGTTTGAACAAGATCCCCCTGGCTGCTGTGTTTGGAATAAACAAAAAGGGGATGAGATAGATTCAGGTAACCCAGTCAGGAGGCAGCTGCAATCATCCAGGTGGGAGAGGCCGTTGTATCACCCGCTGTGCGCACAGCCCTAGGGGGCGCCATGCATGCATGTTGTTGGAGCCAGCTTGAGCCAGAGACTTAGCAGTAGAAAGGGTTAAGATTCTGGATCTATTTGGAAGCTAAGGCAGTAGGACTCACCCACAAAGTCACCTTGGAAAAGGAATCTCCATTCACCGTTTTCCCCAGAGGGCTCCTCTCTGAGAGCAGATGAAGGTGAACTTTGATTTTGATTCTTGAGAACCAGCAGCAGGACACCAAGTGCTCCCCTGGTTCTGTGGTAGGTCATCAATCTCCCAAGAGCCCCAGGAAGACAAAGCGGAAAACGAGCCCAGATATATCTTTGGAGACAAGATGCCTATTAATAGAATGTCCTATGCAGTCAATGGCATCGTAGAAATTGGTAAGTGTTTTCTAAGGGAAAGAGAGTTTGTCTTTGATGGATTTCCTGTTTTACAGACATAATTAATCACATCGTCTTAAGAAATCAATTTCTCTAATAGCAAAAATAATCTATGTTTTGCCAACTGGAAACACTGCTTTTTATGTAAGAAACACTCTCCCCTGTTGCTCACGCGTCTTGGCGCCAGAAGCCAGGACGTCGTCGGTGAGTGCAGATTATAATAATTCACCGAGGAAACACGAAGGTCTTAGACCAGCAGAGAGTGTTAAAAGGTAGAATTTGTTTAAAGAAAAACATTGTAAGGCATATACTGTGAAAATTTCTATATGATATCAGAATACATTTTCATAAAGCAAATTTAAAACATAAAAAGAAAAGGTTTTTCCTTTCTCAAACGGATTTTTATTCAGAAACGGATTCGACAAATAAACAGCAAAATGTGCCACAGTTGTTTTCCAAATTTCTGGGCAATACACCTCTCTTAAGGAGCATCATGCAATACTCGAGAATCAAGGGAGTTTCAGTTCTGCACGGATGTGAGTCAAGCCCCACCCCCTCGTCCTCCACACAGGGCCCTCCTCGACATCAGGGCCTCTGGTCTCTCACCACATCCAGAGGTCGGGCTGACGAAGCACCCACCCTCTCCTCTCAGAGAGGGGCTCGTTGTGGGAAGGTTCTCCTGTCACTCAGAAACCTGCCCTCCTGCAATATCCCCCTTGGCCCCAGGTCTGCCGTCTGGAATTACAAAGAATGTGTACGGGTACCTCTTCAAGGATGGCCATCAGGTCACTCCTAACATTGTAGTCTCCTCAGGTCACACTTGCCCAGTTCCTTCCGTGGCCGCAGGGATCCAGCCTGGGGAGGGACTTCAGAAGGGAGTCATTTTCACTAGAGTGTATCGAAAGCCCATGGTTCCTGCAAAACCCAGCCCCCCACCCCCATCCATCTCCATGTTGCTGGAGGGAGCCGGGTCTAGGCTGGAGCCCCAAGAGCCTCATCCTTGCCATGGACTCAAGTGGGGGGGTCCCTTTGGGGGAAAAGATCCAGTTGCTTGAAAACAGCGATGGAGCCTGGCTCACCCCAACTCTGAGGTCCAGGCTCTGTTGGAAGATCCTGCATCCACCAGGGTGTGAAAGAAACCTCTTGAGAGAGAAGGGCTTGATTTTAAAATTTTAGCTGCCTTGGTCATTTTTCTCACAGGTCCAACCTCTTGTAAATGTGCTTTTAATGGAGCAAAAGCTTTCTTATCATGTTTCCATCCCGTTCTGTTTCCAGCAACTGCACCAAATGGGCTCCGTCAACTTCTCAAATTAACATGGCACCCGCGGGTGCAGGTGGTGGGGGAGGGAGGTGGGGCATAGGTGCTCACTTTCCTTTGCTTGTTGTGGCTGCTGGTCTGCAGGCTGAGGCCTGGGGCTGCCACCAACAGCATGGACAGGAGACCTCACTGGGGCAATCCCTTCTTGTGACCTGGCCCGTGGCTGCTGACCCCACCCTGGAAGAACTCAGGATGCATCTCTGGGGTGAAGGGTGGCCGGCCAAGGAGCCTGTCTTCTCTGCTCTGAGGACCCAACTGCAGAGGGTTTGGTCTGGGAGAATCACTGCTGTTGCAGGGTCTGAACTTGGAACAGGGCCTCTCTTCTCCAAAACTCAAAAGAAAGAACGATCGATGGAGACAGGAAGGGCAGGTGTGCCACAGGCCTGCTGTTCTGTGCAGGAGGAAACCGGAAACCATTGAAAACCCACTGGCAAAATTATTGTGATAAGTGCCTTCTGGTCACACCAGGCGAGGGGATATGTTTCCAGAAAAGTAAAACTTCCAGCGTCTTTTACTGGGGATCAGTGAAAGGACATTCTAAGGAAACAGCCAAGCTCACTGGTTAAGCCCCCCTTTGGCCAGGTCTGACCCCTGCTTTTCTCAAAGGTAAATATTGACTCTGATAATGGGTGAAAATCAGTCATTTCAAACACTGCCTGATAAACATTCTGGGAGCAGGCTTCATGGGACGCAGTTTTAAATCCAGACACCAAAACCCTGAATGTACCACCTCATCAATCTCTCACGTGGGTGCTTGCAGACGCTGTGGCTGGTTTCACGGGTTTCCTTGGAATTAGGGAGCCCGACAGTGTTTTAAATTGACTGTCTCAGACCTCCGCTGTTTGCTTGGGTCCAAATCCCTCTCTTGCGTCTGCAAGTTCAGGAGCCTCGGTGGCCTCCTCATGCCTGCTGGCCAAGGCCATGGCCCAGGATGCACTTAACGTGGGGAAACGGCACACAAGTTGGCCTCTGAGGTGGCAGGAAGGAGCTGCCTTTACAGCCCACTTGAGGTAGCAATGGACACGCCTCCTGGCAGAGGGTTCCCCCCATATTTGTTGTATTGGGGCGAATGCTTCTGGCACAGCGTCGGTAGCCGAGGTCATGGCAGGTCAGATCTGGAAGCTCATTAGAATTCACGCTTCTCTGGATGACAGACCCACAGCTGGGGTGCTCCCGGTCTCACAGCAAGTGGATACCAAAGCTGCGCCCGTATTCCTGGGGCTGCCATGCCCCTGCTCGGCCCCCCTGGGATCCTCCAGGCCTTTGAAGAGGAGGAAGCGCTGAGCTGGGTGACGAGAGGCAGGACCTGCCTGCACAGGGTGGGGTGGGCGGCGTGGGAGGAGGAATTCACCAGACTCAGGAACTGCATCTCTTTGTTGTGTCCCCCCCACGCTCAACCCCCTAAGATCAGTCAAGGGGAGACAGCTTTCCCAGCACAGTCACTTCGCTCCCCGACTCACCTACCACTGACGTGGTGGGTGGGCTTCTTCCCCACCCGCTGAGGCGCCCGTGTGTGCATGGACCCTCTGTCAGCTCAAAGATTTCCCCTCCCGGGGCGCAGGCAGTGGGAGCCAGGACAGTCCATTGCAGAGGGCATTGTCCAGGACGAAACAGGATCGGAGCACTGTCCCCCGGGGGTGGGTGACAGGAGACCTTCATGGAGGGGAGGGGGGCAGTGGGAGCTGCCATTCCAGCCCCGGATCTTCCAGGGCTATTTCTCAGACTGCATGTCAGGCCACTCAGTCCCTCGGATGGCTGGCCGTGTGTCAGTTCCAGATGCAAATAAATCGGAGGAAGGGGGTGTCCAACTTTGCGTCCCAACCTGTAAGCGTGGGAATCGTATGGGGGCAGCGCAGGTATTTAGCACGTGTTCAAGGAGGGTTGATGAGGTCAGTGCCGATGACCCCATGCATCTCAGCCAAGCAGGGTCTCTCAATCGAGTCACGCCTACAGCAGCCGGGCTGGTCTCAAGACATTCCCAAGGGCGCTAATGACAAGCCCCCAAATGCCACGTGGCCACCAACCTCCCTGCAACATCAATAGGCTTTTACCTAGAACCTGGACAAGGCTACCCCTGAAAGGGTGCTTGCAAATGAACGGACAATGGAGGGACAGCTGCTCAACAGCACCGATGCAAGGAGAGGGGACAGAGGGTGTGATACAAGGTTCCATGACTTCCAGAAAGGCGGAGGACTGAAGAGCAGCCACCATCCCTCCATTACTGGTTTTCTCCAAATAAATCCTACCTCTGGCAATTACGGTAATAACCCAAAGGCCTGCGGGCGTCGGAAAAAGGGCATAATTTCAGATGTTGGAAGCATTCTCCACCAGGAAAGACTGAAGAGCACGTTCCAAGCCTCCAGGAGGAGAAGAGGAAGATCAGAGCAGGCCCCGAGAGATGGTTCGGGTCGAGCGGCAGCCTGGCTGGGAACCTCGGTGTCCACATGGGACAGGCTCTGCTGGGGACGGACGACCAAGCCTGAGCTGCCCTCCTCATCCTAAGACAGGATGCGGCTCACAATACAAAACACAGGCTGAAAGGAGAAGCAAACAGCCTGGCCCTGCCGTCTAGGGCTTGTCCCAGGTGTCTAAATAAGTTCGTAATGAAATCACCCACCCAGTCTTTTTTTCTTCATCCTCAGCTAAAGTGAACACTTATCACAGTGGCACCTTCTTCAAAACAAAGATAAGTATGAGTGGTGCACACTGTCGAGGGGTGTTTGGTATTTGCTTAGAATCGTTTGTGTTTAACCTAAAGAGCCTTCATGAATGGCTGGAGGGTTATGTAAACCCCAACGAAACAAAAAGACACCGACCTGCCTCAGCACGTACTGGGATTTTTTTTTTTTTTTTCCAGCTGTATCAGTTCCCTAGAAAAACAAAATCCCCACAGCATTTGTCTGCCATTTTTAAGCCACTGGCAGAAAAACGGAGGCCCCGCGATGGCTCCCCCCCTCGGGATGCTCCCCGCCTGCATCCTCATCTGAGTCCGTGCGAGTCCTCCTCCATCACACGTCTTCTCTGCTCTTTTCTTCCCTCTGACCACACCCGTTAGCTCAGGGGCTACGCTGCCACGAGCCACAGACTCTGCAGATCTCAAGAGTCAGAATCATGGAATTCCCCACCCGATCATTTTATTGGGGGAAAAAAGAAAAAAATGAAAAGTAAATTAAGTACAGCTCACATTTTCCACACCCTCTGTTGACGCTAGATTTGGGCCAATTCGTCCTACCATGGGTTCTGCGTGTCGAATAATAAACTGAAGGGTTCATTACTGTTGGCTGATAGCGTGTCGTTTCGAGGGGGTCCATTTTTCTCAGCTCGGCTCAAATCACTCTGGCGAGTTTAATCTGGGCCAACAGTTGTGCTATTTACTGCTGGAATTTCTGTATCTTAAGAGCACCCTGGGAATTTAGCTTAGTGGCTCCAAGATTGACTTACAGCTTGAAACCAGGTGGAAGTGGATGCATGGAACATATACACAAGGACAGGCTGCACAACTCTCTCCCTTCTCGGAGTGTTCCCAGAGGCACGGGGATTGATTTCTGGTTTTCAGGCTGTGCGGAAGTGGCTGTTTGAATCTAGAGAGGTAGAGCGCTGCTCACGCCAGCAGTGGAGTGCTGTGTTGGCGGAGGAGTGGGGGCTGGGCCCTGTGATTTGCCGGTCCTGTGATCTTGGGTGGATTCCTTGATCTTTCTGAGCTTTCTTCTCCTCATTTGCAAAATGAGGTTCAGGACTCCTACCTCGGAACATCGTCCTGGGGGCGGGGTGCGGTGAGCTCCTGGGAAAGGTTGCGACTGTCTCTGTCTCTGTTCCAAGGGAGCTCCACCCCCCTCTCCAGCCAGACCCCTCTCTTGTGTTTTCTTTCTTACGATGCGTCTTCAACGCTCGAGCTTGGGAATCGTGAGGGAACTCAGAGTAATGATGACCCCAAACCTTACGAGGTGGCATCATAATGAACAAAGCTTCTTCACAAATTGGACTCATCCTATTCTTCCGAAAGTCTTCAGAAGAAATTGTTATTATTTCCGTATTTGGAAAATGAAACCGGGAGCTTCCATCGTGGCGAGGCGGAAATGAATCTGACTAGGAAGCATGAGGTTGTGGATGCGATCCCTGAACCTCGCTCAGTGGGTTAAGGATCTGGTGTTGCCGTGAGCTGTGGTGTAGGTCGCACATGCAGCTCGGATCCTGCCTTGCGGTGGCTGTGGTGTAGGCTGGCAGCTGTAGCTCCGATTACACCCCTAGCCTGGGAACCTCCATACACCATGGGTATGGCCATAAAAACAAAACAAAACAAAAAAAGAAAACAGAAAATGAAATCACATCACACTGTTGGAAGCAGCAAAGCAGGGATCTGCTAATCATAACTGTGCTGACGAAGACGTGATGACTGGCTCTCTCTTTCCTTTCCGTCCTTACTCTCTTTTCCAGGGCATGTACTTCCTCATCGAATAGCAGCAAGTGGGATTCTGCCAGGATCCTGCTTCCTGGGTCCCCCAGGCCGAGTCTGAGGCTTGGAGCGAAGGGAATTGAGAAGAAGCAGGAGCACACACTCTGGCAGTCTTGACAAAGTAGAACTACTTCAGGATTGGAGGTCACGTAAAGAAAGAGAGTCACAGATGTCTTCCAGGTTAAATTTTAGTTAAATGATGCCTTATTAAAAAAAAAAAAATTAACAGGGCGTTCCAGACGTGGCTCAGTGGAAACAAATCTGACTAGTAGCATCCATGAAGATGCAGGTTTGATCCCTGACCTTGCTCAGTGGGTTAAGGATCCAGCATTGCTGTGAGCTCTGGTGTAGGTTGCAGACGCAGCTCAGATCTGGCATTGCTGTGGCTGTGGCATAGGCTGGTGGCTACAGCTCCGATTCGACCTCTAGCCTGGGAACCTCCATATGCAGCAGGTGTGGCCCTAAAAGACAGAAAAAAGTTTAAAAAAATTAACAAAAGGCAAATGTATTAGCATCTACCATCCTGGATCTTCTGAAGAGGGTGAGGTGATACTCTGTGTCCTAAATGTGATTCTGGGATGTGGCTGTGGGGTAGAAATAAGAACTTCTAACGTTTGAATAGAACCCTGTAATTCAGAGGGACCATCCATCTACCGAATCTCGTTTAATTTCTACAAATTCCCCGTGACATAGTGAGGCAGAGATTATTGATGCCGTTCCTACAGGAAAACCCTGAGGCAAAACGCACTTCTTGGCTGAGAATAGGCGGCTTATGCACAAGCTGCGCATGTCCACGCCTGGCCCTGGGCGCCTTGACCTCATCAGCCTGGGTACACACCATCGTCTCATTGACGCTGCTTTTTCCTTCGAGCTCTCGTCTCCTCCACGGTCTCAAGGAAACAGATGCTGCAGGTCTTCATGAGCATGGCTTGGGCTCATATTTTCCCCCTTCAGTGAAATCCCCACAAAGAGTCTCAACCCTGGGCCTGGTCTTTGTTTAATTTTTTCCTGTGCATAAAAGAATGGATTATGTTATGTTCACTGATTGAAAAATCCAACACTGTGAACAATTCCGGTCTTCCCTAAAGTGATCTACAGGGTCAAGAGAATCCCAACCATGGGACAAACTGTTTATAAAAATGTGCAAATTCAAAGGACCAAGACAGCCGAGGCCATCTTGAAGAAAAACAAAATTACTCAACCTACACTACCTGATATCAGGACCTAATTACAAAGTTATACTAATGAAAAGAATGCAGTATTGGTCAGAGGATGTATAAGCAGACCAGGGGAAGAGAATGGAGAACCAGAAACAGACTAATGCATCTATTATCCCGCATTAGCCTGTATACACACACACATACCACATCTTCTTAACCATTCATCAGTGGGTGGACCCGTAGGTTGCTTCCATATCTGAGCAATTGGAAATAATGTTCAAGGTGGGGGAGGGGCAAGGGACTCTACCTGCTGATGGGGGAGTAGCAAGGTCCCCCATCAGCTTAAAAAAGAGCACATGGGCATCTAAAATACTGCACGGGTGAACCTAGCTAGAACAGAAACAGACTCACAGACATAGACAGCAGACTTGAGCCTGCCAAGAGAGAAGGGGTGTGAGCGGTGGACTGGGAGTTTGGGGTTCGTAGATGCAAACTATTCCATTTAGAATGGATGAGCAATGAGGCCCTGCTGTCCAGCACAGGGAACTATATCCAGTGTCTCGTGATGGAACATGATGGAAGATAGCATGAGAAAAAGAATGCATTCATATGTATGACTGGGTCACTCTGCTGTACAGCAGACATTGGCAGGACATTGTAAACCAATTATACTTTAATAATTTTTTTTTAAAGAGCATGTGGGATGGTAGATAATACTGCGTCCTCTTAGGACCAAAACTGCCACACTAGCTTTTACCGTCCTACGGTCCAGGTCACCCCACAAATCACCTCATTTGGCATTTTTTACATGGCAGGAAGCATTCTTACTTGGAGGGTTCCTATCATATGTGCTGAGTTCTGTACTGACTCCCTTCATGTAGAGTTTCTCAATTACTGTGACTTAGATTTTCAAACTAATTTTCTCCAGACTTAGTCTCTGGGTTCATTTGAACCGTCTGCAGGATGCAGGACTCCCTGGCAGGTGGGACCCGTCTGGCTGTCCTTCATAAGCAGGGATGACCCTAAACGTCTCTTTATCTCTGGAGATCCAGGTGATGGACTTACCCCCACAGGGGCTCACTTCACACTCTCATTCACTCGGCTCCCCTGGAGGATGGAGGCTTATCTCTTTAGCGATGCTTTTATGACTGAAAAGAAATCATTTCTATGCCTCGGGGTACCCACTTAAAACACGTACAGACAGAAGATATTAGAGGGGCAGCTCCTCGGCAAGACCTGCCTATTCAGCTGTAAAACACCCTCCAGAGCTATTCAGAAATTGCAGACAGTGGTGGTGGCCTCATGATGTCTGTGCAAGAACAGATGACAGATGCACCCAGAGGCTTAAGGGCATCTGTGCTGAAGAGCAGCCCAGGCGGGACTGCCCTGTCTTACCCCTTCTGAAAACGCTTGACTGTGATGAGTCAAGAGTAAAACAAAAAGCCATGTGCACCAGAGCAACTCTGCTGCAGTCAAACAGCAGATGTGGAAACATCTCTGCCGTCCAAGGATCACCAAAAGTTAGAGAAAAGAAATGTCCCCTGAGGCAAGGGGAACATTCTAGAACCTTCTACATCTCAGGAAGACTTCAGGGAGGCTAGGGGAAAGGTCTGGAGACGCCCCTTGTTTCCAAGAGGTGCAACTTGCTAAGAAACACCTCTGAAAACTTGAACCACTTTAGGAGTAGTCCAGTTATTTTCAACTGAGGACACAGAGGCCCAAGGACAGAGGTGGCTGGACCAGCATCAGCGCCCTGGCCTGTGGCAGAGTCTGCAACCAGTTTTCCTAATCTCCAGTTCAAATCTCTTTCCAGCTTCCCCACCCCTCTAAATTCTGATGGTTCTGCCTGATAAACGTCACCTTGTGACCCTGAAATGGGGAAACAGACGCTCTGGCTGGCTTGGGGCTTGGGTTAGAGGGTGAAAAGGGGTGATGGGTAACCTAGGGGGCTGCACAGGGTTAGGGGCCCTTCAAGAGTTCTGAGGCAGGCTCAGGCTGGGAGGTATGGGACGGGGGGTGTCTAACTGCCCCTCCCCTCACTGAGGGGACAGGGAACTGCTCTCCAGCAAGGGAACCTGTATCGCCTGGTGGGGAGGGCGCTGCCACGGTCGGGCCTCTGGAGACACCCAACTTCCTTATCCCCAGAACCTGGTCTCCCAGCAAATGGAGACAGAAAGCCAGGAAGTCCAGTGGACGGCGAGGTCCTGGCTGGATCCATCTGTGGAAACATGGCCAAGCAGGAAGAGGAAGCGGGAGCCTGGGCCCTGGGGACAGTTTTGCAGAAAAGGATTGTCCTTAATTTGAGATTACAGCACACCTCCTTTGTGTCCCCTAGAATCTGCGAGTGGATGGGTTTGTGCAGCATGAAAAAAAATGTATGGCTGAGAGCAGAATGGCCCTAGCCTGTCTGTTTGGGACTGTGGGTTGGCAGAAGACCAAGAGATGCAAGGCAGGGCTGCGTCCTCTGCGTCAGGGTCTGGGGTGGGGGTGGGGTGGCTTGGGGGAAGGAAAGAGGAAGAGGAACCCAAGGAGCATCAGCTTTGGGCATGGCCTGAGGGCTTTTGAGCGAACACAGTCCAATAGTCTTCGATGCCTGGAAACCTGGACCACAATCGTCTTCTGGATCCTAAATATTCAGTCAGATCTGTGCCGAACCCACCAGCCTTGTTGGGGGTGGGAGGGGAGTGGATGCAAGGGGAAGGGGTGGAGCTCTCTTGGAAACCACTGGGGCCGGGGAGACAGCCCCCAACATGCTCCTTTCAGTGGAGGCAGCGCTCCTGGGAGTCGCCCACCACTTGAAGAGCTCATTGCCAGGAAGGAGGGTTGAGTCAATGGTGCCTCCACCTAAGGGTTCAGGGCCCCCATTGCCACACTCGTTGATTAGAAGCCTGGTCTGGTTTATGGTAATGAGGCTCAGGAACCTTCTACCAGTCAGGACAGAGCCCCAAGGTCCACGGCCCTCTTTGCAGAGCCGGCATTTAGCCAGGACAAGTCCTGGCTGGATAAACACTCATTGCACCAAAAAGCAGGAATTCTTTTTTTTTTTTTTTTTTTTCGTTTTAGCACCACACCTGTGCCATATGGAAGTTTCCAGGCTAGGGGCTGAGTCAGAGCTTCAGCTGCTGGCCTGTACCACAGGCACAGCCGCATGGAATCGAAGACTCAGCTGTGACCAACACCAAAGCTTGAGGCAATGGTGGATACTTAACCCACTGAGCGGGACCAGGGATTGAACTTGCATCCTCAGGGATACTAGTCAGGTTCATTACTGCTGAGCCACAATGGAAACTCTCCCCAAAGCAGGAATTCTGTATCTACTATTTCTCAACAAAACCTCACAGCTGGCGTATCCTCCCCACTCCTCTCTCTCTTTTTCATCCTACCCCCTCCCCATTAGAGAAATTTTCTTTCAAATAGCTTCTGAACTTCAACCTTCTCTCCAAAGCCTCTGTATCTGTTAGGAATGAGTTTGTATGCAAGTAACAAAAAACACCTAAGAGTGGCCTAAACCAGCGGGGTGGAGTTTCTCCCAGAGCAGGATGCCTGGACAGCACACCGGGGCCAGGGCAGCTCACCCATGTCATTGAAGCTCTTTCCGTTTCACCTCCTTAGTATACTGGTTTGCTGGGTCACAGTCACAAGAGGGCTGCCCCAGCACCAGCCATCAAGACCACGCGTGAGTTAGAGGGGGAGGTGTCATGTTCGTCCCTTTCATCAGGAAAGTGGAAGTTTTTCCAGAAGTAACTCCAGACCCCAGCATTACAGTTACATCTTTGTGGCAACGCGTGCTCACGCAAGGCACTGCTAAATCAATCCCCTTCATTTCTGCGCCTTCCTTGCAGTTAGGTTGAAACTACATGGCAAGTTCTGCGCAATAGACAGTGGGCAAAATTGACACATGGCACTTGACAGCCATGGCAACTACAAACCTGAAAGGTCCTCCATCTTCCTCATTCCTGTGGTGGCAGCCTCAGGAATTGAATGTTCCAGATGGGCAGAAGGAAGAAAGCTCCCAAGGGACACTGTGGAACAGAGTCCCCAGTAGACCCACAGCGGTGTGCACCATGAGTGAGCACAACACCCTGTTGTGCTAAACTACTAATAAGCCAGGGACCGTGTGTGACCGCAGCATATCCTGTCCTGTCCTGGCTCACAGGGTCTCGTCCTCCGCAACTCCATCACACGGCCACCCCTTGCTGAACGCAGGCTGGAACGTAAGCCTTTGGCTCTCTCAGTCTCCACCTGCAGTCAGGAAGCAGAGGAGCCAGCTGGGATGAGTGTGAGGTTTGCCAAACCACAGCTTCCCAGGTTGGTCCCGCGGTACTGTCCCCACGTGGCTAAGATCAGCAATCAACCAACTCAGGGAGTTCCCATTGTGGCTCCGTGGGTTAAGAAGCCAAAATAGTGTCTTTGAGGATGTGGGCTTGATCCCTGGCCTCGCTCAGGACTGGATGGTGCCATGAGCTGCAGTGTGGGTTGCAGATGCAGCTCCAGTTCGACCCCTAGCCCAGGAACGTCTGTATGCTGCAGGTGTGGCCCAGAAAAGAAAAGAAGGAAGGAAGGAAAAAGAGAGAGAAAGAAAGAAAGAGAGAGAGAGAAAGAAGGAAGGAAGGAAAGAAAGAAAGAGAGAGAAAGAAGGAAGGAAGGAAGGAAAAAGAAAGAAAGAAAGAAAGAAAGAAAGAAAGAAAGAAAGAAAGAAAGAAAGAAAGAAAGAAAGAAGGAAGGAAGGAAGGAAGGAAGGAAGGAAGGAAGGAAAGAAAGAAGGAAAGAAAGAAAGAAAAGAAAAGAAGGGAACAGACTTAGACTAAAATGTACACACATACAAACACGATTGTGCACGCACACATACTTGCATATACTCCCACACATACACTCCTACTCTCTCCCACAAACACACACTCATTTGCACACACACATACTCACACGCAGATACTCAGATGCACACTCAGACACAAGTGATAAAGAAATCTCTCAACAGCAGAGTCTAAGAGAAAAACGGTTATTTTCCTGTCACCTCCCCAAACTTTATTCCTGACTTTGGAAAAAGCCACAGCGTCTCAACTTTGAGGTTTTCCAGCTCACTATCCAAATAAAGAACAGTTCTGTTAAAATACTGTCAGGCGGGAGTGGCGAGGTGAGCACAGGAAGCCAAACCTATCGCTGGTTTGGAACCAGCCCCCTGAGCTGCAAAGACAGAGATGAAATAACAGCTGTGTTCGGAGAACACAACAAGCCTGGGTTGAGAGCTAACCTTGGCCATGATCTTGAAGATGAGGAAGGGGGAGTTCGTGACCTCTGTGAGGTCGCTGACTAAGGCTGCCTGGTAGGGAAAGACCTGGGGATTTCAGTGAAATCCTCAATTCAGAGAGTGAGTGAAGGCAGATGACTCACGTTGGGCGGAGATGCTCAGGCAGACAGAGCCACCGACAGCAGAGGCGGCTTCGAGGAGCTGACTGCAGGCCGGAGAAGGGGGGTCTGGCGGGGGGAGCTTTGTGGGCAGGGTCCGGGGAACCCCTGGTTACAGTCATGGCAGGTGGGACATCTTACCAGGAGGGGGTCCAACAGGGCCCAGGGCAACGGTGGCTGCTTCTTCAGAGGACCTGGTCTCCTCTGGAAGACGCCGGTGAAGCCAAACCAGCAGAGGGCTGGGCTGGGGCTGGAAAGACAGGCCCGTCTCCCAGGAGATAGCATCCCAGGCACACCAGTGTCCCTGGATGCCCTTGTCCTGCGGTGAAAGGCTTTGTGTCCTTCAAAGCCACTGTGGGTTTTCAAGGTGGTGACGGGAAGGGCCAGGACGAGTAGATGCTGACAGCCCTTGCCCCTCGCCCCTCTCCTCCGGGAGATGAAAGAATTACACTCTGGGAAGCGCAGCCTCCCCTGGCTGGGGACCTGGGTGAGCTTTATTAAGAAGACAGCACATTCTCTCTCTCTCTCTCTTTTTTTTTTTTTTTTTTGTCTTTGGTCCTTTTAGGGCCACACCCGTGGCATATGGAGGTTCCCAGGCTAGGGGTCAAATTGGAGCTACAGCCACCAGCCTACACCACAGCCACAGCAATGCCGGATCGGAGCCGCGTCTGTGAACTACACCACTGCTCATGGAAACGCCGGATCCTTAACCCACTGAGCGAGGCCAGAGATAGAACCCACAGCCTCATGGTTCCTAGTCGGATTCGTTTCTGCTACGCCATGCCGGGAACTCCAAGCTGGCATGTTCTTGATTCCAGGTCCCATCTTTTGGCTTCCCAGGCATAGCCGGCCCTGGGGGTGTGCAGCCTCACCCACATCCTCTTTGTCCGGCAGACAAAGCCAAGAGGCAGATGTTTCCAGCACCAGCCTGGGCTTGGTCAAGGTCAGTGAGCTTGCCCAGGGCCGCGGGCTGGCGAGGAGGAAAAGTCTTCGCAAAGCAAGAGCTCCATCGAGGGCTTCCATACTAGAAAAGAAAACAATACCTTCCTATCTGGTCCCCCGCTCGCCCCCAGATACTTCCCTGCAAACTCCCATTAGAGACAGTAACGGGGAGGGAGGAGACCCGCTGGAAAGGGAGCATGAGGTGACATCACATGTGCAGGGTGTGGGTGCAGGAGAGGAGCCGGGGAAGGGGCCACCCCTCTCCCACCCCCCCAGAGCACCTGCTCAGGCTCCGCGGTCCCTCAGGGCTCCATCTGTGACCTGACACATCATAGCCTGGCTCTTTCAGATGGCCTGGTGCGCGTGTTTATTTTGCAAGATGCTTTCTGGGTAAATCTTAGTTGTAAGGTCTTTATACTTTTATATCCGGTTGACCTCCCCTCTTCACGGGCTGAGGGGGGGCACCGCAGTGAAATAGCTTCACAGTGACTGATGCCAGCCCCCACTCCAAGACAGGCTTCTTGCTCATGAACTACTCCCCCTGGGGAGTGCAGAGGAGTTTGCTACATCTGCTCAAATGAAAACTCAGCTCTCGGTCCCGGGCCTCGCCTACCCGTCCGAGGAGCTGTGATGGCAAAGCACACTGCCCCCAGAGAGCGGGGCTCCCGGAGCCAACCATCCCAAGGGGGCATGCAGCCCAGAAGGCCCTCCGCATCCCACTGTGCCCCAGCCCTGTGATTATAGGTTTGAACACTTTCAGCAACAACAACAAAATGATGGTAACATTATTACCAGAAAGCCGAGCTCCAAGTCTGGACCTGGATGGCCAAGATTATAGCCTTTCGCTCCCGCGGGCAGAGGGCGGTGGGATCAGCGCCGGTTCCGCGCCCAAGCCTCACTCTTTCCAGAAACGGGATCTGAAAACACACAGGCAAAAATTCTCCTCTTGTTCATCCAGCTCTGAATTTCGCTTAAGTCACCTGGCCAAAATAAGGACGGTATCATGAGATTCTAGAACCCCGCAGGGCAGCAGAGACGCAGGTTGGTTTTTCTTCTCAGTGCCCAATAACCCATGATGGGAACGTCTCACCTGCCGGTCGTAGGCACGCATGCCCAGGGGCTGGGTGGGGCCCTCGGCCCTCTCTGGCCTCCTTTGTTCCCTTCCCAGGTGCTGGGATCCCGGGAAGAATGAGAGAAGTTCTGGTTCTCTAGGAGCAGCCCCGCCCAGGCTTCTCCTGTGGATCTTGGTGAAATGCAGATTCCGGTTCAGCAGTGCTGCGCCTGGCCATCCGGGAGACGCTGGGGTCCGGGGACCCCATGTTGAAGAGCAACACTGGAGCTGGGCTTCTGCAAGGGGATCCAACCAGCTGTGGGACAGGCGCCCAGGCATCTGTTTTCACAGCTCCCCGACCCCCGTCCCCCGGATTCTGCTGCAAGCCCGCTGCTGAGGTTTGGGGAGTGCTGGGCTGGAGGCCACTGTCGGGCTATCGCAGGGTTTGACTCAGCCGGGCCAGCGGAGAGAAGTGGCCCACTTAGCACATTAGCTGGCTCCCTGGAGGGCACTGAGGGGCCCCAGACAGAGTGGGAGGAAAGTGGAGCAGAGGTGGTCTGAGGATGGAATGGGGAAGGGGGCTCAGCAATTGTCTAGAACATTCTTACAGGCCAACCTGGTCACAGGTACAGTGTTTTCCTGGGCAACTGGCCTTTCGTGGTTAAGCACTGTCACCCCACCCTGCTGCACATCCCCCACAGAAGGCTAAGAACTTGGCAGCAAAGGGCCATGCTCCTGTGTCCGGCTGATCTTAGGTTCATCTGCCTTCCTGGAGAGAGAAGCTTCTGAAACAGAAAACGATCCCCAATCTGGTAAGTACGAGAGGGCATCCAGCACTGAAGTTGTCACCCCAGGCTCAGGCGTGCTCGTTTTCTCAGGACACTGAGGCAGAGGGAGTTTGGGGGAAGGGGAGGGTCTGAGGAGGGGCGGCGGAGGCTGCAGGGGGGTTTCCTCAGTTGAGGGGGTCTCACAGGATGGAAGACGTCCATCTGTGTTGCAAGTCCCTATAGGCCTGTTTTGTTTGTTTGTTGTGGGTTTTTGTTTTTTTAGTTGCACCTGCAGCACATGGAAGTTCCGGGGCCAGGGACTGAATCCGAGCCACAGCTGCAGCAACACTGGCTCCTTTAACCCACTGTGCCAGGCCGAGCATTGAACCTGTGCCTCCGCAGCCACCCAAGCTGCTGCAGTCGGGTTCTTAACCCACTGCTCCACGGCAGGAACTGCAGCCTGCCTCTTTTAGACACTCCTCCCGCAAGGGTCCCCAACCGCAGAGAGCATGTGTGTGTGTGATTCCAGGACCTGAGGCAACAGCGGGGGCTGCCGTGGAAAGCTGGCGCCGTCTCAATCCTCCTTTTGCAGTGTGCGCCTATTTTCTCCTATGAAGTAAGAAGTGTTTGTTGTAATAGACTAAATGGCCCAATGCTGAGGCAAATAAACAACACTGTTATCCCACGGTTACATCGCAGGAGTGTGGGGGGGCCCTTGAAGAGAACGGGCGGTGGGCTGCTTTCTGCCAAAGCAGATTTTCACCCATGTGTGAAACCCACCTTCTTCGTGGCGAGCGCACAGAGGATGGGGTACATGGGGGCCGCCTGGGGCCGGAGGCTGGGCACTTCTCTTCAGCCCAACAGGCCCAGCTGCCGAGACCCGCCTGCCCAGGGAGGCTGCTGGCTTGTCCTGGGGTTTCACGCAGAATCCTGAAAGGCCGCTGTGCTCGAAGGATGCTCCATTCACGGGGAATTGAGCCACAAGATGAATTCTGTCCCCCTGGGGGGGTTCCTGTCCTGAAAGCATGTCCCTTCTGCATTGTCTCAGAGGTAAACGGGGTGGGTGGGCCTGAGCCTGCTGGGCTGGGGAGGGTGACTGAGGCGACTGGTCAGCTCAGCATTTGCAAAAGGGTGGGCTTGCTGGGAGCACCCGAGAGGGAGCAGGGCAGTCAGCTTCCACCCATCAGCAAACATGAAGACATGCTGCTCCTGGGGTGCAGCGCGGTTTGGTTTGCGAGGCCCTCCCAGGTCCCCTGCTCTCAGGTTCTCCACGCCCTCCCCCTCCCCGCCAGCCCCCAGCCCAGCCAGGGCTCTGCCAGCCCAGCCTGGCCAGACACCCGTGAGCTCTGGGCAGATGATCCATCTCCTAAATCCTCACTAACAGCTACAAGTCAGGACATAGAAGCTGACTTGCAGAACTTTTGGCAGAGGCAGAACTGTACCTAAACATCAGCAAATACACATACACGACTTAAGAGGAATGAAAAACTGCCTGATGATGTGGGGGATGGGCTACTCTCCAAACCACAGCGTCAAGCTGGCTACAGCCACCTGTCCCCACCAGGACCCATGGGCATAAAAGCCTCCTGTCACCACCAGAACCTGTGGGCCCAGAGGGACACAGAGAGCCTCCCTTCCCGTCCAGAGACAGTGGAGGCCCAGAGGGCACATGAGCCCCGCCACACCAGCTCGGAGAGCCCAGAGCTCCAGGCCGGCCTTCTTCTGGGTGGACCTGTGGGAGCTGCCCTCCAAGCTGACCGCCGTGCTCTGGAAAGACAAAAACCTCAATAGCGACCTTTCCTCCCTCTGACCTTCTCACCCTCCTGGCTCCAGGAGAGGCTTTCTGTCACGAGAAATGGATGCTCACGTCTAACAGATGGGGCGTGGAGACATTCTGCCGATGGATTTATGGATGGGGCCCTGGCCCCCGCCCCCAGCTGAAGGTGGGGCCCCCTGGGCTCACCCGCCTTCCTTCCCGGGAGGGGCCCCGGGCGTCACGACCTGCTGTGGGGACAGGAGCAGGGCGGGTGTCCACAACACAACCCCCGGCCTTGTGACATTCAGCAGAGCGCAGGGAAGCGGCGAAAAGTGTTTGATCGGAACGTGTCCTGCTGCTGGGTGACTTCTGAACTTGATGGAACACAGGTCTTCAATCTTAAAACATCAGAACGAGAGTAACTGACCCTCAAGTTCGTATTTTCCCAGTTGAATGTGCCCAGGAAGGTGGATTTCCCCGAGTTCTCTCTTGAGCTTACGTCAGCATTCCCAGAGGGGCTGGCTAGAACCAGGCCCCACCCGCGAATCCCTGGCCCAGGAGGTCTGGGACGGGCCCTGAGAATCTACATGTCTAGCGGGTTCCCAGGTGATGCTGCTGCCGCTGCCCCAGGGACCACACTTTGAGAACCGCTCCCGGCAAACACAGCACTGGCCCCTTGGCCCATGTTCTCACTGGGTCAGCTCTCATTTCTGTCTCCCCATGGCGACGGAGGAGGCCGCCCAGGAGCGGGGTTTGTTTCTGCAGGGCAAGTCCTAGAGTGGGTGTCAGGGTCATAGAGAGAGTCCTGATCCAGACATTCCACACTCAGGAAGCTCACGCTCCCCTCCAAGCACGCACAGGTTCCCACAACAGCGCCCCTCCCCTTGGGAGCCCACCCTCTCCCTCTGTAGGGAGAGATGCGGGCAGAAACGGTGTTTATTTGAGAAACAGAGTTTTGATTTTTTTTTTTTCCAGGAAAGAAAAAAGCAATTTTCGAAATTATCAGATGAAATGAGGCTTTAGGTACAATGAACATTAGCTTTTTTTCTCCCCAGACCAGTGAATAAAGACTAGATTAGTTATAAACAGATGAAAGAACAGTTGTCTCCTCTAAATACAGGTCTTAGAATGCATTGGTCACTGTCCCAGCTTTGGTGGGTGGCCCTTTCTCCAGAAGCCTGACCCACCTCCAACCAAAGCTCCTGATATTGATGGCATATGTCCATGGAAATTTAGAGGAGGGAGAATCATTTTCTGCTGTCTCATCTTCAGTGGTTTGGGTGTGTTTCATCCCAGAAAATGGGGAGCAGGTGTCCCATGTGACCAGTCTTAACTCTAGAGACACCCCCCGGAAGAAACCCTCTGACCTCTGCCCTGACCCCTGGGGGACAACAAGGGCGGGTTAGCGGTGGGGTGCACCTCCAGGAACTGGACGACTTATTCTGTGAGTTACTTAGAATTGAGCATCTATGTTTTGGAAGATGTCCTCCAAACACAGCCGAAAATGGGGATAGGACGGGTCGCTTCCTGAGCCCCCCACACCGCCAGCAAGTGCAGAAGACGAGGTCAGCCAAGACGAGGCACTTGGCTCCCTGGTGACGGGAATTTTCCTGAAAGCACTGTTGGAAACCCTTCTGCCAAACCCCAGTCTTTAATTCCTTTCTGTTGCTCTCTTTCTGCCAATATTGGTCTATGTAATGCTTAGTGGCCAAAAATATTTAAGCGAGTGAGCTAGAAAATCCTAGGCTATCTTACACTTCCGGGAGTAAGACAGGGCTCTGAGGTCTCACTGCTCTTTCACCCTCGTACGCGCTTGCCTTGAGGAATGAACATTTTTACGGATCATTGCTGAGCCTAGATTCCGATGAAGATGAGGCAAAGGACTCTGTAATCTGCAGTAACAGAGTAGGCGAGCCAAGAGCTGAGCTGCTGGTGCCAGACTGGAGAGCCCCGGGCTGCCAAGGGAATGCCAAATAACAGGACGGAGCCCTCCCCTCAGTTTGGCTCCTGGAGGATTCCCTCCAGCCTTGCTGGGACTGGGCTGGTAACCCAGGGAGTGACTGTGTTTTCTGTCATCCACAGGCTCCCTGGGAGCCTAACACCTTGTCCCACACTGTGAGGTCTGCAGGCAGCTAGAACCCTGCTTCGTCCCACCTGTTCTGGAATTTCTCCCCCAGCTGCAAATATCGCACAACATCTATGGACCTCTTGGCGGAATAAGCACCCGCTAGAGTCAGCTGCCTGTCTTCTGAGCGAGGCGTCCAGCCTCAGTGCAATCCCACCACACGCCAGGCCACCTACCCCACAGCATGGTGTCAAGGCCCAATGGGGCAGACACGCTGGTCTGCTCAAATCGGGGCAGTGGGGCAGTGGGGAACTAGGCACCAAAGGCCCTGCCCATGGGCTGTCAAAATGCATAGGCTTCCCTCTGTTCCACAAAGCACTGCCTGATTGCTCCTACTGCACCCTGCATTTCTAATCCAACCCTCGGCTTGGCTAAAAGATAAAGCACATGAGTCTGAAACCCTTGTCTGCTGGTACCAATGGTCTCACTCCAGCCTAAGGGCACATGGGGGGCCCCCAGAGGGGGTGGTTTAGGAAGGAGAGCGCAGCCCCCAGCCGTCCTCACTCCATCCCCTACGTCCAGGAGGCCAATCAGAGCCAGGCTGCCTGCTGGAGTGGGCCGGGCCTTGGCTGGCAGTGCCAATGGGGATTAAGCTGCATGGTGGCAATATTAGGACAATGGGAACAGACCCGGGGACGATGTGGATTCACGGTCCCTGCCACCATAGAGGTGGCATCCAGCCAGGAGGCCAGGCCACAGGACGAGATACGGAGGGAGGTCACAACCCAGGGTGCCCAGGGAGGAGAGGTCACCTGGGCCTCGGGGGCCCAAGGGCATGAGATGGAGACACGCTTCCTCTTGGCACCCGGCGGGGGACTGGCCCAGAGGCCTGTGGGCACCAGGCTTCCGTTCCTCAGAGGTAACCCCAGGTTAGAGACAGACATCTCAGGAATGTGCTGATTTCTGCTGCCGCCCCGCCGGGGGCAGGTCAGCCGGATTTTCTGGCGCATTCCTCTTGGTGTTTAGCTGAGGATTGATGACTCTCGGTTTACAGGACACATCGGGGTCCCGCAAGGAAACACTTGGAATTCTTGGGCAGCTTGGGGGCCGGCAAAGGAGGCCCCTGCCGACCTCGTGGGCTGTTACGAGCTGAGTCGTGGCTCCCGAAATTCCTGTGTTGAAGTCCTGACCCCAGAACCTCTGGGAGGGACCACATCTGGAGACAGGTAATTCAGTTAAAATGAGGCCCTTAGGGTGGGCCCGAATCCAAGAGGCCGGGGTCCTTATAAGTGGAGGAAATTGGATGAGGACGCTCACAGAGCCATCTGCCAGCCAAGGAGAGCGGCTCAGAAGGACCCAGGCCTGACAACACTCCGTCTCAGGCCTCCAGACGCCAGGATGGTGAGAAAGAGGCACCTGCTGTTTGAGCCCCTGTCTGTGGTACCTCAATGGCCGCCTGAGCAGTGACACGCACGTGAGCTCATTCTGTCATTTTTGGGTTGTCTTTTTCAGTCTGTCACCAGGCAGCTGCCCTTGTATATGGACAAAAAGCAGGTGTTTGGGAAAGGAAAAATCACTCAAAATACTCAAAACGGTGGTTGTTTGACAAACTTTAGTTTCCACTGGATTTATCTTATATGAGTCTAAAAAAATTCTACAGTAAACCTGTATTGTGAGACATATATTTAAAAAATCACCAGAGTTCCAGTCGTGGTGCAGCAGGTTAAGGATCCAGCATTTTCTCCATGGTGGGTAATTTCGATGCCCAGCCCAGCACAGTGGGTTAAGGATCCGGCATTGCCACGGCTATGGTGTAGGTCGCAGCTGTGGCTGGAATATGATCCTTGGGTCAGGAACTTCCCTATGCAGAGAGTGCAGCCATTTAAAAAAAATAGTCACCATGTAATTCAACTTAAATCATGTGAAACCTAAATAAATACAATTTTTTTGTGTGTCTTTTTAAGGCCACACCTGTGGCATATGGATATTCCCAGGCTAGTGGTCAAATCAGAGCTGTAGCTGCTGGCCTGCACCACAGCCACAGCAACACAGGATCCGAGCCACATCTGCAACCTACACTACAGCTCACGGCAACGCCAGATCCTTAACCCACTGAGTGAGGCCAAGGATCCAACCTGCGTCCTCATGGCTACTAGTCAGGTTTGTTACTGCTGAGCTGCAATGGGAACTCCAAATCCGATTTATATTTGTCAGTCACACCCTAATATAGCTGGAAAATTTTTGAAATTAAATACATTTGCTACCTTGGAAGTAAAAAAAAAAAAAAATGAAGGAAGGCTTCAACCCTGACATTGAGGCCCTCCCGCCTTCCTCCTGTGAAACTGAGGCTAAAACACACCTGCCCAGAAAGTCCACCCCACCCCCAGCCCAGCCGCTGCGCCCCCTCCTTACCCTCTCCCCCCCTTACCCTCCCCCCGACCAGGAACCCTGCCTGGGTCAGCCACCCCTCCTCCTGAATTTCCAGTGAGAAAACTTTGCAAAGCTCAAGAAAGCCTGATTCTTTTTTGCTATTTTTTTTTCTTTTTTTTCTTTTTTTTTGTCTTTTTGCTATTTTCTAGGGCCGCTTTTGCGGCATATGGAGGTTCCCAGACTAGGGGTCGAATCAGAGCTGTAGCCACCGGCCTACGCCAGAGCCACAGCAACGCAGGATCCGAGCCGCGTCTGCTACATCACAGCTCACGGCAACGCCGGATCCTTAACCCACTGAGCAAGGGCAGGGACCGAACCCGCAACCTCATGGTTCCTAGTTGGATTCGTTAACCACTGCGCCACGACAGGAACTCCTGATTCTTTTTTGCTATTAACATGAAATCTTCCTTTGTCAGGAAACCCCCCGGTAGCAGCGGCTTGCACTTCATCGGCCCCTAATGAAGCCTCCTTCTGCCACTAACTCCAAAGACCAGTGTCGTCTCTTCCGGAACCAGAGCACAGGCACTTCCGGGGTGACCCGGCAGCCCCTACCCCCTCCTGGAGGTTGGAAAACAGTGTCCTAACAACGAAGATTTATGACCCCAGACCAGACAAAGACGACCAACACACTCACTTATTTGGAGCTTGGCTTTTGGCTGAGCGAAGGCAGTGAACACGTGAATGAAAGGCATTAATATTCCAGTTTAAAAATATATGGCCTAAAAAAGACACTCTCATGCAAAAGAAATCTTTCTTCATTAAGAAGAGCCTATGTACACTGAGACTTTGGCCAGAAAAAAATCCTTTAGTGCTTTTGAGTAACTGTTTAAAAGGCCTGAGTAATCAAAAAATAGACCCACAAAGACGGACGACGAATAGAATTGAAGTCTCCTGCATCAGTGACGGGAGCCGGGTCCGCAAGCCCCCAAGGCTGCCAGCCCCCAAATCCTCATGCCGCAAGCCAAGTGGGGCTCCTGCCGGGCACAGCTTTGTCAACAGCCCTGTGTGTAAAAATGGAACCCCTCCTTGCTGTAAAACGTGTTACTAGAAAGAAAGAATATGCCAGAGGCCCAAGAGGAAATTTTAAAGAGAAAAATAGACTCACATCAAAGGCTTTGATTTTTCCATGTTTCCTTGCCGTCTTTGTTCGAGTATATGTGTGATTTTATAGTGATGACAATGGAATAAGACACACTCTCCTATCATTTTTTTTTCTTCATTTTGAATGATTTCCCTTAGGATAAAACCAGGAATGATTCTATTGGGCCAACAACTTTGAACATATGGCTAAATATTTTCTGCCACGAGAAGGGGCCTTATCGGCTGAGCCACATTTTTACCCTAAGTATTTGAGTTTTGTGTTTTAAGTTCCTGTTTAAAAATGTGAAAATGTAAAAGTAGAGACTTAATTTTATTTTTTTGTCCTTTTTTTTTTTTTTTTTTAGGGCCACACGGAAGGCATATGGAAGTTCCCAGGCTAGGGGTCAAATCGGAGCTACAGCTGCCGGCCTACACCACAGCCACAGGATCCGAGCCGTGTCTGCGACCTACACCACAGCTCACGGCAACACGGGATCCTTAATCCCCTGAGTGAGGTCAGGGATCGAACCTGTGTCCTCATGATTACTAGTCAGATTCGTTTCCCCTGAGCCACAACGGGCACTCCAAAGCCTTAATTTTTAAGAACATGGTGTTTAAAAATTATTAAAAACACAGCATACTTTTCCAAATTGTTTAAGAATTGTAGATGCTTTTGTATGAATTGTTAGATCACAATTCTTTACCTATTTGCCTACTGAGATTTTGATACTCTTCTTAGAAACAGAAGTGCATTTTATTTTGGCTCCACCCTGGAATGCAGAAATTCCGGGGCCAAGGATCAAACCTGTGCCACAGCAGTGACCTGAACCATAGCAGTGATGACGCCAGATCCTTAACCACAAGGCCACAGGGAGCTCCTGAAGTGCGTATTTGATACTCATATCAACTCTATCATTTCATTGGCATGGTTATCCCAGTCTATTATTTTTCCTTATTCCTTTCATTTTAGTTATACAAGTTGATGCAATTAAATCTGTTCCACATTTCACGGCAATTCTGTCTTTGCCTGCGTCTCAGAAAGTCCCCTGCCCTGGTCGGCCCCCCTGAACAATCCTCCCCTCTCCTCTGCCAGCCTGTCCCCCTTTGGACCCCCTCTCTCCCCTCTGGCCTCCTTGCTGGACCAGCTGGCCCTTTCCTTATACTTGCGTAGGGCCGGCCAATTTAGCAAATAAAAATTCAAGAGGGCCAGGTGAATTTGGATTACAGGTAAACAATAAGTAATTTTTTCGAATAAGCATCCTCATGCAATATTTGAAAAACAGATACACTAAAAAATGCATTGCTTACGTGAAATTCAAACGTAATGGGATGTCCTGTATTTTAACCGGCAGCCCTAGCTTTTGGTCCCCACTTGTGCCCTGGGTCAACTCTTCCTGACCAGGTTAGTATTTATGCTTAGTCTTTAGGAAGATGTGTTGCTTGTCTGAGATGCAGAGGTGAGCTTCCCTGCGGACTCTCAGGGGCTCCTTGACTGCTCAGCCGGCCCAGGTCTATGTGGTGGCCTGGGGAGGGGTTCTCTCTGCAGCCTCTGGCCTCCACATCTGTGCTGGTGTGTCCTGGGCTCTGTAACAAAGGACTACAGACCAGGGGACTTATTTTCTCACTGTTCTGGAGACTAAAAGTGCCAGATCAAAGTGTCTTCAGGGTTGGTTTCTTCCGAGGTCTCCCTCCTTGGCTAGTTGATGGCCGTCTTCTCCCTGGGTCCACACGGCCCTCCTTCCATGTGTGTCTGTGTCCTAACCTTCTTCTTAGGACACCAGTCATGTTGGGTTAGGGCCACCCTGACAACCCAGTCTAACTTCATTGCCTCTAGGAAGACCCTACCTCCGCCTGCAGGCACGTTCTGAGGCACTGGGAGTGAGACCTTCAACACGCGAATCTGGGGAACGCCGTCCAGCCGTAACAGTGCCCGCCACCCCCGCGGCTGTCCATCCGAGGCATCGTCCTGCCTTGTTCTCTGCGGTCTCGGGGGATCCCACTGCCCCAGGATGGGAGCCCTACAAAACTCCAGTGGTTCTTGGGACATCTGGATCTCCTCAAGACCTTCTCCCAGGGCACAGCTCCAGCCCTCCTTGGTGGGGCCCCCATGGGTGGAGCCCTGTCCACTGTGGACAGATTACCCAACACTGGCCAACACACTTTTGGACCTCAACTTGGACCTACGCCTGGAAACTTCTGCTCCACAGCCTCGCCCAAGAGGCCCTCCCGTCCCCATGGTTTATGAATCACTCTGGAAATTCTCTCTCTGTCTTTCAGGGCTTGGGTCTTGGACCCCTTGGCTGCCTTCTCCACGGCCCACCGTGGTCCACAGGCCATCCGTCTCCATCATGTCCATCCCCTCCTGCCTCCTTGCCTCCCTCCTCAGGCCGTTTTGTCATGGAGCCGACTGGCCTTCCACCAGGTCCAGCCAAGCCACGACACTGTTCAGCTTACTGCTGGCTGGCCTATGCTTTTGTTTGTAAAATAGTCTACAATCTACTGCATCTAGAATGTATTTTGTCAGGCGGCCTGTGGTGTGGTTTCACTGCGACACAGTTTCTTGTTTCACAAATCATTATCACGACACTATACCATTTATTAAACACCCAATTCCCTTCGCCGCTGCTTTCTTGATGCTACTCCATGGCGTGTAAAACTTCCTTCCACGCAATCTGTGCTGTGACGATGTGATGGCCGCTGGCCTCCCATGGCCATTACGCACTCTTAAAACATGCGTAGCCTAGATTTCCAAGGCTGTAGAAAGAAAAATAAGGTAAAATATCTTTTAATATTTTTTAATTGGTTAAAAAGATCACATTTTTGATATATTGGTCTAAATAAAACATTTTAAAAATAGTTTTACCTATTTCCTTTTACATTTTTAAATGTGGCAACTAGTAAATGTAATATTCCATCTATGAGTGACTATATTTCTTTTTCTTTCTTTCCTTCTTTCTTTTTTCTTTTTGCTTTTTAGGGCTGCACCTTTGGCACATGGAGGTTCCCAGGCTATGGGTCGAATCAGAGCTTCAGCTGCCAGCCTACACCACAGCTGTCAAGGCAACGCTGGATCCTTAACCCATTGAGTGAGGCCGGGGATCAAACCTGTGTCGTCATGGATACTAGTCAGGTTGGTTACCACTGAGCCACAATGGGAACTCCCAACGACTGACTGTATTTCTGCATGATTGCCTTTAACTCAAGGCTTATACATTTTGCTCCTTTTATCTCTTTCTTGGTTTTTAGCCAGTATTTTAATGTTTTAATTAATGTTCCTCCTAAAACACATTTTAAGATCTGCTAGAAAGAGGGCAAACACTTCCCTCATTACTCATTTTTTCAGACTGTCTTTTGGAAGACTTCGCCCATTGTTCTTTCAGAGGACTTTCAAAATTACCTTTTGCCAAACTCATAAAAATCTTGTTTGAATTATTCCTTTTTACCTCTAGAAATACCTTTGCCCCTAAAATTGGTGGATTTCCAATAGACCTTTGAGGTTTCATTTATATGTTCCGTATTTTCTCAGACCTCACCTCTCCGTATGCATTTTTGATGTCCTGGTGGAGGAGGTCCGCTCCCAGATGCTGTTGGTTTTACATATCTGTCATTTCAGGTCACCCAGGCAAGCTGCGTTTAAGGTAGTACAGTCTTAACTGGTCTTATCTTTGAAGAGTGTCTTTCTTCTCTTACCATATGCGCTCATTTTGTTCTGTTTCCTATGCTATCATAATTTACAATGACCAAGACTTCCAAATCTCAATAAATAATAATGGTGGTGGTGGGCATTGTTCCTGAAAATAATTTGCTAAGTATTACTTTTTGGAATATTTACCCTTTTAAACTTGGCAGTGTTTTTTCTTGGCTCTGATTGCCTTCAAGGACACCCATTGCAGAGGCATGTTCCCTGTCCAAGTGAAATAAGCAGTCTAGAAAACAGAGTTTCCTTCTGGCTCTCAGCAATCCACCCACTATAAAAATAACACAAAATCATCATGGTTTTTTTTTGGGGGGGGATTTTGAGACATATTTTCATAGGGTAAATTGCCAAATTATAGACAGCCCCAGATGCCCTGCAAAAATGTCAGCGGATGGAGAGACAGTTTTACATTCTCTCCCCTGGGCCAAAGTTCAAGACACATGCATCAGGGTTAGACTTGGACTTTGGGTTAGATTTTAGAGTTAGGGTCAAGGTTAGGGAAACCTGGTTTGAATGCACTATGATTTACATTTCAACTTAAAAACTCCAGACATCATTTAGCGTTATCTTAGGCTTTCTACAAACAGATCAACAAAGAAACCACTAGGGTATATCTTGGAGAAAATGGCAGGCTCAGAATTTTTATAGGACAAGCTACAGGAGCAAGCTCTTACATAAGGATGAAGGTGGTACTGTTGAGAACACCATCAGCCAAGCCGGCCGTGGCTGGTGTGTGCACCAGACAGAAGTGCCTGCTGCAGGGACAGGGCGCCTGGCTGCTGTCTGAATCTGGGTTCTCAAGAGGGGGCATTCTGTTATGTTTGGAGCCAGATCAGTCAAAACGGGAGGATGGGAAGCATAGGCTTCATCTTTCGAAGTGTCTGTTGAGGACCCAGTCTGGAGTTTTCAGCTCAGCCTGGGATTTCTGGGTGGTGGGTATTCTGGACGCATCGCCACCCCAACAGGTGTGCTCGGCATACCTCACCCCAGACATGGGATGCCGCTCTGGCTCTGACAGTATTTTCAGATGCACCCTCCCTGAAGGAGGTATCCTGCAGGTGGTGCTCTGGTTGATAAAGTTGCGTCCCTCCACCTCGCCTTGGCTACTGGTCTCTGGGAACTTGTACAGTGGGAGAGAATCTGAGTAGGGCGAGACTCCAAGGAGAGTCTTCATTTCCCAATTCTCCAAGCTATTCCTCTCTTCCGTAAGTGGTCCCTGAAGCTCTGTCTCATGGTGGATATCCTTTCTCAAATAAAAGCTCCTGCAGGGTGAGGACCACGAGGCAGCCCTCATGGGCAGGTAAGGAGATGCGGGAGAGCTTCCACTGATGGCGGATTGGACCTTCTGGGAAGCGAGTGCTGATGCTGTGTTAGGAGAGCAATGGTTCATTTGGGAGCATGGCTTTGAAAGGAAAAGGGAGGGAGTGGGGTGGCAGGGGAGCCATGGGCTGCGATGGGCCTGTTGTCTTCACTGCCTGCATTACTTGAGCCCTGGAGCAAGGCTCTCTTGTTAGAGGGGTCTTGGTTCTGCTGGAAGTGGCCAGGCCTTTGCACTCAGCCTTGCTTGGTCACCATCCGGGAGCACCCAGTTACTGAACTCAAAAGCCAATCATCTGAGAGGCAAGTGTCAGTTAGAAAGGAAAGACACTTCAATCAGTGCAGGAGGGTGCAGAATCCGACCCCGTCTCCGTGATTCATGAAGATCCTTCCTCCTTCTTCCCCTTAAAAACTGTCGTCATGCGAGTTCCCATTTGTGGCCCAGCAGGTTAAGAACTCAAGATCGTCTCTATGAGGAAGCAGGTTCGATCCCTGGCCTTGCTCAGTGGGTTAAGGATTCCACGTGGCCGTGCTGTGGTGTAGGCCGGCAGCTGCAGCTCCTTTTCCACTCCTAGCCTGGGAACCTCCATATGCCGCGTGTGTGGCTCCCCCTGAAATAAAGATGCCCTGGCTGGGCAGATTCTTTGGAGGGAGGTGGTCTCTGGACAGGAGTCCATCCTCTCCCTAGATTTCTGGCTTTTCTGATTAAAGTATCTTTCCTTTCTAACTGACACTTGCCTCTCAGATGATTGGCATTTGAGTCCAATAACTGGGTGCTCCCGGATGGTGACCAAACAAGGCTGAGTGCAAAGATCCCCACGTTGGCCAGCTGGCTGCACGCCTCTCAGCCTGAAGGGGAGTCTTCGGCCCCCGCATCATGGGGGCTGTTGATAACCCTCTGTCATCTCACTGGACCCACAGCGTCTGGTCATGTGTGAACTTGGAGCTGAGCTAGTCCACAGCTCGAGCAACCAGATTCCCATCCTCTTAGCACATGTCTGCTCTGGGATCCAGCTCCTTTGGAAGCAAGAAGCTGCCTCCCTTTGGCTCCCCTCTTCCGGTGGCCCTGCTGCTGGCGACCTCTCTTGCTGACCGCCCCAGGGGATCCAGCGGTGCAGAGCCATCGACAGGGCAGGAGCGGATTCACAGGTCTGGGTTTCCTCGCCTGGAAGGAGTGGAGATTTCACAATCTGCAGAGCAAAGGCCCTCCCACCACGGGAGGACGGGGCAGTGATAACGCGTTATCTCTTCTGCTGAGCCCCTTCCAAACACTTGCGTCATCCAGCTGACAGCAGATGAGATGAGAGGGGGCCGGGGTCCCCTTTGAAGGTGGTGATGCATCCCAACAAGGATCCTTGGACTCCATCCTGCTCTGGTTCCCATTAGTCCTGCGGCCCCAAGGCTCACACAAGCATCTCTCAAAGGGGCTTCTTTACCACATGAAAGGAGGAAAGTTCCATCCTGGAGGAATGCGTTTCCGAGCTTTTCTTGGCACTTTTTCCCAGGCCTCGGAAAAGGCCAGTGCTTCTAAAAGCAGAGGTCGCTGGGCGGAGGACAATCAGAGGCCGGCTGCGCACCACCGTCCTTCTGGAGCTGACCCTTCCTTCCTCTCCCAGCCTGCGGTGGCTTCAACCTGCCTTTCGCAGGCAGGAGCAAAGGGGAGGCGGGGTGGTCATTCCGAGGGGATCAAAAGGGGAGTGCAGATGGCCTGTGTCCCCTGCCAGGCCCCTCCTCCTCCAGCACCAGGCAGTTCAGAGCACGCTGGCAGGACCCACGGAAGAAAGTAGGACAAAGCAAAGTGGACCCCCTGCCAGAGTCAGGACCCCCTCCTCAAGAGCAGAAGTGAACAAGGAGGAGTTCCCATGGTAACAACCCAACCAGCATCCGCCAGGACACAGGTTCCATCCTGGCCATCTCAGTGGGTTAAGGATCCGGCATTGCCATGAGCTGTGCTGTAGGTCGCAGATGTGGCTTGGATCCCGTATTGCTGTGGCTGTGGTGTAGGCTTGCAGCTGTAACTCAGATTCAACCCTTAGCCTGGGAATGTCCATATGCCACAGGTGCGGCCCTAAAAAGACCAAAAAAAAAAAAAAAAGTGATCAAGGAAGACCCCTCCTGGCCTCTGTGGATACGAGACATGCTGTGCTCAGGATGTGTCCGCCTTGATCAGAGCCGGGGCTGAAACAGCTGGTGACCAGGAGAGCAGAACTCACGACTTCCCCAGGAAAGCCACTGTTCCCGCAGGTGCACGGGGTCAGCCCTGTGAGCCTCTGCAAACTGCCTGTGCAGAAGCCCTGGTTTCGCTTCATGAGGAGCTGTGTTACCAGGTGGACCTCTTCTGAGCACCAGAACCTCTGACCACGCGCTCCGCTATCGAGGCCACACTCTTCTGGCTGGTGTGACACATCACAGGTGGAGGGGGCATCTCCAAACGAGCAAAACCAAGACAAAAAAATCATCTTACAATGGAAGTAATACATGCTCAGGGAGACTCTTTATTGAAGCGTATAGTTGATTTACAATGTTGGGTTAATTTCTGCTGTACAGCAAAGTCATTCAGTTATACATATATATATTCTTTTGTTTATTCAGTCTTTTTTTAGATCTGCACCTTCGCCATATGGACGTTCCCAGGCTAGGGGTCTAATCGGAGCTGTAGGTGCCAGCCTACACCACAGCCACAGCAATGCAGGATCAGAGCCACGTCTGCAACCTGCACCACAGCTCATGGCAAAACCAGATCCTTAACTCACTGAGCGGAGCCAAGAATGGAACCTGCAACCTCATGCATCCGAGTCAGGCTTATTAACCACTGAGCCAGGAAGGGAATTCCTTATTTCTCTTTTTTTTTTTTTTTTGTCTTTTCTAGGGCTGCACCCACGGCATATAGAGGTTCCCAGGCTAGGAGTCTAAGCAGAGCTGTAGCCACTGCCTATACCACAGCTACAGCAACACTGGATCTGAGCCACATCTGCCACCTACACCACAGCTCATGGCAACACTAGATCCTTGACCCACTGATCGAGGCCAGGGATCAAACTCGAAAACTCATGGTTCCTAGTTGGGTTCGTTAACCACTGAGCCATGATGGGAACTCCTTATTTCTCATTTTTAAAGACAAATATTTAAGCATAATATACATACGGAAGGAATACAAGTCTTAGGAGTGCAGCAAATACATTTTCACCAATTGAACGCACCCATGCAACCAGTCCCAAAATACAGGACCAGCTTCGGCCACAGTATAATGTCTTTCCTGAGTTTCCTCTGGTCACCTCCCGCCCCATCCCCACGGCCAAGTCACCTTCAGGGATGACAGCTAGCATCTCAAGTTATATGGGCCAGTTTTCAGACTTCCTATAAACGGAAGCATATAGGAAGCTCTTCCCTGGAGCTGGAGTTTCGTACACAACGCTATGTTTCTGGGCCTGATCCACACCATGGCATAGAGTTGTTACTTTCGTTGCTGTGCCGTGTTCTTGTGTGAGTATCACACAATGTGTTTACACCTGTACTCCCCCGCAGTAGACACAGTTTCTCCGATATCCACCGTATAGGAGTGAGCTGGTAGCTCTTGCTGACACTTTATCCCCCCCCCTTTTTTTTTCATTTTAGCCATTTTTTTTCATGTTTACTGGCTATTGAACGGCCTCCTTTGCAATGTGTCTTGTCACAGCTCTTGGTTATTTTTCTACTAGGCTATTCATTTTTTCTCACTAATTTGTAGGAGTTCTTTACCCATTCCAGTTAGGATTCCTTCATGGGGATAGGTGTTGCAAATCTCTCCTACACTGTGGCTTGCATTTCTACGCTCTTTATTAATATTAAAATATGCTAATCTTTCTTTCTTTACGGCTCAGCCCTTTTATATTCTGCTTGAGAATTCTGCCTTCTTCATGTTCATGAAAATGCTCTTTTTATTCTACGTCGTTCATTGCTTTTCCTTTAACATTTAAATCTATTTAATTTAAACGTAACATTTACATCTGGAAGTGATTTTCATGTGGTATATTTCATCCCGAGTGGATAAATATCGAAACTGATGCAGCCGATCGCTAGTCTTTTACTACAAATATTGTGAGTGTATACGCATGTTTATTTATAAATATTGTGACGCATATAGAATAGTTTTATCACTGCTTTTAAAATTATTATTGACAAATTGTCATTTAAATCCACCAGAACATGGAGCTCCTATCATGGCTCAGCAGAAATGAATCTGACTAGGATCCACGAGGATGCAGGTTCGATCCCTGGCCTCGCTCAGTGGGTTAAGGATCTGGCGTTGCCGTGAGCTGTGGTGTAGGTCGCAGGTGCAGCTCAGATCTGGTGTTGCTGTGGCTGTGGTGTAGGCTGGCGGCTACAGCTCCCACTTGACCTCTGGCCTGGGAACCTCCATATGCCATGGGTGCGGCCCTTAAAAGACCAAATAAATGAATAAATAAATCCACCAGAACGTACCTTTTCTGTGTCTGTGTATTTCATTATACAGATATATCAACTTATTTAGGCACCCAAATTACTGCCAGGTTTTTGCACTTCTAAATAACAATGGATACAAAGCTAGCACGTGGTTCAGCGTTTCAGGGTGTGTGCCCACGAGGCTCTGAAAGGTCCGTTTCACATGAACATGTTAAGGCCGTTCATCGTCACCAAATCGCTTTTCAGGAGACTTGCTGAAACACGAAATTCCACGAACATGGGACGATTGCATCCTTCCGTGTCACTACAACTTGTCAGTTTGTCGGCGTTGAGGAGTGTTATTGAAAGTCTTTTGCCATTTGTCTAACTGCTCAATCACATCTGGAGGTTTAAACAGCAAACGGGAACCCTTGGTGTTAACCATGTTATTGCATCTGTTTCAGAGAACAGCGCGAGGAAGCATCGCTGTCTTTTATACAATGAAACCTGTTCTTCTCACCGGTGTGTCTGAGCTCTTTATAGAAAAGGTAGAAGCCAGTCACATATGATGTAGATTTGTTCCAGGCCCTTTAAACCTTGCCTATTTATTTAGGAGTTTTATGTTTTCATGAGTTAGGCCTGTCCCTTCTTCTTAGTTCAACTACCACTTTTAATCTTAATAGCTTAGATCAAATATTGACCTCTGTGGATTATGTTTCCATTAAACTCCTAAAGCTGAAACTTATTCTGCTGCTTTGATGTAAGATACGGATCTAAATGTATGTCTTCCCACCCCCACCCCCACATTGCTGGCTACTTTTTCCCAACCACTGTTATTATTCCCCAGCAGCCCAGCCACAATGTGGGTCATTTTTGTATTATCTTAGCAGCTGGCATTAGAATTCCACTTAGGTGGACAACCAAAATTATTTGCAAGCTCTTCTTACTGTGGCCTTAAGATGAACCACTGGAGGCTTGGAGACCCTGGAGCTGGAGCCTCAGAGGCGGCAGGAGGCGGGTCTGTGATTCCAGGGAAGGCATTTACTGCTTTGTGGGGAGAGGGAAGGATGAGGAAGAGAAGGGATAGGGCAGAAGAGACAGATAAGTAAAAAGAGTTTGGAGCTGGAGTTCCCGTTGTGGCCCAGTGAGTTAAGAACCCAGCATTGTGTCCTTGAGGATGAGGGTTCAATCCCTGGCCTTGCTCACTGGGAAAAGAACCGGGTGTCGCCGTGAGCTGTGGCATAGGTTGCAGATGTGGCTTGGATCCTGTGTTACTGTAGGCTGGCAGCTGCAGCTCCAGCTCCGATTCGACTCCTGGCCTGGGAACTTCCTGTGGCCGTAAAACAAAGGGGGGGCGTGGAGCAGGTGGAGGTGTCAGTGAGGCTTGTTGGTGATGGCGGTGGCCAACGAGGTGATGCCCATGGAGACACATTCCTGCTCCCCAGACCACAGACTGCTCCGGATGCTTTATCTGAGTCTCCCGGTGTTCTGTGAGGCTCAGAGCTCATCTCTGCGCAGAAGCAGGTGGCAGGGGCTGCAAGGCACTCTCAGGAGTAGAGGGACCAGGGGCCAGGGCTCCGGGCTGTCCTGGATGGGGCCTCAGAAGGATGCTGAGCCGAGCACACCTGCTTCTCAAGGGCCAGGGAGGCCCCTAGCTTACACCTGTAGGTTAATATGGCTTCATTTGTTGCTTTGCCATTCGCTTTGGTGTCTGTCTTTATCACCAGAGCTGAGATCTTGATTCCATGTTGCTTCTATTAGAAAACTCTAAGCTCCTTGAATTGGTGTAGCAGTCAGGTAGCTCTCTCTTTCTCTTAACAATTGTAACTATTTTTTGTTTTATTTGGTTTTAGGGCCACACCTGCAACACACAGACGTTCCCAGCCTAGGATGTTGAATCCGAGCTGCAGCTGCCAGCCTACATCACAGGCATGGCGACACCGGATTCTCAACCCACTCAGTGAGGCCAGGGATCAAACCCTCATCTTCATGGATACTAGTCAGGTTTGTTACCGCTGAGCCACAATGGGAACTCGGCGTCTTCACCACTTTTAAGTGTACAACTCAGCAGCGTTAGGTATGTTCACTTTGTTGTGCAACTGAATTCAGGAATTTTCTCACCTTGCAAAAGGTGAAACTTTGTGCCCAGTACAATTGCTCCTCCCTCCTTCCCACAGCCTCGGGCAACCCCACTCCACTTACATTCTCTGTGACCCTGACTCCTCTAAGGACCTCTTAGAACTGGAATCACACAGTAGTTGTCTTTTGGGAACCAGCTTATTTCAGTTAGCTTAGTGCTCTCAGGGTTCATCCAAGTGGTTGCACGTATCAGAGTGTCAGAAGCTCCTTCCTTTTTTACGGCTGAATAATATTCCATCGCATGGCCAGACCCACATATTCCACTGGGTTTATCCCTCATCCATCGATGGACAGTTGGTGACTTCCACCTCTTGGCTATCATGCATGAAGCTGCCATCGGAGCTTTATTTGCACCCCTAAATCTGAAATCGCAGCCCAACCTTGGAGGCTTGTGGGGAGAAAGAAAACAGTATGGCACTCCTGAACGTGGGGTCTGGCTACGCCTTGACTCTCAGATCCCTGATGGCCTTGTAGGAGAAAGACCTTGATCTGCCTCAGGGTCATTACCTGTGTGCCAGGTCTCTAGGAAATGCTGGCTCCACACTCTCTGGGCACAGCCTCCCTGCCCCAGGCCACCACAGACGAGCCATAAGGAGTGTGGTCTGCTTTCACCACGAGGGTTCTTGCATGAGGTTTCTTATGTGAGAGCCTCAGATGGGCCTGTGGCGAGTTTCCTTCTACCAAATTCTCAGTTGCTTCCAGAAATGTGATGGCCCCAGCTGGCCCCATCCCTCCATGTGGGTCACAATCTTCTTTCTCAGAAGGCTCCAGAGAGACGTTTCCTGAACTACACCACAGTGGTGGCATCGGGGTTGTCGCACCAGCACACCTGAGCTAGGTGTTTCACCTCTGAGGGATGCTCTGTGTGAAAGAGGGCCCATCTCAGGCTTGATGCCCTGGCATCCCCCAAGGTATGGAGTCTGGTCTGGGAGGATCTTCATTCATTCATTCATTCAACAAATCTCCAATGCGAGTGTATTACGCATCAATCACTCTACCGGTGTGCTGGGTACAGATATGCATAAGAATTCCTGCCACGGAGGAAATGACCAGGTACCACACTAGACACACACACACACACACACACACACACACACAGTAGTCAAGCGCAGAGATGGACGTCCTAGGATGGAGTTATGAACAGCATCGTGCCTTGTCCAGCCTTGGCCTTTGGGCTGTAAACTCGGAGGTTGGGGTGAGGATTGTTACCTGAACCACCAGCTTCACTTAAAGGTGAGAAAACTGAGGCTCAGGGAGATTAACTGATGTCCATCGGCGGGGGGTGGGGGGGGGTGTCATCCCCGGACAGGTAGGCAAACCCACCCTCCTTAGTCTAGTTCTTTCCTGAGCCAATTTGCCCACATGTGTGCTCCAGGTCAGGGCTGACCTTGGGCTTTGAAGAGATGCTGATCTCCAGTTTCTGAGAGAAGCCCTGCTCTTCCTCCATCAAATTCCTCGCTGAAAACATCCACGGTTTGAGACGCGCCCTTCCTGCTGCCAGCGACTCTTATCTCACATCCTGTGGGACAATGGCTGGTGTGTCGCAGCAAGATTACTAAATGGTCAGCTCCCATAAACAAAATCCATCAGCCTTGCTCCGTCCTGCCATGAAAGGTTAGCACAAGCTGATTCCCGGGAAATGGGGTTATCAGCCTGAGCGCATGACGTTTTTCACAGAGGATCGGATCGTGGCGACGTTCTGAAGTGCCCTGCCCCGCCGGCAGCATGCTTTGTCTTTTCACCGTGTCTGGGTCCTGTCTGAGGCATGCCAAGGGGCACGGGCCTGTCTGCCTGCCCAGCTCCCATTCACCTTTACCCTTAATCACCTTTGAAGACCCACCATCTTCCGCGTCACCATCACCCCAAATCCATCCCGCACCATCAGCGTGGGAACATGGGCCAGACACATTCCATTCTCTCTGACATTTGAACAGCAAGTGGAGTGCCTCAAGGTCAGAACTTAGCTCAGACTTGTTAATCATAGGGGCTTGGCCCCGAGGAGTCTGCCGATTAGTTCTGGCTATCTAGACGCCCCACTGCACTGCTGGCACTTGGCTGTCTTTCTCTTGCGTGACATTCCATTTGTTCTTTTTTTTGGGGGGGGCTACCCTGCAGCATGTGGCATACCCAGGCCAGGGATCAGATCCAGTTGTGACATATGCTGCAGATGGCAGCCATGCCGGTCTTTAACCCACTGTGCCAGGCCAGGGATCGAACCTGCATCCCAGTGCGGCAGATCCCATTGGGCCACAGTGGGAACTCAAACATTCTATTTTTTTCTATGAAACATTATTTTGCTTTAGGTGGCCACCAAAAGCAAATAATGCTTCTATGATTTGCAAACCTAAGTGCAATAATACTTCTGCTATTTGCAACTCCAGAGTGCTGACGGTTGCCGACGTGGGGTAGAGGCTCCATGAGCCAGGAGCAAAGAGGGAAGTTAAAGGGGGAGGGGCCAGAAGGGAAGGAGAACCAGCTCCGAGTCAGCGAGGAGCCACAGAGAGAACAGACTTAGAGCGAATGGGTGAGAAAAACGGTAGTTCAGGGACTGAAGGTATCCAAAACGTGGAAGTGTGTGAATTTGCCCATTCGAAGCCTTGGAGGCCTCGTAGCTGACGATGAGCACAGGTGAGCTGGACTGAGGTGTCTTGGGCTTCGCCTTCTCCAGGACCTGGTTTCCTCTCCTGCACAGGGGTCCATTTGAACCAGATTTTCCAACTGTGAGTTTGCACAAAGTACCAAAATCTAACTGCGGTGCAACTGTGAGGATGAGTTTGGGCTCAGGCGGCATTGACCTCCTAAACCCGCCCAGGATGAGGCAGAGGAGGCAGCCGGTGTCCAGGTCCCGACAGGCTAGCTTTCCCTCTGGGACAGAGTCATGGCTCTTTATAAAGCCCTGTGACATCTAACGAAGGAGTTCCCACCTGCCATGACCAGGCCATCTCCGACCCTGCCTTCCGGTAATATGTCCAATGTTCTGGGCCCACACCCCCAGCCTTCATTTGCTTTGCACCTGGCCATGTGCCCCATTCCTATCTCTGGGTCAGAAACTGTCCAGGCCCCCAGGGCTCCCTGGGGCCGGTGGACACTCCCATTTCCCTGGCTAATCCCTTCCAGGGAGGGACCCCTGCCCTGACCTTGGACCTGAAGCTCTGCTCCTCCCTGGATGACATGCCTTTCTCTTGGAGGGCAGCCAACAAATGTGAAGAATAGGATTTTCCTACAACCACATCAAGAGCAGCCGGGATTAACGCTGGGGAATCAGTCTGGTCAAACTCTCAGAAGAGTGGGCTTCTCACCCACCTGCCCAGATGTGGCAGGTGTGGGTTGGGACTGGGGTGCACCTTAACCTTGGTGAAAACACGCACACACACAGACACACGTGCATACACGCAGGCACCCAGACACACGCGCCCAAGACACATGTATACACAGGCACAGATGCACTTGCTCAGCAGGAAGGGGCTCCTTCTCCCATCGCCCTGGGAACCTCCACTTCAAGCCAGGCTGTGAGGTGACCCTTGGGACTCTGCAGAGCCTGAGGATAAGAGACCTGAGCCAGGAGGGGCTCTTGCTTGGCTCACGGACCCCATCCCCTGGCAGTCAGTCCTGCTGGAGCTGTGAGCCCCACAAAGGCAGGGGCCTCTTTGGGGACTGTCCCATGGGGACTCAGAGAACAGTGGCCTCACAGTAAGCACTCAAGAGACTCCACATGGACACAGTGTGACAATAGGGAGTCTGTGGGCAAGCGTACTAGGGGACTCAAGGCTGTCCATCGCATCTTCTCATCCTAAGTCATAGGACAGAGTCCCCAGATGCTGCATGAGGCCCATCACAGCCCTGGAAAAGCCAGTAGTGGGTCCAACACACAAAACACACGACCACAAGTGGGAGGAGTACCACTCCCCTTAAAGAGAGAACTCGCCCTCGCAGTGTCCATCAGGAGGAAAAATACTGGAAGGAACGGAAACAAACACTGAGTCCTGCACCCGGGGTTCCCCAGTCGGCCCCTCGTGGGCTCCCCAGGCGCCCTGTCCTGCCCAACTGTCCCCCCAGTCTGCAGGGTAAGGCTCCTCCCCAGGGCTGTCCAGCCTTGGGCTTGACCTCGTCCTGGATCCGCCCAGGGCGGGGCTTCGCCAAGGCTGCCCCAGAATCATTTGTTAACGGTGACACGTGTGGTGTATCAGTAAGGAAATGGCTCATTAATCACCAGAACATTTCCCGCAAACAAATCTATCAAAGGAGCAGAAAGTGTATATATTGTTCCCTCTGCCAGACCCAGTTCAGCTGTTCCCGGTGCTGACCAGATGCAGAGGTGAGTGACATCTCCCTCGCCGCATGACAGTTTGAAACAGCCCGGCAGACTGTGTTTATTGTTGGCACCCGGGACGAGTGGGGACACGACGCATCTGCACTGAAAGATACCATCCGCATGAATAATAGCGTGCTCTTGCTATGAAGCCTGATTCTATGGGATAAGGTGATGTCTGCCACACTTAAAGACTCCTTCCCAGCTTAATACGCCACCGGGGTCTGGGAGGGAGGAGGGCGAGCCTTCTGGTTTTAGGACCATCTTTAAGGTCCTTTGGACACTTTATACTCACTGCAAAAATGTATCTCACATCCAGGGAGTTCCTGCGGTGGCTCAGCGGGTTAAGAACCCAACTAGTCTCCATGAGGATGCAGGTTCGATCCCTGGCCTCACTCAGTGGGTTAAGGAACTGGCATTGCCATGAACTGTGGTGTAGGTTGCAGACGCTGCTCAGATCTAGTGTTGTTGTGGCTGTGGCTGTGGCTGGCAGCTGCAGCTCTGACTGGACCCCTAGCTTGGGAACTTCCATATGCTGTGGGTGCAGCCCTAAAAAATAAAAAAAGAAAAAGAACATATCATCCATACAACATATATCCAAATTCATCTCCTCTACATGTTCTCATCACCGAGGCAGCCACCCAAGGCTAAAGCCTCACACCTGGGTGCTGGGTCGGCCCCTCTCTGTCCTTTAGCCTTGACTCAACTTTCTGAAGTTCATTCCCCACCCAGCAGCTGAGGGAGCTTGAGAAGGGTGAGGAAGCCATGGAAGGCTTCAAGGAAGCCAGGGATCCCAGGATGGAAAGCAAACTGTAACCAAAGAACCTAACTCCATCACAAATGTGTGAAAGAACCTCCCTGAAAGGCACAGGGAAAAAGAGGTGCTGACCTGAGTGACCTTGGGGAAGACAGTGCAATCAGTGAGGCTAAGGGCAAAAGGCACTGCACATAAGAACTGCACATTCAGAAGACCTGCAGATGGCCAAGAGGTACATGAAAAGATGTTCAACATCAATAATTGGCAGAGAAATGCAAATCAAAACCACAATGAGATATCACACCTGTCAGAGTGGATTTCATCAAAAAGTCTACAAATAACAATGTGGACGAGGGTGTGGTGAAAAGGGAACCCTCCTACACTGCAGGTGGAAATGTAAATTGGTGCAAACACTAAGGAAAACAGTTCCTCAAAAAACTAAAGATAGAGCTGCCGTATGATCCAGCAATTCCCCCTCCTGGGCATGTATCCCAGGAAAACAAAAACTTCTTTATAGCAGAGTTATTCACAATAGCCAAGAAATACCTGATGTGTAGTACTGGGAACTATGGCTAGACACTTATGATGGGGCATGATAATGTGAGAAAAAAGAATGTATACATGTATGTGTAACTGGGTCACCTTGCTGTGCAGCAGAAAATTGACAGAACACTGTAAACCAGCTATAATAGAAAAAATAAAAATCATTATATATAAAAAAACAATAGCCAAGAAATCAAAGCAACCTAAGTGTCCATCGACAGACGAGTGGGTAAAGAAGACATGGAATATTACTCAGCCATAAAAAAGAATGAAACTCTGCCATCTTCAACAAAGTGGATGGACCTGGAGGGCATTGTGCTTAGTGAAATAAGTCAGACAGAGAAAGATAAATACTTTCTGTATTTGTCTCCTGTATGTGGAATCTAAAAAATAAAATAAATGAACAGAACAAAATAGAAGCAGATGGTTCAATGTCTGTCTTACCTCCTGGGCTGTGAGTCCATCAATGTTAAGGATTGAATTGTTCATCTCTGTATCTCTAGTATTTAACACATACTTAGTGCATGACTGGTGCAGAATCAAGATTTGTGCACTGAACGAAATGGGGAGTTGATCTGAAGTGAAGGTTCCAGCAGTGCCTGAAGTCGTGTGAAGGTTCCAGCAGTGCCCGAAGTCGTGTGAAGGTTCCAGCAGCGCCCGAAGTCGTGCTCTGCACCCCGCCTCCCCTCCACCAGAGCATCTGACTCTCCAGAAGGTGCCACCCTGTCTCTCTGGCCAGATTTAAGGTGAATTCCAGGCAGGGACTCATTCGCAGGCTCCACTAGCCACCCACGTAGTCATGTCCTCACTGAGGAGAAAAGAAGGCGGTCGGCTCGCAGCCCTGAAGGGTCTGAGCTGGGGGGAAGCTGGTGAGGAGGAGGTCCCTGTCCACAAGTTCGGCACAGAGCTGGAATATGGGGGCCACAAAAGTCCACTTTCCACAGCTGGAGACCCTGCCATGAACCACCCCTACTGGTAATAGGTTAATCGTCTTATAAATCTTTCTCCTAAAATACATTTAATAATTCATTGATTTCTTAATACCAGGTAACAATGAAAATGGACCAAGTTAAGAGTTTTCTGGGTCAACAGATGATTCTCTCAATTTAGGAGCCAGTCCAGAGCTCTCTGATGAGCCACCATAGGGGAGTTTTGGGGACTCGGCTTAAGAAGGGGGAAGACAAAGGCTTGGTGGGGAAGACCCCCAGAGGAATTACATGGGCAGTCGTGTCCCAGAGCCCCAGCCTTATTTCGCAGGGCTGTGCTTCTGCTGAGCATCTGAGCATCTGTTCCCCCAGCCCCAGTATCCAAAAGCATCTGATAGAAAGAAAACACTATGACTTCCAGGGGTCGGCAAGGACCACCGGTTCAAGTCTGAACTCATCCTAAATAGACCATTCATTTACCCAACAAATATTTATTGACCAGCAATAACTATTGACTGCTTGGAGAACTTCTTGGTCTTTGAAACTACCCCCTATTTTTATTTTGTCCCTTTGTTTTTTCTGGCCCCAAACCCTGGTAAGAATCTTTGAAAAGAAAAGGTCCCCTGAGTTAGCAGCTGGCTCAGGAGGTGAGGACACTGCAAGGTGGCAGCTGTAAGGACATAGCCCAGTTCCTGGCATCAGTGGCAGGGACTCAAGGAAGCTGACAGCCAAGGAGGGAGGCGTGGGCTTGGAGGGTCTGGGGCCCCCAACTCTGATGAAATGGGCTATTTATTATAACAGTTTTACAGACTTACCACAGCCATGGTCACAGAGCACATGTACTTCATTTCCTGGCTCTCCTGTGTCCTTGCTCAGCTGTCCTGAGGATCCGAGAGCGTGGCAGCCTCTCGTGTGTCTGTCCTGGCTCCTTAGTGACTCAGTCCTTTGGATTTATCATCCCCTCTGCCCTTTGGTGTTGAGCAGAAGAACCTGCAGTGCTGCTCTGGGTTTGACACCAAACGAGGGATCTTTGTTAAACCTGTGCCTTGAATCCAAATGGACTGTGGCCACGTGCGGTGGATAAGACCCCTGGGTTTTGTGACATCTATTTTGGCTGCTGGGAAAGCCTATTGTGTTCCATTTTCCTTTCCAGTTTTCAAATAGGTGAGGTTATAGGACAGCTGACTCTGGAGAACAGAGGCCAAACCTGGTATTTGCAGACAGTAAGGGAAATGGAGCCTTTGACGTTTCTAGGAAACACAGGCATATGAGGCAACGCACAGCTGGAACATCTGGCCTTATAAAACTAAAAATAACACTCCATAAAACATACTTTATTCACTTATTTTGACACCCGAAACACACTTTCCATTACTCATGATTCTTAAGTCTCACTGGTCCAAGAATCCCACTCGTACAGGCTGCAGGCTTGACCATGTTTGGATCCCAGGGATTCACCACACCCCCTTCTTCCGCCCTGTCCCCAGTGGTCTAGGAGCTCTGACCCCTCCACTCGCGGCACAACCTCTGCCTAGAAGGCCCTTCTTCCCTCTTTTGTTTCCTGCGATCCCATTTCTCCCCTTGCACTCCCCTCCCAAACCACTCCCAGGCTACTCCGTGTGCTCTTGTGTGTGAAGAGTCTGCCGTCTTGTCTACACTTTCCAACCTTCCTTTTTCTGGTTATTGATCGAGTTTGGGTCAGTGCTCCATACTCGCCGGAAACATTTCTGCCAGGTACATCACTCCCCTTCTACTCCAAGACTCACTGCTGTTCTGGATGACTTAACTGTCCATAGGGCTTGTCCCGATGGACGTCATTTCTTCACTCCTCAACCCAATGGATATTCCTCCACTTGACCTCAGGCAATCAGTCTCAAGGCCGTGTCTTGGACTTCTCCCTAGAATTTCTCTGCTCCTCACATCTTAAATTCCTCTACCCAAGGAACTTTCTGACCACACTGTGCCATCGTTCCACCTCCCTTCTCCTCTAGCTCCCCTTCCACTTGTCGAAGACGCTGCAGAACTTGTGAGCAGCTGATCCTTTGCTTTTCTCTCAAGCTACCTGCTCCCCCGTCTCTCACTTCCACTGTTCTGATATGCAGCCCAAACCTCAGGCTGTCACACATTCAAGTTCTTGACCAGGCACTCAGGGGCTTCCCTCCGTGTCCTTGCCCTTCTGAACACTTTTCTGGCAAAGCTCAGTCATGATTTCCCTCTTCTCTGCGTAGCCTGAGGCCTCTAGAATCAACCAGCCTTTCGGGGATATGTGTGGTCAGCTCTGTGTGGCCCCGGTTGGCCCCTTGTCATATTCTATAGAGGGCCAGGGCCACTCTCGCACCTGTTCCATTTCCCAAAACTCTGATCCCTCCTCTTTTGCCCTTCCACTTGGAGAAGCCATCCTGGCTCTAACTAGGAGGCATCACTGGCCATCCTGGCTCTAACTAGGAGGCATCACTGGAGCCTCAGAACTTCTCGGCTTTCTTCCTGCTTCCATGGATTATATCAGCATCAGAACACAACCTGGCATCTTTGCTTCCTTCTCCTATTCGCAAAAGATGAGTTGTCTCCTGCAAGAACGACCTTCTACCTGTGTTCTGTATCGCAGCCCTTTGGTCTTCTTAGAAGTTTGCTTCCTTCCCAGTCTCTGCATCCTGGGTCTGCCATCTCAACTCCTGACCCTTTTTATTCACCATATGAGTATTCTCAAGACTCATTATAGCATCAAGATAGTTAGAAAAGGTTCTCAATAAAGGGTCTTAGTATAAAAATGATAACGACAAAAATATTTTATGCCTTTGTGCTCTATTATTAGCCATATGCCCTGAGCAAGTTGCTCAATCATCCTGTACTTCTGAACATAACAATTCCTCATGGAGTTATTGTGAGACTAAATGTGAGCTAACAGTATAAGTAGGCTTAAGACCATACTTGGCGTCGAGTAAGCATCTTTTGATGTTGATATTATCATTATAGGAATTGAATTTTAGTAGCAGTAAGAATTAGAGATTTTGTGGGAGAAGATTTGCAAACTGGAAATGCATACGTGAAGATATGTCAAGGGCTTAACAATATTAGAAAATCTTTTGGTAAATTCCTTTAATAATCTTACCTTTCTTTGAGCTGGCCTTAGTAAGAGTATTTTACTGAGAAATAATAGAACTCATTTTATTTTATTTTATTTTATTGTCTTTTATTGTCTTTTATTGTCTTTTGTTTTTTTAGGGCTGCACCCATGGCACATGGAGGTTCCCAGACTTGGGGTCCAATTGGAGCTAAAGCCATCAGCCTATGCCACAACCACAGCAATGCTGGATCCGAGCCGCATCTGCAGCCTACACTACAGCTCATGGCAACCCCAGATCCTTAACCCACTGAGCAAGGCCAGGGATTGAACCCTCATACTCATGGTTAACAGTCAGCTTCATTAACTGCTGAGCCATGATGGGAACTCCTAGAACTCACATTTTATTTTATTTTTGCTTTTTTAGGGCTGCACCGATGGCATATGAAGCTTCCCAGGCTAGGGGTCAAATTGGAGCTACAGCTGTTGGCCTACACCACAGCTACAACAACGCAGGATCCGAGCCGTTTTTGCAAATTACACCACAGCCTACACCATGGCAACACCAGATCCTTAACCCACTGAGCAAGGCCAGGGATAGAACCTGCAACTCATTGTTCCTAGTTGGATTCGTTTCCCCTGGGCCACGATGGGAACTCCAGAAATCACATTATAAACTGTGACCAAAGAATGGTGGACTGAAAATACTCTGCCATTAAGTATAAAAGAAAAAATGCTGAATGTCAGAATAATGCAAACTTTAGAAATAATTCTTTTGAAAACGAAAATAATACATGAATATGCACAATGTTTGAGTAAATAAAAATAAGTAAGATCATTAAACAAGCCCTACACATGCGTTAAAAACAGAGAGAAGGGAAAACGCAGTGATATTTAGAATGAAATGGCACCGTGGGCCGTCACTTACATTTTTTATGTTCCTATCCTAAAATAAACTAAAACAAAGGAGAGGGAAAAATACTCTGGACGTATGTGTGGCCAATCCAATTCGAGTCTCCATTTTCAGCAGGCTTAGAGTTTAAAACTCAGCCATTCAGTAGAGAATCCTCTCCTGGCTAAAGGGATCCCTGTAATCTGGAAACATAATGGAAACACACACGCAGATGAGCGAGTGTCTCATTTGGGAGAAAGCATGGATTGCAGACTACCCAAAACACCCAGCCAACATTTCAGTGCAAAATTACCCTTTTGAAAACTCAAGTGCCTCTTTGTGGGCTGAAAGATGTCGTCTTTCTTAGGAAGCCTGGTGCTCAAGGCCATCTGTGGTAGACACCACGGTGTCTGCAGAGAGAGCTGGACAGCATCACTGCCATTCTCCCAGGGTTGTCATGGTGATGCCACCTCTGCTGTGAAGCCCAGGTGAGGGTTACCTGCGTCCATGAACTTGGGGCAGTGCTTGGAGCACAGGCCACATAAGTCCTAGCTGGTTTTGTTGTCAGAATGTGTCCAAATATTAACTTGTTTTTAAAGCTTGTTGCAGTTTTGAGTGAAAATTACTGCTCAGACAGGATGGTCAACTGTTTCTCCCTTCCTTAGATTAAGCAGGAACCGTCTTTGGATGGTCCTGCTTTTCTATCTAATTTACACAAACACCATTAAAATGAAAACCTATGAATAATCCGAACCATAGTTCCATGTAAAACCACGTATTTTATACCTCAAGACCAAGTATAACAAAAGAAGTTTGTTGTTTTTCTCACTAAAAATATTTTATACATAATTTGCTCTTAGAGTACAGAATTGTGGTTCACATTATGCCTTTTAATTCCAAATCAAATTTTATGATTCAAATCTGGTGAATATTTTACAAGAGAAGTGGTTATTAGTGTTGGAATAATTGATCTATCTTCCTACTGTGTGAGAGAGAGCTTTATATAAAGTCGTAACATTTTAAGAAACTAAAACAATCTCTGCATTTGCTAATCTTATTTACTAACTATGAAAATGTCTCTGGGCAATATAGTCATACATGACAAATTAACAACAGATGATTGCTAAATATACTACTTTTCAAATTTAAACATTTTCCTGTAGTTCTCTAACAGTTCTTTTAATTAAATATGCGTTTTCTTAAAACAAGTATTTTAAGTTTCTTATAGAAATGGGCCACAAATCTGTTTCACTGAAAACATTCTGTGGTACCATTTGCATGTACAACAGGTTTTTTTGTTTCTCAAAATATGAGGGTTTGGTTTCCTAAATTGTTGTTGATTGTGACGAGGTAAATTCTATGTAGATAATTGGAAGAGTTCTATTACCTTTGAACCATGACTGTTCTGTAATATGTTAAATATGACATCTTTAATGTTGAAATAAAACAAAAACACAGCACACTAAATAAACAAAATAGCAATAGGAATTAAACTATATTAAATCAGTAACCATTGGAGTTCTCACTGTGGATCAGAGGGTTAAGAACTCAACATAGTATCCTTGAGGATGCAGGTTAGATCCCTGTCCTCGCTCGGTGGGTTAAGGATCAGGCATTGCAGCAGGCAGCAGCATGGGTCACAGAGATGACGCAGATCCAGTGTGGCTGGGGCTGTGGGGTAGGTAGGCCTGTAGCTGCAGCTCTGCTCTGATCTCTAGCCTGGGAGCATCCATATGCCACAGGCATGGTCTTGAAAAGGAAAAAAAAATCAGTAACCACTGATACCGTTATGCTGATTTCCACTCAGCGTTGATCCTGAGCTGTCCACCCGACACCAGGACAATCGTGGTGGTGAAGAAGATTATAGAAGAAAAGAGGGAGAAGCCGGGTACCACTGGAAAAGGAAACCACCGCTGGGCTTTTTCTCGGAAATTCACAGACTGGTCCTTAATTTTATCCCAAACGTTCTGGAGTTAAATCTGTTGTGACCTTACGGCCGTTTTATAAGTTTGAATGAACTAAGCTTTTCTGAAGATATTCTTTTTTTCCTATGCTTTTGAACAAAGTGAGAAGTGAGCCATCTTTTTTTGAAGGAATTTTGCCCTCCTCGCAGGGGTGCAGCCAACCATTGTGGTTTTTTCTGAAGTTCCAACTTTATTCATGAAAGACACTGATTTTCTTTTGCCTCCTCAGTAAGTTCTGAATCATGAAATGTTCTCTAAGTTCAGACCCATTTGATGATGTACTGAGTTCTCCAGGGTCCCTTCAGAGTCCCAGTCCCAGACAGTTCTCTGCATGCAAGATTGGCAAGCAAGTTCTGGCCAGGCCGAAGAAATAGCTTCAATGCCGGACAGCTTTCGCATGTTCTCTGGCCACATTTCTTTATCCAAGGGCTCTCAGAGCACACAGATTTCACATGCAAAGCCAGTAGAGGAAGACCAAATCCGTGATAATCATGATATCGTGATAATCTCAAACCTTTCTTCCCAGCCCTCTGGCATTGAGTACCGTGGACAGTTGCCTTGAAGGAAGTCGGATGCCAGGATCATGCTTGGTGGCCACCACTGGATCCAACTTGAGAGTGGGGCTGCTGGCAAAAGCTTGGAAATTTTGTTGCAGAAAAGAGGGTGAGAACATTCAAAGCCGGCCAGGAAGGGAACATCTTGGCAACGGCTCTAAGAGATGGTATCAAAATCCATGGCTAGTAAAGGCATGGTTCACACCTAAGAATGTTGTCTCCTGGGGCAACAAACTCCGGACCAGCAAGGACTCTGTTCTCAGTATCCCTGAGAAAGTTAGTTACACCCCTCACCCCCAAAGCAACCAGGAGCTAAGGAAGTGAGGGCTGCAAGAGCCATTCGTATTTAAGCAAAGGCCAAATAGATGAGGATCCAAATAGGAACAACGAACAAGACTTGTGTACTTTACATATTTTTATCTAAGTTTAATGTCACGCAGAGGGTTTTTCATTTGCTTAGGTAATAGCTTAGGCAGAAAGAAAAGGCAATCTCTCCACTTCACCGAGGGGAAAATTTATTTTCAACATGGCATTAGAGAAACATTTTCCCTATTTTGCTTCATCCTGGTAGAGAAAAGGGAAACTTCCTATGGGTTAGTGAGAATATAAATTGGTACTATCACCATGGAGTTTCCTTAAAAACTAAAAATGCAGTTACCATCCAGCAATCCCACTTCTGGGCATATATTCAGAGGAAAACATTATTTGAAAAGATACATGCACCCCTGTGTTCACAGAGACACTGTTTACAATAGTCAAGACATGGAAACAACTTATGTGTCCATCAACAGATGAATGGCTAAAGAAGCTGTGGTATATTTATACAGTGGAATATGACTCAGCCATAAAAAAGAATGAAATAATATCATTTGCAGCAACACGGATGGACCTAGAGATTATCATACAAAGTGAAGTCAGTCAATCAGAAGAAGAAAAATACCATATATTGTTTAAATGTGGAATCTAAAAAATGATACAAATGAACTTATTTGCAAAACAGAGAGAGGCTCCAAAACTTATGGTTACCAAAGGGGAAAAGAGGGGATAAATTAGGAATCGGGGACAACTATATATAAAAATGGGTAAACAACAAGATCCTACTGTATAGCAAAGCTGCAAATAAGTTCACTTGTATCATTTCTTCAGATTCTTGTCCATGATAGGTTATTATGAGATATTGTATCTGAAAAAGTATATATATATATATATATATACACTTTTATATATAACTGAATCACTTTGTGGTGTACCTGAAACACTGTGAATCAACTATACCTCATTTAAAAAATAGACTCTATTATTCCTAGTGGAAGCATTAAGGGGACCAAGATACTTTGTGTAAGAGCTCTAACAACCCTAGACTGGAGCCCACTTGAACTGCCAGGCTGCGTCTCCCAAAAATAGCTGGATGTCTTTTTAAGAGAGTGCCCGTTGCTAAGGTTCACTGAGAACTTGCCACATATCAGGTTCATGCAGTCTTCACAAAGGGCTATTGTTTCCATTTGACAGATGAAGAAACCGAGACATTTTGAAGTTTGGTAAATTATCTTATCTGAGGTCACACAGCAAAGAAGAGGGAAAGCTGGGGTTGGAATCTGGACTTTTTGACTTCATCATTCCTCTCACGATGATCACTGTGAAGCTGCATGGGCTCTGTGTGTGTGTGTGTGTGTGTGTGTGTGTGTGTGATTTAACCACTAGTGATTTCAGACATAACAAAACCGTATGTGAAAGTGGGGGTCTTTGGGTAAAACTGGGAAAGAGAATTTCTTCCCTATTTTCTTTGAGTTGTCCTGCCAGCCTTTGCCCAGCCCTGCCATACCCCTGCCCCAGCTCCAAACACAACACAACACAGCACAACACAGCACCTCTCCCCCAACAGCCCTTCATCACCTGGAAGTCTCTCAAACTTCTTTCCCACTTCACCTTCTCACTTCTGTGTGTTTTTTTCCTGATAAGACATTCCTAAGCACTAATTAGTTAATAACCTGCTGCTCCCAAATAATGCATCTTATTTTAACAAGGGTTTTCAGGACACATGCACCTTGTCCCAAAGAAGTAACTTGACAGAGAGAAATTTCCCAAAGCGTGGCCCCCCAGCTGGACACACCTCCTGGTCAGTCTGGCTGTTCAGTCTCTGCATCTCACTGTAAAATTGCTTGTCTCAACCACTAAGCTGGTCAGAGTAACTGCACCTCTCTAGGGAGATGGTAGCTCGCTAGCCTTCTGTCTTCCCGGAGAACTCAGAGGGAAAACAGACATTATTTATCACGAGACCCTTAAACCTGTAAGTAGCTTAGGCTTTGTATAGAAAACATCCTGGATTATCTCCCAGTGAAAGTTAGCATCTGGGAGGGTCCCCTGGATGTGTGAGCACGGCGGATACTGTGACTTTCTCTGACCTTATAAATAAGCCAGCCGTGGCAGATAAGCAGCCTGTCCCTGGGAAAACTCCCAAGGTCTTTATCTGAAGCCTGGAAAGCAGAGTGTGCGGTTGAACTTCCTTTCCTAAAGCAGTTATGCTCCTGGACCCTCCTGCTGATATTTGCCCCTACAAACAAGTTGAGTGTTCCTGGGAAAAAAAAGGTCAATTGTTCCACCCAGAAACGACCTGTACTAAGGTTCTTTACTGTATTAACCTTCGTTTCTACTGTTTGCTTTTCCTTCTAGAACAACATGTTTACGAGGAAAGCACAGTGTAGACCATGACTAAATAATTACCCCATGAACAGCTCAAAGAGACCAGCTATGATGTCACTCCCTTTCCAACGTGGAAATCATATTTCTTTCAGCTGCTGCCCATAAACTGTCTTTTGATGTGAAATGCAATGTGTAACATTGATGCTGTCACGGACACTCTCCCGTGAGGATAGCTCTCCCGTGTCCACAGTGGCTGTTTGAAACCCCCTCAGGCAATTCTGTTTACTTGCTTATATGTGGGGCTGCAGTAATATTTCCTTCTCTAGTTTAGGATCTGCTATAAATCGAACACAAAGAAGATGGAGATTTTCTAAAAACGTTACCATGTAGCTTTCAGAGTATGATTTTCTCAAGCTTATCAAACATAACTCATACAAATGCAGAGAGCGCATATTCCGAAGATTCACTTAATTCATTAAGGAGGGAACCAGAAGAATGAAAGCTAGTGCAAAGGCAGAGACGAGCATCCATGCTTGGGAAAAGGACATTGAATAAGCTTGCAAAGTTAGAAATGAAACTGGTAATGGTTTAACAGGGTAAAAACCAAACAAACAAAGACAACAAAACTTTGAGCTTGATTATCTTTGATTATCTTTCCTACTGGACAGAAATCATTTGCATCTTCTCATTCACCTACATTGTTTTACCCCCCTTATCGATAGTCAGTACTCAGTAAAATTTGTTTAAAAAACTTTTTTTTTTCTCCTAGAGCTTTAGATGCTCCTTGGACGGATTTGGTAAATTGTTGGGTGTTCTCCTAGTGTGACACTGAAAGACCACACAGTCGGGTTGCCCCTCATTTCTAAGCTTTAGATGATTTGTTACACTTCTTTCCTGCCACAACAGCGCAAGAGACTCATTGACAAAATGGGATTTTCTGGCGGGTAAATCCCGGAACGTCACTGGCACCTCTTTCCACAGCTCCTGTCTTTCAGATGGAATGGTTCGTTGACTCAGGGCCACTGAGTGCCTTTGGGGAGTGACATTTCTGGCCCTCGACCTGGAGCCCATAATGGCAAGACCAGCATCCGCACGTAGCCTTTGTAGAGCTTTCTGTAGTGTATAAAAGCTGTCATGTGCCTTGCTTTCTCTGCCCGCCCATCAGATGTCTATGCAACAGCTTTCCTTGTATTCCAGTCATTTATTCCAAATAGCTCATAAATAGGCAAATCGCTTGGAATTCTAGCTCTCTATCTGCATGAGCGAACCAACAGGCAAAATTCTTTCAGAAGAGAGGGAGTGGTCACATACCAAAGAAAACCAAAAGAAGAGTGTTGAAATGACCGAAGGCCCCCCCAGAAACACCTGCCAACCATGGGCAGAGGGTCCGGCTGCCCAGGCCGAGTGTCCAGGGGCGGCACCTCTCCTGTGCACAATGGCCTGGCCTGAAAACGGCAGTTAAAATGCAAATGGGGACAGACCCAGAGTGTATCAACCCCTCACATCTCTGAAGCTGAAAGACGTCCTTTCAGAGGCTTCCCTTCCAGTTGCCAGTGCTCCTTTGTTCCTCCTGGCCTGGGGGGAGTTTCTGAGTCATCTCTCTGGCCACTGGCCTGCCTCCCCCCTCGGTTTTAAAGTGCAAAGCCTTGATTTTGTGCACAGGCCTTAAGGAAGGTTAAGTTTAAACAACATCACAGGGACATCCCGGAAAAGTCCACTGTCTGGTACGGTCTCTGGGAGAGGCCCGCAGGTCTCTTCTCAACTCATTTTCTTGTGAAAGCCTGAGAATCCATCAATTTCTCTGTTGCAGTTTTGTTAAAACTTGTTACCCAGACCTCCCAAGAATTTGGTTTTTTTGTTTTGTTTTGTTTTGTTTTGTTTTGCTTTTCTCTTTAGGGCCACACCTGCAGCATATGGAGGTTCCCAGGCTAGGGGTCGAATCAGAGCTGTAGCTGCTGGCCTACGCCGCATCTGCGACCAACACCACAGCTCACGGCAACACTGGATCCTTAACCTACTGAGCAAGGCCAGGGATCGAACCTGCATTTTCATGGATGCTAGTCAGATTCTTTAACCACTGAGCCGTGATAAGAACTCCCAAGAATTTGGTTATTTCTAAGAAATCACTCAACAGGTCCCAGGGATGAAGCCAAATGATAACTGACTGTGTTAAAACCTAAACTTTGATGGTTTCCACTTTTTCTAAACATACAGTTTTTACTCTGACTCTAAAAATTCTGTTTCAGAGGATATAACATCAGTGGGCCTCACCACCCTTGTTCATCAGGGCCCAGGTCCTGAGAGTCAAGCTTCAAATCCCTTCTATTTCTCCAAGGTGGACTGGTCCAGGGCTGGGCACACCCAGTATGGCAGGTCAGGGTGACACGTACAGAGTGGAAGTTGGGGGAGCCAGCTGGTTCCCTGGTACCTGCTGCCCCATGTGGTCATCAGATACTAGACATCTGGGCTAGGGATCTCCCTTGGGGACTTTGGGGGCCCTGACGCATCCTCAGTCACCTGCCAAGTAAGTGCTGCTCAACTTCATGGCCAAGACCCTTCTAGGAAATTTAGGAGGAAACAGGCTTCAGTGCAACAGTAGCCTGTGACCTGAGAGGCATTTATTCAACGTGATACAAGCTGACAACATGCTTTTTTCTGGAAGCAGGAAGTAAATTCTCATGAGACCCTATTATTTTCCCATGACCGCGTCTTTGGAAATAGAACAGCTTGGGATTTTCCGTGCAGGAAACATGCATCGTCTGCTTGGTTTGCTGAACTTCAATGAAAGCTAAATAAAAGAAGACATTGACATGGGGACCGGCCTATGGCCTTAAGTTCATTGTGAAAAGAAACGATTAGAAGAAAAACTGCTTATTTGATTTGCCATAACCCAAGAGACTCCAAATGTCCTGTCCCTCCCCCATGCTGGGGGTGGACCAAAAGTTTCATGGCTACTCCAGCCCAAAGAATGTTGGTGCTTTGGCTCTACTCATCTAAGACCCTCCGAGGGGCGGCTGCCCTGTGACCATCTTCTCTCACCCTCTTTCCTACCGAAGCACCTGCTGCTGGTGCTTCGGTAGGAAAGAGCTTTTCCTAGTTCCCAGTTCCCCCTTTGGGTAAGAGGATCCACCTCTGTAGGATGGAGATCTTTCCAGTTTTGCGTGATGCTAGCACATGGCCAAAGTGATGGTCTGCTTTTTGTCTAGAATGTTACAGAATGTTCCATGAACATCTATCCACCAGCTTTTAGCCACGGGGACATAGGTTGGCTGTGATGGGGAGTCTGACCTCGGAATGTCGCCTCATTTTCCACATCGCAGGCAGCTGAGAGTTTTAGTCCATGTGCTCAGGCATGCGAGAAATAGCTTGTCTTCCTTTCCCTCAAATTAATCTCAATCTGACGCCAGTGTGTTCGACCCACCAGACTGGAGAGAACTGGGTCTCCTGTTACGGCAGCCTCTCCCCACCTCCCATGTTTCTAGATTTAAGTGTTGCCTGCTCCCGACGGGAGAAGCACCTCTGATATCCAATCTGTCACATGTGTGGTCTGACAGCAATCTGCAGTGCTGGAAGCCTTGGCCAAGGTGGAGGGTCCAGGGCCAGGACCCAGATTCTTAAATGCCCCCCTTGGCCCCTAGTAGGCCCAGGCTCCTCCTGGGAATGTGGACGGGGTGGAGCGTGCAGGTAGCCCTTGTTCAAGGCTCTGTGGATATCAGACTTACTCTTAATCCAAGAGAAACACTGCATTTCCTTTCCATCTTTCTCAGTCTGGAATGTTTCAGTGTACTTAAAAGGGAAGATGAAAGATTATCTTAAAGCAGCTCCAGGCAGCTCCAGGTAGGTCCAGTCAGGTCCAGGTTGGTCCAGGCAGCTTTTGGTAGGACCAGCTATGTCCAGGTAGTCCAGGCATCTCCAGGTAGATCCAGGAAGCTCCAAGGAGGTCCACGTGGGTCCAGGCAGCTCCAGGTATGTCCAGGCAGCTCCAGGTAACCCAGTTAATGACGCTATAGCTGGGAAGTACAGAGAATCTACTTCACTTGCGATGGGGAAGAACATACACAGATTTAATGCCTCATCTGAAATCCAACATTCAACTATGACCTGGTGACATGCAGGAGAGGGACTACAGAGGCAGACCCTGGGATCTCAGAGGCATCCTCTCTCTGCCTCTGCCCCTTACAACTGTGTTACAGGGGTCTGGGCACTGCAGCCTGTGGGTCTGGGCACTGCAGGCTGTGGGTCTATGGCTCACACCCTCTATCTTCCCACTGGGTTTGGCCAGTGCAAGGCCACCTGGAGTGGGTGGCAGGAGGGGGTGGAGCCCAGATGGGGCATCATCTCCCCCTCCACTGAGCCTCCTTCCTGTGTGCCAGCTCCTGCTCCACACGACCCTGAGGTCCCTACATCCATTCTGTGAAGTCTCAGATGAAATTCTCTCTGGCCGCAGTTTTGTCATCTGGAAAAAGGGATTATCGTGGGCCCTTCTTTGGGGAATTTTGGGCAGCTTGGATGAGCTATTCCTTAGTGCCTGTTATTCTTTAGCACAGAATATAGTAGTTATAGTTGGTACCAGGGAGTCCTGCTTTTTGGCGGAATGGCCGGCATTAGGTGGTCCCTGCACACTGGATTCAACGAGTGTGAATTGCACGGGGCAAAAGCTGCTCCCTTTTCTGTTCTTTCTGGAAACAACAAGGGCTTTAGTTTGTTTCTGGTAAGTCTTCACTGCATCCCTAACTTCAGGCCTCCCCTTCCTTCCAAGAGAGGCCAGATCTCCGTGGTGGGGGTGGAGTCTGATAGCATCATTTGGTTTACACGGAATTTGTTTTACAGCCAACTTTTATTGATGGCAAGTGATACCGATTTTCCATTTCTGGAGGTGATTAAAAATCACCCTTGGCAATGAATGCACTTGTGTTAGGAAATGACTGGTTTGGAAAAACATAGAAGGCCAAAGGGGTACAAGTCTGGTGCTGCTCAGAAAACCTCAGTAGAGAAGCCCTTTTTTGCAGAGTGCAGCCTCTGGTTCTACACCCTGAATCAGGACCCAGAGGAACAAAGACAGCACCTACCTTCAAGGAGTGCTCAGTTCACAGCCAAGATCAACAGGAGTCATATGACACAACAGAATGAAATAGCAACTAATTTGTTACAGACACAAATTCCAGAGATGTTCAAAGCGGCAGGGACAAAGGGTGTTAGGAAAGAAGGAGATGAAGGAGGAGAGGAATGGGATTCCTGACAGTGGATCCTGGTGCGGGGGAAGGGGCCACGCGGGGGTGAGGGGTGTGCCATGGCAGGATGGGTTTGGAGTTTCTGGGGTAGAGATCCAGTTCAGTGTCGGGGGCGGGAGGGGGGGACTGGGGACATGATGACAAACGAAGGGTGGAAATGGAGAATTCCGCATCATTAAGCATCAGCTTTGCAGGATCAAGCAGACCTTACAGGATCGTTTTTGGCAGCAACGTGCAGGTGCCATCTGAGCCCGGGGCTCTGCAGGATCAGGGAAGCCAGTTGGGAAGCAGATGCCTGGTCCCCGTGCGAGCCCAGCCCTGAGGAGCAGAGCCAGGGAGGGACCAGGTGAGCCAGGAGGAGGATTCTGAAGCTCAGCAGCCAAAGGGACTCAGACCACAACTCAGGGTCAATACCACTTCTGGACGTTTCCACCTTGGCTCTTGAGAATACTGCCGCGGGGAACATGGTGGCGCGAACATTTCTTTGAGGTCCTGAATTTCATCCTGTGGATAAACACTCAGAGGTGAGGCTGCTGGATCACACGGCAGCTCTCTTTCTAGTATTTTGAAGGAACGCCATGCTGCTTCCCAGAGAGGCGGCACCCTCTTGCCTGCCCACCAAGGCTCCAGCTCCCTGCATCCTCACGCCCCATGCCTGGTGTTTTATGATGATAACTAGCTCAACAGGTGGGAAGTGCTGAAAATTTCTCCTCTGCCTCTCGGCCAACCATTGATGAATGAATGGATAAAACATATGTGTTATATGTCCACAGTGGACCTTGTAAAGAAATCCTGCATATGCGACCACAGGAATGAACCCAAAAGACCTGATGCTCAGTGAAATAAGCCAGACACAGGAGGACGAGGGCTGCAGGCTCTGACTGACATGAAGTATTTAAAAGACTCAAACTCACAGAAGCCAAGGATCGAGTGGTGGGGGGAGGGGAATGAGGGATTTGCCAAACACGGGGATAAGATCTCAGTTACAGGAGATGAATGGTTCCTAGGGATTTGCTGTAGGACATCACACTGACAGAAAACAACACTGTATTCAACTCTGGGTATCTACTGAGAGTAGATCTCAAGTGTTCTTGCCACAGTGAAATGAAATGAAATGAAATGAAATGAAATGAAATGAAATGAAATGAAATGAAATGAAATGAAATGAAATGGGCATGAGGACACAGGGGTAAGAACCGGTCCTGGGGAAGAAGAGGGCAAAGGATCCCTGTCAGACCACGAACACGGATCAAGTCCAACCCTCCTGAAGTTTCCCACCAGGAGAGGAGGTCGTGGCCCAGGAGGAGAGTGGAAAGGAGTGTTTTTCTCTTGCAGGGAACCTTTGCAAGGCGGTCTCTCCCAAGGCGGTGCTTAGGGGGTGAGGCTCGGGCTGGGGGCTCCTCAGGTCTGTGTGGTCAGGTTCCACAGCCTTTGGGCTCTGACGGGACACGTTTGCATCTGGAGTGAAAAAGAGAAGCACTTGTCGATTCCGAGACAGAAAAGAGGACGAGGGGGCAGAGGACAGGGGCAGCCAGCAGGAAGGGGTAACCCACAGGTGTAGACCCGCCCTCCAAGAGAAACAGGCAACAGAAGTGTTTCTATTCCAAAGGCTAACAGGGGTGGCATCGTAATGAAAACCATCTCCCTCTCCAGTTTTAAATTTGGGAGTCAGGGTTTTCTATTTCACTGCAAAGCACGTGAGAAAATGCTCGGAATGACGTCAGAGCAGCCCTGTTCCCTGCCTGCAGACCCCGTATCAGAGGCATCTATTCTCAAACGCTGGCGCTAAGGCCATGGCCGGTGCTCTCCGGCAAAGCAGCACATCTGCCACCGGCAGCACTGAGCCAAGAAAACCAGCCATATTGACAGAACCAAATTTCTTCCCTTCTGGAAATTGAACACACAGCGAATGGTGGAGCCTGCAAAATGTCCAATTACACTCGTCATAATCTGCAAGTCGCTTTCATCGTGTAGACATGGATGAAGCCACCTAGCGGGTCCAGGCAGGGAACAGCTGGATGAGGGCACAGCCTCAACATCCACACGGCGGAATGACCCAGGGCAGCGCTCTGAGCCTGGTCCATGCTCAGCCTCCGCAGATGTTTCACAGAGGAAACTGAAATGAGATGTGTACCATCTGGTTAATAACAGCGTCGAGCAGGACCCCGTAACAATATCCCCTGACTTAGGCTTTTAAAATAATTTCTTTTCCCTGAGCATAAAACGACTTCTCCATCTGTCCTATGAAAACAGGAGATAAATAAATGTTTGTTCAACCTCATCTCTGTCAGAATCATGGTTCTTGAGGAAAAATTATAAACTGTCTCTACCGTGGATTCAACAAGACTCTCGGCAGAGGAGGAAGCTATGGGCCTTTGCTGAAGCTTATGTGAGGCAGGAAGGGAAATCTGCAAATGCATTCACACCTTATTCATGCGATCGGAGCTGCTGAGATACGAATAGGGGGAAAAATATTGCAAATCGTGCTTCTGTTTGCTGATCCACTTTACAACGAGTTTGACCAGCTTCTACCAAGCTTGTGTGCAAGGGAGGGCTGGGGGCATTTCTAAATGCCCTTTTTCTTTAACTTTCTAGGTCCTTATCATTTGGGGTCTTACTACCTGCCTCAGGCACCCTTCACCCTCACCCCTGTCCGCCCCATGGACTGAGACAGGATGAGAGTTTCACTGTGGACTGTGGTCACTCTGGGGCCACCAAGGGTCACCGTCTGTAACCTTGAGAGGGCCTTTGCCCTGCTCAGTGAGACCCATCCCACTCCTCAAAAGTCCATATACCAACTGCTGAGGGTTGATGTGTGGAGGAAGTGAAAGTACTTGTGGAGTTGGTGACAAGGACACACAAACGGCGGACGCTCTAAAAACAGGGCGCAAACCAGGACAGGATGGGAGGGAAAGGAGATGCTCTTAGGAACTGGTCAGGGAGCACCCTGAATGGGATAGGCTTGGGCACACAGGATGCCCTTAGGAGTGGGTCAGGAGCACTGGCATGAATGGGATAGCCTTGGGCAAACAGGATGCCCTTAGGAATCGGTCAGGAGCACTGGCATGAATGGGATAGCCTTGGGCACACACGCTGTGTGGTCTCTCTCTGCATAAGCAGCAGCTGTTCTTATAATTGTCATTCTCATCCTCATCCTTATTTCCTCAAACCTCCCGGCCACCCCATTGCCACCCTCCCTCAGGCAGAGCAGACAACATGGGCTCCGACCTCACAAAGAAGCAGAAGCCACTGGACCAAAAGCCTGTCTTTCATCCGCCCAGTCTCACTGTGGCCGGCCTGCTGCCCCTGCTGCCCAGGAGAGGGGTGTCCCTCCTCCAGAGGCCCTGCCGTGCTCCCTCCCTCCACCATCGCCCCGTCCAGTGACTGCCAGTCCTCATCTGGCTTAGGAAGCGAGAGCCCAAGGCCAAGAGGAGGCCCCGCCCCTTACAAGACGGTGGCCGTGGACCATGGCTTCACTGCTCTGTCTGCTTCCTGAGTCATGCCGTGGGGAGTAGAGCAGAAGCTGCCTCACAGAGAGAGTGGTACCAGGGTTACAGTGACACAGGATGGCAAGTATTTGGAAGAGCTCCTGGAGGTTAATAAACTCCAGTTATCGGAGTTCCCTTCATGGCTCAGTGGGTTAAGAACCTGACACAGTGTCCAGGACAATTCGGGTTCCATCTCTGGCCTCTCTCAGTGGGTGAAGGATCCAGTGTTGCCGCAAGCAGTGGCGTAGGTCGCAAATGTGGCTTGAATCCCAGCATGGCCATGGCTGTGGCTTAGGCCTCAGCTGCAGCTCTGATTTGACCTCTAGCCAGGTCACTTCCATATGCTGCAGGTGCCCCCCCCCCCCAATAAACCCAGAAAAAACAGAACCAAACTCCCACAAGCAACAAACCTCTCTGGGCTGCATGTCCTCCCCCCAGTCCTCTGTGACATTGTTTAATCCTCTCCTCAACCCTATGAAGTAGGTTCTGCTGATTTTCTGAACGAAGAGCCCTGGGAAGCTACTACACCTGGACTCTGCACCAAGTACTGGGGTGCACCTGGGTGGGGGGCTGGATCAGTAACAATTCCTGAGCTTTGGCGACCCAGAGACAGCGGAAGTGAGTGGACATGTCATCCAGAGCCGCATCGAGAGGGAGGCCCAGGAGGCTGGGTCCAGAAAGGGCTTTTTCAAGGAGGAGCTGAGACTGAGGGCCAGGCAGGCATTGTCCAGGTGAGAGAAGGCCAGCATTCCCAGGAGGAAATAGAACCGCAAATGGGAGAGACGGGGGCCCCTGCAGAAACTACGAGAAGGACAGAGTCAGGAAAGCTGAGTGACCGAGAAGGTGCAGAGGGAGGGGACAACCCCACCCTCTGTTTCTAGGGTTTGACAGATGCAGGGGTGTCTGGAGAACAGAAACAGCCTGGCCCTGAGGCCCACTGAGGCTGGTTAAGCCTTGCCTGGCCGGAGAGGGTGGTAGAGGGGAAGCTGGCACTGGCCTGGGAGCAGAGCAGCCTCCGAGCCGGCCTGGGCCTCCTGGACTTGGGCCACGAGCCCTGTGCAACCATAGGCTACAGTGTAACCTTGGGGATGGGAGCAGCATGAGCAGAAATGACAAAGTCTCAAATTCCTGCCAACCCCAGGGTTCAGATTCATCCGAGTAATAGAAATAAAGAAACATGGTGTTTCTCACCCTGCGTCATGAATCGAATTCTGATTCGGTTCTGCTCCCCTTCCCACAACGTGGTCTCCTGTTCCATGAGCACGTGCCCCCACACCTGCCCCCAGCCCCTGCGCCTGCCCTCCCTCCGGGGGCTCTCCCTGGTCCTGGTAGCTCCCCCATGTCTGCGAATCCTTTGAGATTCACCCTAAGGTTGCCTCTTTGGCAGCATCTCTGCTCCTTCCAGCCCATACCAGCTTCTCTAGTGCCTGAAATTGTGGCTCACATTCTTTTAATATTAATCGTAAAATGCACTATGTCCAGCCTCAGGTCTCCTGCTTATGTTTTCTCATTTCCTCCAAGAATGTAGCCTCAGACAGGCCTCAGACAGTCCAGGAACTCAAAAAATGTGGGTCCAATTTTCAGAGGCCCCTGAGCAGTGATCCATTATATATTAATTTTATGGGTAGAACAGTACGCAAAACACTGATGATTTTTTTTTTCTTGGCCACCCTGTGGCATATGGAGCTCCCAGGCCAGGATCAGATTCAAGCCATAGCTGTGACCTATGCTGCAACTGCGGTAGCTGGAGCAACACGGGATCCTTCAACCAACCGCACAGGGTTGGGGGTCAAACCTGCGTCCTGGCTCTGCAGAGACACTGCAGATGCCCTTGTGCCACAGAGGAAACTCCACACTGACGATTCTTTTCTTTTTTTTTCTTTTTTTTTTTTTTGGTCTTTTAAGGGCCACACCTGCAGCATATGGAGGTTCCCAGGCTAGAGGTCAAATCGGAGCCACAGCTGCCAGTGTACGCCACGGCCATATGGAATCTGAGCCATGTCTGCAACCTACAGCACAGCTCAGAGCAATGCCGGATCCTTAACCCACTGAGCGAGGCCAGGGATTGAACCCGCATCCTCATGGATGCTGGTCAGATTCATTTCTGCTGTGCCGTGACGGGAGCTCCACACACACACTGATGATTCTTGATCACTGGGTTCGTTTACACACACCGTCATTTATTCATTCCACAAAGATTAGTGGGGAGACTGTTCCATTCTGGGTACCATATGCAAGATTTTTGAGTAAGGGGAATTTTTTTTAACTCAACAGAAATGAAAAGTTGCCTTTTGTTCTGCTATTTAAGTAGATGGATATTTTCAACTGCCGCTCTGTTTCTAATTTCTCAGCAACCTCTGGCTATCCAGCCGAGCTGGCCAAAGCGTGGTAACCAGTCAAAGGAGTCTGTCCCCACGATGGCATTGACCAGGGCTCTGGGGAGGCCTCACAATCTGATGGCTTGCCATAAAGCATCTCCCCTCGAGTGTTCTTTTCAGACCTCGGAAGATATTAAGAGAGAAGTCAGGGAGGCTAGAGCCCAGGGGATGATCTTGGAAATCTCCGTTCTTAAGAGCGAACAGTAGGATTCAGATAAGCCCTAGGAAATCCTCACAGTGAACCAGCTCCGTCCTGCATCTTCAAATACCACGCCATTCTCAATCAAGTGTGTCTTCCTCTTGCCTCCCCGACTTCCTAAACAATTTCCTTCAACCTCAGTCTATGTAAACACCAAATTCCCCTGATGGCCCCTTTATGGGTATGCTTTCCCCACTGGCCTCTGCACCATGTAAATATTTAATATTCTTTATTTAGCATCTGCCATTGTGTGTCCTAGAGTCATTCCTAGCTTGTCAATAATGCCTGTGGCCAAGGCTAATTTTGAGTCCTGGAAGCTCTGGTTCCTTTTATACACCAATTTTTATTTTGCCCGGAATAGATGTTTATTGTAGAAAATACCCAAAAATGTAGATAAACAAAGGAAAACATTATCCATCATCCCACCAGCTTAGAGTGAATCACTCTGGAAGGCTCATCAACAGAAGGCAATGGATCCAAAGTTCCATTTTGATGAAGCATCGCAGACGCATGCCGTTACATAAATACATTCCTCACTTCACCGTGAGTCAAAAGCCTCTCTTCATCAACATTTTTTGCATGTATGCAACGTTCCTGAGAGTAACTGTCTAAACGTGAAGTCCGAGGCCAAAATGCATGTACAGTTTTCAGGGGATTTCACCACGGAGTCTCAATTACCTGGCAGGACTTTATACCAATGAACTCTCCTATCAGCCATGAGCATCCTGCCTTCCTTCTACTCTGCTAACCCTCTGTGGGTTAATTCCTCTACAGCCTTTGCCAGAATAGACAGAAGAATTGATTATCGTCTCTCATTGGTCCATTTTCCCTCTCTATTGGGTCAATTGCCAGCTTATGTCCAGATAACGTTTTCCTGCACCAAACCTGCATAAAGAAAGGATCTGGTTGACCAGGTGACTCAATATGACAGCTGTGCTCCCATTAAGTTCGAACACACATGGTGGGTCTTGCCTTGTACTGTATCCCCGAAGCATGCAAATAAATCAGTGGTGAGTCTGGATGAACAGACCAGCCCTGAAGGTGGACCACATGCCCAGCATTGCAAAGGCACTTAATCTGCTTCTAAACTGTCAAAGTAAAAAATGAAAGATTTTGTCACTTAATTGACTGGAGTGGTATTTGTTGGGTGCCTACTGTATCCCAGGCACTTTCCCAATGACTTTCTAATCTTGTTGGGAGAGAAGGAGGACGAGCAAGTAAACAAATAAACAGAGAAGAAAACACTGACTGTTTGTAAGGACTGAGATAAGTGAAGCTGAGGATGCTTGTTTCCGTGTCAAGCAAACGATTATTTTCAATGAGCTGAATTCAGCAAATACATACAGGACATCTGCTATGTTCTAGGGCAAAGAGTGAGCAAGACTTGGCTTCTTACCTAAAATAGTTCTAATTGATTTGAGGTGGGGAAGGAATAGAAATTTAAGGAAATTTAACAAAATTTGGTTTGTTTTTTTCTTTTTACAGCTGCACCCGTGGCATATGGAAGTTTCCAGACTAAGGATCAAATTGGAGTTGCAGCTGCCAACCTATGCCACACCCACACCAGATCAGAGCCGCATCCACGACCTACACCGCAGTTTGTGGCAATGCTGGATCCTTAACCCACTGAGGGAGGCCAGGGATCGTACCCACATCCTCAGGGACACTATGTCGGGTTCTTAACCTGCTAAGCCACTAGGGGAACTGCTAAGGATAGTTTTGAATTTCTTATTGCGTAGTAATTTATGGCTCTCCTGGTACCACATCAGACCCCACTCCGATGCTGGAGACAGCTCCGGGTGGCCGTCAGGAGAGACACTGTCTCCACTGTGCAAGGAATTCAGCCTTGTCCCGGGTCACATGGTTGGAGTGCCCAGCTGGTACTCCAACAAGGCCTTCTGACGCCAATGTCCATGTTCTGGCCATGACACCCCTCCCACTTTGAATGGAGCAAAGAATCGGAGAAGAAAAGGCATTGTGGAGAGGGAGCAGAGGTGAAACGGTCATCTGGTTGATTACACAAACTGAATCCGAGCCTCAAGACTGTCTGCCTGAGGCCAAACCAACCAGTCTACGTATCCAGTTCAGTCGGCTGCGTCCTGGGAAAATAGTCATTAAACCCATTCTTTGGTGTTGAGTGCTCAAATCTCACCCTGCATATTTTTTTTCCTCAGTTTTTTTGAGTTGTACTGATGCTCAGAGTCCCTGGGCTTCAAGTCAGAAGGCCTGGTGTAGACCCAAGATGGCCCACCTTCTGCCCAGAAAAAGATCGGCTTTGTTTGTTGTGCTCTTCCTGTGGGAACAAAAACAAGTGCACCTTAAATGCCAGTAAAAATCATCCTGCTAAAATGAAGCGTATGGAGAAAAATTTGAATCCAGCCTGTCGGAGAGCAAAACCACACACTTTTCAAATCCTGGACAGAGAGCACTTACTCCCTGCAAGTTTCCCAAGTGGATGCCAAATGGATTTTCCTCTAGACATGCTGGGATCACCGTCAGCTTCTGTTTCAAACGCCCCCCTGAGTATGTCAAGACATTTCCCTTTGGTCTTCCAGTTTATTGGGGAGACCACACACGCTTCACAGGGGCCCCTGCGGTGGTTCCCTGGGGCTTCCGGGTCAGTCCAAAGTCACTGATGACAGATGACCAACAGATAAACACTGATGGAGGTTCTCACGAGCTTCGTTCTCTATCTGGTCTTCATAAGAGAGTGGGGCTGGGGAAGAGGGGAGAAGAGCAGAGAAAAAGTGAGGATGAGATGCTGGTGGGAAGCAGGGAGCAGGCTCGGGGAGGCAGAGAGCACTCCGCCCCCCCACCTCCAAAGGATGCTGGTTTAAAACCAGGGCTTGCTCACCTTTCAAATGGAGATGAGAAGCCCAGGGTTTTATATAGAAAATCTGAAAGTTCAAGTTTTCCAGGTTTATGGATGCTTGCACACTGCTTATCTTCTGCATCACTTTATCCGAGAAGAAACACCCTCAAATGCAGGCTCCTGAATGGCCGTGAAATGACCGGTTTTAATGTAGAAACGATAGGCAGTTTATGATTTGTTATCACATTCGACTAAAAGTAGATTGTGGCTTTTGCTTTGTTGGAACGAAATTAAGTGAAATCAGTTCACCCGCAGATGCTGATGGGCCAGCAGGCTCTGCATTGTTAAGGACCGCTGAGGATGAAGCTCCGCCCCCCAAGCTATGCCCCCCCACCCACCCCCACGCGCGCAGAAGGAGCAGATTTGGGAGAGAGTTGCGCAGGCCATTTGCGCCTGTGGGAACCCAGCTGGGGGTCTGTGGCCTCTCCTCTTTCTCCTTCGGCAGCCCCTCCTCCCCTCCTCCCCTGCCCGCCATGCTCCTCCTCCTCCGGCAAGGGCTTGACCTCAGTAAACCTTCCACCCATTGATGGGGTGACATTAGGCGATAACCAAGGTACATTCCTAGGTGTTTTTATTTTTAAAAAGGTATTTTAACATAAAATGATGACGATGCTAATTTCAGGTGTTGGGCTGCCTGCCCGGCAGGCCTGGGATCCTTGTAATTGCCCAGCCACTTGACCAAAGAAAGGATCCAGAGTCGGCACCAGAGACATCAGTGATTTATTGGACAGAGACTCTTATAAGTCAGAAGCAAAGGTCTGGGAGTGACAACCCACCTCGAATGGCTGAGGGCAGGCAGAACACAGCAGCAATCTTGGTGACACAGGAGGAGGAGGCTGTCAGTTTTAGGAGCATGACCTCTCAAGGGAGGGTGGGAGGCTCGGTTCTCCTCTAGATGATCGGACGTACTGGAGCGTTCTGGTCTGAGGGCTGATCATGCAGGTGGTTAGTGATGAAACTTCCCACTTGGGGTGGGGGAGGGTTGGGAGGGAGGCAAGCATGCACAAGGTAAGAGTGAGTCCTGGCGGGGTTGGGCAGGGGATGTACAGAGAGCAGGAGAACATCCACCTTACGGGGCTGACCCTACAGCAGGTTTGTAACAACTTTATGTGCAAATGGAGGAAGACCAGAAGGAAAGACAGACACACAAAAAAATGTCCTCATGTTAGGGTAACGAGCTGATCCTCCACCCAGCAAACTTGTATTGAATGCCTGCCAGGATCTGGAAAGATGCTTGGGATCCAAGTCACGTGGTCTGGGATCCGCCAGTAGAGAGAGCATCAGGCTGATAACCCTCAGGTCACTGCAGAAGTCCTCCTTGTGAGATGTGCAGGGAAAAATCCAGGCTTCTGTGAGAGGACACCTAGTACCCATGGTGCCCGGCTCTGTCTGGGTGGGAGTCAAGGTTGGCCCCCTAGACACAGTGATACCGGAGCTGGGTTCGAGGAATGTGCCTGGATGGGGGAGGGGAGGTGGTACCTTCTGCACCTCAAGAAAAACACGTGCTTCCGGCTAAGGCAGAGGGACAGAGTACTGGTGGGGGTGTGACTGGAGACCAGCCTTGAGTCTGTCTTATGCCAGAGAAAAGTGAAGCCCCTAGAGGTTTTTAGGTCAAGGGGAGAGAGGCTCAAACTCAGCCTTGGGTGATTTATTCATATCTTCAGAAAGTCCTTCAAGGAGTTCCTGCTGTGGCTCAGTGAGTTAAAGATCCAGGCATTTAGGTTGTTTCCACATCTTGGCTGTTGTGAATTGTGCTTCAACGAGCGTAAGGGTGCATGTATCTCTTTGACTCTGAAAGATTTTTCAGCAGCTGCAAACTTGGAGAAGAGTTGGGCATGAAGTACAAATAACTTGTTTTCCTTCTGATCCACTTGGCAAGTTGCCAAGCTGATGCCTCGTCCATCCAGAGCTCTTTAGTGCGTCGGTTCCACAAACTTGGACACTTTCACGTGAACCCGCGATGCACCCTTCCCAAGCAGGAAGTAAGCCTTGTTGCTTTGCTGCTGTCCAATCCTCAGACCCCAGGCAAGTGACTAGTTGTCCCATGACTGTCCTCCACTGGAAAAGAGTCCAGGTCAGTCCGTCATTGCACTGAATCATCACATCTCTGGGCCTCTTTCTTTTTTTTTTTTTTGTCTTTTTGCCATTTCTTGGGCCGCTCTTGCGGCATATGGAGGTTCCCAGGCTAGGGGTCGAATCTGAGCTGTAGCCACCAGCCTACGCCAGAGCCACAGCAACGTGGGATCGTTAACCCACTGAGCAAGGCCAGGGATTGAACCCGCAACCTCATGGTTCCTAGTCGGATTCGTTAACCACTGCGCCACGACAGGAACTCCTCTGGGCCTCTTTCAATCTGAAATAGTTCCTCAGTCTTTTCTTGACTTTAAAAGTCACTTTTTGAGGATTGCAGACCTGTTGTGTTGCAGAATTTCATCTCTTTGCACTTGTCCAATGTTCCAGATTCTGAATCTTGGGCGGGATTACCCCCGAGATGCTGTGCTCCCCTGGTCGCCTCCTCTCAGGTGACACCTGGTTTCCGTGTGTCCCATTCCTGATGACACTCACCAGGGCATCTCTTGGTTAAGATGATGTTGGCCAGTTTTATCCACGATCAAGTTATTCTTTCTCTCAGGGAACCTATAAGTACCTGAAATTTTGTAAATATCCCATTCCTCATTAAACTTTCAATGTTTAATTTAATTGTATCTGTATGGACTCATGGTTTCTTATTTATTTTATTCAATTCAGTAGGTGAGAATCCATCACTATCATGCATTGTGATGCTCAGATTGGCTGGTAGGAGACCACTTACGGTGGTTTCTGCCCAGCTTTTGACACATCCTCATCTTTCTTTGAACACTTCTTTGCTTTCTGAGTCATTCCAGGCTCACCTTGTATACTCCCCTCCCCTGTCTTAGAATCAGCTATTTCCCCTGGTTTCTTTTACTGAAGAATGATGTTTAGACACCAAGATCTTGCTGGTAGGCACCACTGTGCTCATGCTTTCCAAGTAGATTGTGTCAGGACAGCTTTACCTGTCTATAATCTCTCTCTCTCTCTCTCTCTCTCTCTCTCTCTCTCTCTCTCTATCCATCCATCCATCCATCCATCCATCCATCTATAGATCTAATCATCTAACAGATATACATCTGTATATTGAAAATTTAGCCTTCACAACAGTATGCAAAACCTCCAATTCCAATCCAATAAGCAGAGGTCACTGTAATTTTCTTTATCTATGTTGTGACTCCTTTCTCTGACAGTGATCGACCTGACTTCTATTATTCTTAATACATTTATGGGTTTTTTTTTTAATGCATCCCCTTTGTGTAACCAACCTCCTGGCTCCACCAGCATCCTCCTCCTTAGAGAAGGCCTCCTTTCTTGTTGGGGTCCAACAGCCCATTTTGATGCTCCCCCTCCTAGATAACTTCCCCTGTACCCCTGGGCGCAGACACCTCCATCCAGGCTGTTCCTTTGTGTGGCCAACCTCTTCTCCCTACTCAGACCCTGATATGTCCCCCAAGTGTAATCTCCTTCTCATGAGTGTTTTGCTCTGGGTGCTGGGCTGTCCCCAGGCATGAATGTCCTTCTCACCCTGCTAGGTGTCTGACACCTCACGTCTGTCCAGGATCGCCTGGTTCCTGGATCTCACTTATTCTTTTTTTGTTTCCTCCCTCATCATGCTGGAGTCCATTCTTCTGTAGCTTCCTAAGAACAGGTGGATGTGACAACAGTGCTTTTAGTTCTTGTGTCTCTGAAAATGACTCTATTCCATCTGCACATTTGATAGTGTAACCAGGAGTAGAATTTTGTATCAAAAATCATTTTCCCTGAGAAATTCAGAGGCAGTGATTCGCCATCTTCTAGCAATAGTGTTATTGAGAAATTGGAATTCATTTGCTGTAACCCCTTTTCAGGTGACCTTTCTGTCTAGACTGTAGAAGCTTTCAGGTTTTTTGTCTCTGGCATAACAACATTTTGTGCTAATGTACTTTGGTTTGGATCATTTTTAAATGATGTTCCTTCACTCTGAAAACTCTTTTTTAAAAAACCTATAAGTTTTTTGTCTCATGGTGTTTCTTTGAGAATTGCACTGCTTACTCTGTTCTGTCTGAAACTCTTATTGGTAAAGTATTGGAATTCCTAGAGTAATCCATCATGCCTAATTCTGTTTCTAATATTTTCCATCTCTTTGTCTTTTCATTCTCTTTATTAGAGAGTTAAATTCCATTGTCCTTTTTTTTTTAAGTTTTGGCTCAAATTTTTAATTTCCTACTGCTCTTTCATTTCTCTGCCTCTCTCATTTTCTTAAAACATTCTGTTCTTATATTGTGAATGCAGTATCTCTGTTATATCTCAAAAGCACTTTTCATTCATGTGTTTGAACACATTCTTCTGGTCTCTGCAGTTTCCTTCAGCTTCCTTTCGTTCATACTTTGCTTGATTGGCTGTCTCAATTCCAAGTTGGAGGGGTCCCTCACACGCTGGTGTCTTTGTCCATCTTTCTGTTTAATGTGGGGTAGTGACAAACTTCGCAAAAGTCCTGATGCAGGAGTGGGTTTGTGGACTGCTGGGAGAAGCAAGTCTATGGCTTTTATTTGTTGGCTTCCCCAATGTCAGTTTCTAGAGAGCTTTATTTTGGGTGCTTATAGATGGCTGCCAATATTTTGGAACCCATACTGGGGAAGAGATCTGGGGGGGTCTCACTGTTAAGCATTAAGATTTTCATTTCTTTTTTATATTTTTCTAATTCAATAAATTTTATTGTATTTATAGTTCTGGGTGTATATTTTATATATACAGATATGTGTTATCACACAACCATCATCTCAAACTAACATTTCCATCCCAAACCTCCGTCTACCTCTCCCCCTTCCCTTGTCCATTTTGGTCACCTTAAGTTTTTCAAAGTCTCTGCGTCTTTTTCTGTGTGTGAGAGACAAATATCACGCGGTATCACTTACATATGGAATCTAAGAAAAGGACCCAAATGAACTTACTTGCAGAACAGAAACGGTCTCTAAGATCTTCATTTAAATCATGACTCCCCCACCCAGGACTCCCAGTGTGTGTGATGCTCCCAACACCAGGCTTGTCCTTCTTCCTCCTGCAGGAAGGAGGTGCAAGTCTGTGCTCTGTACGTGAGGGGATTGGGGGTTCTGCTTTCCCCCCATTTCAGTCCTGTACCTCCCCACCTCCACACTTGCCTGGGTGCTGAGCCTATCAGAGGCTCTGTGGGGTGAGCTGAGTGCTACGGGTTCTTTCCTCTGAGCTCTGTTACGGTATCTCTTCCATCTGCTTCTTATCATCCAAAATGGTCCACTGAGATTTCCTGTCCTCTGCTGTTTTTGTTGCCAAAGTCACGCCTTTGCAGTTCCTTTACTGACACTTTAGCATATTTTGGGCAGGACAGGGGACAGGTGGTTGTGGCTAATACCAGCAATCTGGGAAGAGATGAGGAGAAAGTCCCTGAACAGACAGGGACACCAGAGAGGAAGAGTCAAGGGAGAGGGAAATGGTTTTGCATCTTTAGGCTTCTATTCTCACTGTTCCCACTTCCTGTCCTTCTCTACTTGGTCAGACTCTCCAAATTTCAGCCCACATGTCATTCTCTGTATTAGTCAGCAGGGCTGGACCAGCTGCAGTAACAAGCAGCCCCTACATGTCAGCGGCTTAAAACAGCAAAGTCTTGTTTTTTGCTCATGTCACATGCCCAACGTGGGCAATAGTGGGACTCTGCACTTTAACTGCTCAGGAACCTGGTTGAAGGCCCAGCTTCCACAATCACCAAGACAAGGCAAGTCATGTGTCCTCCAGTTTAAACGGAGGAGAGACGTGTAACCCTATGTGCTCAGGGAAACGAGGTACCCGAGAGCAGCGCTAATGGTTGTCATGCCAGCGCCGTAGGGCAGAACCAGCGTGCTGCAGGAGTGCTTTGTGCCAGTCACTGCTCTAAACACTTGCCATATTGAATTGTGGTTTTGGGGGTCCCCCCCATTTCCCTACCAACACTGAACTCCTTGAGGGCAGGGGCCAAATATTAACCATGTCTCTAACTGCACAACCCAGAAGAGAGGCTGGATCAGAGCAAAGGCTCAAATGTGCTGGAAAAAATAAACGCATTGTACCTCCTCCAAATGTTTTCTTAGCTGACATTTTTACTCTACTTAGAGTCTCAAACAAATTCACCTGTCCTTCCTTTCTTGCATGTCCAGAAGGAATGGGCATCCTTCTGAAGTCACGTGACTCCCAGAGTCCCAGGAAAGCCAAGGACAAGTGATCTCACCTGACTGGACAGATGACCAGTGGAGTCTAGGACAAGAGCTGTGAGCATCACCAAGCATGTCAGCTTTCTGACCGTGGAATGCTGAGCATACACCGACCGAGGAAGGGCAGAAAATGTCTGCCTTGAAGCAGTTAAGTGTCTTCTACACCATCTCACTTTATTCCACAAATCCTTAGTGTGCTGTCCTAGGTCATTAGAACAGACACTGGCGTCACTGTGCAGCTAAAAACACACTGCACGGTATCTTTTAATAAACCTCGGCTCTCTGATACATATAAAAGCTCAGATCCCATTCCTGAAAATGTGTAACATTCCAGAGTTAGGAGATCCCCATAATTTTCCTTCTTGGTTTGCTGTTTTTGTAACCAGCCCTGGCAGATGGGAGTGATTCATGAATTCCATTAACAATGGTAAATTTTTAACAAGGAAACCTCCCTTCCCCACCGTCCACTCCCTTAATCTCCTTATCAAATTAGTACCTTTATTTTCACAACAAAGGAGGGCAGTCCTCCCCAGTAGTTCACGTGCAGTTCAAGCCCTGGGGGGTTTCTACTTTGCTCCACGCCGCTGCTAGACCTAGAGATTTTGAAGACCACGTGATGTGACCTGCGCCTTTGTTTATGGGGGCCACGCCTGTTCACCTCGAAGGAGAATTTGACAATTGTCACCACACAGTGTTTCTAGTTCCTTGATTGCTGGCATGTACCTGCCATAACATCGTCCTTTCCTCTCCACCGCTAATTCTCCCTGCAATACAAAGGCTAGATTCAGAGGCAGTGAATTCTAAATTGCCCCTGCCATCTGGCACCGAGTGAAAGGAGACACTGGCCAGAAGGATTCCGATTCCACCCGCCCACAGTCACGTGACTGAGGTGCTGGGCGCCCCGACTCCCCACGCTAGAGGTTTTTTTCACTGCATTTTAAAATCTCTCTCAAAGAGTGGATGCACCGTGTACAAAGATGGGAAAACAGACAAACTGTGTGAAACCTCCCAGAAATTTGTGCATTTAACATTTCGAATTTTTTTCCTTCTCTCCACTTTCTCTCTTTTTCTTCCTCTTCTTTCTCTCCTATATGTGTGTGTTCATAGAGCCATGTATATACCTATGCATAAGACACACAATCACAAACACGAAAAATAGAAGTCAAAGAGTAATACTGTCTTGAAAATTACTTTTTAACCTTACCAATAGATCACAAACATTTTCCCATAAAATCCACTATTTTTTGAAAAATTTATTTTAGTTGATTGGGAAGTATTTCCTCATAAGGATGTAGCATATTTTATTTTCATACATTTTGATCATTGTATGTTTTAATCTTTTAACTTAGGGAAAAAACCTACCCCCTTTTATGTAAATATCTTGCCCATCTCTGACCTTAGCTGAGGTTAATTTACTTAAAGTGGAATTACAATTTGAAGAGTCTGAATGTTGCCCAGGGTTTAGATGGCCCCCAGATAATCTGTACTAATATACGTTCTGCCGGCAGGCGAGTGTCTGTTCCCTGAACTCTCAGCAATAAGGGGTCTTGTCAGTTTAATTACATTTTGACAATTTGATCTCTGTAAAACAGTGTTTCCTTGTTGTACTTTGCATTTCTGTGATTCCCAGTATGGTTGAAAGTTCTTTGTCATTTTCCTGAGGTACAAAAGTAATAAATGATCAGTGTAGAATATGCAAACATTAAAATCTTTAAACGAAAGCGCTCTGCTTTTAAACAATATCACAAATTTGTTTTTTGTTTTTCGTTTTTTTTAATGGCTATACCTGCAGTATATGGACATTCCCACGCCAGGGACTGAATCTGAGCCTCAGCTGTGACCTACACTGCAGGTGCAGCAAGGCCAGATCCTTTAACCCATTGCCCTGGGCTGAGGAATGAACCCATGCCTGTGCAGCGAACTAGGCCACGGCAGTCAGATTCTTCATCAGCTGTGCCACAGCAGGAGCTCCTGGTTTTTAATAGACTTTATTTTTTAGAACAGTTTTGGGTTTACAGGAAAATGGAGTGGAAGGTACAGAGATTTCCAGTTTGCCCTTTGCCCCCACACAGGCACCGCCACCGCCATCCGCAGGGCCCCCCCAGGGGAGTGGAACTTTTGATACCGTCTACAAACCTGCCCTGACATGTGATTGTCACCCAGAGTCCGCAGTTTCCTTTTGGGTTCACTCTTGGCCTTGAACCTTCTGTGAGTCTAGACAAATGCACAATGGCGTGAATCCACATTCTAGTGTCATACAGGGTGGAAGACTGGACTTTTAAGTAAACATTTTCTATGATCTGACACCCCTAAATTAATCATAGTTTAATAGTGCAATGAATCCTCAGACGTCTTTTTCTCCAAAACATACTGTCTAGGTTTTCCCTCTGGACCTAAAGGAGTTTGTTAAGCCAAATTTTCTTTTTCTCTTTAGGGCCGCACCCGCAGCATATGGAGGTTTCCAGGCTAGGGGTCGAATTGGAGCTGCGGCTGCTGGCCTCCACCACAGCCACAGCCATGCCAGATCTTTAACCCACTGAACAAGGCCAGGGATCCAACCTGCACCCTCATGGATACCCGTCAAGTTCATTTCCACTGGGCCACGACAGGACCTCCAGGGCAATTTTTCTTAGCAGGTACATTTAGCCTCAACCAGAACAATGGTGCCAATTATCATCCTCTAAGTTATGGATTCAACCGCATTTTCTATTTTTGCTTCAAATACTATTTCCTTTATTATTTATTTACTTACTTATTTATTTTTTGTATTTTTGCCTTTTCTAGGGCCACTCCCGCGGCACATGGAGGCTCCAGCTAGGGGTCCAATCAGAGCTATAGCCACCAGCCTACACCACAGCTCACAGCAAGGCCGGATCCTTAACCCACTGAGTGAGGCCAGGGATCGAACCCGCAACCTCGTGGTTCCTAGTCAGATTCGTTAACCACTGCGCCACGACGGGAACTCCAGATACTATTTCTTTTAAAAGGTGCCATGTTGTTCATACAAAATTTCTGGCCCCGTTCTGTCATCCTGTTCTACTCCATGTATTCAGACCTATGGAGGATGCCGTTCAATGAATGTGGGGTCGTTCTCCACTTTCCCGTCTGGGCATTGAGTTCTTTTCTAAGCTTCCCTTTTGCAAACGAACGTCCTTACATGTGCAGCGTGCTGTGGACTCTGTTCCGAGTTAGTGCAATGCAGGAATACAGGGGATCGCAGCCATCGACTGCCCTGGAAGGAGCAGATGGTTCTCCCAGAGACACTGACCCATTTCCACCCCCACACCCCACACCCCCCAACACAGAGAGAAAGAGAGAGAGAGAGAGGGAGGGAGACGGGGACAGAAGTGTCGTCTTCTCCCCGCGTCGTCAACATTGGCTGTTGGCCTCGTGTTTCCTCCTATAGAACTTCCACTTTTCTATTCACGCTGATTTCTTTGGCCTTCCTGGAATTTGCCATGGGGCATTATATTGAACTTTACTTTCCCACGTGATGCCAGCATCACAGTCTGTCTGCCTTGGCTAGGTTGTCCTAGAGTTTTGGTTCAGTCCTCGAAGAGTGAATACACCTGGACCGGCTGCCAAGCCCTTTGCTCTTGTTCCTTGGCTCTCTGCTCATCTAATTGTCATAAGGCTGTGCAGTCAAGACAAATGGTCAGTCTGCCCTGCCCCTCCGCACTCCTCCTTCTTCAGAACATCTCCTCTGTTCTTAGCCCTTGACTCTTCCAAACTAATCTTATGGTAAAATCAAAGGTCAAGTTTCGCTAAGAACCTTGTGGGATTTCGACTGAAATTATGTAGAGTTCACATGTTAATTTGGAGGTAATTAATATCTCTGTAAGCCGTCTTCCAACTTGTAAAGAGGAGAATGTGTTTTCTATTATTTAGTCATTTTTAAATTGTGTTAGGATTTTCTCAATAAAAGGCATGCTCGTCTTATGTTAGATGAATTCTCAGATTCATGTAAATTTTTCTGTGCTTTTGGCAGGAACCTTTATAACGACATTTTCTAATTCATGATGGCTGGAAATAATAACTGTTTCTTTCTTTCCAATCTCTTTCTTTTCAACCTCTTTATATCTGTGTTTTTGGCAGAAACCTTTATAACTGCACTTTCTAAGTCAAGATTGCTGGAAATAATAACTGCTTCGTCCTTTCCAGTCTCTTTCTTTTCAATCTCTTTATATTTTTTAGGTTTGGGATTTTTTTTTTTGGTCTGTGGATGGAAGGCATCTCCCCTTCCCCCCCCCGCCCCCGGTCTTAGTATACTCGCTAGCGTTCCAGAAACATTCATTAGAAATGATAATAAAAGAAAAAGTATTTTCTTATTCTTCAGTTATTCTTCAATATAAATGCTCTAATGTTTCATGACTGGAAAGGGGTGATTTCTAACTGTTTTGTTGATGCCTTTTCCCCTTTCTTATTAGCTGGCTAAGAGCTGTTACTCGGTCACGTGAGTGTTAAATTTAATTGAATGTTTTTCTGCATCTACTTAGATGACCATATGGTTTCTTCATAAACCTGGCAACGTAGTGAATTATGCTAATAGCTTTTCACATATTAAGTTATCCATGCCCTCACCCTTTTAGTCAGGAGGAAATACTTGCTATTTCTCTTGTAGTTTTCATTTTACAATCAATATTTTTTCATCTTGCGGTGATTTAAGAGCCATCTGACTTGTCCTTCGTTCTGGTGACTAATTTTATATCTTTAAATAATATGGATAGACAGCATGATATTTTTTTCAATTCCAGAAACAACATTTTAAAAATAAAACAATTTCGTGCCTTTCTACCATGAAAATCAGTATAATCAATCAACCCAATCATTTTATTAACAAGCACAGGGATTTTAGTCTTGCCACATTACAGATTTTAAAATGTTTTACTTTATAATCTCTTCTTTCAAAATGTTGTCTTTTATAATGTTCTGTAATTACCTTAATTGTTTATCTTTAGTTCTCTATTTAAATGCTCACTACTGACTCTTTCATAATATCCTCCCTTTGTTCTGAGTTGTTTATTTTCTGTCATTTCAGGTATGGCTTACTCGTTTTTCCAGAGGTTCATAGGATTTTTGTCATTCTTGTCCCCTTTTTTGGCTGCTCCCATGGCTTACAGAAGTTCCTGGGCTAGGGATCAAATCTAAGCGTGGGCTGTGACCAATGCCACAGCTGCCACAATGCCGGATCCTCAACCCACTGTGCCAGGCTGGGTATCGAACCCGCATCTCCACAGGAACAAGCTGGATCATTCACCCACGGAGCCACAGTGGGAAATCCTCAGCATATTTTTGAACAGAACTTTCTGTTGACTTCATGCATGATGCCTCATTGTATCAGGTACAGAAGTGAGGGCTCACGTTGTCCCCTAAACATGTCCTGAACTTTGCTTCTGTATTAGAATCGTGTTACAGAGCCGTCTGCCTACGGTGGTGCTTGATGCTTCCTTCTCCGTTGGACTAACTCTAGTTTCTCTGCCTGAAAGCTTGCAGTGTACTTTCTCCATCTTCAGAGTGAGGTCATTTTAGCGGGATGTGTTTCAGGATGTCTTGTCTCTATTAAAAATTTACAGGAACACGATGCAGTCTTTTGAGCAACAGATTGATTCTTCCCTCCCTTTGAGAGTGATTTCTTCTCTGCTGCCTCTGAAGAGTGGTCCTGTGTGTGTGCGTGGTGTGTGTGCATGGAGCGTGTCTGCTATGGGTTTGATGCCCTTAAGAGAATAACAAAGAACCTTACAGGAAGCCCATAATTATCTTGGGCCGAAGCGATGTTATTCCAAGGGAGGGGCTTCTGTTGGCTTCCTCCTGCCCTTCCAGAGCACCCCCGTGGTGGAGGAGCCTACGCATCCCCAAGGAAAAGCCAGGCATCCCCGGATTCTTTTTATGCAATCAAACTGCTCTCCCAAAATAAAGGCAACACGCTCACATGTAAATTGCTCAGGAGCTACAGTGTCTGGGTGCTACTCTTGGACAACCCAGCTAAGCAAACAACACATCCAAACTCAAGATGGAAAAGCTCTGGAATATTAACTCGTGGCAAACAGTGCACGTGCTCAAACGCAGAGTCAGGACCAAGCAGTTCTGGGAATTACTGTTGCTGGACAGATGGTGGCTACTATCAAACTTTAAAACGTACAAATACAGGAGTTCCCATCATGGCTCGGCAGTTAACGAACCCGACTAGCATCCATGAGGCTGTGGGTTCGATCCCTGGCCTCCCTCAGTGGGTTAAGGATCTGGTGTTGCCATGAGCTGTGGTGTAGGTCACAGGTGTAGCTCAGATCTGGTGTTGCTATGGCTATGGTGGAGGCCGGCAGCTGTAGCTCCAATTGGACCCCTCACCTGGGAACCTCCACATGTCGTGGGTGGAGGTCGTGGCCCCAAAAAGGAAAAAAAAAAATGTACAAATATAGCCACTTGAACCTCAACCTGGTGGGTGTATGAGAGGTGGGGTAGAGGGGAGTTTAGGTTTCATCATCCTTTGGAGCAAATTAATAGAGATTGTGAAAAAAATGGAAACATGCAACCGAAACGATGCAGAGGCTCTATCTAGAAACCAATTGGTTTCTCATGGTGAAAAGGCAAAGAATTTGTTTGAAATTTAGCAATTTCTTAAAATTAAATTTAGTGCATGTTTGATAAATAACATGTGTAATATGATCCAATTTTACAAAACCATTTCTCTCCATCTATTAGTACACGATCTAACTGTCATAGCAATTCGAGACTAATGTTCAACAAATCTCATTTTTTCTTTCATACATTTTTCATATTGTTTGGATTATCTCTACAAAGACATCGATCTTTTTGTTTTCAAAACCCTGAAGTCATTTCCCCCCAAACGTAGTAAAGTCAAACCTCCTTGGTTCTCCTGGCTACGAAGTCCCATGGTCCCCGGCAAAGATTTAATGGTCGTTTTCTCATCTTTCTCCGCAGAGGAATTGTAATCCACATCTGTGCTGTTTACACGATGGTATCACACTGTACACACTGCTCTGTAACTGCCTCCTCCCCCAAGACTCACTTGTCAGTTTTCCAAATGCTTCTCCCTGCCTTAACATGTCAGTTTTCGTAGGCAGAAAGTTCCACGGTCCTGTAGGTATTTCAGCCTATTTCTGGCCTGTGCATTCAGCTCAGTGACTGTCTATCCATGCTCCAGGGCAAGGTAGTCTTATTTTTCTGGAATAACTAAATATTTTCATATCCGGAAGGACAACTGTCATCACTCTTCTTCTTCACAAGCCCCTTGATCATTTTTATACTCTTTTTCCCACCTGTGAGTTAAGTATCCTGGTGACAGTTGACTTTGTACTGCCTGGAATACACAGCCTAATGGAGGCTAATTTATTTCTTTATGGGGATTGAGTTTCCCGTTCTGAGGATGAGCTGCATTATCTCATTGACTCACTGAAAACTTCCCTCCATAGAGTTTGTGTCTCTAAAGAATAATATACGTTCTTCGCACAGGTCCTGCAATCGTGCGAGAAAATCAGATGTCACTGCTATCGAAAGCGAGAGTTCTCCTTCAGTTTTATTTCCAACACATGAATTTTTCAAGCAAGGGGAAGCTATTGATTTTTGCATATTAATTTGAAAATTGCAGCTCACTTGGAGTTCCCGTCACGGCTCAGTGGAAACAAATCTGACGCGTAACCATGAGAACGCAGGTTTGACCCCTGACCTCGCTCAGTGGGTGAAGGATCCAGCGTTGCCCTGAGCTGTGGTGTAGGTCGCAGACACGACTCGGATCCCACATCTCTGTGGCTGTGGTGCAGGCTGGCCGCTACAGCTCCAATTGGACCCCTAGCCTGGGAACTTCTGTATGCCACGGGTGCAACCCTAAAAATCAAAAAAGATAAAAATGAAAATAAATAAATAAAATAAAGTAAAATTACAGCTCACTGAATTTTCTGTCCATTCTAAAAATTTCTTCTCTTGATTATTTTGTTTATAGATATGCAATTTTATCATCTTCAGATGGGGACTGCTATGGGAGCTCCCATTGTGGCTCAGCAGTAACAAATCCAGCTAGTATCCATGAGGACTCGGGTTTGATCCCTGGCCCCACTCAGTGGGTTAAGGATCTGGCACTGCTGTGGGCTGTGGTGTAGGCTGCAGATGCAGCTTGGATCCTGAGTTGTTGTGGCTGTGGCATAACTCCGCAGCTACAGCTCAGGTTGGACCCCTAGCCTGGGAACCTCCATATGCCTCAGTGTGGCCCTAAAAAGACAAAAGAAAAAAAAAAAAAACCCAGCAAAGAGAGAGTAATAGAGATGTGGTCTGTCTCACTCACATAAAAAAGAAAAAAGTTTTTTTTTTAAAAAAGATTTGCTATCTAATGGCATTGGCTGGTATTTCCAAAACACCATTAAATAATAGCAGTGAATATAGGCATCCATTTCAGTGTCCTGACTTCAATTCAAATGGCTTTCAATGTCACCCTTAAGCGTGACAATGATTTTTGCTTTGAGATTTTTTTTTCTTTTTTAGGGCTGCACCTGGTGTATATGACGTTCCTGGGCTAGGGGTCAAATCGGAGCTGCAGCACCACAGCCACGGCAACAGCAGATCTGAGCTGCATCTCTGACCAACACCAGATCCTTAACCCACGGCGTGAGGCCAGGGATCAAACCCCCATCCTCATGAATACCAGTCAGGTTCTTAACCCACTGAGCCACAACAGGAACTCCTGCTTTTGAGATTTTAAAGCACATACTAAAACACTACAATGCATTTCTCTATGTATAGTTTGTGTGCATGCCAATTAATTCTGATATACTCCATTTTATCAGATGAATTCGTTGGCATTTGTTCAATACTCATGTTATTTCTTCCTTGGACTTAGTAAACGTTGAATTGGTTAATAGATTCACAGGCCTGGGTCATCGTTGCTGTGCTGGTTTGTGTTTGTTTCTGTTGTTGTTTTACAGCTGCACCTGCAGCATGTGGAAGTTCCCAGGCCAGGGGTCTCATCGGAAATGCAGCTGCCAGCCTACTGATTTGTTTAAGGTTCAGGTGGGAAAGTGGGAAAATTTTTAATTGCTTGTCATTTTTTTCTGCCATTTTCTCATCCAGGCTGAAGGTGGGCAAAGGAGTCAGGAATTTCCTGGGTACCGTGGATGCTGCAGCTCTCTTTCTGTTTGCTTTTGTTTTTCTATGTATTTGACAGAGACAGCCCTTATTTGTTTGTTTTTCCTGACACGGCTATCAAGCATGAGTGTCTCAGAGGGGTCTGCCTTTGTGTGGGCCCCAGCACCAGACCCCTGCCTGCCCCACTGTGCTCGGATCACCCAGGTTCAGGTTGAGGGGCTCACAGGACCTCCTGGAGTCCTGCCTTCTTCCCTGGTGAGCTGGCTAACATGGAAGTCACATGTATGGGGTCCCTTCCCTTTTCCCCGTTCCCTTCTGTACCTCATGGAGCAGAAAAGCACCAGCTTTGGCTGCCGGGTGGCCTCTGTGGTTCCCAAGTCTGTTGTGTTTATCTTCAAGTTAGTATCTCAGCGGTTGGTCCGTGGCCCTCTTCAAGAGAAGGCAGTCAGTAAGCAACCCCCAGTCACTGGCTTGCTCAAAAGATTCCCAGTCCAGGTCCCGCTGTGGCTCAGTGGGTTAAGAACCTGACATAGTGCCTGTGAGGATGCTGGTTCGATCCCTGGCTCTGCTCAGTGGGTTAAGAATCTGGCCTTGCCATGAGCTGCAGATTCGGCGAGGATCTGGTGTTGCCGCAGCTGTGGTGTAGACCGGCAGCTGCAGCCTCAATTTCACCCCTAGCCTGGGAACTTCTATATGTCGCAGGTGCAAGAGTAAAAAGAAAAAAAAAAAAAAAAGATTCTCAGGGCATTTACAGATAAAACCTCCGTGGCCAAAGTGTGACTCTCAGGAGACGAAACAGGGAGCTAAAGGGACTCAGAAGTCATGGACTTAAGGCAGCAGCAACCTACTGGAATGAAAGCCATGCTCCTGCCTTTAGAGGCAGGAGGCTGGTCCTGGGGGCAGAGGTCTGTGGCCGTTGCCCACTGCCCGGGGAGCCTGCTCTAAGAGTTTTGCAGCCTGATGCGCCCCAGTCCAGGGCCCACACTCACCCCGTGCGCTGCTCAGAGACAAGCATCCTCGTTTCTCCTCTACTGAATGATCTTAGGGCCGGACGCTGGGTCCCCCGGGCTCGGAGGGAACCTGATGAGCGAATCCCCCCAGGAAGCGAGAGTCTGGCTCACTTAGCCCTGGTTCCCTCTCTCCTGGGGGCCCGGTAGAAGGAAACCACAACAGCAGAGCAACCAAGACTGCGCCTTCTCTGTCTGTGCTCCTGTCGCTCTTTTCAAGACGCTTCCACATACATCACTGTCGTTTATCTTTGTACGTACACGTAGTTCAGATGATACAGCTCCGACTTTTCAGGTGAAAATCTGGAGCGGGCACGAGGTCAGAAGCTGGTTTCCACTAACATGGGGATGGAAGTGGGACTCCCTGAGGTCCACCAGCTCTCCGCCTTGTGTCTGCCCCAGAGAAGGAACCAGCAACAAATTAAAACCTTGACTATTTACGCCTATTCCTTCAGCTGGACCCTTGTCACATCCAGGTGGAAATGCATACCAGACGTCTTTACAGCCCCCCGCCACCGCCGCCCCTTATTGGCCTGGCTCTGGGGAAACAGAGGGAGTTCAAGGAAATCAGATCTAAAGAAACACCGAGAGTCCATAAAGAATAATTATAACCATGAGCCACGGGGAAGAGGAAATGGACTCCGGAGTCTGATAAATAGGATTTTATTAACTTGTTAACCTCCCCGGCCGATCTAGGAAACTCAAAGCGAGACCTTTCAGCCCAGCAGTGACGGTGACACGCTAGGACTCGATCATCAGACAGAGCCCACAGGGATGTGTTTGGACACAGCAAGAAAATGCAGTTACGAGCATGTGTGCTTTCTATGTCTTTATATATTTCCTTGCATTTCCCTTCCAGCAAATGTTCCTGGGGGAACATTTGCTGGAAGGGAATTATCTTGACATAAGAAGCTAAGTCATATGTCATCCATAGTCACCCCGGAGATAAAAGACTCTGCGCTTTAAAAGAAAGTAGAAAGCAGTATGGAGGAAAATGTATTTCTTCCTTTCACGGGAAGATGAATCCCCCATGTTTCGGGGATATAATTTTAAACCTGGAAATGGGTGACATCTGGCCACCCTCACCCCCAACCCGCCACCAAGGCTCAAAGGGAGGCAGGGACCACAGGGTGGCTTCTGGACAAGTGGCCACTGCCCACCCCTCACCCCAAACCCATCCAGAGCAGACAGGAGTGGAGCGGATACAGCCTTGGGGGAAGACAGCCTTGGCTCTCCGTGAATTTAACGAGGCTGCAAACGTTTTAAACTTCACAGTTCATTGAGTTATTGCATTTTTGCTGATCCGATCGGCAGAACACAGGCCCGGGAGTGAGTCTGGGGTCTCTGGCTCCAGAGACAGGAATTTCAACGGCAGGTGGGACTCAGGCATCCGAGGTTCCCACAGAGAGGCCAGGCTCCGGTGGGGGCCCAGACCCCGCTCACAGTGATGCTGGAAATGGCCTTGGGGGGTTCAGCTCCAAACCTCCCACCTCTCCGGGCAAACCCCAAGTCCTGGCAGTGACCCCATGGCCTGCCCCCTCATGTCCAGGGTCCTTGTGGCCTCTCCTGGCCCCATCCTCACTCCCTCCAGGGCCTGTGCCAGGGCCTCTGTGCAAATTTTTTTTACTCTCAGGGAACCGTGGGAGAAGTTCCTTAGCCCTTCAAATCTTTGTCCCGTTACCGTCTCAATGAGGCCAGGTCAACTGGGTGCTGGCCGATTCACCTCACTTTGCTCTTATCTTTTCCATAACACATATCACCTACCAAAAAATTCAACTTTGAAAATTTCATTTGTGTAATATGTTTATTATTTGCTCTCCCATGGAATGTCAGCACCACCAGGTCAGGGGGCTGGTCTGGTGTCTCACTTGTGTGTTCCAAGCACTGAGAATCACGAAAGGGGAAATAGGGCAGCTTTTCAAGCACCATTGGTGGGAGGACGCGCCCATCAAATGTGGCCTCTCAAGTGGGTGGTGCCCCCCTCCCACCCTTTCCAAGATTCTAACACAGGGCCAGGTGGGATGTATGGGGAAAAATGCCTTGAAATCAGGTCATCGTCCTGGCTTGACTTCACCATCCCACCTGGGCTCCAACAGAAACCTGCATGCGACCTCTGTGCTGGAGTTTCCTGTCCCAGGGCCTCAAAACCTGATCATCCATGATTTATAAGCGAGGGCATCGGGCCCAGCAAGAGTGCTGTTCCTGCTGCCTTAACCCCAAATTTCCTGGCTCACATCAGGCCCTGCACCCCATGGCTATTGTTCTAACACAATTACTAGCATATAAATATTTGTAAAGTGTTCATTCAAATACTTTTTCCAAAAAAAACAGGGTGGAGTGGCAACAGCCTGCCATTGGGTCTTAAGGGCACTGCTGTCGTAGCCTTTCGAGTCTTTAATCAGGAATCTCCTTGGGGGGCACAGATGTCATTTTCTCTGCTTGTCTTTCTGTCTTTACTCACTTGGGGAATGCATTTATTTATTTTTGTCGTAGTTAGCAGGGAAGTTACATAAAGACATAGGAATTTCAAGACCGAAAAAGAAAACCGATTCAATTGAAGCTAACAAGGTCACTGCCGATGGCGCAGTCTGCTTTATCTGGAAGACCGGACCAAAGGGAAAAATCCCCGCCCTGTAGAGTCAATGATAACCTCAGGTTAACATAACAGAAACCACACAAATTAATTTATCCAATGCAATTTGAATTAACCTTTGTGTGCCTAATGCTGGAAACCAAATCTGAGCCTGTTTTCCCAGAAAGGCTCTCAGAAGTTGTGTGCTGTCCAGATGTCTGTGTAGCTTCTGAGCTCAGGAGAGACCTGCCCTAGGAGTCTGAAGCTCTTTTAAAGCATTGTCTTGCAGGGCAACCCAGCGCTAAGCCATTCAGCAAATTGAAAAACGTTGATTCATAAAACAGAAAATGCAAGAATGGGTCTTTTCTATACCTCCAGCAAAACTTTCAGTTTCACTTGGTGTCTATTTCAAGAAGTTTGGTTGAAAGTTTCAAGGAAAAAGGAATCAAAAGACCAGCATTAGAGGTCTTCCCAAGAAGTTTGATTATTTTTCTTGGTAAATGAACAGGCTGTCAGGACGCCATGTAGCCTCGTTTGGTGTTTAGCGTTATGGATCAAGACCCTGAAAGAGGCAATATTCTTTCATTTCAATAGTCTTGCCTCTAGAAATGCATCCCGTAAAAATAAGAAAAAAAAAAATAGCCTAGATTTTTGCACAAGGATGCTCAATGTAACCTCATGTGTAATAGTGAGGAAGAACCACCTCAATGACCAGCTGTAGAAGAATGGTCAGAAAATTTATAAGACACCCACAATACTGAATATCACAGACCAGTGAGAATGACGCTCTTGTGACATACTCGAGGTCGTGGATAACGTCTATGAAAAGACAAGAGAAAAATAACGAAAACGTTGCCAGATGTTATGTCGGAATTGTGCGCTTGGAGAGGTGTTTACTTTATTTTTTATTCCCCTTTTCAACTCAGGATCCATATTACTTTTCTAAGATTTTTATTTTTCCTCTTCGAGCTGGTTTCCGATGTTCTGTCACTCTCTGCTGTACATACTTTTATTCTCTGGAGAAATAACGGACACCTTCGTGAAATGAAATAGATGCAGCTTTTGGTAGTAAGCTACGAGAGATTATCCACACGATTTCATTCGCTTTGGTATCTGGCAGCCAGGTAAACAAGCAACTACCAGTGTCCTAGGCACCTGGTTGGAAAATGCCCAGTCCTCACACCCAGAGTCACCTGCCCTTCGGCTGAGCAAAGGCGCCTGGAACTTTGGTGAGGTGATGAGTCAGAGCAAGACAAGCCTCCCCATCGTAGAAGGATGTGGGCTGGTCCTTGGATAGGGCCTGGTGATGAGTGGCTTTCCTTGACTGCTCCTTATGCCTTAAATACTCAAACTTTCCCCTCTCCTCCTTCACATGCCCTGATAGTCTCTCCACTTTCTCTGCTCCTACTTTGTCCCAAGACCAAATATAAATCCAGAAGTGGTGAGAATTCGTCCTCAGGGCTTTGAGATGAAATAAAACCAATGGCATTTCACTCTCTGGCTCAGAGTTTACTTTCAGCAAGTAAAAATAATGCCTACAGATCCCGCTCTGGCTCCAGCAAACATAAACGATGTCTCTGAGAAACAACTGGTTGATTCATGCAGCCAATTCCAGCAAACAGCTAAAAAATTTCATGGAGAAAATAAAAGCTCGTCAAAATGCCTGTCCGACTACCTAGGCCAAGCCATCACGGGGTCTGGGGGAGCAGTCCCCTCGCCACTGCTGCTGTTCTGCTCCCCAAAACATCTGGGTACCTCGAGGTGCAGGCAGTGCAGACAGGAGACTGTTGGTCCCACTAGGTGAAGGGTCCATGTCCTCACTGAATTTTACTCATTGGCTGGGGAAACATCTATTGACTAAGAAAAGGACATGCCTGGTAAATTAATTCAAGCCCTTCGGCTTAAAATACAACCCATATGTCTTACACATTTATTGTAGCTCTGTTAAGTGATGAGAGGGCTTGGAGCCCATGACGTGCCTGAGGTCAGCTCAAGCCTGGCTGTCACCACCAGCCTTCGCAGCACTGGTCTCCCGACCAACAGGCTCGGCTGTCCTCCGTGATTCCATTCGAACCCTGGGTGTGGGAGGAGACTGCAGGGGGCGGGGTGTGGGGGCACCTCCTCAGGCACGGCAACTGCCTGACACTATTCCATGGGCTGGTCATCCCCAGGTAAGAAATCTTATGATTCGCTGATTTCTTTCTTTTTTTTTTTTTTTTTTTTGTCTTTTTGCCTTTGCTAGGGCCACTCCCGCAGCATATGGAGTTTCCCAGGCTAGGGGTCTAATCAGAGCTATAGCCGCCCGCCTACACCAGAGCCACAGCAACACGGGATCCGAGCCGCATCTGCCACCTACACCACAGCTCACGGCAATGCCGGATCCTTAACCCACTGAGCAAGGCCAGGGATCGAACCCGCAACTTTATGGTTCCTAGTCGGATTCGTTAACCGCTGAGCCACGACGGGAACTCCCATGATCAGTTGACTTCTGAACTGCTGGCTGGAGGTGAATTTTCTTCCTGCTGCCTTCATTGAACAGATACTTATTAAGCGCCTCTGCGTGAGGCTTACTGACACGCGGAGCTGTGAGATGGAACAGGCCAACGAAGGTGGCAAAGGAGCAGGCATGGGACCCTGCAGAGGAGGACAGGAAGTGGTCCCCTCAAGGTCATTGATTATCCCTGGCCACACCCCGGTCACTGCCAGGAGATGGACTATTCATCTGCCAGGTAGACTTCATTTACTCTTCTGCGTTTTATTTTTTTTTAATGTTTTTTATTTTACAAATTTTAAATCGTGTACAATTTGCAAGGTAACGTCCTGTTTATAGTTGTCACTAACGGCTGGCTATAAAAATGTTTAATTAAGTTCTCCTGGAGGATGGTTGGCTTACAATGTTGTATTGGTTTGAGGCGGCCACCAAAGTGAAGCATTCATACATATGAAGAAATCCACTCTTTTCCCCCCGTAGGTTATTATGAACTGTTGAGTAGATTTTCCTCTGCAATTCAGTAGGTTCTCGTCAGTCGTCTGTTTTCTACAGTCGTGTGTATATGTTATTCCCACCCAAAAAAAGAAAGAATGTTGGCTCTATCGGCCGTGCCCTAGCATACACCCTTGACCTTGTCTTACACCCGGGGGTTTGCATCTCTTATTCCCCTCCTCTTGTTGCCCCTCCCCCTCCACGGTAACCCCTAGATTGTTCTCTACACGTTTGAGTCTGCTTCCTGTATGTTATAGTCACTAGTTGGTTGTATTTTTCAGACGCCACATATAAATGACATCACACGGTGTTCTTCTATTTCTCTGTCTGACTTGTTCGACTTCATCCTTTGGTTTTATTCGCAGATTTGGAAAATATTTGTTGGCTGGCTAAGGCTAAGCCGCAGAAAAGACAGTCAAATACAGGCGGCGTCCCATACAGACAGGTGGCATGAGCCAAGGCAGTAGGGCAGGAGAAACACAATGCTTTTGATGCATCACAGACAGTTTACAGAGGCCCAGCCAAGGTCACCTGAAGGGGAGGGGGAAAGCTGGACGGGCTGGGTGTGGGGCTGAGGTTCTGCGGAAAATTCCTTAAATCCTTTGCTTCCTTTCCATCTGCACTGGCTTAGCTCTGACCGTCACCACATCTCCTCGGGACAATGGCAGCTGCCATTTCCCTGGTCTCGTCTCTCTGTCCTCTGAACTTCTTCCTTGAAGGACAGGAACAGTTTCCCACATGGTGACCCTCCGTCCAGCTGGCTCAGGACAAGTACAGACAAGCACAGACAAGCAGGCCCTGCACGTGGAGTGGAGACAGGATCCTTACTGACCAGACCCACTTCTTCACTTTGGGCAGTAAGTTCATCTTTACACTAGCCACCTACACCTACGACAGGGGCCGAAGACTCTGGAGACAAGTAGTAAATGACAGATGTCTCAGAGTTCTCCTTGTGGCTTAGTGGGTTAAGAACCCGACTAGTACCCATGATGATGTGGGTCTGATCTCTCTGGCCTCACTCAGTGGGTTAGGGATCCAGCATTGCCAGGAGCTGTGGTGTAGGTCATAGATGCAGCTCGGATCCCATGTTGCTGTGGCTGTAGCGTAGGCTGGCGGCTGCAGCTCCAATGTGACCCCTAGCCTGGGAAATTCCATATGCCATGGGTGTGGTCCCCAAAAGAAGAAAAGAAAGCAAGAAAGGAAGGAAGAGAGAAAGAGAGGAGAAGGAAGGAAGGAAAGAAAAGAGAAGAGAAGAGAGAAAGAAAGAAAGAAAGAAAGAAAGAAAGAAAGAAAGAAAGAAAGAAAGGAAGGAAGAAAGAAAGAAGAAAAGAGAAGAAAGAAAGAAAGAAAGAAAGAAAGAAAGAAAGAAAGAAAGAAAGAAAGAAAGAAAGAAAGAAAGGAAGGAAGAAAGAAAGAAGAAAAGAGAAGAAAGAAAGAAAGAAAGAAAGAAAGAAAGAAAGAAAGAAAGAAAGAAAGAAAGAAAGAAAGAAAGAAAGAAAGAAAGAAAAGAGAAGAGAGAAAGATGTCTGCACAGTGAGCTGGGAAAACCACTAGACTCAACACAGTCTACTTTTCCAGGAGTGTCCAGGGGCCCAGGAATCCAGAGAAGACCTGTGCTGTCCTGGGAAGGATATGCCATCCGCCTTGGTACCCGCAACCAGCCCTGAGAGGGCATGGGCTCTGCTGCTTCTGTGGGGCCCCTGCCTCAGGGTCAGGAACCACCAGCCTCCACCAGCATCTCCCCCCACCACACTGCCCATCAGCCTGCCTCTCCCTCGGCTGGGGACACATCCAGACTGGGGCCATCCGAGACTGGAGTCTGCAGCCTAGAGTGCTGTCCTCCACAATTCTAGTGGGTCGGGCAGAAACCTTGGGCTTCCAGCCTCATGATGCTCAGACCCCACCAGCACCTCTCCCAGTGCCTGTGGGGAGCAAAGACTTCGGGGACTCTTGGGGCATAGCGCTTTCTAGTCAGTCTGCCTCCCCGGGGCCCTTGGAGCTTCCATGGGATGCTACGGCTGCTAATCTCACCGCAATATCTTTCCCTCAGAAACCTCCAAACTCCTGGGCCTCAGCCCCACCCCATGGAGTCTGTATCTCTGCCCCTGGGCTTCTCGAGGATGGGGCAGCAGTTGCCAGGCATCACCTAATGGAATCCAAAGCCCCAGCTCAGCCTCAATGGGGCAGTATACGTTATCTTATTATAAAATTATGCCTAAAACGGATTCAGAATGCCCATGACATAACCACTCTGCTAGAGCATAGAAACAAATGGAGTGGTTCCTGAATCTTTTTATGAAGCTAGTATAATCTAGATTCTAAACCTGTGAAACGAAATGAGGCAGGTAAATACAGAGAGAGACTGAGTTTGTCTACATGCAACATTGTATTAAAAATAATATCAATGAGAATCAGCAGTGCATTTGAAGGATGGCATATTGCTTAAATTTTACTCTGATAATCCAGGAAGATTAAATATCAAGCAATCTATTTCTTCCACCTAAAAAGGAAGGTTAACACTTGTCAGCAGGGTAGGTATTTTAAAAATCCCCGTGTCAGTCCACGTGTCATTTTCAATGTCTATCAACTCAGGCACCAGCCCTAATGCAGCCAGTTAATGGCTTGAGTCTACACTAGCTTTCCTGTTCTTACCTGAATGGTCTGTTTATTTAAGTGGCCTTAGTGGTTCTTAACCCATCAAAAGTGTTAGTTTAACAAAGAACACCAAACAATTAACCTCTGGTGGAAAAAAGGGAAAGGATTAAAATAAGCAAAATTTATCACTTTGTCAGGTTCTGCAAACAGCTTCTTGATGACTCGATGAGCTGAAAGCCCCAAATAAAAGAGCAGAGAGACTCCGTCTCTAAGAGATAAATCTCAAACATCATGCCATGTGAAGTTCTACCGAAACAGACAAGTCAATTGGGTGGATGGTCGGCATGAAGCAGAAACACAGCTTTGATGAATTTCTTTCCCACTGAATTAGCTGGATGTCTGATTTGCCATCTTAAGAGGAGAAAGAACTCTCTGTGGAGCAGAGCTGGAGGCTGAAAAGGATGGGGTGTCCCCGGGGGTCATGCTGCCCTCAGAGGGTACCATCTCTCAAGCCAGGGAGCCTGGAGCCTGGACCGCACGCCAGCAGGAGGGAAGAAACGCAGAGGGCTCAGTCCAGACTCAGTGCTCCTCGCAGACACAGCAAGGGAGCCACACAGCAGCCACCCTCTTCCAGCCCGAGATCCTGAGAAGTTGTCAGCAGGTCAAGCTCCCCTGCCTCCCCAACTCAAAACACATCATTACCTGCAGCATCCGCATCTTCCTCACCAGGTGACCAGGAGACAAGATGAGCCGGGCGCGGGCCGGGGCCTCCTCCATGGCGTGCAGGTGGCAGTTGGCTCCTCTTGCAGCTGAGGCGCTTCTTTCCGGCAGCCTTCCGTGACAGCTCCAGGCCAGGGCTTCAGGTGCAGTGACCTGTCGGCTCTGCGCATCTGGACGCATGTTAGCTGGGTGGGGAGAATGCTGCTGTGTTCTGAGACACTGCAGGATGCCGATTCCAACCTACACACTTTCAGGGACAACCGGGAATGTTACGCCTGGTATAGATACAGTCTCTAAAATACAACTGTAGGAAGAAGCTCTATGTGCAGCGCAGCTGGGCTGCAGCCTGCGTCGCTGTGCAGGGACCTCCCTCCACCATCAGAGAGGAAGGCTTGCTCTTAGCGCCCCGCATGCGCTCAGTTTGCATCTTCTCCTGGAGTCTCCCTCGGGGGGACCCTGGGGGTTCGCACTCAGGCCTCCCTCCCTCGTCTCCTTTCCCAGGCACCCCAGGCGTTTCCTCCCTCTCTCCATCCCTGATGCTGGCTCTCTCTCAAGGGCTAGAGCAGATTCTTGACACTTTAGCACCTCCAGCTTTTTCACAGGCCAGCAAATCCTAAGAAGACAAAATTTCTTGCTATTATCATATGCTTTTTATAGCTTAATGAACTCAATCAATAACTTACTCTTCTAGGAGTTCCCGCCGTGGCGCAATGGGATCGGCGGCATTTTGAGGGTGCCTGGACAGAGGGTCCATCCCTGGCCTGGCTCAGGGGCTTAAGGATCCGGGAAGCTGCGGCTTAGGTGGCAACTACAGCTCGGATCTTATCCCTGGCCTGGCAACTCCATATGCTGCGGAGTGGCCAAAAAAGGGAAAAATAATAACTTACTCTTCTAGTGAAGTCTCTGGCTGGTTAACACAGTATTGCCAAATAGCCTCTCCCCGCAGAGTGGAAGGAAAAGAGCCCACAGAGGCGAGGGACACCCCATCCCCGGAGGGCCAGCCTCCCCACCCCACCCCCCGGCCCCTGCCCCTCACCCCCCACCCCGCCCCCGCATGCGCACTCGTTCCTACACAGATACCTGCCGCCTCCAAAGCCAGTCAGCCCCCCTGTACCAGTCCCTGGACTTTACAGGGATGCTCACTGGGTCCACCTCGCAGTGGGCATCCCGCTAAAGTCTCCAGCTCAGGGACACCAGGCTCCATGATTTCCCTGCTTTGTGCAGCAAAGAGTTCTGATCTTTAAATTTTTATCACCAAAGAAAAAGGCGATGCACACCCGTGAAGTCTGAAATCTGGACGTGACATCCTCTGAGGCCACGGTGCAGGGTGACAGGTCCCAGGGATGGAGACAAAGGTGGGTCACAGGGGAAGAGTGTTTGCTTGGAGAGGAGGGCGAGTCATGGAAAAGTCTTCTTTGGTTAGCTGCAAATGCACTCCTGAGGCAGCTCCTCACATGTTCCCTGCGTTCTCAGAAAGTGGGGCCGGATGGCGTGCCACCCATTAAAAGGCCTGTTACCATGGCTGTCACCCGTCTCCACTCTGAGCTTGTCCACTGCTATTTAGCAGCATGTGGCCACAGTTCCAGAGCACAGAGATGCGGGGGTCAGACCTCGCACTGAGTCAAAGCTCGGTGGGCACCATGGTCAGCCTGGCTCCCTTGGACAGATACGAGCAGCGAGTACAGTTGGCACGGAAAATACAGAGACAGTGTGAGCTAAGGTTAAAAGGCAGGAAGATGGGTTGCTGCTGTGGTGCAGGTTCGATGCCTGTCCTGGGAAATTCTGCATGCCATGGCGTGATCAAAAAATAAATGAAAAACAGGCAGGAGGAAAACTGTGTGCAAACATTCCTTATTTGTCACAAATTGACCCGATGTAAGACAGTGCCTTATACTGCACAGATTTATACTAAAGCCCAGATGGTCATGGCCAAGGCTTTCTGGAACATTCCGGAGAAATACTGAAGCCCTTGAAGTCTCCTTTTTTTTTTTTTTTTTTTTTTGCAGAAGTCTGTCTCCCCTGGGTCCACTAAAGTGACAGGTATGTACACTAAAAAAACAGTTCCTGTTGTGGCTCAGCAGGTTATAAACCCCAGTGAGTATCCACTGGGATGTGGGTTCAATCCCTGACCTTGCTCAGTGAGTTAAGGATCCGGCGTTGCATGAGCTGTGCTGTGAGCTGTGGTGTAGGTCTCAGACGTGGCTCGGATCCCGAGTTGCTGTGGCTGTGGTGTAGGCTGGCAGCTGCAGCTCCCATTAGACCCCTTGCCTGGGAACTACCATATGCCTCGGGGGTGGTCCTAAAAACAAACAAACAAACAAGCACAGTTCAAATTATTTAGAAAATTTATATGTACATCTATCTGCGAATAGATGGTAGAATGAAAATTCCTGACTTGGCAGGAAAACCGTGACACAATAAATAGCCAAGAATGAAAATCAGTCCTCTGTCTGGCTGCTTGAGAAATAGAATCTCTTACTTTACAAAGAATGAAGAAATTGACTTGTAGTTAAAGCTTTTTTCTTTTTGTGTTGATTTCAATATCATATAATCGTCTCAAGCTATGAGACCTTTTATCCTTGTCCTGAACCAAAGAGAAAATATCTCCTTCCAGGATTTCGCTTCGACTAAGCAATTTCTTCTTGTGGATGTGCTTGTGTGTGTGCACGTGCATGTACACACACACACGCACACACACACACACACACACAGAGGTTTTGTTTTTATTTTAATAATTCTCTAACATCCTCCCTAATTCTAGCGAGTGAATCTATATAACACTGTCCTTTTTATCCCTATAAATATAGTTGGTGCTTAAGAATATTCTCTGAATGGTGCAGTGAATGGATGAGAAGGATAAATGAATGAATGTTTAAAAAAAAAAGGATAAAGGATGAGAAGAAGGAAGAAAAGAGGGAGGAAAGGGAAAGGGAGAGACGGGAGGGAGGAAGGAAGGAAAGAAAAGAGGGAGGGAGGAAGAAAGAATCAGTGATCACATGGGCTGATGAATTGGTCTGAGAAGGCCCCAGAGTAATTCCACCTCTCAGAGTAATCCCAGGCCGTGTCGCTGGGATTTCTCGTCCTCCTCACAAAATGAAGTAACATGTGTGGGCACCTGTTTCCTAGAACTGCCTTGGTCTTGGATCTGATTTCACTGTGGTCCACCGACAGCTGCCAAATGCTCATGGACCCCTCCGGCCACACCGGCCACCCCGCATTAGCAGCAGGTGAAAGGTCCCATGGGCCTCGACTAACCTAAGATGCATGGCTGGCCTAATGTTTCCTTTTGCACACCCAGATCCCTCTTTGGGAAAAAAAATTAAAAAAAGGGTTCATAACTGTGTCCGCATGCACCATTTTCATGATGTGACTTCCTGCCCACGGCCTTCAGCAGAACTTCATGGGCAGAGGGGAGGCCTGCTAACTTTGAAATGTGGGTTCACGAAGAAATTGTCTGCATTTTAGGGAGCCCTGCTGAGCTGGCCTCCTTGACCTCAGTGTTTTATTATAAAAAATCGAAACAACAGCGACAGTAACAACAGACCCCTTCTGCCCACTTAGTTTGGAATCAACAGAACAGAAAATGACGGGGACCCTGTGGTCACTGAGAGGGACCGTGTCTCCTGAAAAAACCGAATCCCTTGTGTTAACGCCAGGCTGTCAGCACTCAGCTCGCCTCTTAGATGCCTGATCCTTGTTCAAAACTTCATATAATCATCATAGAAATCAATGACAAAGTGTCTTTTTTTTTTTTTGTCTTTTTAGGGTGACAGAAGGCCCTGGCAAAAGTTTGCTGGGGAGCCCTGACCAAGGGTCCCTTTAAGCAAGATTCTTGCCTGCCAAGAGCCTAACGGAACACTTTACATGCAGCATTTGTTCCCAAAGTGTGTTGGAAGAACGAATCAGTGAATGAGTTGATATGGTGAAACACCATGGACTAGTGTGGGTTCCAGCCTGGCCAGGTAGGGTCTTTTGCTCCCACCATCCAAGACACAACCATTCAATTTGCTAGCTCACAATTATGGTAAACTGAAAGCTACCCCAGGGAAGTATAGGGCCAACCTCACCTGGACATGTCCAGGAGAACTGCACATACGCAGAAGCACCCGGAACTTCCTGCTCGGACAGGAAGTGACTCAGGAAAGGAGACAAACAAGTCTGCATGATGGGCCGGCCCTGCTCCACGCCCCTGCCCTTCTCGCCCAGCCCCAGGGTACCTTCTGAAGCCCTCTTGACCGTCACTCTTGGTCTCCTGAGTACACCGTAGCCCTCTTGACCCATGCGGCCCGGGGCATCGTGTGTATAAATATCAAAAGAAAACAGGAAATGGTTTTGTCCAGGCCGTTCAGTGGTTATTCTACTGCAAACAGGAAGCAATGCAATAGGGGTCTGGCCTGTATGAATCACTAGAATAGCAATTAAGAGTCAAGAGATGAACACATCTGATATTTATACCCTTGAGAAAGACCTAGAGTTAGTTTCTGACCAGTAATAATGTATGAGTCAACAATGGAAGAGCGTTGTGGACAGAAGGAGTGAAACATCACCATGTATTAACATGAAAGCAATTTTATATATTATCATATTTGGCACGTTTATCAGGCCATCATTATAAAACTATGTCCCGTTGTAGTCTCCAAAATTTAAGGGCACTGTTGTAAAATTAAGTCACAGAGGGGCTAACAAAATGGTCAAGTGTTTGGAAAACAAGATAAATGGTATAACTATGTTTGTCTTCATTTTATGAGTTAAAAAAAAAAAACTTGGGACTTTCGTTGGGGGAAAGAATGTTGTAGAATAATTATAAATCATCGTTTCATTATTCTTTGGGAAACAGAAAGTGAAAAATGTACTTAGATTTCTGGTGCTTAGGTCATTCTTTGGACACCAGTTGTTAATGGCCAAGGTTCAAAGTTCTTGCATATTTAACCAGAATAGGTTTAAGAGTCCATGGACGTCTCTTTTTTTTGCAATTATTTCTCAGGGTGAGCACCAGGAAGTTCTGGAAGCTCGGTATTGTTTCTGCTGCGACCTCCGACGTCGGGACACTTCAGTATCGGGCTCACTGAGTGAGATTACAGTATCCTCATGTTTATGATGTCCATCTTCTCCCTCTTTCTCACAGTCATTCAATAACGCTTCACCAAGCCAGGCTCTGGGAGGGTGTCCACGTAGACGAAGCAGTCCCACCAGGAATGTCACTGGGATACACAGCCCTGAGTGGCCCCCTGGAAGAGCCCAGACTAGCCCTCTAGGTCTGTCTAGTCTTTCTAGCGGAGTGGTCTTGGGCAAGACACCACTTTTCACTGAGCTTTGGTTTCTCCCAGTGCAAGATCAGTATAGTCGACTTCTCGGCAATAAAGACAGAAAGCAGTCATCCATGGGTCTGCTCTCTAGTCAACAAATCCCTGTTCCACTGTAAGGGACCCTACAAGGCAAGGTGATGAGTCAGCGGGGGGGGGGGTAAAGAGAACGGGGGAGGACCTTGGGAACGACCTCCCCCAAGGAGAGGCGACTTAAATGACATGTCTGAATAGTTACCCCTGGCAGGGTCCAGGAAAGCTACCCGCAGCATCATTTTTCTCTCAAGGACGTTGAGCAAGAATGCCAAGATCTCAGAATCCATGTGAATTTAGATGTGACTGCTGCAGTCTGGGGCACAGTGTCAAGGATTACGGTCCGGAGTGGAGGAAGGGAAAATCAAGGGTTTACTTGGACTGTGGGGCAGGGTGGAAAATGTGACATGTTTGCCTAAAACATCAATCAAAATACTGATTATTACAAAAACAGAACATACGACTTTTCTTCAAATTTTAAGTCATTTCCAGAGGGAAACATCTAAATATCTACATTATTTTCATGAATAAAAATATCATTCAGTGTGGAGTTCCCATTGTGAAGTAGCAGAAATGAATCTGAGTAGAATCCATGAAGACACAGGTTCCATCCCTGGCCTCGCTCAGTGGGTTAAGGATCTAGCATTGCCGTGAGCTGTGGTGTAGTTTGCAGATGCAGCTCGGATCCCCTATTGCTGTGTCTGTTGTGTAGGCCGGCGGCGACCTCTAGCCTAGGAACCTCCACATGTCAAGGGTGTGGCTGTAAAAAAGCAAAAAAAAAAATAATATATATATATATATATATGTATATACACACACACACACACACACACACACACACACACACACACACACACACACATATAATTCAACGAAAACAGAAGGAGTTTGGAATAAGTGGGAAAGTGGTTAGTTTTGATTGGCCAGTGGGTCTCTCGCCAGCATTTCTCCTGGAGAGAACAGGAGTGAGGCTTGTTTTTGTTTGCTGTGGCTGTTCTGATAGGCCAGCACTCATCTATAAGCCTATGCCAGTTGGGTGTAAACCTGCTTTCTTTCTTTCTTTTTTTTTTTTTTTTCTTTTTTTACAGCCACACCTATGGCATTAAAATTCCCTAGCTACAGGTCAAATTGGAGCTGCAGCTGAGGGCTACAGCACAACCACAGCAACTCAGGATCCAAGCCGAATCTGCAATCTGCACTGCAACTTGCTGCAACTTGGGATCTTAACCCGCTGAGAAAGGCCAGGGATCGAACCCACATCCTCGCAGAGACTACGTTGGTCCTCAGCCCACTGAGCCACAATGGGAACTCCAACACTCACTCTTTACCCCAAGGGGTAGCAGAAAATTTCAACAGACAAAACAAAGTTGCAAGTCACGAAAGAGGGAAGGCGCCTTATAACAGCAAAGAGACAGAGATAATCAGCAAAGACAGAAGGGGGAAATCCTTGGATTTCAGAGAGGCCGATTCTGAAGAAGAGTGAGGGTTTCTCTGTGGGAGCTGCACCCAGCTAAGAGTCAGTAGACATGGGAACTCGTTACTGAACTCAAGTTCAAAGCCAACGATTTGAGAGGCAATTGTCAATAGAAAGGAAAGGTGCTTTAATCAGAAAAACCAGCAACCTGGGAAGAAGAGGACTCGGGTCCAGAGACCATCTCTGAAGATTCTTATCAGCCAGGGGAGTTTTTAAAGGGGAAGAAGGCGGAAGAACTTCGGTGAATCACAGAGACGGGGGCCGGATTCTGCATCCCCCTCCACGGGGTGCAGACTGGCTGCTGGCTGACTCTCCAAGAGTTACCAGTCCTGCACGCAGGATTGCCCAGGAGGCTCCTGGGGGTAGAGGGATTCTCATTTTTTAACTGCTTCATTCCTCATTCTTCTTTTTTTTTTTTTTGTCTTTTTTGGCATTTCTTGGGCCGCTCCCATGGCATATGGAGGTTTCCAGGCTAGGGGTCGAATCGGAGCTGTAGCCACCAGCCTATGCCAGAGCCACAGCAACGCGGGATCCGAGCAGCGTCTGCAACCTACACCACAGCTCACGGCAACGCCAGATCCTTAACCCACTGAGCAAGGGCAGGGACCGAACCCGCAACCTCATAGTTCCTAGTCGGATTCGTTAACCATTGCGCCACGACGGGAACTCCCATTCCTCATTCTTACTTGTTTTTATCTAGGAAAGGAATCTCCAGGTTAGGCCAGGCATGGCGTGCCCTCAGGAGAGCGTAAGTCAAAGGTTAGGTTAAACTGCCTAGGGATTGCATTCCTAGAATTAGGTTCTTCTAAGGGGAGAGGAGAACAGAAGTGGGCAAACAGCAAAGGGGCATAGAGCTGCTTTCAAACTCAGACACGTCAGAGTTGCAGGGAGTGTATTTCCAACAGCTTCTGACTGAGGAAGATGAGCAGCACTTTATAAATCATCTCATGTTTCTAAGCCAAAAAAAAAAAGGCAACTCAAGGCATAAACTTTCCTTGGCCATTTTAAGGGAAGGCGCTCTTTAAAGCTTAGTTTGGCCTCAGTGAAAGTCCATTACACACACTGCGTGCCTGCAGATGAGAAGCCTGCTCTGATCCCCTCAGAGCCTTCACAGAAACAGAAATCCCTGTGTCTTCAAACCTGAGGTTTCAGAGCTCTCTTGCCATCCCAGGTCGCCCGCTGCCCCAGAACCATCTGATTCCGAGGTGGCCGTTCAACCCTGGCTCTGACTCTGCAGAATTGCTTCTGCCTCTCTTTGGGGATAAAGACTTTTTCTCCTGCCATGAAAAAGATGCGTGGCAATTGCTCAACGCTGAGTCTCCAGTTTGGAAGGGTGGGCGTGGGGAGGAGAAGGCACGGGCCTGCCGATCTTTCCTTGACACGGGTCCTGAAGTTCAAGTGACGTCATTCCATACTCATCCGAATAATGAGGTAAGAAAATGAAGAGGAAATGGCTTCGCTTTGAGTGCCCATTATCTGATGCCAGTTGACAAAGAAATGCTTAAGAAATTGGAAGTGCATGGAGCAGTCACATGATGGGGGGGGGTCCTGAAGTCAATATGGTCATTGTTCTTCATTTCAAGGTCAAGGTTTCCCGGGTAGGGGATTTTAAAAGACGCAATTACCGTTCTTATTAGTGAGTGTTGAAAATGGTGCTGGAATCACGTCTTCGTATAAAGCTTCCGTAAGGTGAGCAGATCAGTGGTCGGATACTATTTACCACAGCATTTAAAATTAAGACCAAAGAATGCATGCTCTTTTTTGTGGGAGCTTTTCTTTCAAGTAATTCAGTCAGTACGAGATTGAATTTCAAGTCCACCTAGAGAGCTCCTCTGTGAAAAATGAACAACCCGATCTTGGAAGGATCTGGTTTCCCCCAAGATTGGCTGACGTTTCCTTTGTCTCCATGCAGCATCTCCCTCAATTTAATGTGGTTAATGACCAGGAATGTCGGAAGCCACATGACGCTCGAAGCCACACTTTCACTTCTTCCTGCCTTTCTGACACGTTTAGCTGAACTTAATCAGGGGGTTGAAGCTAATTTCCTGAAGCAGTTTCCAGGGTCCTTGTGCAAAAAAGGGAAAACCATTCCCATTCTTCTAGGACATCTGGTTGTTATTATGGAAAAACCCCCTTGTGCCATTCTGGCACGCCCGCCCGCCCCACCACCACGGCTCTGGATTGGGCTTAAACCCTGTGTTTCCAAGGCACTTGTTTTCCAAGGCTTTCTGGGCCAAGGGTCAGCCCAGGAACATTCCCCCCAAAAGGCAGGAAGCTTGTGCCCCCCTGAGTTCAGCACCCTAGCCCTTGCCCAGCCCTCACCCACTTGAGGCAGCTTAGAAGGGTCACTGCCTTGCCAGGGAGCACACAGACCATCTCAGGGAGCACGAGGAGCAGAATCCTTAGGCGGGACCAGGGACCTGAATCTTCAGAAAGGTGCCCACCTGGGTCTTGCTGTGGCCACACCGGGCACTCTGGAGCCACAGCCTGGGGTGGAGTCCCTGGTTTCTTCTGCTGATAAACTCTGTGGCCTCAGGCAAGTTAGGTACCATTTTCCAAGCTTCCAGTGTTCCCACCTGTGAACTAGGTGCCCATCTCACAGAGCTAATGCAGAGGCCAAGGGAAATAATACCTATCCTGCATTTAGCAGCGTAACTGGCACAGAGGTGGTGGTTCATAAATAGTGGCTCTGTTCCTTGCCTGTCGAATGGAACCAAACCCCATGCAAACTGTAAAGCCAGTGGTGAAGATGAAGGGAGAGGAGCTGTGCAGTCACAGTGTGTCCAGGGTGTTATAAGCCAGGGATGGATGCTGTCATTACTGGTCACAGGTACAGTGGCCCTTGGCCCTCGCTGGCCAGGGACCTCAATCCACAGAGGTCCAGAGCATGAACCCCAGGAGGCTTTGAATGCCCTGGAGATGACAGGGGGCGTCTCAGCCTTCCACTGTGGACAGAGCCTTAGGGTGGGCATCGTGACGGAGATGCAGTCCAAGGGGACACGGTGGTCATGGAAACGGCCACAGGCCAAGGGGAGTCACAGCAATGTGACTGATTCTCCTGGATCATTGCAAGTAGTCATTGTTGGTTACAGAAACCAGACATCACTGGTAATGCCCCCCAACAATCTGTCTGTGTCCCTCCGATCAGATGGGGTGAGAACTAGAGCAAGCACTGGGAGAAGGGGAGAAGAGGCCAATGGCTAGCTGTGGTGGTTGAAGAACGTGGCACCAACTACCCACCCAGAATCTCCCTTTGTGATGAATGTCGCTGGACCAGATGTAGGGCTCAGGCTCCATCTGGATCAGCTTTGACCAAAGCCCTCAGCCTCTGCCAAGTTCCAGTCCACAGAGATGTCAGAGGATCTGGCTTTGGTCTCAGAGCTCATCTGAAGCGTGGACAGAGTCACACGTGGACCCAGGGAGTAGCAAGCGATGGCTAACAGTAGATCTGGAAATGAAATATCTCAACCCCTAACCTTGAACATAGCATGACCTTCATTATCTTTTCTTCAAGGTGAGATAATCCCCCACCAGTTCTTCAAGGAACTTCTCAAGTGCAGGCAGGATCCCTGCCCCCATGCGATTCCCTTCCCAAACCCGCAAGGATACAGGAAGAACTAGCCCTGAGAGGATGCACCATATCTAATTCCTGAGGCCCTGGGCAGGTGTCAGGAGCCTGGACCTGGAGGACCAGAGGATGCAGTGTTTTGTGCTATTAAGGAGTTCACAGTCTTCCCCACGCGGCAAGGTCCTCCTCCAGGTTCACAGACAGAGTCAGTCATTAGACGAAAGACAGCCCAGAGCCAGGAGAGGGGCAGAGCAGGGAAGCAGAAACTTAGAGGAGAACTGGACTCAGAGTTGCTAGACAGTGAGAGGGACCCACCGTGGAATCACCTTGGACAGGGAAGAAGGACTTCAAATGCCTGCACGCAGCTCCCAGCCTCCCAGGTGCGCGGCATCCTCGGGCTCCTTGAGTGCCCTCCCCACCCCCTCCAAAGACCCAGCGAACTGGCAGCCTGGGGCAGCCAGCGGGACCACTTCAAACCTTGATGATTTCTTCCAGCAAGCATTTGGAAAAAAAGGGAAATAGCTTGCTGTTTTTCATAACTGTTCGAAGAATGTATGACGACAAGAAGCTCTTTGTGAATTTGAAATTTGGGTTCTGCATGTTTAGATGGAGTCCTCGCCAAGCCACAGTGTCCTTGGACAGTTCTTGGTCATTCTGTGCTTGAGTGAATCCAAAGTGCAGGCGGAGAGCTCTCGGACAGCGGCCCGAGCCCCTGCGGACATCGTCCCCGAAAGTGCTGACTGAGTGCAAATGAAGGCTGACCGGAGAATAACGGAGCTGCCGGTTCCAGTCTGGCTGCGCCTGAAATGGGGTTTAACCAGAGCAGAAGGCAGGATGCTCTTCCTAGGCAGCACAGCTGTGTTGGCACCGGGGCTGAGGGACGGTGTACCAGACGGAGAGGGAACTCGGACCTGGAAGGTTCTCTCACACCCTGAGATTCTGTGTGGCATCAGAGTCCTCTCGTGTTCTTGGTTCTCTGAGCTTGGCCCCTGGGACTCCACTCTCATCTTTTGTAGCCCTTTGGACTAAGCATTCCTGCCATGGCCCTGCTGTGTTGCCTGCATCAGGATGCAGAGTATGACTTCATTTCTAGTCTCTCTCTCTCTCTCTCTCTCTCTCTCTCTCTCTCTCTCTCCATTTATTTATTTATTTATTTATTTATTTATTTATTTATTTAGTCTTTTTAGGACCACAGTCATGGTAAATGGAAGTTCCCAGGCTAGACATCAAATTGCAGCTAGAGCTGCCAGCTTACACCACAGCTCACAGCAACACCAGATCTGAGCTGCATCTGTGACCTACACCACAGCTCACAGCAACGCTGGATCCTTAACCCATTGAGCGAGGTCAGGGATTGGAGCCACGTCCTCCTGGATATTATTTGGGTCATTACTGCTGTGCCACCATGGGAACGCCCTCTAGTCTCTTGTTTGGTCTGAAATCTTGGCCTTTTGTTAAGATTCCTAGCAAGAGCTCTCCCCATTTTGTGCAGATTTTCTGCTCTGTTTTAATTGCTAACACTGAGCTCAGGGATTCGGACCAGGCGAGGGAAACACAGAGCAAACTGGTCACCACCACCTCCTCCTCTGCTCATGGAAGACATTTCCAATCAATCCCAGAATTCTTTTTCACTGAACATAAACATGGTCTTACATCACCATGAGATCAGAGCTGACAGTGGAGTTGAGACCTTTCTGGTTTCCTGGCTTTGTCTAGCCAATGGTGCTCTGGGTTGTCAACTAACCTGAGGGATGATGGAGAGTAAGGGTGATAGGCTGATGAAGGGCTTGCAGTAATACCTACAGGGACTGGGGGTGTCCAGCATGTGGGGCTGTCCTGCTGCCCCTTGGCTTGGAGCATCCTCTCCTTGGGTTTGAAAGGATCTACGCAACATATGCAGATGTCTAGACACTCCCCACCAGACTGTCCAGCCAAGGGATGGAGCAGCAGCTGGTGAGCAGACCACAGCCTTTTTTCTTTTTAAGGCTGTGTCTGTGCCATATGGAAGTTTCCAGGCTAGGAGTCAAATTGGAGCTGCAGCTTCAGCCACAGCAGTGCTGGATCCAAGCCGAATTTGCGACCTATGCTGAAGCTTGCAGCAATGCTGACTCCTTAACCCAGTGAGTGAGGCCAGGGATCGTACCTGCATCCTCATGGACGCTATGACCAGTTCTTAACCCACTGAGCCACAAGAGGAACTCCTCAGATCTGCAGGTTCTTGAGTCTTTGCCTCTAACTCAAGTCCCTGAAAGAATCTGAGTCTCTGGTTAGGGTCCTGGTAGGAGATGCCCCAGGGAAGATGGCTGGCTCTCTAGAGTCAGTTTTTTTTAATGAAAAAGGAGAATAGTTCTAACACCCTGGTAGCTGGCAAAGCACCAGCCCTCCAGCCTCCCATAAACAGCCTTGTCTGCCTCCTCATCCACAGCTCAGCTCCCAGCAAAGGGCCTCAAATGCCCCTAGACAGCATTCAAGTTCTATCCCTCTCGTGGGCCTGGGCATGAAAGGTGTTAGCTGTGCAGGAATTTCCCTCTAATGGCAGCTGCATAATGATGTGATTGTTGCTTTTTGATTGGCTCTGCCCAGTCCCTAAAGAAATGAGAATATGCTAGAAAAATACCCTGCTGAGACTTCTCAGAAAGTCACAACGAAGCCCTCTGTTGATAGGTCGTGACGACAGTGGGTTTGGATCTACTTGTCAAGAGTAGGTTTATCCCGGCCTCCAGCCAGAGAGGGGCTGGGGGCTTGGCGTGGCCCTGAGACTTCAGTCTCTCTACCTTTAGACTCTTCTTTCTCTGAGACTCCAAGTTTCTAGTCACCAGGAGCTCCCGCTCCGACATGCACCCTCCTGGAGTGAGGGAAACAGTCTCCAACCAACAGTTCAGTTCAGAGTTAGTAGTTGAGGGAGTTCCCACCATGTCTCAGAGGCTTAGGAAGGCAACTAGTATCCATGAGGAGGCGGGTTCGATGCCTGGGTTTGATGCCTGGCCTCACTCAGTGGGTTAAGGATCTGGTGTCGCCACAACCTGCAGCATAGGTGGAAGATGTGGCTTGGATCCTGTGTGGCTGTGACTGTGGTGTAGGCTGGCAGCTGCAGCTCTGATTCGACCCCTAGCCTGGGAACCTCCATATGCTGCAGGTGTGGCCCTAAGAAAAAAGTTAGTACTTGATATCACTTATATGTGGAGTCTAATAAAAATGATACAAAAGAACTTATTTATAAAACAGAAACAAACTCATAGATTTCAAAACCAGTCTTAGGGTTACCATGGGGGAAACCGGGGTGAGGGGGAGGAACTGGGAAGGTGGGAATAAGATATACAAATAGTTAATGAGGATACACTGCATAGCACAGGGAAATCTACTCAATAGTTTGTAACAACCTATGTGAAAGAAAGAATGAAAAAGTATATATATGTAAACAGATCCAATTTGTTGTACACCTGAAACAAATACAACATTACAAGTCAATTACATTCCAATAAAAGCTTAGCACTTGAGCAGGGATGGCAGAAATGCAACTTGGGGGTGGGGGTAGGGGTGGGGGGTGGCAGGGCAACTTCGCTCATCTAGGATTTGTGAAGCCCAGGAGGTGCCAGGTCCAGGTGCAAGGGTTAGGGGTGCAAAACCGAGCAGGACACGGGCTCTTCTTCAGAGCTTTTTTCCATGAGAGCGGCACACAGGGACCAGGCGGGCCGCATGCAGGTGGTGGAAAAGAATAAGCACCCGCAGATGCCCACGTCCTGGTCCCCCAAACCCGCAGCTGCATTTCCCACATGGCAAAAGGCGAATGTGAGTTAGGTACCTGCAGCTAGGGAACCGTCCCGGATTATGCGGGACCCTCGGTGTGTCCACAGGAGTCCTCAGGAGAGGGAGGCAGAGGGTCAGAGTCAGCTAAAAAGACGAGGACACAGATGCCCCCCTGAAGCCTCCAGAAGGAACACAGGCCTGAGACACCTGGGGTTCAGGCCATTTCAGTCTTCTGACCTCCAGAGCTGTAAATACTTCATTAGCATCATGTTCAGCCCCTGAACTTGTAAAGTGTTACAGCAGGATAGGAAATTAATACGGCTGGTTTGCACAGGATGGCAGTGTGCCCGCGGCTGGGGGGAGAGGCACAGAGAAGCGACATCAGCCCGGGGTTCAAGGTACCTTCCTGAAAATGGCATCTGGACCGGGTTTGGACTGATGAGTAGGACTTGGACAGGCCCAGAAGGAAGGTGTTCCAAGGAGACAGAAAAAAGAAGCAGAAGCAGAGTGGTCTACAATGAACGCCGGGGGGTCTACTGCGGAGGAACCCCTCAAATTCTCTGTCAATAGAGCAGGACGGTGGAGGAGGGGACAAGGGCTGACGGACTCTGTCCACTCACACCTTTGAGGCAGCCCTGCTGAGCTCTTGGTCACATTAATCTAGAGTGTTTTTTCCTTTAAATATTCCTCTTTAGGAGTTCCCATCATGGCTCAGTGGTTAACGAATCCAACTAGGAACCATGAGGTTGCGGGTTTGATCCCTGGCCTTGCTCAGTGGGTTAAGGGTCTGGTGTTGCCATGACCTGTGGTGTAGGTCGCAGACGCGGCTCAGATCCCATGTTGCTGTGGCTGTGGTGCAGGCTGGCAGCTACAGCTCCAATTTGACCCCTAGCCTGGGAACCTCTATATGCCGTGGGAGCAGCCCTAGAAAAGGCAAGAAGACAAAAAATATATATATATTCCTTTAGAAGAAATGACTTTAATATAAGAAATATATATAAAGGAAATACTGTGTGTATGAGGTAGATAGATATGAAATACTATAAATAAACACTTTAATTATGTCCTCCAACGAGTGGCTAAAAATACTTACTGGCTACCATCCAGTTATTATCCCTTGGGTTTATTTATTTATTTTGTCTTTTTGCCTTTTCTAGGGCCGCTCCATGGCATATGGAGGTTCTCAGGCTAGGAGTCTGATCAGAGCTGCAGCCGCTGGCCTACGCCAGAGCCACAGCAATGCGGGATCCGAGCCGTGTCTGCGACCTACACCACAGCTCACGGCAACACCGGATCCTTAACCCACTGAGCAAGGCCAGGGACCAAACCTGCAACCTCATGGTTCCTAGTCAGATTCGTTAACCACTGAGCCACGACGGGAACTCCTCCCTTTGGTTTATTTTTAAAAAATCAATCTACTGGCTATTTAGTCAGCACATGACCTGTACATGTCAAAAGTTCATTCTGACATTTTAAAATACATTTAGTAGTTAAGTTGATTGAATCAATGTTATCTTGTAGATACGTTGCCTCAATTTCCTCCCCAGGGTCAAAAATAGACCAAGTCCTGGGAACACGTGGACGGGTCCCCACACCTCAGAGGACTGGTCCATTAGTGTCATCAGGCTGCGATTATCAGCCCCAGAGACAGAACAGCAACACCTGTCATGGATCCACAGAGGCTCCGGACAAAGGCACACCTGAGCTGGACCCCAGCTCGGCCTCGCTGTGCCTGGGTGACTTTGGGCCTGTTGTTTAAACTCTCTGACCTCAGTTTTCCAATCTGTAAAATAGGGATGGTAACACCAAGGTCATTGTGCTGTGTTATTTATTTATTTACTAAATAAATAACAACTGTGAATGAAAAAGCAATGCATTGCCTACCCCACACAGCATAGCTGACCCCAAAACAGGCCCAAGCATCCACCCTGACCGCTGCAAACAGCTGTGCACTTGGAGAAGCAGGTGTCACACGGTTGTGTGATGCCAGCAGCCGGGGCAGCCAGGTGACCCCCAAACAAAGGACTGTGGAAACGTGCGGTGTCCGCGTGTGTGCGCTCACGGTCTGTGCAGGCGGCCGCCCAGAGCTAGGACGTCGTGAGGAAGCAGATTTGCAAACAGACTCAGATTCCCATGCAAAGGAATGAGAGGCTCAGCAGATGTGGCCCCTTTGGCTGCTGCTCCCTCCCTGGCTGTGCCTGGCCTGCTTTCCCTGTACACTCGCCTCCTGCTGGCCTGCCCCCAGAGGCCTTGGCAGGCCTGCTTTGCTGGGCTTAAGTGTGACCTCCCCTGACCCCAAGGTCGCCTGAGATGTCACCTCGGAGACTGCCAGACCTCCCTGGAGCTGACCTTCCATACACATTTCCAGACTGTTAGCATCCGGCCCAAACACCCGTACACTCACAGGAACTCCCTCACTTAGATTTAAGAAATATATTTAGCAGACAGATTTCATTTCATGGGTGAGTATTTCGGGCGAAGCTCTCCCCGTGATGCCCAAAAGGTAAACGTGACATTCAAACTGGCTTTTTGGTGTCAGCTACAGCTGACTTAGAGTTTGAGTCTAATGTAATCGAGGCCGCCAGCAAAGCGACAGCAAAGCGACAACAAGCCCATTACCTTCGGGACAGCCAGTCAATAATTCCACAAAGTGGGATCGCTTTGGGTTTTTAGCCTGTTTTCAAAATAAGCCTCCAATCTGTTTGGATTCACAGGTTGTGTCACCCTCAGCCAGCAGGCAGGTCCCAGCACTGGGTGAGCACATAATCTCACAGGAATAAGACACACAAATGAATGCAGAGCAGGGTGGTTAAAGGGTTACACTGATTGAAACCAAGGGCCTGAACGACTGACCTGGGCAATCGGAGGGCAGAAGGGTGTCTGTGCTCAGATCATTCTCCAAAGGAGGTCAGTTTGCCTCTAGGTCTGTGTTCACTGGATGAAGCACAGCTAATCGGTGCCATCGGCTCATTGAGGATTTGGAAGCCAGCACACCCTAGTGGATTAGATGGGAATTACAGGTCCAGTTGGCTCAGGATCATGACACCTTGACATGATTCTCTGTAAAAGGGAACACTGCAGAAGGGAATGAAAACTGGTGCCACCACTATGGAGGACAGTATGGAGGTTCCTTTAAAAACTGAATATAGAACTACCATACGATCCAACAATTCCACTCCAGGGCATAGATCCAGAGAAAACTCTAATTTGAAAATATACATGCACCCCAAACTTCATTGCAACACTATTCACAATAGCCAAGACATGAAGCAACCTAAATGCCCATCAAGAGAGAAATGGATGAAGAAGACATGGTACATGTCAACAATGGAATATTACTCAGCCATAAAAAATAATGAAATAATATCATTTGTAGCAACGTGGATGGATGGACTTAGATTATCATACTAAGGGGAGCAATTTAGAGAGAGAAAGACAACTATGATATCATTTATATGTTGAATCTAATAAAAATAATAGAAAAGAACTATTTAAAAAACAGAAACAGGAGTTACCGTTGTGGCTCAGTGGTTAACAAATCTGACTGGGAATCATGAGGTTGTGGGTTCAATCCCTGGTCTTGCTCAGTGGGTTGGGGATCCAGTGTTGCTGTGGGCTGTGGTGTGTGTTGCAGAAGCAGCTCAGATCCCGCGTTGCTGTGGCTCTGGCGTAGGCTGGAGGCTACAGCTCCGATTGGACCCCTAGCCTAGGAACCTCCATATGCCACAAGAGCGGCCCTAGAAAAGGCAAAAAGACAAAAAAAAAAAAAAAAAAAGGCAGAAACAAACTATTTCAGAGCTAGTCTTATGGTTACCATAGGGGAAATTGTTGTGGGGAGAGAAGAATTGGAAAGGTGCGAATAACACATATGCACCACTGTATAAAATAGATTAATGAGAACCTACTATACGGCGCAGGAAAATCTACTCAATAGTTTGTAATAACCTATATGAGAAAAAAGAATGGATATATTTTTATGTATGACTGAGTCCCTTTGCTGTACACCTGAAACAAATACAAAATTCTATGTCAAATATATTCAAAAAAAATTAAATTAAATCTGTTTAAAATAAGTTAAATAAAATGAAACATGGTGAAGAATAAGACTTGTCCTAACCAGCCCATGGGGCCGTTGGGCTGGTCATGGTGTGCGTGGACCTGTGAACACCTGATGGTGTGCGAGTGAAGGAGACACCGCAGGCTGAGCTGAAACACCAGTGAGAGTGTCTCAAGTTAGGACACATCATTTTGTGGCCACAGAGATAAAGCCTCTGCTCCCGACTGCTTTCCCTGGGATTACTTTGAAATTCCCAAATTGCTGGTCCAGGCTTATGTTCTACCCCATGGTTTCTTTCTTTCCAGTATCACACTGGTGTCCTGCTGGATGGAGAACTTCAGGGCCGGTGGACCCTAACCCTAACCCTAAACCTAAACCTAACCCTAACCCTCAGTCCAGTCCCTGGCAGTTCTGTTTTGTACCCACTCACCAAAGACAGGCTCCTCCTTCCTGGCTGGAGCAAACCCCTCTGCTTGTCTTCTGCCCTGTGCTGTGGCCTACCCCACCCCAGCCACGGGCACTCCGTCTATCCCCATGTCACTCCCTCTCCATTTGGTCCTATCCCTGTCTGGCCCCTCTCTCCTGACCCTGCCCTGGGCAGCTCTCTGGGGATGGTTCCCCTCTTCCATCTCTGATCACTTAGTGTGTGCTCTGCTTCCTCCTTCACCTCTTTCCTCTTGTCTGAACCACTTATCGATAAATGGTATGAGGATCCACTGAGTTCTTACATATGAGAACCTTGGGCTGGGGAAGGCAGTCTGAGATGAGAAGGGCCAATGTGGGCTGCAACTGGATTTCAGTGGCAGGAGAGGCTATTTCCAGCTGCAAGGACCCAGGGAGACTTGTCTTAGGAGGAGACTTTGATCTCTGGGCCCCCAGGGATCTCATTCCTTAGCTGGTCACTTGTAGGCCTCTATTTTTATACTCTTCAGTCTGGAGGCTGCTCCCTGTGTCTGCCTCCCGCCCTAGACCGGAATTTTCAAGAAGTCAGAAACTGCATCCTATTTACCCATGTGCACCTGCTTCCCGGCACAGCTGGTCTGTGGTGGACGCCCAGTAAATGCAGGTTGAGGTGAGTCAACCCCTGTAGCTTCCCCCATGACTTAGTTTCTAGAACCTGTTCTTTCCTTCCTCATACCCTCCCTGGGGACAGGCCTCAGTCCCTGACAACACTCTCATTCCTGGCTGTGTGATGTTCCACCCACACAGCCTTTCACATCCCAGACCACCCGTCCGGCAAGGACACACATGTCCAGGATTATCGCAAACACATCACGTGATGCCCCCCCAATGGAGACCTGTCCGGCATGGGCCTTTCCCTCCCCAAAAACACAGCTCAGAGAAGCGCTGTGCAAGGACAGTTCATGCTGGGGAGTCACCCAGGTAGGAAGTAAGGATCTGGGGAGGGTGGAGAGAGAAGGAGGAGAAGCCAGTACAGTCCATGCGATAGACTCTACAATGTGAGGTCAAGCTGGCCAAGCCCACTGGGACGTTATGAGGAGAGAATGAAAACTCCCAGGATTGTCCACCCAAGGGACAAAGGGGAGACGCGTGCATCCACCAGTGCCCACCCTCCGATGGTGGAGGGTTGAGGGCTGAGATGCCAGCTCTCCTGATGGTGAGAGGTACTGGTGCCTGAACACCAGCTTTCCAGGGACATCCCTCAAGCTTGCTCTTGAGGTGGGCAGCTCTCAGGACACTGCTGACCCAGGTCCATGTGCTGCTCCTCCCACGGCCAAGGCTGGGGTCAGGGGAAGGACCAGGACACCGTGGAGCCAAGCACACACCCTCCGGCCCTGTGTCCTTTCACAGGGCTCCCACCCTCTAGGATCTATGCCCATTCACATGTTGTCTGAAGCTCTCCTTTTTCCAACTCTTGCCCTACGTGTCTCACAAGCGTATCCCCCTTCTCCCTTTACTGCTGTAAGATCCTCGTCTCCACTCACTGCGTCGCCTTAAAAGGCTCCGCTGGACATGACCATCTCACTTATTCCCGTCTAGCCATGTGGCTGCCCTACGAACTCCCCAAATCACTTTTATCGTGTTCTTCCATAATCAAGCATATGGCTGCTTCCTCCCAATAAAGTCAGAACACCCAGGGCCTCTGGAAGAGTTTGGAGCGTCCTGCAAAGGAGTATAATCGCTTACACACAAATTGCTGATCTGCTTACACACAAATTGAGACACTGCTCTGATCCTGGCCTTGTTCCAGACCCAGAGCTAGGACAGTGAGAGCTGCAGAGCAGGACTATGCCCAGAGGATGCTGAGATGACATTCCAGGAAAAGTCGTAGACCTCACAACATGAAATACAAAAAAGAGTGACGACGTCTTGATAATGGTGCCTAAGCAGGTATTATGGACTGAATTTTTTCTCCCCCTAATTCCTATGTTGAAATCTTAACTTCCTGGAGGTGATTGAATTTGAAGACAGAGCCTTTGAGGAGGTGACTAAGGTTAAGTAAAGTCCTACGAGGGTGGGGGTGCTGATCTGTTAGGACAAGTGTCTTTATAAAAGAGGCAGCGTCCCCAGAGACTTCTCCCCACGAGACACGGAGAAGACGCTGTGTGAGGACGCAGCCAGAAGGTAGCCGTCCACAAGCCACGGAGAGAGGCCTTCACGGGCACCAGCCCTGCTCACACCTTCACTGTGGACTTCCAGCCTCCAGAACCGCAGCAGTGGGGGGAATATGTTTCTGTTGTTTAAGCCCCCAATCTTTAGTATTCGGTCATGGCTGCCCCTAGATAGTGAGACAATAAAACAACAGATGAGGAGACAGGGAGTGAGTGAGTGACGGAGAGACACAGCTTCAGCCCTGCGATGAGGAAAGTGCTCTCAGAAAAGTGTGAAAGGTGAGTCTTAAGAGGAAATACGAAACAGATGGCACACACAAATTAGAAGAATCTGGCTGGCGTGATTATTATTTTTCTTTAACAAAGGGATTATTCATGTTGACAATGAAAGAAGTTTCAGTGAGATGTGGAGCCTCATCCCGGGTCTCAGGCCGATGCCTGCATCCTGTATCCATGGCTCCCCCTTCCCGTTGCCCTTACCGTGGCGAGACCTGATTGGTTGAACTCTTAACTGGTGCTTTGCCTTGTAACCCTTACAACCGTGCCTGGACTAGGACCTCCCCCACGTCTTACCCCAAGACCACAGGAGAGCATTCCTGAGAAGCTAGCTCAGCAAGCATGTTCTTAATTGCATATTCACAGCATTAATTTCTTTTTTTCCTCTGCACTCTCGCTGGGAGGTAAGAAGAGGCTTAATGATGCCACCAGCTTTGCCATCATTCCTGTTGCCGTGGTGACAAAGTGCCACACGAAGCATCTGATTTCCCCGCACCTGCTGTCCACCTGCACATCCTCCCAGGACGTGATCACTGTGATGTTTCCACGTGCTGTGCATTGGTCACGTCACCAGCCAAGAGTTTACCTTTGTAGTCATCAAACACAGGAGCGATTCAACTACAGAACTTACTGTGAAGGTCAGAGGGTCTGCTACTGGGTCCTGCTCTGGTATTAGTAGGAATCCCAATGAGAAACAGAGGGCACATGTAAATTAGGATAACTCAAAGCAGGGGGTTTGGGTTTTTTTTTTTTTTTTTGGTCTTTTGTCTTTGTAGGGCCACACCTGCAGTATATGAAGGTTCCCTGGCTGTAACTACTAGCCTACACCACTGCAACACAGAATCCAAGCTGTGTCTGTGACTTACACCGCAGCTCATGGCAACGCCAGATCCTTAACCCACTGAGTGAGGCCAGGGATCTACCCTGCAACCTCATGGATAATTGTCGGGTTCCTTAACCACTGAGCCACGACGGCAACTCCCAAAGTGGGCTTTAACAGGCTTATTTTTATAGCAAAATGAAGGGGGTGTTAAACAAATTATGATATATTAATGCAACAGATACTTTCTGTGTAGCAATATTAAGAGAATGAAGAAGATCTTTGTGTAATTATACAGTAATATATAGTTACCACCAAGATGTGCTGTTTTAAAATATTTATTTCTAATATGTATTTTAAATGGAAAAAAGGGCGAAAACAAATACTTAGGTTAATATATCTATAAATTTCATAAACTTTTTCTGGAGCAACACATTAAAACGTGGTAACATGGGTTGTCTTAGGAATGAAAACTAAGGAGCTAGGGGTCAAAGTTAGGAGGAAATCTTTTCACTGTTAATCCCTTTTGTGCTTTTTGAATTTTGAACCATGTGATTGTATTATGTATTAAGACAGAAATTTAAAAAACATAACACAAAAACATAAGAACAAAACAAACAAAACAAAATAAAAACAAAGAGGGGTTTAAGAATATATTCCCCCCACACGTGTGGGAGGGGCTTAGGGGAAAGGTACAGTCCCCCAGGAGAAATGAGGGAGGGGCCGACAGAGAGCAAGGAGAGAGTCCCGCAGAGGAGGCCACCCTGGAAGAAGCGGTGAGTGTCCAGGGACAGCTGGCAGTGGAGGCAGGGGGCGGTGACTGAAGTTTCTGACTGTGCCCTCTTCCTCTGCAATCCTGTCATGCTCACCCCCCAGCTGACCTCAGGAGTACCCAGCGGGCACAGTGTAACAGCAGGGCCCTATGGGGCTCCTGGGCACACAAGCCTTTCTGTGTCCTCCATTTCTTGTTTTTAGGAAATAAGCTTCAGCCTCCATGACCGTCCCTGAGTTCCAGAGGGCAGTTGATCATGAGGGAAGGGAGGGATGCAGAGACCAGGGAGGAACCATCAAGAGACAATAGTGCGGCCTTGGGGCAGGGTCATGGTTCCTCCTCAAGGAAGAGACGGAACAATATCTTTGAGCCTTTCTGTAGACCTGAAACCCTCAACAACTGGAAGAACTACATGAGGAAGCATCTTCACTGCAGGAAGGAGGAGGACCACCAGCACCAGTCCAGGGGCCATTAAATACCAGCTTTGAAAGACGACGCCAGCTTGCCTCCACCCTGATCCTTACGTGTGGCCCTATTTTCCACTCCCCAAACCATAAAACCACCTCCTAATCCCTCCAAAGAGGGCACTGTCTTTAAGGTATGAGCCTGCTATGGCCCCCTTTGCCTGGCAAAGCAATAAAGCTATCTACTTCCCCTTCACCCCAAACTCTGTATCTATGTCTATCTAGCAATGGCGGACAGAGGCTGAGTTTCGGCAACAACAGGAGCCCATGGTTACAACCTGTTAGTCATGAGTTTAGTTTCTGTGTTTTATGAGGCTTCTACATGTTGAAGCCTTGTCTAGCCAGGAAGGAACTGCCCTCAAGGCCAGATGATCCCTAGTGACCCCGACACTCACACCCAGCCAATCTTCTCCCCACCCAAATCACCCCAAGATCTGGCACCAAACAACTAGAGACCACCTGCTCACCCAGAGCCCGCTGAAATTATTCAAACTATCGAACCCTAAGCTGCCCAGCTTGTCCACCCTCCCTCCTCCATTTTTTCCACAAAACCACAATGGGCTCTCCCCTGGCTGCCCCTGCCTCCCAACTGACCCAGGTGCTTCCCCACGTGGCCTCCTCTTGGGAGATGTGAGCGATACACTCTCTATCCAGGCACTTACCTGTGCCTGTCTCCTCACCATCTCTAGGACATCAAATATCAGATACAGCTTTAAGCCAGCCCACATTGGTCTGCCTTCCAGGACAGAAAGAGGAAGAGAAGGCTGAGAGCTGATTGAAGGCACCCATGAGCATCCCAGCACAGGTGCATTTTAGGTTGTTCTCTGAAAGGTGAGGTTGCCACCCTTGTAGAGATCAGAGTCAAGGGCACTCCAGGCTTGATGACCAGCCAATGCCAAAGCCATTCCCAGCATTTGGAAGGCAACCAGCCCATGGTGGGCACCGATGATACGTCCTGGGAGTGCTGCCCCCTCACTCTCCTTGTAACGGGGCTCCCTGGCACCTGCAGCTCCCTCTCCATTGGCATCTTCTTTCTCAGATTTGATTACCTGGTCCAGTAGGTGTTAAGGCCTGTGGGTGGAGTCCCGAGTCCCCTCTGCTCACGTGATCCTTCCATAGATGGTGACCTTTGTCTCTTGATCCTAATAGTTCCTGTGTATTTACTGAAAACACCGCAGGGCTGAGGATTGCTAGATAGTACCTCGTTCAACCCCAGGGAAGACCCAAGAGGAAGGAGTTCTAGCCCCATCCTTACCACTGACCTGCACCATCTCACTGATGGGCTTTCTCAGGGGCTTTGTGGCTCTGAAGGCTTGAGACCAGAACAGTTTGGCTGTAGCAGATTAGAATCGCTTTTGAGACAAATTTCCTCCAGCAGCAAAGGATACTTTTCCTGATCCTGGATTAAAGGGTGGAAGGGGAGCAAGACGCTGATCCCCTGGACCTGCCCCAGGTAGCAGAGCTGGGGGATGGAGGGGTGTCTCTTGGAGACCTGCCTTCTTCGAAGACAGGGTTTTACTATGGGTCACAATGGAAGTGTCACTGGGGGAATTCTGTCCCTCTCACGTGCCATCGGTGTCTGCATTTTAATGGGCCCTCGGTGAATTTCCAGACCCCTGGAACATGCGGAAGTCCCAGGTGTGGTACCGAGGGACACCCTGATCCCACAGAAGGCCCACAGTGCCCATGCGACGTTCCGCAGGATGGTCCCTTTAGCGTGAGAACAGCATGGCACGTCCCATGCCTAACAGGGACGTCCACTTCGCCTCACAAAAGTGCTTTTGAAACTGACAGCACGAATGGCCTGAACACAGCCTAAACCCAGATTGTACTCGAACCCACGGTTTTAAATGAGAATCACTCACCCTGTGTCTGGGCTCACTCAGGTTCGGGTTCTTCATGCCTCCGCACAGAAAGATTTCAGCAAGAGACCAAGTGACAGGCGAGAAATAGATAGGACGCTTGTGAGAGACGCAGGCGGGCAGGCAAGGAGGCTCTGCCCCTGGGGCCGGTGGGCTACAGTTTTGTCCTCCAAGAGGAGTCGGGGTCTGAAAAGCCCGCCTCTTCCTCTTTCTTCCAGCAGTAGCTCCTCCTTAGTATCCAGTAAGGTGTGTATTCAAGTCAGCAACACGGCGGTCCTCAAACGCCTGCCCTTGGTCTGAACTTGAATGCAGGCTCATCCATCCCCCCCCCAATGACCTGAAGCATATCTCCTGCCTCCGCTAGTGGTGGAGGCTCTCTCGATGGTCCTCTCGAGCAGTTAGTAACTCACAGTGTCTCCCAAAGTCCCCCAGGTTCCCCTCTCTATCTACGGTCCCTTAGAGGGACCTCTACAACCACCTGCGCCTGCTCCATCTCCATCACTTTCCAGCAGCAGCGTTTCCTACAGAACCTGGGATCTTAACCTGATGAAGGAAGGCCTTGGCCTCGTTTCTCTTTAATTGACAGGACCGTGCCTCCCCCCGCCCCCCATTTTTGAGCAAAACTTGGGAACCATGACATTAACATAGGGTCATTCTGAACGCACCTGTCACCTGCGAATGTACACAAAGCCCCCAGACTGCCTTCTCCTCCCCTGCAAGAACAAACCCCCCTGTTACTAGCCCCGCAGAAATGGCTTGTGTGAGCACCTGCTCAGGGGATCTTGAGGGAGTCAGCGTGACTCTAATATGCCCAATTCCCCCATCTTGCTGGCCTCCCCGTGTCTGACCTCCGATGTGCATTTTATGCACTTGTCTAAATGTAAGTTAGGTGGTACAACAGGCACAGAGAGGGCTTCTTGCCAGGCTGACTCCTGAGGCCATCATAACAGGTGTTTCTGAGCAGATGGCCTTGGCCCCACTTACAATCTGCGTTAATTACAGCATCTGCCCCACTGTCTCCCCCAGCCCACGTCATGGATGCTGGGGGGTGTCTAACTTCATCCTCCTTCGACTGGTCCCCTGGTTGCTCTACAACTAATCTATGGTCCCGGGGAGAGGGCTCTGAGCCAACGCTTTCTCTTCCTTCTCGTCTCTCTACTTCTGTTGGGCTTTGCAGGCTTCAGAGGACAAGAGGTTCCAGGGGCTGGCTTTCCTCTTCTCTGGCTGGATTCCCACCTTGCCGAGCACCGTGGGATGATCATCCTGAAATCCAGGGAGGACTCCTGTCTGCGAGATGAAGACCTGGCTTAAGATCTGAGAAAGAAAAATCCAGAAAGCCTGGGCTCTTAAGGAGGATTTGGGGACTTGTGGGCCCTGCAGACACCTCAGACTCATCTGTTCGCCTGAGGACTCACTCGTAATAGAAAACATGTCAGCTATCTGGGCAAGAGCCAGGGCTGAGATTTCTGCCAAGGTGGAAGCTGGGGACCTCGGGGGACTCAGCCCGTGTTCACCAGAAGTGGAAGTGTTCTCCCATCCCCTTGGTCCAGGGGTAGCCCCTGTTTTCAAGACCAGTACCCTTGATGGACATGGGGAGAGGGCCAAGGAGACAGAGGGAATTGGTGCCTGGGGGCTGTGTCCTTGGGGCTGGCAAAGGCTGGAGTAGCTTCCAATGAGCCCAAAGGGAGGAAGAAGCGGCCAGATTTAGCAAATAAAAACATGGGATGCCAGTTGAGTTTGAATTTCAGCTCAACACGACTAACTCATCAGTAGAAGTGTGTTCCAAGAATCCAAAATTCAAGTTGTCCTGAGTGTCCTGCATTTACCCGGCCAGCCTAGAAGACAGACGTCCCAGGCTCCAGCCTCTCCCCAGGGCAGCTGAGCTGCTGGGAGGAGGGGAGGACCAGATGCAAAAGCCAAGTTCAGAGGCAACCAGGCGGGGTCAGAGGCAGAAGCAGGCTGGGAATGGGGTCCAGGTTTGCCACAGTGCTGCTGAGACCAGGAAGAAGCATCTGGAACAAAAGGAGAGTCAGGAGGCTGGCCACAGTCCCCCGAGACAGGCTTTGTGTCTTTGACACCTGCTTATTGTCTTTGGTTTGGGGGCTGTTGCACACATCGATAATGCTAAAGGTCTCAGAAAGTCTAGAAGGAGATAAACAAGCCTAGTCTGCTTCCCCCTTGTAGGAAGAGTGCATGTCTATCCCTTCTGGGCGGAAGTGCTCTGGTTAAGGCCTAAAGGCAGGACAGGTGCACCAGAGCCGTGTCATTGCCTTCATCACTTGCACAGCATCCATTATATACTTTGAATAAATACTCACATGAAACACCTAGAGACCCGCACAGCAGTGTGTGTGGGAGTAGCCTTCACAGCAGCCTGTGAGCCAGGAGCTCTTATCACACCCATTTTGCAGATGAGGGATTGGAAGTGGAGGCCCAGAGAGGTCAAGTCACCTGCCCGAGTCACACAGCTGGTGAGTCAGACCCACCCTTCCGGGGCCACTTTCTTAACCACCGTGCCCCGTGGCCACCCCAGGACTGGGTCAGGGGAAAGACTTGTCAGGGTTGGTGAAAAAGAAACAATAAACTCAAGGAGTTCCCACTGTGGCTCAGTGGGTTAAGAACCTGACTTGTACCCATGAAGATTCGGGTTTGATCCCTGGCTTTGCTCAGTGGATTAAGGATCTGGCATTGCCATGAGCTGTGGTGCAGGTTGAAGATGTGGCTTGAAACCTGAGTTGCTGTGGCTGTGGTGTAGAGGCAGCTGCAGCTCCGATTCAACTCCTAGCCTGGGAATTTCCATACGCTGCAGGTGCAGCCCTAAAAAGAAAAAAACAAACAAACAAACAAAAAAAAGCAAAAAACAGACTCCAAGTCAGGGCAGAACTCAAGGGCAATTCCTGTTCCCTACCCCTTCCCTCTCAACATACCCCTTGCCCCACAGCCCCCAGTTTAGACCGAATCAGGCTGTGCTCGTGGCATTGTCATCCCAGAGTTCCAGGCGCTCCTTGGCTCCCTGTTCTGGATGCAGATGAACATCTCAGGGGCAGGGACCCTGCTGAAGGCTCAGGTCAGCTCCCCGGAGCTCACCCGAGCAGAGGCCTGGGAGCTGTGCCCTTACAAGGGGACACGGAGAAGGACGGGGGCAAGCGCTGCTTTTCTTTCTCAGGGTAACATTGGCCAAGCCCACTTGGTTTTGCTGGGAACACCAACTAAGGGCATTCTGCCACGTCTGCTGAACTTTCAGGGACCAAGTGTCATGCCCTTTAAATAGATGGGATAACTCTGGCCAGACTGCGTTCACACAGCAATGCCAGGCTCCATCCCAGAAATAATTCCAAAGAGGAAAGTCACGCTAGCCCTTTGCCTGTGCGATAGTGGAGACATTACTTCCTGCGCTTTTGCACCAGGTGGGAAAATAACCGTCCCAGTTTTCATTGGAACAATGATATATTTAGCGTTTGTTAAATTTAGACGTCCTCATCTTTCTCTGTCGCTAAACAACTACACACAAATAAGATGCAATATTTCTAGCCCAAAATAAACAGACTAAATAGTTTCCCAGATACAGCAGAAGCCCCGTGAGAGAATGCATGCCTGCCACTCTCTCCTGAGCTCCTTTCTCACACTGGGCCGAGCTGGGTCAAGGGTGCCCACTGTGAGCCAGATATTCGGAAACCCCAGGGATGATAAAGTCGAAGCTTCTGTATGGCCCGCTCAGAAAGGTCTGTTCCTTTGGATTTGGGGGTCTCTCTTTCTCAAATGCTGAGTTATGGAAAGGGAATTTTCTGGGTCAGATCAGCCCCAGACAGAACCAGAGGTCCTCAGGATTAGAAGAAGTTGGAGTCCTTTGATGCATCTGTTGACTCAAAAAAAAATGCACAACCTGAAAGGTGACAGTTAAGTTTTATTGGGGGCCAAATGAGGACTTAAGCCTAGGACACAGAATCTCAGGTAGCCCCGAGAAACTGCTCTGAGGAGATGAGGGAGGAGCTAGGATGTACAGGAGCTTTTTTCAACAAAGGGAAAGGAATGAGAACAAAAGATGACGGAAAACCAGATATCTGGAGTTAAGGAATTCAGGGCTTTTCTATGGGCAGATGCAAATGTCTGGGCTCACTGGAATCACTCCTTTGCTCTGCACCTCAGCCGTCCGGGGCCAGTTTTCTTTGTTTCTTTCCCGAGCTCCCTCAGGACTCACTGGCTCACCCTTGGGAGTGGCTGCACTCACAGATGACTGTGACATCTTTTTGTTTCGTGGACTTAACTGCAGCCAAGGAGGCAGCGTTTCAGACAGCGATGATGTACTGCCCCAAAGAGGAAAGGGGAAATAACATCAGGGCATGTGTCAAAGGGGAGGGGGAGGGGTCTGCAGCCAGACACACATTTCACAAAATTTTGCTGCGGGCGAAGGTTACCGCTAGTCACGAGGGGCAGACATCACCATGAAGGATATTCGTGTTTTCCTGGATACAAGGAGATGCGAGATGTATGCATCTAAAATCTTCTCCTAAAAGTATCTAACTATCTGAAGACCTGCTCTTCCAGTTTTCCCAGAGCACAGAGGGCCTCCACTCAGGGGCTGTAGCAGGTCGGCAGCTGCGGTGGCTCGTGATTTAATCCACGTGGAGGCAGACAGCAAATGCCCATCTCAGTTCACACATCCATCCTCCTCAGACGACCAGGGGACACCTTTACAGCAGTTCTGGAAGGGGTGTGACTCCTGCCAACGGTGTTTCAATTCCAGGCAGTTGCTTGGTGCCTCCTGGCAATGAGTCACCTCCTCTGCACCTCTTGGTGAATGGGTCAGCTTTGTTTCCATCCACTGCTCCAACCTCTAGTCTCTGGGGCCAGAATCTGCCAATCCTCCATCCACTTCGGAGACAGAAGAGTATGTGAAGACAGTTCTCCAGTCACCCGAGCAAAAGAGGGCTAATTTCTCCTCATACCTGGATGGCATTTCACATAATTGTTGAAAGGATGAATGATTCAAAGGGATGATGAGATAATTGGTTAGCTGCTTAGTGTAGATTTTTATCTCAGCTGGCGAGTCCAGTACATTCCAGCTAAAGATAAATTCTTTGGAAATTCTTTTAGAATCTAAAATAGTGAAAACATTTAAGTAGTTAGAAGAGAATGTTAGTGGGGAAAAAAAAAATCTGGGACTGGTTTGGCCTTTCTAAGCATGATACCAAAATCAAGATACACAAAGACGTTTCGTTGGTTTTTCAAACCATACCTTAAAATGACCCATAAATAACACATCTGGAATATTCTCAGTACCTAAGACAAATAATGTGATTCCTTAACATAATAGGAGTCTTCTCAAAACAATTTTTAAAATGAGAGCATGCATAAATTACTAATAAAATAAAAAATTCACATGAGCAGTAAGCTTTGAAAATATTTCATTTTGTCAAACAATTCAAACTTGAAATTTGATGTGTTTTCCAACGGAGAAAGATGGTAATGCCTCCTCTTCATGAGTGTCTGGGAAACACGAGCCCTGTGGAATGACACGATGCTGGGTAGAAATGCATCAATAGACCAAATTTCACTAGGAATCTCACTGCCACAGTTTATGCTAAGGACACTAGTGAGAATGTTGGCAAAAGCTTTGGCCCAAGGTTCCAAGGTTGATTAATTAAGAGTCAAGAGTGCTTTTTTTTCTTTTCCTTTCTTTTTTTTTTTTTTTTTTTTTCGGTTTTTAGGGCTGCACCTGTGGCATGTGGAAGTTCCCAGGCTAGGGGTCAAATCAGAGCTGCAGCTGCAGATGCCAGCCACAGCCACAGCAACTCAGGATCCAAGCCAAGCCGTGTTTGCAACCTACATCACAGCTCACAGCAACACTGGATCCTCAACCCACTGAATGAGGCCAAGGATTGAAGCCACATCCTCATGGATACTAGATGGATTTGCTATTGCTGAACCATGATGGGAACTCCCAATAGTGTTAAGTTGAATGTTCTAATATGTGGAATTAAAAGAACTATAATTATTGATGGCTTCAATGGAAATGTTTGTAACATACTATTACATAAAAAGAGGTTAAGTTATGGTACCCAGTGCAAACCCTTGTATTGTTATTTAAATAAGCATGATCTGTTGTACATATGTATATGTGCATAGAAGCAATCCTGGAAAGACATTATCATATTAGACTCTCTCTAGAAGATGGAATGACAGGTCACTTTTGTTTTATTCTCTATGTATATCTGTATTTTACAATTCTTCTGAAAATAAGCTTTTATTTATGAAGTTCTAAAAACTAAAAAAAAAAAAAATGAGGTAGCACTTAAGATCTGTTATATCAATAAAACAATAGAAAATCCACATACCCAGTGCTGGCATGGCTGTTGTGAAACAATCATACTCTTATACTATTTGTGAAAATGTAAAGGGATATTTTTGGAAGTCCACATGACTTTATTGCCTGAGAACCACACAAAGTTTCCTTTCTTTTGACTGAGTAATTGCCATTCTACAAGTAATTCTAAAGAACAAAACTGCTCTAGATAAGTATTCAGTACAGTGTTACACATTCCTGTGGGAAAATGAGCACTCTTAAAGCAGGTGCTCAGTAAAAGCTGGTGCCTAAATGAAATGGACTGTCTCTCCATCATTAACATTTTAACTGCCAATTTGGATTTAACACCACAGTTTTGTGTTGTTTTAAAAGTTACTGTTAGATCCCAAGAATGTCCATGATCCCAGGCAGGATTATGTGCTTGTGTTCACACCGCAGAGGAAAATAAAGGAACCCAAACATGGAAAAATACGAAAGCAATGTGATGTACTGGGCTGGTGGAGCCATAGATGAGGATTTCTGGCGTCTCTGATAGTATCATAATACCGTGTACGGAGGCTTTGGTGGAAGTGGAGACAAGGGTACGTTTAAAGTGTGAGGCTTCGCTCTTCATGAAAACAAAGTGCCTTCCATTGACCATGCTCTCTCTTCTCAGGACTCCCTGGCCACTAGTACTAGGATCCACTCCGGAAGTCAGCCTGGGGTCCGCATAACCCTCTCAGTTCAAATAACCAGCTGCTTAGTAACGGAAATGAGGCCACTGGACGCAGGTGTGTTCATTTCTAGCTACACTTAACCTGCATCCCCTCCACCCAAGAGCAACCATAATGGTGCAGAAATGCCATCATTTGTCATATTTTCTGTATTGTTCTACCATCTAGAAGACACATTGCTCTCTTTTGTCTCTTTCAGGCAAATGTTGAGATCCTGGTCTTTACAGACCAAGAAACTGAAGCCTAGAGAAGTGAGGACCTGGTCAGGGTCACCCGTTGGTAAGATGAGGCCAAGGTGGGAGCCACGTCCAGGGTCCCTCTGCAGGCAGCCCCACCGCCCCACAGATTCAGCGCTAGGAGTTGAATCACAAATACTGTGACCCAGCCAGGATTTGAGTACTCGCTAACAGGCTAAAGGAGCTCCACTCAGGACACCGCACCTTGCTTTGGTCTTCAGACGGTCTCAGATACCCTCACCAGCATGTGGGCATCAGTGACCATGGCAGAGAATCTAAGTTGAGCACTGAACTCTCCTTTTCTCCCGTGGCCTCCTTTGCAGGTAGGTGTGGCCAAGCAGCTGAGTGCTAACATCTGGAAACGCCCTCTCTTTTTCCCTGACTGGTGCCTGGAGATCAACACCCAAGGTGGCCTTGGAAAACACCTGTTGAAAAGAGCTGAGCTGAAGGTGGCCAGGGTCCCTGGATGGTCAGACCTCAAGCACTGATCAAGGGCAGCTGCCCTCCACCATTACCTAGGGAGGAATCGTGTGTTGGGGTAAGACCCGGATCTGTTACCTTAACTGGTACAAGGACCATTCACTTCTTCACTTTCCTGCATGCTATCTTCAGCCCCTCTATACGCTCCTTCTAAATCCACAGCTTTTTATGATCTGATTGTCTGGGGTCTCTCGAAATCAGGATCTAGGAAGGAGTTGGAGAATCCTAACATTCAGTGTTAGAAAAGCACCACAGAAATCCAAACACCGGGGCTTCTTGGTCAAAGAGACCAATCCACTCATCCATTTACAAGACTCTGATCAAAGGTCCACCCAGGACAGTCTAAGCTCAACAGCGGCTTGGACAAGGGAAGGGACGTGAGGGCAGTGTAGCAACAGCAAGGAGAGTGTGGTTCCCCCAGGTGCCTCCCCCACCCCCTCCATACCCTGGTCACCAGAGGAAACTTGCATTTGGCCCAGGAGCTGGGCGGGAAGCACCGAGCTGCAGAAAGGGCCCTGCCCCAGTAGCCAAGAGCCAGGGGGGCCTGTGAAGTGGGCTGGGATAGCTGGAATAGTGCTCACACTTCCCACCCCAGATATTTCAGTGTCTCTGAGAAATCCTGATTCTCTCGGCATTTCCTCAGCATCAGTCTTTTGAAATACCACACGTGCGTACTCGGCCAGAAACATCTGCAGTTTGGGGAGCGCCCAGCCCACTGATCCCCGGCTGGTGGGAACATCCAAGGGCTGAGCCACTTTGGGAACCAGTCTGATAGCATCTTGACAAGTTCAACATGAGGCTGACATACGACTCAGCTATCCCACTGCTGGGCGTTTACGCAAGGCAATCTCCGTACAGAGACGGGTACACAGAGGCTCAGCCAAAGGCTGGAAACAGCCCGATGTCCAACAGGAGAATGGGGAAAAAAACTGCGGTGCACTCATTCAATGCATCACCACGCAGAAATCAGAAGGAAAGAATCATAGATAAACACAACAGAAATGGGTCTCAAAATAATTATGCCGAGTGTGAGGCAAGGCAAACATGTGTTCAGACCTTGTCATTGCATTTACTTAAAATTCTGGAAAATGCAAAACTATCTGTAGTCACAGAAAGAGGGTAAGGAGCTGCCTGTGGATGGGCGGGGGTGGGCACAGGTGGGAGGAGGGATGAAAAGAGCCAGGAAGACACCTTTGGGGTGATGCGTGTGTTCCCAGGGCCGAGTGCAGGGATGGTTTCACAGCTGTAAGAAAATGTCGGATTTGACTGGAGTTTCCACTGTGGCACAGTGGAGACGAATCCAACTAGTATCCGTGAGTATGCGGGTTCAATCCCTGGCCTTGTTCAGTGAATTAAGGATCTGGTGTTGCCATGAACTGTGGTGTAGGTGGCAGGTATGCCTTGGATCCCGCATTGCTATGGCTGTGGTGTAGGCCAGCAGCTACAGCTCCGATTTAATGCCTAGCCTGGGAACTTCCATATGCCATGGGTGCAGCCCTAAAAAAAGCAAAAAAAAAAAAAAAAAAGACAGGAAAGAAAATGTCAAATTTTATCACTTTGTAGAGTTTCAATATGCTCAGTTTGTGTGTTGATCACATCTCAATGAGGCTACTTAAAAATCTCCAAGTTGGTGTTCCCTTGTGGCGCAGCAGGTTAAGGTCAAGGTTAAGCAGGTTAAGCTGTCACTGTAGCAGCTTGGGGTGCTTCCATGGTGTGGGTTCGATCCCTGGCCTGGGAACTTCCACATGCCGTGGGCGCTGCCAAAAAAATAAATCTCCGAAGAGAAGGTGAAAAGTTCTGAAAACGAGAGTTCCTGTCATGGCGCAGTGGGTAACGAATCCGACTAGGAACCATGAGGTTGTGGGTTCGATCCCTGCCCTTGCTCAGTGGGTCAAGGTTCCGGCGTTGCCGTGAGCTGTGGTGTAGGTCGCAGACGCGGCTCAGATCTCACGTTGCTGTGGCTGTGGCGTAGGCCGGCAGCTACAGCTCCGATTCGACCCCTAGCCTGGGAACCTCCATAGGCCGAGGGAGTGGCCCAAGAAATGGCAAAACAACAACAACAACAAAAGTTCTGAAAGAGGTTCCACGTTGTCTGAAGTTTCCTCTCTGCAAGGGGTGGCCAGTTCATGCCAGGAATTCAGAGCGGCAGACTTTCTTAGGCTGCCCCTGGGCAAGCCCTTGGCTGAGGCAGGAGGGGACCAGGACAAGCAGATCCTTGAGAAGCAGATCCAGGGGAGGGGGATGCAAAGCTGAGCTCATCATCAGAAAGAACTGGTCAGGCCTCTGGGAGGTGGGAGCCAGCAGGGAAGTGAAAGCCCTAGGGCCCCAGGGACCCGGCCCAGGTTCCCGAGGACAGCAAGCAGAGGACGAGCGTCTGATGGGGACCAGAGGCCGATGCTCAGAGTGGGGCAGATGGCAGTGGGGAGAGGGATGCCTTGTGAGATGGGACCGTAATGGGAACGCTGCCCAGGGAGACCAGGACAAAAGCGAGACCTTGTTCCCCAGGACCGCAGGCGCTCAGAGCAGAGCCGAAGTCCAAGGCCATGCCCACCAGTGGCGAGTGATTTGGAAGGGCTTGTAGATGGCATGTTCAGAGGGTGCTGTCCATCCTTCCTGGGGCACGCGGCTAAACACCTGCTTCAGAATCGGAGTTTACAGGGGCCCCCCAGGGCTGACAGGCACCGAGTCCATGTCCTGAGGCTAGAAGGCGTGGCTCTCTCACCCGTTCAAAATGCATCCATCCGGGAAGCGTGTGCCTGCTCTGCGCTGGTGTTAGCAGATGCAGAAGGATGTGGCTCAGATGCTAGGAGATAAATCCAAGCCCGAGACAGTGGAGGAAGGGGACAGATGTGGCAAACACAGTGCTGCACTGGCACTTATCTCATGAATGCTGCTGGAATGAATGAATGAGTGTCCTAGTTTCTGATTCCAAAGCCCTAGCACCAGCCAGCTGCCAGGTAGGCTGTGCCCATCCCTGTCATCTTCTTTGATTCAAAGGGAAGAGGGAAAGCTTTTCCAACATGCTGAAAACATTTCTGGAGAAATAAAAATCGCTTCCCTGTCCCACAGTAACTTCTTCTCTATAAAGCAAACGTCAGAAATGTCACGCCTCGCCAGGAAGGCTGGTCTGCTGGCATGAGGAGGGGAAAATTACCCTGCAGTGAAGTTACTGGATGACTGAGAGTGGGGGGAGAAAAACCTGGAAATATTGGCTTGCTTTAACTTTGACAATGACCTCATGGAGCATTTTAGCGCGTGCCCTTTGGCCCCAAAGCAGATCAGTGGCGCAGGTCGACCTCCAGATCCTGGCAGCTCCTAAAAGTCTGAATTCCACTGAGTGTTGACATCTCTTCACTGTTTCCAGGGTCTTTCCATGGAATTATACGTTTTCCGAATTATGCGTTCTTCCCGTCAGGTGTACCTCTGAGAAGGCGGCAGACCTGGGCGGTGGGATTCCCGGAGCTCCCACAGCCAGAGCATCGGAAAGGGCAGCACCGTTTCCTGAAAGATGTTCAGGGCTGGAAATAATGCTTCTAAGCCGGGCGATTTCCCACAGTGCCAAACAGGATGTAACTCGCAGCTGAGTTTATGAACTTTTTACCTCTTGGGCCGCGATGGGAAGCTTAGTCCATGCTCAACTGTCCTTGGTCAAATTCCTTTTAGATGAGAATGGGCAGCAAGCTGGCCCTGGCCATGACTTTGATGGCGGCGGGGAAAGGCCTGACCTTGTTGGGTGCTGGCCGGGGAGCAGCTCCAAGGCCCCCCCTGGTAGTACAGAGCCTTGGGTCTAGAGCTTGGTGCTGGGAGAGATGCACAAACGGTGAGCTAAGGGGTCAAGATTCTCCTGCCAGCGGATTCCTGCCACGCACAGAGCAACAGGGAAGGTTGGCAGGGCTCACGCACGTCATCTAGCCCTTAACTTCCAGCTTCCGGTCAAAGAAATCAAGGCCCAGCACAGGGAGGGAATTTCCTAGGGATGTACAGCTCTTTCCTGGCAATAAAACTCAGAGAGAAAGTCTAAAGGCAATTATAGGCCGTACACGTAGGGGTCCGAACCCCTGCCTGCATCCTCCAGGGCCTCTGGCTTACCTTACCTGGGTACCTTAGGCTACCTTCACATCTGAAAATTTGAGTTCCGGTCATGGCTCAGCGGTTCACGAACCCGACTAGTACCCATGAGGACACGGGTTCGATCCCTGTCCTTGCTCAGTGGGTTAAGGATCTGGCATTGCCTTGAGCCTTGGTGTAGGTCTGTAGGTCATAGACGCGGCTAGAATCCCGAGTTGCTGTGGTTGCAGCGTAGGCCGACAGCTCCAGCTCCAGCCTGGGAACTTGCATATGCCACAGGTACGGCCCGAAAAAGTAAAAAGACCAAAAGATCTGAAAATCTAGGATGTTTTGCTTCGGGATTAATCTTCCTGCTTCTTTACCTCATGTTCCCAACAGAAGAGATAGAATTCCAGTCCATAACCAAAGACTGGAAGGTCCCTTCCGAGGCTTCTGCCCTGCGGCCCAGCACCATCCCCTCTTACTTGTGAACCCTATTCTTTGGCAGAAGTGACAAAGACAAAAATAGAAGCAGTATCAACACTATCCACAGTCACTACTGCTAACAGCTAATAATAATAATACTTGCAGTTCTCACCTACTGCACGCCAGAGCCAGGGGCTCCGAGATTGGTTCATTTTTCCCCATTTCACAAATGTGGAAACTGATGCTCAGAGAGGTTAAGGAACCAGCCCTAAGTCACACAGCTGGGACTGTGAAGCTTCAAAGTCAGGCGAAGCTAAGTTGAGGAAGCAACACTGGCTTCTCCCGGCTCTCGTGACTGGTCTCCACGTCCGGGGTGGGGCCTTGATGCTTTTGAAAGTGTGTCTTTCTCACAAACAGACATAGTGTGTGCGCAGTAAAGTGAAATCACAAGCAGCCTCCGAGACCTCACCATTTTCTTCCATTTGGGGCAAAATGTCTAAAAACACGTATCCGTTTCACAGAAGCAACATAAAAATCAAAGCTTAAGAAGACGTCAAGCCAGTGGATGGGGATTTTTCCAGGAGAAAAAACCCTCACGGGCCAAAGTGTAAATAAATGAAGAAATGTGATTAATTGTAGGAAGGCCTGAAGCTCAAAGTCCTGGCTGGTTCTGCAGGATAAGAATCACAACCTCTGGAACAGTCACCTCACAGACTCGCCTCTGTTCCACGTATATGTACATTTTAAGGTTCTTTCAAAAACTTTCCTGGAGGAGTTCCCGTCGTGGCTCAGTGGTAACAAACCTGACTGGTATCCGTGAGGACGTGGGTTTGATCCCTGGCCTTGTTCAGTAGGCTCAGGATCCAGCCACGATCCATGGTATAGGTCTGGTGTTGCCGTGGCTGTGGTGTAGGCTGAAAGCTGTAGCTCTGTTTGGACCCCTGGCCTGGGAACTTCTATATGCTGTAAATGCAGCTCTAAAAAGCAAAAAAATGTAAAACAAAACCAAACCTTCCTGGAAAGCTGTGTGCTATGCCTAGATCTGGGGCTACGGAGCTGGACAGACAGCCACTTATCCAGAGCAACAGAGGAACAGTTGTCCTACAGAGTGACCGGGACCATAAATGCAAAAATGCAACCGTTTCAGATCATCAGAGAAGAAGGGGGAACTCCTTCAACAAGCGATTATGAAACATCACATTTAGAAAAAATAATTTACTTAGATTTTACTTTTTTTTTTTTTTTTTTTTGCCTTTTAGGGCTGCATTCTCAGCATATGAAAGTTCCCAGGCTAGCAGTCTAATAGGAGCTGGAGACCCTGGCCTACACCACAGCCACAGCAACACAGGATCTGAGCCACGTCTACGACCTACACCGGATCCTTAACCCACTGAGCAAAACCAGGGATCGAACCTGCGTCCTCGTGGATGCTAGTCAGATTTGTTTCCTCTGTGCCACGACAGGAACTCCAGATTTTACTTCTCACCATAGCCCAACAGACAACCTAGCTGGGTCCAAGAAGGACATAGTTATATCACCTATTTTTTAAAAAGCAGAAAAACTCCGGGAAACAAACATCGATCATCACATCTTTGGAGAAGGGTGAGCTTTTTAAATTTTGAAGCAACAGAAGAAGTTACCAACAGAAACGTAGACGGATTTTGGCTAGATAAAAATTTTAACGCCGGTGTATTAAAAGCATAACCAGGATTTCAGAGTAAATGGGTAAGGAAAATGGAATTGCAGTAACTCTGCAGTCAGAGGGTTAATTTCACAGCGAAATGCCAATGGAAGATGAGGGTTTGGGGTCGTGAACCAAGGATTCACAAAAGGAAATACAAATTCGAAAAGGAAAGTAAACAAACACTTGGGAAAATTTCCCGCGGCATTAAGGATGGAATAAATGCAATTAAAATAATTACATACCATTTGACCTATCAAATTAACAAAGTTTATAAAAATAAACATCATCGCCAGAGAAGGTATGGAAATACAGTCCCTCGAGACGACCAGTGGACACTACTTCTCCAAAATTCCAAAGCCATCTGGCGTCATAGACCAAATAATCTAACTTCTGGGAATCCTAAGATAATGAAAACAAATACCATAAAAGCTTCAGAGAGAAAGGTTTTCATCACAATATAATTCATAGCAATGACAAACTGATAAAATTATAAACGCCCCCCCAAAGAGACACAATGGTTAGGAAAACACACGGCAGGAGTGATGACTTCTACCTTAAAAGAGTGCATCCTAACAAGAAAAACATGTCTGATAGAATATTAAATGGAAGCAGAACACACACCTGAATATACAGTATGGTCAAAACCATAATAAGAAAGGAATTACGTGGAAAGTCAAAAGAAACATCCCAAGAGGTTTACAGGATGGAAGGCGGAGTGATTTGGTTTTCATTTCATTCTGCTTGTGTCTCTCTTTAAGGAGTTCGCCAGCGGATCTTCAGTAAACGTATCAGGCCAGATTCCTTGATCTAATCTAGAAGAGGCATTTTTATGAACATTCCAAGAAGTTCCAAAAACCAGTTCTCAGACACCAGCTGGGTATCTGACCGTCGGATTCAATTCTGACACCCAGCCCCCTGTCATTGGCCTCAGATCCCACGGTTGAAGGGTAGAGTCCCCACAGGCCTGCCCTTACTTCAGATGCCCACCCCAGATGGGACCCCAGCGGCAGCCAGACGTCTGTCAAACCTGACTACAAATTCGGGAGTTCTCACAACTCCCCACCTCACCTTCGATAATTTGCTGGAAGGACTAGCAGAACTCAGAAAAGAGCCATACTTAAAATTAACAAAAAGAATACGAATTAATGGCCAGAGGACAAGATGCACAGGGCCAAGAGCAAAGTCTTGGTGGTGGAGGTGGCACAGCGCGTCCATGCCCCCCCGCTCCTGGAACCCAGACGAACCACCTTCCCACCACGTGGGTCTTTTCAGCAACCAGGACACCCCCTTGTTCCCCAGTGGTCAGAGGTTTGTTGTGGTTTTACTGCCCAGACGAGACTGATTAAATCATCAATTGTATCCTTCAACTTAATCTCTGATCCCCTTCTCCAGAGGTCTGGGTGTAGGGCTCAGAGTTCCCACCCACTAATCATATACTCCATCTTTCTAGATCATTCCTCCCTTGAAATCGTTTGTGGTTCAACCACATCAGCATAAACTCAGGTAGCCTCCAAAGGTGCCCCTTACAAATAACAAAGGCAACCCCATTACTCGGGAAATTCCAAGGGTTTTGAGCTCCCCACCAGAGATGGAGACAAAGACCAGATGTATTCTTTATTACAGCACAATGACCCATGTCCAAAAATCATCCTTTGAAAAATATTAGAATATACAGGTTTTTTTGGGGTGGGGGGATCTTTTTAGGGCTGCATCCGCAGCATGTGGAAGTTCCCAGGCTAGGGGTTGAATCAGAGCTGCAGCTACTGGCCTACGCCCCAGCCTCAGCAACGCCAGATCCTTAACCCACTGAGCAAGGCCAGGGATCTACCCTGCGTCTTCATGTATGCTAGTTGGGTTTGTTGCAGCTGAGCCACAACGGGAACTCCTACACATTGTTTTAATTAAAATATTAATGGGGAAGGCATTTGGGGATGCTGGAGGCAGAGGGGATGCCCCCATGGAGGCCTTCCAGCGGGGTCTGGGATGGTGACAGGGATTTGCCAGGAGGGACATTTGATGGAGGCGTGTGACTGGGAGGGGTGGGTATGTGCTGAGCAGAGAAATTTGAATGTACATGGCATTTCTGGAAGAAGTGGTTTGTTCTACAGTAGCTGGAGTTGAAGTCTGCACGAGGAAGAGACATTACCAGGTTGGGATGAGCCACGTTTGCTGAACGAGGGGGTCTAATTTGTCCATTAGACCAGCGTTTTATAAATTAGATGTGACAGGGCTGGTTGATAGACGAGGAATATCAGAGGCATGCTTGAAGAGGAACTGCTGTTTTGTGAATTGTGTCAGTGTGTGTGTGAGAACATCTGGGCTCCATAAGTACGTTGAAAACTGCAGGTCCCACCACTGAAGCTGTGGCTTTTCCAACCAGGGGCTGCAGACAGGTGACAGCGGCATGTGTAAAGTGAGCAGGGACAGTGGAAATGCCACCTGAAACCAACTGCGGTCATCCGATGAGGAGCCAGGGCGCTGACAGGGGCAGCAAAGGAAAATTCGAGTGGAGACCTACCGGGGAACTCTCCTGACAGGTCCAGGTGCCTGCCTGCCTGTGAGCAGGGCCAGACCTAAGATCCTCAGAGGAAATTCCAGGGGGAGGGGCTGCGCCCTGAGGGACACCACGACTAAAGGACCCAAAGGACCTCATGTCACGTTTTGGTCTAGGTGTGTCTGCCACAGACCTGGGTCAGGGAGACACCAACCCAGAAGACACAATCAAACTGGGAAGTGGGAGCGCGGGGCGCCACAGCCCACCAGGGTGTGAAAGAAGGAGAGGAAGTGACTAGGAAAAGAGAAGAGGGAAGTCAGGGACCCTGGAAGGGGGGTTTCCTGGAAGGGAGGTTTCCTGGAAGGGAGGTCTCGGGCAGAGACAAGAGCCCCAGGCCGGCTGCCCCAAGCCGCTGGAATGCCCTTGGAATCTCACTCCAAAGCTGCACAATTAACTCTGCTTGGGAAGTGGCTCTTCCAGACTCCGGGAGGAATTTCCACTCACCACTACCTGGATAGACCCAGTTGGGGCCAGAGTGATTAAAAGCCTGTAAGACTGACTGAAGCAGAGATGAGGCTGAACCTGGGACAGAAGGGATTCAAAACAGACTTTTGTGTGAATAAGAACTTGAGGTGGGGGAGATTGGGATTAACACACGCACGAGTACATATACAATAGATAACCAGCAAGGACCTACTCCATAGCATAGGGAACTACCCTTGACATTTTGTAATAGCCTATACGGGGAAAGAGTTAGAAAAAAATTATATGTATACATGTAAAACTGAATCACTTTGCTGTACACCTGAAACTAGCACAATATTATAAAATAACTATTACAAAAAGAGAGAGGGAGAGGGAGTTTCCATGTGGCTCAGCGGCAATGAAGCCAACTAGCATCCGTGAGGACGAGGGTTCGATTCCTGGCTTCTCTCAGTGGGTTAAGGATCTGGTGTTGCTATGAGCTGTGGTGTAGGTCACCGATATGGCTCAGATCTGGCGTTGCTGTGGCTGTGGTGTGGGCTGGCAGCTGCAGCTCTGATTTGACCCCTAGCCTGGGAACCTCCATATGCTGCGGGTGTGGCCCCCAAAAGACACATACAAAAATTTTTTTAATGAATTAAAATTAAAATTAAAAAAAGAGAGAGAGGAGTTCTGGCGTGGCTCAGTGGTTAACAAATCCGACTAGGAACCATGAGGTTGCAGGTTTGAACCCTGGCCTTGCACAGAGGGTTAAGGATTCGGCGTTGCTGTGAGCTGCGGTGTAGGTTGCAGACGCGGCTCGGATCCCGAGTTGCTGTGGCTCTGGTGTAGGCTGGAGGCTACAGCTCCGATTCGACCCCTAGCCTGGGAGACTCCATATGCCGCAGGAGTGGCCCAAGAAATGGCAAAAAGACAAAAAATAAAAAGAGAGAGAGAGAAAACCAGAGAATGCACCCCAGCTCAGCAGAATTCAGGTGACACAGTTGCCAACAGGCACCAGGAGAGCTGGCTCTTTGGTTGAAAAAAATAAAATCAATAAATAAGATCACAGATCTTCACTTTAAATCATTCCCCAATAAATTTTAGAGAAATCAATGAGTTGATAGACAAAACAGGAAATACGTGAAAATTGATCTCATCTCTGTCTGAAGAAGCGCCTTCTAACCAAATAGATGGCTGATATGAATTATCCCAAATATACACAAAGGCAGAAAGAGAACCAGCAAAATGTGATATCAAAAATTACTGCAGGTGTTTCCACAAAGCGTGACAAACAGCGTGGACCCCTGGGCAACCCGTGCCAGAATCAGAGTAAAGTTGGAGCTGGGTCTTGAAGAACCGGCCAGATTTAGGGCGGGAGGCCCAGGTGACCAGGGGAGGCAGGACAAGGGGCCCACCAGGCCTTGGGATGGCCTGGCTTGATGATCAGGTTACAAAAGTCCTGCCTAAACAAAGGCCACCTGGGCAAGTGACACCACCTGCCTACCTTCATCTCGTGACTGTCAACGCGGATATTTGCAGCCTCTTAGAAAACAAATGTCATCACTCAGGCAAACAATACCTCTTCTGCAGGGCGAGCAGGCCTGATCCAAATGCCTGACCAGGATCCTGCCTTTGGTAAAATCACCCCCTTGGGAAAAGGAGCCAGGGAGTTGGAAGTGCTTGTGTAACAGAACTGGCTTTTTCTGTTATTTCTACCACCCCCCCCACCCCACCCCCGCAAACAGGTCCCAAGAGCAGCGTTTTGCAGAGGGAATCCGGGAGGGGCCTTCAAATGCAAATCTCTGCCCCCAGAGAAGAAAAACACTTAAAAAAAAAAGCCAGCAGAGACAGCAGATTCCTACCAGGCTCCCCGTTACCTCCCCCTGGAAGGTATTTCAAAGAAGCCATTCAATCCATCTTTAAATACAAATGGGTTTTGTTTCATCTTCAACAAATTCTTTTGAACCATGGGCACCCAGAGCAGAGTGCCTAATTTATAGCGCCTACGTTATGTCCACATTTTTAAGAGGCATTTTCTTTCCTGACCGTCAAGAAAGAAACTAGACACTTAGACAAAAAAGTTAAAAAAATATCCTTCTGGTAATTACAACCTTGTTTTGTTTTTTTCTTGAGTTGTCTTGGCTAAGAGGAGCGGGGAGACTGGGAAGGGTGGTGCCTACCCAGCGCAGACATGCTCAAAGCCCTCCCCGCAAAATCAGGCAGAGAGATGCTTTTTCCTAGTGACAAATCCTAGATTCAAAATGATACCATCAGGAGTTCCTGTCGTGGCGCAGAGGAAATGAATCCAACGAGGAACCATGAGGTTGCAGGTTTGATAAAGGAAAAAAAAAAAAAAAAGATACTATCAATGTCTATCAAGCTTGAGATTCAAGGTCAAATATAATGAGCCTCACGCACATCCACACTCAGGATTTCCTTGGACCTTCTGCCGAGTGGAAGGCCTGCACAATCTCTGTTTCCTGGAGCCCTGATTTGAAAGATCTGAGTTGTACTCACAGACTCTCACCACAGTGGAGTGGTTTTCCTCCTTTTAATTCTGGACCGTCTTTGTTTACCAAGCTGATTAAAGGTATTGCTTTCCAGTGCATCTGTTCTTGGGTGGGGACCCATGCCACCGAAAGGTGCTGTTTAGCCAGAAGGGGGACACGGATTTGCGTTTTACGATGTAGGCAGCCAGAGGGATACAGACACCTGAGACAAAGCTGAGAACTCATTAGCATTTGAAAGAAACCCACAGAGGCTCCAAGTTGCAAGGCTTTGGCTTGATGCTTTTGTTCTGCGAAAGTCTAACGAAGGATATCTCTTTTCTCCTTCCTGGGGAGTGAATGTGGAGAGATACAAGAGCTTCCCTTTGTAACGTGCAGGAATCAGCTAGACCCTGCAGTTACTGATGCGTGGGTGGGTTAGATGGATAAGCCCTGAGGTCCTACTGTACAGCACAGGGAACTCTATCCAGTCTCTTGGGATAGACCACGATGGCATGATGGAAGACAGTATGAGAAAGAGAATATATTATATATGAATATGTATATATATACACGAATATGCATATATATGAATATGTATGTGTGTGTGTGTGTGTGTATATATATATATATATATATATATATGAATGACTGGGTCACTATGCTGTACAGCAGAAATTGGCACAACATTGTAAACTATAATTTTTTTTTGGTGTTTTAGGCATATGGAAGTTCCCAGGCTAGGGGTCGAACCTGACCTACAGCTGCGGGCCTACACCGCAGCCACAGCAACACCAGATTCCAGCCATGTCTGAGTACGACGCGACAGCTCACGACAACGCCAGATCCTCAACCCACCGAGCAGGGCCAGGGATTGACCCCGCCTCCTCATGGATACTAGTCAGATGCGTTACTGCTGAGCCACAATGGGAACGCCACATTGTAAACTATACTTTAGTTTTAAAACTTTTAAAAATCTGAGTCTGGGGGCAGAAGAAATCAGAGACGACAAGGACTTAAACATTCTGCTTTCAGGGCCCCCAGGCTCAGCCAGGTCTACTCGGAGCCGGCCCTCCTGCCCCATCCTGGCCAGGTCCCCTGCGCTCTTCCTGGCTCTGCATCCGGTTGATTTCCTCTGCGATACACGTCTTTGGAACGTGCATGAGTAGACACTGGTCCATCAGCATCACTAGACAGGGATTAGGGCAAGGATGCTCTGTGTGTTCACTTCTGCACACCCAGCACCTTGGACAGGGGGACCGCAGTCAACACTCAGTAACTATGGAAACAGTGACATCCTCCTGAAGACAAGAGTGTCTTGAGGACTCTGCCCTTTGTTCAGAAGGACACGCTTCTTTTTCTTTTGTCTTTCTATATACTTCTTTTTCCCTAAATACATGTAAACACTTCTCTTTAAGAGAAGGAAGGAAGCTGGGGGGGAGAGGAAGGAGGGAGGAAGGAAGGGAGGGGAGGAAGGAACACAATGACGAGCAAGAAAAAAAAGACACAAAAAAAGAAAAAGAAAAAACAATCAGAAAATGTCTTCGATTCTCTCTCCCCACCTAGGTTATTTCACTATCAAACTTCTTGAAAGATCAGGCAGCCCCTGTTTCCGCTTTTCTGACCTCCGTTTGTCCTTCAGCCTCTGCACTCTCAGTTCCCTGGTCCTCCACTAAAACAGCCCCCCTGAATCGCCTGTGACTTCCACTCCGACCACGTGCCTCCTGCGTCCAGAAATGGTCAGATAACCCTCGACGGGCCTCTGGGACAAGGCGCCCGTGTCATTTTCCTCTTTCCCGTGGCCAGGCCTGGAGAAGCGGGTACCCACAGCAATTCCTTCCTCCTCTTCCTCACAGCTGCGCTGCATCTGGTCCATCCCCGGCACCCCTCCCCACCCACTGCGAACCCAGCAGAGGGGCTGGCCTTCCATAGCACAGAAACGATGGAGACCCTCAAGCACAAAGAGCTCAATTCCCCAGCATGTTCCCCCCAGAACTACAGCCCCCTTCCCCCGTTACTGCTGCACAAAGTACTTAGTGGAGTCAAACTACAAACTCCCCACACTGGGGAATCAGGAACTGCTTAGCAGACAGAGTTCTGGCTCCTGGGTCTGTCCTGAGTCAAGGTGTCAGCTGGGGCTGAAGGTCCCTGAAGGCTGGCCTGGAGCTGGAGGATCCCTTTCCAGGATGCCCTACTCACAGGGTGACAGTATGAGCCATCTGGGTCTCGGCACGCGGACCTGGCCACACAGCTGCTTGAGTGTCCTCCCAACATGACAGCTGGCTTCCCCAGAGAGTGACCAAGAGAGCAAGGGGGGAGCCACGCTGCCTTGTGTGATGCAGGAACCCCACCATCAGTCCCCTAACATCCTGAAGACACATGGGTCAGCCCTACTCAGTGTCCGGGAGGATTACAGCCAAGTGGGATCAGCAGGAGGCAGGACTGCAGGGAAGCCATTTGAAGGTTGGCTGCCACATGAACTGTCGCCTGCCTGGCTCTGCCAGAGACCCAGGTTCCCCCTTTATCTTTAATCTCTCCAGGGCTGCCGGCTTATTTGCCTAAACAAATAAGAACGTTCAAATATCATCTGGACCAAAACACAAAAGAAAACCTTCTTTCCATTTGTCTGATGTCACAGAGGTTCTTGAAAAAGCCGTCAATCAGGGAGTGCCTGCCATGGCACAGTGGGTTAAGAATCCGACTGGAGCAGCTTGGGTCAATGCGGAGGCACGGATTTGATCCCAGCACAGTGGGTTAAAGGATCCCACATTGCTGCAGCTGCCACTCAGGTTTGATCCCTGGCCTGGGAACTTCCACATGCCATGGCCGTGGCAAAAATAATACTTTCGTAAGCCACTAACTTAGGTGTGCAGACATTCCCGCATCTGGACTGTGTCCTCTGGGCCCTTGCTGCTACCCAAAGGTGTCCAAATACTTCATCTACTCACTGCCGAGTAAGCTCAGCCACTTCAGTGACTTATTGGAAATGTGAGATGAAACTCAGCCAAGCTCAAGATCCCCTCCCTCTTCGTCCAAGGTTACACCTGGGTTCAGACACCTGCACATGCTCATAACATAAGGACCAACTTGTGATTCTTGGCCAGTATCTGTCCACATGGCTTCCGCTTGTCCCTCACCCTCAGCCATGGTCACCTGCTGAGGGTCACCCACTAAAATATGACCCTCCAGGCTGCTCTCGGGGCATCACTAGCCTTCAGTGCCGGCGTCAGGTACAGGGACCTTGGATCCATGTCCTAATCCGGCCTTCAGGTGGGAACCCTTATCCCGGACCTCACTGGCTTGCCAGCTGGCTCTTTCTCAGGACCTCTGCCACAGGAGGAGCCGCCAGCCTCCCCTTGGTGTCCATGGGGCTCGAGGGGGTCCCACAGGCACACCTATTTCTCTGCTGCTCTGATGCCATGTCACACAGCTGGCTGCTCTCCAGGCCTGCTGTCTACCCGGCACCCCTCGGGAAGGAAGGCAGGGGTTCACCCCCACCTGGGATCCACTGATCCGGCTGGATCCTCAGCACTGCCCACAGCTGCAGGAACTCAGCCAGAAGGGGCTTGGTGGGGCCCAGGCCCCTAAAACGAGCCTTGTCTCTCCTGCTCCCTGCCACTGCCATGCTCAGCTCCCTCACCACCTGCCGCTGGAGGCACTTCTCTGGAATTTACGAGGAGGAGAGAGTGGAAAAGGCAACTCCAATCATCTGTAAAGAGCTCAGGGAGTTCCCGTCATGGCGCAGCAGAAACGAATCTGACGAGCATCCGTGAGGACGCAGGTTCGATCCCTGGCCTCGCTCAGTGGATTAAGGATCCAGTGTTGCCATGAGTAGTGTAGGTCACAGACACGGCTTGGATCTGGCATTGCTGTGGCTGTGACATAGGACAGCTCCGATTCGACCCCTAGCCTGGGAATTTCCATGCGCTGCAGGTGTGGCCCTAAAAAGCAAAAAAATAAAAATAAAAATAAAAATAAAAAAAAGAGTTCAGCTGCGCACCCAAGCCACTCCCCCAAAGGTCCATACATTCATCCTCTGGCGTCTCTGCTCCCAGTTGCCTTCATCCCTTCACACTGGAGGCCATGCCAGGTGAGTGTCCCCAGCCCGCATGGGGGGGTCCCACATTAGGTTACATCTGCAACAGACATGTGGGTTAATGATCGCAGGCTGCCCTGCCACGCAGGTACATGCTGATGACGCCCAGCCTTGCTTCGCTGCCCCACGACCCCCTGGACATCCCAGGCGGCCCACTGGGCCCTCCAGAGTCAGCGGGTCATTAACAGCCCCTCAGGCCTGCTGGGCCCTGACCTGGCCTCCCTGGGGGCCACTGCGCTGAAGGCTCTGTCTGTACATCGCTCTCTTTCGACTTCATTCTCAGCATCCAGCCAGTTCCAACAGCACCTTCCACCGGGAGCTGGGGCAAGGCTGGAGGGCCGGCTCCCTTGGCATCTAGGTCCTGTGACCCCCGCGCTGTACAAGCCCAGCAGAGAAAGGGCTAGATTCTGGTTCGGAGGGGGCCCTGAAATTCATTAACTTCATTATTATTTTTTTTTTTTCTTTTCGGCCACACCCCCAGAATTTCCTGGGCCAGGTTATCAAATCCAAGCAGAAGCTGCGGTCTACCTATGCCACAGCTGCAGCAGCTCCGACCCTTTAAACCCACTGTGCTGGGCTGGAGATCCACCCAGCGCCTCCTCCAGCTCACTAACCCACTGCCCCACAGCTGAACTTGAAATTCCTTAAGAGATTTTTTTAAGAGGGCATTTTTTTCTGGGTCTCCAAGGCCTCAGTCTCTCTCTCTCAAAATCCACCTGCAGTGATTTCCGAGCTGGAGAAAAGAGGTCCTGCCTTTTCCAAGAGGATTCTTTCCGGGCATTAACCTCGGTGATTGATTCTGCTCAGCCCGCAGGGCCCGGGGCCAGAAGAGCACACAGCAGTCCCTGGAGGCCTGAGCAAAGCCAGGTCACTTCCGAGCTTGCCCAGGGCGTGCGGGCGCGGTGTCCGGCGCCCACAGCGGGAAGGACCTGCCGCCAGGCCTCCGTCCCCGGGGGTGAGCGGCCGCCCTCCGGGGAGTGATGAGAGCGGTGAAAGGCTTTCGGTTCTGGGCTGATGGATGTGCTGGCTTTGGGTCCTGACCCCGCTGACGTCTGGAATTCAAAATTCCCGGGGGAGCCCGAGCAAGGACACTAAGGGTCATTTCTCACCTCTTCGATGGCTGAGGATGTCAGGTTACTTGACGTCTGGTGTCCCTCGTCTCCCGCAGCCGCTTCCTCGGTGTGAAAGGTTAAGATTCGCCGTTCCCTTCTCAGCCCATCTAATGGCAAGTGCGGCGTGTGGGGCCCCGGCCAGACCCCGGCCGTCACGCGCCCCACACGAGCTCCTCGGAAGGACCCCAGCCAGCGCCTCACACTCACAAGACCCCCGAGTGAGGCGCCCGGGGACCCTGATGCCATCCGTCATCCCGGCTCCAGGCCACCTCGGAGCGGTGGGGGTGGGGGGGCCTCGCCTGGACCAGACCTGCTGCCTATGTCTTTAATGCGCATGCCCGGTGACTCCGCTGCGCCCAGGAGAGGCTGAGAGCCCCGGCCCGAGCCGTCCCGATGCACTGTGGTCCTTTCAGGGCCGTTTTAAAGAGGAAACCCTTCCCCTCCAGACAGCCGCAACCCTGGCACGGCTGGGAGGGTACCAGCAGGTGATTCAGCTGGTCCCAAGGCCCTTCCCTGTCCCCCTCCAGGAGGACCAGACAGACCCGCCTGCGTCTTTGCCCTGCGAAGCACGGGTCTCCTTAGGGCTTCCCAGGTGAATCTCAGGGGCCACAGACCAAACAGGCCTGGGGCTGGCCTGTGACCTGCAGGCCCAGCCGCTTTGCAGCCAGGCCATCTGATGAGGGATGAACTCCACGAGACCTCTCCCCCGACAGCGTGGACGCAGGGAGCGAGGCCTCCGGGAGTCTCAGTGGCTTTGCTGCCCCGAGAGAAAGTGACACTAGGAGCTGATGGCAAGGAGGTGTTTGGTTCTCTCCACAGTGGAACGTGCTGGAAGTCCACTAAGGGTGAGTGCTGAGGGCAGCAGAGGAGACCACATCATCTAGGCTTCATTAGACGTAGCATCTGAAAAACGAAAGAGAGGAGTTCCTGTTGTGGCTCAGCAGGTTAAGGGCCCGGCTAGTATCCACAAGGATGTGGGTTCGATCCCAGCTGCAGCTCTGATTCAGTCCCTAACCTGGGAACTTCCACGGGCCACGGGTACGGCCCTAAAAAGCAAAAAAGTAAAGATTAAAAAAAAATTTTAAATGAAGAGGGAGGGAGGGAAAGACAGGACCACAGGCTTCATACTTTTCTTTGCTCTTTTTCTCTTTTTTCTTTCTTTTTTTTTTTTTTTTTTTAGGGCTACACCCAAGGCATATGGAAGTTCCTAGACTAGGGGTTGAATCAGAGCTGTAGCTGCCAGCCTACACCACAGCCGCAGCAACACCAGATCCTTAACCCACTGCTTAAGGCCAGGGGTCAACCCTCATCCTCCTGGATACTAGTCGGGTTCGTAACCCACTGAGCCACAGCAGGAACTCCCATAGTCTTCCTTCTTTTTTTTTTTTTTTTATCTTTTTTTGTTACGCAATGAATTTTATTACATTTATAGTTGTACACAATCATCACAACCAACTTTTATAGCATTTCCATCCCAAACCCCCAGGGCATCCCTGCACGCCCCTCCCAGAGTTTTCTTAAAGAAATATTTATTTAGTAGAACAAAGCCTAAATGAGTTTAATCAGCTTTTTTATATATAACTGTTGGGCACCTGACCCAAGACAGTGATTTGAGTCTGTTCACTAAATGTCCCCATCACCAACTCCCACTAAACATGCAGCAAAGCAACCTGAAGACGGCAATTCTGTGCCAGTGGTTGCAGGGCCTCCCCTATAGGCCAGGGATTCCGAGGACCCTCCAACACTGTGTAGGCCTGGCCAGGTGGGGACAAGAGGCCACTCTCTGCTGAAAGGGCAGGGAGGGCAGGCCCAGACCAGGGCCATAAACCGCAGGATGCCAGGTGCAGCATCCATGGGACAGAAGAAAGCCACAAATGAAACAAAACTCAAAAGAGCTTCAAAAGCCGTCATTGTATAGGACAAAGCCTCAGCTCCCACCGTCATTGAACTGGAAGCTAATGACAAAGGGGCCAAAATTCATCCTCTGATGCCACGGGGTTTTGAGCAGGAAGGAAGCCTATGGAGCCAGGGAAGGATGTGCCGGCCGACCTGAGGTTGTGGGGTAGGGGTCCAGCAGCCAAGCAGACCAGTAGAGGTTTTGCTGCTGAGCAGTGGGCAGATGCTGTAACAGTTGCCTGAAAATGTGGAAGCAGCTTTGGAATTTGGAGATGGGTAGAGGCTGGAGCTGAGGTTCTTGCTCAAAAAGCCTGGGTGACTGGGGAGGGGCTGTTGAGGGAACTATGGGTGGTAAAGGCCATTCTGGGGCGGTCCCTGGTGAAAATGAGCTACTGGAGAAAAGGGCATCCTTGTTATCAAGTGGCAAAAACCTCAGCTGAACTGTGTTCTAGAGTTTTGTGAAAGGTAGATCCTTTAACCCACGGCGGGAGGCCAGGGATCAAACCCTCAGCCTCGTGGATCCTAGTCGGCTTCGTAACTGCTGAGCCATGACAGGAACTCCTTGACCTTTCTCTAAGGAAGGGTTTTCTGGCACTCCCCGTGGCTGGTCAGGGCAGATCCAACTTCAAGGCCAAGTCCTGGCTCTCCTCCCCCTACCCCCAGAGCAAATAACTTGGGGATACCTCTCCTTTCTGTCGTCACCAAACCCCACTGCCACAGGATTTCACAGTTCATGCAGGACCTTCGAGAACCATCTGGCCCACAAACGTGGTTACTTCCCTTTTCATTCTCACAGTCCTTTGTTGAGGATGCCCTGTCTTGTCAGCCCGTCCTTAAAATGGACGATGCAGGGACTCTGGGGGGACAGACTGAAGAGGGGCTATGCTTGCTAGTGTCCCCGCTCCGGCTGGCCCAGGCAGAGTGCTGGGAGGGGGCAGAGATGTTCCTTGCAATAGAGGTGGTGACTGAACTTATGACAACAGAGAGCTGGCTGGACAAATCAACAGCACTGCTTCTTAAGGGATGGTGGAAGTTTCCAGAAGGCCAGGCAAGAGACACCCAGTCAGGGAGCCTGGCCAAGACCCAGGGTGTGTCCCCAACTGCTTGGGCCTGTGACCCTGGAGTCACTGAGAGAGCCTCGCTGAGCTAATGTTTATTGATGCTGTTTTCTGTTAATTAAATTAAACCTCTCTCTGAAGCAGGGCTGGCAGGCAGGGCTGCCTGGGGGGTGCGGGGGCCTATTTTCCCAGGTGCTGGGTGGGGCTCCAGCCAAGGGAAGTGAAATGGGATCCCCTCAAGTGTGAAACTCCCCCAAAGTGACCCTGCCCCTCATGCCAGAGGCTCCCCGGCACCAGGGCTGCACTTGGATTTCAGCACATCTTGCTTCAATTCGGTGCTTTGTGCATGAAATTCCAAGCAGAAAAATCAAACGGAGACATAATGATTTTGATTGGAAATTACCGTTCTCTAACATAAGACATATTAAACATCACTAAAGGTTACACTATGTATGATTCCCGAGTGGACAGCATTCCAGCCCTACGTTCAGAAAAACAGTATTGAGTGAACTGAGGTCCTCATGCTTTATCAAGATCTGAAGTCAAAGCGCCTTCACTTGCATGTCACCTGCACTGACACCTGGATGTGTTCGCTTTTAAGGACAAGCATCCTCTGTATTCACTGACTCCATATCTGCAAACTCACCTTCTCGCTCAGTTTATTGTAACTCCCAGATCAGGACATGCAGCGCCTGGGCATCTGTGACATGGGTGGAGCAGCCACAGACGGGAGCGTCCGAAGCACCTGCTCCCAGCTGAGGTCAGACAAGGTGACGCTCTGGCTTCTGTTTCAACTCGATTTGTAAACAAGTGGCCTTTTGGCAGTCCGTTTGGCGCCGTGGGTGTTGCATTTTTGTGCTTTTTGCAGGAGCCCTGGCAGTTTAAGATGGCCCCAAGGGTAGGGCTGATGAGCTCTCTGGTAGCCTGAGCACAAAAAGGCTGCCATGCGCCTAGTGAGAAAATACATGTGTGAGATGGAGCTTGGTTCAGGCCTGAGTTGTAGCACGGTTAGCTGCAAGTTCAATGTGGTTTTTTTTTTTTTTTTTTTTTTTTTTTTGTCTTTTTGCCATTTCTTGGGCCGCTCCCGCGGCATATGGAGGTTCCCAGGCTAGGGGTCCGATCCGAGCTGCAGCCACCAGCCTACACCAGAGCCACAGCAACGCTGGATCCGAGCTGCGTCTGCAACCTACACCACAACTCACGGCAACGCCGGATCGTTAACCCACTGAGCAAAGGCAGGGACCGAACCCGCAACCTCATGGTTCCTAGTCGGATTTGTTAACCACTGCGCCACGATGGGAACTCCCCAATGTGGTTTTTTTTTTTTTGGTTTTGTTTTGGTTTGGTTTGGTTTTTAGGGCCACACCTGCGGCATGTGGAGTTCCGAGGCTAGGGGTCAAATCGGAGCTACCAGCCTACCAGCTGCCAGCCTATACCACAGCCACAGCCACAGCCACACAGGACCCAAGTCGCATCTGCGACCTACAGCACAGCTCATGGCAATGCCGGATCCTTAACCCAGTTTTTGAGGCCAGGGATCAAACCTGAATCCTCATGGTTCCTAGTCGGGTTCTTTAACCACTGACCACAAAGGGAACTCGCCAGTTCAATGTTAATGAGCAAACGGGCAGCTTATTCCCAAGAGAGGAAGAGGAAAGCCACCAACCTGCACGTGAGACGGCTCTGGAAAATGCCAAAGGGACATTTATAGCGCATGACAAAACAATGGAAAAGTTGGAAAGCAGCTAAATTTGTGCATTCGTGAGATCATGACCAACTTTTTGTTCAATCCAGAGGCAAAAGCGTTGCTATGGGACTAAAAGCTAAGGAAATTTATGACCACGTTCCCCAGGGTAGTGAAAAGGTTAAACCCTCGCAGCTAGTGTTTTCTTATAAAGAAATACTGGGTGTAATTAGTTATGTATCAGAAACATAAAATAAGATACTTTTAACGAGAAACACACTTCTAACAAGGTCACATATTGATCCGTTGATGAAATGTCGTGACCAGAGGCTCAGAGGAACCCAACCCTGTGTGGGTATTGAGCTTTTGTCCCAGTGGCTCATTATCTGCCAAGTCCCTGTTTGTGCTGACCTTCCAGAACTCAGCTACTGTGAACAGGGAGAATGAGCTATAATTTCATCAGTTATAAAAGCTGTACATAAAACAAAATATAAAACCACTAAGAAAACTTTATCTGCCATCTCACCACCTAGAGGCAAGGAGAGTTAAATTTTGAGTTTTTGCCCTTTATTCAAGGTGTCAGTGTTCGTGTCTGGACTTTCTGCCATTTGTGGCCTGCTGCTCTTTTTCTGTGTGTCCTCAAAAACATTGCCTTTTTCTTTTTCTTTTCTTTTTTGTTTTTTTAGGGCCACACCCACAGCCTATGGAAGTTCCCAGACAAGGGGTCCAATCCGAGCTGCATCTGCTGGCCTATACCACAGCTACAGCAACGCCAGATCCAAGCCGCATCTATGAACTGCACCATAGCTCACCTCAAGGCAAGATCCTTGACCCACTGAGCAAGGCCAAGGATCAAACCCACATCCTCATGGATACTAGTTGGGTTCATTAACCATTGAGCCACGATGGGAACTCCCAGCATTGCCTTTTTCAATAAATGTTTGCCTATAACCTGATTCTTCATAGATGTATAATATTCCATTCTACCAGCTTACTCTGACACTTGCATCTAACCCTCTACTATAGGACAGGGTTTCCAGGCATGGTTGTACAGGTTGTTCACTGCCCAACTGCACCCAGCAGAAAGGCACTTGAGAGACGAATCCAGCTCCCCTGAACCTACCAGGCCATGCATCCTGGCTGGGGCTGTGTCTTCTTGGACGAAGGGTGCTTGCCAGGCCATGAGCTGAAGGCTAACCACTCAGAGGGCCCATTTTTCCCTTTCCTTCCAAGACACCGCACAGTCCAGAGGAGGGCCTGGTTGGACACCTATGTTGTTCCCAGTTTAGGGCTTATAAAAACAGGGAGGCTGTGAACTATTTTGCTTACCGCTCCTCCTGGCTCAAGTCACTGATGGCTAATTACTGATCTATTCCGAGAAGTGGGGTAACAAGGTTAAAAAAACAAACAAACAAACAAAAACTGCTATTAGTTTAGAAGAGACTATTTCAGGAGATAGGCTGACTCTGATGGATGCAGGCTAATTCTAATTTCTAAGTTCTAATTTTAGGAAAAGTTCTTACCAAGTAAATTGCTTAGAGCCGGATTTTGATGGGCCGAAGATGTTAACACATTCGAAAGGGCAGACCTTTCTCAGTGACTCTGACCCACCATCTAAGAAAGTACTGCTTTTATGCAAATAAGCTCACTGCAAATCTTTCTCCTTTATTCATGGATGCTGAGAATCAGCCGGTCCTCTTCGCTCAGCCCTGAACGGGAAGAGGGTTTTAAATAAGGGAAGAGAGGCTGGCATTTGTTTAGAGCTCTTTTTATGCCAGAAATTCTGCCTTTACTTAGATTTTCTTGGGGAGATTCCCTGCACATCAACTTTTTCTAAAAAAAATTAGGTGATTCAATCTGCCGTCTTCCAGCCTTTTCTGCTTTAGAAAAATAACACTTACCATGGTGTTTGCTAGACTTTGGCTTCTGTTTGGGGGTATATTTGGTATTGGCACTTTTGGCAGGAGAATTTCTTTATGAAAACTCTACAACCCAGCCTGATCCAGACGCTGTGGCTCTCTGCCTTGATTAATCATCACTGCGAGTCGTTACTGCACTGGGGCTTTATCTGCTGAATGCCTCTGCCCAGGCCTGTGGCCTCCGAGGCTATTCATCTGCCTCCCATCTGCAGAATGAGGCCACAGTCATTTCAAACCCATAAAGAGATGGGGAAATACTAAAAATGCATTCGTTAGTTTTTAAAACTAATTTTGTCTCTAAACAGCTAAAGTGTATTGTAAAATCTTTTTGTTTTTCCCCAGGCCAGAGTCTTGGTTCCTGCCAGCACCTCCAGCCTGGCCTCCACCAACTGTCCACGGTCCTCCACCCTGAGCTTGTGCCATCAAGCAAGGCCTGTCCACCACATCGAAGGCAGAAACACACCCCCAACTGGCGGTGCAGCCACGTAGGGGTTAACACTCCTCTCCTCCCTAAAACCCACAGAAACATCCAAATGAATGAAAATCTAGGAGGAGAACTTCATTTCCAGGGAAAATGTTCTACAGGATAGAACCACCATCTAAGCAGTTAACCCTGGGGACTCAGGTTCATGGTCAAAGGATGGGAGCAGTATTGCCCTTCCCAGAAGCGACTGACCACTGCCTTGTCTCCCAGGACTGGGGTTCCCTGACTCTCCATTAAGAAGTCAAAGGAGGCTGGGGGGACAAGGGAAGATAGGGGATTGTTGTCTAATGGGGGCAGTGGTTTGACAGGTTCCCCCCCACCACCAGGTGCAAGTAGGGTGGGATACACTTATGCTGCAGGTGGTAGGATGGATTTTTTTTTTTTTTTAGGGCCACGCCCACTGCATACAGAGGTTCCCAGGCTAGGGGTCAAACTGCAACTGTAGCCACCAGCCTACACCACGGCCAGAGCATCACCACATCCAAGCCACGTCTATGTCCTACACCACAGCTCACGGCAACGCTGGATCCTTTAACCCACTGATCGAGGCCAGGGATCGAACCTGCGCCCTCATGGATGCTAGTCAGATTCATCTCCGCTGCACTATGATGGGAACTACAGGATGGATTTGTGTTTTAAGGGGTGAGATTCTAGAGAAGAGGGAAATGCAGGTTCAGAGGCAGCTGCACCCAGACTGGAGGGAGGGTGATCACCACCCCAGGGTGGGCAGCCCCTCCCTCGAGGACGGCGTGACCACCTGTGGGACGTGAGAACATGGGGAGTCTCTGACGCTGAGACACTGCGGAGAAGGGCACACAGGAGGGCCTCTCTCTAGGGCTCCTGCAGCCGTCACACAGCTAAGCACCAGCCTCCTGAAGATGCCGTGGCATCCTGGAACAGGGGCTCAGGAGCCAGCGCTGAGCACAGAGCCGACCCCCAGGGCTTCCTGGGCCATATGAGTACCCTTGAACTCCAGTTTCTACATCCAGGCTCCTGGTAGCTCCTTGGGCTCCCAAGTGTTTCTGCCGTGACTGTCCCCTGTATCCGCCAGCTCTCCCCACACCCAAGTCTCTCTAAGGCCAAATATTGAATCTGTTGGCATGGAAGCCAATCTTGTCTTATCTCTCCAGCTCTCATGCCTCAAAATTCATATTTTTCATTCTCTGCTTCTTCCCTTCCAGTCTGAAGATTCTTTCTTGCTTTGGGGACAGAAATTAGGGATCTAGAATTCTCGTCCAGCTTTGCTCTTTTTTAGCTGGGACTCTTGGGCAATGCAGTCAGGGTTCCTCTGCCTCAGTCTCCCAGACACCAGTCTGTAAATTGGTGCCCCTCAACGAAAAAGATTTTATGACTTCATAGTTCAATGAAAATCCTAGGGACAAGGCCATTTATATGTGTGTGTAATTATAACTGCTGGTTTGGGATACTACTATCTTTTATGCCAATATCGTGCTTTTCTAGTGGGTTTTTATGGGGGTGGAGTGAAAAAAATGTTTTCATTAATGAAATTATTATAATAAATTATTACCGTTTGATTTTTTCTTATTACTCTCTGTAGATGAGAAAATTAGAAGTTGGTGGTTTTATTTTTACCAGTACACTTTACTTATATTGCTTGTTATATTCAAGTAGTCTCTAAAATCCCCAAGGCCAGGGCGCAATGGACTCTCGGTAATTGTCTTCATGTATCAAACTATAGAATTATTTGACTGTAATAACTACCAGGGGTCTAATAGTCTTGTCTGAAGATATTTTCAGCAATGCTTTCCCAAACCTTTCTACAATTTCTCATAAGTTCCTTTAAATATTAACCAAATAATTTTGTCTTTTTTGGAAGAGACAGCGAGCCCTCTCGTCCAAGGGAAAGTTTCAGAGCTTTTTCGTTTCCTCTTTGTCCTTCGGGAAGGTCAGATCTAAATGGATGGGTCTGAGCTTATGGTAACCATGTAATGTATGCTGTGTGTGTGTTTTTCTTGCTTTGTACTTTGCTTTCTTTATGTTACTTTGGTCTATTCTTATTTTTTCAAATCTTTCATAAAAATAAGATGTGTCAAAACCTTTTGAGGAAGGGTGAATCGTAAAAGTTTAAAAAGAAAAGATGAACACACTAACCGAAATTTTTAAAAAGAGGCTTGAATAGGAAATTCATATAAAATAAGGATAAATGGCATTGGTTGTATGAAAAAAAAAAATCAAACCCACTGGGAAGCAAGAAACCTCAAATTTACACAAGAAGTTACTCTCCCCTCCCCCACCCCATCACTGTTAACAAAACTATAAATTGGTGCAACTTTTCTAGCAGACAATTTAGCAGTTAAAATCAAGGTTTAAAATACACATGTCCAAAAAAAAAAAAAAAATGGAGTTCCCGTTGTGGCTCAGCAAGTTATGAACCAAACTAGTTACCATGAGGATGTGGGTTCGGTCCCTGGCCTTGCTCGGTGGGTTAAGGATCCAGCATTGCCGTGAGCTGTGGTGTAGGCCAGCAGCTGCAGCTCCGATTCGACTCCTAGCCCAGGAGGTTCCATATGTCATGAGTGTAGCCACCCTAAAAAGCAAAAATGAATAAATAAATAAGTAAAAATAAAATGTGCATGTCTTTTGACCCTAGACTTTTTGCTCCTTGGCCTTCTTTCTAAAGAACATGATTAAGGACTTCCTAGGCTCAGTTTATTAGTTATCAAGACCATTGTAACCAAGCCTGTGCAACCATCAGCACAGTGCAGTAGAAAAACTGTAACCACGATGCTTGTGCAACAACAGCTTCGCATGTGCTGGGAGGTTGTGGTCCGTCCTCACCATGGGATAATCTCTGCAACCACGACTGGCGACTTTCCCCCAGCCCTTAGCGTCCAGCGAATAAACAGCGTGTCCACTGAAATCTAAGGATAAGGAAATACACGCACACCTAGAGAATAATCTGGAAGCTTGGTCACAGACATGATAGCAATAGATACCGCAAGGGATAGGATTTTAAGGAGATGTTTTACTTTCTTACTCTCTGCTCGCTTTTATTTTCTGATGTTTCTCCTTGCAATGAACCTATATGATTTGTATCATAAGTGAGAATTGTTGTTTTCAAAAGTTTAATAAGTTTTAATTATCTTTAAAAACAGTAACAAAAAAACATATGGAGCCTGCTTCTAAGTATATTCGTTGATCATAAGGAAACTGCTTTTCAGTGGAGTTCCCATTGTGGCTCAGCAGTAACGAACCACACTAGTATCCACGAGGATGCAGGTTTGATCCCTGGCCCCTCACGCATTGGGTTAAGGATCTGGTGTTGCCATGAGCTTCAATGTAGGCCACAGACGAGGCTCAGATCTGGTATTGCTGATGCTGTGGTGTAGGCCAGCGGCTGCAGCTCCAATTCGACCTCTAGCCCGGGAACTTCCATAGGCTGCACTTTGGGCCAGAAAGAAAGAAAGAAAGAAAGAAAGAAAGAAAGAAAGAAAGGAAAAGGAAATTAAAGGAAAGGAAAGGAAACTATTTTTCCCATTTGCTCTTTGCCACAGTATTTAAATGATAACAAATACATTGTATACTCTTGATAACAATTTTTTTTATGGCCACACCCACAGCATATGGAGTTCTAGGGCCAGAGATGGAATCTGAGCCTCAGCTGTGACCTACATCACATCCGTGGCAACTCTGGATCCTTTAACCCACTGCACAGTGCAGGGGATCAGACCCTTGCTTCTGCTCCATCTGAGCTGCTACATTTGGCTTCTTAACCCACTGCCCCGCAACAGGAACTCTGATAATAAATACTCCGTCTCTGATGCGATGGTGAAATAGAGTGTCTCAGGTAAATTCCCAAATTTTTCCTGGGATTTTTGGGGTGTTACTTTAACATGAGGCACCAACCCTTGGTGGGGGAGGTGAGAGATGGGAAAAGGTCAGAGCCTGGTGCAAATCCCACCAGCTCCTTAAAAGCTTCTCCAGCCACCAAAGCAGCAGTGCATCCATCCTGCCTTCTCCTCCCACTCATTCCTAAGGGCCACCCCCAAATCCTGATCTTTTGGACAAGAGTCACATACCTTGTGCGTTGTCCCCATTCTGGAGGATGAAGGCATCCATGAGCCACGTACTCACATGGAAACACCCCTGTAACCGACCACTATCCCTGGGTCCTGCGAGATCCTGGAATATTCCTGGCCATGATTCCTAAACCTTCCAACGCTTTGGCCTGTGTAAGTTCTAAGTTCTTCTTGGATTTTATTTTATTATTTTATTTTTTAATTTTTTTTTTGTCTTTTTAGGGCCATACCTGAGGTATATGGGGGTTCCCGGCTAGGGGTCGAATGGGAGCTATGGCCGCTGGCCTACACCACAGCCACAGCAACTCGGGACCCAAGCCACATCTTCAACCTTCACCACAGCTCACGGCAATGCCAGATCCTTAACCCACTAAGCGAGGCCAGGGATTGAACCCACATCCTCATGGCTACTAGTCGGGTTCATTATTACTGAGCCATGAAGGGAACTCCATCTCCTTGGATTTTACAATGAAAATCAGCTCTTTCTTTATAGGTACACATACACATAAGCATGAACAAGACTCTACAAACAAAAAAAAAAAACAAAAAAAACACATATTCCACATAGTTGTATGCGTAGCGTGGTTGCTACTGATGGGAGTTGAGTGGAAAATGAGAAGTGAAAGAAGGAATTTCACAGTTTCATCACATCAGAGTCCAGCTGAACTGATCCCACAGCTCTTCTTTTTTTTTTTTTTTTTTTTTTTTTTTTTGCCTCTTTTAGGGCCACTCTCAAGGCATATGGAGGTTCCCAGGTTATGGGTCTACGGCAACACCAGATCCTTAACCCACTGAGCAAGGCCAGGGATCAAACCTGCAACCTCATGTTTCCTAGTCGGATTTGTTAACCACTGAGCCACAACGGGAACTCCCTCCACAGCTCTACTTAAATGTGGCTCGGTCCGGGAATGGGCTCCTGGTCCACTTTCCCCCCTGGCTGCTCCCTCTCCTTCCTCACCTCTGTGCCTCTGTCGGCCACGCAGGGCAGTTCCCTGTCCCGTGATGCTTTAGTGATGCCCCAGCCACTCCCCACCCTCCACCTCCCCAAGTAAGAGCCAACGTTGAATCTCCACTGGCCAGACCTGGCATTCCCCTGCGTTCTTTGAGCATCTGATTCTCATAAGAGCCCTTCAAGGAAGGTGGGTCCTTAAGAAGAGTCCTGGTGCTTGCTGGGTTTTTTATTTGTTTTTAGTTCATTACGTAAATAACTCCCTTGGCTGTTTTGAAAGCTGGAATTCCATTTTCAGAGCTGGAAAGAACACAGTGGTTTATGCTCCATGCGGTTGTTAAAAGGAAGGACCGACTCGCATAATGATGCTGTTTTCTCAGATGCTCTTTTCATTTAAGAAGATGAGTCCATCTGGTCACTTATGATGGAGCATCATAATGGGAGAAAAAAGAATCTATATATGTATGTGTGACCGGGTCACCTTGCTGCGCGTAGAAAATTGACAGAACACTGTAAACCAGTTATAATGGAAAAAATAAAAATCATTTAAAAATTAAAATAAAATGAAGTTTAGTTTGTAACTGCAAAAAAAAAAAAAAAAGATGAATCCAGTCGCATGTGGGTCCATCCGAGAAAACAATTCCACGATTCTGCCTCCATGTAACCCAGCAAGTGGTTTTTAAACCCTGTGGAGGAGAGGAGAGGATGGCTTGAGGGCAGAGATGGACGTGGGACTGATTAATTCTAACTTTACACAGTGGTGTACAAGGGAGGGTTGTCACAGCCTCGGAGGGACTCACTGGAGAGCCCACCCTCCCTGCTGTGATCTGGCCCCTCCCCCCTGTGATCTGGTGCTTTGCTAAAAGCCCTCCAGCAACTACCAGCATCCATTTCCGGCTGTTTCCCCTCCGGGCCTGGAGGGCACGGGGACAGGAACCCAGGAGAAGGTGCCTGGAGGACAGGTGAGAGGAGGTGGGGTCCCAGCGTAGGAGGCAGACACCTGCCACCCCCCACCCCCCACCACCCCGTGGAGAAGGCCCAGATCTCTGTCCCTCCCTCTGTCTGACCTCTGCCAGGGACCCTTCCCCACTGGCTGGACTCAGCCAGAGCCAGGAGACGCAGAGCCCAGCAATGACCCCACAGGTAGACCAGGAGGGAAGGGGAGGCGGAGGCAGAGAGGATTGCAGGGACAAAGGAAGGAGACCCCGCGTCACAGCCCTCGGCTCACAGGAGACACTGCAGGGAGCACTTGCGGACAAACACACACACACACACACACACACACACACACTGGGAGTGGGTTCTCTCGCCTAGCTCACAAGTCTTGGGCATCTTTCCATACGTTTTTCCTGGAAAGGCATTTGCAGCTTCCCTCCTCCCCTCCACCTTCATCTGAAAGCTCTTATCTCACTCTGCTTTCTCAGTTGTTTTCCTTTTTTTCTGTCTGTACCCAAGGCATGCAGAAGTTCCAGGGCCAGGGATGGAACCCATGCCACAGCAGTGCCAATGCCAGATCCTTTCATCACTAGGTCACCAGGGAACTCCTTAATTGTTTTCTACCTCTAGAATTAAAGGGCCTTGAAGGCACGGATCATGCCTTATTTATCATTACACCCTGGGTGTCTACCCAGGAGCCTTCCAGCCAGGCTTTTTTGGGAAAAAATGAGGAATAAAACCTATTAAGATGGAGTTCTGTTGAGGCTCAGTGGGTTAAAAACCTAACTAGTATCCATGAGGATGCAGGTTTGATCCTTGGCTTCAATCAGTGGGTTTAAGGATCTGGCATTGCTGCAGGTTGCCATGTAGGCCACAGCTGCAGCTCCAATTCGACCCGTAGCCTGGGAACTTCCACATGATGCAGGTTCAGCTGCAAAAAGAAAAGGAGGAGGAGGAGGAGAAGGAGAAGAGCACATTAGCACACATTTGGGAGGTCTTCACACAAAAGTGAAGGTGTTAGGTTTTATGCACGTGTGATCCTCCCGGCACAGAGTAAAGTGTGACATGTGGCTCATCACCACACAAAGCAAAGATCTGGACAAAGTCGTAGCAGAAGGGTTCCTGTGTGGCCCCCCACCTTCCCACGTCTTTGGATTCAGGAGACATGGGACCAGTTCTGGCCAGTGGGCGACAGCCAGAAGGGGCAGGTGTCACCTCCAGTGACATGTGCTCTTTCCCTTGCTTCTGCCACCTGGTGCCTCTCATTCCAGAAGGTGCAGACACAAGCTTCAGAGACCCCACCCACCTGGACATTGAGGGACTTGGGTCAGAGGCTTCCATGGACCCTCACCAGCCAGCTCACAGGAGCAAGAAATAAACCTTGCAGCCGAAGCCCTGCAACCTCTTGCTTTGTTGCCATAGACTCATCCAGCCTGCCTAACACTCAGAATGCACCTTCTTCTGTATAAAGGGACCACAGAGGACCAGCTTGCCTCTAAGCTCCTTTGTCACTTAGAGGCTGACTTGTGAGTCCACATATTGAAGCCCCAATTCCTGGTACCTCAGAATGTGACTATTTGGGGGGGGGGCCTTTAAAGGGTTAACTGGGGTTAAACGAGGTCACAAGGATGGGGCCCTGATCCAATGGGGCTGGTGCCCTCATAACACGAGGAAGATGTGAGCCAATGGGAAGAGAGCAGGTGAGGACACAGAGAGAAGACGGCTATAACCACAAGCTGAGGCGAGAGGTCTCAGCAGAGATCAATACAGCTGCCACCTTGATCTCAGACCTCCAGCATCCAGAGCCATGAGACATAACTTCCTGCTGTTTTAGCCCCAGGTCTGCGGTAGTCAGCCCAGGCAGACTAGGACAGGGACCCGGACATTCTGTAAGTTTCATTGTATATGTGAATGATTGGAGAGAAAATCTATGAAAAAGATTCACAAAATAGGGAAGTAAATGGTATTCTTTTTTAGGATTTCTTATTAACCATAGCTAAGACCTTCATTAGGCAACATGGAAGAGCAAAAAACACACACTTCTGTTTTCCCTTCTTGGCACTCTTAACATTTTTGCATTCTAATTGAGGATTTATGAGGTCATTTTAGAAAGCATACATCTTTTTTGGAAAAATGCATTTCTTTTATGGGTATGTCACTGCATCCCCACGGTGGATAATCAGAATTTGGCCCTATGAATTCCAGGGACACTGGTAAATCACGTTATCATCGGTACAAGATCACAGGTCCTTGCTGGGAGCCACAGTCAAATCAGATTTAAGTGCAGTGCTAAGTTTTGAGTATGGGGATTGAAGCGTTGGTTCTCATCGTGAACACATGCGTGGAATGACAATGAACCAGGCTGCTGACGGATCTGCCGTGCAAATACCACCACCCCCTCTCACGGCACATCTTGCTCATCACTCAGGCACCTGTCCCCACCGACTCTAGACTTTGCTCAGAACCCTCCTGAAGAGGGAAGCATCACGGTCAGTGACTCGGGGAGGGCAGGTGCACTAAGACCCAGAGCCCAGCCTCCAGAGTCTGGTCCAGCGATTTTGTTCGCATGTCGGCTGGCTTGTTCGTTGGTTTCCTGTCCCCTCAATCAGCCATCTTTTAGTTCCATGCCTGCCCTTTGGTTGTGGGTTGAGTTGTGTTCCCCCAAAAGGTACGTTCAAATCCTCACCCCGTGTCATTAAACGTGACCTTACGCAGAACTAGAGTCTATGGATAAAAGCAAGTTAAGATGAGGTCAACCTGGCGGAGGGTGGCCCTGACCCAGTGACTGACATCCTTACAGGAGGGGAGGTCTGGGCACAGAACAGAGCAGATGCTCACGGGGAAGGACCGTGGGGCGATGCTGGCAGAGACTAGGGGGATGCAACCGAGCAAAGCACCACCCATACCACCCAAAGCCAGCAGGGCCGAGAAGGGCTTCCTCCCCAGAGCGTCCTGAGGGGCACGGTCAGGGGCCCTTGATTTCCAACCTCTGGGCCCCGGAACCGAGAGGATAAATTTCTTCTATTTTATGCCACACAGTGTGTGGTCATTTGTTAACAGCAGCTGCAGGAAACGGACACACTTTCTTTCTGCCCATTCCTTCCCTCAGAGTGGAAGAATCTGGGGTCACTGGGTGATGCGTCCAGATAGAAAAGACACACACACACAAACACACCACAATACAACTCACAAGCAAATACAGCACACAAACCACACATCCAACACACACACACACACCCCACACACACATGCACCACGTGCCTATTCAACAGTGAATGAAGACCAAATACAGGCTTGTGGAAGCCAACATGCTACAAATAGGGTTTTCCTGCTAAATGAGCAGGACCCTTAACTGAAACTATTCTGACACAAAGGACTGTCATTCGATACACCGCTCTCCAGCTTCGCCTTTGGCCAACATCAACTGTGAAAGAGCGCCCCTCCTCCGGGCTTTCTTCTCCAAGGACCCTAAGACCTGCGGCAACCTTTAAATGGAGCCTCCAGGAACGACCCCCCCTTCAGCCTGGCAGATGCCACCGCATTTGCTAACATTACACAAAAGCAGGACCATAAACTCTGAGTGGGATTGAGAGTCAAAGAAAGACAAGCTCTGTGGGAAAAGTCATGGGCTCCAGGCCCTGAAGGCAAATAAAATGCGGTAATTTGTCAGGAGGCTCAACAGACGGGCTTTCCTCTGAATGTGTGGTAGTTAAGGAACCAAGAAAAGCAGACATTTACGTTTTCCTTCCTACCTTATCCGCTTTCCATTTTTCAGAATTCCAAAGTTTCATGATGGGCCCTGAGTAACGGCCTCCACAGTCAGAGACCGTTCTGGAAGGAGAGACGATTTGACAAAGCAGGACCTGCGTTTTGGAAAATCACTGTGGAAAATTAACATCCTTCTAATCATAAAATCCTTTGATTGCCCTGGTGAAATCATTTTAATCTTCCGCAATGCTTCATGCCATAATGATTAAATTGTGCAAATTAATGCTATTTTTAATTACCTTTTTCTAGAGAGTTGTTAACACCAGAGCATTCTTTGACCAGATTTATAAATCTTAAGCGCTTTCAGCCTGAGCAGGCAAAAGTTGAAACAGGGAGGCGGGGCGTGTTGAAATATTTAGAAGTTGCTCTGAAGCCTTCTAAAGCTGTCCTTTTGAGAGGGAAGTTTTGAAGATGCCACCCCATAATAAATCATCATCAGAAAAGCTCTCCACAGCTATGGGAGCCGGCGACCCTCCTCTGAGTTGGGAATGATGGAACCAGCGCAGGTCCCAGAGAACGCAGTTCTGGAGGCGAATCCCTGACCGTTAGCCTGGCTTGGACCCATCAAAACAGCACATGTGCTGCTAGCCCCTGTGAGGGCTGACTCTCAGTGGGACAGCACCCGCCTGGTGCCTTAGATGTCACAGAGATGCCACTGTCATCTCCCAGCTGCCAGGTCACTGCTTTCAGGAACTGAGACTCCACCTTGAGGAACCCTTGGGTCTTAGCGGCTCCCATTGGACTCTACATCCTCGGAAGCACGAGGTCTACGGTGCTCCATCAAAACCTGCCTGGAAAAGTCCCTGCCAAGGAAGCTCAAGCAAGAGCGCAGGGGGCAGGTGGGGTGGTGAGATCTCCAACCAGGGTCTGGTTCCAGACGTGGGCATCTTATGTCCTGAAACACCATCCTTCACCTGCAAATCTCTGCCTTTCACCAACCGACATGGCAGCCAACCGAGCAGGCATTCATCAAAGTTCCAAGGAAGTGGTCCCTGCCCCAGAGATGCACTCAGACGGACCTTCTAGAAGTGACTCCTTGTCCAGTTGGAGGAGTGTGTGCGTCTGACACCACGAGCTATGGGCTTCTTCAGGGTCCCCCTCAGGTTGGAAGCCCAGCCATGTTCCCTGTGAAGTGGGCCCCTGCCAATGACCTACCAAGGCCATCAAAGGCCTGGCCATTCTCACCCACCACAGCCTGATAGCACTCCAACCTCCCTCCCCTGAACCTTCACAGCAATTACCCCAACAACCCTCTTCCTTCCTAACCCAGCTCAGCACTAGTCCAGGATGGCCCAGCCGGCTCAGAAGCTGCTATCAAGCCCCTACATGCAGACTGACCAGATCCTAAAGGACCTACAGCTAAAGAGAACCAAGGGAGCTGAATTCGGCTGATGCTACAAGCAAAGGGAATGCAGGAGGGAAATGAGAATTGGGGCTGTGAACTGGCACATGTTTAGAAGACAGAAGAGAGACTCTCATCAAATTGCAAGGCCACAACGATTACAGGAGCTTTCAGAAACTGTACATCCTCCTACGAGCTGCCGAATCATTTCACTGGCACTGATTTCCCTATGACAGTAGTTGGGTCCTATGCCCTGACCTGTGTTTTTGAGGCCTCAGGCATGAAACATGCTGGCCTGCAGCTCAAGTACTGTGGCATTGGGGTGCTTATTCCGGGCCCTTTTAAAGAACTCTAAGGGGGCTCAGGACACTTACAGGCCTTCGGCAGAGTGCCATCAGAGAGCAAATATGCACCAGATCTCTGAGTTGAGTTGTGCAGGTATTATCGTACATTTTTGGAGACTTTAAACATGCATTAATTTTGATTTTGCAGGGTTCCTTTGTATGGCTTAAAGCCCATCTATCTTTTTTTTTTTTTTTTCTTTTTAGGGCCACACCTTCCGCACATGAAAGTTCCCAGGCTAGCGATCCACTTGGAGCTGCAGCTGCCGGCCTACACCACAGCCACAGCAACACCGCATCCCTGACCCACTGAGAGAGGCCAGGGATAGAGCCCGCACCCTCCTGGATACAAGTCACGTCTGTTTCCACTGAGCCACAAAGGAAATTCTCAAAATCCATCTATCTTTTTTCCAGACTGTAATCACTTTGTCTGGCAGTGTGGTCCAGGGCTGATGAGAAGGAGGGTAGGCCCCTGGTGTCTCACCCCCCTACACGGTGGGTAAGGGGGCCTGGGCCCAGGTGGTCCCTTTTCATGTCTGGCAGGGAACACTCTGGCTCCTTCTTAAGGCCACGTTTCTGTTAGTAAGAACAGAGACACAGCACACATGCAAGGCCAGGCAAGCTCCTGGGAAAGGGAGGCCATAAACTTTCCCCCAGGAGCTGCTGGGGATTCCAGAACAGGCAGCAGCTCTTTAGCTTTTTGAATGAAGCCTTTCAGGTCCCTGATCTGACCTCACCACTGGGCAGGGGCTCTGGAAGCTGTTTGCACTTAACCTGGAGGAGGCGAAAACAGAAGCCTCCGAGGGATGGTGACAAGAAGAAACAGGCAGGACACTAGAGTGGTCTCCGAAGCAGGGGCAGAGCAGGGCACCCAGGGCAGAGAGCTGGGTGTCTATAGAATCAAACGCCAGCTCCACTGGGGCTGCCCGCTTCTGACTTCGAGTCTTTTTCTGAAGGGTCCCACCCCCACGCTCCCCCACCCCCACGCTTCCCCACCCCCACGCTCCCCCACCTCCCCTGCCAGGGATACCCTGCCAACCGGGCTATCCACGCATGCGCTCTGGGCGGCTCTGGCAGGAGGAGAGCCTCAGAGGGAGGGAAGGAGGGAGGGAGGATTGCTCCCTTGGCCCCTCCCCCTTCCCCATGAGATCACCATCCACCATCCATCCTCCTGTCCCTCAGCAGGAGGTCCCCACCCTCTGGGGACAGCTGGGCCTTCACGCTAAGCTCCCACGTTCAATAACCTCACACAGCATCCTTGTCCCAGCAAGCACTTTTGTCCCGCTTGCCCCCAGCCCCCTCCTGGGCACCCCGACCCCAGCACCCCAGCATCTTCCAGACCCTGCGGGGCCCCGATATAGGCTCCCAGGTCACAGGGAGGAGGGGCTGCATCACTTCGGGTGAAAAATGAAGCCCCAGACCGGCATCTTCTCAAACCTGAACCAAATTAATTTGGGGAATGGCGTTTGCAGCCTCATTCCTAATGACCGTACAGGAATGGATATGTCCTGTTTTCTGATGAAATATTCTACTGTCTCTTGCACAAAAATGGCAAAATGAATGCGTGTGGAAGTGATGGATGTGATCATGCTGACCGTGAACCAAGGGAAATGCTTCCCCCCGTCCAGAGCTGCTTTTAATCTGAAGCGCTCTGGTTAATATTGCTGCGCCGCCTCATTTGTAACGCGAAGTCGTTCAAATAGATGATCTCACCCCCCAGGACTTCATGCAGCCTCTGATTTGATAAGGTGAGAACGGGTCGCAACAGCTTCTTACTGAAGGGGGTTCACCACGTTTGACAACGTCTTCCTGGCATCTGTGTGAAAGGGAAGATGGCAGAGGCAGGGCTCAGGGGCTGGACCCTTTAAAACATGGGCACGCTCTCCTGGGGCTGGAGCCTGGGTCACTCCAAGGGGACCTGACAGCAGTGACATAGTGCTGCCAGCATCCGGGGACACAAACTCCTTTAAACCGACCCATCTGCACAGTGATGTCTGGGGCCTGGCCTCCCAGCGTTGTTCGTGGTCTATTATTTTGTTTTGGTATTAATTCATTTCTCCTTATAAAAGCAGAGGCGAATCACTTTTGGAAATTTTCAGTATCCAAAAAAAAAAAAAAAAAGAAAAGAAAAGAAGAAAATGGGGGTGGGGGGAGAGGCAGGAGAAAGTAAAAAAGGAGAGCAAATTATCTAAAAGGTCCAGCACCTGGGGCCAGTTCTGTGTTTCCTGCCCGTTTGGGTACATGTGAAAAGCTCGCAAACACAGTGGTATCCTGGGGTTGTCTTGTCATAGCCCAACGCGAGCATTCAAACCGATGTGGAGCGGACGTCCCTACTCCTGGACGGGCCTGGAGGGCCACTTCACACAAGTGTCAGGCTGCAAAGACAAAACTGGACTGCAGCAACTGCTTTTTAAAAAAATGATAAAACAGAAGTTCCCACTGTGGCACAGGGGGTCACAAAACCGGCATAGTCTCTGTGAGGATGTGGGTTCCATCTCTGGCCAACTCAGTGGGTTAAGGATCCGGCCTAGGTCCCAGATGTCACTCAGATCTGGTTTTGCCGTGCCTGTGGCCAGTAGCTGCAGCTCTCATTCAGCCCCTAGCCCAGGAACTTCCATATGCTGTGGGTAAAGCTGTAAAAATAAAAAAAAAAGATAAAATAAAAGATCTGGTAGACTAGGAAATACAGACGAGAAAAAAAAATAGAGAGTTTTTTTAATTTTCAGGAATTTTTTTTTGGTTGCACGTGTTGCATGCCAGCGCCAGGGATCAAACCCGAGCCACAGCAGTGACCCAAGCAGCTGCAGTGTCAACACAGAATCCTTAACCACTAGGTCACTAGGAAACTCCAAGAAAGTTATATTTTTGGTAGCAAGGCACTTGACAATCTCTGAATGTGTCCTTTTCTACAAAAGCACAGAAATGAGGGCAGGGTTTAGATCCAGAGATCCGCCATGGTAGGGGGCGGGGGCCCGGAATGGATGCTGGTCCCTGCCTCTTGCCTGAAACTGAGCTTTTCCCTGGGACTGTGTCCCCCTCTGGCCCCAGGACCTGTCCCACCCTGGATGACAGGTGTAGGCAATTTGGAACAACTAAGCTTACACCAGGGCCCCCCCCCCCGCCCAGGTCCCACACAGGCTCCATCTTCCTGGCGCCTCTGACTCACGTGTAGGGTTCACCCCCTCGTGCTGTCTCTGCAGGCATCTCATTCCAATTCTACCCGGTTACATTCCCCAGACGCACTGGGGGCTGCTGCTGCCAGAGGGCTTATTTATACGGCAGAGAAGAAAAGAATGAGCGCACTGTTCTCAGAGGGGACGCGCAGAATGTTCTCTGCGAGCCGTGGGACGCTGCTCCGTTGCCAACTCTGACGTCTCCAAAGCCACCCACCTCACTCTAGGTTTCCAGCACCTCCTTGCCCGTTCCTGAGAAGGTCAGCTTTCATCAGAAAGAGCTGACTCATTTTGTGGTTTTGGCACAATGCCCCAAGTGCCCTACTTAAGCCGCCCTTAGGAACGAGGCACCTGGGAGCCAAGCTGCATCTGCTCCGGGCGCTCTGAGCACGTGCCTCTGACAGGCGCCAACAAGACCCGCCTGTCATCGGCAGGGGAACCCCATGTCTTGGAGGGGGTGCGTTCTGGAGAGGCGATCATTGCTCTCATCAAAGTGAGCTTCCCGTGGACCCTAGTCAAGGGGAAGCGGTTCCGCGGACCAGCAGGGCTTTGCGGGATGGAGCCAAAGCAGGAGGAGGGCGAAGCCTCCTCCGGTTCCACGGGGAGGACGCGAGCTTGTCCGGGCAAACAGGGTGGATGGTTCTGCATCGAGGCTTCCAAGAGAGCTTCGTGACCTTGGCAGGACGGAATCCAAGGGAACAGAGAAAGGTGCCGAAGCTTTGCCTTGTCTGCTCGGTTATCCACAAACACCGACGTGGGGAGAGGCCGCAAGCGGAGGGCTGGAATTAAGCAATCGCAGTTCCTTCTTGAGGCTCAGTCCGGCCGGCACGCATGCGCTTCAGAAGGGGTGATGGAGACAGGGTCCTGAGAGGAGCAGGTCGGCCGCGCTCAGAGCCTCGCCCACCCGGAGCCCGTTCCCTGGCACCGTGGGCCTCTCCCAACACTTGCCTCCGCGCATGTGGCTTGCCAGCCTTCGCATGTGCGCTTGTGGTTGAGGAATAATCCAGAAGACTTTCCCCGAGGCTTTATGACGGCATCAGAGAGCTTCAGCAAAGAGCGCCCTGGCCTCCGGGAGCTCGTAACCGTTTTCATCACATGATCATCTCCATCCCCGAGCCCCGCATATACCACCGAACCTCCAAAATTACCCTTCCACGGATCTTAATTACCACAAAGCATTCCAAGCTCAACACACCTCAGAAACACACGCACGCGCGCACACACACACAACAAAGCAAAGAACCCTCTAAATATATTTGTCTTCTGTCTCAGCTCAAACGGATAAAAGGCAGCCGTTTCAGCTTCTTCGCAGTTGTGCTAGTTTAACAATTCGGACTGAATTATGATTGTTGCGACTCATGTGCTCATTTGAAAAATTCATCAAAAATCTGCCTGGCCTAAAATGTTAGCTGTAACTTGAACCAGTTGTTTCATTAAATTTAATGTATTTAGGTGGGGGTGGAGGGGAGAGAAACTGCCGTCTTATGATGAATTGTTTGAAATGGTTCAACATTTGTTTCCTTGCTCCTAAGTTTTTCTCTCTCCTTTGAAGATCAGATCCTCGCCAGCATTTCTGAAGCAGTGGGTCTGTGCCTCTGTTTACACAGGCGCTTCCGTGGCCCTCAGCAAGCGGGTTCTGCACGGAGACCCACCACCCAAGGCGTCACCCCTTAGGCCAGCGGCCAAGCATCTCTTAGACGGGAGAGGCGGCCAGAGAGAGACCTGGGGAAAGGCTCTGTCCTCACTGCCAGGACCTTAGAAGAGAATCAACAGGTGAAAACGGGGCGCCCAGGCAGCCTGCCAACTGCCTGGTGTCCGCTTTCTCCTGTGGCCTCTCCCGCAAACGTCTTCAGCTCCTTCCAAGTGGCTGTGTCCTTGGACCTCCCTCCCCAGATGCTCATGTCCCCTCTTCCCCCCAAGCCCCTGTTCTGGTTCACGTCTGATAAAAGACATCTCGTGTGCTGGTTTTCTGGAAAATGTCAGATAAGCCAGGCAGGGGTGCTTTTCCGGTCTGGCTAAGCAGAGGAGGCGAAAGTTCTCCAGCCTTAAGAGGGCTGATGTGCAAGGCGGGGAGAGAAGAGCCCTAAGAAGCAGGATCACGCGGAAGGGGAGGTGCCCTCAGGGCGCAGGGCGTGGAGATGCGGGGCAAGGAGGTCGCAGCACGGTTCAGGGGCTGGTGCATCGCCTCCAGCTCTGGCCCTGGGAACAGCGCTCCTGGCTATTCTACAAACCACTGTGGGCGAGGGGACACAGCCTCTTCCCTATGTAGGCGCAGGACTCTCTTCTCCCAGTCCCTTCCCTTCCAAATGTGTAGGGAGAACCTCAAATCCTGAAGGAGGCGGGCAGATCATCCCAAACCGAGGGCCTCCTTTTTCTCACCTCTGTACCTCTGCGCATGTGCGCTCCCCCCCCCCCCACCCTGTGAAACGTCTTACACCTTGGCTGCTTCGGCCTCAAGCCCCTCCTGGTTCCCACCCCCAGTTCTGGATCCAATCTTCTGAAGCGTGATCCCATATGAGAGCCCCATATACGAGCCGAGCAGCCAGATTCATCCCTGGGGACTGGACCTGGTCTCTGAGCCTGCGGGGATCTCTCTCTCTCTCTCTTTTTTTTTTTTTTTTTTTTGTCTTTTTGCCTTTTCCCAGGCTAGGGGTCTAATCGGAGCTATAGCCACTGGCCTACGCCAGAGCCACAGCAACACGGGATCAGAGTCGCCTCTGCGATCTACACCACAGCTCATGGCAACGCTGGATCCTTAACCCACTGAGCAAGGCCAGGGATCGTACAGCAACTTCATGGTTCCTAGTCGATTCCTTAACCACTGAGCCATGAGGGGAACTCCTGAGCCTGTGGGGGATCTTGTAGAACTTCTCTGTAATTATAACACCATCCCAAATTCTGCCCAGAGACCCCAGGCCAGATACATCCTTTGGCCACAGCCACCACCCAGAACCATCCTGAGACTCACAGATCTTGTGAGTGGACGCTGGGTACCAGTGCCCCTTCACCTTGATGCCCCGAGGTCTGAACTTCTTCCTGCCAGGCCAGCTTGGCATCCTTACCCCACCTTAAGGCTCTTTGCCCAAGACACCATCAAGGCTAAAGATGGTATGAATTCTGCCTTCACCCAAAACTTGGAACTTCCATACAGCTACCCCGTGATGGCGCATATTCATCACATGGGAATAAAAGGAAAGGGAATAAAAAATATCCTGTGGAAGTTATATCCTATGACCTGGGATCAAAATTAGCAAAATTAACCACAGGTACAGTCTTAGCTGGCCGACTGCACCAGGATCCAGATAACATCCCATCCTAGAGAAGAGGGTTTGGAATCACAGCTCGGTGGGAAAGCAGAAAATATGTCTCTGGTCCCTGTGTTTGGGGTCCGCTTCAGAAGTTACCTGTGCAGAAATCCTAGTCTGTATCCACTTACCTTTTAGGTTTTTAAATTGCTTCCTGTACCTGCTAATCACGTGGGATTGAATACTTCTTTCAGAAGTTTTCTTATTTACAGCTAGACCACTGCTGTGATGTTTATGCCAGTAAATCTCCTGGCTCCCCATAGACTTTGCCAAATCCCTCCACCCCCAAATAATCCAGACCAAAAAGCTGCATCAGAAATTAATAACCAGGATCATAAATCAAAGTGAAGGTTTTATCCTTTCATTGTGCATACGGCATCATGACTAACTGAGTATCCCGGTGCACACGGGACTTATCAAAAAGGGGGAAAAACCCTCCCTTAATCAAAGGCATATTTCATCTCTGAAAAATTCATCAGAATGTGTTACAGAGGGACTCTCTCTAGCACATCTGGAAACTCACATTTTTTTTCCTCTGTCATTATATTCAGGAATACAAGCGCTTTTGATTTGCATGCATAAAGCAGTTTCTTCATCCCTTATCTTGTGTGCCATGTGAATGAATTTCTGTGATCTACGGTGACAATTACTGAAATATGGATTAAGAGTGCCTGCATTATGCAGATGGTGGCCATGATCAAGGAGCTGCCAGAAATATAATACAGTGCTGGAGCCTGTCCTGTTGTTTCTTCCTCGGAGCCCTGCCTGCTGTCTGGAATCAGAGGTTCCGAGAGTACTTGAACCCAGACTCTGCCAGGCTTTAATCAGGAGTGATGTTGACAAGTCATCCGGCTTTGGCAATCTTGTGCTCAAGCCAATGACGGAACTTCCACCTTCAGATTCCCGTCAGGCGGATTGATTCCCTCTGCTCTGCCAAGGGGCTCTTCCCCTCTTGTCTGCAATAACATACCTGCCAGCTCTTGCCAAGTCCTCCCAGGTAGATTAAGTGCATCCATTTCTTATATGTCGGCGGAAATCAGAGAGGCCAACATCTCCGGGAAAGGCTTTCATCATTTATAATGATGCCCATCCTACCGGTGCCTAGCACCCAAGTTTGTGCACAAAATAAATGGTGGAACGTGAAGAAAATAGCTCATGTGCAGCAATGCCAGGTATGTGGAGGCCTATGTTTATCACCACCACCTGCCAAAAGCAGGGTTGCTGGTGTCTATAACGGCCGTCATCAGTAGGCAACTTACCCCTCTCCTAGGTGGGAGGCACTGAGGAATGCTAAAGATAAAGATGCTCGAGTTCATCCTGTGATGCCAAGAGCTTGGAGGAATTCCTTATACTCAGTTTGCTCATATATAAAGTATTTATATAGTAGATACAGTATATACTAGAGAGCATATGATAAACTAGTGTATCCGTTTCCTAGAGCTACTGTACCGGTGTACCACAAACCAGGTGGCTTAGAACTACAGGAAAGTATTCTCTCACAGTTCTAGGGGCTGAAGTCCAAAGTCGAGGTGCCAGCAAGGCTGTGTTCCCTTTAAAATCTAAGGGAAAGATGCTTCTTGGCCTCTTTCAGCATCTGGTACCCACAGATGTTCCTTGGCTTATGGCAGCATCACTCAGGTCTTCTCTGGGCATCTTCCCTGTGGCTCTCCACATAGTCTGCCTCCGTGCGGGTCTGTCTCTGTGTCCAAATATTGCCTTTTTATAAGATGTTAATTGTGTAAGTCCGACAGGATCTGAGCCCTCCCTATGAGCGCATTTTTGAACTTGGCTACCTCTCTGAAGACCCCGTCTCCAAACAAGGTCACCTTCTGAGCTGCTGGGGATTAGAACTCCAACATATCTTTTGGAGAGGACAGAATTCAGCCCATAACCTCATCTGCAGCGCCCTGGTGAGGCCTAGAGGTGATGTGGGCTCTGTGCCCCACACATTAACGGCTGTCATCCGAGCCCTGGGGACAGGTGGGCTTGGTGTAGGGCACTGTGAAGTGGCAGTTAACGAAGGGATTTGCTGAAGACTCAAGCTCTGTAGGGAGTAGGAACATATGCAAATGAGCTGCAGGCATCACAGTGGGTCCCTGGCTAGATATGCAAATTCAGCTTTCACATAATCCTTGGAGCACTTGCAGCTGCCCCAGACCAGGCATGATGGGAGCCACGTGAGCATCTAAACTTGGCATCAAACCTGCTTTCTTCCAAAATCATGGACAATTATTCTCTCTGAAAAGACCAAGATTGTTCATTGTTTTTCAAGGAAATATGAAAGGGAGAAGAATGAATGAAATATCACTATTAAAAAGGCTGTTGGGGAGAATGCTACACCAGGTAATGAATGCTCTGAGCAAGGATGGGCTACAAGCACGTTCATCATAAGGACAGCAAGGTGAAACATCCAGACCTATGGTCAAGGTCGCACAGCTCTTAGGGTTCTAACTCAGCCTGGCTTCACTCAGCCACCCCTTTTGAAGAATTCTTAATAAACAATAAAGAGCTCATTGCTCTTAGGGACCTGTCCTCAGGCTTTGACTGAGGACTCCTCTATGCTGCAGGACCTGCAGTGTGCGTGCCCAGTGGACTCCAGGATTTACACGTGCCTGGGATCTGCATTAAACGTTGTTGGTTCCAGGATTCACACATGCCTGGGATCTGCATTAAACGTTGCTGCTTGGATGTGGGAAAATCAAACTATAATTCCATACGGTGTGGAACAGGACTCTCCCCCCACAGCTTATAATTAAAATGGCTTTTGCAGTGCTGGCTGCCCACCTCCTGCCTTGGAAAGCTTCAGACCAGCTCCTCTCCTACGGGCCACACGGTTTTACCATCAAGAGTTGGGAGTGATTTCAGAGGGGAAAGCGGTCCTGCTGGTTGACTACTGCCAGAGAGATCAGCTTGTCTTAAACTCAAGTCCTCACCCCAGCAGATGTCCTTCCAAAAATGTCGTGCCAGGGGGTCATTGAAGGGTACGGGTGGCCATAATTTCTTCTGGCTGCTTTCCCTATGAAATCATATGGAATTAAACTGATGTTTTGTGGGAATATTACTGAGGGGTTTTCCCCCCTTTGGCCATGATGAAGAGCCCGCCATTTAAAAAAAAAAAAATTAGCTCAAATCATTTCTCCAGTGTTTTATGGGGAACAGAACTTTGAGAAACCTACTCGTTCCTAATGTGTGTCTGATCCCCCTTGGCTCCTTCCAGTGGAGGGTTTTGGTTTGAATGCTCAGTTCCCAAAAGTGGGCATGCAATGTGACCATCTGATAAGCTCTTGGAGATGCACGGGTCTGACCTCAGCTGGGAACACAAAACTCCCAGGTTTGGTGTGCTTTTCAAAGGCATTTATCTGCCTCTGAGCAACTTTTACCCACACTCCCGTCGAGAAACGTTTGAAGGACAAGGAGCCCATCCAGTTATCCACAGGTTTCCAGAATTTTCTGCACGAAGTGTAGTCTCTCTTATCTTGTTTGTCATGTCAAGGACGAACAGAATTTCCACGTGGATGCAGTGGTGATATAAGAAAGAGCCTTGAGGAGTTCCCATCATCGTGGCTGAGTGGTTAACGAACCCAGCTGGCATCCATGAGGTTTGATCCCTGGCCTTGATCAGTGGGTTAAGGATCTGGCGCTGCTGTGAGCTGTGGTGTAGGTTGGCAGCTACAGCTCTGATTAGACCTCTAGCCTGGAAACATCCATATGCCATGGGTGTGGCCCTAAAAAGACAAAAAGACGAAAAAAAAAAAAAGTTTGAACATTTGAGGTCCTTCTACATCAAATCACTTAAGAAGTCCTATGTGGCTCCAAAGGTTAGGGACCCAACATTGTCTCTGTGAGGCTGTGTGTTTGATCTCTGGCCTTGCTCAGTGGGTTAAAGATCCAGCCTTGCCAGCAGCTGCAGCTATGATTCGACCCCTAGCTCAGGAACTTCCGTATGCTGCAGGTGCAGCCCTGAAAAGAAAAAACAAAACAAAAAAAGTAAAAGAGAAAGGGAAAAAGAAGTGGGGGAGGAGAAGTTGGACATAAGAAATGGTACTTCACACACACACAGAGCCAGTCACACACCAGGAGGCACTTTGCTTCCCGAAGGGATTCATTTGTCTCATTTCCATGAGCTTCGAAGTCTCACAGCCAGTTCAGGCTTCTGTTTTTGCTTTGGCTACCAGGACCCTCCAGTTAGCACCCCCGCTTCAGTAGGGCTAAGACCATCTGGTTTATCCTTTTCCTGCCACTCTGCCGTCTTGATTCTCCGTCAGCTCTGATGCCCCCCAGTCCTAATGCATTACTTTTTATCCATTTAGTCCCCATATTCATTTTGGGAGAGGCACCTAAAATCGTTTGTGGAAAGAGGTGGGCATGTAAATAAGCCAATTAAATCGGTGACTAATGAGTTGATAGAGGTAAAGTATCTTTAACCCAAGTTGCCCCTCAGTTGATGAGACACACATTTCCCTGTGTGACCTGGGAAATGAAGCATTGGTTCCGTGGGTTGATACTGTCCTGCTGAGAGTCAAAATTAGAAGCAAAATTAAAAGTAAGCCCTGTCCGTCTGCCCTCTCTAGCCCCTCAGAGTGAAGTTGCTTGAAGGGTGGTCTATATTCCATGAGTGGGAATCCAAACCTTTCAAGGTCACTCAACGCTGAACTGAGTTCTGGTTTCACAGGAACAAAACGAGGTCCCAAACTTGTATGGATCCCTGTCTGCTGATGTTCGGACTGTCATACAATGAATAAAGTTTCAAAAGTTGGAAAATCAGGGCGTTCCCATTGTGGCTTAGTGGTTAACAACCCAACTAGTATCCACGAGGACGTGGGTTCGATCCCTGGCCTCTCTCAGTGGGTTAAGGATCGGGCATTGCCATGAGTTGTGGTGTAGGTCTCAGATGTGGCTCAGATCTGGTGTTGCTGTGGCTGTGGTATAGGCTGGCAGCTACAGCTCTGATTCCACCCCTAGCCTGGGAACCACCATATGCGGTGGGTGCAGCCCTAAAAAGACAAAAAGACAAAAAAAGCTTGGAAAATCACAACCAATAGGGGAGTGAGTTCTTTTTGCTGGACTGTAGAGGTCAGTGAATGGATTTTGCAGGACATCTCATGTATTGGGGCGGTTGAGATCTTAGCTGAGATCTAAACCCACACTGTCACCTGGGGTCCCCTCTGCCACATGCCTGCCTGCAGCCAGTGCCAGCTTCTGCCAGCCTCCCCCACCACTGTGATGAGCACCTCCCTCACCCTCCCCTGCCTGGGGCTGCACCCGCCAGCTCTCCCGGCCCTATCAGAGGACTGACTCAGTGTGCAGAGGTCAGGGCTTCCGTTTCAGGGCCCTGGGAGGGGCTTATCCAAGTGCCCCACCAGTATTTGTTGTATGCAGTTTGCAGAGTGATGTATCTGCATCCCTACTGGTTAAGCCCCCCATCTCTTGCCCCTCTGACTTTCTCTCCTGCCTCCACTGTGGGTGGGGGAGGGACCAGGGGCTTTGGGGGATCCCTTTAAGGGGAAGTTGAGTTGGAAAAGCAATTAGTTTAGGGTTTGCCAGCTATCTTTCTGTGGTTTGTGTCCACTTCCAGGGAGTTATGCTGTTGATCACCATCCTGGTTTAGGAATGGCTCTGGGCATCTCCCTCCCGCCCCTTGGCTGCCCATGGACTGTGCTCACACCTGGATTTGTCAAACTGGCTAGCGGTGTCAACAATGCATAGCATCCTGAGGACTAAAACAGAAATGCCCTGAAATCTTACAGGGCAGAACTGTAACAGCCGCTTTTCCAAGCTCGACAACACTCCTCTAAGTTTACCTGAGCTTCTGGTATTTGTCCCCTAACCTCAGCCCCTGCCCCGCCCCACCAATAACAGGTGGTGGGGCTGAAAGACATGTTCCTAGACCATGGAGAACATAAAACGAATTTTGACCCACCCTGTGGAGAGAAGAATGGAATCAAATGCTCATCTCTCCATAGGAAGCAATAATTCAAAATTATTGTTGATCTGGATGTGATTAAAGAATGTATAGCCAGATGGAAGGAGTCAGTATGATAAACGGGGCTTAGGCAGTTGATCAGATATATTAACGGTAGTTCCAAGAGTCATAAGACATGTTGCTTTTTCGGATTTTGTAACTTATGTGTTATGTATCAGCTTTTCAAAACTTGTGATTTGCCGTGATTTCTTTTCAAGTATAAATGAAGACGGACATAGCTCATTTAGGCTGTGTAATCATGTTTTCTCTTGCTTCAAGAGAACCCTGAGTGTTGAACAGACCCCAAACCCACATCCTACCCCGGCACCAGGGTGTGGGGGCAGCGCTTACTCCTACAGCCCAAGCCCAGCATCCTCAGATCCACCGTGGTGGGGGGGGGCAGGGGGTGGGACCAGGGACTCCCCTTCAGTTTGGGCTTCTCTGCTTGTGCCACCACATCTGTTCATCCTGCTGGGAGAGGGTGCTGCTGTGAGACTCGCCTTTTGTAGCAGCTCTGACACCTGTCTGTCCCTCACCAGCTCCTTATCCCCAGAGCTTGGGGCTCTTCCCAAAACCAGGCAGACTGTTCTCAGGATCAGGATGTGAGAGCTCCAAGGGACTGCTGTGGGCAGAACATCGGCCGTGAGACTCCAGCCTCTAAGCCCTCCCATCGATGGGACCCCTGGAATATGAAAGAAATCTAACGCCCCCTCCGCTTCCCTCCCAGGGCCAGCCTTTGTTTCCTTGGTAAAATGGGAAAACGAGGGTTCCTGCCTTGCTGGGTTATGGTGCGTAATATAGTCCACGTGAGGCCTTGGGCACGGTGCCCGGGACACAGTGAGCGCTCACGACTGTCACCAGAAGTTGTGGTTGCTCTTGTCACTGTTTTCACTAATGAGAAATAGTAACTTTAGTCATAATAATACCGAGCGTGTCACCAATGTCATGTAAATTATGAACCGAAATATTTCCCAAGAGGACCTAAGTGACAGAGCCCTTTGGAAAGCTGGGGGGCTGCCCACACATTTGAGAGCAATCCAACCCCATTTCAGTATAGCCATTAATCCCTTACCAATCCGGCGTGATCCCCCAGCTTATGCGTCCAAAGGATGTCATGAGAACCTTTCCCAAAAATGTTGTTTCCAGATATATTACATCTACAAAAAGCCTCAGCTCTGCAAGTCCAATTTCCCTGTCAAAACAAGGAAATAAAGCTAATCTTGTGTGATTGGCCCTTACTGAACTCCCACTGGCTTCAAATGATCACCTTCCCTCTGCAGAGGCTTCTCAACCATGTACTTGAAAGTCGTTTCTAAATTCTTGCCCTGGATCCAGCTCGTGGGGCTGTGGTTGGAGGAGATGCTTCCTCTTCCTCTTTTCATAGGAAGTCAGCATTTTCACACAGACCACAAGCATCGCAGAAACAACAACCTCGTGGGTGTACTCAGCTAAAACGGGGCCAGCACTACCTCACCACCCTAATTATCTGCGTAATTTTTCGGTTACTCAAAATAGAATTCTGTCTCCACCTAAAAATGCTGCAAGAGAGGGGGGCTGAGTTTTTCATTATAGGGGTTTTTATTGTTGTTGTTTTGTCTTTTTAGGGCTGCACCTGCAGTATATGGAAGTTCCCAGGCTAGGGGTTGAATCGGATATGTAGCTGCCAGCCTATGCCACAGCCATAACAATGCCAGATCCAAGCTGCCTCTGCGAGCTCACAGCAATGCCAGATCACACCTGCATCCTCATGGATATTAGTCAGATCTGTTTCCACTGAGCCACGATGGGAACACCCATCGTAGGGGATTTTTCAAAAATTTTCCCAGACTTGGTTTTCTAAAAGATGTGGGGCTTATATTTGAATCGAGCTGCTCCTGATGCCCTAAGAAGGTGTAGTGTCTGGGCCTAAATAAGAAAAGTCCACCCTCGTATTCTCAGCTTCGCCTCTGCGGTCCAGGACACCATAAGTTGGGGCCACTGTTCTCCACCAAGGCTGAACTAGAGCTGGGTTCTGGAGGAGAACAGGCCATGGCCAAAAGGGCTAGAGGGACAGGTGAGGCCACTTGATTCCAGCAAAAGCTAAGAAGTCAGCCTGGCTATGAGATGACACAACTGCCCAACCAGAGTGTTTCTTTTGCCATGTGAGGTAGCTGACCCAAACCTGCCAACCCACTTGAGCCGCAGCCCCGAGACTTGCTAAAATTCCTGGAGCTTCCGTCCTTGAGAGACACTATCCGAGAATGAAACCAACACAGATGAAAGCGGAACTAAGAGATGGAGACCAGCTTCTGACAACAACGCCTGAATATCTGGAACTAGTTTCCCCTAAAGCTAGATTCAGCTCCCACTGGAACTTTCGGTTCTATAAGCCAATAAATTCATTTTTTCTTAGGCCAACTTGAATTACTTTTCTGTCTATTGCAACTGAAAGAATCTTATCCGATTGTTTGCAGAACCAGAGAGCTGAAAAGGGGATTGGGCAGGTCCAGGACCAAAGGCACCGTGGCAGACCTCACTGATCCTCACCAAATATCCCCAAGTCTTGGTTTTTCCAGGCACATGTTAGGGTTGCTTCTCTCCACTCCCTTTGAAGTTAGCTGTGGCCACGTGACTGGCTTTGGCAAATGAAAGGTGATCAGAGAGGCAGAGATCCACTTCCAGGGAGGAGCAAATGTGTTATGTCAATGCATCCCTTTTTTCTGCCCATGGAAACATGGTACCGCCCTCATCCTGGGTCCATGAGACAGAGAGGAGCCCATGTCCCAACCAAGCTGTGATGGAGAGTAGCCTGAGTGAGCAGGAAAAACAAACAAAAACAAAGTGTTTTAATCCACTGATATTTGGGGCCCATTTGTTACTGCAGCATCGTGTGTATGGTCCTGACTGGTATAAACAGCTGGTTTACAGGGAGAGCAGTGAGAGCCCGAGGAAGAACCATGCATAGTAGGCATCTTGGGTGACCCGCCATCGGTGGGGTCTGGGCCTTCCTTGAGGTGGAGAGATGGCTGGGAGGATCTTAAGGACTAGAAGACCCAGAGGACGCGCAGACCAGGCACGTGAACATTGTTTAAACCAAGAGGTTAGGAGACCATGGGAGGGAGGACTTCGACTGGTCAGTAGCCAGGAAACCTTGGATAACACTTGTGAGGAAGAGCAGCCAAAGGAGAGGAGAGAAACGGAATTTGCAAGTGATCCCACCCAGAAGACAGCCCTCTGTGGACAGATGGAACTAGTCTTGAAATTTACCTGCCTCCGTTATTCTGTGAGTCAGATTCCCAGCTCCAGATTTACATCTGTTGTCCTGGAGCTCCATGGTGTTTCTGGAGAAGGTCCTAGAAAGAGACAGGCCACAATCCCCAGGGTGTGGGCATTGGGATTCCAATTAGATAACAGAGTTTTGAAGACTATCACAGGACAGAATTCTGTGTTTTCTTTCATGAGGGGGGAATTCTAAAATAGCTTATTGTTTAATGATCTATTGCAATTACAGCATATTATCTCAAAATTTGTCATTTAAACCAATAGACATTTATTAAGTTACGGTTTCTGTGTGTCGGGAATTTGGAAGTGGATCCACTGGGTGCTTGTGGCTCAGAGTCTCTGATGAGATCACCGTCAAGACGTTGGCTGGGTCTGCAGTCCCCTGAGAGCTTGACTGGGCCTGAGGACCCTCTTCCAAGGCTGCTGGCGGGAGATCTCAGTTTCTTACCGACAGACCTGTCCTTAGGGCTGCTTGAGCACCCTTACAGCATGGCAGCTGGCTGCCCCAGAGCCAATGACCCGAGAGAGAGCAAGGAGGTCACAACATCTTTTACAGCCTAGTCTCAAGGTTTAGACCTCTTCTCTGAGCAGTTACAAACCATCCCTTCTGCCATCTTCCATTTGTTAGAAACTAATTGCTATGTCTCGCGTACAATCTAAGGGAAAGAAAATGTCCCGTTTCTTGAAGGGAGGAGTATCCGTTTGTGGACAGATTGTATAATCACCACGCTCTTGCATCTTGTTCTTTTCTTAATGTGGTAAACAGAATAATGGACGCCAAGGCTGTCCGTATCTTAATTTCTGAAACCTATGAAGATGTGACCTCACTTGGCTTTCAAAAGGGACTTTGCAGGTGTGATTAAGTTAAAGGATCCTGAGATGGAGAAATTATCCTGGGCTATTCGAGTTGGCTCAGTACAATCACAAGGGTTCTTATCAGAGGGAAGCAGGGGAGTTGGAGTCAGAGAAGATGTGAGGACAGATGCAGAGGTCAAAGTGACATGAGGAATGGCTTGCTTCTGTAGGCAGCCTCCAGAAGCTGGAAAAGGCAAGAAATAAGAACATTCAGAAGGAAGGCAGCCCTGCTATCACTTGATTTGAGGACTCCTGACTTCCAGAACTGTAAGGGAACCCATTTGTGTTATTTTAAGCCGCTAAGTTTACAGCGATTTGTTATAGCAGCAACAGGGAACTAATACACTTGTTAAGTATTTGTTGAACTCCCCACTACATGACAAGACTACAGAGTTGCAGGGAATGTAAAAGTGAACAAGAGAGGCAAGGGACAGAAGACAGACAAGCAAACATATTCATGAACAAAATAAACCAATTAGGGATTACCGCTAAACAGGCAATCACAGTAGGTGATGTGATTCAGCCACGGGGGAGGAGCTGAGACCAATGGTCAGGGAAGACAAGCCACTTGGAGGAGGTGGGCTGAGACATCCACCAGGAGAAGGAGCTTCTGCCTCCCAAACATCTGGAAGAGAAGCAGAAAAACATCCAGAAAGAGGAAACATCAAACACAGAATTCCAGAGGCAAGAATAATCTCAGCATATTCCAGGGAGAAAAAAAGACAGAATGAACAGAAAAAAAAACAGGTGGGGCCAGGTCTCATAGGGCCAGGTGAAACAGGGCAGCAGCCAGGGGACTGGTGCAGGCCCCTCCACAGGGAAAAGTCCCCTCGGATGGATGTGATAGTAAAGGGGCCACCTGGAGAGGAGCTGGGCAGCTGCTGAAATGGCCCAAATAAGAGACTGTGGGCGAGAGGAGGCTAGGGTGGGAGTGGCAGAGGGGAAAGACTGGCTGGATCAGAGTGTGTTTCGCAGATGGAGAGAACAGGATTGACCTCACTGGCTAGGGTGTGAGAGGTGAGCCAAGGAGAAGAATCGAGTGTGCATTGGGTTCAAAGGCTGGTGGTATTCCCCTTTACTGGCTGTGTGACCTTGGGTGTGGGATGAGGTGGTCTCTACAGCCTTACCCAAGGTGAAGATTCTTTGGGTTATTGGTGGTTTTTATCCAGATGGCTCCCCAACATCAGAAATCTGCTGCATGGAGCTGTTAGCAGAGAAAGCCAGGAGCAGCCAGACCCCAGGGTGCTAACCCAGGGGCCCCATTACCCACAAAGGCCCAAAACGGTCCAGGCAGCATCAGAGAAGAACAGACAACAGGCAGCAGGGGCACTGGAGACATCTGACTAAACTGGTTTCCAAATGGCTCAAGGATACTTGGCATTAGTCCCAGAGGTGATGTGTTTGCCTACTCGGGGCTGCCTGTTCTTTGAGAGGGAGACCCTGGCACCTTCTTCCTTCCCATCCACCCAAGACCTGAGGCTCTAGCTGATCAAACTCTGCTAACAAACACTGAATTAAAATGTTAGCTGCTATGTCCATTTCTCACTGTAGGTGACAGAAAAAGGGCCACAGGCTCCAAGAGTGGTGCCCAGAACTCCTTCCAGCCATATTAACTCCGTCTTATGAAGAAACACATTCTATGATCCCCAGGCGAAGAGGTGCACTGCTAACACCCACAAGTGAGAGCTAATCTCCCCCACACTCTCAGCTGGGTCACAGGGAGATTTTTGCCCCTGGTCCTCTGTCATTCCCAGGCGTGTGGTCTGTTTCTTCAGAGCATGGAGTGCCAATAGCTTTTGCCAAGCAGTTGCATTTGTTTTGACACTTAATTACCACATGTTCCTTAAAAAAAAAATCACCATTTTTTCAGTGACTTGTCACCATCAAGAGTTGTGAACGTATTTGTTGAGTGACTATGTCAATGGTTGGGTGAGGTGGACATTCTCTGGAAAATCTGGATCCTGGCGGCCAACCTTCTCCATGGAAATTATGGCTCTGACAGCCCGGATCTCAGAACGACAGGGTCAAAAAAGCTCTGAACGATACCTATGGCCAAATAAGTGTTCATGGACATCAAGTATGTGGCTTAAGGCATGGATTGAAAAACTCCCCAATATTTTTAAAAATTATGTCACTTTCACAATCAATTACATCAGTGACAAGGGAATGTGCACAGTATTTCTGTTTCTGTGGGGAGTTGTTCTTACTGGCAGTGATTTTGACTCCTGACCATTGGCTTTGGAGCACTGCATGACTCTACTCCTTAGCAAATAAAGCGTATTTGTACCCAGAATCCTAAAGCTACATGGATTCCAGGAAACGTTTGCTCTGGAGCTCCTAGAAAATGATGAAATAAATAATGTAACAGACATGGGAAATGAAAAAAAGTTATTGCCCCCAAATCCATAAACAATTGCTCCTGCCTCATGTTTTCTACAGCAGCCCGTGCACTTCACATCTGTTTTTACACAAGAACAAATAAAGGCAATACCACTTAGGGAGCACGAGAAGAGCTTGGCTTTCTTACAGTTCACACACTTGCAGGACATACTCTAACTGATCATTTGGAAAGAGGACAAGTAAGAAACGTGGTTAAGCTATGAAAGCCTTTCTTCATTTCTTCCTTGCAGAGCAAATAGCCCAGCAGTCCAACAATGTAGTCTCCTGTTTTGCTAAGTAGACAAAATCCGTCCTTCTGCTCCGCAGAGATTAACTCCCGGGGTCTAGGTTCAAAGAGCATCATTCCACAGGGTGAAAGTAGCACAAAACCTTGGCCAAGCAGATTGCTCACCCACCGTGGTTCTTACTAATTGATTTTGTTGTTCACCTGAGAACTCTGGTCCCTCACTTCCCAAACCACCCCCTGGATTTGCTAAAATACAGCTGCGGTCATCTCACTGCTTTGCCCACTGCCTTTTTGGTTTTGTTTTCCAGTTTGTTTGAACGCGGACTAGAAGGTGTTCTTTAATCTTCCAGGGGAATCAGATGGAGCAGCACAGTTGCTGTGGGACCGGGAACCTGTCGGGGAGCTCAGCTGCCTTTGGGATTTCTGGTCAGACTTGTTACATATCTGCCGTTGCTGAAGTGCCTTCTCACACCAGCCCTGGGAGGTGAGGGGGCTGCTCGATCTCCTCCATTTCCAGAGGAGCAGGACACTGGCAACCAGATGAAGGGCTTTGGGCCTTTCTCGGAAGGGAGGGAGTACACCTGGACATTTTCAGTTCCGTGATAAAATCAAAGCTGTGTACTGGGATCTCAGGAAGCTGGTGGTGCTTATGATGGAAGAGGCAGGACAGGGAGAGGAGCCAGAGGCAGAGAAGCAAGCAGACGCTCTGCTGGGAAAGAGGCCATAAATTGAGACTGGTGATGGGGGTGGGGGGACAGAGGCAAGGAATTTTCTCGAAATAGTACTGACTTCCCAGAAGTGGCTGCTTCTGAGTGAGTGGATGGGGGCTCTGGAGGGCAGCCCAGGGCTAGCAATGTTCCCAGGGGCAGATGGTGTCCCCCCCCCCCCCGAAATGTGAATCAGTGGAAAAGAAGGACATTTCGGTGAAGGAAGGATGTTCGGTTCACTCTCATGTGCTGAGCTGTGCTGTCGGTGGCCACCTAAGCCACCTCGAATCCAGGTGCAGCTTGAGAGCCATCCAGCATGGAGATTCAGATTTGAACAAAGACACACGGTGGATGCTGTGAGAACAGAAAGAGGGTGGAGGGAGAGGGAACCAGGCCAAGACAACACACCCGCCAAGACAGAACCGGGAGCGCCCAGTGTTTTCTGTGGGGACCATTTTCCTACAGTGTGAATAGAAAAATAGTCTCAGAATGCTCACGAAGATGAACCTTGAAATGAGAGCCTCAGTTCTAGATAGAAATTCTGTGTTGATAGAAACATAATACGAACGGGGGAGAACATGCAACTTGCCACAATTTAGTAATAATTAAGGCCAGGGGAGTCTGGTCACCGTTACAGCCAAAGAACAAAAGAATGTTAGACTGTGTGTGTGTGTGGTGTGTGCGTGTGGTATGTGTGGTGTGTGTGTGTGTGTATGTGGTTTGTATGTGTGTGTGTGTGTGTGTGCTGTGTATATATGTGTGCTGTGTGTGTGTGTGGTGTGCACGGACGTGTGGAATGATGTACGGTGACAGATAACAAGCAGGGCCCTGTTCTCCTTATGCCACAGGGCGGCCAAAAAAAAAAAAGTATGACAAGCGACAGAAGGAAAAAAACAGATACATTAGACCCTATCAAAAAATTTTAAAAACGTCTGCATATCAAAGGACACAGTCAACAGCATGAAAAGTCAGCTGATGGAATGGAGAGAGCATTTGCAAACCACATGTCTGATAGGGATTAATATCCAGAATATATAAAGGGCTCCAATAACTCACCGACAAAAAAACAAGCAACCTGATTACAAATGGGGAAAGGACTTGAATAGACATATCTCCAAAGAAAAGATGTCAATGACCAATAAACACACGACAAGATGCTCAATATCATTCATCCTTAGGGAAAAATGTAAATTAAAACCACAATGAGATATCACCTTATGCCCATGTGCATACCCCCATCAAGACGCAAAAAACAAGCGCTGGTGATCACGGGGGGAAGCTGGAAGCCCTGTGCACGCTCAGTGGGAATGTAAAATGGTTCAGGCACTTTGGAAAATAGAGGTTCCTTCAAAAACTAAAAGTAGAACTACCCTATGATCCAGTAATTCCGTTTCTGGGTATATGCGCCTCAAAGAATTAAAAGCAGACGCTCCCAAAGATAGTAACCCTAACCCTGAACCTAACCCTGAACCTAACCCTGACCCTGTGCTCACGGCAGCACTATTCACGGTGGCCAAAGCGGAGAATCGACACGCGTGCCCATCAGCAGATGCGTGAATAAGCAAAATGCGGTCCATCCATTTTCCGGCTTTTAAAAGGAAGGCAGTGCTGACCCAGGCGACAGCATGGACGAATCTCGAGGAAGCGATGCTCGTGAAAGAAACACATCACAAAAGGACAAATCCTGCAGGACTCCCTCATACCAGGTCTCTAGAGGAGTCAGATTCATAGAGGCACGAAGGAGATGGTGGTGACCAGGGGCTGGAGGCGCAGAGGCGGGGAGTCGGAGATTAATCGGGACAGAATTTCAGCTGGGGGACCAACTCGTTGGGGAGGTGGATGGTGGTGATGGTTACACAACACTGCGAATGTACTGGGCACAACTGAAACGTACCCTTAAAAGTGACTAAGGTGGTAAATTGCAAGTTATGTGTGCTTTACCACAATTAAACATTTTTAAATTTCTATTCATGTGTGATGGGTCTTCAGCTTTTCCCTTTGCCTGTTAGCAGCCTTTCTGTACCCAGGTCTCTGGGTCAACACGGAAAGGCATGATCTCAGGGAACAGCAGCTCCGAGCCGCTCCTAAAGCGGAGGGTCGTGTTTATGGCCACGGGCAGGGGTCTTCAAGGACGGGGGCAGGGGTCTTCCAGGGACGGAGGCAGAGATCAACAGTTTCTTTCTAAGTGACACATCCCACCTTCATAATTTGTAAAGTCGCTCTTGAGTGAAGCCTCCTAAACCTTGGCTTCTTCCAAAACTATATTCACCAGGTCAAGTGGACGATGGCTCCATGTTTCAAGTAGAAAAACATGGACTTGGCTTTTCTGTGACTAGAGGTGGGCATCACCAGGTCCCAGAGCAAAATGTCCCCATGCATTTGTCCCCTGGGACTGGCTCCATGAGTCTCGGTGCTTGCCACAGGGGCAAGCACTGGATTCGGGGTTGACCAGGTGACTCACAGAGTAGTAATGACACAGAGCAAGGGTCTATTCACGCCCAGGGGACAGCCCCTGGTCTCAGTCTCCCTTGCCCAGGCCTATCTAAGGTGACCACTGCCACACCCAGCCACTCTCTGAAGGCCCTTTCCCTGCAAGGTGCCCTCGGGCCTGCAGTCCCTGCTTCTCTCAGCTCCCAAGGGACCCTGTCTGGGGGTGTCCAACTCTGCTGCACAGAACACACATGTGCTGAGCCAGGTTCATCCGTCAGATGTAGAAAGACATGGCTGTGGTTAGTGGTGACCACATCCACCAAAGAGACATGCTTCGCTTCGAAGAGAAAAGGGATGTCGAGTTTCTGCGATGCTGGGCAGCTGCCAACGACGGCAGGGAGCAGAAATCTTTCAGAACAGGCCGCCCCAGTGGGGCCTGTGGGGACGGGGGGTGGGAGGGAGAGCAGAGAGTCATTTCTTTGTTATTTATTTTGGTACCACGCAAATTTGTTAAAGCGAGCATGCGTCAATTCAGAAAATAACGAAACGCACTCCCACCGCCAAAGGTGTAAAACTCCCAGGCGTGGGTACCCGTCCCCGGGGCATCTTAGGGGTCACAGGACAGGGCTCCGTGAATCTGAGTGTCAGATGTCTTGTGAACAGATGTTCACATCAACGAAATAATATTTGTCCTGGCAACGCAGCTCAGGATCGACACGATTACTGATCAAAAAGAAGCAGTATCAAGTAGGCGAATGTGTAATGGGTTTATTTGAGGTAAAATGCTGAAAAACAGCTTATTTCTGAGTGGGAAGCCCAAACTTCTCTTGAATATCAATAAGAGAGAAGAAAAAGTAAAAAACAATCAGTTCTTGAAGGACTCCAGAGAGAAGTGTGTCCTGGCCTCAGCAGCCCCCGAGCTGACTCAGGCTTCTGGTAGGAAACCAAAATCGTTCAACCTGCAAGGGGCCCACAGAAGGTGATTACCCAGTGGGGCAGTCCTCCTGCCCTAGGCCCAGGGTTCACCAGGAAGGTCATGGCTCCAGGGCACGTGCCAAATTCCCATGTGCATGGAGCAAGGGAAAGACACATTCAGGAGTAAAGAACCAAGGTCAAATGTTCTTCATCTGTTTTTTTTTTTTTTTTTCTTTTTTGGCCACACTCGCAGTATGCACAGGGTTCCAACCCAAGCCACAGCCGTGCCAGCCCTGCATCCTAAGGCCACAAGGGAACTCCGAATGGTTTTTCATCTTAAGGTGGCGTGTGTGCGTTCTGTAAGGAGGGCGCCAGCAGACAACGAAGGACCGAATTTGGGGGAAATAACAGCCCCTCCCCACAGGCCTTTGGTGAATGATTAATTCACATTGGCCAGGCACGAATCGCAGCAGAAAGATTTGCAAGGGTCACAGACACGGAAGGGCTCTGCTGGCCCTCCTCGAGGGCCAGTAAATGGAGACCACTGGCCATCCCCCTCCTCCTGGGGCAAAGAGTCCACGAAACCCATCATATCAAGATCCCCATCAAAGATGCCGAAACAATCACCATTTACCCACAGCCACAGGCCAAACCTGCGGCCAGTGACAGCCGCCCTCGTCTGTGGAGATCTGTGGGGGGACAGGGAGATAGGGGGGAGGCTGGCCACCTCACGTGCCCTCATGTTCAAAGCTGGCTTCTGGGAATTCCCTTCTGGCACATTGGGTTAAGGATCACTGCAGCAGCTCGGGTCTCTGCTGTAGTATGGGTTCAATCCCTGGTCCGGGAACTTCCAGATGCCACAGGCATGGTCAGAAAAGCCAAGCAAACCACCAACCAACAAAACACTGAAAAAGAAACCCGGTGAAATGTCTGCCCGAGAAGGATAACAAATACATACTGTTCTCAAGAGTGAAATAAATCCCTGAAATGAAATTTCATCTTTGTAAATGAAGCATTTGCTATGAAATAAGAAAAAAAAAATTAAATTCTGAGTTCAAAAGAATCCAAAAATATCTGAAATTCTTTCCGAAAATGTTAAGATTCTTCCTGTGTTGACTCACTTTCCTCTCAATAGTTATTTTCTCCATCACTGGGAGCAGACATGACACACTCTCTTTGAAAAGCCTTCTTTTTACTTAGTATAGTTCCAAGCAGAAAGTTTGGGGTTTTCTTTTTTGGAAATATAACTGTTTTCCTAGTATTTTTGTCAAGAGTATATCAGGATGCCAGGAACCCTCGAATTAAAGAAAACAAACAAAAAAAGGACAACAGCTTTGCCTGAGGCTTGCATGTTGCTACAGCTGCTCTCTCAAAATGCCTTGTAACTCTTGTTTTCCAGACAAGGAAAGCACAACAAAGCATCTTTTAAAAATCCTAGGACCTTCCTCTCCCATAACATAGCTGCTGTGTTAATAGGATTTTGTTGGATTACCAGAAAACCACAAGTTGAAACAATTATTTAGACAACGTACATGCTCAGATGCATTACCGTTCATCCACACAGGGGGAGCCGTTAAAATATAGCTATTAAAAATTATGTTTACAGGACTTCCTGTCATGGCACAGTGGTTAACAAATCTGACTGGGAACCGTGAGGTGGCGGGTTCGATCCCTCGCCTTGCTCAGTGGGTTAAGGATCCGGTGTGGCCGTGAGCTGTGGTGTAGGTTGCAGATGTGGCTCAGATCCTGCGTTGCTGTGGCTCTGGTGTAGGCCGGGGACTATAGCTCCAATTGGACCCCTAGCCTGGGAACCTCCATATGCCGTGAGAGCGGCCCTAGAAATGGCAAAAAGACAGAAAAAAAAAAAAGAAATTATGTTTACAGAGAATTTTTAATATTGGAAAGATGTTCACCCTCTGAGGTCACATGAAGGTGTAGGCTGTAGAAGGGCACACGGAAATCGCAGCGTTCTGGGAAATTGTTCGTTTATTTGTGACTGAGCTACAGCATACTGAGCACCTGCTAAATGCCAGCCAGCAGATAACCCTCAATATACTTGATCTCAGTTTCGCTTTACAAAACCTCCACAAGGTTGATGCTGTCCCCATTTCAGAGATGAGACAACAGAGCCCCGCTCCTCGGCCTGGTGAAAGCCTGAGCGCTCACCCTCACCAGGCGAAGGTGGGGTTCCCAGACCGGCAGCAGTCTCGTGACCTGAAGCCCAGCGTAGCCGCACCCTAGAACTTCAGATTCATATGGATTCTTCCGCAATTCTCCCGTGGTGCATATGCACATTGACCTTCAACAGACACTTCTCCCAGTTCCCCTGTGGCTCATCGGGTCGAGGACGTGGTGCTGCCACCGCGGGGGGTTTTGTCGCTGCTGTGGCTTGGGTTCGATCCCTGGCCCGGGAACTTCCATACGCCACAGGTGTGGCCAACCAACCAACAAATGCTGTTCTAAACCACTGCTTGAAGGATAAAAAGGTGGAGAAAATGCCTCAAAATGTTAACAGTGATTAACTGTGATTTTACAAGTGATTTTCATTTTCTTATTTACACTCTTCTGTGTTTTCCAAATCGCTTCAAGGAGAACATATTTCATCCATAATGAGAAAAATATTGAAATGAGCTTTCCATTTTCACGCGTTGCTACAATAGAACATAGATCTATTACATCGTCAGTCGCAAAGACCTAAATTAGAACCAACCCCTGCCCTTCTATCACCACCAAACTCCAGATTTATGAAGCGCAGTCGCGCGTTTTGATGTAAGCAAGAAAGGGAAAGTCTGCACTGGGGACAATGCCATCCAGCGGGATGTCATCAGCTAGAGCTACTCCAAGAATGACGGTTTCGGCTCTGCCTGGGCCGCCTGGTGGTCCAGCAGGGGCCCCCGTGACGGAGCCAGATGCAGAGAGAGCAGCAAGGGTCAGGGTGCACTCGCCGGTGGGCTGTCCCCTCGCCGGTGGCTGCAGAGGAGCGTGGCTGAGACTGGAGGGACGAGGAGAGGTGTGTCCAGAGCATGCGCCAGTGAGCAGCGCTGAGGATGGGCGATGGCACACAGCCCTTGGAGAAGGATGCAGGATTCTTTGAAGATGAAAGTACTGCCGCAGCCCCCATCGGAAGCCCATCCATCTGCGGCTGGGACCCAGTGCCCGCATCCCTTCCCACCCTCTCCCTGGAATCATCCAGTCCTTACACGCATGACAATGGGTTAGCGGTGACTGAGCAAAATAAACACAACCCGGTCCAACTGCAGGCAGCCCTGGCCCTGCCTCTTCTCTGCAGCCGTTTCAAAATCATCAAAGCCGCTCTAGAGAGCATCAGGGATTCTTCAGCGCTTTCTAAGGGTCCTTTGTTTGGGCTGCTGACTCATCTCTGACTTTCTCCACTGGAGCAGCTGGTGCATATACTAATCCCCTGAGTCTCTGACACTTTAACTGGCTTTGAATAGCCACCTGGCTTTCTCTGTCCCCAGGAAAGGGATTCTGCCCAGCTCCTCATCACGCTAGGCATCTCCAGGGGCCCCAGGTCACCCCAAATCCAGGGACAGCCTTTCTCCTCCCAACCTCCACAGTTAAAGCTTTTTTTTTTTTTTAATCGTCTTTTTTTAGGGCCACACCTGCGGCATATGGAAGTTCCTAAGCTAAGTTTCAGATTGGAGCTGTAGCCACCAGCTCACGCCACAGCCACGGCCACGCCAGATCCAAGCCTCATCTGAGACCTACACCACAGCTCACGGCCACGCCGGATCCTTAACCCACTGAGCGAGGCCAGGGTCCTCATGGATCCGAGTCGGGTTCATTAACCACTGTTCCACGAAGGGAACTCCAGTTAAAGCTTTTAAGATGAAAACCCAGGAACCACTGGGTGGCTTCCTTGCCCTCCTCCTGCTAAAGGGCAGCCTGTCTGAAGAGAGCCTGCAGAGGTGCTCAAACTCTGACCCGTTACTCCTGGGGCCGAGCCCCCCGCTTGCTCAGGTGTAAAAAGGGAAATAGCCACGGAGGACCTGCAGAGTTTGCATGGTGTTCCCCAAAGAATGTGTCCATCTGAACGCTCAGAATGGGGCTTGATCGGGACCAAGGATCTTTGCAGATGTAACTAAGTCACCCTCCTTACCTGCGAGCATCCCAAATCAGGGTGGTCTCTGGATCCTGCAGGAGACAGAAGCGGGGAGACTGGGGAAAAAAATCACAGACACATAGAGGGCAGGCAGGGCCTTACGAGGCTGAGGCAGAGGTTGGAAGGATGCAGCCGCAAGCTCAGGAGAGCCAGGAGCAGTCACGAGCTGGAAGAGGCAAGAAAGACTTCTCCCTAGAGCCCTTGGGCCACATGCAGCCTTGCTTACCCACTTGTCCCAGCAGAGCGGTAGAGAATTAGTTCCTGGTGTTTCAGGCCCAAGGTGCAGCGTTCTGTTACAGCTGTCCTGAGAGACAGCACAGAACCGCAGGGCCCCAGGCCAGAGGTTTGAACTGAACCCAAAGCAGGGTGGGCACACAGATACACGTCTCCTCAGGGGACAGGGGCTCCACAGACCTGCAATGAGTCTCAAAAAATGCTCAGGACAGACGTTCAGCTGTTCTGGCCAAAGCTGAGCAGAAACACAGTCCAGGGCCCACTAGACACGTGCACCCAAGCCTGAGGTTTCAGTTGGTAAAAGAAGAGAGAACTAAGTACACGAGTGGCCTTTGCAGCCTCTGCCCCCAGGCAGGGCACTGGCAGAAGCTTCATTCCAGGAAATGTACCCATGATGAAGTCCCAGTGAGGGTGGCACGATGGAGGTGACCAGAGAGCTGTCTGGGATGAGGGGCTGGGGGCCGGGTCACGGGGACCAGGGGGAGGACTTCCTTTCACCCAGGGCAGAGCGGGGGCCTGATGGTGACCCAGCTCCTGATGCGCCGGAATGAAGATTCTCATGGACCTGACAGACATCCCAGCCACCGGGGAGGGGGCTCCATGGAAGGAACACCCCATTTCTCTCTTGCACATACAGTGGCTTCACACCACGTTTGATGTGTTCTCAGAAGTGCACGTCTTAGAGTAGACGAGGCACAAAGAGCAGAGGTTGCTGGCTTCCAACTCACACACACGCTTCCAGACCCGCTCCAGGCTGGGCACCTGTGGTCCAAGACAGGGTTCTTTCCAGACCAGGGGCAGCAAGCATCTTCTGCCCTCTTCCTCCATCCACAGACCTGTCCCTGTGGGGACCCGTCCTCTGGAGCCTGTGACACCTGGTCCAGCCCAGCATGCCTGCCACACCTGAGGGTCAAGGTGCCCGGGAAGACAGGGTCTGACCCCTCCCAGCAGAGAGCATCAGGTTTTTCCAGGGCCCAGGGCACGAGCCAGTAAGGGTGGCGGCAGGGTGGGGGGGCAGTGTTTTCTGACTTTGCCACCTCCCCCCACGTAAGTGCCTTGGAGAGCATCATGTGAACCCCCAAAGGGCAAGTGTGCCGGGGCCCCCCATAAGTCCCCAGCTCCCTCGGCACAGGTGCCTGGAGGTCATCAGTGACTGGCCTTAGATCTGGATGATGCTGAATGTCACCTGTGGGGGCTCCATCTCAGAGCTTCTGCTGTTACCACATCTGCTTCCAGGCCTCCCAGGAGTGGCCATCAGGACATTCAGAGCCCACCTGCCTGAGGTGCTGCTTCTCCCTGGGCTGCTCCCAGTGGGGACCGGGGCTCACCTCCCGCTTCCTGCTTCCTTCACCTGCTAGGGAGTCTTCTCCACGCCCCCTGCCCTTTCATCCCACATCCTGGGCATTTGCCGTGCACCTGGCGTGGCTGGTATCAGGATGTGTGAGACCCCTGCCTGGCCTCATGGCACCCACAGTCCCACGGAAAGGACCCCATTAAGTCACGAAGATGCAAACGCTTAACCATGCAGGTCTAAGCCCATGGGCTGGACTTCTGGACTCCCAGCTGCCACCTCTCTCTGAGTTCCTGGACCTTACACCGCCCCCCACCCCATTACACCACCTGGTTGGAGCCCCCGCCCCATCTTGTCACTCAGAGAAATTTTCTTCGCCCACAGGACAGATTCTAGATCTTAGATCCCTCCCTGACACCTTGTTTTCTGTCCCCCGCCACCCCACCCCGCCTTAGCTCTCATGACCCCCAAGGCAGCCCCTTCCCCAAACACACCGTTTTGCTGATGAAGTGCTCAGAAGGCCCTCCCCACCCTCTCCGTCCTGGGGTCCCCTGAGCCCAGGTCAGGGCCCTTCCTTTCCAGCAAACTGCTCTTTCTGCCTCTACCCCCCAAAGTACTAGCATCCGCTCATCTAGGATGGGAAAAAATGAGTTTGAACACCACAGTCAGGAGTTCCTGTTGTGGCTCAGAGGGTCAAGGACCCGACAGAGTCTCTCTGAGAATTCGGGTTCAATCCCTGGCTTCACTCAGTGGGTTAAGGATCCAGTGTTGCCGTGAGCTGTGGCATAGCTCCCAGATGAGGCTCAGATCTGGTGTGGCTGTGGCTGTGGTGTAGGCCAGCAGCTGAAACTCCAATTAGACCAGTGGCCTGGGAACTTATATACGCCACCAGTATGAGTGTAAAAAGAAAAAAACAAAAACCAAAAAACACAACAAGGAATTCCCTGGTGGCTTAGTGGGTTAAGGGTCTGGCATTGTCACTGCCAGCTTGGGTCTTTGCTGTAGCACGGGGTTGATCCCTGGCCCAGGAACTTCCACATGCCATAGACACAGCCAAAAATAAATAAATAAATTTTTAAAAATAAGCAAAAATAAAGACCACGACCAAAAAAAAAAAAAAAGCCATTTCTCATGCTAGGAAGGGGTGGAAGAATGTGGCCTGGGGCTCGTATTCCACAAGAAAAACCCTTGGGTCCAGCAGGGAGAAGGCCTAGAACTTCACCTGGGGGGGGGGGGGCATGGCGAGGGGCAGCTGGCACAGCCCGGGGTTCAGAGCTCAGTCCCCGTGTTCCACCAGGAAGAAATACTCTGGAGGAGGACCTGGATCCCGCCTTTCCTGACGGCCCTGACTCTTGTCATTTGGCCGGAAAGTCCATCTGGAGCCTCTGCAGAGCACTTGGGTGACAGCCGCTCCCACTACCTGACCCTGCTTGATCTTGGTTATGTGCCTGGTTCCTGCCACGACAGGAGAAAAAATCCCCTGCAGGCCAGAGAGACGCTGAGGCAAAACGTGTTTTATCATCACAAGGTGCGGGACCGAGGCCAACGTTTTCTACGTTAACATCCAAATCGGGAATCTCACCCATTTTGACAGACTCCGAGCCCAGAGGAGGAAATTAAGGGGTAGGGAGGTTTCTGGATTCAAGACCCTCAGCTCAGAGCCTGGCATCGGCTCCGAGGAGCCCAGGGAACACCTGCCAGAGGGAGAGGGAAGAAGCCCGGTTCTCAGGGCGGAGCTGTGCCGTGATGGGTCAGCCCGCAGGACAGCAGATTTAATCCCAGAGGTCTCCTTGGTGTCAGCCACCACAGCCCACTCAGAGCCAGAGGCAGGGATGGGATGGGCCAGTGGGTGAACCTGGAGAGCTGAGGTCTAACGAGGCGGCGGGACGAAGGCAAGGATGTCTGGAAGGCATTACGCGATGCCAAGGTTCAGGTTTCCCCGCAGACCTGGATTCCTTCATGTGTAACCCATGACCTTCAGGGCTTCCAATTTCTGTGCGAGGATTAAATAGCCTCAGAAGGCATGCTGCAACAAGAAACCCCGGGGTTAATGGCCAGTGCAGGCACAGATCAAGGTCACAGACCTGCAGGGCCCACTGACTGCATGTGCCGCAGTCCATTTGGTCATGTGACACGCTGCTCCATCAGTTCCTTCACTGGACAATGCTAAGAGAGGGGCTGGCGGGGGTGCTGGGCCTCTAAGATGCTGAGTGTGGGCCCCTGACTCCCGGTCTGGTAAGGGAGGCAGCCCACAGACACGGGAGAATTAAATAACAGTAATGCCAGGATTGGCCCATTGGTGTCCCTTGTCTCGAGAGGCCTGGTACCTCCTTCTGAACCCTCTCTGCTTCCCGGCTCCAGTGTGGCCAGGGGTTCAGGTCACTGTGGGGTTACGCCCTGTCCCGTAACCTTCTCGTGTCCCACCCTGAGGCTGGGGGAGGGATGAACCTGCCAATTAAAACTCATCAAGGGGTTGTCATCAACAGCACCATTTACAGGGCGAAAAGGCAAAACCATCCGATGGGAGAAAATGTTTGCAAACCACCCTATCGGGTGAGGGTTTTATCCAGAATACACCCCGACTCCCACAGTTCAACAACCAGCACAGAAATAACCCAACTCAATGTAGAAACGCGCAAAGGATTGGAAAAGACATTTCTTCAAAGAAAACGCACAAACGGCCGGTAAGTACATGGCGAGATGTTCACAATCACTAATCTTTAGGGAAATGCAAACCGAAACAACCCTGAGATGGCACACGTCATACCTGTGACGATGGCTGTTACTAAAAAAAAAAAGTACACACACACAACAAGAAATAAAAAGTGCTGGTGGAAATGTGAGGACATTGGAACCCTTGTTGCTGGGAAGGTAAAGTGGTGCAGCCCCTGTGGCGTTTTCTCAAAACTCTAAACATAGAATTACCCCGTGATCCAGCAATTCCCATTCTGTGTGAGTGGCCTGAAGAAGTGAAAGCAGGGGTTTGCACAGATGTTTATGCGTCCATATGTATAAGCAGCGCCGCTAACACAACAGGCAAGAGGTGGAAGCAAATTAAGCGTCCACGGACAGCGACGGGATAAACAAGACGTGGTCTGGCCATCCAGTGGAATATTTTTCACCTTGAAAAGGAGTGACATTCTGACGCCAGCTACACCGTGGGAGACGCTATGCTAAGTGAAATAATCCAGGCAGAAAGGACAGATAGTACATGGATCCACCGAGATGAGGTCTCTGGAAAAATCATGCTCCCAGAGACACTCAGTGGGTGGTGGTTGCCGGGAGCTGGGGAGGGGGAAGGAGGGGTTCGTGTTTACCTGGACAGAGCGTCCTTCCGGGGAGATGAAAAGGTTCTAGAGAGGAGAGCGGGGGAGGGGGGGGTTGCTCAGCACCGCGAAGGTAATTCACACCCCTGAGCTGTTCGCTTAGAAGGGCTTAAAAGGGTACGTCTTACGTGTATGTTCCCCCAGTTTTGTTGGGGGGAGGTCGGGATTGATATGTACACACTACTGTACAGGAAATAGATCGCAAGAACCTACGGTGCAACGCTCCAAAAATCTACAGCATATTGTGTAATAACCTGTATGGGAAACGAATCTGAAAAGAATGGATGTATATATGTGTCTATCTGATTCCCATTGCTGTACACCCGAAACTGACACAACTTTGGAAGCCAATTATCCTCCAATAAAAAAAAAAAAAAGTTGTGGGTTGAGTTAAATTCAAGTCACAATGTGAAAACCAGCTTTGCTTTTAGACCAAGAAACCCAAGGGGGTTCTTGTCTATCCAAAGGTGATGAGCTGGGTGTACGACTTTTGTTTCCATAGAACAGCCTTTAATGAGAACTGAACTTATATTCCATGCACCAACTCCTAGTTTCCAGAGGAAAGAAGAAAAATCCGCAGCCGTGACCCAGTCTGGACGGGATGGTGGGTTCTACCCACACATATCACCCCCAGCATCCCAGGCAGTGTTTACGGCCAGGCTTCTAGGGTGGCCCCAAACAGGCATAAACTCAGATGTTCCCAATCTGGGAGGGGGCTGGGAGTGGGGGGTGGCCCTCATGAGCCTGGGGGTCTGAAGATCACCCTTGAGCCACACGGATTGAATTTCTCTTGCTTTTTTATGTACAAAACGGTTATAAAACTGATCTGAGTCTTTTCAGAGGCACACACGGACTTGAAAAATGGACTTATTTTCCATTTCAAAACCTGGTTTATCCTGTCCCGGGGTGGTCCCCCTATCACTCCAAGGGCTGATGTCCTTTAAAGACTCTTTACAGGGGGAGTTTTAAAGCCTTGAGACTGTTTGTTCTTTCGAGAGACAGACACATTTAAAGCCCCTTTTCTGGGCTGAGCTGATGTGGTCACATGGCCAGGGAGGTTGGGATTTGTCCCACTAAACCCTCAGTAGGACAGAGATTAAATTCACTGTAAACAAGTGGGATCAGGAATGAAAAGCCGGGAAGGGTGGGATCAAATGACAGCGAGTAAAGGCTCCTTGGGAAGTTCAAAAATGGTTTAGCTAGTATCTGAGGTTATCGTCCCCAAATCAGCAATTATCTGTTTCATGGAACAAAAACGTGTGACGGGGCGTGCCCTTCCCAAGCCAGAAGGACCCAACACTGAGCGCCGCTCAGCCAACACCTTGGCCTCTCCATGTTTTAACTGGACACTTAACTCACAGGGTGTTTCTTCTTGGTCACAAAGGCCGGCGGGGGATGGTCTGCAGCTTTGCCGTTTGGTCTGCAGCTGGTCTCTGAACACCTGGGGCTGTTTTCCCAGAAGGAGCACTTGAGAAAGTAGGCCTTTCCCACCGGGTTGTTCTCAACATGCGCCTCATCCACATCCCAGCAGGTGCAGGACTGCTGGACCACACCCCCGCTCTCTACGGCAGGTTGCTTTTTCGTGCTGATGCTGGGAGGTTGCAGACACAGAAGGTCCATGCGTGGGACTGAACCTTGCAGGGCCAGGTATGTAGACCTCACAGCCCAGAGCAAGGACGTCAACTCAGGCCAAGCAGGCAGGGAAGCATGGATTCCCTTCTTCCTTTTAAACAAGTTACAACAACAACAAAAGGCCAAGAACGAAAACTAGAGAATCTGAAACTTTTAGAAATATTTGAAAGGGTCGTGGGTATCACGTGGTCAGGTGTGTGGACCTATTGTCCTGCCCAGGGCAGAAATGTTTCATATTTGAAAGCTTTAACACACACAGAGAGAGTTCAGGGCAGGTTTAAGCTCATCACCCGAGAGCACCTGCACTAACATCTGGGGCATGAACGTGCAAAGTTGTCTGTTCCCCGTTTGTCATGGGTGATCTCCGTGTGGTTTTGATGGGTGCTGGGTGCAGCTGACCTCTGAAGGGGTAGTCCTCGTGGCAGCGATGACCCGAAGCTGTGGTGATGGGCAACGGACTTTGCCCAAGGCAACTCTGGAAACACACACTTAGCAACACAGCCTTGGAGGTGGGAGTATTTCTTCCTGGTTTTCTAAGCATCGTTGTAGAGAGAACTGGAAATATATAAATCATACATGAAGTATGTATATTATATATAATTTTAACAACTTCTTAATTTTCTCTTGGCTGCATGTGGAAGTTCCTGGGCCAGGGATCATAGCCGCACCACAGCAGTGACACCAGATCCTTAACCCACTAGGCCACCAGGGAACTCCCTAACAACTTCCTATTTTTCGTCATTTTACATAGTGTTTTTTTGCCTTCTTCTGCCTATCAATCCTGTTGGAAACATTAAGATTGCATCACTCGCTGAGATGACAGCCCAGGCAATCTGCACCAATTACTAGACTAGAGGCATCCCCGGAGCATCTTCCATTCTAGAAAAATGTGTGTGCTGTTGAATCCCTCTCTAGAAAACAGGCACTTAGCTATGTGACCAGTGGTGGGGTTCCTCCTTAAATTCCATATGTGAGAGACTACTATCTGGGCCGCCACGTACAGTAAATTACAGGGGCGGGCTCTGCGGGCCACATCTGGTTGCCACGTGCGGCACTTACCTGCTCAGAGCCTGATGACAGCAGACAACACTTGATGTGCTTCGGGTGAGTTTTTTCCCTTAACCGCATAAGCCTTCCCTTGGCCTTCTGTGACCAAGCAGCAGATTTAGGGCCAGATCAGAATGTTATATTTCACCATGTCCATCCCTAGGTCCTGGGATGTCAAATGATCAGCTGTGCGGAGCCACTGTCCTGCCAAGATCAGAAGCTTGGCCTCCACGATGTCCATGTAGCAGGTGCGTGAGCTGGAGCGAGTCACTGAGGCTGGATAGTGTATCTACATCCGATGAGGATGGAGGTGGTGCTGAGGATGCGGGAAGATTGGTGGTGTCGATCAGATCATCTCCCTTTCCCACAAGCCTCCAGACTACTCCACACCTTGTGCAAGTGTGCCTCCTGATGCTACTAACAGGTGCAGTCAACAGATGCAGCCAACAGGTGCCCTTCCAGCTGGGCTTTTGGTCTCTGCTTTCCTTCTCAGCTTTCTAGACTTGATGATAGATAGATAGATAGATAGATAGATAGATAGATAGATAGATAGATAGATATTCCACTGATGTGCAAAAGCAAATTTAGAAAAATTGATGGAGTTTCATATTTTGAGATGCATAACAATCAGCTGATGTTGTCACAATATATCCAGCTGATGAGATTCACATGCTGTTTTTCAGTTCTTTTAACAGCATACAATAATTTTCCTTCAACCACTCTCAGTGAAAATAAGGCTTTTGCTGTTGAGAATCTAGTTTCCGTCCCACTGTGCCCATGCGAAACCACATCTGGAAGGGGGTAAACTGCTCTGCTGAATTTTCTTTTAAAAATATCCAACAGTTAGGCTGTTTTCATTGTTTTCCTCCATACTCGCAAGTCTTCTAGATTTCCGAAACACGAGTAAAACAAGGGGAAAAGTGCTCTAGGGGCAAAAACATAAAATCTCCTGGTGTGGAATAAACTTTTACTGCTTCCCACATCGAATCCCTCTTTCTGTTTAGAAGACTAAGGAGAGTGGAACTGGTTTTGCTATTTCCATTGTGTCTTATATTCAAATTTCTCCCTCTGTGACCGGGGCTGGGGCTGGGTCTCGGGTAAGGTGAGCGGGGCACACAGGGTACACGTTTAAGGAGGCATATCCATTCTTGGGGTCTTGCAAGTTCTCCTGCACCTGCCGGGAGACCAGGGACAGGGTGTCAGTAAGAGCACAAGATGCCAGGGTCCTGGGGATGTGTGGCAGCACCCTGTGACTGGAGCTTGTAACCTGAGGACATGAAGGTAGGAGAGATTTTTAGGGGATAAATATCCTTTCAATCCTACATCTGAGCCCTTATAAGATTATGATTTAAGAAACTCAGGCTTGCTTTTTTACCTTAGGTTTCCACAACTTCAAGGACTTGCAATCTGTTTAGCACTGGGATAGGAGGTCTTTTGGACTCATTGTCTGAAGTCTCACTGACTTCATCAACTTTTGGGCCAGGAATCTGGACATTCCAGAATTCAGCCATCTGGTAACCTTATTGCTCCTGCCTATGGCTGTCACCCTTCACTCACTGCCTCCATGCCAGTTGTCCCATTGCCCACAAGCAAGCCAGGCTTTTCTCCGCAAAACACTAATCCGTGGCCCCCTCGGTGAATGAAGAGCTGAGCCCCCCCGCCCCGAGCCCGAGTACCCAGCGTTTTCACCAGCTCTCTTCTGTGCAAAGCATGGCTCCCACAGCCCACCTCATTCTCCCACTCAGACGCCCCTCCCCTCTAAAGCCGGCCTCTCCATCTGGATTCTGGATTCCATCCCTTTCCGCCAGTCCTGGTAGGAACTCCTCCTTACAAATACCCCCTCCACCCACCCACCCACCGCCAATATTCCTCCCAACACAGCCTTCATATCAGCAAGGTAGCCTTCAATTCAACTCATTTTAAATTATTATTGTAAAAGTAATACGTCAACATGGTAAAAAAATATTTCACCCAGTACAGAAAGATGTTAAGTGAAGAGGGGGCGTCTCTTCCTCTATCCGCCCACCCCACATTTCATAGACAGCCTCGTAAGAGTTTCTGGTTTGGGTTATTCCTGTGGCTGTCATGACAACATTAAACAGTGTGCTTAGCCATCTGTCTCCAGGCCCGCCACGCCGATGCCGCATGCGCTTATTCTGTCTTGTGAAGGAGGAGAGACGCGACACGAACACACATCATCACCCTCCATCCTCCCTAATTTTTGTTGGGTTCTATCATCTTCAGTTTCCCTTATCTTCTAGAGCTTCAAGTGGCACATTTCAGAAAGGCGCTCTTAGCCCTGATGCACATGACACATGAAGCATGTTTCAAATGCACATGAAAGACCCATCTCTCCTCAGACCAACTAAGTACCCCTGGCAATTGTTGCTTGGTCCCACCTTGGAGAGGAGATTGATCCCAATGAGTAGCCAGGGTTGAGAACTATGGAAAGAGACATTAGTATTCAGCGTCAGGAGACCAGGTGAGGGGACAATGAGGTGAGTAAAATCACCCTGAAGAGCTAAATAAGCTGAGGTGGAGCCAAGGATAAGAAAAGCAAATATAATTTTTAATAAAGTTAAACATAGACTTACCATATGACCAAGCAATTCCACTGCTCAATATTCACCCAAGAGAAATGAAAACTCATGTTTCCATTAAAAACAAAACAAAACAAAAACTACACACCAATGCTTATAACAGCTTTATCCATAATTGTCAAAAACTGGCAGTGACACAAATGTCCCTCAACTGGGGAATAGATAAACAAATTACGATGTCTCTACACAATGGAAAACTACCCAGAAGTTAAAAGGAATGAATTATTTTTATGTACAAAAACATGAATGTTTTAATGCTAGTTCAATGCTCAAAAGCACTATGCTATGTGAAAGAAGCCCCACCACCAATCGTTACCTTATAGATGATTCCAGGTATGTGATATTCTGGAAAAGGCAAACCTACAGGGATGGAAATAAAATCAGTGGTTGCCAGAGGCTGGGTGTAGGGAGAAGGACTGACTACAAAGGAGCAACAGGGAAGTTTTTAGAGGGTGTATACATATGTACATACCTTTAGAGTGTACGTACATGGTTGTGGTCAAAATTCACCCAACTATACAGCTGTAAGTATAACTTTTACTACTTGAAGACTGCATTCCAATAAACTTGATTTTAAAACGATAATTAGGGATCTTCTCTAACTGCGAATACATGGGAATTGAGCAAGTGAATGATGAATGCTCTAAAAGAACTACAACCACACACATTTAGGCTGACACATGTTAAAGGTTTATGATACTGCACTGAAATCAATTTTTAGTCCCATTCAAGTGTTGATCATTGTAATTTCTCACTGTCGTTGTTTTCTAATCTCGCTGTAACACACCAACAGCTTTTAAAAACTGATTTCTAAGTCATTATACCTTTGGGTTGCTATAGAGCATTGTTTTTCATATTTTATAATTATAGTAGAAATATTAAATTTTGTAAATGCATTTTTCTATATGGTCACCATGTTGAACTAATTCACTACTAATAGACACCGTGGCAACAAATAAAGTTAACTTTTCCCCTGCTTTCCCACGCTTAGCGATTTTTATGCTTCTTAATGAAGTTTCTTAAATTTCTAAAACAAAGTTGGACAGCCTCTGTGCTAGTTGATATGTAGATGTTTCTGATTTTGGAGATAAATGCTGTATGCATCCTCCTTAGTGCTATGGGTTTCGGATAGATAGTGTTAAGTCTTTCTTTCCTTCTCTTTTTTTTTTTTTTTTTTTTTTTTTTTTTTTTGCTTTTTAGGGCCACAGGTGTGGCATATGGAAGTTCCCACGCTGGGGGTTGAATAGGTGCCACCAGCCTACATCATAGCCACAGCAACATGGAATCCAAGCCACATCTGCAACCTACACCACAGCTCAGGGCAACGCCAGATCCCCGACCCACTGAGCGAGGCCAGGGATCGAACCTGTATTCTCATGGATGCTACTTCAGATTCATTTCCACTGCACCACAGCAGGTACTGCAAGGAAGTATTTTCCCAGTCATAGTTTATTATGCACATTAGAAATAGTTCTATTTCCAATTTTACCAAAGGTCTTTTTTTTGCCATTAATTAAAATCATCATGTGGCTTTTCTTCTCTATGCTTGATGAATTATGGGAATAAACTGAGTTGAATCAACTGTACCTTCTCAGGGGGAACCACAATTTTAATATAGTATATTTTGTTCCTTTTTTATTTGAGTGCTCTGTAACTCTTTCCTGAATCCTTCACAGTGTTTCTAAATCATTCTGTAGATGAGTTGTCAGAATTTTAGGAGGAGTCTCTTTTTCAGTTTTAGCTAACAGAACTGAACTTGTAATATCACGTTGCCCACTCCTCAACACACATGTTTTCCTCTGAACTTGCATCTTAATTATATTTCAAAATTAAGTCCTTTTCCCCATTTCAAAATTAATGCATATTCATTTTAATGATGCTGCTCTCCTGGGGTTGCTGGCAAGATTAAGCCATGAATGGGCACGCAGTACGTAGTGCGGCCACCAGGCATGGAGCACGTGCACAGTGAAGGTCAGTGGTCTTTGGCTTCATTAATAGCCAAGGAGATAAGAGTCTGGAGAGCTGCAGGCTCCCTGTTTTGCTGAGTGGGAGATACAAGCCAGGACCTTGCCCACAGGGTCTCTCCTTCTGCTTTCTAAGAGTAGTCAGGGGAGAAGAAGCCATCACAGGGACGGGGACTAGGAGTTCCCATTGTGGCTCAGTAGAAACAGATCTGACTAGTATCCATAAGGATGCAGTTTCCATCCCTGGCCTCACTCAAGGGTTAAGGATCCGGTGTTGCCATGAGCTGCAGTGTAAGTCACAGATACGGCTCGGATCTGGCATTGCTATGGCTGTGGTGTAGGTTGGCAGCTGCAGCTCCAGTTCAGCCCCTAGCCTGGGAACCTCCATATGTTGCAGGCGTGGCCCAAAAAGAAAAAAAAGAAAATTGCTGTACCTAGTTACTCTCCTCACTTGACTGACTAGTACAGAAAGGATGTATGTGATTTTAAAAGGATTTTGTTTTCTCTGTTGCTGGTTCTGGAACTGGGAGCGTAGAGGGCAGAAGTGTGACCCCAGGTCCTCTGTTGCCTAGCGTGACTCCCATGACATGTTATATGAGGTGGCAAAAAGGACTTGCCAATGTCATTACTAATCGGCTGACTCTAAGATCGGCAGATTATCCTGAATTATCTGGGTGAGCCTACACCTAATCTCATGAGTCTTTTCTGTGGCAGCCAAGAAGAACTCAGAGAGATTTGCTCCTGGATTGGGTGGAAATCTGGTTGTAGCTTTGCTTCATTCCGCTCTGGCTTCAAGAGGTTCGAAGGAGAGTTGAGACCTCGCTATCCAGCAGGTCCTCAAGGTCGTAAGATCTCAAGAGGGCAAGACCTCAAGGCTGGAGCGTCTCAAGACGCGGAAGGGAAGAGCATCAATCACATGACTTAAAACCCTCAGCCTCCACACTTCCCATGTGAGAGAATTGCTAGGCTCCAAGAATCGTCTCTCCTTCTGGGTTCCTACAGGTGCGCACCCAAAACAGAAGCCTAGAAAGATTGGCCTTGACCTTCTCTAGCAGGTTTCACTTCTGCTGCCCTGCCCCTAACTTCAGCAGCTGGCCCTGGAGCCTCTAGAAAGGGCTGGTCCTTCTGGAGTTCTTTGAGAGTTCTTGGTGTTCCAAGACAGCGTTTTGGTTTATTCAGTGATTTCTTATTATTTCAGAGGGGAGGTCTTTTGTTTCCCTCTACAGCTTCATTGCAGGAGCAACTAAGGACACTGATTTTCACTAATATTTATTACATACCACCGTGCATCAGGGAGAGATCTAGGCACTTTTTTTCTCTATTCACTTAGTCCTCACAACAACTCTGTAAGAAAAGCTATTATGATACTTACTCTAAATATGATCAAACAGAAGTTCAAAGTTCAAAGACAGCTGTCTGACCACGCAGATGGTTCGTGAAGACCCAGTCCCTTGCCTGCAAGCCCACAGCTCCTCTGGCCTGCCCCAGTGGGGGGTCAAGGCAGGACAATACAGAAGGTCGCTCTCACAGCACGTCAGCTGCCACGAAGGCAGGTGACAGCATGGCCACTTTCGGGAAAAGAAAAAGGACAAAACGTCCAGGGCCTCCACGTGAACCATGGAGGGATAGGGCAAGAGTTTCTCGTGCACCGTGAATGGACAACCGGCCAGTGATGAGCCAGGGCCTGGGCAGGGCCAGGAGCAGATGGGACAAGAGAGGGGACAGGGGTGCATGTGTGGGACCTGCCCTGAGCCGCGTCCCTCAAGCGTTAAGGTTGAGGGAGACCAGGGGCCACTCCCTGGTCAGAAGGGCTCATGCCGGGAGAGGTCAGTAAGGGCTGCTCAGGGCTGCTCCAGTGTCCCTGAAGACATGTGGCCCTGGCTGGCGGAGGCCTTTATAGGGTACCCAGAGTGTCCACCGAGGCAGGACTGTGTTTCAGCAGATAAACAGAGGGCAGCACAACTTTTTAATTAAGCTGGACTCATCACTGCCCACCAGAGACTCTCGCCCCAAATAGATGCCTCCCTTTGCAATTAGAGGAAACTTAGCCCAGGCAGGGGATGTATTTAATGTCTAAGAATAGCTTGATAAATTGCAAGGGATGCATTTCAGAAGGAGGAGGAGAGGAGAGCTGAACATGAGCGGATACCATCCATGTGCGTTTTTAAACCGAAAAGGATTACACCAGACATTTGACCTCAAAACCCAACCCTTCCCACTCGAAAGCTAAAGTGAAATTTTACTGTTTTCACTCACTTGGGCATTTTTTCAAAAGAAGGCCTTGAGTCACTGCTGGCAAAGGTTTTAAAGAGCCTGTCAATTAATCCAGTGCCCCTCCCCCGCCCACCAGACCGGGACAGTGACAGATGGCATCTGTGTCGACTTCAGCAGGGCTTTTGATTTTGTTCCACATGGTTTACTCATCAAACCCAAAAGAAACAGGCCTCCGCCCCCCAGCTCGGAGGTGGCACGGAGGGGCCGGCACATTGGCTTCCGCATTTTATCAGCGGCCCAACGCCCTCGGCTGGGGCTCCCCAGAAAAGGATGTGATGCAGAACCAGTGACATGGCCCTTCTCTTTCTCGGGCCTCGCGGGGCACCCACGGGAAGTGGGGAGGGCTGAGCAGGGAGAGAGAAGCCAGGCTCACGACAAGGGCCACCCCGGGGACGTGGTTTCCTGGGACAATGGAGGCACAGACCTGCTTCCGTCTGAGCTTGGAAACTGGTCTAAGACGGAGCAAAAGATGTGGCTGAGCGGGGATCAGGCACTGCAGGCTGCCGGGGAGACCCGGGAGGGGAGGGGTCCTGGCGACTTTGTCACTAGTACTGTCTCTTTTCTTTTCTTTTTTTCTTTTCTCTTTTTTCTTTTTAATATTTTATTTTATTTTATTATTTTATTTTATTTGTTTTGTTTTGTTTTGTTTTGTTTTGTTTTATTTTATTTTATTTGCTTTTTAGGGCAACACCCAAGGCATATGGAAGTCCCCAAGCTAGGGGTCCAATCGGAGCTGCAGCTGCCAGTTTACACCACAGCCACAGCAGCACCGGATCTGAGCCATATCTGCGACCTACGCCACAGCTCATGGGAGCGCCGGATCCTTAACCCACTGAGAGGGGCCAGGGATTGAACCCAAAACCTCATGGTTCCTAGTTGGATTCATTAACCACTGAGCCACGTGCAAAACTAAGGGGGCTGGGGGGACGTGGGGGAGGTACGCCATGGCCTTTGGGGTGGCTAATCTTTGCCAGGAACGTCTCCTTCTCTGGTTCAGGGAGGCGGCACCCAGCACAGACCCAGGAGGCTGCGTGGTGTCTGGAAGCAGGGGAAAGAGGCCCAAACCACAGCCCAGCTCTGCCCCTCACACAGAGGTCGTGGTTCTAGGCACAGAAGCAGGACACGTCTGCTTGGTCATTCATTCATTCAGCCACTCATTCGCTCATTCACTCACTCCACCTGTGTCTCCTGCCCAGAGGAGATCTGGGGTTGACCCCCACAGGGTCTCAAACTCACCTGCCCAGAGAGTGTAGACAGGTAGGGGACTGGGTCAAGCAAGCCCAGGGGAGGACAATGGTTAGTGGCCCTCTAACCCAGCTGGCGGTGCCATGCGGGGAGGCCTCGGAGTCCCCATCGTCAACTTCCAGGAAAACCCGATTTCAGATCTGCACGTGTTGCCCAGTGAAAGTTAGCTACCAAAAACTACCCCCCTTCCGCCCCCCGCCAGGTGGCCCAAACCACACCTCTCTGTGAACTCAGTTAGGTGGTCAGTTCACAACTCCTGCCCCCGCCACAGGTCCTACGGTCTCCCGGCCCCCTGGGACGCACGTCCCCAGCGTCCTACTTCACGGTCAGTGCTGGGTCACGGGTCACCGGCACCACTGCCTTGGAATGCTGAAGGACTGGAGGCCCACGTCAGGAGTGGGGAAGGCGTTCGGACAACTGACCTCTCACGGGGAGAAAAGGTCTCTGCAGGACGAGGAGAGAATCACGTGCAAGGAGAAAAATTGACCAGAGGCTGAGGTTACCCGGGCAGACCCTTCCCGCGCTTTTGGCCCCCACAGCCCCGGACCCCACCTGTCCAGCCGCCCCTGTTTCTCCGTATCCTGTGACGGCCCCTCATCTTCTAGCCAACTTCCATTTTTAAAATTTTTGTATTGACCTCTGGTTGGTTCACAATGTTGGGCTAATCCCAAGTACACAGCAAAGCGAGTCAGTGATACATACATAAATACATAAATACATATACACGTATGTATTCTTTTCCACATTATTTCCCATGAGTGGTACCATTATGGTTTATCCTAGGATACTGAATATAGTTCCCTGTGCTCTACAGTAGGTCTTTGTTGTTCACCTATTTTATTTTTTTCTTTTTTTTTAATTACTCAATGGATTTTATTACATTTATAGATGTACAGTGATCACCACAACCCAATTTTATAGCATTATTGTTCACCTTTTTTTTCTTTTTCTCTTTTTGTCCTTTTAGGGCCACATCCACGGCATGTGGAAGTTCCCAGGCTAGGGGTTCAGTCGGAGCTGTAGCCGCTGTCTATGCCAGAGTCACAGCAATGCCAGATCCGAGCCATGTCTGCGACCTACACCACAGCTCACAGCAACGCCGAATCCTTCACCCACTGAGCGAGGCCAGGGATCGAACCCATAACCTTGTGGTTCCTAGTCAGATTCGTTTCTGCTGCGCCACGACGGAAACTCCCTGTTCACCTGTTTTATGTGTAGTAGTGGGTATCGCTTTCCAACATTAAATTGAAGACTTAAAACTCACGGTCTGGAGTAGACTGCCCCCAATTTTTGGGACCCCAACAGTGCTTTTTTTAAATGTGAACAAATTGGAGTGTTTCGAAAACAAGAAATTACCTAAACATCTAGATCTCTTAAAAACTCAAAAGACTGTCATCCCTTCCCGTGGCTTCAGGGGTCTGAGTGGCTAGTGGCCTGGCTTCCTGGTGGGTCCCCAGCCCCCACCAACCTGCTCCCTCCCTGGTGGGGGGGGGTACTTGAGCTGGGGGTCTAGTCCCTGAGGGTCTCCGCTTCTCCTTTGGTCAAGTGCGGATGAAGGCACGTGGGACAGGTGGGACGAGTCTGAGACATCATCCCAGATCCCGCAGGACAGGACCCGTTCCCAGGACCCCCAGGGAAGCCGGAGCCTCCAACCTGCGGCCCCCACTGGAGGACGTGGGGCCGCGGCTCTGGCTGCCCTTCCCGTCCTCCCTTAGCAGGGGCCCCTCCAGGTATCAGCAGAGACGTCCTCACCTGAGCCGTGAACCGCATCCTCACGCGGACAAGTCTCCCGCGTGTATCTCTGCCGGAGGTGTTCCTGTTTGATGGGGCACTTCCTTGATTCTCCGGCGTGGCCACCCCTCCCACCCCGGTATCTCTGTGTTTTGGCTCAAAGACCCTTCACACAGATGTCCAGGTGGGTCCTGCCCCCTTTTCTCCTGTTCCCCCACCCCCACCCCTCACCTGCCAGCCAGTAACCACGCCCATCACCTCCACTCTTCACACACCCACTGCCTGCCTGCTCCTGGTCCCCCCGGGCCACCCATCCCCCGAAGCCTCCCCTCCAGGCTCACCTTCATGCACCTGCAGGGACCGTCAGCCTCCTGCCAGCCCGGCTCCTGCCACCCTGACCTCCCCGATCTTTACCTAGCATCCCAAGGGACCCTCCCTCCCAAAGGCCACCCCGATAGGGGTCAGGCCTGGACTAGAGGCCTGGGGAGGTTTCCCTCTGCTGTGGGATAAAGACGCATGTCCTCTCCCGCACTCGGCCCCTGTGTGCCCAGTCTCGCCACTCGAGGGCCACAGCTCCCCTTGGCATGTCCCACGGCCCAGACTCTTTCGCAAGCTCTCCTCTCTCCTGGGAATCCTGCTCCTTCCTGGCTGACACTGGGATTCCTGAAAGTCTCCGTGTGAACCTCCTTTCCTAGGAAGCCTTTCCTGCCCGGTTATTACTTTCCAAGCAGGCCTTCCTTCCCTCAAGCCACTTCCCACGATTGTACCCAAATAGCAGCCTGTGTATGGGGACTGTTCACCTTCCTGCTGGGCTGGGAAGGCCACGTGGAGATGGAGCCTGTCTGCCTGTTTGCCCCTAAGCCGCCAGAGCAGTTTGTAAGGATCAGAGGAATAGACTCATTCATGCAAATATCAGATAAATGTGTTGTGTAGAAAAACAGCAGTGGATTCCACTGACCACCTGCTAAATCGGCAGGTGGCGTTAGGATACAGTGTCCCCTCAAGGCCTGACCGTGTCACCCTGGCACGGCACCAGCCAGGTCACAGCTGGAACACTCTAGCTGTGCAACAGTTTCTCTTCTTGTAAATACTATTTGAAATAGAGGTAGGCTGGAGAAGCTCCACGTCCTCACCCATATTTGCCATGTGTGTTCTTTTTGATGATGGCCATCTGGCAGGTGCGAGGTGATATCTCATTGCAGTTTTGCTTTGCAAAGTGCTGCTGTTCTTTCTGCTAAAGTTTGGGGGACCCCGGTCCCCTTAACCTGCATAGTCTGCCCAGCCCATAGTCCATGTTCCCTGGAGAATTCAGCACCAGGAGAGCTTTAGGTGAGGAGCCCTAGGGTAGGAGCTGGACAGGTCAGCCTGCCCCATGGCTGCATCCAGAGCCTGTGTGTCCTGGGGGACCAGGAGGCCCCCTTTGTTCTCAGGCTCCCTCAGCAAAGCAGGAGAGAAAGCTATTAACTCGGCCTGGGAGACCTGTCAAAATGCTTTCCAGCCTTAAGCATCTGTGGTTTTAAAATATCTGGGGCTCCACGGCCAGGACTCAGAGGAGGGCGGGGTGGGAATTGTCGTAGCTGGGATCTAGTAAGGTCCTGGAATCGATAGAAAAGAGTCGATTCATTGCCCTGAGCTGTGGTGTGTGTTGCAGAAGTGGCTCGGATCCCCAGTTGCTGTGGCTGTGGTGTAGGCCAGTGGCTATGGCTCCAGTTGGACCCCTAGCCTGGGAACCTCCATATGCCATGGGTGCAGCCCTAAAAAGCAAAAAAAAAGGAAAAAAGAAAAAAGAAAACAGCCCACCAAGGGAAAAGGCTTGGGGGGGGGGGTATTGGAAACCCCTGCAGGGACTCCCTTCCTCACGGCACAGAAGTTCCCAGGTGAGGGGTCGAATTGGAGCTGTAGCTGCTGGCCTACACCACAGCCACAGCAACTCAGGATCTGAGCCATGTCTGTGATCTACACCACAGCTCACAGCAACGCCAGATCTTTAACCCCCTGAGCAAGGCCAGGGATCGAACCTGTGTCCTCATGGATCTTAGTCGGGTTCGTTCACTGCTGAGCCATGGAGGGAACTCCCGAGGACAGAGTGATTGACCAGCATCTGCTCACACCTCATGCCCCTCATCCCCTTGTGGGCCCCAGGGGGTTCTCAGTCCTGGGGAGTACAGGGCCCCAGAAGGTCTGGCTGCACCGGTGCTCACCTGTGTGACCCCACCACGTCGCCATCCTTCCTAAGCTGTGTTTCCACTGCAAGCAGAGTAAGGAGGCCAGCCCTGCCTGTCACCCAGGTGCTCTGAAGCATCAGTGAGACCCCAGCTACTGACCATAACTGTGAAACCATAACACTTTCCACCAAGCAGGCAGGAAGAGGCCACATGACAGCCCTATTTCTGGTCATAGAACTAATATCCTCCTGTCTTGATGGAATGGGGCTCCATGCTTTGACCTTAGAAGAGTCAGAAGACTTGATTTCAAGACAGCAAAACTGCAGAGAGAAATCACCAACAATTTTCCACTTTCGTAACACGACGGATTTCTTTTTCTTCTTTGGCTGAGCCCACAGCCTGCAGAAGTTCCCAGGCCAGGGATAAAACCTGTGCCACAACAGTGACCTGAGCCACTCCAGTGACAATGCTGGATCCTTAACCCGCTGAGCCACCAGGGACCTCCCTCAGTATATATATATATATATATATATATACATATTTTAATTGAATAGACTGATTTTTTTTCCATATTTGAAGAAACTCAAAGGAATTTTTGGTGTTGGACGGATTAAATAGAGACTCAAAGAAATGCTGAGATTGAAAAGAAAAAAAAAAAAAACAAAAACACCAATAAATAAAACAGCAATGACGAAAACAACCCGGAGCAGCAGGATAGATGGCTGGTCAGGTGAGGGATGAGCCTGCCCTGGCGAAGGGCACCTACAGGAGAGGAGGTGAAGGAAGGGGTCCTTAGGTCATCGGCAAACTCAGGCTCCCCCAGCGTAGCAGTCGCTTTTGCAAATTCCCTGGAAATAATAAGATTAGGGAACTCCAACCGAGGAGCATCTGAAACCAATTAGGGGCCCTGCCAATTACTTAGGACTTCTGATGTCTCATCCAGCACATTCCTTCCTAAGTCTGGAGGCACCAAGGGTCTGTGTGGCACATTTCAGCAGGTTACACCCCAGGACCTCCTGTATCAGGTACAATAAAAACATCGGTGGTCAGGATGCTCACTGGTCAAGCTCTCTGTGCAGGGACAGTCGTCCACGGGGAACAGCTGCTGTGGCCTTTCAGCCAACAGAGATGTCACTTACACAAAATGGGGGGGGGGGCCTGAGACGTGGGCTATTGCACATCTCAGAGGAGAGGAAATGCATAGAGATGCATATGATGTGTCCTCGTTCCAGCTACATCATTACTTCACTAGAAAACCCTGTGTTATGTTGGGAGAAAGTATCAACAAAGACTCGGGGGACCTGGGGATTCCAGAATCAGCTCCATCTCTGGGGAAGCTGGCCCCATCCCTTCCCCTCTTGATTCATCCCTAGAAATGACTCCAAACCCTCAAAAGGAAGGAGTTCCCTGGTGGCTCAGCAGTTAAAGATCCAGCATTATCCCTGCTGTGGCTCTGGTTACAGCTGTGGTGTGGGTTTGATCCCTGGCCTGGGAACTTCTGCATGCCATGGGTGAGCCCCTTCCCCCCCAAAAAAAAACCACAATTCCCAAAAGGGTGCTGGCCCATTCTACCAGTACAGCCCTCCTCCTCCCCAACCCCTCATTTGTGCTGGCTGAGTCTCTCCCTCCTCTTCTATGTTATGGACCAAATTTTTCTTTCCATAGCATCTTGGTTTTTTGTTTGTTCATTTGTTTGTTTAGGGCTGCACCCGAGGCATATGGAAGTTCCCGGGCTAGGGGTTGAATTGGAGCTTCAGCTGCTGGCCTACACCACAGCCACAGCAATGCCAGATCCAAGCTGCATCTTAATTTGCAGCTTGTAGCAACACCAGATCCTTAACCACTGACCCAGGCCAGGGATCAAATCTGCATCCTCATGGATACCAGTCAGGTTCTTAACCTGCTAAGCCACAACGGGAACTCCTTCACTGCACCTTTGGAGACAGGCTTCTGCCTGGTCTCATCTTCACATCTTTACCAGATGCAAGATTGAAACCCGCCTTTCCATTTTATAACTCAAATGACACACTCACTCGTTGACATTCTTTGTTCAGTTGAGCTAAGAATAATTTAGGGGCACCCAACACAGCTGATTTTAATAAAAGAATCATGGAAACAATATTCCAGACAAACGCAAAACATCAGTCATCTGCAGCAAAGGAGCAGACGTACCGGTCCAGAGATCCTCCAGGCACAGCCACCCCGCATGCTGGCCTGGGGAGCTGGCAGGACCCAGCACGCAACGCTCAGTCTTGATGGCGAGAGCTATCAGGATCAGCCAGATTCCCTGCAAGCTGGGACCTGCCCAGAGTTCAGAGCTCTGCGTGTGAGTCAGGCCGCCCCTGCCTTGTTAACGGTGCCCCAGCTCCCCTACCTGAAAGCTAGCACAACTCACTCACAAGACGCCTGTGTGCTGATACAAAGGGAAGAAGCAGCATCGATCATAATTAGGAAGCTAAATCCTTCACCCTTCCCGTTAGAGCTGGGGGTGTCCAGGTCCTGCATCTCCTGGTCTTAGACAGACAGAGATGCTACCCGCTGTTCCTAATTCCTCTACGGAAGATATCATTTTGTAGGAGTTACTAACATGAGTGGAATGGGCAGACATAAACTCCTGATAATAAGTCTGTGCATTTTGTGCTTCATTATTAGACCCAAATGAAAGGAATCTTGGAGGTCCCCAGTGGCTCAGCAGGTTAAAGATCCGGCGTTATCACTGCTGGGGCATGGGTCACTGCTGTGGCACGGGTGCAATCCCTGGTCCCAGAACTTCCACATGCTACAGGTGAGGCCAATAAATAACTAAATAAATTATGAAATAATTTGGGGGTCTATGCTACCAAAAATCAGCTTCCAACTGTTCTGCGTTCCGATGACGGGCACGCAGTCCACAGGCTCATGGATTCTTGCTTCTCCCTTCCGTTTTCTCCTTGACCTCCTGTCTCTGCAAATAGCCTTCCTTACTACTAGGCGGAACTTGTGAGTCGGCAATTGTTAGCTCCTTGTTCATTAACCCCACAAGGGCATCTTAGATGTCCCCTATGCCAAGAAATTCTAACCCCATGCATGTTTTGTTTTGTTTTGTTTTTTTTGCTTTTTTTTTTTTTTTTGCTTTTTTACACCTGCACCCACAGCATATCGAAGCTCCCGGGCTGGGAGTCACATCAGAATGGCAGCTGCCAGCCTACATCACAGCCACAGCAATACCAGATCTGAGCAGCCTTTGCAACCTATGCTGCAGCTCGCAGCAATCCCGAATCCTTAACCCCCTGAGCGAGGCCAGGGATTGAACCCACATCCTCATGCATACTATGTCAGGTCCCACTGAGCCACAAGGGGAAATCCCTGTGCTTGTTTTTTTAAGTCACATTTCTATTCTAGAAGAAGAGGGGTGCATTTCTAAAATCTAACGCTCATACGGGCAGCCCCCAGTGGCCAGGAGTCACTGTGCTAACCCCTCAAATCTCTATGAAATCGCGCGACAATGTAGGCACGCAGATCTATTTTCCAGAGCTATTTCTTAGGACTCTTCATGAAGTTTTTAAAGCTGTCTTAGAGACAAAGAAGAGGGAAAGGCACAAGGACCCAATAGAAACGGAGATGTGCACTAATAAAATTCTTTGAGTCATGTCCAACCTTTGACGGTGTGATCCGGTGTCCTAAAAATGATACTTAAGAATAATCTTGTAACAACAAACATTTACACTCTGAATGGAAGCATATGTTGGTTTACCCCTTTGCTGATAGTATCTATGAATTCTATAAATCATTGACATTCTTCTAGCTCTTCTGTTGTACTAGGACCACCCAGCTTGATGAAGACAAGGTTTTAGCTGGAGGAAAAATAACAATGGTGGTTGGAGGCTAAATTCCATTCCAGAGGTTCAGGGCTAAGGAGCGTCTTCCCGGAGAAGGTGGGTAGCTGAGGGTGGGGAAGGGAGAAGTCTTGGACAGCGGAAAGCCTTGTGCCTACAGGGACCCTTGGTCAATGACACTGAGTGGCCTCCCCACCCCCCACCCCCCTGCCCCCACCGGGCTTGTGTGAAGGCTCCATTCAGCCCTGTTCTTCAAGGCAATTGGCCAAAGTTCAGTGCCAAGTAGGAATCCGGGGCAAACACCAAAGGAATATATTTTAAGCAAATAACTTTAGAAAAACTCCGAAAGCGGTATCATTCTCTGCTCCCCACTACAGCCCTTCGTTTTTTCCAAATGAAGGGATTTCCCCATTTTTGCGTCTTTGACCATGTCGTGTTTTGTTCTACTATTTCTGGCCCAGAACTGAGAATCTCCCGGCCTCATTAAATCACTGGTAAACACACGCGGCCCCTCTCCTTTGTCTCCCGGCCAAGGGGTCTGTTCTGAGGCCCTGTGTGCTGACTCCAGCATCTTGGCGTGGTGATTCTCTCCCAGAGACCCGTGGATGGTCAGCAACTTCCTATTTGTGGTCCAAATGAAGCGCTTGAGAAATGTCTGTAGCTAATGAAATGCAGCTGACAGGCAGAGAGCGTGTGTGCCTGGGAGGTACCGGTGATTTTTCTCAGAGCAATTTTCATCTGGAACAGCGTTCGAACTATTTAGGAGTTTTCTGGGACAGTCCGGGAGCAAATCAGGAGTTGAGGAAGTGAAGGTGTTAGAAGTTAGAAATCTGAAACACGCTAAAAACCAAAGGTGCAGAGGGCAGAAAATAATGATAGAATCCTCAGCTTTCAGGGTTATGGCAAGCGCTGCATTTTAAAACCACAGTATGTTAAGAAGGGGCAGGAATGGTGACCCAGCAGAGCGGGTCGGGGTCACAAACTCTGTGAAACCAGGTTTCCGTCTGGTTTCCTCGTAATCTTACCCGTGAACTTGTATCTTAATAGTCTAAGAGAGTTTTGCAAGACTGGGTGTGTGTCCCCCAGCGTCATACGGACGAGGATAAATCTCCTTTTGCTGATGACACAGTTTTATGATCATGAACTAGGAATGACCTTGCAAGATCCAACCACAACCAGGAAGAACTGACTACTCATGCCGAACGACCCCAGACCTGGGGTCACTGTCTTTACAGATGCTCTTCAAGGCCCGATGCTCATCACTCAGTACATCCCTAAACAACTCAGTGTGTCCACTCAGTTATCGCAGGGAGGTCTTGGCATCCTCTCCTGTTCCAGCCACCTGAGAAAGTCTCCAAGGCCTCCTTGGGCCTCCGATGACTGGGAATGGGTGGCACTTTCTCAGGAGACATTCCAGGCCTACGTGATCTCTCAAGTTTCCTTAAAAGACCAGATTTAAACTTCGAACAGTTCCAACAATGAAGTAAAGCTCAGATTTCGCCTGGCCTGGCCCTCCCCAAGTTGAGGAAAGCAGGCTTCGCCTTCTCAATGTTGGAAGGAAGGGCGCCGTCCTGCTCCCCCCGCCCCAGATCCTGGAGTCCCAAGTCCTCAGCCTGCCGGCCACCAGCCACACAGAGTTGTACATCTCAAGCCCCTCTTGGGGACGCCAAACTAGTCCCAGCTACCCGCGAGCTGTCCTGTCCTGGACCAACACGCTACCCTCCTGTCTCTTGTTCTCACATTCTCTCGTTGCATTGTGTTGGAATTTCTTGATTCTGAGATCCAAAGATTAGAAAATCTTTGCATTGAGTTAGAAAATTATAGGCTACGTTCTTGGACCACATAAATCTAACCTCATCCAGAATCCTGTTTGCGGAGTTAACTTTCATACTGTGCTCTGGCCTTTTATCCGGGTTTATTGTACGAGCAAGCATCGTGAGAAAACAGCTCTTGGGTTTCCTGTAAAAGCACTGTTTACGCCTCTTCTCATCATGTTACCCGATGTTATCCCACAGTGGAAGTCCAGGTCAATTTTTATTTTAATAATTTGCAGCCTGAAAACCTTTAGTCAACCTGGAGGAACTGAAATACTTCCCAGCGGCTGCTATGGAAACCATGACATCATCACTCTCATTTTTTCCCTGCTCTCTTCTGGGAAGCACAGAGCTAATTAAATGTTTATTCCAAATGCATTGCCTGTTCTCCTGCACCTGTTTTCTTGCTCCTCGTTTTAGGTTCTCACTCTCTAATTTATGTTGCTGTATTGTTAATTTGGAAGGATATACATCCTATATCAGAGGCCATCTTTTTTGAAAACAGATAATGCATCTTTTAAAAATAAAATTGATTTACACATCATTGTAGTTGATTTACAATGTTGTGTTAGTTTCATGTACACAGCAGTGTTATTCAAACACACACACACACACACACACACACACACACGTATATCTGAAGAAGAATATATAGATATTCTTTTTCAGATTCTTTTCCATTACAGGTTATTATGAGATATTGAGTATAGTTCCCTTTGCTATATAGTAGGTCCTTGCTGGTTATCTATTTTATACACAGCAGTGTGTATATGTTAATACTAAACTCATAATTTATCCCTCTCTGCCTTTCCTCTTTGGTAACCCTAAGTTTTTTTCTATGTTTGTGAGACTATTTCTGTTCTGTAAATAAATTCATTTGTATCATTTTTTTATATTCCGCATGTAAGCGATATCATATGATATTTATCTTGTCTGACTTGCTTCACTCAGTGTTGTAATCTCTAGTTGCATCCATTTTGCTGCAAATGGCATTTCATTCTTTTTTATGGCTGAGTAATATTTCATTGTATATATGTACCACATCTTCTTCATCCATTTTACTAAAGGACTTAGGTACACTTTTTAAAATTTTTATTGAATTTTTATTGATTTACAATGTTGTGATAATTTCTGCTGCAAAACAAAGTGACTCATTTGTACATGTACACACATCCATTCTTTTTTTTTCTTTTTGAAATGAAAGGAGTGTTGGTGATATAATCACATAGAAGGCATTACTTGGTCTTTTTATAGTAATTAAATATAAATTCCAAGAATGTGACACCACAGGCAGGAACCTTCACTGCTTCATGATACAGCACTGAATTACAGAAACACAGCAGATGTGACAGCACCTAACCCACCTTTTTCATTTGTTGAAAGGCAAGGGGAAAGCGATTCACAATCCCTGGGGGGGGGGTGAATTCCCTCCACCTGGGGCAGAAGGCTTGATGGGGGTCCTCAGGGAGTCAGCCTCCCCAGCTTCGCCCCCTGGCAGAGGCTGTGAGGTTGGTACAGATTTCCGTAACGAGGGCAGGGTCACTTTCAGAAGGAAAGGACAATTCTGCAGGGAAGAGTGAATGCTCTGGAAAGCGAGGTTTTCCTGGTGGGTAAATGAAGAAAATGTGCCTCAGGAGGGGAGTCCTAAGGTGCCCTGTTGGCCACTGGCCACCCTAAGGCCCAGCTTGCCTCCCTCCCCTCACCTGGGGAAGGTCTCCCCCACCTCTACAGGTGTTCACTGAACGGGAGCCTCAAGGGGAGGAAGTAAAGCCTCGGAGAACACCTCCCACAGCAGAGCTGGGCGGTGGGCGAGGGTGGGCGCTAAGGGCTCCAGGCCCTGGGTTTAGGATCCCGGTGCCACTAAATGGATTTGCCATCTTTCTCACCAACCAGTGTGACCTGGACCAAGCCCCCTTTTCTGTCGTTGGTTTCCAAATACCTGCCTCGCCTAAATCCCCCCAAAGGCTTCACCCCTCACTTAGAGTAAAAGCCAAGGTCCCGGAGATCGCCCGCTCCTCTGCCACCACCCAGGCTTTCCCTCTGCCACCACCCAGGCTTTCCCACCGCCACGCTGACATCGCTCTCTCCCTTATACCCAAGGCCCTTGCATTTGCTGTTCCCTCTGCCCAGAATGCTGTTCCTGTAGCTCGCCCCGTGGATCCCTGCAAGGCTTCCTCAAGGGCCCACGGCCACCATGTGCAAAACGGAGGGCTTCCCCGACACACATACACACTCATGCACTGAATTCTTCCTTCTTACCCCTTCTCTTCTTCTCCTTAACATTCCTCACGATTCAACATTTTACACACTGTACCTGTTTATTTTGTGATTTTTTAAAAAAAATACTTTGTGGAATACAAGCTCCACAAAGAAAGGGATATGGGGGTTCCGGCTGGGGTCCAGTTCCCCGCTTGTCTCTGTGGAGGCGCTGGTTTGATCCGCGTTCCACAGCAGTGGGTTGAGGATCCAGCGTTGCTGCAGCTGTGGAAGAAAGGGATGTTGTGTGGCTTCATTTTCATTTCTCCCATTTTCATTTCTTCCCTGCTGTTGAACTCCCAGCCCCTAGAGCAGGTCTCAGCACATGGGAGCACTCAGATATGTTTGTTGAATGAAAGCAGACACATAGCGTGGACCCCAGATAGATGGGTACAGACAGATTGGGAACTGGCCATGCCTTCCGATGTACTCAGTGTCTGAATATTTTTAAAAATTAAGGATTTGATTGGCAAAAGCACAAACGCAGGTTAAAAGGACAAATAAAAATCAGTAGCATCCTTGGAGTTCCCGTCATGGCTCAGTCGTTAACGAATCTGACTAGGAACCATGAGGTTGCGGGTTTGATCCCTGGCCTTGCTCAGTAGGTTAAGATCCGGCGTTGCCGTGAGCTGTGGTGTAGTTTGCAGACGCGGCTTGGATCTAGCGTTGCTGTGGCTCTGGCATAGGCCAGTGGCTACAGCTCCAATTGGACCCCTAGCCTGGGAATCTCCATATGCCACGGGAGCAGCCTAAAAAAAGGGCAAAAAGACAAAAAAAAAAAAAAAATCAGTAGCGTCCTTTGCAGGTATTTTCTGCCGACAGTAACAAACCCATCCTCCGCTCTCCATCCCACACTGCATGCTCTGGGGAACCCCCAAAAGTAAAAGGCACACCACCTCTATCTTTGAGAGCCTTCCTTTCTTGGGGAGGAGAAAAAACATTATCTTTGACATGAAAAGATGGTGGGGAGGGTGCAAAAGAGTGGTCCAGGCATCAGGCGCAGAGAAGTTTTCAAGTCAGGAAAGTTGGGTCCTAGGTCAATGCAGAAGGGAGGGACCTCCTTCCTTGGAGATGGGCTGCCCGAATGTGTAGCTTTGCTGGTCACTCTGAGAGAAGAGCCCAGCCCTGCCCGGTGTCATCCTTGCCAGCCTCACCCTCATCTACGGCAAGCAGGGACAGGGGGCGCTCCGTCCCTGTGCAGCCCCCCTTCAAGGCCAGGGCTGTGGGAGGAGGGGGCACCCACTGCATCCTCATCTGGTGAAGCTGAGCACAGGTCTGCGAGCGCCCACCGAGGGCTGCCTGGCCCAGGGGGCCTCAGGCTCACGCCAGAGCCCAGCGTTCACTGTGTGCCCTGGGATTCCGGTTCATGTGTTTCTCAACCCTTCGCCATGTGACCATCAGGGTCCACTTTCACAGCGCCCTAGACTTCCTAATAATGAATGCCCTCATCTTCTTTGGTACAGACTTTTTGTTTGTTTGTTTGTTTTGTTTTGTTTTTTAGAGCTTCACCTGCATCATATGGAGGTTCCCAGGCTAGGGGTCGAATCAGCTACAGCTGCCGGCCTACACCACAGCCACAGCAACTCAGGATCCAAGCCACATTTGCAACCTACATCACAGCTCACGGCAACGCCAGATCCTCAACCCACTGAGCAAGGCCAGGGATCAAACTCACAACCTCATGGTTCCTAGTCGGATTCGTTTCCGCTGCGCCATGACAGGAACTCCTGGTGCAGACATTTTTTTTCATTCTTTCCCAGCAAAGGAATACTATTAGAGTCCATGGCGAGGTATTTTCCCTACAGCTCAGACTCGGATTTCCCTATGAGCTGGAATCTTGATGACCTCACCTTGGGATCCCTGGCACTCTGGCCCTTAGAAAGCATGCCATAGATGTGTGTGTGTGTGTGTGTGTGTGTGTGTGTGTGTGTGTGTGTGTGTGTGTATGAGATTATGTCTCTATGTGTGTTTGTCTGTGTGCCTCTGTGTGTATCGTATATATGTCTGTATTGTCTGTATGTGTGTCTGTGTGTGGGGGGGGTTGTTTTGTTTTGGGTTTTTTGTTTTTTGTTTTTTGTTTTTTGTCTTTTTGCCTTTTCTAGGGCCTCACCTGCGGCATATGGAGGTCCTCAGGCTAGGGGTCGAATCGGAGCTGTAGCTGCCGGCCTACACCACAGCCACAGCAACGCCAGATCCAAGCCACGTCTTTGACCTACACCACAGCTCACAGCATCGCCAGATCCTTAACCCCCTGAGCAAGGCCAGGGATCAAACCCGCAACGTCATGGTGCCTAGTGGGATTCATTAACTGAGTCAGGACGGGAACTCCTGTGTGTGTAAAACAACTTTACTGGCAAGTGCACACATACTATTTAAATCCATCCCTTTACAGTGTACAAGTAAATAGCTGTTTAGCATATTTGCAGGTCTGTGCAACCATCACCACAGTTAATTTTAGAACATTTTCTTCATCTCGAAAAGAAACCCTGTACTCTTTACTATCAACACCCCATCCTTTCGCGCCTCCAGCCTTTCACAACCTCTAATCTCCTTTCTTCTAGGGATCTGCGGATCCTGGACATTTTATACCAAAGGAATCATGTAACGTGTGAGTTTTCATCACTGGTGTCTTTGCACTGAGCACATTTTCAAGGTTCATCCACGTTGTAGCGGATGTCGGTACTTATTCTTTGGAAACTTCCTGCTGTGCCCGCAAGCATGGGGCAGCCCTGACGTTGCCCCCACTGACACGCCAAGGATGCAGGTGGAGCCCCAGCTCTGCCCACGTAGCCAGCAGGTAGGTCTCCCCACCTGACCACACCACCCCAACCCCCATGCCACAAACACAACCACTTGCGGAGAAGGAACGAGCGCTATTGAACATCAGTGGATGTTTTTGTTTGAATAGGGCACCACAGGGCAGCTCTGTGCCAGATGAGGGCTGAGAGGATTCAGGAGAGGGAGACGTGGAAGTCACAGGTACTAAGCACAGGTGAGACACCCCATCCATCCCTGAAGAGGTGGGAGAGGTGGGGGGAGCCAGCGGGCACCCTCAGAATCACGTATCCTGTTTCAGTCCACCTTGTGGAAATCAGCAGAGATGGCCGAATGACATTTTGCAAAAGGAGTTCAAGTGTTCAGGACTTGAATAGCAACCCAAACTGTGGATCACATTTCCTTTTTCAAAAACCATTACCCCTGATACAAATTTTTTGGAGTCATCATTTTCTAACTGGCCTCTGGTCCCATCAGCCCCTGTGCACTGACAAAAGTTACAAAGGCACCTTGCCTGGTGCCTTCCTTTGTGGTCCCACGATGACCGAGGCCACCTGCCACAAAGCTGCACTCAAAAGACTGAGGGATCTAGAAACAAAGGAAGTGGTCTTAATCCATGAGAAAATTTTACCACAGCTTTTCCCAAGGAATATTCTTTAGAGTGGTAATACCCTAGGTTGGTAATAGGTATTAAATAACAAAAGAACCCTGTGCTCAGACAAGCTTATAAATCACCAGTTAAGCCCAGTTTAAACAGGTTTCTGTACTGCAGCATGGGGGTGGGGTAGTTTTTAATACTGCAACATGAATTATGAATCTCCAGGAGGAGAGTGTAAGATGCAATATTTCCCAAATTCACGTGACCACAGAAACCTTATTTGAAAGCACAGCCGGGGGACTGTGTGACGAGACACACTCGGCACGATCTTACACACCAGGATGGGGAAACCAGAGACGGATTGAGGTTCATGACTCTTTCCAAGGGAGAGGAGGGGAGATCGTACGCCTTGCACTTAAATCTCAGTCCAGCTCTTTCATTCTCCCTCTAACAGGTGATCACGTAACCCCCATCATACGAGTCCATCACTTGAAGATTAATTCACTGATTTTGCAAACTTCCTGTGGCATCATGGAACTAATGTGGCTTCTTAGATTTGTTTTATTGAAGTACAGTTAACTTGCAGTTTGTGTTCATTTCTGCATCACAGCAAAGTGGTTCACATATACACATATTTTTTTTCATGTTCTTTGCCATGATGGTTTATTACAGGATTCTGAATATGGTTCCCTGGACTATACAGTGGACCTCGTTGGTTGTCCATTCTCTATGTACCACTTTGCATCCATTACTCCCAAACTCCCAATCCAGAACTAATGTATTTTTGTTTGTTTTTTTCAGATACCCTGGTTCGTAATGAAACACGTTTCTTTTTTCCCCACAAGGAATCTTGGAGTACTCTTCCTTACCTGGGGACTTCTGCAGGGCCGTGCACAGAGTTAGAACACTGGAAAGGGACCTCATGTCCCACTGAGCCCAGTCACGTGGCTGCCGTGGCCACCGGATATCATTCCCAGGAAGGTGTGTTGGGCGCTGACAACACACAAGACGGGCTTCGTTTTCCTTAGTGAAGAACAGGAGGTGAGGTTGCGATCACAGCCAGCCCAGGAATCCCCAGGCTAACTGCCTGCATGGAAACTGCAGACTAGCTCCAGTGGGTTCCAGCCTGTCAGGAAGGCTCCTGCTTTGCACACCAGAGAATCCCCTGAGAAGAAACAGGGAAGGGTGTGCAATGGATGGAACTGATAAAGGACACACAACTGAGAAGGATGTGTAATGGGACTGAGGACTCCGTCAGTTTCCTGGGGCTGCCATAGAAAAGTACTGCCACCTGTGTGGCTGGAAACAACAGAAACTGATGAAATGCTCTGACATTTCTGTAGCCCAGAGGTACTGGCATCAAGGTATTGGCAGGGCCGCACTCCTGTTTTGCTTTGTTTTGCTTTTCTTTTTAGGACGGCACCCTGGGAGGTTCCCAGGGTAGGGGTCCAATCAGAGCTACAGCTGCTGACCTACACCACAGCTCACAGCAACATCGGATCCTTAACCCACTTAGCGAGGCCAAGGATCGAACTGCCATGCTCATGAATACTAGTTGGGTTCATTTGCACTGAGCCACCATGGGAAGTCCTGCACTTCCTCTGAAGGCTCACCTGGTGGCCATCATATCTGGCCTGCAGTTACCTCCCTCTGGCCAGGCAGCCTCTTGCTGCATCTCTTCTAAGAACACCAGTCACTAATTAGGGCCCACCCTTCCCCGAGGAGACCTTATCCTAACTTCCATCCATCTGCAAAGATCCTACTTTCAAATACAGCCACATTCACCGGTACTGGGGTGAAGATTTGAAGGTATCTTTTGTAGGACACAATTCAACTCAAAACCATGACCAAGAGAAAGCCTATAAAAATCTTGATAACTAGAGGGAAAAGAGTATATAAACAGGACACTCCCAAACTCATTCTATAAGGCTACCATCGCCCTGATACCAAAACCAGACAAAGATACCACAAAAAAAGAAAATTACGGACTAATTTCATTGATGAACATAGATGCAAAAATCCTCAACAAAATGCTTGAAAACTGAATCCAACAGTACATAAAAAGGATTGTACATCATGATCAAGTGGGATTTATCCCAAGGATGCACAGATTCTTCAATATCTGCAAATCAATCAGTGTGACACACCACATTAACAAACTGAAGAATAAAAACCATATGATCCTCTCAATAGACACAGAAAAAGCCTTTGACAAAATCCAACACCCATTTCTGATAAAAACCCTTCAGAAAGTGGGCATAGAGGGAACCTACCTCAACATAATAAAGGCCACATATGACAAACCCACAGCTAACGTTCTCAATGGTGAAAAGCTGAAAGAATTTCCACTGAGATCAAGAACAAGACAAGGATGTCTGCTCTCACCAGTACTCTTCAACATAGTTCTGAAAGTCCTAGACACAACAATCAGAGAAGTAAAAGAAATAAAAGGAATCCAAATTGGAAAGGAAGAAGTAAAACTATCACTATTTGCAGATGACATGATACTATACCTAGAGAATCCTAAAGACTCTATCAGAAAACTGTTAGAGCTCATCCATGAATTTGGCAAAGTTGCAGGATACAAAATTAATACACAGAAATCGATGGCATTTCTATATGCTAACAATGAAAGATCAGAAAGAGAAATTAAGGAAGCAATCCTGCTTACCATTGCATCCAAAAGAATAAAATACCTAGGAATAAACCTACCTAAAGAGATCAAAGACCTGTACTCTGAAAAATATAAGATGCTGATGAGAGAAATCAAAGATGACACAAACAGATGGAAAGACATACCATGCTCTTGGCTTGGAAGAGTCAATATTATCAAAATGACTACACTACCCAGGGCAATCTGCAGATTCAATGCAATCCCTAGCAAATTACCGAGGACATTTTTCACAGAACTTGAACAAAATGTTTTAAAGTTTGTTTGGAAGCACAAAAGACCCAGAATAGCCAAAGAAATCCTGAAAAAGAAAAATGGAGCTGGAGGAATCAGACTCCCTGACTTCAGACTATACTACAAAGCTACAGTTGTCAAAACTGCATGGCACTGGCACAAGGACAGTGGAACAGGATAAAAAGCCCAGAATTCAACCCATGCACCTACAGTCAACTAATCTATGACAAAGGAGGCAAGAATATACAATGGAGAAAAGAGCCTGTTTAATAAGTGGTGCAGGGAAAACCGGACAGCCACATGTAAAAGAATGATATTAGAACACTTCATAACACCATACACAAAAATAAACTCAAAATGGATTGAAGACCTAGATATAAGACCAGATACTATAAAACTCTTAGAGGAAAACATAGGCCAAACACTCCAGACATAAATGACAGCAACATCTTCTCAGATCCACCTCTTCGAGTAATGATAGTAAAAACAAAAATAAATGAATGGGACTTAATTAAACTTAAAAATTTCTGCACAGCAAAGGAAACCCTAAACAAAAAGAAAAGACAGCCCACAGAGTGGGAGAGAATATTTGCAAATGAATTTACTGACAAGGGATTAAGCTCCAAAATTTATAAACACCTCCTACCACTCAATACCAAAAAAAGCAAATAACCCCATCAAAAAATGAGCAGAAGGTCTAAACAGACAATTCTCCAAAGTAATATGGATGGCCAAAAAGCACATGAAAAGATGTTCAACATCACTCATTATTAGAAAGATGCAAATCAAAACCACTACAAGGTACCACCTTACACCAGCCAGAATGGCTGTCATCAAAAAGTCTACAAACAATAAGTGCTGGAGAGGGTGTGGAGAAAAAGGAACCCTAGTACACTGTTGGTGGAAATGTAAATTGGTGCAACCACTGTGGAAAACAGGATGGGGATTCCTCAGAAAACTAAAAATAGAACTCCCATTTGATCCAGCAATCCCACTCCTGGGCATCTATCTGGAGAAAACCATGACTCAAAAAGACACATGTACTCCAATGTTCATTGCAGCACTATTTTCAATAGCCAAGACATGGAAACAACCGAAATGTCCATCAACAGAGGAGTGGAGAAAGAAGATGTGGCACATATACACAATGGAATATGACTCAGCCACTAAAAGGAATGAAATACCAGCATTTTTAGCAACATGGATGGACCTAGAAATTATCATGCTAAGTGAAGTCAGCCATACAATGAGACGCCAACATCAAACGCTATCACTGACATGTGGAATCTAAAAAAAAAGGACACAATGAACTTCTTTGCAGAACAGATGCTGACTCACAGACTTTGGAAAACTTATGGTTTCCACATGAGACAGGTTGGGGGGTGGGGGGATGTACTGAGGGTTTGAGATGGACATGGTGTAAAATTTGGTTGTGATGATTGTTGTACACCTATAAATGTAATAAAATTCATTAAGTAATAAAAAATGATTATAAAAAATAAAAATAAAAAAAGTGATTTTTAAAAAAAATTTGCAGCTGGGTTCAAACATACACCTAAATATGTGTATTATGAAGAAGTTTGGGGAGTTCCCGCTGTGGCTCAATGGGACCAGCAGTGTCTCTGCAGCTCCAGGATGCAGGTTCTATTCCCAGCCTGGCGCAGTAGGTTAAAGGATCCAGCTTTGCTGCAGCTGTGGCGCGGATCACAACGGCGGTTCAGATCTGATTCAAAAGGTTTGACTGGCAGAAACCTGGATGTGAAAAATCTTAGCTATGTTAGTCGACTGGAAAGTTCTGAGTTACATCTGCATCATGCTGGTCAAAATGCCAGCAGGACATGGGTCCGGCGTCTCTGTCAAAGGCCAAGGTCACCGCAGTCCCACCCCAGAAAGGGCCAGCCCAAAGTGCCAGGTTCAGCGATGAACACGTGACCTAAAGGAGGAAGCGGCTGGCTGGAGGACGTTCAGAGAGCATCTCGGGAAAGGTCCAAAGCCCGGGACCCTGGGAAATGGCCGGAAAAGGGGCGATGATGCAGAGAAAGGACTTCAGAGAACAAGAGAACCACCTTGACTATGCCAAGGGCAGGCGGGTAGAGCAGACTTGGCACTCATTTCCAAAATCTTTCGGGTCAGTGATGATAGGGAGTGGGTGTAAGTTTAACAGACGACTCGGTTTGGGGGCTGTCGACATAGCGGATCGCTTGGGTGGGAGGTGAGTAAGCCCTCGGGTGGGATTCGTGTGCAGAGGCCTCCGTCTCTAAGGTCCTCCATTCTCAGTTTCAGGAAAGAATAAAACCTGAGTGGAATCAGGATGCCTCCAGCTTTGCTCAGAAAAGCTCCTGGTTCTGCCCTTTCACCGCTGGGCTCCCCCAGAGGAACCTCTTAGAGGCCAGGGTGATTGTCCCAGGATCCAGGGGAGCCAGCACCATACTCAGCTAGATGGCAGGTCTCCAATTTATTCTGGGGTCTTCAGCCTGTCAACTAAAATGGTGTGGGGATGGATATTCCGACACCCACTTTCAGTACCTGTGGCTGAATCGTGTTAAAACCAACCAAGCACCCCTCGCGGGCTGGGGCCCAGGGCTCAGCCTGCAGATGTGGCTGAAAAAACGAGGTGACATTCCGCTTAGCCCGAGGGAGGGCTTAGGAGGGGTGAGAATGGGGCTCGGGTAGGGGCGCAGGGGGTGGGGGCATTTCCAGCTGTGCCCTCACCCTTCCGCCAATGGCAGAGGTTTCCAAAGACACACACGCATACACACATACATGCATGTGCTCCTTCATACAGGTCTGATATGTTGCCTCTGCCCAGAGGTTATCACCTTGCTCTTACGGTTGACACATTTAGATTCGGGATGCTATTTTAGTTTGCTGCTAAAGGTTTAAAAACAGAAATGGTCTAAATCAAACCCTACAAACCATCGTAGGTGCTACGTACCTAACGGAGAAAAGGGAGTGAAAGAAGGAACGCGCAGAAGCGTGAAGGAACCCCTCCCCCGGCCACGGTAAACAGCGCAGTTGGGGCTGAAGATTTGGACTCAAGAGAAAAGATGTAGGTGGACTCTCTGGGCTCATGTTAAGACCTGCCTGGGGTCACCTGGGGCTAAAATGTCCCCTCCAGTGACCTCTGGACACTGTGTCCTCAGACACCTGGACACACAGGAAGAGAGGATGGGGGGAGCCAACAGGAAGCCACCTGGCCACTTCTAGTCACTTCCTATCAAATGAGGCGACTGTGGGTGGCCTCCAATAGGTTTACAGCAGGGAACTGACCTTCCTGTGTTCTCGTCCCTTAATGTCGTGTTGACTTGTTTGTCTGTCTGGCTTTTTTTTCATTTCATTTCATTTCATTTTTTTTTTTTTTTTGTCTTTTTAGGGCCATTCCTGCTGCATATGGAGGTTCCCAGGCTTGGAGTTGAATCGGAGCTGTAGCTGCCAGCCTACACTGCAACCACAGCAACTCGGGATCCAAGCCACGTCTGCGACCTACACCACATCTCATGGCAACGCCAGATCCTTAACCCACTGAGCGAGGCCAGGGATCAAACCTACAACCTCACGGTACCTGTCGGATTCGTTTCCGCTGCGCCCAGACGGGAACTCTGTCTCTTTGTCTTTTTACATGGCCTACCCCCCCATCCCCCGCCATCATAGCACCTCTTCCAGGCCGAGGCAAACAGAGCTTCTATCTCCATCAGGCGCCAGGAGCTGCTGACAGTCGGTTCCTGACATCAGCTGAGCTACCCCTGTGGAATCTCCCAGGGGACACGAGGCGGGTGGCAGGACTGGTGTGCTGCCCCGGTGTCTGCTCACGTTGCCTCTGGTTCAGAGAAGGAGGGGACTTGAAAGCCTGACCTCAGGTTGAGGAGACACACACAGCCCTTGCCTGGGCCAATGCACTAACCGGTCATGGGGCTTTCCGCAGGCGACATGCCTCAGCCCAGGACACACCGGCCCTTTGTCCCACTGACCGGGTTCCTGCAGTCTGGCCAGGGAGAGCCTCTCCGGACAAGGGCACTTTGTGAAGGGTTGTCCTGTATGACTGGCTGCGGTTCCTCCTGGGGTCAAGCCAGAGTCAAATGCTAGATTGGCCCAGACCTTAGCGCGCAGCGAACGAAGCCTTCTTCTCTAGCATCCAGCGCATGGAGAGCAGGCTGGCAGATGTCCCTTCATCATCTGGCCCTTAGTGAGGCGGGAAATACTTGGGAACTGGACCCTGAAGCCCATCCTGGTCCCTCAGAGCCATCGTGACTCTCCCAGACAACAAGGCTGCTTGCCCGATGCACCCATGCCACTTGCTGCATCAGTTGCCCTACCCGTGGCCCCCGCCTGGGGTCCTGAATGCTCAGGCGAGATTCCTTCTCTCCCCTGGGGTCAGTGCTCTGGACAAAGACAGCAAGACGTAGTACTTCCTTCCTCTTGGAGGCCGAGGCTGCTGTTTGAGTCACTGGTGACATGCAACGGAAGCTCCAGAGCACAGCCCTGGCTCAGGGGCAGCTAGACACGGCAGGGGGTCGGGGGGGCTTACTGTCCGGAGAGGCAGGGGGAGGGCCTCAGGCCTGCTGGCAGCAGCTCCAGTGTCCGGGCTAGACGTTTCTGGATGCTGGTTCTCTGCGGTTTTCACCCTCATGATCGCCCTGTGTCTTGAGTGCTGAAGAGTCTGAGCTGGAACCCTGACCTCCCTGAATCTCGGTCCTTCCACCTCGGAGAGGACCGTTTTGAGAAGTGAGTGGAGTAACACAGCCCTGCTGGTGTCTGAAGCAGGACCAGCTCTGGGCAGCCCTCCTCCCTGACCCCAGCCACACCCCAAAATCAGGGATCGGCACACTTTCTAAGGACAGACAGTAGATATTTTTGGCTTCATGGACTCTATAGTCTCGTGAGTATTATTCCACTCTGCCACTGCGGCATGATTGTAGTCGTAGACTATTTGTAAACAAAGGAGCATAGCTGTGTTCCAATAAAACTTTATTTATAAAAACAGGAGATGGGCCACATTTATGCCACGGGCTGTAAGGTGATGACCTTCAATGAGCTGTCCCCTCTCCCTCAGCTGGATATTCTTTCTCTTTCCCTTCTAACCACGTGTCCTGTGATGCCATCTAACTGCAACTCCAGGAGTTCCCATTGCTGCTCAGTAGGTTATCCTCAAGGATGCAGGTTTGATCCCTGGCCTCGCTCAGTGGGTTAAGGATCCAGCATTGCTGCAAGCTACAGCCTAGGTCACAGAGGCAGCTCCAATCTAATGCTGCTGTGGTTGAGTTATACCTGGCAGCTGCAGCTCTGATTCCACCCCTAGCCTGTGGACTTCCATTTGCCACAGGTGCTACCCTAAAAATAAACAAACAAACAAATAAATAAATGCACCTCCTAGAAGGGGCCGCGGCCTGCGGTGTGCCACGTCACATACACGATACCCACTTAAAATTGAAGAGAGGCAACCACCCCTGTGTTTCAGAGTAAATACATCCTGCCCACTGCTTCACACAAAGAAAGAATCTGTTGTTTGTCTGAGTTCAAATTTAACAAGACATCCTCTGTTTTTGTCTGAAAAATCTGCAACCCCAGGTGCAGGAAACGCTGGCGTGGGAAGCTGCAAGCTGCACGCACAGATGCAGCAAGCCTTCTCCTGATAAGCCTGGACTAGTTCCGTGGCGCAGAGCTCATCGGAGACTTAGCGGGACTGAAAACGGGAAGGAAAGCGTCTCCCCTGCAAGAGCAGGGCTGAGCCTCCGCCCCTGTGACTCCACGGACAGCAGCCCAGGCATGTGAAGGTCGGGCCAGCAAGCTCCAGCCCGAGCTGACCCCGGAACCCAAACCAGCCTGCTGGGCCATGCAGTCTTCTCCACCCCCGCCAGGAGCAAAGACCATTCCCTGGTCAACTTCACTGTCCAGCTGCAGTGTCTAGTCTCATGGATGCCACTGTCCCCTGGTCATAACAGCTTCCCCCTTTGCTTTTTGTAGGAAAAAAATAAAATGTCATGAGTACTCTCACGCTTTATCCCATGCTTCTCCATTTGTGTTTGATCTAATTATTTAAACACGTTAGTGGATGAAAATGTGCTGTGTAAAACCTAATGAATTATAAATATGTTAAGAAGTAGGTTGAATGGGCGAGTATGCATTTCCTAAGCAGAAGAACTAGTTCGTGGATGCAAACTATTCCATTTAGAATGGATAAACAATGAGACCCTGCTGTACAGCACAGGGAACTCTGCCCAGTCTCTTGGGATAGAACACAATGGAAGAGAGTAAGAAAAAAAGAATGTGGATGCGTGTGTGTGTGTGTGTGTGTGTGTGTGTGTGTGTGTGTGTGTGACTGGGTCACTATGCCAAATGGCAGAAATTGGCACAGCATTGTAAATCAATTATACTTTAATTTTTCTAATTTTTTAAAATTAAAAAAAAAAGAACCTATAACTTCTTGACTGTGAGGACGCCATTGTCAGGAAGGCATTCTGATTATCGCTGTTTCCCAGTTAGGGGACCCCCGGAACTGGGAAATCCACGGCCATGAACAGGTGGACACACTCAGCGGGGGAGGCAGGCTTGGGACTCAGGGACTCCACGCCCGAGCATGTGAAGCCACGCTACCCCCTCAAATACTTACCTAAACGCGTCCATGGTTTTCAACATCCTGTTCCTGAAGGTTCGTTTTAACCATGGCATTTGTTTCTTTTTATTACAAAAGGTGTTTTCATGTTAAATAAGGGGAAATACGTATTCACTTTTAACTTTGTGGTTTATGACTTTTATTGCTTTCTAGAGTGTTTTCCAGGTACAAGAATGTGTGTGTGTGTAAACCTTTGTTAAATACATCATTTTGCAGAATGGAGGCTCCCCCTCTTTCTGACCTGCACTCGGAGAGCCTGTTCTTGCTCAGGGGTGGCACAGGGTGAATACACAGCGGCCAGAGGCAAAGGCCTGAGTTTAGGGACGGTCTGGAGATCCAGCAGCACCGGAGTGGTGCTTACACCTGCTTAAAACTAAGTGAGGTGCCGAGGCTCCCACCCACCCCACTGCCACCCGGCACCCCACTGGTCCAGGAGCTGCGGTGTCCCCAGGAATGGGAGGGGCAGGAAGCAGGGTCCAAGGGCCTGCCCAGGTCATCAGGTGCAATCCCTTCTCCCACCCCTCTCAACAATGCCTCCCGGAAGCCCCATCCCACATCCCGCCTCCCGCCACCTGCCCACCAAGCTGGCTGATTTCCTCCTCTCTGTTCCCCTCATCTCTGAAGCCTCCTCCAACCTTGACAGTGAGAAGTAGTTCCGCCTTTAGCTCACTCGCCGGTGCCCCCCACCCCCCCACCCCACAGGACACAGGCTGGGGGTCTGAGCTGCTGCCCACTGGGCCCACTGACCCTACCTCATCCTTCTCAGGTGGGACTCACAGAAGCGACTCTGGAGGAAGCAGCTGACGAGGGCGTTGACTTTCCCCAAAGACCTCTGTACCCCAAGGTCACAGAACCTGCCCGTTATTTGTCCTCATCCCAGGGCTCATGGACCAAAGGTCACAGCAGAAGAGCAGCAACCTGGGGCTGTGGACCGGAACCAAGGAAGCGCCCACTTCTGTGCCTTTATTACAGAAATTGCGGCTTGTTGATGTCAAGCTGACACCCAGAGAGATTCCAGGACAAGTGGGGGGAGGGGTTGTGGGAGGGGCAGGATGGGTGGGGGAGGGGAAGAGCTGCCTCCCATCACGCACTGACCAGCCTGAGTCGTGAGGACGGGGACAGGAAGCATGGGTGGGGATGTTGCTTGCTCTGTCACCCCTCCCACACGTGATGTCACCACCTCTCAGCTGTCACTCACTCGAGTGCATCCAGGGCTTTGAGCAGAGCTGGAGAGGAAGGCAGCAGATCTGCTCTCAGGGGGGCTGGGACCCTGGGCACAAAAAGGCAGCTGGGTGCCAGCAGAGGGGCCCTGAGACCACTCCCCACCCCAGACCTGCAGCAGGTGGAACCAGGCAGCTGAGGATCAAATCCCAGCCTGAGACGGGCCAGTGGGGAAGACTGGAGCGAGTTCCTTAAATCCTCAAGACCCCAGCATCTGCATCCAGAACCAGGGGCGTTCAGTTAAGTTCCTCCTCTGTGTCCTCTCCCCAAAGCCGCAGCAACGCTCCCTATTTTTATCTGATTTTTCCAGGTTGAAGACTTCCTTTGGCTTTTACTTAAATACTCATTCAGGGGAATTTCTGCTGTGGTGCGCTGGGTTAAGAATTCGACTGCAGTGGAGGGTTCAATCCCCAGCCCAGGGCAGCAAGTTCAAGGATCCTGCATTGCTGCCACTGTGGCTCAGATGCCATGGGTATGGCCATTAAAAAAAATAATACATTTGTAAAATGCTAGGAGTTCCCATCATGACTCAGCAGGTGAAGAACCTGACTAGTATCCATGAGGATGCCGGTTCGATCCCCGGCCTCGCTCAGTGGGTTAAGGATCTGGCGTTGCCGTGAGCTGTGGTGTAGGTCGCAGACGTGGCTCGGATCCCCCATTGCTGTGGCTGTGGTGTAGGTGGGCAGCTGCTGCTCCAATTCAACTGGGATCTGAATTTCTATGTGCTGCAGGTGCAGCCCTAAAAAGACAAAAAAAAAAAAAAAAGTCATTCAGGGTTAATTACAGACTTCCTTCTGTGGAACCCAGAGCAGATGGCTGACAGCAATCAGGCCCTTCCAAGGCAGAAAACCAAAGTCCAACAGCCTCGGGTTCTGTCCCACCTTCACCCCCACAGACACCCACTTCTGGGGACCCGCAGAGCAGCAGGGACAGTTACCAGATCTCCCAATCTGACCATCTTAGGGAGGCCCTGCCCTAAAGGCAGAGAAGGATGCATTCGTGGGCTAAGTGCCTCCGCCCTTTAGACATGCCTCTCCCTCCTGGGATGGAGCTGCAGCCTTCTGGGGCTCCCAGGACCCTCATCCCAGGGAAGAGAACTCGCCTTTCCAGGCAGACCGCTTCCTGAACTGCTTTCCCTGGCCCTGAACACAGAGATGCCTTCTTCAGGCTGTTCATTTTCCCCTGAACTGTGTTTATTAAAAGCAGCATTTATTTTGCTGATGGGATCTTGAAAGACAGAGGGAATCATAGAAACGATGAAACCCATCTGGGTGGGGAGGCTGCAGGGCCGCCCCTTGCGCTCACTGTATCATCCATCTCTGTATCGTTTACGCCATGGACAGAGCCTGGAACAAATTGCAATATTTAATGCACAATTACGGTTTTCAATAAATGGTTCCCAGATGGCTCAGGGAAAGAGCATCAAGCAGGAAACCAGGAGTGATCAGATTTTAATGAGGGTTTGTCTCTTCTGCCTTGTCTCCTTGGTAAATCCTAGTTGGATCTGTGGTTCACGACTGTTATCAGCGGCAGGGGTGTGTGTGCATATCTGCGCATGAGGCGGGAGACACCCCAATATATTTATTTTTGTTTGTTTGTTTTGTTATTATTATTTTTAATAGTTATTTCCCCAATACAGTTTTTTTTCTACTATACAGCATGGTGACCCAGTTACACATACATGTACACATTCTATTTTTGCACATTATCATGCTCCATCATAAGTGACTAGACATAGTTCCCAGTGCTACACAGCAGGCTCTCCTTGCTTATCCACTCCAAAGGCAATAGTTTGCATCTATGAACTCCAAGCTCCCCAACCACCCCACACTCTCCCCTCCCCCGGCAACCATAAGTCTATTCTCCAAGTCCATGAGATTCTTTTATGTGGAAAGGTTCATTTGTGCCGTATATTAGATTCCTGATATGTGATATCATGTGGTATTTGTCTTTCTCTTTCTGACTTACTTCACTCAGGATGAGAGTCTCTACTTCCATACATATTGCTGCAAATGGCATTATTTCATTCTTTTTTATGGCTGCATAGTATTCTATTGTGTATATATACCACATCTTCCTAATCCAATCATCTGTCGATGGACATTTGGGTTGTTTCCATGTCTTGGCTATTGTGAATAGAGCTGCAATGAACATGCAAGTGTATTTTTTAAGAAAACTTTTGCCCAAGAGCAGGATTGCAGGGTCATATGGTAGTTCTATGTATAGATTTCTAAGGTACCTCCATACTGTTCTCCATAGTGGTCGTACCAGCTTACATTCCCACCAACAGTGCAGGAGGGTTCCCTTTTCTCCACACCCTCTCCAACATTTGTTCTTTGTGGGTTTATCAATAATGACCATTCTGACTGGTGTGAGGTGGTATCTCAAGGTAGTTTTGATTTGCATTTCTCTACTAATCAGGGATGTTGAACATTTTTTCATGTGCTCGTTGGCCATCTGTACATCTTCCTTGGAGAAATGTCTATTCATGTCTTTTGCCCATTTTTCAACTGGGTTGTTGGCCTTTTTGCTGTTGAATTGTATAATGCCTGTGGCTGTAAGTGGGGCAGAAAAAGCAGACTTTGGGGACCCAGTGAAAGTGGGCTATCTTGACTCTGCCACTTGCAAGAGCTCTGCCTCCAGATACGTTTCCAGCCTTTTCTGCTCAGAGCCAGAACTGCCCCCTCTGCTACGTGGGTGACGCAGTTACTCCATCTTAGCAGCGTGGTGAGGACCCGGGGAGAAGTGCGTGAAATCGGCATCCCAGACACATCCACTCAAGACACACCCTCCCCCAGGTAAAGCACCTTCGGGAAAGCCAGGTAGAAGCAGGTGCCCACAGGTACCAACTCAGAGCTTTGGGCCCCTCTAATCAATTACTTTTTTCTATCAGTTAAGAACTAACTTTTATTCTATGGGTTATAATTCATTGATGTCATTATTTATTTTTGTTCTAGATTTGGCTACTTGGAGTGCCATCGAGGTGGCTAGCCTGGATTTTTGTGTTTCTTTTTGGATATGTTTCTGTCATTTTTTCAGCATTCCCATAAAGCCTAGTTGAAAATTTCAAGATCTGTAAACGGTGCTACTCTAGGCCTCCTATCGATGAAGCTGGGACAACATGGCATTTTTCTTGGCATTTAAACTAAGTTAGATTATGAGTGTCTCCAAATAGAACATGAGGTACCACCCACACCAGTCAGAATGGCTGTATTTAACAAGTCAACAAATAAATGCTGGAGAGGCTGTGGAGAAAAGGGACACCCTCCTACACTGTTGGTGGGAATGTAAATTGGTACAACCACTATGGAAAACAGTATGGAGGTACCTCAGAAAACTAATATAGAACTATCATATGATCCAACAATCCCACACCTGGGCATATATCCAGACAAAATGTTCACTGAAAAAGACATGCACCCATTTGTTCATTGCAGCACTATTCACAATAGCCAAGACATGGAAACAACCTAAATGTTCACCAACATTCACAGATGAATGGATTAGGAAGATGTGGTACATATACACAATGGAATACTACTCAGCCATAAAAAAGAAGAAAATAATGTCATTTGCAGCAACATGGATGGAAGTAGAGGCTCTCATCCTGAGTGAAGTAAGTCAGAAAGAGAAAGACAAATGCCATATGATATCACATATCAGGAATCTAATATACGGCACAAATGAACCTTTCCACGGAAAAGAAAATCATGGACTTGGAGAACAGACTTGTGGTTGCCAAGGGGGAGGGGGGGGAGTGGGGTGGATGGGGAGTCTGAGGTTAATAGGTGCAAAGTACTGCATTTGGAGTGGATAAGCAAGGAGAGCCTGCTGTGTAGCACTGGAACTTTATCTAGTCATTTGTGATGAAGCACTGGAGGATAACATGAGAAAAAGAATGCATATATATGTATGACAGGGTCATTTCGCCACACAGCAGAAATTGATAGAACATTGCAAATCAACTATAATAGAAAAAATAAAAATCTTAAAAAAAGGGAAGTAGTTGAGTTGGAGAGGGAACTTAGGGAGAAAGATTCTGGGAAGTGAAGAGGAGGCAAAGAGGCAGGAGCCAGATCGTGGAGTCTGGTTTACCCAGAACAGTGCTTCTCCAAGTGTGGTCCCTGGAACCCCTGAAGTTGCTGAGACCCTTTCATGGGGTCCATGAAGTCAAAGCTATTTTCATAACATTACCAGGAATTTATTTACCTCTTTCACTGTGGTCACACTTGCACTGAGGTAAAACTTACCTGGAATAGAAGCTGTTAAACCCAATAGCAATAGCAGGTATTATATTCCTTACTACCATTTAATTGTGGAATAAAAAGAAAAACAAATTTCACTGAAAACTGTCCCGGTTGTAGTATCAAAAATGAACAACTTTATTAAGTCACCATTCTCAAGTCCGCATTTTAGAATGTCTGATATGTTTAGAATATGTGAATATGAAAAATGGTAAGTACACACAAGGTTCTTCTGCTGCATTCCAAAGTACCACGTCCCAGGGAAAATCACCTTTATGAGCCAACCCAATGTCTTCTTTGTGGGTTTTCTTTGACTCTTAAACGACCAGGAGTTCCCACCGTGGCGCAGCAGAAACGAATCCAAGTAGTATCCATGAGGATGTGGGTTTGATCCCTGGCCCCGCTCAGTGGGTTAAGGATCCAGCATTGCTGTGAGCTGTGGTGTAGGTCGCAGATGCAGCTCAGACTCCTCATTTCTGAGGCTGTGGTGTAGGCCAGCAGCTGCAGCTCCAATTCAACCCCTAGGCTGGGAACCTCCATATGCTGCAAGTGTTGCACCCCCCCCCAGAAAAAAAGAAGAAAAGAATGACCAAAAAGTGATGATTAGACTTAGTTATTTGCTGTACTCTTTCTCAAAAATGAATGTGCATTTCTCCCTTCTAGAAAATCAACAGACAGTATTGATTGCCAATGATAAAATGTAAGCTCTCATGAGAAAGTTAATCTTAAGAGCTTCCAAGCACTGACAATCTTTTCTAGCGGGATCTGTGGTAACATCAACAAATGGGACTATTTGATCATCTTAATTAGATGTGCCAGCACTCTGAAATCTGCATGAATTGGTGAAATAATGCGTTACTTAAAAAACATGCATTGGTACTAAACTCAGCCAATGTACGAGACAGACCTATGGATTCTAAAGCAACAGATTTGAAAATGGGCATTTTTTGATGAAATTTTTTCTCTTTTTTTTTAAATTGAAGTATATTTGATATGTTTTAGTTATAGTTGATTTATATACTTTTAACATAACTGATGTTTTGTTAGTTTTAGGTGTGATTCAGTTACACATCCATATGTATATAAACCTATTTTTTCAGATTCTTTTCCGTTACAGGTTATTACGAGATATTGAATATCGTCCCTGGGCTAGACAGTAGGCCCTGGCAGGTTATCTATTTTACATACAGTAGTGTGCACCTGTTAATGCCAAGCTCCTAATTTTTCCCTCCTTCCTTTCAAATTTGAAAATATTTAATGATAGAGGTTTAGGCTCCACATGGCAAGTAACCTTTAAGAAAGTCCCACTTGCGTGGTTTTAGCGTAGTATCAAAGGTGAACAAGCACAGTTATCTGAAATCATTATTTGGAAAAGAAGAACTAATTGAAGAAAGAGTTAAGCCCTTCCTTGCAGCAGAGTTCCATTAACGAATGTAGAAGAAATAGAAGTAGGAAATCGCCACTGGCAAAGTCCCAGTAATAATCGCTGTACACACACACGGGGGCCCACATCAGTGGGCAAAAGATTATTTTGAATTCTCTTTCCACAAGTTCCCTATTAAACACAGAAGAAAAAGAATCACTTGGTGGTGGGGCAAGCTGGCAGGTCCATCCTTAACCAAGTGATCCAGATTAATCACGCCGGTCAGGAGGCTTACCCACATCATGGACCCCTGCTGGGAGTCACTGAAAAGGACACACCGGCACATTTGTGGTGCTCGTGCCAAAATATATAGCCTCAGTCTAATTACGATGAATTATGGAAAAATTAAAAATTTTTAAACTTAAATTTAAATTAAAAATTTAATTTAAATTTAAAATTAAAAAAATTAAAAATTAACAGAAAAAGCCCAATTGAAGGACATGCTACCAAAAAAAAAAAAAAAACACAGCAACAAAAACAGATCAATATTCTTAAATATCATGTTGAGATCAGAAAAGTCAAAGAAAGATCAAAAGAAATGTCCCAGATGGGAGAGGACTCAGGAACGTGACAGCCAAATCCTGGACCAGGAAGGGGGTGTCAGCAGACAGTGAGTAAAATCTGAAAAAGGTTTGTGTATGAGTGCATCGCCTCGTATCCGTGGCAAGTTCCTGGTTCTGATCACCATAGTGTGGCTTCATAAGACCTTGCATTGGGGAAGCTGGGGGCAAGCTGTTCAGGAACTCTCTCTATTCTTTCTACAATTTTGTCGTCCTCAGTTTTTTGGTTGTTTTTTAGAAAAATAAAATTTAAAAAATGTGCTTCCTGTGAATAGACTCAGGGGCTGCCAAGCTGAGAGGCTCTTCAGAGCCTTGTTCACGGCCTTCAGGACAACGTCAGGCAGAAGCACAATTCCATGAGCTTTTACCGAATTGTTAGAAATTAATTTGAATTATGCCATTAAACAGATGTGCTCCATGGGGCATGGACAACTTTTTATTTCTTAAACATCGAACCTGCTGCTGCATCAGATGGCATCAAATTAATTATACAGAGTTATCAAGGGACAGGACATAACCAGCCATGGCACAGCCATACATCATCATGCGTCACGGCAGAGGCGCTGCCAGGCCAGGAAGGGGGGCTTTCTGCCATCCTGGGATCAGACCCAACTTGACGGGGTGTCTGATGACTCTCCACGCACGCCCAGAGCACACTCATGTGTGTCTGAAAACAAATGTGAGCTTGAAGTAAAATCACCCAAATAGAAGAGACATATCTCAAGCCATCAGAACTAGTTAACTAGTAAAAGTTCATTTACACCCAAAGATGCAACTTACACACATGGGTATGCTTTACACACACATTTTATCCATTTAAATGCAGTACTCTATTTAAGGAATGATTATATATATGAGTTTGGATATTTTATGCAGCGTATCAAACATTAAGACCCATGTGTAGAAATGTGAGAACCGTCGAATGGATGATGGGTGGATGGACGATTCATAGGCAGAGAAACTGACTCACATTCACACTGGAAAAATACACTGAGAGTTAGCAAACTACAAAGGAGAAAGGTACATCATGCTTTTTCTAAGAAGTAAAAGAGCTCCGTGGTAATGAACCTGACTAGTATCCAACATGGGTTCGATCTCTGGCCTCGTTCAGTGGGTTAAGGATCCGGCGTTGTGCGCTGTGGTGTGGGTCACCAACACGGCTCCGATCTGACATTGCTGTGGCTGTGGTGTAGGCCGGCGGCTACAGCTCCAGTTCCACCACTAGCCTGGGAACCTCCATACGCCGTGGGTGCAGCCCTACAAAAAAAAAAAAAAAAAAAAAAAAGGGAAAATAAAATTTGTTCTATTAGAGTGACAGTCACTCTCTTTCAAAAAGCTGTGCTTTTTGAGGCTCTACATGGCACTATGAGTTATTCCTACCCTGAATTTTATTCCCTAGAGGAAGCCTAACACAAAATCAAATCAGAGTCAATCTTTTTTTGTGGTAAATGCTCAGTATCTTCAGTCAAACAATAGCAGCACTAGATGTAGACCCTAAAAAACATTTGTTAGACGATTAAGAAAAATCACACATTTTTATGTTTGGAATAAGGCTCATACAGAACAAACTAGCACAAAATATAGTCTATTAAAAATGCGACCCAAAGCACCAAAAATAGGCAAACATTCCCAATTTAGATTTCTATTTACACTTAATTAATCATCCTTCCACTTTTCATATCTGTCTATCCATCCATCCATCATCCATCCACCCGTTCGTTCTTTCAACAAATGCTTAGCGACCCCAGGACACTGGCTGAAGGGCTGCCTCAGCTAAGACAAACAAGACACAAGCTTTTTCAAAAGAACCCACTCCCTTTGGGGAAGACAAATCTGTGCATCAACCAACCTTGGCTATAAACTACTGCAGGCACTATTGTAAGGCCACTGACCAAGCCAGCCACTGGCCGATTAAGGCAGAGGTCAGCACAGCTGCTTGCCTGCTTCCGGCTTCTCGGGCAGCAGACTCTTGGCTCTCACTCATTCATTCATTCGATGCACGGCTATTGTTTAGGTTCCTATTGTGACGAGGTGTCTGGCAGGTTCTGCAAAGATCCCACAGTTGCATACAAGAGAGATGGCAGTGACAATAGCGTGGGGGCTGGGAGGCACTTGGGAGTCCCCTCGCCCACCTGGGTGGGCTCGTCAAGGAAGGGACAGCATGTCTAACCCAGGAGATGAGGGGACGGTGGCCAGGTCAAGGACATAGGAAGAGTTCCAGCCACTGGGAACAGTGAGCGAGAGGGTACCAGGTGAGAGAAAGGGCCTGGCAGGGGCAGGGCCGGGTTGGGGAGGGAAAATGGCCTGAGGGGTCAGATATGGTCAATGTCCCAGACCCCGGGTGGGGGTTCCAGCGAGGAATCCCTGCAACTGGATCTTGAACCTGAGTGAGGAGACGGCCTCTGAGAATTGCCAAGGACCCTGAACAAAACAGTGAGGGCCCCTGCCCACCCAGCCTCTCCCTCCCTCGGGGTGGTCCTGCCACATCAGGTGCATGAGGCCCAACCTCAGTGCCTCCTCCCGCTGGCTCCGGAAGCCTGGGCTGGGGCTGGACCGAGGGAAGACTTTTCAAACTGGATACATTTCAAAGCTTCAAACTGATCCTTCAAGGGATTTTTTTTTTTTTTTCTTTTTTAGGGTCCCAACTGAAGCATATGGAAGTTCCCAGGCTAGGGGTCTAATCAGAGCTACAGCTGCCAGCCTACACCACAGTCACAGCAATGCCAGGTCCTTAACCCATTGAGCAAGGCAGGGATTGAACCTGCAACCTCGTGGTTGCTAGTTGGATTCGGCTCCGCTGCGCCACGATGGGAACGCCCCCAAGGGATGGTTTTAACAATCAAAATGAGCCTGATCTCCGCAATTCAGGCCACTGGACCCCTTTTAATACCTGGAGTTTAATACCAGGGAGAAAAGTCTGGACTTGCCCCAGAATCCCCTGAAGAACAAATCCTCAGAGCACATTTAGGCGGAACTCACTGGGGGTACATGTGTCCAGGGGTTTTCTTCCTGCCCCTCGTGGGCTCTGAGTCTCCTTCCTCCAGAGGGCATGCCCTGGCTTCAGGGAGGAGGGCCCATCAGCCGGGAGGGGGTGAGACAGGAATGAGGTACCAGGGGCAGGTAAAGCCATGGGAAAGCGACCTGGAGCCGGGGGGCAAGGACCCAGCAGGACCCGGGGGCCCTCTAGGTGTGGGAGCTGGGGAGCTGGCGGGAGCTGATCACAAGGCGGCAGCTGCGGGGGCTGCAGGGGCCAGGCACTCCAGGGTGTCTGCATCTGCAAGTCCAGTGGGTCCCGAGAATCTGCATTTCGAACAGGTTCCCAGTGGTGCGGGTGCTGCTGGTCCTGCCACATCAGGTGCAGAAGACGAGGCTTCTCTATGATACGTGCGTTCAGCGTTGCCGTGTCCGTCACCACCACGCTCATTGTTAAGGGCGGAATCCGCAGATCCTGAGAACTTACACGCCTCCCTAAAGCAACCTGCAAAGGATGGGAGCAAGTTTCCAGGTCAAACACCAGCATCCACTGGGCTTTGAGAGTCTGCCCTTGACCAGCGTGGAGAAGTTCTGACCTGGACACCCCTCTGCCCACGAGCTCGAGAGACCGCATCCTCCAGCAGCCCAGAGGCATCCTGGGTCCCGGGCTGCTCTCCGGGAGGTTATGGCCTGCAGTCCAGCTCTCGCTTCAACAGCCCTTGGCCCAGGCTTGGATCAGGCGATTCTCAGGACGGCAAAACCTCTCCTGCAAGTGCCTCTCACCTGCCGGGCACCTTCCCAGTGTCCCCAGGCCCGATGGTGCTGCTGCGCTCTGTTCCCCAGCAGAAGCGGTACCTCCCGGGCATTTCCAGGTTACGAGGTTTACCTAAGATGTTACCAATGTGTTTGTCCCGCAAACCCAGGGGATAGGAAGGAGACCCTGGCACCCTCCCGCAGGCCCACTGCCAGCCACCCTGAAGGCTGGGAAGACACCGCTAAATCATGACAGTGACCTGCAGCTCTCCTGCCTCCTCCCCCACGCCACGTGTTTAGCAAACTCCAGCAGTGTTGCATCCCCTCTGTGGGATAAAGCTCCCCCAGCCCCACCCCTGCCACTGCCCTGCTGCAGGGAAGGAAACAGCGCATTAAAGCTCTTTGTCAGGTGGAATAAAGTGTCCTGTTTGGGGTCTGAGCAGAAACTGGGCCCCTCCCCCATCACGCAGCCCCTGACGCTCCTGGGCTTCGGTGGGTGGTGTTCCTCCAGGGAGCAGAGGCTAGTGAGATTAGGCTGCAGGACCCCTTTATGTTCATGTACCACCCAACTATCTTGGTAGTAGATACTTTGGGGAGGGGGGTCTCTGCCAGCTCTCAGAAACCCCCTACTTCAAAGTCAGCCTGTCCAGGCACCTCGGGTCCAGCAGCCAGCATGGTGGCACCGCAGCCCTGGCAGTGATCACGGCTGGCCGGGTCTGGAGTGGGAACCTGGCCAAGGAAGTCCAGCCCAGAGCAGATTGTGGGGTGCAGACGAGAGGGGCTGAGAAAGTCTGGGGGAGCAGGGATGGAGGAGGGGATGGGAGGGAAGAAAGACAGACAGACAGGCAGGCAGTGACACAGAGGCAGACAAAGATGGAAACAGACGCAGACAGACAGACAGACAGAAAGACACAGAGTCAGATGGACAGACACAGCGGTGGACAGACAGACAGGCAGGCAGGCAGTGACACAGAGGCAGACAAAGATGGAAACAGACGCAGACAGACAGACACAGTCAGAATCAGACACAGACAAAATCAGACTGACAACAGAGGCAGACAGACAGACTGACAGGCAGGCACACAGACGAGAAAGCAGGGAGAGCCTCCCTGCCCCTGGCTGTCTCCCCTGCAAGAGCCGGCTGCATCCCACCCTCCGGGTCCTTGGGGCTCCCTGTGTCCTAATAAGAACATGGCATCTCCAGTTTGGCCAGCTCAAGTCGGTTTTCCTTCCTGTGGTCCGAGGGTCCAGGGGTCTGACTAGCCCAGATCCCAGGCGATCCTGCCCCTCACCCAATCCCCCTCACCTTCCGAGCCCAGCGCTCGGACTTGCCCCTGCTGCCCTGGGCTGAAGGCCTGACCTTTGGTTCCAGACTCTGGCCAGCCAGGCCTCCTCCTCATGGCTCTGCTTCACCTGGTAGATTGAAAGTCGGGGCCCCAGTGACCTTGACTCAGACCTGCCACCAACCCACAAGCAAGACCCTTCTTTGTCAGGGAAGACACTGCCTCCCACTTTATGCCAAATTTAAGGTGTGCTGGGAAGCGGGGCACGAGAAGGGCCTCGTGACATACACAGTTCCTTTGGGAAACACATGCATGGCTGCTTGTTAACGCCAATAACCCAGGCCGTTTTCATTACACCTCTGCCTCCCAGGAACACCTGTACCAGCCCCGCTTCTCAGCTGAGAAACGCCAGGCACAGACAGGGCACTGGTACACGCAGCTCCCTCCAGCCTGGATCGGGGTCCACAGGGTTTGGAAACCAACAGGGTCCACCGGGCAAGTCCCCGCCAGGTGGGCCCCAGCTACACCCACCCTGCCGAATGCTGGGGGTCAGAGCACCCCAGCAGGGAGAGCAATGAGATCTGGGGGAACCCAGAAAGGTGAGTCACGCCGTGCAATGGTCACCAAAGACACGGACACAGAGAAGCGCCAACTGCTCAGGTTTGGCCTCGGGCAGAACTTCATTCTCCACATACGTGTTCCAAACCCCACGTGTTCCATCTGCTCAGGGTAAGACGATCTGGGCACCCGCCTTACATAGGGGTTCTGTGTGTGCGAGAACCCGAGAGCTTAAGGAAAGGGCCCATTCCTGCCACGGCCCCCACCCCGGATGCCAACAGTCAATGCCATGTTCCCGAGATGAATCACAATTACAATCAGATAACTAAGCTGCAATAGCCCTCAGGCTCGACTTTGAGAAACTCTACGGAATAAATAGAGACTTTAACACATAAACACAACTACGTATAAGATAGATAACCCACAAGGACCTTCTGTACAGCACAGGGAACTATACTCAATGTTTTGTAATAACCTATAAGGGAAAAGATTCAGAAGAAGAATATAATATTAATATTTAATATTTTTAGAATATTAATAATATACATTTTTCAGAATATATATGTATATATAACTGAATTGCTGTGTGGTACGCCTGAAACTAACACAATATTGTAAATCCACAATACTTCATTAAAAAATGTAAAATTTAAAAAATACATAGACTTTAAACACAATATTTCCAGGGTTCGGGGGATGCCTGGCAGGAATTCGGCTTCGTTAGGTTGTATACCCCTCAGTGCCACCCATCAGCAGAAACTCCTCGTGTTTCCAGCCTGTTGATGGCAGCCTTTCTATTATCCAGGGAAGATACAGAATTCCGCCTTTTTCTGTATTTATCTGATGGGATGAGTGCAGGGAGGGAGGGGTTAAAGGCTCGTGGAGTCCCACCTCCCAGCGGAAGCCCAGGCCCAGAATCTGAAGCCCGACTGAAAGTACGTCAGGATCAGCCAAATTTGGACCCTGCAGTCATGGTCTCTAATGAGAGAGTCAGCGCGGCTCACGAGATGCTAAATGATTTGATCAGCACCATCAGATCACATGGAGGGAGCGCAGGAGAGCCCCCGATGCTGCCTGTGGCCTGCAGGGAGTCCGGGCTTTCTGAGCTTCAATCCTTTTCCAGTTATCCTAAAAAGTTACAAGGCCAAGGGCATCCGATGGGCCAGTCCCTCCCCTGCATTAGCGCAGGTCTGCGTTTCCGCCCTTGGGATGTCGGGGAAGAGGATAAACGGCAGCATCCCAGAGGCCCACTCAAAATTGAGCATAGCACATGCCTAGATTCCAGGAGCACCAGGCAACTTCATTTATCTTAAACAGTGAGTTAGTTTTGGAGGCAGCATTTGGGGCAGCAGAACTGAATCCTGCCTGCTTGAATGAAGCATCCCAGTTTTACCCAGTCTAAGCCGTGGAACGTGGCTGGACCAGTTCCGTGGCCTCTCTGAGGTTCAGTGCCTTCATCTGTAAAATGAGCGTAGTTAGTGCCTCCCAGGTAACACTCTGGTGAGAACGGAAGAGGATTGTCACACAAAAAAGCCCTTTACACAGGGCCTGGCATCTTGCAAGCTTGCGATGACTACAAGCTATGCTTGTTTTCATGCCCTTGGTGAGACCTTGAGGAGACCAGGGTTCCCCATCCCCCCACTTCCCCAAACAGCAGAGACCTGAGTGAAGAGCTCTGGGGCCGCGAGACCATCACAGGGCGGACGGGGAGGAGCTGGAGTGAAGGACCGGGGGAGCGTGAGGAACCACCAGGAAACCAGCATAGAGGATGCTGCAGTAAGATGTCCATCCAGAAAGGAGAACGGGGCCTCGGTCCTGCGTGGGACCCTCCGAGAAGGGTGCAGACCTTCTCCGGGATTGCCCCTCCAGGGATTCAGGCCGAGGATTCATCCATGGGCTGCTCCCCCCACTGCTTGAGAGCCCCCCGACCCCGGGGCGCTAACTCCCCACACTCTGCATCACTAGCTTGACAGGCTTCTAGCGGAAGCCAGGGAGGGAGTGGGTTAGATTGGTTCCGACGTCATGGCAGCGGTGAGAATGAAATAGTCAGTGGCGGGTGCTCTGAGCCACGGGGCTAAAGCTGTAGCCAAGGGGAAAAGCCGAATCCAGCGGTCCAGGCATTCATAAGGCAAGGATGCTGCCAGCAGTTGTAGGGCATCCCACGCGTATGGTCAGGCTGCTTCCTTTCTTAGGCTGGGGACCCGCTGCCTGACCTGAAAAGCCCCAGCGTCCCACGCCTGGCAGGAGATCCCTGAGCGATCTGACGAATGCTTGACCTTGGTCTTGGGAGGTGACTCGCTACCTTAAGCATCTTCAACTGTGACAAATCTATGGTGCCCGAGCAACAAAACGAACGTGTGGAGAGAGAGAGAAGAATGTAAAACAGCTCATTAGAGCCACCGTCACTCCCTCCCCGCATCACTAAACACGCATCGTGACAAGTCCTTATGGTTACAAGGTGAAAATTCAATCAAAGCAACGTTTTCAAAAGCCCAAAATGATATCCATGATTAGCTAATAAAATCCCAGTGGCCTGATGATATTAGTTTTCTAGACTGTAATTTCCATTTTTACCGCAATTCATCTTTGTCTGCATTCAGATCCATTTCTTTCCAGCTCTGGGCACCGGTTAATTTGAATAAATGAGACGAGCACGGTGGGCAGGTGAATATCCATCACATTGCCCTCCTCTGCGGGGGACCGATGCCACCACACCCTCCAGTGGGCGGTCCTTGCCACCCTCTGCTGGTGTTGGCATCTAAGAGGAGCAGACGTGGGCAGCCCAATGCAGCAAATTACCCAGCAATTAAGGGTCTGGTCTGGCCTCCTTGGCGCCTGATTCCCTCGAAGTTTCTGGGATGGATGAAGTGTTTACGGCTTCCCGCTGCCATCGCAACCTCCTCTTCCTCCAGCCTGCTGTTAAGCTGTCAGTGTAAACAATGGTCCTGCCTTGGGTGCCCTGAATGTCCATCAGACTCAGCAAAGCTGACGGCTATTGTCGCTGTTGGCTAAACTCCCATCTGAGAGCAATGCTTTTTTTTTTTTCTCTGTGTGGTCCTCGTGTAGCTGAAAACAACTCTCCCAAAGGCAATGAACTTTCCATTCAAAATGAGATAAATCGGAGCTCCCTTCATGGCTCAGCTGTTAATGAACCCGACTAGGATCCATGAGGGTGCAGGTTCGATCTCTCACTTCACTCAGTGGGTTAAGGAGCTGGTGTTGCCATGACCTGTGGTGTAGGTCACAGATGTGGCTCAGAGCCAGTGTTGCTGTGGCTGTGGTGTAGGCTGGCGGCTACAGCTCTGATTCGATCCCTGGCCTAGGAACCTCCCTATGCCGTGGATGCAGCCCTAAAAATCAAATAAATAAATAAATAAAAAGCAAAATGAGATAAATCAATTTCTCCTCCCATCTTCTCTTGAAAGATGCTGCAACTCTGGGGTACCCCATGCTTTCAGGAACTGATGCTACACAGGAGAATTTTGTTCCAGAAGATGTTACTATCTAAGAACTCAGGGAGTTCCCGCTGTGGCACAGTAGTTTAATGATCCAGCTTGTCTCTGTAGAGTCATCAGTTCGATCCTCAGCCTGGCACAGAGGGTCAGGGATCCAGCATTGCTGCAGCAGCAGCGAAGTTTGCATCTCTGGTTCGGATTCAATCTTCCACATGCTGTGGGTATGGCCGTAAAAGGAAAAAAAAATTAATGTAAGAACTCAAGACCTCACGAGTCCTGCAGGATTGGACCTCAGATCCAATCCCGTGGCCCTAGGCATTGCTCGGAAAAGATTTTCAGCTCTCTGGACCACAGTCACCATCTCAACGTTAGTGTCTGCTTTGTCCTCACCTCCAGGCTGTTACATCCTAGGAGGAATCGTCCTTTCTCTGCGCATGCGCAGTCCCAGCCCCAAACCACAGCTGTGCATAAATGCACGCACACAAGCTTCTGTGGAAATGCTTGCAAGGGGTTCCCATCAGGGGCCTCAGGGGTGCGATCGCAGAGCTGAAGGATCTGAGCAGCCTCCATGCATCTTTGCAGCTGCCTGGGCTCTAACCTTGCACTGTTCGGTGCAGAAGTCAAGGTCACGTGGTTATGGAGCACTTCAAATGCGGGTCGGTAGAAGCTGAGATGCCCCGTAGGTGTAAAATACACACCCAATTTCAAAGACCTGATAATTAAAAAACAAAAGAATGTGAAAATTTTCACTGGTAATTGTTATATAGAGTCCATGTTGAAATAGTAATAGTTTGGATAAGCCGAGTTAAAATATAATATGAAAATTAATTTTATCTTTAAAAGATGTTTAAATATAGCTTCTATAGAGTTTAAGGTGATGTGTGAGAGTCAAGCTGTGTCCATGGAGCAGAGCTGCTCTGGACCTTTCTTCTCACGGCCCCAAAGGCCTCTGGGAGTTGAGTAAGAATGGTGCCAGCAGGTTCGTGTGTCCCTAGGGCTGAAGAGAATGGTCCATGGCTGGCCTACATGGAAGCCACAGGGTGGGGTTACCAGCTCAGCCAAGCTTGCCTACGCGAGAGTAGGGAACAGCCACATCGCTGAGGCCAAGTTGTGCCCGTGTGCGTTGTGTGTCCATATTCCACGAGGAACACATTCCTTCAGTCTGAATCTCTTTGCAGGAAACCAAAAGCCTTGCCTCGTTCACAGAGTCCGCTGAAGTTATTCCTGGGTTCTGTGTGGTGGACTGTGTGTTTTCTGAAGCTGCCTAATGAATGACCACAGATCTGATGGCTTAAATCAGCAGAAGTACATTCGCTCATATTTCTGGAGGCCAGAACCTGAGATCCAGGTATTGACAGGACCATGCTCCCTCCAAGCACCCTTCCTGGCTTATTCTAGCTTCCAGGGTCCCCCTGGACCCTCACTGCCTTGTGGCAGCATCACCCAAGCTGAGCCTCCATCCTTGCCCAGCCTCATCCTCTGTGCTGCAGAATCTCCATCTGCTTCACTCTTTTTTTGGAGGGGGGGGCGGGTGTCCAATCGGAGCTACAGCTGCTGGCCTACACTAAAGTCACAGCAATGCAGGATCCAAGCCACATCTGCGACCTCACAGCAAAGTCAGATCCTTAACCCACTGAGTAAGTCTAGGGATCGAACCCAAAACCTCATGGTTCCTAGTTGGATTTGTTTCCCCTGCGCCACGATGGGAACTCCTCCATCTGCTTCACTCTTAAAAGGACAGTGGTCATCTGACTTAGGACCCTTCCAAGTAAACTAGGACAAGCTCTTCTCAAGTCTTAATCACACCTTTTCCTACATGGAAACCGACATTCACAGGTTCTGAGAACTACCACGGGGACATGTCTCTCTGGGACCTGCTACCAAGCCCACTCCAGGTCAGGCCCCCAAGGAGCAGGGAACGGATGCGTTCTCACTGGCTGCGTCGAGTGGGTATCTCAGGAGTCAGATGCACAAACCTCTCCTGCCTACAAGTAATTTCAAACGCATTTATATTTCACTTAACTCATTTTTTTCCCCAAGTAAATATCTAACCATTTCTCATCCCAGGAATTTGGCAATAAAGTGCTTCAAACCAAAATCACTCTTACAAGTAGACAGGATTGTGAGCACATTTCCAGCATAGAGACGGCTTTTCCAAACCACATCCTTCAGAACGAAGCCAGATACTGTTTCAGGTGGGTTGAGAGCAATTTATGGTTGTTTGGTCAGAGGCCCTTCATCCCAGGCTGTGGTCAAAGCAATCCCTTCATGGAGCACCCCTCAGCCGTGACTCTGGGGGTGCAGCTGCTGGCCACACGCGCTGGAAGGAGCCGGGTGCCTTCGAACTCTGCCCTCTCCAAACCCCTCCCCAGATCAGGACCCCTAGGGATGGGATTCCCAGGAACCGCCTTTCCAGCAAACTCCCAGTGGTTTTTATTCAAAGGTCGGTTAAGAACTACCTCCTGGCCTTCTCCTGACCCCCATCCCGGAGGATCAGCTCACAGGAATGGGGATCAGCAAGTGGGGGCCAAGCAGACGGCATCAAATCGTAAATCGTGTGGTGAAAGCTTTACTGCCTCTGCGTCTGTCTCTGTTGTTAGTCTGTCTTTAACACCCAGCTCTGGCTTATCACTCTGTTCAGCAGAGAAATAGAGCAGGCCCCCAAGGCTGGCCCAGGCAGGATGCCCAAAGGGACACAGTTCTCACCCTTCATCTAGGGTAAGAGAGAGTGCGTCTCGGTTTCAAGCAGAGATACCGAGTTCCCTGTATGACAATGTCTTATAACAATAAGTGGATTTAAAGGAAAACATTAAGAAAATAATAACAGAGAGAGTCAGCTGAAAAGGTGGCGATTGATGAAAATAATTAGTCACAATTCTTCAGAGACACAGAACCCATTTATATAGATATATACATGCATGTACTCATGACACAACGACTATAAACCTGGAACAGAAGGCCTAGAGCTGAGCACGAAGGACCACGAGAAATGTGCAATCTTTTAAACTCATAAATCTTTTAAACTCATAAATCTAATCTTCTCGCTGGCCAGCTCATCACTTTCACCATGTCTCTCGGGGCTCAGGGAAGGGCCAGTCTCTGAGGCTCAACCCTCCTCTGCTGCCCCATCAGAGGCCCCTGGTTTGCCAGACCCCTGCCATGTCACCCCTGTCCCCAGAGCTGGGTTGTCAAGCCTTGTCTGAAAAGGGGTAAGCTTTCCACACTTCCGTTTTGAGGGCCCACAGAGTCTCTGTCGTAACCATTCAGCTCTGCTGCTGTAGCACAAAAACAGCCACAGACAATACATAAGTACATGGGCGAGGCTGGGTTCCAATAAAACTTTATTGACAACAACAGACCGCAGGTGGGATGGGCCCACCAGCCATGGGTTACAGACCCTGCTCTTCTGGAGCTGGACCCGGCACACACGCTCTTGCTGCTGTTGTCATGGCCTCTATGGTCTTGTCTGGCTAATTTCCCTCTCTTCCTTCAGTAAATATTCCTTTCTCAGGACACTCTTCCCTGACTTCTCTGAGACGTTGTCCCAGCTGTAATTAAAGAGCGTGTGCACACGTGTGCGTGTGCGTGCGTGCACCTGCCCCCGATGGGATGCGTGATGGGATCCAATGACTGCCTGGCTGCAGGTCACCAGGGACAGCTTGCTTTGCTCACCACTCTGTTCCCAGCCTGGCACCTGGAGGAGATGGAGTGAATACCTGTCCATCAAATTAGCAACCAAAGAGTCATTGCCGAGAAGAATGAGTGAATACATGAAAGTGAGGAAAAGCTTACGTCCCTGATTTAACCAAGCCCCATAAACAGAACTATGAATACACCCCCCTTTTTTTTTTCTTCCCAGCCCCCTCCTCAGACAAGGTGGTTGGATCATAGCAACTGACTCTGTCCTTTTCTTTCAGTGTGATTTTCCCTGGGGAGCATGTGAGTAGCTTGTTCTGAGTTTACTTCCACTCACTAGTTCTGCAGTGCTATGTTATCCAGCCTTTAAATAGTCTGTCTATGAAGCATCTTTAAGACTATTAAAAAAATTTTATTATAGTTTTCAACAACAACCAAAAAAGATTAAAAATACCCTGTGTAACCTAGCAGGACTCTATGGGGTCTTCCTGGGGCAGGCCCTTCCCCATGTCCTCTGTTTTAGCTCCTCTCTGAAGTAGAACATGAAACTTCTTGGAGGTTTATAGGAACGTCGTGATCTGACCTCTGGGGACAGCTACGAGAACACAGGATTTCTGCCCCAAGAAGTCTGCTGCAACCACCCACGCCCCTCTCTCACCTGGCCTTTCGATGTGCTTTGCAATTTAGATTCAGGGAGTTTGGGATATTTAGGAATCCTGAGCCATCCATCTCCCTGCATGGCCCTGCAATAAACATCTCTCAGCTCCAAACTCTGAAGTTTCATTGGGCCTCTCCGTGCTCTGGGCACATGGACTTGTGCTAACACCTTTATAAGGGTCTCATCTATATCCTGAAAAATGTATTCAAGAACAAAGACTGGAGTTTCCATTGCAGCTCAGCAGAAATGAATCGGACTAGTATCCATGAGGATGCAGGTTCCATCCCTGGCCTTGCTCAGTGGGTTAAGCATCTGGCATGGGTGTGAGCTCTGGTGTAGGCCACAGACGTGGCTTGGATCCTGTGTTGCTGTGGCTGTGGGGTGTAGGCCGGCAGCTGCGGCTGGGATTCGACCCCTAGTCTGGGAACCTCCATATGCCGCAGGTATGGCCCTAAAAAGAAAAGACAAAAAAAGAACAAAGGCTGCAATAAAACAAGATATTAATAGGCTTCTTCCGGTTAGTGATATTATGACTGTTGTCTGTGTGTATACACAGGTGTGCTGTGTACATGTCTGTGTATGCATGTGGGTTCATTTTTGTGTATTTTCCAAATTTTCTACTCATAGCAGGTATGACATTGGTGATCAAGGGGGATCAAGGAAGAGAAAGTTTGTCTGATTTCATTTATGGCTCCCTGGACAGAAATCCTATGAAGACTATCTTGGAGTTTAAAGTGTTAAAATTCCACAGTCAGGAAAAAAAAAAAACAACAACTGATGTTAGAACCCTGGCCTAGAATGTCAGGCTGTTAAGGTCCAGCCACAGCCCCTGGAGGATTTTGGAATGGGTTGCCGTGGGCATAAAAGGGCACTAGTCCACAGCCCACAGCCTGGTTTTGGAGAGCCACACTCTGGGGACGGGCAGGCCACCAATGCGGACCCCTGGACTGCTCTGCTCCTGGCACCTGTAAGGGGGTGGGGGGAGTGACTCCCTTCTGCCAAGAACACACTTTAGCCCAAGTTTCAGAACTGGCTGCCTTAAGAAAGGGTCTTACACTCACGGGCTCATTAAAACATCAAAATCCACTTTGGAGACCAATGCTGTATTGCCCCCATTTCACAGATGCGGAAATAATTCAGCAATTGATCAGGAACTGGATCAAGGTCTCGTCTTTTCTAAAACTCAGGACCGCGAAGCAGAGGCCAACAAGATCCTGTCCTCCTGACCTTAAGCTTACATTCTCTGGGGACTCCTTTGTAACACTTTCTCAGTTGCCATTGAACTTTCTTAATTGGGCTGGTCTTACGTGGGGTCTTTATTAATTCAACAAACACCTGTTGCAAGCCTGCTTTCCCTGTAACACCAAGCTAGATGGGAATCCTAGAAGGTGTCTGCATGTGTTCGAGCTCCCAGTCCTTGCGCAGAGGGACTGGTGGATGTGTGTGTCTGTCTTCACGATGAAGTCATGGTTCCTGTGGGAGCTCATCAAAGTCTGGCTGCCCATGGGTCAGATGCAAGTTCAGGCTGTTAGCCACAACTGGCCATGATCTATCCCAGGCAGACAGGCTCTGCCTTGACTCAAGAGGGACCACAGCATCCCCGCTTGGGGGGGGAAGGTAGACAAATGGGAAGGGAAGCTTCGCTAAGATGGAATCCAGCCTGTCTGCAGCAGGACCAAAGGAGCCAGAGAAGGAGGATGGCCTGAGATGGAAAGGAGACGCCCACAAGGGTTAGCTGAAACAAGCTCCTGTGCCCAGTGCACGGTGAGGCCAAACAGTACTGAAGTAGTGAAGTTTGGAACAGAAAAAGGTTTATTGTAGGGCCATGCAAGGAGGGTCATGCCCCCCACCCCCCAAACCCTGAACTCCTCGAAGAGCTGCAGCAAAACATTTTTAAAGGCAAGGTGAAGGAGGGGCGAGGTTGGTTGCTGCAAATGTCGTGGTGCAGGAATCCTTTGTTCTTGCAGCTGTGCAGGCAGATCAGGTCAGGTTGTACCTGTACGCCTCCAGCAAGACAAATGTTATTCTCTGTTCTGCAACTTTTTACCCCTATGTGAATGGGAACATGTTACACCTTTAGAGATCAGAGCCTTGAGAATGGGCTCTCTTCTATACTTCAGGCTACAGGCAACATTCTTAACTTGTAGTAAAAGCAATAGATTGCAAAGTTTAAAGTAAAAGGAAGAGATCCAGTAAGGAGTCAGATGGGTTCTTCTCTATTACAGGAGGAGACCTGGATTGGAGATAGCACCTGGCAGAGAAGCACCCAAGGGAGGTGATAAACTCACTATTCCACCTCCACCCCCTCTGGCCTCTCATTTGTGGCTTCTCAACACTAAACTGGGAAACCACAGAGTCTGGGACTCGGGTGTCCCTGGGAAGCTTCCTCCGTGGGCTTTGGCTGCACCCCTTCCCGAGACTCTCTCCTCTGCCCACCCTGCCCCACCTCCTGGTGGCTGGGAAATGATTCAGAAATAAGCACCAGAGGCAAAGCCAGCCCAGCTGAAGGCTGTGGAATAGGATATGTGGTTTAAGAAACCATAAAAGCAAGACACTCAGTCTCATCCTCAGAAACTTAATACATTCATCAGAATCCTGTTTCACACCTACTGTCTGTGCTGTTCAGAAGTTGTTCCCCTTGGTTTCACATAAGTTGAGTCTCCGCACAAGCTGACGGTCCCATGGAGGTTGATGGCCTGCATCTTCCCTGTGGGGCTGGGAAGCAGCTCTGGCTCAGGTCAGCCAGGTCCAGGCGAGAATCCTGCTTCAGGCACTGTGGCCTCCATCACAGTTTTTGTCCCCGTGGTGGCAGAGCGCTCATCTGTAAAACGGGATGACTCCGTGTAGCAGCCGGGGCTGGGCTAGGTGAGTTGAGTGAGGCGCCCAGGGTGCAGACTTTGAAAAGCTACCCTCAGGCGTGGAGAGTGAGCATCTCTTTACAGGTTGCAATCTGTACTAGGCACCATCTTGCCTCCTCTGAGTCCCAGCTCTGCTGTGTCCACCGCTGCATGAAACTCAACCACCTGTACCCCCTCAATCATGTCCGCCAAGCTGGGCTGAACACTTCCTTCTGGCCTGGGAGGTAATTTCCTAAGACATTTCGTCCACTCGGAGGGTCTCAACCCACTAATGTAAATTGATGTGAATTCAATGCAGAGAGCTATGGCCAACATTTAAAAACTTGAAATAGGCACTCCCATCATGGCTCAGCAGTAACAAAGCTGACTAGTATCCATGAGGATGCAGGTTCCATCCTTGGCCTTCCTCAGTGGGTGAAGGATCCGGCATTGCTATGAGCTGTGGTGTAGTCACAGACACAGCTCGCATCTGGTGTCACTGTGGCTGTGGTGTAGCCCTGCGGCTGTAGCTCTGATTCAATCCCTAGCCTGGGAGGTTCCATATGCTGTACCTGTAGTCCTAAAAAGCAAAAACAAACAAACAAACAAAACAAACAAACAAACAAAAAAAACCCTTGAAATAGACTAGACTAGCCTGGAGAAGAATAAAAAATAATAGAAAATATCAGAATGCATCTTATGTGCTACAGTTGGGGATGAAGCTCAGACTCAAAGCCTGGACAGAGGCTCCTCATAGTCCTGGCATGGAACCTTAGAAGGTGAGGCTCAGGGGTGACAGGTGAGAGCTTTCCTCCTGCCCCCATGCCCCTGAAGAAGGAGATGGAGGTAACTCCAAAAAACCACCTTCTTCCTCATCACCTGAAATGATGCTTGGAATCTTTGCTGGCGAGGAGGGAGATGCCCAGATGCGGAAGATCTACTACGTCTCCCGCAGGTAAGATACAGACTCACCTGTAGTGGACAGTGAAATACTCTTTACAAAGACACCAAGAGGCGGAAAAAAGCAGGGAAAGGAAGCCGGTATTTTCTGAGTACTTGATATGCAAGACCATGGCCCTACGATTTCATTTCTTCAGAAGAAGAACCGTGGTCTGAGTGTTGTTACGTCTACAACTGATGAAATGGAAATCACCCCGTACTTTTGAGAATGGAGAACAAAAGTCCTACGTTCACATATGCCTCATACATCACTTCATTTATTTAACAAATAAAGATCAAACAAGTATTCTAATCATACGTGAAGCCAGATACAAAATATGCCTTTAAGATGCTCCCAGTCTCATGTGAGGAGAGGAGCGCCTGCTTTCAAGGGCATTCGCATCCTCGATGGTCTTGTGACCAAAAGTTGATCACACAGCAGGGATGGGGAAGTCCTGCCTGGCGAGGCTGGCTGCACAGGGAGGGAGGAGGGTGTCGGATGGCAGCCCTCATCTGGGTAAGATCAGCTTTGACAGGGGAACCAGAAAATAGGTTCACACTAGCAAGGGCATCAGCAGAACAGAATAACCAGAGAGATGGAAGACGAGAGGAAGGGTCAGCCTTACAAAGACGAGGGGAATGAGGGCCAAGTGGTCCAGAATCCCAGAGGAAGGTGGTGGGCAGGACTTAGATGGGACGTGACTCCCAAATCCATAGGGGAGAGCTTTAGGAAACAGGTCCTTGGTCCCCATCCCCGGGACCCACAGATTAAGGTCACATTTCCCTTCACATCCAACTCTGCGGACAGCTGGTCTCGGCGTCCTTGAGAGCCCAGCGTTTGGTGAGGACTGGAAGACAGCAGGGGACCCGAGGTCCCGCTGTAAACCTGAACGTGTGGTGCAAATGTCCATCATGTCATTGTCTTCTGAGGGCTGCTGAAGTCACCCCTTCCGAAAACATCTCCTTTCTCCATTCTCCTAGAAACACCTGCATTCACGTGGTGTGACCACGAGGAGGTAAACGCATTCTGGGGCAGGTAAAAACCGGGAAGAGCCCAAGATGACCCTAAAGCATGATGGGTGGCAGGGCAGAGAAAGAAGTCACGGTCACTCTCGGGGCACTGGGACAGGCTTCAGGGAAGCAGAGAGTTTTAGGGGGCTTGGGCTCTTCTCCACTGCTGAACTGTTCCAGATGCAGCCTGGTTTTGATGCTGAAGTCTGCTGGTGCACAGAAAACAGGGCCGCAGGCACTCATTAAAAAGTATATGTTCTTGGTGGTATGTAGAGATGTGTGTGTGTGTGTGTGTGTGTGTGTGTGTACATCCTTGAGCTGTTGGAAATATAAACATCTTGCATATTTTATTTGTCTTTCTTCCAAATGAAAAAGGCCTTTCTTTTGGTGTGTAATCTGTAATCCCCCTGGAAGCCCAGGGCGTAATCCGAGCAAGGAAACTAAAGCCCAGCAAGGTTTCACAGGATCCTGAGTTGGCTTTTCTTGGGAAATGGCTTCTCCTGAGATGGCTTTCATTATGGGAATGCGTTTTCACAAGGCCATTTTAGAATACGGGATGTGACATTTGATTGGGCCTTTCTTTAAAGGTCAGATTTGCTTTCATTATGGTACATGTCATTGCTGTGCATGGTAGGAAAATACTGGCCAGTTGACAGACCTGAGGCAGAATGTATTTTTTCAACCATTTGATTAAGACCTTCTAGAAATTGTAACCCAGGCAGGGTACATAAATATTGGAATATGGTAGTAATTATAATGTGTGAACAGGACAGAAAGGTTAATTCTGTTTCATTTTGACACCTGAAAGTGTCCAGTGAAATGTCATTTAAGAATGTCCATCTAAAGCCATGCTTCTTTCAGCTTCGAGTAAGAAATACACATCGGATATTAGCCAAAAAGCTCAGAAGTGAGAGAAAAAAAATGGTAACTCAAACCATATTCCATTATTCACCAGCCAAAGATGGCTATCCTAACAGAAATAGCATGGAACAATTTGGATCATTCATGCAGTTCCAAAGAAAGATGACTCATAATCTAGATTCTTAAGGTAGACCCAAAGAACAAACAAAGCCCTCGCTTTTAAGCCAGAGGTCAGAGAACTAGCCCTTGGAGGCCAAGGCTGTGGGCTGGGCCACGGGCTCAGTTACTGGTGATTGCGTCTTCCTGGAGCCTGGGCCCTAGAACCTGAGTGCACGCCTGAATCTCTTCTGGCCTCAAAGCTCTCTAATGATCCTCTACCGTGGACCAGCCCTGCAGGAGCCCAGTGCCGTCAGAACCCACTGGGGAGGGGCCTGGATTTGGTGCCTTCGCTTCTGTCTCTGTCCTCACATGCCCTTCCCGCCTCTGCACGGAGATGCTCCAGCCTGCCTCTGGCCTCAGTCAAGGTCTTCCCCACAGCTGTCCAAGTTCCCCGTGCCCAGAATTCATACCACTGTGCCCATGAATTACACCCCAGCAGCCAGAGAACCTGTTGGCCTAAAAAGTGCACGTGGTCCCGAGCCCTGTAGCTGTAAAAGATGCTCTTCCCTATCATTTTTATGTGGAATCCGAAAAAACAAATACAAATGAACACTTACTTACAAAATAGACTCGCAGACCTAGAAAACAATCTATGTTTACCAAAGAGGAAAGGGGAGAGGGAGGGATAAATTAGGACTTTGAGATTAAAATATCCACGCAACTGTACATAAAAGAGATATAACCAACAAGGACCCACTCTACAATACAGGGACCTAGACTCAATATCTTGTAATAACCCGTGATGGAAAAGGACCTGGAAAAGGACATAGACCTATGCACATATGTACAACTGAATCACTTTGCTAGAAACCTAAAATGAACATGACTTTGTAAATCGACTATATTTCAATTAAAAACTTAAAATTAAATTTGAAAGAGGACCTTCCTTCTGGACTCCATAAACTGCCATGGGCCGTGGCCTGCTTGCTGGACAGTTCCTGCCTTGCAACACGGATCATGAGACTTCAGCCACAAAATCTTTCACGGCCCCATCATAGGCATGAAAATGGATACAATGTTGACAAGTTACATGTCTTCCTGACCAAATCACACGCTGGTCCCCCACCAGGAGAGATGTCCGTGTACCGCCTGGATGGAGGCTGCCCCCGATTTGTCTTTAGGGCCTCTGGAGGGCTCCCCACCCCATCACTGGCCTTGCCCAGAGTAGCTAGTTTGCCCCAATGATCTGGACACCAGTGGGGGGATACCCCTCCCCCTGCCACTAAAGACAGAGAGTAGAACTGAAGGGTAGGGCCAGCCCACTGAGCAAAGCCAGGGATTGAACCCACAACCTTATGGTTCCTAGTCAGATTCATTGACCACTGCGCCACAACGGGAACTCCAAACAGCCTGTCTTTCAAAGCTCATATCTTTCTACTCTTAAAGAAACTTTTTAAATGATAGTAACAACCACAGTAACAAGGACAGCCCTTAATGGACTTGGGAGCAGCCTCCTGGATCTGGAAACCATAGTCATCCATCCATTTCTCCCTTCTTAAGATTAAACGTAGAGTAAACTTGGGTCAAACCGGGAGCTGTGCATTTCCCTCTCCCTCTCTCTCTCTCTCTCTCTTTCACGCACGCACAGGACAAGGAATACATCTGCAACACATCACCTTGGCACTCTTCTCCCCATCGTCCCGTGAAGAACGCAGATCCGCGAGGCGTCGCATAGCACAAGGGACATTTCTGTGTGTCTGCTCTGGTGCCTATAGAGCAACCCACGGCCCGTCCAAGAGGACTGATCTTCCATCTCCACCTGTCCAGGCAGGCAGTCAAGATGCCTGAGGGTCTCGGGCACTTGGAAGGAGCGTTTCCGTTGAGCACACAGCCTTAGAATGTGCAATTTACTGTGCAAATATTGGTCTCCCTGGAGAGGTTTGTTATGGAGGGTGGCTGGGCGGTAGAAGCAGCTCTGTTCTGCTTTTCGTTCCTGAGCCAGCGCTTCGCAGTTGTCTGGCACTTTAAATTGTGTAAACCATAAAATTAACAGTGGCCCAGGAGATCAAAGACCAAATTGGACATTACAGAGAAAGTAATAACATCCAGGCCTCATTCCGGGGCTGGCAGATGGAACTCTCCATCTGGGTGCAGACACCTGGTTGAATACAGCTCCCCTGACTCCCCGGCGAAAGTCCTGCCCCCAACCCCGCCAATAAAGAACAAATTTGGAAAAGTATAAGTAATTAGTACAGGTACTTACTGTTCAAAAATCAACCTTCAAGTAACCTAAAAAATAGAATTAGGGAGTTCCCATTATGGTGCAGCGGAAACGAATCCGACTAGGAGCCATGAGGTTGCAGGTTCGATCCCTGGCCTCGCTCAGTGAGTTAAGGATCCGGCATTGCCGTGAGCTGTGGTGTAGGTCACAAATGCGGCTCGGATCCCTCTCGGATTGCTGTGGTTGTGGTGTAGGCTGGCAGTTGCAGCTCCAATTCGACCCCTAGCCTGGGAACCTCCATATGCCGCAGGTGCAGCCCTAAAAAGACCAGTAAATAAACAAACAGATAAATAAATAATAGAACTAGATGAATTGTGAAGGACTTGGAAATTTTTCTTTCCTGCTTTTTGGGGCCACACCTGTGGCATATGGAGCTGAGCCAGATCTGAGACCTACCCTGCAGCTGGGGGCAATGCCAGAGCCTTAACCCACTGATCAAGGCCAGGGATCGAACGTGCGTCCTCATGGATCCTAGTCAGGTTTGTTCCCACTGAGCCACAATGGGAACTCCCTGGAAATCTTTTCAAATAAAAAATTTACTTATTTTGTATCGCAAACTGCCCATGTGAACAGCAAGAGTAGTGATAATAAAATTGATGTTACATCCATTTTTGACAGCCAGAACGGCCAGTTTTGAAGGCGTGGTATGGGGTGTGTTCACCTCTGCCAACTTTCAGTACCAGTTCTAGGAGGATTGGTGACTGTAAGTCACGGTACGCGATAAGCAGATACATTATCAAATTAAGCGTGGCTTTGGGGCTTACGGCCAAGGAAAAGCTGAAGTAAATACAGTGAGAAATTCTTTGACAGCAAATAAAACCTACCACAGACTTTGTCAATCTTCTCTCCGCCCCCAGGACGCCCACTTTTTCCTGTTTCCAGCAACCTGTCCTTGTACAACGCGTGCCAAGCTTTGCGCAGATGCACGAGGAGTGATGCAGAGGGAGGTGGATGGGCAGTTTTGCTGAGTTCTCATCACAACAGGGACGTGCCTTTCATTCCAGAGCCAGACACGCAGAAAAGACCCAACCTAAGGGGCTGCAGGGCACTTCTTCAGTTGTCCGCCAGCCTCCACTGCTCCATTCAGTGGAGCAAGGCGGTGTGTCCTAGGGCTGCGGGGGAGGGGTTGGTGGGCGGAGCGGAAACAAGAGCTGGCAATGAGATTCAGCTCCTCCTCGCAAGCATCTTTTTTTTTTTTTTTTTTTGTCTTTTTGTCTTTTGTTGTTGTTGTTGTTGCTATTTCTTGGGCCGCTCCCACGGCATATGGAGGTTCCCAGGCTAGGGGTTGAATCGGAGCTGTAGCCACCGGCCTACGCCAGAGCCACAGCAACGCGGGATCCGAGCCGCGTCTGCAACCTACACCACAGCTCACGGCAACGCCGGATCGTTAACCCACTGAGCAAGGGCAGGGACCGAACCCTCAACCTCATGGTTCCTAGTCGGATTCGTTAACCACTGCGCCACGACGGGAACTCCCCTCGCAAGCATCTTAACACTCACTATCAGGTGAATAACGCACTTACAGGAAAATAAAGAAAGAAAAGATAATATTAAGGAAGAGTGAGCATGTACAACCTTCCTCTGTGCCCACGTGGAGCTGAGCACCCTGCAAGCAGGAACCCACTCCACGCCCTCCCCAAAGCCCGGTGGGCTGGATGGTTCTCCCCTTTGGTCTGACTATGGAAAAGTGAGGAGAGGCTCTAGGCTGACTACCAGAAACCTCACAAGCTTTCATTTTGCTTCCCAACAGCCTCAATGTCCTAACTCCCTTTATTTGCATAGCATACAGTTGGTAAACTGCCTTAAGTCACTGTGTAGAACAGGTGATGCTTTTACAAGCGTGTTTTTCCTAAAGTCAGCATGTCTACACTGAGTCTCTGCCGTGTGTCTCTTTGTTGGTTTACCCTGTGCTGGGGAGTGACAGCTCCAGTCCCCAGAGCCAGAGCCCTGTGGTCACCTTTGCTCAGTCCCTCGGAGCCTCCCAGCTCTGTCCTCCACTCTGCCTGGTAAAGCAGTGGCCACTATCTCTTCCTCCAGAATATCCTCCTGGCTCAGTTGCCTGTTTCCATCCACACGTCTGCCTGCCTAGGGAGTACACAGCACATAGTAATAACCTGGGATTTGGAAATACTCCTCCAAGGCCCCCTCTTTCCACTTCATCTCCTTCTGCACCATTTTGTACACTGCTGTCACATGAGTTCCCAGAGCAGAGTTCTCATGATCTCCTCACCCACAGCAAATCTTATGGTGGTACATGTCGCATCCATCCACTCATCCATCTACTCATCCACCCATCCATCCATCCATCAACCCATCCACTCACCAATCCATCCACCCGTCCACTCGCAAATCCATCCATCCATCCATCTACTCATCCACTCATTCCTCTATCCATTCACCAACCCACCCACCCATCCATTCATCCACTCACAAATCCATCCAGCCATCCACTCATCCATCTACTCATCCACCCATCCATCCATCCATCAACCCATCCACTCATCAATCCATCCACCCGTCCACTCACAAATCCATCCATCCATCCACACATCCATCTACTCATCCACCTACCCATCCATCCATCAACCCATCCACTCACCAATCCACCCATCCATTCACTCGCAAATCCATCCATCCATCCATCTACTCATCCACTCATTCCTCTATCCATTCACCAACCCACCCACCCATCCATTCATCCACTCACGAATCCATCCATCCATCCACTTATCCATCCACACATCCACCCATCCATCCTCCCATCCATTCACCAATCCACCCATCCATTCATCCACCCACCCACAATCCATCCACCCACCCATCCAACAGTGCGTAGTGAAGAAGCAGATGTAGACAATGTACAAGTGAATGGACAAGTCTGTGAGCCAATAAAATTTTATTAACAAACACAGGCCCTGGCTCGATTTGGCCCAAGGGCCATAATGTGAGGACCCCTTGTTTAAAGGATGAAGAGAGGCATCGAGCCTGTTACACTGGAACCATGTGGCACATGGGTGGCGAGCGTGGAGGGACTGGGGCAGTGGGGCTGCCACGCTCTCATCTCTGAGCTCCACGAGGTGACCTGCACCTTGATGGCCTGCCTTCCTCAAACTGGTTCTGCTGTTTGCACAAAACAGAGAGTTCAGCTGCCCAGATCTGACAATAGCAAATGGTGTTTGGGGTCCAGGTTCAAGACCACTCTCTGCTCTGCCTGAGGGGCAGCAGGACAATGTGCAGACGTCAGGCAGAGGAGGCTCAGAGGGAGGCCAGGGTGCAGCAAGGGGGCTGTCTGCCCAGCAGACACAGCTGAATGAGCTTGCACTCTGGTCCCCAGGAACCTGCCTCCAGGCTTCTCGGTGGCCCCTGCTGTCCTGGGTCTCCCCAGCCCTTCTCGGGCTCCTGGGCAGGGGAACTCAAGTCCTTAGGGCCTCCCAGGGGAACACTCTGCTGGGATGATGGGACGTCCCTTTTCTCTTTCCTCGCCTCAATCGTGAATCTCAGCAGGCGGATGCGATCGTCTCTCTGGTCTTCTAGAAACTGACTGCCTTCGCTGATCTAAACTCTCTCCTACAGGGGCCCCAGGGCGGCTCCAGGCTGGTGCTAGGTGAGCCCCAGGGCCCTGGGCATAGGAATGTCAGAGGTTCAGGCAGAGATGGCAGGGGGAGGGGGCCAAGAACTAACTGCCCATCCCAGTTCACCCTATCGGCAGGCTGACCCCAAGGCCAACTTTGGAGCCCCTAGGGGACAGCCGGTCCACGTGACATGCCAGCGCTCACCTCTGGCAGCGCCCTGCCTTCCTGTCCAGCAAGTTTCCCTCCTCAACCTCTTTCCGGCCGAGCAACTGGACCCCTTCAGGAAATTCTTATCCAGGGTCGCCTGTGCTGCCACCACCACCTCCGCCTCCGCCTGCCCAGCAGCTGTGGGATGGGGGCTGCTGGAGGGCCTGTCATATGTGAGCGGCAGGGGCGTCCAGCAGGGAATCAGCCACAGCCATCATTGCTCCCTTCCCGGGGAAGCCTTCCCATCTTGCTGCTGCAATCTCGGCCGCCTCTGTACACCGGCGCCAAATAGAGACGCAGAGGTAGAGTTGGAGGAAGCCGAAAAAATAGCTTTAATTGCCAGGCGAAGAGGGAACACAGCAAGCTAGGGCCTCAAGGACTTGCCGCCCCTTGGAGGGGGTCGTGAGCAGTCTTCCGGTGCTGGAGGGGCAGGGCGTGACCCGCTCCCGGACACTTTCCTGATTGGTGGGTGGGGAGGTCCTTGAGAGTCAGCAGCCTCAACCTTCTGGTTCCAACCGGTCTGGGGTCTCCGTGCTCTCGGGTCAGCAGGGCGGGAACCAGGCCCCCAGAGCAGCGTGCGAATGCGGTCTTCTTCCGCCTGCTGGGGGCTCCAGCGCCTGCAGCGCAGCTCCAAGGGCAGGGCTCAGAGTATCGTCCACAGTCTTTGAAGAAGAGCTGACTGAAAGGACTTAGCATTGTTGAATGACTAAACTATCAGTATTCTGTCTTGCTTGACTCTTCTCCTTTTTCTCTGTATTTTCTCACTCCTCTGATGAGACTGATTCTTTGACTAGTTTTTCTATAGAGAAAAAGCAGGGGGAGGATATGGGGGGGGGGGAACTCTGGGGAGGCCCTCCAGGGTCCTGCTCAGTTACAGTCTCCCGCCCGAGTGGGTGACCTCAGCCCACAGCTGGCTCGGGAGACTGCCGCAGAGGTCAGAGCTGCATCCTGGCTCCACCTGATTCAGGCAGGAGTGTGGCCAAGGCCCGGGGGGCAGGCTTCAGGGAAGGAGCGGGAAAAATTCAAGTGCTCAGACCTCCCCTGTGAGCACATATAATATAAGTGGACAACTTTTTTTGGCAAGGCCAGGATGAGCTCAGGGAGTGAGGTCCCCTTGGCCTTGAGGCCTCACCTGGCAGGTGACATTCTCCATATGTCAGGGTGGCCTTGGTCCTCCCGCCCCCAGAGGGCGCACTCCCCACCCAGAAGCTACAGGTGCCAGGAGGCAAGGACTGGCCGTGGTCCTGGGAGTGGAGACCACAGGCTGGGGCAGGGGACGTTTCTGAGCTGGAATCTATGAGATCAACCACAGAGACTGAAGGAGATGGAGGCGGACACAGACTCCAGGTGGGGGCGCTGGCATGCGTCGCTGTCACTGTCCCTGGTGAGCACAGGACCCGAGACAGACAGTGAGAGCGAGGAGCGCGCCCGCTAAAGGCTGGGCTCCAGGCCGAAAGCTTTTTGTCACACAAAAGCCACCAACAAGCTCAGTTTCAAGACACCAGGGGCTACATCCAGCAGCAGGTATAACCACTCCAGAAAAGGGAGCTCCGGAAGGAGCTCTGTGCTGGGCAGGGAGCAGGTTCATCCAACAGATGACTTTGAAAAGCAAGAAAACACAGGCGTGTTCATCACAGCAGGGAGCCCTGATGCCGAGGGCTGACGGAGAAGGACAGCTACCTGCCGTCCGCGTCCTCGAGAGAAGGGGTCTCCCAGGTCCCATCCAGCCTCGCGCCGCGTCCCCGAGAAGGGGCTCGGGAGGGACTGGCTGAATGAAAGGATGAATGGATGCCCATGAGCGCTGGAGGGACCCCCTTTGAATCCTAGGCCCCAGTTAATTACCTTTCAACTTAGGCACGTCACGACAGCTCCCTGGCTTTTTTGCAGTGGCGGTTTATCTAGAAATGGCAAGTAAACTTTTGGCTGAGATTTTTCTTTTGTCTTTTTTTTTTTTTTTTTTTTTTTTGGCCATTTCTTGGGCTGCTCCCGCGGCATATGGAGGTTCCCAGGCTAGGGGTCGAATCGGAGCTGTAGCCGCTGGCCTATGCCAGAGCCACAGCAACACGGGATCTGAGCCGCATCTGCCACCTACACCACAGCTCGCAGCAATGCCGGATCCTTAACCCACGGAGCAAGGCCAGGGATGGAACCCACATCCTCATGGTTCCCAGTCGGATTGGTCAACCACTGAGCCACGACAGAACTCCGAGATTTTTTTAATGATGGTTGATTTACAATCGTCTGTCAATTTCTGCTGTACAGCAAAAGGACCCAGTCATGCATACAGACATATATTCATTCATTTTCTTCCATGACCCTCCATCCTGCTCCATCACAAGTGACTAGATGTAGTTCCCTGTGCTGTACAGCAGGATCGCATTGCTTGTCCGCTCCAAAGGCAATTGTTTGCACTGACTACCCCCAAACTCCGAGTCCACCCCACGCCCTCCGCCTCCCCCTTGGCAAGCACAAGTCTGTTCTCCACATCCATGAGTTTGTTTCTTTCCTGTGGACAGAAATGGCAAGTAATAATTCTAATAATTCCACAGGCTGTGAGAACTGGAGGATGTCACCCCAGCGCAGGGTTTTCCAGCCTGCCACGCCCTTTCTGTCTTTCCTGGGCCTCATCTTTCTCACCTGGAAACAGAGGCTACCGGATGAGACATTTTGGGGGGCTCTTGCTGCGGCATTCCAGCATTCCATGAGCACACATGAGCACAGAGCTGGGGTGGTGGCAGGAGAAGGGTGTCAGCGGGGAGGGAACCGGGCCCGCAGAAGGCGGTGTGTGAATGCAATCCTCACGGCTGGATGCCTGTGCCTTGGCTCAAATCCGAGATAAGAGAAAACATCCCTCTTTTTCGATCACAGTCGTGATTGACAAGTTCTGCCGGCTCCCTCTGCCCGTGTGGAATGCAGACACGCAAGAGGCTCAGAAACCCAGCCCTTAGCAACGGAGACGGCTTCCCCCGCTAATGGAGTCCAACCGCGATGCTCAGCCCTGGGGCTCCTTTTCCTTCAAGAGACGCTGAAGAAGGGGGTGTGGACGGGGCGAGCACGCAGCCCGACGCCGTGAAGCCTCTGAGTTGACGCCGTGCCATCCGAAGCTCAGCATATTCCACGGAGACGCCCTCCCTCTCCATGTGCTTTTTATTCTGCGGCTCTGGCAAGAATCCCACTGAACAGAGCTTAGAGCAGTTCATAGATGGGTACGATCAAAACGCCAAGGAACGTGTAAAGACCGCCTTTTCCAACCACAGGGCCAGTAAAGGAGGCAGAACATCCCCCTGGAACTTGGAATAAAAAGGGAAAACAAAGGGTCCCCCAAGAGGTCAATGATAAAGTTCACACATCTGGACAGGCCTGAGCATCCTGCAAAATGGCTTAGAGAGGGGCCCAGGTCCCCCATCCACGAAGCCCAGTGCCTTTGCGTCTGAGGATGGAGAATGAAGCAGACATGGGTTGGTGGCCCCAGGAGCCCAGGACAGAGAGCCATGGGTCGGGGGTAGTGAGGGGTGCGGCCGGGGGCGAGCACGTCGCCATGAGGATGTGGGTTCCATCCCTGGCCTCGCTCAGGGGGTAAAGGATCCAGCATTGCCATGAGCTGTGGTGTAGATCACAGACACAGCTTGCATCTGGTGTTGCTGCAGCTGTGGTGTAGGCTGGCAGCTGTAGCTGCAATTCGACCCCTAGCCTGGAAACTTACATATGCTGAAGATATGGCCCTAAAAAGACACACACACACACACAAAGCACCAAGATGCACCCCAAGGTCTCCGATTCCAAGCTAAGGGCCCAAGAGTCAAGTCATGAAACTCCTGACAACTGGCACGGCAGAACTGGAGCCTGAGGGATGGCACCAGCAGAGGTGGCCAAGCACCCAGGTAAGCACCATGCACACTGACATGTGTGACTGCAAAGGAGCCGCAGGATTGTTTTCCCCTTGTGACGAATAAATTCACTTAGTAGAATGTTCCACCCAACTCCCCCATTCCCGGAATCAGATGAGCGAATCGGGAGCTGAGCGGAGTGTCTTTTGTCAGCTGAGCTTTTGTCCCGGGTGGTCCCCGAGCTGCTTGGCTTTCCCCATGTTTATTTCTATGCCAAGAATGCCTGTCCCATTTTTGGATATGCTTTTTCATTTGAATTCAAAACAGCTCAAAATGCTCGACCCCAAACCAGTGTCCACCAGAATCACAGCCTGCCTTCGTCCCAAAGACCCCACAGACTCTCTAAAGGAGCATCTTTTGCAGCCGAGGTTCTGAAGGCCTGGCAGGGACCTTCTCCAGACCTTCCCCAGGTCTCCTCAGGGAAAAGGGGGTGCTGTGCCCACGGCCATGCAGGCCGAGGAGGCAGCCACCCCGCAGTATCAGGAGAAATGCAACAAAAGCCTCCGTCAGGTGCAGGCGCTTCCTCCTGGGCAGAGGTCGGGGCTCCAGGTCCTTCCCGCCACACCCACCCCGCAGCCATGCTTCACAGCCTCTCCCCACCAGGCATCGCCCTGGAAACCAGAATAATTCCCCAAACACCATCCTATTCCCACAGCCTTCAGGAACTCTGTACAAATAGGTGGAGACTTTGTGATTGTTTTTGCAGATGAAGGAAGAGAGAATGAAGGCATTTTCTGCACTCGTCTCCCTGAGAGACCCAGTCACAGCTCTGACTCCTCTCAAAAAACCCGAGAGGAGTCAGAGTCCACATCTCAGGACAGGCTGGAGGTTTATGGATCATTTTGCATGAAGAGCCCCCAGGGGCTTCCTCTCGGTGGACGGCTTCCTTGTGCTCAGGACAGCGCAGAGCTCAGCCCCCACCCCACCCCACCCCACCCCCGTGATGGTGACAGGGACAGGGACACACCCACAGCCCCTGGGCCTCCCATGCTGGACAAGAGGCCAGATAGGGAGGGGGCACAGCAGCAGGCAGCTGTCCAGTCCGCTATCAGCCTGCAGGCAGGAGCCAGGAGGAGAGGGAGGGCCCAGGGTCCCCGATAAACCACGGGCCTGAAGCCTCGACATCAGCAGCGAGAGAGAAACACAAAACCCCAGGCCCCTCTGCGTATTTATTCCTCGTGCAACGTGCAGACTCAGGCTTTGGCAACGTAAAGCCCCAAAGAGGTGCTGTGTTTTGGGGCAAGATGCATGCTTTTCTCTCACCAAATTTCCCAGGTTGGGGGCCCTCTACCCACACCCAGAGCCTTAACTCCCTACACAGCATTCCAGAATCTTCCATCTGAGTCCTCTGTGCTCTCTGTCCTGTATCCCAGACACCCTGCCTCGGACACCTACCATTGCCACCTCCTTCTCGCCCAGCATCTCGGGCTCGGACCCGGGCTCGGACCCAGCCTCCACCTGATCCCACTCTCCGCCCTGACTTCCAGCTCCAGCACCGCCCCTCGACCGTCAGCTCCTGGTGAGCTCACCCCGGTCGCCCGGGCCCCTGGCCAAGTGCTGACAAGCCCCACACACCCAGAGAAGCCCCAGGGACCACAAAGGCCCCCCTTCTCCACTTCCCATCTGGACACAGTTTCCCATCTGAGCCTGGAGGGAGGGGAGAGGCTTCCACAGCGGGTTCAGGCCACGTGGAGCCAGAGCTGCAGAGGGGCCCCCGGAAGGTCAGCAGACGCCCGAGGCTCACACCTCGGGGTTCTGGTGTCCCCCACCTGCAGGCCCAGCGTTATGGCCCCAGCTGACCTGAGGGCCAGGCAGGAGGCTCTGGTTCTCTGTGGATCAGCCAAACAGGATGCCCTGTACTAAGCTAAGCTGAGAGTGTGTGCACGTGCTTGCACACACAGACACACATGTACTCAGGCTCACACAGACACACACACACACACTCAGAGGCTCACACAGATACACAGACACACACACATAGACAAAGGCACATACAAACACACACTCATATAGACACAGGCACACATACTCACAGTGACACATGAACACACAGACACACACACACATATACTCAGAAATGAGGAGTGAAAGTGAGGCCTGCTTCCACAGGACCCGTGTGTTTCAGCCTCAGCCTGACCACCGCTTTGCCCACAGTTTTGGAAATAATTATAAAAGGGGAACTTAAGGGGGAGGGAGTGGGAGGGATCGGGAGCTTGGGCTTATCAGACACAACCTAGAATAGATTTACAAGGAGATCCTGCTGAATAGCATTGAGAACTATGTCTAGATACTCATGTTGCAACAGAAGAAAGGGTGGGGGAAAAAACTGTAACTGCAATGTATACATCTAAGGATAACCTGACCCCCTTGCTGTACAGTGGGAAAATAAAATAAAATAAAATAAAATAAAATAAAAAAAGGGGGAACTTAGCTGAGAGAGGAGATGATGCTGGCTTTGGGGGTCAGGTGGTAAGACCTGGTCTGTCTAGAGCAAGGGGCCGCAAAGCACAGAGTGTGGCCACAGAGGTGAGTGCCAGGCGCTGGGCAGGCCAGGGACGCGCCGTGAGTAGGAAGGGTCAGCCCTGCTCTCGTGGCCCCTGCACTGTCACTGGAGAGGCCACGACCAAATCTGCTGGAAAGACGAGCGCCGAAGTGGAAAACGAGGGGCAGAGCACCTGGCCGAAGCTGGCTGACCAGCCACTGCCAGAGGGTGACATTCATGCTGAGGAGGGGGGATAAGGGGTGTGCCCTGCTGATAGAGGGGGAGAAAGCATACAGGTACAGCACCAGCCACAAGTGCAAAGGTCCTGGGGCAGGAAAGAGTTTGATGTGATGAATGATTAAAAGAAACACAGAAGGGATGGGAGAGGGACCCACGGGGTGCTCAAAAAGGGGGATAGACCAGATGGGGCAGAGATTAGCCACGGTGAGAAGTTGGGACTTTTTTCCTAAATGCATTGTTGAGGTTTAGAGGGCTTCAAGGAAGGGGATAACAGGATTTTTGTGGAGCAGGACGTGGTGAGTCGGGGTGGGGCAGGAGGGGGCAGGGGGAAGGATGCAAGTGCCATCCAGGGGTGGGCCCAGCTGGGAGGGGCAGAGGGAATCGCAGGTTCTGAGAGGCCTCTGGCTGGAGCCACTCAGGGGATGGTGGCCTGGGGCCCCTGGGTAGGAAGTCACAGCAAATGCTCACTGTCCCTGGACTTGTTCGGAGCAGGAAGGAGGAGGCAGATGCCGAGACATCCACACGCAGGGAATTCCAGGCCTGGAGGGTTGGTCTGGGGTGAGTTCAGAGCATGAGCAAGGCGGGAGGAGCTGTGGTAAGTAGGAGGCTGGCTGGTCGTCTGAGTGGAGCCCCAGGGGAGGTCGGCTCCTCCTGTGCAGAGGGCAGAGGAGGCAGGCCAGGCTCTCCAGGGGCATTCCCTCGGCAGAGACTGTCAATGGAGGGAACTTCCGTCTTGAGCATCTGAGGCTGGTATTATAAGTGATTTATACATTCAGGAATTTAGGAACTTCTACCCCTAGAAGCTTCTGGAACTAGGTTTCCCACCCCCAAGGCAAGCAGGCTTCTGGTACTTCCATCTTACAAGAGGCACAGAGAGGTGGGCTGCCCCCAGGGGCACACAGGGGGCTGTCCACCAGATTGACACCTGGGCTGGACCCAGGCTACTTGTTCAGCTGGAATGTACCAGAACAGCCTACCGTCCAGCGTCTATTGCATCAGCGCCATGCCAGGTCGGTGACTGGGCAGGCAGCCCTAGCCTATCACCATGGAACTGGCCTTATTCATGGAGTGACAAAGAGGCAGGCCCCTTGCTGCTGCCCGCAGGTCACATGCAGAAGGTCTTTTAATTCCAGTAGAGGAGGAAGGCTCAAAGCACAGATTCTGGTTGAGGCACAATATTGACTGAAGTACACAAATATTATTAATCTACTATTATTGTTATTAATGTCTATTAAAAATTGAATTTCTTCCATGTGCCAGTCACCATGCCAAACCTACAGACGTTTCTCATTGAATCCTTACAGAAATCCTCAGAGGCAGACACTGTGATTCCACGTTATGGAGGAGGAAGCAAAAGGAGCTCAACCTCTTCAGGGAAAGACCTGGAGTCCAAACACCTGCTATCCCCGAACCCCCGGATCCTTGCCCCTCACCTCCCTGCGAGGGTGGGGGGAATGAGTCGTCAGATCATGGCCCACAGCAGGAAGGGAGAGCAGGGCAGAACCATCGTTCCATTCTCACGTGGAGAAAGGCCCCAGAGAGGCAGGCTCTTGGGTGCGCGAAAGGGGCAGGATTCAAATTAGGAGAAAGATGCAGGAACTGGAGACCAGGTACGGGGCGCGTGGTACGCTGGCTTACCGCTTTGTCTCTGAGAGTTGCAAAGAGGCTTTTTTGGAGATAAACACTCTGACAGGTCCCTCCCTCGGCTGCCACTCACGGCCAGCGTGACCTTCTGCGGGGCGCTCTGCCTTAATTTGCTCCTATGCAAGATCAAGATGGGTGATAAACCCCACTCCCCTCCCAGGGCGATGGGAGCTGGAATCCGAGCTGAGCAGGGCCTTCTGGAACGCTGCGTGGCTTATAGGGAGCAGAGCGGTTCCTTCAATGACAAGCACCAGCCTGGAGCGCCAGGATTTATGAAGCTGCTTTGTTTTCTTTTTGAAGTAAGGCCAACTTACTTTTATAGGCGCTGGCTTCCCCAAAATTGGCAGATCAAGGTGTCTCTGTATTCATTTTTTTTTCCAAGTTCATGGAAACTAGAATAAAACACCCTTCCAAAAAGGATCCACACCATCTTTATTCGTACTCAAGTCTAGTAAATCAAAACCAGATAATAAGAGAACCCAAAATAACAGAGTCTGCAGGCTTTAGAAGGGAAACAGCATAAAAGCCCTCTTTCTCCTGGTTTTTCCTGTCGCTGATATTCTCAAGTCGCTTTTTCTCAGAACTTTTCCTATTGTAGAAACTGTAAGAAGGAGGAACGATCTGACTCCATGGTAGAGCGCTTCCTTTTCCTCTGCTGCGTCATGCTGGCTCTGCACCTTTTGTAACAGAATGTTGCCTGTAGCTTGAAATAGACAGGTAAGCCTATTCTCAGGGCTCTGACCTTTCAGAGTCCATTCATATAGAGATTAAAAAGTTGCAGAACAGAGACTGATACTTGTCTTGTCTGAGGTTTACAGGAACACGTGACCTAATCTATGGGAACAGCTGGAAGAACAAAGGATTCCCACACCGAGAAGTTTGCAAGGACCAGCCACCACACCCTCCCTCACCTTGCCTTTAAAAGTGCTTTGCTAAGAGCCTTCTTGGAGTTTGGGGCCACGAGCTACCTGTCTCCTGACATGGTCCTGAAATAAACCTTTTTCTGATCCAAACTCCTATGTTTCAGTCTGTTTGGCCTTACTGTGTGCCAGGCACATGAACTTGCATTCGATAACAACTCCACCATTTGCAGGTTTCTGGGGTCTCGGTGCTGTCAGACATTCCATCAAATAGTACAGCTGGGAAGTTCCCGTCGTGGCTCAGTGGTAACGAGCCCTACTAGTATCCATGAGGATGAGGGTTCCATCCCAGGCCTCACTCAGTGGGTTAAGGATCCAGCACGGCCGTGAGCTGTGGTGTAGATCGCAGACACGGCTCGGATCTAGCATTGCTGTTGGTTGGATCTTGAGCTGCTGTGACTGTGGCATAGGCCAGCAACTGCAGCTCCAATTGGACCCCTAGTCGGGAATTTCTATATGCCACATGTGTGACCCTAAAAAGAAAAAAAAAGAAAAAGAAAAAGAAAAAAAATTACAGCTGGCTCAGAGTGGAGAGCCACGGAGACAAGATTCAAATCCTCTCACCAACAGCAACAACCTTGATAAGCTGCTTGACCTCCTCGCCTGTGAAATCAGGTAAAAATGCTGCCTGTGGGGTTTGTGCCACCACCAGGTGAAAGACTAGAGTGGGCGCCCTCTTTGTCATTCCTCTTGGGGATCTGAGAACCTGGGCACTGTGTTGCAGAGATATCTATTTCCTTAGCTACAAAATTCATGGGAAAAATACAATTTCCAATTCTTTGGTATACCATGATGAGCCAAGCAGTTCCAAAATCCCTGGGCTGAAAATGCTCAAATACAGAGTTCTGGGAACAAAACTGGCTGCTCTAGGGTCTGACCCCTCTGAGGGGCATCACCCTGTGGAAGGGACCACCTTTCTTAGCACCAGGCTGCTCCATACACCTCCAGCACTTAAAAAGGAGGGGGAGGAAATGGGGGCTGCTGTGTGGGGTTCTATTGCCTTCTCCCTCCGAGCCTTCATTTTCTCCCTTTGGAGGTAGCACCAGCCCGGAAGCTGAGAGATGGATTTCATTCTGGATGCCCGTGGTCCACTGTGTACTCTGTACAGTCCACCCCCTAGCCTCATGTCTGCAGTGCAAATGCAGACAGAACAGACTCAGGTCGGGGGAGGGGGGGAGACATCGGTCTTGAGCCTCCTATAAATGGACAGCACTCCCCCCACATCCTGCGCCCTCCTGGACCCCTTCTGCCAGCCTGAGTCCCAGCATTTTGTTTTTCTAAGTCCCACGTTATTTGGCGTTGACAGAAGGGAGACCTCAGGTGGGAACAAGATCTGAGGAGCTGCATCTGTGGCTGGCAATGAGGGGGCGCGGAGGAGGGTGAAAAAGTTCCCACTCCCTGGGACCAGACAGCCGCCAAGAATTTGAAAATTGTTTAGATCGTGTTATTAATACACAAATCCAATAAATAACCTCTTGGGAGGGTTTGCAATTTTTAGATCTGAGATTCTTTTATACTTGGTTTGGGGATGGGAGAGTATTTAGTAAAGTTTCCGCTTGGTCTGCCCACAGTCCCAAGATGCTGCCATGCCAGGCCGCTCCCAAAGGAAATTTGCGGGCAACACGAAAATATTTGGGAACTGGAGGGCAGGTGTTGTGTATTCAACAGAGCAGCATGTCGCTCTCTCTCGCTCTCTCGCTCTCTCTCTTTTTTTTTTTTTTTTTTTTTTTTTTTTTTGTCTTTTTGCCTTTTCTAGGGCCGCTCCCACAGCATATGGAGGTTCCCAGGTTAGGGGTCCAATTGGAGCTGTAGCCTCCGCCTATGCCAGAGCCACAGCAATGCAGGATCCGAGCTGCGTCTGCGACCTACACCACAGCTCACGGCAACGCTGGATCCTTAACCCACTGAGCAAGGCCAGGGATCGAACCCGCAACTTCATGGTTCCTAGTCGGATTCGTTAACCACTGCGCCACGACGGGAACTCCGACGACTATTATCCTTGAAAACTAACTAAGATTCTTGGGATGGGGGTAGGGTTACCAGATAAAATATAGGTGCCCCATTAACTTTCCAGACCATCAATGCCCTTTAGTATGCGTCATGCCACATGTAGGATATACTAATGTGTTGTCATTGTTTATCGGGAAATCACATTTAACTGAGTGTTCCACATGTTTTTATGCTAAATCTGACACCACCAGATGAAGGTGGTAGAACTGGTACCCTGAGTGACCTCCTTTACCCTTGACCCAGCGCCTTTAGTACTTGTTTTGGGGACCGTCCCATCGTTTTGGCCGTTTGAGCTGCTGCCTCCTGTGCCTTACGGTCCTAGCCGGATGTTTTGTTGTCCTGCACCATTCCTAGTTCACGACATCACTTTTCTGCAAATTTTTCCTTAACTCTTAAATGTGAGCAAGTCCAAATCATTTTCAAATTGTAAAAACCCATAGACTTGGAGTTCCCGTTGTGGCACGGTGGTTAACGAGTCCGACTAGCGACCATGGGGTTTCGGGTTTGATCCCTGGCCTCGCTTAGTGGGTTAAGGATCCGGCATTGCCGTGAGCTGTGGTGTAGGTCGCAGACTCGGCTCGGATCCCGCGTTGCTGTGGCTCTGGCGTAGGCTCCGATTCAACCCCCAGCCTGGGAACCTCCATATGCCGCGGGAGCGGCCCTAGAAAAGGCAAAAAGACAAAAAAACAAAAAACAAAAAACAAAAAACAAAAAAACCCATAGACTTGTGCTGTCTTGGGGTTTTTTTGGTTTGTTCTACAGAAGTGTTTTTTCAATCTGTCCATGAGGTTTGCATGTGGTTACGTTTTTAAGGAGAAACGTTGAGAATAGGTAACATGTCCCTACCACATTCCGGCTGTTTCACATTGCCTTCTGTTTCCTAATGTGGAAATTGAGCCTGTTAAATTTCAAGCACCAAATACTTGGCCTGGTTGTGAACTGCCTGGTTGCATGTAACAGAATCCCAACTAGCCTCATGGGGGGTTTGCTGGGAGGCACATGTTTGCCTCGTGGAATTCAGGGACAAGTTCACAGGGGCTTTGGCAGGAGCCCAGCTGACTTCCTCCCATCCTCTCTCCCCACCCCTCTTCCTTCCACCCTCATCATCTCTGACCCCTGGTCGTCTGCATCCCTGCAGAATTATCTCCCTCACCGTCTAGTTGCAATGACCTCCTGGCTTTCCCAGCTCCAAATTTAGTTACTTCTCCCCCCACCCCAAACACTGATTAGATTCATTGGGTTCCAAGTCCAAATGATAGGGAGAGTTTCTGATTGGGCCAGTGTGGTGGGGGCCAGCCCCAGGACAGTCACTCCTGCGTTCATGGCTGGGGGTGCTGGGTCACAGGAAGAGTGGGAGCAGGCCGTTGGAGAAGGGTGCGCCTTCTGGGTGAATTTACTGGCGTGTTCACAGCTGTATCCTTGGACACGTCCTAGGGAAACACAAGGTGGCGGAGAACTTCCACCTCTGTGTGTCCGAGTCACCTCCACGTAGTTCCCTGTCACAAGCTCTGGCAGTTAGATTCTGGACACAGGCATGTTTGGGGGTGTTAGAGACACTGTAGCCGTCACTCAGAAGACACCTCAGAGAAACCCGTCCTGTTGACACCCGCCACCACCTCTCTGGAAATAAAGTCAAACATTCCCAACTCATTTCAGGGTGACTAAACCATTACCTGTTGGCAAGTGGGCTTCAGTTCTTACGGAGAAGGCGGAACTCATCAACGGGTGTGTTCAGAGGAAATCCGCAAAGTTGCTAATGAGAATGTAGTTAAATGAGTGTATGTTAAGTATAATCTCTCTGGAGGGTTATATAGGCAAAGCCCCCCACAGTGAATTCCATACCCCCACGTACCCACCTGAAGTCACAGGAGGCCTCCCTCAGCTATCAGGCATCACATCCTTACCCAGCCCCCCTTTTCGTCTATATATGCGTGTCGATTTTGATACCTCATTAATACATGCCTGTGGAGGCAAAGAACATAGCCCTGCACAGAAAGGAAAAAGTAATTACCTACCACCCACAGATAAAACACAGCCACAGGTTTTAAAAAGTGGGAAGACTCTGTATGTCTAACTTTCCCACTTAAAACATATCATGGGCATCCTTCTATGTCAATAAAGACACTGTAATGGCCACACAGTAGTCCTTGTAAGAGTAAGGATGCACCATACTGTCCATGGCTCTTCAATGTTGGATATTTTGGAATTTCTTTTTTTTTTCCCACTGTTGTAATCAAGGCTGTAACAGGCATCATTCCTCCCCCAGGCTTAATTTTTGCACAACATGATACTTTTTCATAGTTTATAATTGGGGTTTTGATTTCATCTTTGACCCAGTGGTTACACAGGAATGTTTTGTCTTACGTTTGTTTTAATTTTCTAATGTGGTTTCCTATTAATATCTTTGCCATTTTGCTTGTTTTACAGCATTGTGGTCAAGGAATGTGGATAATACTATTGAGGCTCTTTAAAGTGTATTGAGTTTTTAAAAGATAGTTAAATATATACCCCATTTTTGTAGCTGTCCATTGGGGTGGTTAGACGATGCTGGATTGTTCCTTTGTGAGAGCACACCAGTCGACTCTTGCCTCTCAACCCCAAGTTAAAAATTACAGTATTTAAATCCTCACTCTTATGTTTTTCTTCAGTGATGTCTTAAAAACCAAAGAATGATCCCCCTACTACTTATTTCCAGCAAGTTCCTTCGCTTACCCTGAGTAGCAGTGTTTTGTTGTTACTGATGTTCAGTTTGGCCTGAAGGTCTATAATCTTCTTGAAGAGCATTCTTCACGTGTTAGGTATTTTCCTGTAGAAACAAAATTGTAATAGGGAAGAACAAATCTGACTTCATATTGGATCTGTTTCTTTTACTTTAAAGGTTTTCTTGGCTACAAGTAAAGAGTGTTGCCTGAAGCCTGAATACATAGGAAGGCCCTTTCCTAAGGCTCTGACCTTTAAGGGTGTAACACTTTTCCATTCGTATAGATATAAAAAGTTGCAGAACAGAGAATAACATTTGTCTTGCTGCAGGTATACAGGAACATGACCTGACCTATGTGCACAGCTGCAAGAACAAAGGATTCCCACACCAAGAAGCTTTCAACAACCAAACACACCTCCTCCCCTTTTAGTATAAAAGAAGCCTAAATTGTAACTCCAGTAAGGTGGACACTAGTCCAGATCTTCTTGGTCTGATGGTTTTCTGAATAAAGGAATAAAGCTATTCCTTGACTCAACAGCTCATCTCTCAATTTATTGGCCTGTCATACAGTGAACAGTATCAGCTTGGAGCTGGTGGCAGAATCATCTGTTCAATTTCCGTTCAATGAAACACCACCATGTCTCATTCGTGCTTATTATATTTTTTCTAATACCCTTCATCTCCTCAGTCATTCCTTTTACATTATTCTAAAGGAGATTCTAAAACTTGCCTGATTCAATTTTCTGAATCCTGGCGGACTTTTACCTTTTCTAATCCCATTTTAAATTCTGTTACGTTTATTTTTCTCTAACCATTTCCTCTTAAGCGGGCATTTCCTTTTTCATCTCTGTCTTAGCATCTCCTGGTTCCTATCTTACTGTGCAGAGTCTATAAAAGGGGAAAGAAGATGACGTTTAAATGTTCCTCCTGTTTCCTGCAGTAAATTTTTTAAAATATGTTTTCTCTCTGTTGATTGCAACATGAGTCTGTCTCTTTCTCCTGCGTCAACAAAACTTCTCTTGGTGAGTGTGCTGGTCTGGGACGTCACAGAATGCTATCTGACTGAAAACACATCTCTGGGCTCCTCGTGCCCAGACAGTTACCCCCCTCCACCACCACCAGACTTGCAGCTGGAGGGCAGGCCCCTGCAGATGTACACAGACTGTGCTGGGTCTAAGAGGCACAGCTGTGAGTGTTGCCTTGATCGGCCCTTGACGTCTTCTGTCATTGGCAGAGCCCTCACATCAATACCCAGGCGTTCACCTCTGGCTGTCCACCCAGAGGGGCTTTGGCTGGGCTCCCCTGCCAAGTGGGAAGAGTTCTTCCTGCCACCTGGAATGAGACTGTGTGTCATGAACATGCTTAGTGAAATAAAATGATCCTGCTGAGGTCAGGAGAAGCCACTTAGAGACAAGTTCCTCATCAGCAGATTCCTGTTTAGCCTCCCTGAGGGTCACTGCAGTCAGGGCAGGGGCAAAGGAAAGCCAAGTGGTATCTCCACCTTGGCCTCCTCTCACCTTGAGCCCTGCCTCCCAACAATTGTTGAGGGTCCCTGAAACACCCCCATCGACCCCCACCATCCTCACTGATTTCTGGGGAGAGATGAGGGAACTTCTGTGACCTCTGTCATCTTGTCCCATCCATATTCCAGCCACAAGACCTCCCACCTCTGCCCTCAGTACTGATGGTTTTGCCCCCAGCTATTTTTGTACAGTTAGTCTTTGCCATCAGTTTCAAGGACAGAGAGAAAAGGTGGGCTGTGAATCTTACCCCATGACATTCACAGGAATAATAATAATAGCTAGTAAACTAATACAGTGCCACTTATGGACCAAGAACCCTCTTAAGCATCTAATATACATCAATCCTTTTAATCTTCATGAGGCAGGTGCTATTATATTATTCCCCCTTTACAGAAGAGGAAACTAAGGCACAGAGATGCTACGTGGCTTGTCCCAGTCATACAGCTGCTGAGTGGTTCCATCAAATCAGATTCAGTCCAGCTCAAGTCTGCATCCTAAGGCACCTATTACGTCTTTCGTCCAACACATGTAAGTGGCCCCCAATGTTCTGTTTTCCAGCATTGAGTTCCCCAGGTGATTTAAGAGGAAGAACATGGGAAATAGCAGCACAAGCTTAAACTCTGGCCCTGACAAACAATCTAAGAGAGGCCCCTTGGACCATAGGTCAGCTGTAAGATAAATAAGTTACAGAGACAAGAGCCTTTTCTATAAGAGCCCCCCAGCTCTGGGCCAGGGGCAGTCGAGAGATGCCGCCTCTGTGATGATCGAAAGGTCCTGAAGTGGCCTTTCCATGGGGTGATGCAGAGATGCTCTTGGCAAAATAACTACTGCTTCGCTGCCCATGAGACGCAGGAAACCCTCCTGCCTGCACCCAGGCCTGTCCGGAACCCAGACTCCAAACCTGGCTCCTCTTTTCACAATCTTCATCAAGCTCCACCTGGCACATTGTCCTTCGCAGGCACAATATAAAGTTTAACTTGGCAAACATAAAAAGTGCCAAGATAATGCTAAATAACCGCCTTACAGCTGGTGACCAAGGATAGCAGAGTGCTGGAAGGCCGTGACATTCAGGAGGGTGCCCTTCACCAGGCGGAGATGCCACTGAGCTACCTGAACACTCACTCCCCTTTGACGGCTTGTCCACCAGCCATCCGCCCACCTCCCCACACACATGCCACACAAGTGTGAACTTACTCCAGAGTCCATGGAAAAATCACTACCATTATTTTAATCCATATGGGACCCCTCCCACGCTGTCTCTTCTCTAGTTCTCAAAATGCCAACTCCATTGCCAAAGAATCCAAGTGTTTAGAGGATACTTTGCCCAATGAAGGCTATGACATCCAAACAGAAGTGTCTGTGGGGTTTCTGCGTTCCTTAATTAAAGATCTCCATGGAGAATAAACAAATGCTGTCTACCCACCAACATTTAGATAAGAGGCTGGGAATGCATCACCCTCTGAGGAACAGAAACTACTAAAGTCGGGAGGTGTGCGATTAATTTGGAGTATTTCATGGTCTTCCTGGGTGATCCCAAGCAAGCTCCCGTCCTTCTACTGACTTTTCCAAACCTGTAAACCCTGGCAGGGATATTAAGGTTAGTCAAGGAATGTCTGTAAAGTGCTTTGAACTCCTACAGTTAGACATTAAATAAACACTCAGTGTTATTAGAACTCCACTGGGGCAATAGAATGTTCGAAATGGGACTTTATTATAAATATACTCTGACGTTTGCCAAGAATAAATTGAATGGGCAAAGGCAACATACTTGGCTGTAACTTAATCCAAACTTGGCTTATTTGCCAAAACTTGGCATCATGATACATGAATAGAGAACTCCAGAGAGAACATGAAAGGGTTCTATTATTTGGAGCCAACTGTTTAGCTAAATCTCCATATCTTCCATTTATTTGTTCTCTTCTCTAAATTGCTACATTATAGAGGAAAGCAAAAGTATGAAATAAAAATAAAAGTCCCTAAACCTGTTTGCATTTTTCCACAATTAATATAACGGAATGCAAATTGGTTTATAGACCACAAAATCAACCCCGCATCGATTGACTAAGACGGATAGAAACCGAGGTTCTCTTTTCTAAATTCTCAGAGCAAAACTGCAGCAGGGCGAAGCCACCTCTGCCTGGAAACAATAACTGGTTTCACGGAGTTGATCAGAGAAATCTATGCCTTCAATCATATTAGATGTATTCTAAAGTCTAAACTCTCATAAAGAAATTCTGATTTTCCTTGAGTTGGAAGGAAGTTTAGAATTGCAAATTCGAAACTTTTGTCTTGCCTCGAAGCGAAGCGAGCATTATGACTTGGAGTTTTATAAAGACATGATGTGAGGCAATTACCATTACTAAGCAGCAGAATATTCTATGTCGGAATGTCAATCAGGGGAGAAAAGGGGTGCAGAGAAACTCCCAACCAATACTGGGGTGGGATTTCTGGAATCTGGTCCCCTTTCGGCCCTGCACTAGCCGTTGCGTGAGTGAGTCGAGCCCATCTCTGCACCTCAGTTTCCTTATCTGTTAAATGACAGGTCCAGTGAACTTTTCCTCAAATAGCAACGCCTCTCAAAAGCATTCCTGCTGAGGATGGGGCCAAAAGAATACATTCCTAGAAGGCAATAACCCCAGAGGAAATGTTTTGGAATAACTTTTTATTCTATTTTATTCTATTTTATTTATTTATTTGTTTGTTTGTTTGTTTGTTTGTTTGTTTGTTTGTTTTTATGGCTGAACCGTCCGCATGTGGAAGTTCCAGGACCAGGGCTTGAATCTGAGCCGCAGCTGCGACCCCAGCCACTGCAGTCGGATCCTTAACCCACAATGCCACCTCAGGAACTCCTGGAACGCTTTTTAATCAAACCCAATGTCTGAAGTTTTTCTCCCCCCATCACCTGCTTACAGGAAAAAAGAAAATGACTTTACATTCAAAAACGCCGTGGGGTATGTTTAGCAGCAAATCTCAGTCTTGGGTGTCCCTGTGTTTAAACTCAGGACTTATTTTAATTCTTGAGTCCAAATAAATACTCTGAGGCATGTTTCAGTTTGCTTACCGGGAGATTAATCCCCCAGGGGGGAGGGCAGCAATTGCCTGAAAAGAAGCTCAGAATGGAAAACACTTCACATGCTCTCTGGATGGGGAAACGGGGGGGAAAAATAAAGGTCCCCAAAGCACTTTCAACAAAGCAGTTCACTCGGGGTTTTTGTCTTGAACATATGCTTTTGGCAAATAAGCAGATCTTACGAATGGTCTAACTAAACTTAAGATGGAAAAAAAAAAAACACCCGCCAACATGGCCTGGAGGAAAATGTGGGAACTGGAGCCAGATATGCAACCAGGCACACGGTGCATGTACCCAGCTTCTCACCCGCTCCCTTTCCTCCGAGCTCGCGGGCTCTGCACAGGAGAGAGGCCGAGACAGCATGTCTGAGCTTTAACTCAGGCTGAGCGAGGGTCCTGCGAGGATGCTCGGGAGTCTGCTCTCTGAAGTCTGCGGCCTTCCATTGCCCTTCAAGAGAAATCAGACTCTGATCCTTGAATATTTAGGAAGCCGCTGGACTCGGAGGTCTAGGGAGCCCCTCGTGTCAGCAGACATCCGTGTCTGGCTGGAGGGGAGAGGAGAGGGCCGAGTCCCTCAGGGGATCGGGACGCGGTTGGTGCAAGGTGGCAGCACAGCCGGCCCTCCTGATTTCCCGAAGCGCTGGTCCCAGGAGCTCATTAAACAGGATGTGACCGGATGATAACTGTGTCTCCTAGAGACACTGAGTCCCACGTCCCTCCGTGGTCCCCCCCAGTCCCCGCAAGGACTCGGCGTCATCGCCTCCTGGGGGCTTCCTGGGTCCACCCAGGGAGGGGGCACAGAACAGCTTGGAAGCCCTGCTCTTTGGTACCTGGGTGAGTGTGTCATCACCCCCAGTAACAGACCAGAATCTCTCATCACCTTTGCAGTGAAGCAGCAGCAGGCACACCTATGACCTACTCAGTGGGAGCTTTTAGTTTTGTTTCCCCGTGAGAACGAAGCACGCCTGAGAGCATCCTGTTCCCCCAGTTTTCCGGCTGCCGGAGGAAACGTGCAGTGGCCCCCTCCTTGTTCCTGCCAGCCCTGGGCTGATCTCAGCATGAACCCCAGTCACACCTTTTCCATGTCATGTCTGCAGCACACAGGTTCATTGGACAGGAAGCATCGCCTCTTCCTGCCTGTGAGCCTCTTACCCCCAACCTGAGGCTGTGCCGGACCGAAGAGGTTGGCCCAGCCCAGCTGCAGAGCAAGCCAGGGGCACCTCCTACCACTAGCAGACAGGGTCTTGAACCTCTGCTGCTGCTGAAATTGCCCTTGAGTGAGCTCTGCCAACCTGAGACCTGGGTCCCCACCCGGCTGAGCCTCTGTGCACGTGCAAACACACATACACGTGCATACACGCACACGTGGTCCCGGCCAGGCTTGCTCACCCCAGGCCTGGATTGTGGCCTTTGGAGTCCGGCTGGATCCGGCCCCTGCTTGAGCTCTAGTCCACTTGGAAGAGGCTCAAATCCCCTACTGCTCAATGAACCTCTTTTTTGTTGTTGTTGTTAAAAAAGATGAAACTTGGCAGCACAGCGCGTATCCTTTCCTTTTATTATTCGTAGAAAACAGACATTTTGATTTTAAACGTTAACATCCCGAAATTTGAAGCAGCAGATTTTTAGCATTTCAACAATGCTCATGGATTCCATTCCACTGACACCAACAGGCTAGTAACTTATTCCGCATCAAAAAGGCAAGACGTCCCAGGCCAGGCTGTCACACTCAGGCTAGGCTTTGTGTTTGGCATGTCTCTGCCCTCTCCCCAGCACCCCCAGCAGGCTCTGGGCTGCATCTTTCATCGAGTGTCCCACCTCACTGCGTCCTCTGCCGAGTGTCCCCTCTCCGGGCGGTCATCCCTCCGTCCCTCCACTTAGCCAGAGTGGATGCTGGAACCACTGGTTTCCCAGCTGGTCACTGACTTGAGGGGTGGCAAGCCCAAAGGAAAGATAAGCTGGAATCCAAAACTGTCCCCATCAGCCCCCAAGTGCCATCACTGCCCAGAGGCATCTTCCCCACAGCCTCCCACACCTTGGTTTGGGGACACCCCAGTGGCATCCATGTGACCTGAGGTGGACGCGAGGGATGCGGAGAGTGCAGCTCAGGGAGGATGGCAGCAATGGGAGCTCAGTGCCTGGGGTGGGGGGTGGGGAGCGCTGTGATGGGGGCACGAGCACATACACGGAGAGTGGCTCCTCCTCAAATGGGGTGTGGAGGAGCTGCAGGAGGGGGCATGAGCGCTGAGTCCTGCCAGGGGTGGATATACACAGGCGTGAAGATGCTCTCAGAGATTATTTTTTAATTAAAGTGTAATTAATTTACAATGTGTTAGTTTTAAGCGCACAGCAAAGTCATTCATTTGTACATATATATACTTTTTCTGATTCTTTTCCATTATAGTTATTATAAGGTAGTAAGTATATCTCATAGATTATTTATAACAGCAAACACACATGAAAAGTTAGTTTGTCACAGGGCTGCTAGGACAAAGGCCCACAGGCCGGGTGGCTCGAAGCAACAGAAGTTCATCATCCCAGCCCTGGAGCCTGGGAGCCTGGGAGCCTGGAAGCCTGAGATCACAGTGTCAGCAGGACTGGTTTCCTCTGAGGCCATGAGGACAGCTCTCTTCCTGCTCCTCTCCTTGGCCTCTGGACACCATCATCCTCCTGTGTCTCTCACCACATCATCTTCGTCCTCCCTCTGTGGGTGTCTTTCTCCGTGAACACATTTCCCCCTTCTGCTAAGGATGTCAGTGGTTGGATAGGGGCCACCCTGACGACTTCATTTTAACTTGATTTCCTCTCTAAAGACCCTGTCTCCAAGTAAGGTCACATCCTGAGGGTTAGGACTCCAACATATGAATCTGGGGGAGACACAATTTAACCCATAACGAGGGCCAGTTGCAACCATGAACTGAACAGTATAAGTTATAAACTATTCAGGAGATGCTTAAGGACCTTCTATGTCAATATGGGAAATGCTTGGGTTGTGAAGGGCAATGATATAAAGAAAGGACATGGAAAAAATTCCAGACAAGTGAAACCAGTGGGTGTGCTCAGGTCAAAAGTTCATCAGTAATCTTCATCCTTTTTCTATTTCACAAACCTTGTTTGGTGTGGTTCCATCAGATCTAGAATGTGTTTTAGCAGCCATTAAGTCCCCTCCTCTCCCCCTGCATTGGGAGGCCAGGGTCATGGCTGTTCTGGTTCTTGAGAGGCTGTGAGTGCAACAGGGTCCAAGCAGAATCCAACCAGGAGTCTATGCTCCCCACCACCTCAAAGTTCTGGTCCTGGCACAGCAGATGACTTGTCAGTGGTCAGGAGACCCACCTCTAGTCCAAAGAGAGGTTGGGACATCTGAGATGTCAGGTCTTCCTACAACCCAGATGCCTGCAAAAGGACATCTGGGGGGGTCTTGCGTGATGCTTTCTGGGCACCTCCAAGTTGGTCCAGGATAGCAGCACAGATTCCTGTCCTCAGGCCATGGAGTAGGATGCACAGATGGGAATAGGGCATGAAACTGCACACTCCCTCTTGCTCAGTGGTGTCCCGTGCTGTGAAGACTCAAGCTCTCCAATGGGCTCTCGGTATTGTGCACTCTCAGTGCTGTGCACTCTTGAGGACATAACAGCATTCCTGGGTGGTCAGGGGACTCCACTGGGGGAAAGGGACCCTAATGTGGTGGGTCCACCGTGGGTCCCAGGCGCAGATGTGTGGTAAGGCCAAAGAGCACATGAAGATCTCAGATAACTCACTGCTCTGAGTCAGGATGTGTACCAAACTTCAGAAGCCTTCCTTGCTGGAAAATTGGGGGATGCCATGTAAAGTGGTGGCAGTGTCCCTATCTCTCTTGCTGGCCATTTGGATTTGTCTTTGAAGACAAATAGCTACGCTGTTTTGGAAAAAAAAAATTATATGAAACACTCTAATCATCACGGGCAAGGTAAAGCCAGAATCCTCACGCAGGAGGGGAATTCTGGAGAACTTTGAGCTCAACTGTGTGCAGTAAAGAGCGTTAAAAGCTGCTTTTGTTGCTGGCAGATTTGTAACTGGGAAGATTGTTGTGATGGGGAGACTAGCAGGATCCTGGGGGTGAGAAGGAACCATGGTTCTCCTTCAAAGCACCTGGGGGTATGGACCCTAGGAAAGGAGGGCCTAGACATCAGCAGGGCGGCCCCGGACAGGAGGCAGGTGCCTAAAACATGGCCACAGGGAATAAGCTAGGAGCATATGGAGACAGTGGGGACCCCACTGGGGAAAGGAAAGGCTGCAAGTTCACATTCAGTTGACTTTCTGCATCATCATCTCCCTGCTGGCCTGGACTTCAGTCAAGTTTTATGAGCCGTGACACCCCGTCTTTGCTGTCCTTTGAGTCATGGAAGAGGCTGTGAAGCAGGGGTGGCAGGAAGCCTGAGAAGGCAGATTCAGATATGTGGAGGTGACCTGCAAAGGCACTGAGCCAAGGTTCAGGGAGACTGGGCTGCCATACAGGATGGTCCTGGAACAGGTATCCCCAGAGACCACCGGAATGCAGTGAAGAGCCTGGACAGAGTGAGCTTCCTGGGATTTGCCTTTTAAGAGACCACCTGGATAGCCTGAACAAGTGGTTCAGGAAATAGTGAGACCTTGGCTGTCATCACATGGACCACTGACCAATGAGAATGAGGGGCAGGGGTAGCAGAGCCACCCATATATTTGTCAGGATAGACTAGGTTATGCTACACAACAAACAACCCCCACCTCTCAGTGCCTAAATAACAGAGTCATTTCTCACTTGGACACATGTCCACTGAAGGGCAGCTGGGAGCTCTCAGTCACCCAGGGCACCAGACTGATGGAGCAGCTCCCACCTCCAACCGGCTCTGGGAAGAGAGCCCTGGCCCTGGAGAATAAAGCACCCCACCCCCATACCGGGACCCAACGCACTTCCCTTCACAACTCAGGACTAAGCACAGGGTCCCTTAGGAGTTAGGACTATATGGGTGTCAGAAAGGCAATCTTATCAGACCCTGGTAGGGGATACCAGTGATTGACCTCATAGCCCTTCTGCATCCCAGTGAGGAGCTGCCCTTGGCATTGTGCCCACTTTGTAGATGGAGAAGAGGAGCCAACACCACACCTCCCCTCCAGCTGCTGGCCCCATCTCCACAGCAGCGGTCGTCTCCCCAGAGATGGTTTTCTGCCAAGCGCACCGGGAATTAAGGCACACAGACTGGTGCAACCTGGAGTCCGCAGATTCACTCAGGCGGGGGCTGCCACCCCACAGGTCAGGCAAAACTTTCTCTCTCATTTCAACAGACGAGAAAGTGGTTCATCTTTGATTTCCTAAGGAGAAGCCCTTCAATGAAGAATCAGAAAAGCCTTTCTTCAATGAGAACAGTTATTTTTTTCTCTGCACAGAGAATGGCAACACAAATCTATCAGTAAATGGAGACATTCCTCCTGGAAGCCCTGCTCTCAGCTGCCTGGCGCTGTCTCCCCCTCACATGGAAGCTGTGGAGGGCAGTCTGCGGATTCCATCAACGCCGCAGCTGAGTGGCCTCAAATTGTTCCCGGTAACTCTCGTTCCTTCCTACCCGGGTTACTTTTGTCATTTACTCCAGTTGGAGCAAAACCAGCTGTGGCCCATCCAAAGGCCCAGAGCTGGTGGATGACTGATTGAATCCAGCACCCGCCCCCCGACCCCCGGCCCTGGCCAAGTGTTCTGTTTGTCTCCACTCTTGTTAAAAACTGCATCAGTTCCCAGTACCTTTGATTCATTTTCATATTAAATATGTGTAAGATATTTCACATTTTAAAAATCCAGATATCTGGCTTCCTCTGAAACTCCAAATGATTAAAAAAACCCTGGGCCTGCATCCTTGCATGGCGACCATCAAAGAAGCCCCCTTAGCAGGCCGTGTTGTCCTCATCTGCATCCTAGTCCCCTCCTGTGCCACTCAGTCCTTGCTGGTACCTGCCTGGCCCCGAGGCATCTAAGGTATGGCCCTTGGAGAGAGGGTGTGTGGAACAAGATGCAGGGACACAGCTGTGTGTCTGAATCCCCGCCCCCTGCCCGGAATGTCATGCAATGACAGCTCACGGCAGGGACCAGTGATTCTTGTTGAAGGAGCCACTGAATGAATGAATATTGAAGAGAGATACACACCCGGCTTTAGAGTCAGGTGCCTGGGTTAAGCCCTCAGCTCAGCACACTACGAAGTGTGCAGAATGCCAGTTTGGGCCATTCACTCTCAAACTCGAATCACAGCCCCCGTGCTTACGAGGTTCTTATGGACAGTGAGAAAGAGAAGGAAAAAGAGGCCCCTGGTCCTTGAAAGTCAGGAGGCAGGAGCGAGGGGAGTCCAAGCTCCTCTTAGGAAAAATCGGTGCCCATTGCCAGCCCTGATCCGTCTTGTCCACCCCACCTTGGGGAATGTCTCACCCACCCAGGGCCCTGACTGTGCAATCAGGATTGTTCCTTGCAAAATTTTTTGAATGTAAATATAGTAAATGCTGCTTCTGGAAAAAAAAAAAAAAAAGGAATCTGTTGGGAGAATGCTTAACCCCAGAGGTGATGGCACCCAGCTTAGCAAGTGGCGGGGTGCTTCCCCGGGCTGGTGACAGGGCTCTCCCTCCTTCCCAGCCCATCCGTGGTGGGGTCTGCAGTGACAGTGACCAGAATCGGTCCCCCTCATGCCTGGGGCCGCTCAAAGGCCCGGGCCCCTGAGTACAGGTGGGCATAGCGCAAAATCACGCCGTCAGAGACAGTAGGAGCCACACTGCCCTCCGCCCCCCTGTGCACACACAACTGTCAGCAGCCTCCTCACCCAGGAGGGTGCCCTGCTCGTTTCCTTACGCTGCTGCAACACGTGGCTGAAAACAACACGAGCGTCCCATATTTATGGCCTGGAGGTCGGAAGTCGGCTCGGGGTCCCGTGGGCTGATGGCCCGTGTCGTTGGAGCTACTTCCTTGTCACACATCCCTTTGCTTCTGGCCTCTTCCCTCTGCCTTCCTCTTCCTCTCTAAAGACCTGTGATCACACTGGCCCCGAAGGGTTCTCTTCCTCGTTTAAGGTCACCTAGAGAGCAACCTTAACTCCATCTGCGACCTTGCTGGGTCTTTGACCCTGTTGGGGCTTTGACCTTGCTGGGCCTTCGCTGCACAATCTAACGCCTTCACTCTTCCAGGAATAGGGACACGGGCACCTTTGGGGCGGGTACTCTGTCACCACAGGCATGGTCTCAGGGACAGAGGAGAGGACGGAGTCCTGGCTGCAGGAATGTCCATTTGAGAGAACAAAGGCAGTCACAGGTTACCTCCGACCAGCGCACCTGGGACCCTCCCCAGCGGAGGTCAGAGCCCAAGGGCAAAGAAGGTGCCATGGATGAAATTTAAAGACCCCTTCGTCGCCTGCCCCCAGGGGTAGGTGCTAGGACAGGCGGGCAGAGCAGGAGGCTGGGTGGGCCACGGTCTGCCCTACACTGTGCAGGGCAGTGGGGGAGCCGGGGGGAGGCTGGGCCCAGCAGCCGTCACCCAACTCCCTCCCGTGGGACAGGCACAGCCTCCAACGCCATGTGTCTTTGGAAGAATCCTTCAGCGTCTTTAAAATTCCAGGATGGAAGATAGTGTGAGAGAAAGAACGTGTACACGTGCATGACTGGGCCATTGTGCTGTAGAGCAGAAAGACACGCAGCTCTGTAAATCTGCCACACTTCAATCAGAAGGGCAACAAATTAAAAAATAAAATAAAACGAAATTGCATTTACTCAGCAGCAAAATGGAAGGAGAACAGCCACCTGGCAGGGGTGTGGCGGGACGCACCACACAACGCCATGTGCGTGCTCCCTTGTCCCCTGTCCAGAGCCGCACTGGGCACTTAGTGCCCTTGGGGCCAGCAGGTCCTGCTGGATTTCCCCAGAGGCCACAGCAGGGCAGTTCAAGCGGCACGCTTCCCTCGGCCAGGCTTCCTCTCCCTCCTTGGATGTGCAGAAGCGCCAGCCCCTCCCTTCCCAACTCACGGCTTTAACACAGAGGGAGAGAAACCCAGCTCGCGTGCTGGAAACCGCCCCGAGGCCCGTCCTGCTCTCTGTCGCTCCTTCCGGAGTCAGCGCTGTCCTTGGTGGCTGACAGAGAGCCATCCTGCTGCAGCCTGGCGGGTTACCAGCTGGGTGACTTCAGCCCATGCACACCACCTCTCTGTTCATCACCTGTCATGTCAGGCACTGGACCCATCAGGTTTGCACGTGTTCTTTTTCTTTCCTTTAGCCGTGGAAACTTTCTCTTCCAGCCGACACCCTGTATTGACGCCTGATCTGTGAAACCAGTCAGGAGCCGGGGGCAGGGGCCTGGGTCCCAGCCTCCCAGTGGCCTCTCAGCTCCCAGGCAGAAGCCCCCGCCCCCACCCCGTGGGGCTCTGGAGACACAGGTTGAAAGAGATCCCAAAAGCCCCTTTGCTTGTAGGATCCCCTTGAGTCTCTCCCTCTAGACGCCCCGTCTGTCCTGCCAGAGGTTTTGCTGTCTTTAAGTTGGGGTCCCATCTGGCTTGTAGACAGCCTTTTGAAAGTGTAACCCAGGGGTGTGTCAAACGCTCCAGCAGCCTCTTTATCACCAGCTTCATCTTGGTCACCGCCCGCTCACACCAGCAACAACGGGAAGCTGCTGGTCTCAGTGCTTTTCAAGCGCCCACCAAGGCCTGGCTTCTTTTAAGCTCTTTGAAGCCCCTTGTTCTACAAGGTCCGTGATCCACACCCAGTTACTGTGTGTGGTCAAAAGAGAAAAAAAGCCCCGTGATTCACCCAGAAGCCACGCGCAATGATAGACAAATGAAACTGGTGTAACATGTTCTCATGACTTGATAAAGCTTGCAGAGTGCTTATGAATCCATCTGGATGAAAGCAGCGTTATTACTGCAGGACAGAATCATTGTACAGCAACCACCTCGCTGTGCCAACATTCCCGGGGACCCACCCCTCAGAGAATCCTATCCAGCTCTGCCCTGGATATGCAGCCTTGCCGGCTGCTGTGCAAACAAACATCTCCCCCGAGGAGGTGGCCTCTGCCCTGGGTGGGTCGGGAGGCGAGAAGGAGTGAAGTGCGGGGGTCTCCAGAGCCCAGCATCTTCCCTGATTTCCAGTGCGGGAGCGCGGGGGTCCGAACAGGGCTGCTAAACTGTCCACCACGCGCCTGGGCCATCAGGCCTGCGGTCTGGGCAGCCTTTCAAAGACGCCCCCAGGAGAAGCTCAAAGCCCTTCTCGGCCCAGCGCAGGATGCTGCGTGTTTTTATTGCAGGGCGATCCAGACTTCCTGGAGAGCCAGCCATATCCCGTGAGCCGTCCACACAACTCGCTCCCCACGCGCGTCCTGAACTTTAAATTCAGGGCTGGCCTTTTCTTTTTCCCTTGCAAGCGAGATGCACGGGTCTGGCCGGGATCGCCTGTCCCTCTGGCAGGACCCTGAGAGCCAGGGAGACTGCGCTCTTGGACTTGAAGTGTCTTGCAGGTCTGCGTCTGGAATTTCTTCCTTCCCGCCTCCCTTCTCCCCCTACCCTCGGCCCCGCGTGGACTTCACTCGGGCTGAAATATGCATAAGAACAGGGTGAGGAGGGGGCTGGAGACATTAGGAAACGCAGCACACGAAGGAAACCTCAAGGCTTCCTTTCCTTTTTTTTTTTTTCCAGCCATGTCCATGGCATGTGGAAATTCCTGGGCTAGGATGTAACCTGAGCCACAGAAGTGACAATGCCAGGTCCTTAACCCGCTGAGCCACCAGGGAACTCCTCAAGACTTCCTTAACTGTGAACTTAGCAGAAAGTGACAGCAGGGAGCTGAGACTTAGAAAATCCATCCGCTCCGAGCCAACTCTGACCTCACCGTAACTTCTACCAAAAACCTGCCTAGAATCATATAAAGTCCAATCTCTTTGAATAAATCTACACAAGCCCTTCCAAGCCCAAAGGACAGCCACCAGCCACCCGAGGCTTTTCCGTCCCCAGAGGAATCCTCCTGGGTCTCCTGTGCCTTCCTGCTCTCCCAGCTGGTGGCCACCTGCTAGAGAAGCCCAGTGGGTCCCAGGTGGAAGGTGCCTCTCCGGGGAACAGTCTCTTGAGCTGCTCGATCCCTGGAGCTGCTCATCTGAGGCTGGAAGGAAATCATTTTTCTGTTTGTTTGTTTGTTTTTCTATGGCCACACCTGCGGCACATGGAAGTTCCCAGGCTAGGTGTCAAATTGGAGCTGCCTCCGAGGCCTACACCACAGCCACAGGCAACATCGGATGCAAACAGCATCTGAAGAACTACACCTCAGCTTATGGCAGCACCAGATCCTTAACTCACTGAGCAAGGCCAGGGACGGAACCTGAATCAAGTACATTATGTCTGGTTCTTGACTCGCTGAGCCACATCGGGAGCTCCCAGGGAGGGAGTCTTTCGCTGGGTGGACCTGGCGTCTCGACCTCGGACTTTGGCCAGTTACATGCTTGCTCTTTAGGGCTGTCCCGGGAGTTGTAGGACGTGGAGCCATGTCCCTCGCCTCTGCCCACCAAGGCCTGTGGCACCTTCTTCCCTGCAGTGATGGCCCAAATTGTCCCCACACGTTGCCCAGGTCCCCCGAGAGGCAAAGTCACCAGCGGTGAGGACCACAGGGTAGAATGTTTGATTAGACTTCCTCCAGCGCCAAAGGTCTAACCTTAATGACTGCATGAACTCCTACCTTTCCCCAAATCGTCTGTTCCATTCAGACTCTGACACCGCTAAGAGCATCAGGCTAATCAAACGAACAAACAACAAAGCTCGGTATTTTGAAAGTTCTCAGTAAGGGTTAAAATCAGCCCTGAGAGAAGTTCCTGTTGTGGCTCAGTGGTTAACGAATCCGACTAGGAACGATGAGGTTTCGGGTTCGATCCCTGGCCTTGCTCAGTGGGTTAAGGATCCGGCGTTGCCGTGAGCTGTGGTGTAGGTTGCAGATGCGGCTCGGATCCGGCGTTGCTGTGGCTCTGGCATAGGCTGGTGGCTACAGCTCTGATGAGACCCCTGGCCTGGGAACCTCCATATGCCACAGGAGCGGCTCTAGAAAAGGCAAAAAGACAAATCAATCAATCAATTAATTAATCAATTTAATTAAATAAATAAAATAAAATCAGCCCTGAGAGGATTAGGATGCTGAAGATGAAATTGCAAAAATGCCCGGCAGCCTTAAGACAGGATTAAGGGGTGTGGGTGAACCGCGCAGAGGGCAGATTCCTGAACATCCGTGCCTGAGAACGGCCCTTCGGACTGAGCGCCGGCACAGTGCCCGGCTCTGTAAACGAACTTCATGCAGCCTTCTCTCCACCTGCAGACGGTGGTCTCCCACCACTTCGGCCGGCAGCAAAGAGGAGGAAATCAAAGAGCCAAGGTTTAAATGCAATGTAAGAGGAGAGTGGGTGCTCAGACGGCTTCAAGTGAATGGTTGGCTGGCAACAACAAATAGGTTTTTAAAAACTCCAGAGTCACCTTGCAGATGCCTCATTGCCAGCTGTGGGTGGGCCAGAACTGCGGGTTCATTTTAGAACATAAATCTGATTCTGGTTTGCAATGAACGCAGACACCCACAGGACGAGGGGCCACGCCCTTCAAGTCCAACGGGTTGTCCAAGTTCATTCCTGGAGCCCAGAGGATTGGGTTTAGCCGGGAAGATGATCTTCCCGCTGCCTGCCCGAGGCTGTCTTTTAGCCTAAGTTTCTCTTATATATGGAGAAGTCGGTGGCTAAGATTAAGACAGGAGATTTTAAACAAATCCCCGCACTGTTTTTATTTCTACAGCTTTTCTACCTGGACCTTCTCTGTGTCAGCCACACCGCTCTGGGTGTCAGCACTGAGGGCAAGCCAGCTTTGCCACCAGCTGACGCTTGGGACCTCCTGTGGTGACAGGAGCCCATCCGTCACTGTTTGAGATGCCGGGTGATTCTGAGCCTAGGAAAGTGACCCAGAGCCCGAAAGCTTCTCAGGTCACAGCAGAACTCAACAGAACCAGGGTGTGGATGAGAGAATCCCAGCTGCAAAGGCTGCTGATAAAAGAACACAGCCCCTGCACACCCCTGAGCCCCGGAGTCTTTGTGCTTTCTAGAGCACTTCCTTGGGAATGACCCATTTCCCTGGGTGAGTCAGATGATGAAGGAGGCCTCTGGGCCAGGGCATGGGCTGTTCTGGACTCTGCAGTGGCAAGCTGGCACTTGTTAACAACCCCCCAGGGGGTGGGGGGTGGGGCAGCCCTGATCTGTAGCACTTGCCAATTTCCATGGTGTAAATACTCCCGCTGTGAGCAATGTCAAGCTACCATCATGAAGTCAACCAGCTCTCCCAAAACCTGAAAATTTAACTTTCAGCTCTAGAAGCAGACACAAGCCACCCCTGGCATACAGCCAGGTCCCTTTCTGCCACATCACCTCACTTAGAGCGAGGATGAACCTTGTTTACTCTTGTCCTATAAATGCCAAAGGGGTAAAATGCTTCTGGCAAGAGAGGCAGACAGTCTGGCTCTGGGCAAAGCAAAGGGGAGTTTGAGTAAATGTGAGTTGGCTCTTTTTCTGTAAGTGTCAGGGTAGCTGCAGAGACGGGCAGGAAACTTCAGGGCTCTCAACCCTGAGCTCTAACGCACACACACTGTACCTGACATCAAACACCAGCAGATTTTTCTCTCTCAGAAGAGGGAACAGTGATTTGTTTTTCTTCAACTCTTCTCCCCTAGAAAGTAGCCAGCCTCTGACGATGAGGCTAATCTTTATTAGACATCAGGATTGCTTTCGCCCAGTAATTTTTTTTACTATGGTTGAATATCGATGAAGTCTCCCCAAACCGATGGATTCTACTTTGCCTCCCTCCATGAAATGAGCTTGTAATTTATCTTTAGAAACTGGGAGAACAACAACAAAGAAGTTTCGGAGCTTGACTGGAGACATTAGGGTCCCTGCTCCCTGCGCATTTAAAAATAAACGACAGCTTTTCATGAAAAGGTAACCACAGGTTTGCCGACTTTCCTCCACTCCAGTTCCCCAGGGCAAAGAGACAAGGTGAGCAAGTGGGATCTTCAGGACCCCAGGAGGAGAAGTGGCTTCACAGACATGAAAGAAGCACGATAATGACCCGCAAAGGCTGGGAAAAGATCTTTCCTATAACACATCAAATAACTTGATATAAACACCCAAGTCAACCGGAAGTTCCTGTCTCGCCCATGTTGCTCCTTTGTGTTTACCCCCGATGAGAAAAGGCTGAAAAGAGTGAATAAAAGGGGGGAAACTGCCCTTTCATTCTTCAGGATTTCCGTGAAGCCCTGGGGCAGGATTGCATCTTGACGGCCAACCAAACTGGGTTAATTTGTAATCCCTTCACTTAACCCGGGGCCGGGGTGGGGAGCGGGGCGGTGAGAGTGGGCAGTGGAAGAGGAGAATGCCTTCGGAGCTCATTGCCGGAGCCCCTCTTGAGCAAACTCACCAAGTACTCATAACTTGGAACCGGTTCAGGTCGCTGCGTAATGTGTTTGACATGCCTGCTATTATCCGTGCCTTAATGGACAAAGGCAACGCGAGAGCCAGAACTGCAAGGTGGTGCCAAGACTCAGTCACCATTTATGGGCCTTTTAAAGGTCAGCGGGCTGCACGGCGCAGTTCCATCCGTCCCGCAGTCATCTGTCATGTCTCGTGTAACCCAAGGACTGCCCGGGACAGCCCATAAAGCCGTCTAAATTGGACTGTATGCGAAGGTTAACCTAACAGCACTGATTACAGCCACAGAGTTGACACACATAATTAGGTTAGAAAAGCTCTCTAAGTGAAACTGAAGACAGCATCTTAGAGAAACAGATGTTTATCCCGCTATTGCTGTTGGGTGGGCGCCCCGGGGCTAGGTCTGCGAGATGCTCAAGTCTGGACCATCCTTTCACTCTCTTGCTTGAGTGTAACGCTAAGTCTCTGCTGAACGCAAGACAACCGCACCGCCCGGGACCAGCGGAGCGTGGCACGAGAGGGCACGCCTGCCTGCGGTCCTGTCCCTCCAGCCTGGAACTCCAACACCCGGCAGGGGACAGGGTGGGATCCCCCATAGCAGGAACCCGGCAAGGGCAGCGTGGCCACAGAGAAAAGAGAAGCTCACATCAGAGCATCATGAAGGTCACTCCGTAAGGCCCACAAAATGCACATCCTACTCCACAATTAGGGGAGGCCCCTCTCCTGGGGGCAGGTCCACAAGCTGGAGAGATGGGATAAGCCGGAGGAGGTGACCCTCGAGAGACCGACCCCTGGGCCCCTTATCGCTGCACCCAGAGGGTCAAGGAAGGGAGTGGTGAGTGACCCCCGAGACCGACCTCAGAGAGCAGCTCCTGCACCCACCCCGCCCCCACTGAAGGGTTTGCTCTCTGGGTCCCAAGGAGGAGGGTGCCCGACCACAACTCAGCAGGCAGGGAACCCCACCCCTGCCCAAGGGGTGCACACTGGGAACCCCAGCAGCTTAACACGGAGCACCAGTCTATACCGGTGTCCCCAGGTGCCTTGAGAAAGGCAAGCTCCCTTCCTGTCCTGACCGCTGTAACTTCAGGGACAGTGGGAGTCTGGTGCATGGGTGCGACGTGGGCATGCGAGATCGTTTCACCCAGCGCCCTCTTGCCTTCCACTCCCTTCCCCCCGCCAGCCATCCGTCAGCCCGGCCCTCGCCAAGGCCTGTCCACCCACTTCCACAATGACCCAGTCTGTGCCCTCCCGCCTTCTCCTCCGCTCCCGCCCTGTGCAGGCCTCGTGTCTGGTCTCTCCCTCTCCTCTTAGCCCACTCAACTCCATTCCACATGTGACAGCCACAAAGAGCCATGAACTTCCCCTTCAGTCAGGTCAGCTCCCCGCCCAAACCCTTTGATGGCTCCCTGCTGCCCTTTGGAGAAAATCCAAAATCCCTAACACTCCTAAAGACGCTGCATGTCGACGTAATGAAAAGCAGTGCAGTTGGAGAAAATCTTAAAAACGCAGAAGGAGTGAATGTTACAACCCCCCGATGGGAGCTTATCACTACAAGTTAGTATTAAATTTAGCTACGAGTTTCCTAAAGGCCAGTCAAAAGCGAACTACTTTGGTGCCTGATTGGCATTTTTGTGTGTTTGTCTTTTGAGGGCCGCATCCATGGTATATGGAGGTTCCCAGGCTCGGGGTCAAATAGGAGCCATAGATGCCGGTCTACACCACAGCCACAGCAACACCAGATCTGAGACTCATCTGCGACCTACACCACAGCTCACGGCAATGCCGGATCCTTAACCCACTGATCGAGGCCAGGAATCAAACCTGCATCCTCATGGATGCTAGTCGGATTCTTTTCCGCTGCGCCAACACGGGAATTCCTGATCGGCATTTTTAAACAAAAGGTGCCATGCAAATACATCTGGAAAAATCTCCTAACGATAAACCCAAGGACTTAATTCTTATCTAATGGTGGAAACCCGTTCGTTACGAGTGGTATGATGATGCACCTCCCTCCGCAAACCCAAAGGTACCACGTGGACAAGTATGAGGTTTGAACAAGATGCTTTGTAACTTGTAAGCGCCGTAACCAACCTCAGGTCTTTCAACTGACCGTTGTATCCCATTTCGACGCTGTTTGTATCGACCCCTCTGTTCTCATAACCGAATGGAAACATTTGGGGGGACGGGATGAGTGAAGTCATGTGACCGAGGTATTTTGCTTTCTGGTGATCTACAAGGATTTGGCTGGTTTGCTCATTCTAAAAGAAACACTAGACAAGATTTTGACTCTCAAACAGCCCCTTTCTTGAGCAAAGCTTAGGCAAGTATTAAACAGCCGCAGAGAAGAGAGGTTCTAAGGCCAGGAAACGAAGGCTGTCGGTTCCAGACAAGAGTTGAAAGTGTTCTGGCTTCAGTCTGTTGTGAAATTTAAAGCTGCAGTGTGGCACCTTACAAAGTTAATTCTTTAGGAATGATTAATCATCCATCCCTCCCCCAGTTCAGAAGAGACACCCACATAATGATAAAGCATCTATCTGTGGTTCTTGGCCTTGAACACGAATCAAGAGCATCTTCAATGGGAAATGGCCAGTTGGGCAATGGACCCAAGGAAAGGCCCTGTTCTTATTTCATTACGGTTAGAAAGGGATGGTGTGTCCACCCAGCGGAAGGCGGGTCTGAACTCCCTTCTCCCTCCACTGGCTGACTCTCCTCCCCCCTTCTCAGTCCTCTGCCTCGACACCCTCAGTGCTTTCCTGGAGGAGGCTGCTAAGGCTCCACCCCCCCACACACACACACACAAAGCAAGCGTTTAAAGGCACTCTCTTTAGAAATATTGCCAACTTTAGAAGCACAAGATGAAGGGCGCTTTCTCAGGGTCTCTTGTGTCACTGTACAAGCCTGCACAACGCACAACCTCTGGTGTGTCATTCCAGAGACCCTCTTAGCCTGACCGGTGATTTTTTTACTGCGCCCCAGACTTCTGGGTGGTGTATCAGGCCATCAGTTCCTTTCTGACTCTCCTGCTTTATCAGCAGTCTCTCAGTCTGGGTTTAGTGCACGGGGCCTGGCCATCTGTGGGCTGCAGTTCTCACGACAGTGTGGACTGGGGCCCCTGCAGTGCCATTCTGTGTACTCCTAAGAGCATGCTGAAAGCCCAGCTGGCTTGCCACACTGAGGTCCAGCTCTGAGACCTGGCCTGGGCAGGGGGTTCAATTTCAGGTTTGGGTGGTCAGGAGCTTGCCTGAAAATTTCTGTGGAAGTTAAGAGACCCCTTTCTCCAGCTTCCCACCATCTGAGTCTTTCTCTTCTTTTTTCTTTTTTTCTTTTTTTTGTCTTTTCTAGGGCTGCCCCCGCAGCATATGGAGGTTCCCAGGCTAGGGGTCTAATCAGAGCTGTAGCTGCGGGCCTACACCAAAGCCACAGCAACGCAAGATCCGAGCCGCGTCTGTGACCTTCACCACAGCTCATGGCAATGCCGGATCCTTAACCCACTGAGCGTGGCCAGGGATCAAACCCACAACCTCATGGCTCCCAGTCGGATTCGTTAACCACTGAGCCACAACAGGGACTCCTGAGTCTTTCTCATGCTCCGTGTTGGGAAGGCAAGAGGCATGGGCTGCAAGAGGGAGGCACCCCAGAGTCCCCTCTCTGTCTTCCTTGACACTAAATCAGAGGGGGAGGGGCACTCTCCTGGGTCCTCTGTGGTTACTTGGCAGTGGGGGGGGACCAGGGTGGGTGTCCACACTCCCCACTCAGGCTTTGCTAGCAGCACCCCAGGGCTGGGGAGGAAGAGGTGTCATGGGGCTGGGTTGGGGTAGGGGGTGCTGTCAAAAACTTTCTGTGCCACTGGGATGTCCCTTTCCTGGTCCTTTGGCCAGAAAGACTGGGATTTTCTTGGGGCTTTTGTTGTCTGCTCCCATTGGAAGTTCTGGGTTTTAGGTCCCCCGAGCCTCTGACCCGGATATTCAGGACACAAAAAGAAAAGCCAGGAAACTTCTTGCCATGTTGCTCCTCCAGCCTGAAGTCCTGGCCAGTCCTTTCCTGGCTGGGAGTGTCTGTTGTCCGATGTCCAGGGTTGGTTGAATTTAGCAAGAGAAGCAAGGAGAGAAGGACTTGGAAGCCTAATCAACTGTGAAGTTTGGAAAAAAAATGCAAGTCTGGTAAAGTGGTATTTGCGAGGCCTCTCCACTGCGGGGTTAGGATTTTTCCTTTCTGGTGTTTGTTTTTTGGAAGGACTCTATTCTGTTTACCTCATTTCCCCCAACGTTAACGTCTTACACAACCAGGGTGCATTTCTCAAAACTAAGACATTAACCCTGCTGCGTTACTGCCACTGAATAGGAACTGGATGTTGCCAGTTCTCCCGCTAATGCACGTTTGCTGTTCCGGGACCTGACACAGCGTTGGGTGCCAGGGCTCCTTCGTCTCTGATGTGTGACCGTTTCTCCGTGCGTCCCTGTGTTCAGGAGCTCAGAGACTTGGAAGGCGTTGGGCGTGGGTTTCACAGCGATCCTTCCCTTGGATTTGTGTGCTGTTCTCTTGTGATCCGTTTAGGGTTATGGATTTGGGGGAAGAAATGGTAGAGACAGAGGAACATCTCATGGGGGGCGGCTGGCATCAGAGTGACGTGTCTCGGGAGACCTTAACCTTGGTCACTTGGCACCGTGGTGTCAGCCAGGCCTCTCCTCTGCGGGACAGGATGTTTCCTTTCTCACACTTCGTGGTTTTGGAAGCTGGTCGCTAAATCCACTCACTCGTAAGGGTGGAGGATTTTAAGCTCCACTTCCTGGAGAGGAGAGTTCCAGCTAAGTGATCCGGAATCTTCTATGGGGAAAGATTTGTCTCCTCTTACCCATTTCTTTGCTCCATCCCTTATTTAAACCCGTATGGAGGCATGTGTGTTTATTTCACGCTTGGGTTATAATCCAGAATTATATAATCTATTCTGTTGCCAAAATGTTCAAGCTTTGCCATCGGGGGCTTTTTCAGGTGGTTCTGACCCAGTTTCAATGGTGAAATTGGTGAAGGGAGCCGAAACCCTCGGTAGGGTCCTGGGTGAGCCCTCCCAGCCCCCTCCTTGTAGGCGCCAACATTCCACAATGAGCCTGGAGGTAAGAGGTCTTTGGCCTTAGCCAGTGTCTCCCAGACTATTTTCCAAGACCCGGCTTTATTTAGCGAACCTTATAACAAGAGTAACTTCACCCCCTGGTAAACAGAAATAACCTTTGAGGTCCAAATACTCACTGTTAGGAAATGCCTCGTGTAAAATGCTGCTCATTGAACAACGGCAGAAATGCCGTCCTTCCTCCAGGCACAGACGGAAGAAAAGGACCACGAACGCAGGAACGTCACTTTTAAATAAGCTGCATTTATGAATGCTCTAAGAGTTGCAATTCTGTTGAGCTGCCATCTGAACATTTGTGTAATCACTGAAGTCCAGTAGGAAGCTCCAATGAGAGAAAAGTCAATACCACTTGAGAAAAGAGACCAAAACTTACTGTTTCCAAATCAGTAGAAACTATTGTTTAAGGGCAAGAGCCAAAATACTCTTGCCCCAAATAACATGGAAACAACAAATTAAAATTCACATCTACATGTACGGATGTATAAAACACTGTCCCCTAAATTTTATTATCAAGTCTCCACTCAAAACATTGTGTAATTACTTAAATAATACCAATGAAACCAAAATTAAGAAATTTCGAAATCATTCTAAGAGAAAGACAAAAATAAAATTGTTGCCATCTTTTTGGATGATTTTAGGGGATTCGCTAATAATCGTAAAGACACTGTGAAATACACGATCTACAAATAAAATAAGTTATGAGTCACATTCAAATAATCTACAGTTATAAAACATTATCTCAGGATAATAAAACCCTATCAAGTGTCCATCTGGGCCAAGGAAAATGAACGGCAATAAAAGGAAAAGGAGAAAAAAAGAAGTATTCACGTAGAGAGAAAGCGTCTCTCTGGATTCTGGATTCTCAGGATCAGCCTCCTTGCAGGGAAGGAACAACTCAGAAGAAACTCACTTCTGCGTTCAGGCTGTGTGGACAGCGCTTGGTGTAGACGGGTTTCTCTGAGCTTGGTGGAGGATGTGCCTGGAGGGGGAGGACTGCGGTGGTCTCTTCCCCTGGTTCTGCGGTGGGGGGGATGCCTCTTCCCAGAGCTGACCAGGGCCATCAGACTGGGGGGAGGGGGAAGCCAGGCCAGGTTCCATCGGAGGTGGGAGGGTGGGTCAAAAGCCAGCCCTGCATTCTCATGCTTGGTGAGGGGCTGCCACGTGAGGATGGGCTGGCCCTGCAGAGGCTCTGGACCCTGTATCCTGGGCCCTCACCCATCGCAGCCTGGCATTCCTGCTTCCTGGGGCGGTCACCCTTGCCGGTAGCTGCCAAATGCCCCATGTGCAACGTAGAAACATAAGAATATTTTGGACACCTTTAAATGTCTTCCTCAGTATTTTGGGTCTCAGATAAGCAGTCATTTTTTAATTTGTACCGATGTGTCTCTCAGCCAAAGGGGCTTCAGCTCATTAGAATGAGCTTTCCTTTCCTGGAGAATAAGCTGCCTTGAACAACAGCCAGGGACTCCTGCAGATGTTCCCGAAAGAACGTTAGCTTGTATTTCCAGGCGTCAGATATGACACCTCCACTCACGTGACCGCTCTAGTCCTACAGCGTGGAAGGTCCTGCTGAACGGTGACAGGGCAGACGGTCTCAAAGTCGGATATTTGAACAGGTTTTCTTCTCCCCGACGCAGGATGTGGTGTTACCCGGTGGCTCCTGCTTCTGACGGTGCTTTTGTGATGGTGGTGAAGCTTCCCCAAGGGGGCTTCCGTTATTTCATCGGCTTTGGTGAATCGAGCACACATGTGGAGTCTCCCTCCATCAAGGTTTTAAACAGATTCTTCGCTGGACTGCCTGGGTCCTGCCTTAGAGCCCCTCTCACTCACCTCCCAGGTGACCTATTTCTGATCAGTGTGTCCCATTCAGTCCCGTGAATGGCTTGGAGGACACCTGGCCCCCGTGGACTTGGCCACCTTCGTCCTTCAGTCCCAGCATCCAGCTTCAGACAAGGGTCCGCATCTTGGAATCAGAGTTTCCCTCGAGTGGCAACCCAGTTTCCCAAACTAGTTTCCCTGCGGCACCCCCTCTGCCCTGACCTCCCATGTCTCTGATTAACATCCCCCAGAACCAGCGGCTCAGAGCACTCACTGGGGAAGGTGAAAGTGGTGAAAAGCAGAGAGGTTGGGTCCCAACAGGGTTTAACAGGGCGTGTGAAGTTGGATTGGGGTCATTATACCTCCTTGTCCATGTGGAGGACAGAGCAGTGCCCGACACTCAGAGAAAGAAAAAAAAAAAAGCCCAGTAACTTGGGGATGGGTCTGCTCTGTCCTCCAAATTTCTGTCCTCTGGGTCCAGGTCCTGTGGAGGCTACCAGACCTCCATGGGAAAGATTCCAGGACTATGCTCATGAAATATCCCCCATCCCTCCTAAACGGGTCTGATGGGCGTCGGTTTGTTCTGACCTGCAGTCAGTGCCTGTCCCCTAGAGGCCTTCCTCTCTCTGGGGGCCTCACCGCCGTAAAACCAAGACGGAAACTCCAGCAGGGCTGTGCTAGACTTCCAGGTTTAGCTCAGACACGTAAAGAGCTTGGAGGTCAGCAATCCCATCCTCGAAGTAAGAAAATCTGGATGAACCGAATATTAACAACTTCTCCTGGCTCCAACAGAGAACTGAGGTCTCAGGGCAAACCCCCACCCCCAAATCTGAAGAAAGGTGTGTTTAAGGGAGATACAGAACCTGAAATTGGCTAACCAGGAGCAGAAACCACCAGATGCCACAAGCCAGTAGGAACACGAAGGTAGAAATTTTGAGGAATTGCTGAATCTCAGTGCAGGATATCGAGTGGTCCTGGGGCCGTGGTCCCAGAGGTGCCCCAACCTCTGCAGGCTTTTCCTCCAGGAACCCCCAACAGACTCTCACAGAGAGAAGTGGGGTGAATTCACAGGGGCCACCTCCTCTTCCCATGGTCCCAACCAGAAACTTCCTCCTTACAGAACACAAGCCTTCTGCTTGGGAAGGACATTTCCAGAGAGTGGCAGGCGGTGCTGTCCCCTCCAGGTAGTGAAAGGGAGCCGTTGTGTGATCCAGCCCTTCCCTGTTCCCGGTGAGCAAATTTGATGGGACGTCACTGCTGCTCTCTGGAAATGTCCTTCCCCAAGAGGAAGAGCAAAGGATCCCTTCCACCTGATCAATCATAGTGGACAACAGCTGGGTTGCAGACTGAGGGCAAAGCTGAGAGGGTAGGTGAGAACAATCTAGTTAAATGATGCTCCCCAAGAATATTGCTCAACTAGGTGAAACATGAAAATAAGACAAAAAAATGTGGAAGGCAGTGAAATCAGTGCCTGGAGGGAAATTTTCAGCATTAAATGCATATTTTAGAGAAATAAATCTAAAATGCACAATCTAGGAAGTTCCCTTTGTGGCTTGGCAGTAAGGACCCCGACTACTACCCATGAGGATGTGGGTTCCATCCCTGGCCTCGCTCAGTGGGTTAAGGACCCAGTGTTGCTGTGAGCTGTGGTGTAGGTGGCAAGTGTGGCTCTGATCTGGCTTTGCTGTGGCTGCGGATCTGTCTGGCAGCTGCAGATCCAACTCAACCCCTAGCCTGGGAACCTTCATATGCTGCAGGTGCAGCCCTGAAAAAAATAAAAATTAAAAATAAATACACAAAAACCATCATCTAAACTTTCACCCTAGGAAAATAAAGAAAGAAGAGCAAATTCAACCTAAGTGTAAGCAAAGGTAGGAAATAAGAAAAATTAGAACATGAGTCAGTGAAAGTTAAAATGGGAAAATAATAGGGGAAATGAAGAAACTAAAAGCTGCTGCTTTGGAAATACCAGTAAGGTTAATAAACTAGTCCAGAAAAAAAGAGAGAAGACACAGATTATTAATAACAGGAATGGAAGAAGGGTAAAAATAAATAGACACATGATGGAATGGAACAGAGCAGAGAGCTCAGGAATAGATCCCTGCAAACACAGTCAATTGATTTTTAACAAATATACAAAGGCAATTCAATGAAGAAAGGACAGTCTTTTTACAAATAGTACTGGAAAAATTGTACACCCACATACAAAAAATAAATCTTAACCCATACCTCCTTCCTTATGTGAAATTTAATTCAGTGAATCATAGGCTTAAATGTGGCATGGAAAACTATAAAGCTTTTAGAGAAAGACAGGAACACTATCTGTGACCTTGGGTTATGTAAAAAGTTCTTAGGACAGTGGAAGTACAATCCATAAAAGGAAAAATAGATCAACTGGACACCATCAAAATCTCAAAACATCTTTCTGCAACAGAGAATGAGAAGACAAACTACCAACTAGCATAAAATAGTTGCCAATCAAATAACTGACAATGAACTTCTATTAAGAATATATAAACAACTCCCCAAAATTCTACAAAAACCAAATACTCAATTTTTAAAACATGGACAGAAAGCACACACAGGTGTCAAATAAGCACATGAAAAGTTGCTCAACATCATTGCTCATAAAGAAAATGCACATCGAAACCACACTGGGATAGCGTTGAACGCTTACAGGCATGGTTACAAAATTTTGCCAAAAAACTGACAATACCAAGTGTTTGCATGATGGAATAACAGCAACTCTTACATGCTGCTTGTAGAAGAGCCAATAGGACCGCTTTGAAGAGCAGTTTGACCATTTCTAATACACTTAAACAAACACTTGCTTTATAACTGAGCAAGTCTCCTAGGTTCTTACCCAAGAGAAAGGAAAATGTATGTCCACAGGAATGTTGATAGCAGCTTTATTTCTTTTTTATTTCTTTATTTCAAAAACTGGAAACAACCAAAATTTCCCTCAACTGGTGAGTGGATAAACCATGGCACGTACATACAATGGATACTGTTCAGCACTAGCCGGGACAGAGCAGTGATCTGAGGAGGCTACGTGCTGTACGATGGTATTAACTTCACCTCTGACAAAGGCCAAATAAAGGAACAGGGGACAGATCAATGTGACTACCAAGAGCGGCTAGAGGGATCTGGGGGTGAGGTGGAACTGCTCTCTACCCTGATTTCAATGGTGGTCACGTGACTCCATGCATTTGCCAAAACCCATAGAACTGTATACCAAAAATGTTAATGGTGCAAGACCCTAGGGGGCCTTCCCAGGACAGACCCTCCTGCGTCCTCTGCCTGTTTTTTGTCTGTAGAAAAATTTTAGCCAAAGAATAAATTTAATCAGAGAAATGAGAAAATGCAGAAACAAAGGAAAGCAGTCCAACAAGACAAAATAATAGTAGTTTAGCCACTAAACAAAGTCAAGGACCTTCAGTTTCTCCTAAGGGCTATAGATAATATTCTGAGCCATATCCTGTGAGTTGTCTTGTAGATACTGAAAACCCCACCAGGCGGAAGCAGTTAACCACCTGGTGGCCAGATGGTCGCTGTGACATAAGCTACCACAATTCTGAGAGCTGGCCTCAAGGAAATGGGAAAAAAACTTACCCCAGAGGTGAAGATTAACTGTACTTAAAACAGTCAAGATGACGCTGGTCAGACCACCACATGTCCAATTTCAAGAGGTCTGTCAGAGCTGACTATGCTGTTCTGCACAGAGCCCCCTCCCTATGCCTGGGTACCCCCAAAACTCTCCTTTAAAAGCTCTTGCCCCTTCATAACAGCAGGGAATTGGTTCTTTGAGACATGAGTCCACCTTCTCCCCAGGATTACCAGCTTCCTCAATAAAGTATCTTTCCATTTACCAAACACTTGTGTCTCAGTGTTGGATTCTGGAGTGACCAGCAACCAAGCCTGAATTCAGTAACAAAGAGTAAATTTTACTTTATACAAATTAAAAAACAACCTGAAAAAGTCACTGTCCTGGAGTTCCCGTCTTGGCTCAGTGGTTAACGAACCCAACTAGGAACCATGAGGTTGTGGGTTCAATCCCTGACCTTGCTCAGTGGGTTAAGGATCCGGCATTGCAGTGAGCTGTGGTGTAGGTTGCAGACACGGCTCGGATCCCACATTGCTGTGGCTGTGGCGTAGGCCAGCAGCTACAGCTCCAATTAGACCCCTAGCCTGGGAACCTCGATATGCCACGGGAGCAGCCTAAGAAATGGCAAAAAGACCAAAAAAAAAAAAAAAGTCACTGTGCTTTGTAACACTCATTCATTCACATACTCAATCAGTCTTTCCCAAGTGACTCTTTTATGACAGAGAGGTTGCTGGATACTGTGGAGTAGCAAAGGAGGCAGATACAGTCTCCACTTTCCAAGCTCCCTGTCCAGTGCCAGGGTTGGCAGACTACAACCTGAGGGCCAAACATAGCCCATCACTTGTTTATGTAAATAAAGTTTGATTGGCACACAGCCAATGCCCATCCATCTATGCGCTGTCTCTAGCAGAGGTGGCTAGTTGTCCCAGAGACCCACGGCCTGCACATCCTAAAATATTCACTCTTGAGCCCTCCTTAGAAAATGTTTGCCAGCACCTAATGTTGCAGTCTCAACCTTTATTTTTGCCCAAGTATCTTTTTGGAACTTGCTAAACTGGGGCTCTACCCAGAGAATTTCTAATTGAGTAGGTCTGGAGCAAGTCCACAGATTTCTAGGAGATTCTAAAGCACGTAGTTTTGGGCCACACTTGGGAAAAGCTGTTTAAGAAGGACAGACATTAAGCAAAGACTTGTAGTGGAGGGAATCTTGATGGCAGGGTTAAAGGACAATCCATGCATTAAACCCGAATTTGACAGCCTGGCCCTTTTAGACGTTGCTTCAGCTATTTGAAGGTGGCACCCTCTGGGTAAAACAATATTTTGAAAACAGATGTTTCAGAAGAATTATGGGCAGGGGGTTATTTTATTCACCTTATCTCCCATTATGAATACATATAAAACTGTTGAAGAATTTGGTGATAAAACCACACATTATTTTGGGTTTCAGCCCCAGGCCAGCCCAGCCAGGGTTCATGAGGGAGGCAAGAAGGCCCCTCTGCAGGGAGGTAATAGCTGTCTCCATATGTAACCTGAAGGGCGGGAGTGCGGGTGGGCGGGTGGGGGAGTGGCGGGGGTGCCGTGGGAACGGGGCAGGGGGGCAAGTCGGAAGAGCCGGAGGTCCTCCTGCGGAGACTTGGCCATAATGCTCACGGCACAGCTCTCTCGCCTTGTAGACCTCCCCACAGGCACCGTTTGCCAGACGCGTCCTGCTTCATTTCTCTTCTTTCCCCATATGAACGCCAGTCCCTGGCCAGGCCCGGGTGTCCCCCACAGACCCACAGAGCCTAACAGAGGATCCAAGGTCAAGGCAGAAGAGACACGATCCTCAGAGGAAGCTGTCAGGAAATAAGGATTCCCCATGAACACTACGCTTGGCTCTGAGCTTCCTCAAAGCTGCAGTGAAAAAAAATGAATAAATGAATCACAAACTGATAGCATCCGCAAAATGTCCTGGCCACAGGTAGGGGAGCGTCAGAGAAAGAGAGGAGAGTCTGGGGGACGGTTTGTCCTTGTGGTTGTGCCCACAGCTTGTCTCCAGCAGCCACCCCAGGAGGGTCTTGTTCATTGACCTTCGCTGGCCTCAGCGGTGGTTAATTTCAGGGCTCTGGCGCCTAATTTGGGCTCACAGTGCAGTCTGCCCAAAGTCATCCAGTGAATTCCATCAGCGTTAGGGTTCTAATAATAACAAGTTTAGAACCTTACCAGATGGGACCACGACTGCTTTAATTAGCGATCTAATGACATCATGGCTGGGAAGAATTTATTTTGAAAGTGAAGCTACCCACGATGCAAAGCGAAATTATTTTAGGGGTCTCTCATGCCATCGCCCCGGGAGCTTGTAATTCCGAAGTTTCACGAAACACGCGAACTATGTCCAATGTGTAAACACAAACGGCTTTTTTAATGCTGCTCAGCGTCCACATCTACTTAGTTTGAACTCTGCCTCTGAGGCCAGGATGGCCCTGCTGTATAATTAGTGATGAATTGTCATCTTTCAATTGTTTTCTTTCTGGTCCTGATCTGACACAAGCAGTATGTCCAACAGGTGTCCCATCTGCCCTTTCTCATCAGAGTCCGTGACTGGAACATTCCTCCATGACGGATGGAGGGGCATGAAGGGGATGCGTGTAATGCATGCAGAAAATCAGAAGATACCCGTCCGTCTGGCTGGAACGAGAGGCATCCCCACTGCTCCATAGACGGTTGGGGCATTCTGAGGCCAACGTTGATTTATCCCGCCGAAAACAAGACTTCTTACACCGTGACAAAGAAAGAGCAAAAGGGAAAGCTCCAGGATCCTTTTCTCCATTAATGGTCACGGTGGGAGTGGACGTGAAGTCAAAAAGAGGCAGTCACGGGTTAGCCAGGGCCTCGCGAAGTCAGGAATTACCTACCTCTCCCCGTTTCTTCATACAGATTTGCTTTCAGTGAATGGTCGCATCAAAAGTCAAACTGAAAGAAAACACCTCTTCAGTAAATATCTTATTCTAAAGGTTAAGAGATAAAATAGGGACAAAATGGAGTTCCTGCTGTGGCGCAGTGAGCTAAGAACCTGTAGCAGTTCGGGAGGCTGCAGGGGCAAGGGTTTGATCCCCGGCCCGGTGCAGCAGGTTACAGGACCTGGCATTGCTGCAGCTGCAGCTCAGATTCAATCTCTGGCTCAGGACCTTCCATATGCTGCAGTGTGGCCATTAAAAAATAGTGACAAGGGAGAGGGGGAGGGAGTGGGATGGACTGAGTAATCTGGGGTTAAGAGAGGCAAACGATTGCCTGTGGAGTGGATCAGCAATGAGATCCCGCTGTACAGCCCTGGGAACTCTATCCAGTCACTTAGGATGGGACATGATGGAGGATAATGTGAGAAGAAGAATCTATATATGTATGTGCGATTGGGTCACTTTGCTGTACCGTAGAAAATGGACAGAACACTGTAAACCAGCTATAATGGAAAAAATAAAAATTATTTTTAAAAATAGAAATAAAAAAAATAGTGACAAAACACATGAACTAGACATTAGATCTGTATTCCAGATCACATTAACAGTCACAACGAAAAGTGGCAGAGCATAAGTTTAGAATTTTTACTCTCGGAACAATATGAACAATGTGTCATTAGCAGGACTAATGTGCCTAAAACCTTTATGTAACAAAGGACAAATTGGCATCAGCCTACGCTGTAAGATCACGTCTCAAAGTCAACACAACGGCACAAAAGGAGGAGGAGAAAAAAGCGTCAGGATTCTCTCCATTAAAATCCAAGACGGCTCAACTCATCTTTAAAAGCTACGTGGGGGAGGGATAAATTAGGAGTTTGGGGTTAACAGATAAATAACAAGGACCTACTGTACAGCACAGGGAATCATATTTAATACCTTTTAATAGGCTATAATGGGAAAGAATCTGAAAAAGAATTTATACATAAAATTGAATCCCTTTGCTGTACACCTGCAATGGACATAATATTGGAAAGCAACTCTACTTCAATATAAACAATATTTTTAATCCAAATAGTAAAGAAAGGACTCACAGAATGTATTTCAAGGAGTGAAAATTAAAGGGGTCAGTCCACGCCCATGTGACGGGAACATGCAGTCAAGGAGACACTGTGATCGCATGACCCTGTGCCAGAGCCAGGCCTCTCCGGCAGCCCGGGGTCCTGAGAGGTGGACACAACAACCCAGCAGAGCTGGTGGCACAAGGTGACACCCTCTGGGGCAGCGGGAGGGGCCCACAGCAGGGAGGACCAAGGGGGCTGCCAGCGGGGCTGTGGACTTCAGGCAGGGCAGCTGAGCTGCCCTCCAGCAACAGGTGTCTGTCGGTGCACAGAACCGAGAGCAGGATGTTCCGGGTCGATGACCTGAGACCACCGAGACTGGGTGGAGGACGCCTGCGGGGCAGACACCGAGGTCCTGGGGCGTGTGAGGTGCAGGTTCAGAGGAGACCCTCCCTGCACCCTGCACTGGTGCTGCTGCCCCAAGTCTCAGCTGCTCTTCAGCTGCCCTCAGGCTTCCATTGAGTCCTGCCACTGTGTTTGTTGCTCCTTCCCTAGGCTCTGTGTGTGTGTGTGTGTGTGTGTGTGTGTGTGTGTGTGTGTGTCTTAGTTTCTTGTGCCTGCCTTAACAAATGACCACAAACTGGGTGGCTTTAAACCACAGAAACCCATAGTCTTGGAGGACAGAGCCCTGAATCAAGGCATTCAAATCAAATCAAAGGCCACATACAAGAGCCCTGGCGGGGTGGGGGTGGGGGGATCCTTCCCTGCCTCCTCCGCCCTCTGGTGGCCTCCAGTGTCCCTTGGCTTGCGGCCACATCCCTCCACCCTCTGCCTCCCCCTCTGAGTCTCCCTTCTGTGCTCTCACAAGGACTCTCGTCACTGGAGTTAGGGTCAAAGGGACATCTAAAAGGGTTTCGTCACCTCTGAATCCCTTACTTAATGACACCTATGAAGACCTGTTGTCAACATGTAAATTAGTATTTATTTTAATTATATGAATATTCCAAGGTCCCGGGGATTCTGGGGTGGTGTGGACCTACCTTTTTGGATGCCCCCTGTTCAACCCACCACACCTGCTTGTCACCGTGTTAGGGAAGCCTTTTGCTCCACGTTCTCGGGGAGGCAAAGAGAGGCTATAGGTTTTCTTGGGAGGTGAGTGAGAATGAAAGATGGTGCCTGGAGGGACCCAGTGGGCTGGGCGATGTCATTCAAGAGACCAAGTGGCCGGAAATATGCCTTCCAGGGCCTCGGGAGCCAGCAATGCCCAGAGGGGGACAGGAGCCTCAGGACACAGGACCCCAGGCTCGTATCAAGTCCTCTCCAAATGACCTTGCTTGACCTGGGCTCCCCAAAGAAGGGCCCAGAGAGACACTGTTGGGTGTTTGCTTGAGAAGCTGGGCAGGGGAACAACTGGCTACTTAATTAATGTGATCTGAGGGTGTTGACTGTTTGGGCTGCAGAATTTTACTCGCATGGAACCATGGAAGAAACAGGTCTAAAATCCAGAAGAAATTCTTAGGAAACGCAGCCTGTGACACTTCCAAGGCTGTTTACGCTCATGTTTTGAACAGAATCAGCTTTGTGTTTAACACACAAAAAAGCACGTTGCTAGGTCGGGTTTTCGGCTTTTTCTCGGAAAGGGCACAATTTGCGCAAACCCGGAGGCTGATTGTGAAATCCGAGTGGCTGGAGCTGTCAGGGCTCAGCCCGCCCTTCCTCCGTCTGAAAACAGACGTCTTTGAAATCAAACCCATTTGTCATTCCACCGGCTATTTTTCCTTCCCTGCTCCACTCAGGTTCGAATGACCCTTTGGAAGGCCCGGGGCTGGCCAGCGAGCATGAAAACATTCCTTCCCTGGGGTGGAGGAGCAGCCACATCTGGAAGGACCAGATGGAAGTGGAAAGAACAGAAGCTCCGCGGTGACTCAGCCTCACTCAGGAAGAATGCGCGTGACCCACGCTTTGGGTTTGGGTCCATTTCTGCAGCCTTGTTTTTCTGAACCTCAGCAAGGTTTGGGAAGCCCCTTAACCACCCCCTCCTCTGGGAAGAGCTCTGAGGGACGTCACTCTGGCCCAGCGATTCTCCAAACGACGCAGGCGTCAGACGGCTCCGTGATATTTCTACAAAGTACGTGGGTTCGGGTCACACCCAGACCTGCGGAAGGAGAGCCTCCAGGAGTGGGCACGGCCGTCTGTGTGCCTGGTTTTGATTTTCAGTGTTTTGATGTCCCACAAGTGAATCCGAGGTTTGTCACTTGCCCTGAGTACAGGGGAAATGGATGGATTGCAGCCACGGGACCCAGGCCAGGGAAATGACCTCTCTGCCTCCCTAAGTCAGACGTGAATGGCCACACGCATGAAAACGGCAGCAGTTGAGACCCCTCCTCCTAGTCACCTGTCGCCCCCACACACGAGTGGGGATGAGCCTCCAGCGGGGGGAAGCCCAGCCCTGAGCAGCACGTCATCCGCAAGGCACTCACTGTGCTGTGATTGTACAAAAGAACAGAAACTGAAATTCAACCGTGGCCTTCGCTTTGCCATCCTCACGCTCAGGTCCTCAATCACACGTGTCGTTTCCATTTTTGCCCCGGGCTGCACTTAATCTTCCCTCACTGTGTTTTATACCCTTTACGGTTGTTTATTTTTGAACAGTTGCCCGCCTCTTGTTTTTCACGCCGTCAAACAGTCTAGGCACAGTCTAGATCTCTGTCGGCCTGATGGTCTCGTTATCAGCAGTTTGGGGAGGATGCCCCCCCAGATGAGCCTGCTGCAGCACGTAATTAGTCTTTTTGATGGATGATATGTATGTCCACTGGGAGGTCCTTCAAACCAGTGCCCATGTCATTTGCGTCTTCCTGTCGGTCCAAGGGCACACCCTTGGCTTCTGAAATCAGATGTTTCAAGGGCAAAGGGGGCCTCTCTACCACATCAGTTATTTCTCCAAAGAGCCTGGGTTCCCTTTAGTGGGAATGGTAGTTAGAAACCAAGGTGTGCTCACTGGAGCCAGGATGTCACTGCCTCTCGGCAGTGGGGATGGCAGGTGATAAATGAATATGTGTTCCTATCTGGTGCCTCTAATTCAACCCAACACCACGGACATTTTTCCTCACCTCCCCCAGTCCACATCTGTGTCTCTCTTCTCCCTCAGTGAGAGCCTAGAGCCCAATAATATGAATACATGGACTCCCCCCTCCCACAAGATCTACAGAGTAACTGAAAGACTATGCAATTAGAGCAGCCAGGCCACCATCAATAACAACTCCACTTAGCAAAGTCCAAAGTTAACTTGAATTAATTCTGTTCTCCCGGACAATTAAGATTATCCATTGGACACACAGCTAAATTCATTTCTGTATGTTTTTACTCAATCCCAGAGTTTGCTTTTGTATGAAACTTTATTCCTGAGTAATCAATCACATAGGACACCAAGATCATAAGTCTAGTAAAAACATGCTCATCTAACCTTTCCTCCACCTGCTCCATTTCATGTTTATCCCGTCCCCTGTGGTTTAGCACTTACACTAAATGCTACTTCATCTTTTCGGCATCTCTTTTTTCGTAACGAGGCACCCATAATAATGTATTTGTACTCATTCTGTCTAACGCCACATCCTCCTTTAACACAGTATCCTGGAAATCGTATTATATACGCTCCTAATGCTCTCCTTGCTGTGAATTTTACTGACGTGCGTTAGTCCAGCCCATTCCGCTGCCTTCCAAGCATCAGTAGAGGAGACAATGGGTGTTACTGAAGTGGTGAAAAGCCGAGGTTAGAAGAGAGACAAGACAGCGGTGACAAATAAAGGTAGGTCGGGTCCAGAGGGTAACTGAGTGCCCACCTCTGGTACAGAATGCCCCCCACCCCCCAGGCATGGAAGGAGCGGCTTCAATGGGACAAAAAGGAGAAAGGGTCCCTCCCCATAGTGTCCAAGCAGTGGGGTTCTTTGCAGGCTCAGAGGGGTCCCAGAGAGGGTCCCTGAGAGTGGCCAGAAGTGAGTGGAAGATAAGGTCCCACATAGTAAATGGGATGCAGTGTGTATCTGAAGCACAAAGTCAGTTTGGCAAATTGACTTTCTTTCTTTCTTTCTTTCTTTCTTTCTTTCTTTCTTTCTTTCTTTCTTTCTTTCTTTCTTTCTTTCTTTCTTTCTTTCTGCTTTTTAGGGCCGTACGCATGGCACATGGAGGTTCCCAGCTAGGGGTCAAATCGGAGCTACCGCTGCCATCGTACACCACAGCCACAGCCACAGCAGAATCTGAGCTGCATCTGCAACCTATACCCCAGCTCATGGCAACACCGGATCCCCAACCCACTGAATGAGACCAGGGATCGAACCCACATCGTCATGGATGTTAGTCAGATTTGTTTCTGCTGTGCCACATTGGGAACACCTGCAAATTAGAATTTTACAGCATTCAGGTAGGATTACTTATGCAGATGGCACAGAGACAGATAAAATGACAGTCACAAAAGCAAGGATTCTCAAAATGGGTGTCCGTGAACACTCTGAAGTTCCTTGCAAAACATCTGAATAGATTTTAACAGCAGAGCACACAGAGCTTTCAGCAGGTTTTGAAAGCAATTTGTGAGTCCACAAAAAAACAAACAAACACTGTTTAAGGAACACTGCAGAGGGAGCCAGGAAACTCAAGGATGAGCAGGTGGCCATTGACTAGATGGTAAGAAATCAGTGAGAATGACCTTCCCAGGCTTCATCCATTCTTTACATAAGTAGTTCAGGCATCTCTGTGAGACGTGTTTATTACTAGCCCTCTCCCAGAGGGATCTGTGGCAAGTTCAAGGCCACAATATTGGAAAGTAGTACAGCTGGGACCATGCCAGCCCACACCTGTCTTCTCCCACAGGTCATACGCTGAAGCCAGCATCCGGTGGCGTCTCACCAGTCTGGCCACCACTGACCAGTTCTTAGTACCTGCCTTGGAGACCAAATGGTGGCTTAGTCAGAGATGAGTGGCCGCCCGTGTACCCTCATCCCAGCAAAGACCAGTCGGGTGCCCTTCCCAGGCTCTCCTCTCCTCACAACTGCAACCAGCCGGCCCCTGCAGCCTCCTTCCCCAGCCCCCATACCATGGGGGTTCAGGATGCAGAGAAGGCTGGAGATCTTCCACCCACCCAGCCCCGGGGAAGGGGCGTTGCTCTGCTCTGGCCAAGTCAACACCTTCACCGTCCCCCCGCCCCCGGAAACTTGGTCCCCTGCATAGCCTGCATTCAGAGCATCTTGCTGCTAGAATCTTTTCGGTTCTCTGCCCTGGGTCTGGACCTCCCCTCCATCTGCCAGCTCACTTCCTGGGGCAGCCTCTCTACCTACTGGCCCATATTCCCACCCAAGTCCAGAGCCTGGCTTATGTACACCCTGCTTCTCCAGCACCCACTCTGCCAGATCACCCTGCCCTCTGGGCACAGCCTTGCCTCTCTCAACAGCACCTGAAGGTCTGTCTCTTGCTACGCGATGTCCTTAAAATCTGTGACGTGAGCTCTCCTTACAAAATGCATCATGTTAGCCATCAAGCAATGAATATGCCAAAAGCCAAATTGGTGTTTATTATTTTTTAAAATGTATTCTAAATACTTTGAATGAAATATACACATGGTTATAACTTCTCCATCCTTCTCCATGAGAGGGAGAGAGTGGGGCATCCACGCCACTGCAGGGCTGCCCAGCAGGTCCAGCTTCCTCATGAATTATTGATGCTGATAGGTAAAAAAAACACCATCGCTACTGACGCGTCCGATGGGAATGCAACTAATAACACATAGAAAGAATTCACTTATTTGAACTTATTACAGCACAACCTTGTGACTCCGCACTCATTTGACTACATTTTTTTTTTCTGGAAACTGGTCTTTTTCCATGGCTTCTCTCTGGAGGGAAGATTGGAATATTTTTCAGTATTTAATAAAGAATCATCCCCTTCTTAAGGACATCCTTGTGTTTCAAATCTGGTGCTTGGCCTCAGTTGAACAGATGGGACTTTCCATGAGCTACTTTTGGTTTGGAGCGTGTGTGTCGGAAATCGACCCTAAAATCTTCCTCTCCTGATAACACTGCCATGTAGTGAGCTGGTTGGCAAACACGTTTACCGCCCTTCCTCTGTACCAGGCAGAGTTCTAAACAATGCAGATTTCACTCATGGGATGCTTACCCCTATGTACCGAAGATGAACCAGGTTAGACTAAAGCCTGTGAATTTGGACTTCTACATGTAATTTAAAATTCACTAAAACAGGAGTTCCCGTCGTGGCGCCGTGGTTAACGAATCCGACTAGGAACCATGAGGTCGCGGGTTCGGTCCCTGCCCTTGCTCAGTGGGTTCAGTATCTGGCGTTGCCGTGAGCTGTGGTGTAGGTTGCAGACACGGCTCGGATCCCGCGTTGCTGTGGCTCTGGTGTGGGCCGGTGGCTACAGCTCCGATTCGACCCCTAGCCTGGGAACCTCCATATGCCGCGGGAGCGGCCCAAGAAATAGCAAAAAAAAAAAAAAAAAAAGACAAAAAAATAAAAAAATAAAAAATAAATAAAATTCACTAAAACAAAAATTCGTCTTTAATTTTATGCTATCTCGAGCCAAAAACTTTTTTTTTTTTTTTTTTTTTTTTTTTTTTGCTTTTTAGGGCTGCACCCATGGCATATGGAGATTCCCAGGGTGGGGGTTGAATCAGAGCTGTAGCTACTGGCCTACACCGCAGCCACAGCAATGCAGGATCAGAGCCACGTCTCTGACCCACACCACAGCTCAGGACAATGCCGATCCCTAACCCACTGAGCGAGGCCAGGGATCGAACCTGCATCCTCATGGACACTAGTCGGGTTCATTAACCACTGAGCCACAGTGAGAATTCTGCCAAAAAGTTTTATTAAAGACGCTATACTTAGAAATTAGAGTGAATGAGAGGTAAGTGAGAAGTGATTGCTAATGGCTTTCCCTCTGGGGTGATGAGAATGTTCTAGAATCAGAGTGATAGTCACGCAACTTTCTGAATATTAAAAAAATGACTGAATGATGCACTTTGAAAGGGTAAATTTTACAGTATGTGGATTGAATCTCAATTTTTTAACAGGATAAGAAGACAAGAAAAGTAACGATTCTTTTGTTTTTCTCACAGTCCAATCATTTCCACCCTGCAGCGGCCGTGGCTTTTTCCCCTTTTGTCTCTGACTCAGTAACATTGAAGAAAGAGAGAAAAGAAAGTGCAAGGGTGTTGCAAGAAGACCCAGAGGGGCTGTCCCCGTTCTGGGGTAGAAAGCAGTGTTTGGCTCTGAGAAGGGTCCTCCTGTCCCGGGCCTGGAGCCCTGTGACACGGCCTTTGGTTGGCTTGGTTTCAGCTGCCTTCCCCAGGGCCCAGCCGCGCCGGCCGGACCTGCCTGGTCTTGGAGTGAGAGGCGGGGAGAGGCAACAGAGAAGCAGAGAAGTGAAAAATGTCCTTGCAGGAGGAACCCCCAGCCTTCAGGAGGAGAAACGCAGGGAGGGAGGATGTGCTGGTGCCGGCAGGGTTGCTAGGATACAAGCACGAGTTGAGGGAGCTCTCCAAATGAGGGCCATTTGGACAGGGTTTTGAAGGGTGATTAGAAGTCCACCAGAGCCCAGGGGGCTCACTGGAGAACTGGGCTCAGGCATGACCACGCACACTTGGGGCAAGTAAAACACGCAGGCCTGAGTGGGGAGAGGTCATACAGGACAGAGAAGGGCTCGATGCCACCCTGAGAAGGGACCCTGCCGATGGCTTTAAGAAAGTAAAAAGGGGTGTGGACTGTGAGCCGCAGAGGAGCCCGCCGAAAGGGCCTGGGGAGGAGGGAGTGAGGTGCAGCCGGAGAGGACTCTGGCCACGTCACACCCAGGGCTCCGGGCTTTGAGACAGGAGTCTCATGTTGAAAAGTTGGGCCAGATGTGGCCGTGGGTCTCACCAGGGGAGGCGTCCTGGGGACAGTGTGGGACTGGGGCTCAGGGATGGGGCAGCTGTGACAGTGTGCTCGGCCTGTCTGGGAGGCTGCGGTGGGGAGGGCGGGTGAGAAGGGGAGAGAGCAAGGACAGAAACACGGGGGGCAGGGAGGACAGGGGACCCCGAGAAGGAGACAGAAAAGAAGGAGTGTCCCCAGGCCGGTGAGGGTAGAGGTGGGGCGCTCCGGGGACCTGGGACGGGATCAAGGGAAGGACGGGCCCCAGGGATGTGGGCGCGGGGCTCCGGGAGGCACCGCGGATGCAGTGACGGCCAGGACCGCAGCTCAGAGGAGCGCTGCCCCCAGGGCTGAGACCAGCTCCTTTCCCACACATGTCACCAGCTGTCGTGCTTCCTCTGTGAAGAGGATGCAGTCCAGAGGGACTCGGCACCGGCCCCCGGTCGGCGGGATGCGCCCTCCCCACGCTCCCCTCCACATCATCCAGCTCACTTCGCAGAGAAGATGCGGTCCTGGGCCACGTCTGTGCCTCTGCTGCCGGCCGTGGAGGAGGCTCCGGGGCCCAGGGCAGCTGTGTCAGGTGCCTCGTGTCCTCAGGAAGCCTCTCACAGACAGCGATCTGCACCCCTGAGAATCTTCTCCAAACACACTCACAATGCCTTCTGGGGGCCCTTTGTAGAGGCAGGAATTTCTTGGGTTTACAGGAGGTCTTACTGAGAAAGAATGAGCTGTCACACGAGAAGGATGACTGTGTGGTTACATGAGGTTGCCATCGCTGCCATCACACACACACACACACACAGACTCACACATGGGCATGCACGTGAGTACACGAGGGCCACCTCCTAGTGACTCTTTTTTTTAATTTATTTTTTTGGGCCACACTGCAGCATATGGAGGTTCCCTCTTCCAGGCTAGGGGTGGAATCAGAGCTACAGCTGCCAGCCTCCACCACAGCTACAGAAACGTGGGATCCGAGCCGCATCTTCGACCTACACCATAGCTCATGGCCATGCCTGATCCTTAACACACTGAGCGAGTCCAGGTATCGAACCCGCGTCCTCGTGGATACTGGTCCGGTTTGTTACTCCCTAGTAACGACCTCCCCAGGTGTCCAGTGGTAGACTCTGCACTATCCTGACCTGGATTCTTATTCTTCTAAGTGCTGATGATCCCAGGCCATACGAGTTGAAATCATTCTGTGTTTAAAACATTTCTACCATTGGCCATCATTAATAAGTCCACAGAGGTGATCAGAAGGTTAGGAAGTGACCGAGCGGCCCTGCAGCCCCCTCTCTGTTTTCACATCCCTCAGGCTCTGTCCTGCCCCACTGGAGCCTCCGCTGAACCAGGGCCCCGCGTACAGAACCATGGACACGTGGAGGCCACTTTCCGTGTCAGGGTGTTAACCGCCATTGCCCTGAGCTGTAGCAGCTCCAGAGAGTCCCCACAACCTGACCCCATGGTCAGCTTCACCTGGGCCATCCCAGTAGCTCTCAAACCCCCCAGGAAGCAACTGAAAGGTACTTTCCAGAAGATTCCCGTTCACTGGGTGTGGTGGGAACTCAGGAATCCATAGTTTTTAAAATGCCCCATTGTCCAGCCAGCGATGGGAACCCCCAGGCCATACTGTGGCTAGAGGAGGCCGGGAAAGATTATCATGACCCCAAGTGTGACCACTGGCCCTCCTTGGAGCCTTGTCACTCTGTCCCATCAGGAGGACAGAAGCCAATGTCCAGGTGCCAGTGTGGTGTGTAGTTTTAAGTCACCTGCTGGTCTTGAGGGGAACTAATTACCCTCTGATTTGTGTACCCACTTCATCCCACACTGGAGCCAGCATGGCTTCTCACCTCCCCTCCCCAGGTTTTTCACAAGAGAATATTAAAATAGTCAAGAACTGAAATTGTCCTCTCCTTCCAGGCTTAGGGGGTCTGCCGCCTGGAAAGTTTACTGTTGGGCAAGTGAGCAAACACAGCCCCCATGGCAAGTGCCAGACAGGGGCCCCCAGGTTGGCCTTGGGGTTCCCTCCGTAAAGCCCCCTGCAGGGGGGATGCACTCCTGTGGGAGTGGAGGGGAGGGAAGGTAAAGGGCCAGGGTCTGGTCCAGGCACCGAGCCCTCGCTACCGCCTCTCTTAGTCGTCTCATCATCCGCGTGAGGCGAGGGGACTGTGTGTCTCAGTTTACTGTGGCTGCTGTTGCAAAGTACCACAAGCTGGATGGATTAAAACCACGGTGGCTTTTTTTCCTCTCACGGTTCTAGAAGCCAGAGTTCAAAATCAAGGCAGGGCCACACTCTCTCTAAAGGCTGTGAGGGAGGGTCTGCCTTCCCAGCTTCTGGGGCCCCAGGGGTCCTTGGCTTGTGGCAGCATCACCAGTTTCCGCCTCCATCCTCACAGGGCCATCTTCTCTGTGCCTACCCCCGTGTCCTCTCCTCTTCTTCAGAGAATGCCAGTCACTGTATTTAAGGTGGTGGATGAAAAATACCACCTGCCATGTCAGTAAACAAAGGATGCTGTGGCCACCAAGCCAGCAGCCACTGCAACTGCCCCAGCTATGCACCCCGTGGAGATTCAGGACGGACAAAACCAGGATGCTTGACCTAGGAAGTTAAGGCGAATATCGAAGGAATGACTTCTTTCTTTTTTCTTTTTACTACTGCTGCACCTACAGCATATGGAGGTTCCCAGGCTATGGGTTAAATCAGAGCTTCAGCTGCTGGCCTACACCAGAGCCACAGCAACACCAGATCTGAGCCACATGTGAGACCAATGCCTATGACCTATGCCTCAGCTTGTGGCAATACCGGATCTTTGACTCACTGAGCAAGGCCAGGGATCAAACACGCATCTTTGTGGATATTATGTCGGGTTCTGAACCTGCCGAGCCACAACAGGAACTCCCAAAGGAGTGACTTCAATGAGCCCACTCCGTTTTTTTAACTTTTAAAAATTGAAGTATGGTTGATTTACAATGTTGGGTCAGTTTCTGGTATATAGCAAAGAGATTCAATTATACATATTTATATTCTCTTTCAGATTCTTTTCCATTATGGTTTTTCACATGATATTGACTATAGTTTAAGTAGGACCTTGTTGTTGATCTATTTCATATACAGTAGTTTTGTATCTAATAAGCCCAGACCCCTGCATCTTCCTCTACATAGAAAACCACTGCATTCATTAACCCGAGATGGTTGGCTTTTCTTTAATTAACAGTAGCTTTTTGATGGTCCACCTCCCTGGGTTTTGGTGCAAAAACTCCTGTATATCAGGTTCTTCCCTGACCTCTTTGGAGCCGTGCCTCAGTGCTGAGAGGCTGCTTCCCAGGCCGAAGTCCTCAGCAAGCCCACTGAGTCAAACCTAATCTCAATTTTCGGTTGTGCACTGTTTTTCAGTCCACAGGGTCCACGTGAATCCAGGATGCTCTAGATCCTTAAGTCGTTACATCTGCAAAGACCCCATTTCCAAATAAGGTCCCGTTTGCAGGTACCAGGATCTGGGGTACGGACATAGCGAGGGAGAGGACTGCTATTCAACCCACCACCGAGGGATCAGTTACCATGCTACCCTTTTGCAGAGATGAGGACACAGGTGGGCACGTTCAGTAACTGGCAAGGGCACAGAGCTGGCGCCGAGCAGAGCAGAGGGCGGCCACGTGAGGGTGTGAGTGTGAGCGAGTGCTCCAGAGACCGAGAAAGAGAGGAAGCCCAGACAGCTGATGACATGCAGAGTGGAGTTTAGTCCCCAGAAACAGTCCTGGTTTTGAACCTTCTAGAACTAGACTGTAAGTCACTCGTCCATGGCATGGCCTCTTTCCAGCTGGGGTCTGGGACTTGGATGCCAGCAACTCTACCGAGAAATAGAAAGATGCTGCTTTAGTCCACACACTGGCTTTTATCCCTGAAGGAGCAAAGATGCTTCCCATGCTAATTAACCAAGACTTGCAGGCAAGGGTCTCGCCTGGGACTCACAAGGAAGCCTTAATTTATGAGGATTGATCATAAATCCTCATTTAAGGTGAATCGGTCCGCAGCTTGTGGGGAATATGTCAGCTGTCACAAACGCCCTGGGGCTTCGCTTCACTGCCTCCTGCGAGCTGAGCCTGATGCTGGGAGAGACGGCGGATGAACCAGCCTCTGGAAAAAATGACAGGCATCTAGGAAGAGAAATCCAAGCCCCCCAGATCACTGATCCAAGACTGAAGGAATTACAATAGAAAATGTGACCCAGATCCATCAGAGCACACTTGCCACTCAGCGGGAGAGAGAGGAAAATACGGAAAGTTAATTAACCTGCCAAATTTGGACTCCTTCACCTGCAGTGTAGAGCTAGGAAGAGAGTGACAGGGAAACAAAGGAGACAGGCGCTTTTCTCAAGTTCAAGGGGCGCTTCGTAGCTGACCCTCCAATGCTGACAGTGGACCTGAGGACACAGGCCAGACACTGGAGCCAGAAGTCATCCTGCTCCTCAGGTCCAGCTGCCCTTGGAAGCCATGCTCCTGACTCAGCTCACCCCATTATACGGAAAAAAGGGCGTCCCACTAAAAGAGCCTCCAAGTTTCCTTTGACTTTAATCAGAACCAGCTCAGGACTTTGCTTTCTTCCAAGACCAGTAGCCAGCCTCCGAATGTACTGGGGCAGAGCTTAGCACGGGTGTTGGGGTGGAGAGGGCAGAGGCTGGGGGGCGTCCAACAGAACTTAGGGTACGGCGGTGCAGCTTCTTCTGCAAAGATGCCAAAGTAGGAAAAAGCAAAGAGTTCAGAAACTGGCTTTGAACCATTGGAATCAGCTTCTAATCCTGATAAACAAAGGCTTCAGAACCTTAGAGACGTGGTGGTATTTATCCTTCCGACCTTGCTGGGTTGTTCCTCCTTTGCAGACATCGTTAGTTTTCCAACACTGATGCCCTGTGGGTTCTGACCCTCTCCTCTGCTCGTGCCACGGGACCGTCTTCTAGGCCCCTCACCCCCACCCCTCCATCCTCATGTACAGACTGACCACCTGCCACCCTGATCGCCACTCCACCCCTCAGCGGTCCAAACGCGGCAGATCCCCTTCTGCCTCCTCTCACCTGCACACCTGCTCTCCGGGCTTCAGCTCCTGGTAGGGACATAGGCCCTGCCCTTTGGTCAAGGAAGGTGTCACCTCCACTCGGGTCGGCTGCAGTCTCCACCCAGTCCTCTATTTGTCTTCTTCTCCTAATATCTTAGCTCACTTGAGCCTTTTCTCCCTATCGCATCCCCCTGGCTGAAGTCCCCCCTCGTTGGACAGGTAGCTCCTGACCACTGCTCTCTCACCACTGAGTCTGCCATTGAGTCTGCCCTCCACGTGCACCCAGATGGCCAGGTGCCCTCCTGAACACCTTCCCAGCCTCTAAGTCCAGAGAAGGTGTGACTCTTGGCGTGACCCACAGGCCATCCACTGTCCCACCTCCCGTCGTGTTATCCGCAGCACATCCTAGAAATATAAGCCACCAGGGCTCCTGCCCTCCCCACTGTCTGTCCTCTGCACCTGTTCATCTGCTCCCCCCTCCCCCCCCCGCCTGCACCACCCTCCTCCCCGTCACTGCCCAACCAACTTCATCCTTTTTTTTTGGAATTTTAGGGCTGCACCCTCGGCATATGGAGGTTCCCAAGCTAGGGGTCCAATCAGAGCTACAGCCGCCAGCCTACACCACAGCCACAGCAATACAGGGTCCGAGCCGCATCTGCGACCTACACCACAGATCATGTGACACCAGTTCCATAACACACTGAGCAAAGCCAGGGAGCAAACCCACAACCTTATGGTTCCTAGTCGGATTTGTTTCCACTTTGCCATGATGGGAACTCCAACTTCCTCCTTTAAAAAAGCTTTCAGTGGCATTAAAAACAGGAGAGAAGGCTCAGAAATAAACCCAAGCACCTATGGTCAACTCATGTATGACAAAGGAGGCAGGAACATACAGTGGAGGAAAGACAGTCTCTTCAATAAGTGGTCCTGGGAAAACGGGACAGCTACAAGTAAAAGAGTGAAATTAGAACATTCTCGAACAAACACCACACACACACAAAAAAAACTCAGAATGGATTAAGGATCTAACTATAAGGCCAGCTACTATGAAACTCCTAGAGGAGAAGAGAGGCAGAACACTCTTTGGCAGAAATCACAGTAACATCTTTTTGGATCCACCTCCTAGAGTAATGAAAATAAAAACAAAAGTAAACAAATGGGGCCTAATTAAACTTGAAATCTTTTTCACAGCAAAAGAAACAATAAAAGATAAAGAGACAACGCATAGAATGGGAGAAAAATCTTTGCAAACAAAGCGACTAACAAGGGATTAATCTCCAAAATATACAAACATTTCATGCAGCTTTGCATCGTAAAAAACATACAACTCACTCAAACAATGAGCAGAGGATTTTAATAGACATTTCCCCAAAGAAGAGAGACAGACGGCAAAAAAAAAAAACAAAACAAACAAACAAAAAAACACATGAAAAGATGCTCAACATCACTAATTATTAGAGATCAAATCAAAAACACACTGAGATACCACCTCACACCAGTCAGAATGGCGGTAATCAAAATATCTACAAATAATAAATGCTGGAGAGGGTGTGGAGAAAAGGGAACCCTTCTACACTGTGGGTGGAAATGTAAACTAGTGTAGCCACTATGGAGAACAGAATGGAGGTTCCTTAAAAAAACTAAATGTAGAATTACCATATGATCCAGCAATCCCACTCCCAGGCATCTATCCAGAGTAAACCAGAATTTGAAAAGATACATGCATCCCAGTGTTCATCACAGCACTATTCACAACAGCCAAGACATGGCAGCCACCTAAATGTCCATCGACAGAGGAGTGGATGAAGTAGATGTGGTACATGTACACAGTGGAATACTACTCAGCCATAAAAAAGAGTGAAATGATGCCGTTTGTAGCAACTTGGATGGATCTAGAGATTATCTTATTGAGTGAAGTCAGACAAAGACAATCACATGATATCACTTCTATGTGGAATCTAATTTAAAAAAATGATACGAAAGAACTTATTTATAAAACAGAAACAAACTCACAGATTTCAAAACCAATCTTCTGGTTACCAAAAGGGCAACCATGGGATGGGGAGGGAGGAATTGGGAGGGTGGAAACAAGATACACGCATTACTGTATAAAATAGATAATTAAAAAGGACTGACTGTATAGCACAGGGAAATCTACTCAATAGTTTGCAGTAACCTACATGGGAAAAAAAATGGATATACGTATATGCATGACTGATTCATTTTGATGTACACCTGAACTAATACAACATTGGAAGTCAACTGTACTCTAATAAAATTTTTTAAAAATTTAAAAAAAAAAAAAAAACTGTTTTCAGGAAGTTCCCGTCATGGCTCAGAATTAAAGAACCTGACTAGGATCCAGGAGGATGAGGGTTTGATCCCTGGCCTCACTCAGTGGGTTAAAGATCCAGCATTGCCGTGAGCTGTGGTGTAGTTTGCAGATGCGGCTTGGATCCTGCATGGTTGTGGCTGTGGTGTAGGCCAGCAACTGTATCTCCAATTGGACTCTTAGCCTGGGAACCTCCATATGCTGTGGGTGAGGCCCTTAAAAGCAAAATAAGATTAAAATAAAATAAAATAAAATAAAATAAAGCAAGCTGCTTTCAGGCACCTTACCTTTAAAGGCTTCTCTGGACACCCCCTCGCACAAGGTCAGTTCATCTGTGGCTCTTCTTCCCACTCAGACCCGGGCACCCCCCAGGCCAGGCCCCTTCAAGGCTGCTCTTGGCGGCCTCCATCCCGCTGCACCGTGGCCTGGAGCTCCCTGTGGGAGACCTGCCTCGGGCCTTTCCAAGCCCCCAGAGGCCCCCACTCGACAGGGCACAGGCCTGCCTCTCCTCGGGAACACGTCGTGTGCCTTTGATGGTGATGAGAAGGGCACTCTAACTCAGGGGGCTCCCCCAAAACCCACACCCCAGTCTAGCCCTAGAGCAAGAGCAGACACAGCCCAAGAGAGGGGCCATCCGAGAGCCTGGTAAGACTCCTTAAACCACCCAGCCAAAGGGGAAAGCGTGCGAGAACGTTCCACTCAAGGCCTCAAGGCCTCAAGGCTCAGCACTGCAGCCAGCAGGGCCTGTTTTAACAGTGAGTCACCCCAAATGGTCCAGTGCTTCTCCTCGCCCCTGTGAAGAAACCCAGAGTCCCGGCCCTGCTTTGCTTCACTCCTCTCCCTCGCCTCACGGTGGACCAGCCACGCCAGCCCCGTCTGTCCCCCAGAGGCCCCAAATGCCACCTTTGCTCTGCCCTTCCCCCACCCCTGTGTACCCAGTATGACCTTTCAAGGCTCCTCTCAAACGTCCCTCCTCGGAGTGGGTGGTCCTGCCTGCGGGTCCCTAGGCGATGGGGGAGGTGGCTGCTTCGGGTGAGCAACGTGGACAAGGACACAGGGACGGTCGCTTGTGAGCCTCGGTGGACAAGGACTGACTGCTGGGCCTTCTTAGGGCAGCCCCTGCCCTTGGCTGGGTGGTCACGACACACGTGAGACGTGGAGGGGAGACAAGCAACTGCCCTCGGGCACTCCGGTTCCAGTGTGAGGACCTGGACAAACACAGAGACACCTGTCAGCCAGAGGTCAAGAGCCCCAGGGCGGAGGCCGGACACCCAGAGCCACTTCGGGGCCCGTCTGCTCCACTGATGGTCCCGGGGCTGCTCAGGTAAAAGAAAGGCTTTCTCTGATCCACCAAAATCTTACATCGAATTGCAACACGTAAAGCTGACCAGAGGGGCTCTCTCTGGGTGGGATGGGAGTCGGGAGAGGGGCCCTGAGCCCTCCCCCAACCCCTGAGACCCGGTCCGGGAAATCTCAGGGTCTTCGGGCCCCAGAGGGAAATTCAGTCCAGTGCTGGGATCTGGTTCTACGCCCCAGGCCAGGCTGACGGGGAAGCTGGCAGTGCCGGCAGATTCCCTAAGTGCCACCCACAGGCTTTCCTCCGCCGCTGTTCCACCCACACCGGGTGCTTTAGATGGAGAGAAAGATGCGGAGAGCCTGGCACCCCCCTGGAGAAGGGGGCCCCTCGAGGGTGCTTTCCTGGAAACCGCTGACGGTGACAAATGGCCCTCTTGTCTAAAAGGCTCAGATGCCCGTGACAGTGGGCACCCAGGCCATGCCACATTAGTGGGGTCCTGAGAAAAGGAGGCCTCTCGGGCCGCCTCCCCCAGCCTCTATTCACACATGCAGACTCTTTCCACAGTAGAGACGGATCCAGCCAAGGGGCCAAGGAGGTAGCAGGTTGGTTCGCAAGCGGTGGGTTCCCTCCGGGTTCAGAGAAGCCTTTGATTGTGATTAAGCTGGAGGCTGAACTGAACGTGGGGAGGAAGCTAGAATAAGGGTGGAGCTGGGGGGATGCGCCCGAGCTCACAGTGCTCCCCGAAGCTGCCCTCCGTTCTGTTCCCGGCTGGGTTTGCTTGACTCTCTAAAGCCTGTGCGGCTGCGCCTCTATCTCCCTCCTCCCTCCTCCCCCCCTTGTAGGACCCCCGCCAGCTCCTTTCCTGGGCTGCAGTAAGTGCACTCTCCAGAAGGGCTGATGGATGGGATTAAAAAGCTGGAAATTATTAAGGGCAAATCCAGGTTGGGAAGCCTGGTCCCGCCTGTGAAGGGTTTCTCGATTATTGACAAATGCGCAGGATGCTGTGAAGGCCCGAGGAGGGAGGCGCTTAGAACAAAGGGGAGGCGCTCTGCCTGCTGCCAGCGGAGCAGAGTGGACATCCTGCCCATCGGCCTGGCTGGCCAGAGGTGTCACCTCCTCCCTGGGCCCTCCTCCCCCACGCGGGCTCACTGCCCCAAGTTTTGTCCCTGAGCTGTTCGTGCTGCGCATGCCCCATCCCCAACCACCGGGATCTCTGGGTGACATATCACCCACGTCATGGGGTGAACACACACCCCGCCCCCACCGTGTGGCCCCTCTGGTCACCTGGGTGGGCATTCGCTCTGCTCTGTGCCCACCCCGCTCCGGGGGCTCCTGATGCACAGGAATCCAGACCCGTTCACCTTTGCAGCCCAATGCCTCCTGCGCCTGGCACGCCCTGGGGGCTCAGCAGGGCTCCTCTTCAGCCCCCACCCCACCCCACCATCTTCCCTCGCGGTCTCTGCATCCTCCCTGAGGACCGGGGGCTGAGGCTGCCTTAGCCTCCCCCCAGGAGCTCGGTAAGCCTCCAAGGCCGAATCGCTGCCTGTCTCAGTGACATCCTGGGTCCCCAGCAGCTTTATGGCCCCAATCCTGAAGTTGGCACCCGTAAGGAAACCACACGCCCCCCTCACGCCTTAAATACAATCTCCCATAAGGCAGAGTCACCAAAACAGGCCAAAAAATTGTTTCTAAGACCAAAATCTCCAGGAGAGCTTTGGGAAAGCAGAGAACTCACCTGAGGTTTGTATTTGCAGAAGGCATGGCGGCCGCAGGTGGAGAAAAGCTCAAATCTGGAAACGAGGAGCCCACTGGGCCCCTCCTCGTCCCCAAAGGTTCCCAACCCCACATCCCATTTCTCCCCAGAACCTGCCCCGCCACCCACACTGGGCAGATGAACAGCAGGCTGCAGGGCAAAACGCTGATTCTGCAAAGCCGAGGTCAAGGCTCATCTCAGAGGCTGGGAAGGTCCTTCTCGTCCTGGGATTCTCCGAGTAGCTCGCTTCTCCCGCCCAGGTTTCCAACATCAGTTCATCCGTAGGATGCCAAGTGATGGACTCTCAGAGTTGGGAGTTCAACCCCACCTCTTGCACAAAACGCTCCACAGTGTCCTAGGGAAGTGGCCGCAGGCTTCCCCTTGGATGCCTCTGTTGCCTGGAACCTCATCACCACTAACTCACCGTAGGTGATAAGGACCAGGGGAAGCTTTATACTGAGCCAGCCTCTGGCTCCTCACCCTGGACCATCATCTGGAAGCACCTGAAGGATCTAACCCTTGTCTACACGGCCCTCACACATGGATGACCTCGACATAGTCCCTCTTGTCCCCTGACCAAGGCTGTCCATCAGCTCGGACACACTGGCCTGTCCCCATCTGTCTCAAAGTCCAACCTGGCACCAGGACCAGGGCACAGGTGACCAGGGCACAGCTCAGGGGAACCAGAGCCTCCCCTAGCCCTAATGCTATAGGCCATTTCAGTCTCAGAGCCTGGGGACATCTGGGCAACCACGCCATTGTCCTGTAAGTCCTTTGTCACCCTATATTTACAGCCAACTCTCTACATCATTTTCAGATGTCCTGTTGCAAAATCAACTCTTGGCCACGTAGCTGTCCTTCACCAGTTAGGCTGTTCTGTACCTTAGAGCAAGGCTTTAAAATAACCCCTACGGCCCATCTATAAAGATGTTTAAGTATCTTGTGATAAACATACACATGAAACAGGCCACAGTACAGGCAAAATTAGGAAGCTGCCAGTAGGCGAAAGAAAAGCAGAGCTAATTCCTTCAGTTCCTTAAAATATAACGGCAAGCTTTCACACTGAGCTTCCTGGAAGACAATGCAAAAAGGGAAACAGGACAGGTTTCCACTGACAGGTGGAAGGAAGCACAGTGGGCCTTGAATTGAGACCAAATTTTTCCTGGCTGGGATTCACAAAAGAATACGTGTCCCGTATTTTCTCATGTAAGTACGCTTATGTAACAAGACAGGAAAAAGTGAACCTCCATGGGCTTCCTCAGGCTGGCGTGGCTCACGGTCAGGCTTGGAGAGGAGCAGCTGTCCGGCGCTCACACTGGGATGCTGAGGCAGGCCCGCCAGGACCACCTTTCAGCACCTCCAGCTCAGTTCACTGCAGAATCTAGCCCTCAGGGTCCTCTTGGGTCCAGAGTTGATTCCAGCACACTTAATATCATGCGCAGCCTCATGTCACTTGAAATTTCGATCAACAGGTCATCCAAGTTTGCATCAGTGTCCCCGATAATAGGTTGAGCAGAGAGGAAGAAGCCAAGTCAGGAAGCCCTGCTCCGTGGGACGTTGGCCAGAGGATGCTGGCTCTGCGTCCCCATCAGAGTGGCCAGATGGACTACCCAGCAGGGAGGGGCCACCCCGGAGGGACCAGGAGCAGAGGCAGGGGCCCGGGTGCCTGCTCCACACCTGGGAAGGAGCAGAGGCTGACAGGGGCTAGCGGCTCACCCAGGGACCCGGGGAGCCAGGCATGCGCCCTCCAGGCTGAGGCTTCGGGGCCCCTGAAGCTGGGCGCTCCACTCTGGGTTGTCTTCGATCATCGAGGTCCGTCTTTTCCATCCTTGCTTCCTTCCTTCCACTCAGTTTCCTTCCTAGTTGACTTTTCCCTTCAGTTTTTCTGGTCCTCTTTTCTATTTCTTTGTACTGTTTTCACTCTTCGTTGAAAGGCAAGGTCAGCAGGAAGCAGGGGGAGGAGAGCCTGCGCCCTCAGCTCTTCTTCTTTCCAGGTGTCCCCCGGCAGCCCTGCCGCCAGCATGTCCCACCTCCCAGGACCAACTTCCAGAACCCTCAGGGGCGAATCCCTACCAAGAGCAACCCCTTCTAGACCGATGAGGACTTTGCCCCATGATAGCAGTAGGTCCTGCTGGGGCAGAGCTGCTGCCCATCCCCTGGTCCCCTGGCCATGGCCCTTCACTCCTGGCCCTGCTGGTCCTCAGCCGGCCACGCCATGTCCCTGACAAGTTGATGACTGTCCTCTGTCCTCAAGCAGCTTGACCCGCAGCCTCTGACCCTACTGGTGCCCCGCCATCTTCCTCCACGAATCCCCTCCCCTCTGTGACCCCCCTTTCCCTAGACTCTTGGCTTTTTGCTCCTTGGTCCCTTTCTAGGGTCTTTCACCAACTCCCTGAATTCCCCCTAAAGCTGCTCTTCCCTGGGGGTCCCTGAGATCATGACAGAGCCAATGGCTGTGGGACGGACATCATCTGGTGGCCCTCGGTCTCCGGGGAGAGGCCACTTCCTTCCCCCGAACCCCGTCCTGGTCTCCTCGGGCTGCCTAACGAGGGGGAACAGACTTAAATAACAGAAATGTATTTTCTCCCATCCTGAAGCCTAGAAGCGCAAGATCAAAGCATCCACAGGGTTTAATTCCTTTCAGGCCCCCTTCCTGGGCTTCTGGACGGTAGCCTTTGCCCTGTGTCTTCACAGCATCTTCTCTCTGTGGGTGTCTGTGTCTAACCTCCTTTTTTTTTTTTTTTCTTTTCTTTTCTTTTTTTCTAGGGCTGTACCCGCAGCATGTGGAAGTTCCCAGGCTAGGGGTCGAATCAGAGCTACAGCTGCCAGCCTACACCACAACCACAGAAACACCAGATTCGAGCTGCGTCTGTGACCTACACCACAGCTCATGGCAACACTGGATCCTTAATCTACTGAGCGAGGCCAGGGATGGAACCTGAAATCTCATGGGTATTTGCCGGATTCATTGCCCGCTGAGCCACAACAGGAACTCCCTAATCTCCTCTTCTTATCAGGGCACCAGCCAGATTGGATGAGGACCCACCATAAAGACCTCACGGTAACTTAAAGACCTCTTTAAGGACTGCCTCCTAGTACGGTCTGAAGTCCTGGGGTTAGGGCTCCAACGTGTGAATTATGGGGAACACGGCTCAGCCCAGAATGTACCTGATGACTGAGCACCTCCAAGGCCTTCCCCTCCCTCCATCCCTCTGCTCAGCTCTGGTCCTTACAGTATTGCCCCGCAGCGGGAACAAACTCTCCCCCACCCATCTCCCTGCCTCCCAGCCCCCAGGTCTCATCTCCCTAGTCCACCTGCCAAGCAGCCCCCGGTCGCCATGCTGCTCTTCTGTTTAAGAATCTTTGCTGCAACCCTGTTACTTGCAAGAGAAAAAGACTTGCAGCCCCCCACTCTGCCCCAGCTCTCTCTCCCCCACCCTCTGCCCTGCCCGCCCGGCACCCTGAATGGACACGTGAACGGGCTCTCAGGCAGAGGTCAGAAGCTGCTCTCTCCCTCTCGCGGGACCCATGTCTCCTCTCGTCCTTTACTTCTTTACCTGGGAAACCAAATGGCACCTCCTCCCTCTGCTCCTCCAAATTCTCCTTCCTGCCCTCAGCCCAGGCCAACCCTCACTCCATCCTCTGGGCACCCGAGTTCTTGATGCAGACCCGTCTCCAGCACAAAGCCCGAGGGAGGCTCTTTATGTGTCTGTCGCCCACCAACTCCAGCCTTCTCTGTGGTCACTATGCCCAGCACACGGAAGATACCCTTAGGTCCTGGATAAACGAAAGAATTGTTGAGTCAATGAGTGAACCTCCAGCCTGGGGGACCCTCTATCAGGGTAAACACAGAGCCTAGCAGAATGCTTATTTCAGCCTAACTTGTAGGCTCAGAAAATGAATCACTGTCTCTGAATTCTAAGAAATCCGCTATCAAAGCCCCTAACAGGAGATGGACACGTGCTCATTATGAAGCCGGCAGAGGAAGTTAACAAGCAGCATCCTCTGGTCTGAACAGGCCTCAAAGCCCTGGAACATTCTGTGGGGAGGCAGCTCCATCATTCACCCGCTGGCCACAGCATCCACTTGGGAGAATGCTGACCGGTGTGCTCCACCTGGATTTGGCAGGCCCGCGTGATTAGATGGGAAGGGCTCCTGCAGCTCAAGTGAGGAACCAGCGAGGGGAAGCCAGCCTCTGTCTGCTGGACGCAGCCAGCCGGCCGGGGAGAGAACACACGCTCTCATCAGCGGTGAGTCCTGGGTCACAGTCAGGGAGCAGGGACATTTCAGTTCCGTCTCAGAAGCAGGAAAGATTGGAAGAAGAGAGGAATTTTCTGAATAATAAAGAGTTCGCTTGTTGGCGTGGAATCTACTCCTCGACTTCTAGGAAAGAATCTCCGTGCTTCTAAGATGCACATCTTCTCCCTTAGAAAGTGGGATGAAGTCCAAAGCCTGAAGTTGCAAGGGGCTCGCATGTCTGCACGCCAAACCCCATCAGCATCCAGTCCACGCGCCTTCAGCTCTTCTCTGGGTTCAACGCAACCGTCCGCAAGGCTCACCTGTTCTGAAGGTGGACACGAGCCCCTGAAACAGCAGGTAGAGAAGCCGGCTCTTCGGGCCCCATTGTTGTTCCCAGCCCAGGTCACAGCCAGCCTGCATCTCAGCTTCCCAGGTGGGTTTACAGAGCCCAGCCTCAGGGAGATGCCAGCCCAGGATGCCCACACAGCTCCTGCCCAGCGAGCGGCAATGTTCTCGTTGATTCAGTCACTCAACAAACACTTCTTGGGCACCTACTCTGTGCCTGGCACCGTTCCAGGCAATGAGGAGATCCGTGAAAAAGTCAAACCCTGCTCTGTCTCTTTCCAGCTCCCCTTCCCCTGGTGTCCATTAACATGTGGGCTGAACGGCAGAGCCTCTTTCTTCTGCCTCCTTCATTCGCTCCACTTTCATCCCTTCCCCAGACTTGGAGGTGCTTCCAATAACCTATTTCCGGTCTTCTCTCTCCCTTGGGCAGTGAGCTAAACAGCTCAGCGGCACCCCCAAGAAAGATGCCCATGTCCCAATCCCTCTAACCTGTGGGTGTTTCCTGACCTGGCAGAAGGGACTTGGTGGGTGGCATTGTAAATTGATGCAACCTCTGTGGAAAACAGGATGGAGATTCCTCAGAAAACTAAACTTAGAACTCCCATTTGATCCAGCAATCCCATTCCTGGGCATCCATCCAGAGAAAACCACAACTCACAAAGACTCATGTACTCCAATGTTCACTGCAGCACTATTTGCAATAGCCGAGACATGGAAACAACCTAAATGTCCATCGACATAGGAGTGGAGAAAGAAGATGTGGCACGTATACTCAATGGAATATTACTCAGCCATTAAAAGGAATGAAATACCAGCATTTTTAGCAACATGGATGGACCTAGAAATTAACATGCTAAGTGAAGTCAGCCATACAATGAGGCACCAGCATCAAATGCTTTCACTGACATGTGGAATCTGAAAAAAGGATACAATGAACTTCCTTGCAGAACAGATGCTGACTCGCAGACGTTGAAAACCTTATGGTCTCCAGAGGAGACAGTTTGGGGGTTGGGGGGATGTGCTTGGGTTTTGGGATGGGAATCCTGTGAAATTGGATTTTTAGGACCATTATATAACTACAGATGTGATAAATTAATTTGAGTAATAAAAAAATAAAGAAGGGACTCGGTGGAAGTGATTAGAATGGAGAGATGGCTGCTGAGATGGGGAGATCCCCCTGGATTAATCTGGGTGGGCCCTAAACATAATCCCGAATGTTCTTGTAAGAAGAGGACAGAGGGACCTCTGACCACCGAGGGGAGAAGGCAGAGGGGTGACCAGCAGAGGTGGGAGTGCCGGCTTTGAAGGTGGCAGAAGGGGCGACGGCCGAGGAGTACAGGCGGCCTCTAGAAACCGAAAAGACAAAAGCTCTGCTTCTGCCCTAAAAGCCTCCAGAAGGAACCAGTCCTGCCAACACCTTGACTTCAGCCCAGGGAAACAGATTCCCGACTTGTGACTTCCTGGACCGGAAGCGAATCAGTGTGTGTTGTTTTGGTTTCGTCTGGTTTTGTTGGATTTTTTGCTTTTTAGGGCCGCGCCAGTGGCACATGGAGTTTCCTGGGCTAGGAGTCAAATACAAGCTGCAGCTGCAGGCCTACACCACAGCCATAGCAATGTCAGACCCTAACCCACTGAGCAAGGCCAGGGAGCAAACCCACATCCTCATGGATACTAGTTGGGTTCATTACCTGCTGAGCCACAATGGAAACTCCAAGTGTGTGTTCTTTTAACCCCCCAAGTTTGTGGAATTTATTCCTGCAGGTGTCGAAAACTAAGACAAACCTCTGCCCTCAGGTGGGGACTTCGTGGAGCCCTAACACCCAGGCTAAAGGCACAGGGCGGGCCAGCTAGTAGTTGGGCACAGCCGTAATAGGCATCAGTTCCCTCATGGGGCACATACGACAGGAGATGCCTGAGTGGGGTGTGGTGCCGATGCAGGGAATAGAGGGGACAAGAACAGCCCTGCAGCCCGGCCTTGCGCAACCCCTGCCACGAGGCTGCCTGCGTACCACCAGGCTCAGAGCCCTCGCTGTGATCCATCGAAGCCCCCTTAGCCTGAGAGCTCTCCCACGAAGAAAGTTCTTTCTCAGCGTCTAACGGGATTCCTTGGCTAGTACTTCTCCCAAGCAGTTCTGAGAAAGGGGGGTGCACTTGCCTCTCCTGCCTGGAGATGAGCTAATTCGGCATCTTCATCCCCCGTTTGACGGGGGCGTTACAGAGCCTGCAGCTGAACGGCGCCCCTGGACTTGAGGACCACACCTCCCAGATCCCTGGGCTCTCAGGCACGTTCAGACACATCTCTGTGGCGGGGCGGGAGGGGGGGTTCTCATTTTATTTTTTGTGTTAGAGTTGATGTCTAGTGTTGGGCCAATTTCTGCTGTACAGCAGAGCGACCCAGTCATACATGTATCTGCATTCTTTTTCTCATACTATCGTCCATCCCAAGAGACCGGATCGAGTTCCCTGTGCCGCACAGTAGGACCTCATTGCTGACCCTTCTCAGTGGAAGAGGTCGCACATTTTCTTCGCAGCGACGCAACTGATTTTCTTGAAGCCAAGTTAATTTTGCTGATGAAATTCCACCTTTTGAGATAAGATCCAGTTTTCCATCCTGACTATGCAACCAACACATTCGTAGACTTCTTAGCTGTATGTCATCAGAAAAGAATTTCTCGTGTGTGTGTGTGTAAGTAAAAAATTTAATCACATCCCTAGGCCCACGTAGGCCTGCACTGCCAAGGGCTGCTGGACACACCATTCAAACCTCCTGCAGTCAAATGCCTACCACCACCGTCATCTGTCCTCGAAGGCAGCTCCAGCTTCTGGCCAAGAAGGAAGTGGTTAATGCCCCCCTCGCCTGCGTCTCGCTGGATGCAGACAGCAGGCTTCTGGTGTGCACATTCCGTGAGCATTAGGGTACCAGGCGAAACCCTCCCAGACAGATTCCACAGAAGATTCATGGAAGCAAAGAGCATGCTAATCAGGCTGCTGGCCTCCAACAAAGACCAGCGAAGCCTCCCTTATCAGTCCTGGGGACGGCCGCGGGCCGCCCCTTATGCTCACTGGTCCCGCCAGCAGAAAACAGATCCTGGCAATTAGGGGCATGGCATTTCTTAGAGACGAAAAACAGCATCCCCAGAAAGCCAAGCTGGGGAGGACTGGGAGGGAACCGTCAAAAGGTAATTGGGGTGGACAGCCTCTGTGCATGCTCGCCAGCCCCGCAGCAAGGTACATTCCCGAGCCTCGGGTCTGCTCTGTGCTTCCCTCGTACCCTGGTCACAGCGCAGGCGTAAAGAGATGAGGGCAACTTTCTGTGGAGAACAGAGTAGGTTTCCCAAGCCAGCCCTGCCCCAGTCCCCCACGGCTCAGAAATAACCGCTAATACCGGTCTGTGTTTTCTTTTCTAGACTTTTCCAGATCTGAGCCTGTACACATAGGCAAGTGCCTTTGAAATACATATTTGGTGGGTTGGGGTTTTTTGCACATATATGACTCATGCGTCATGCACTGTGCTTTTTCCCGTCAGTAGTATGGGTTGGGTTTCCCATCCGGTCTGCCCATCTAAATTTAGCTTCTTCAAGGCAGCCAAGCCCTCTGCCACAGGGATGCACCTCAGAGCCATCTCACCATCCCTTCCAAGTTGAACGTTTGGGTTGTTTGCAACTTTTTTTTTTTTTGTCTTTTTAGGGCTGCACTCATGGCATATGGAGGTTCCTAGGCTAGGGGTCTAATCGGAGCTGTAGCTGCCAGCCTACACCACAGCCACAGCAATGCCAGATCCAAGCCACATCTGCGACCTACACCACAGTTCACAGCAACGCCGGATCCTTAACCCACTGAGCGAGGCCAGGAATCGAACCTGCATCCTCCTGGTTCCTAGTCAGATTTGTTTCCGCTGCACCATGACAGGAACTCCAATACCCGCCCCCCAATTCTATATGATGAAAGAAACCCTGATAGCAAAGTACGGTGCTTGGAAGTCGGGGCTTTGGGGCGGAAACAGGTCATGAGGGTGAAGCGCCCACAAATGGGATCAGCGCCCTTCTAGGAAGAGGGCAGATGATGGTACAATGAGAAGTCTGCCCTCCGCAACCCAGAAGTGGGTGCTGCCCAGAACCCAACTGTGCTGGCTCCCTGATTTCAGAATTCCAGCCCCCACCTCATGAGAAACCAGTTTCTGCTCTTTGTAAGCCAGCCAGTCTACGGTACTTTGTCACAGCCGCCCGACCTAAGACAACTGATGCCTTGATGAGAACAGAGCCTCACAGAGACACACAAGGAAAGAAGGCCTGTGATGATGGAGGCAGAGATCTACGTGCTGCTTTAAGCCCAGGAATCCCTAGGCTTCCGGCAACCACGGGAAGCTGGAAGAAGGCAGCTAGTCCCAGGAGGGCATCATCCCAGGAGGGCATCTCCCCTGCAGGTTTTAGGGTGGGCAGGGCCCTGCGCCGCCTCGACTGCAGGCTTCCAGGCTCTGGACCTGAGAGGTCATTCATTTTGCTGTGTTCAGCCGGCAGGTTTGTGGAACTTTGTTCTAGCAGCCTGGGAAACAGCGCTGCCATGCGTCCCTCCTTCCTCCTTTCCTTCTTCCCTCCCTCCCCAGCCAGAGGAGTCAGGGAGCCTGGTTACACAATACACCCCCCCCCCACTCTTAGATTGATCCACACGCAGCTCTGCTACTCTCATGAGAGGCAGCCGGACCCAGACGCAGCTGCAGGGTTTGCAGAGCCCAGGGCAGACTGAACAAGCAGGCTCTCTGTCCCAAAGCTTTCTCTCTTCTGCTGTGGTCTCTCTCTTGACCCATCACAGTAGTTTACCTGCTCTTTCTGTCCCCCTCCTTGGGCACAGGAGTATCTGCAGGGTGACTGCCGACCTTCGCAGGTGTCCAACCCCACAACTCAGGGCACCTACCCTGCCGCCCCACCTGCACACCTTCCCAGGCCCTGAATGGGGTTGCGGGGGAGAAGCTGCAGGGCGGCAGGGGGTTCATGCTCCATTGTCCCACCAGACCTTTCTTGCAAAACACGAATTCAAAAAGAAAACAATTAAGGAAGTTCCCACGGTGGCTCAGTGGGTTAAGAACCTGAGTAGGATCCATGAGGATGCGGGTTCAATTCCTGGCCTCACTAACAGGGTTGAGGATCCGGCATTGCCGTGAGCTGTGGTATAGGTCACAGATGAGGCTTGGATCCCATGTGGCTGTCGCTGTGGTGTAGGCTGGTGGCTACAGCTGTGATTCAACCCCTGGCCTGGGAACCTCCATATACTGCGGGTGCAGCCCTAAAAAGAAAAAAGAAAAAAACAAAGATAAAATGATTAAGGATTTCAAGATGGTGACCACAAAGCATGAAACCCCAAGTGCCAGGCCCTTCGGAGCTCAGGCCTGTGACTGGGCGGGTCACACACCCAGGAGGTCAGCCCTCAGCCCTGACTAGACCGAACCAAGGCCACTCAGAAGAGGACAGAAAGGCCTACAAGTCTGTTATGTTCCCAGGCTCAGCAATTTAAAAACCTTACCTCGGAGCTCCCACCGTGGTGCAATGGGATTGGTGGCATCTTGGGAGTGCTGGGACGCAGGTTCAATCCCCAGCTGGGCACAGGGGGTTAAGGATCCGGCACTGCCACAGCTTTGGCTTTAGGTCGAGACTGTGGCTTGGACCTGATCCATGGCCCAAGAGTTCCACGGGCTGTGGGACGACCAGAAATGAAAAAAAATAAAAATAAAAATAAATTTAAAAAAATAAAACTGTATCTCTAACTGGAGTCGTGGAGTTGGGGCCACAGCCATTATGTCCGGTGCTCAGGCTGAGCCAGCAGCTCCGGGGCAGAGCCAGCGTGGACCAGCATCCCAGGCCTCGGGATCCTGTGGCCTCTCTGTTAGGACCACGACACCAGGCAGAGCCTCTGCCTTCAGAGACACAGAAGCGAGGTCCATCAGGCAAGGTGGGCAGCTTCCAACTCTGCTTAAGGGCGGGAGGGACAGCCCGAAGTTTCAGGGCGGTTCTGCAGCTTGGGAAGCAGCCTGGGTCATCCGAGCCAGCTTCTGGGGAGCGGAGAGCAGGGAGCATCCAGGGGTGAGGGCACTGGGATTCAGACCACCCTAGGACCCTGCAGGAGCCGGAGTGTGGGCGCAGCACTGACCCTCCCTTGGGGCAGGGAGGGGATGGCAGAGGCTGCAACTGGGGCTTTTTTCTTCTCTTTTTTTTCTTCCTTTTTGGCCACCCCACAGCACATGGAATTCCCAGACCAGGGATCAGTTCTGAACCACAGCTGCAACCCACTCCGGATCCTTAACCCCCTGTGCCAGGCCAGGAATCAAACCTGCGTCCCAGTGCTCCAGAGACACAGCTGATCCCATTGCTCCACCGTGGGAACTCCAGCTGGAGCTTTTTTCCATCTGTGTAGAAAGTGCCTGGGGGCCTCTGGGGATGCTTTGGGGGGTCAGGATATTTCCGGGGCTCGCAAAGCTTAACTGCCGACTCCCCCGAGCTGCACTAGCCCCTGGCAGGGAGATGACGCAGCAGGGTGTCAGGGGACCTGTCCCTCGGCCTCTGTGGGTGAGACCCTTCAGAGCAGAGACCAATGGCCACCCCCGAACTACCCTTGTAAAGGAAGTAAATGAAAACTTGAAAAAAATTTAAAAATAAAATTTATGTGTGACTGGTGGAAACGGCACAAATAAAAAGCAATTTGGGTAAAAAAGAAAAGAAAAGAAAATGTGAGCTTCCATAAATAAAGCTCAATCATTTGTTGCTTTTCACAGCAAATTGCTCACCTCTTCTCCTCCAGGCGTCCTGTTTCCTCAGCGCTCCCGTCTTGAGACCCCTGTGCCATGAGCAGGTGCTGCTGCTGATGGAAGTATGACACCTGCCCTGAGGATAAGGAGGTCCGGGACAGAAAGAGGACCATGGCGTGAGGTCATCACAGCCAGACACACGGTTATGAACCAACACGCTTCACCAGGTAACAGCCAGCTTGTCCGGTCCCCAGTCCCCACCCCACGTTGATGCAATGGAGACCTCAGGCTACTTTAGCTCTGGTTTCCTGCAGCCAAAGTGACCAATAATCTACCCCTTCAAGGCCAACTCCAGCCCTAAGTGGCTCCTGTGATCACTGCGCTAAACGGATTTTGAGCCAAGCCTTCCAGAGGGGGCTAGTGGGGAAGTGAACCCAGGTGGATAAGCCACGTCGGCCACTGACACCAACAGTGAAAGTGATACCCCACGTTCCTTCCTGACTTGCAGCTGCCTCTGCTCCCCTGGCTTTGTCTTCCCAGCTTGACCCAAGTGAATGGACTGCTTCTTCAGAGCTCCTGTATCTGAGCATCGCAGTGATGGTGCTGGCTTCCCAGGGTGGCCTCCAGCCCTCCCAGCTCACCACGGGCTTTCAGTGTGGCCTGGCCCCGGGCACAGCGCAAGCCAGGTTGTTAGCCAAATACACCTGGACCTAATTGGCTGGCTCAGCCCGTCCATCACCAAGGAGCAGGCTAGAAGATCGGAGCTGATGAATCATTGTTATCGAAGCTAAAAATTGTTTGTTATATAACTTCAAGCAATCGCGCTGTAATTCCACTGAGCTTCCATCAAGAGACTGAAGCATTTGCAGGGACGGCTGTCGCGGGGCTCAGAGGTATGACTAAGCTTCCACGTTCTCGCCACTTGCCTTTGCACCAAGTCCAGCACCAAAGGCTCACTCTCAACTTGGCATTGTGTTAGTAAAACTCCTGTGGAGCCAAACCGCAGGAGGATTTCTGTACGGAAAACCCTGACATGCACCCCGAGACTGAGGCACCCACTCCCGGGGGGCACATTTTGCACAGGCTGGTTTCCCCAGCCTCTTCCCAGTGAGGGGCAGCTGCCCCCACCCCTCTCTGCCCAGAGCCTGGCTTTCCTCCTGGTCTCATTACCATCAAGACTGTCATACCAGGGACTTTGCTTACCACGTGCTGTCACAGCTGCTAGCAGCCTTTCTCACGGTGGCCTGAAGAAAGCCCCGGACCTCATCTCCCTAAACCTGCCTCTTTAAGATCGTCGGGGGTTGGTGGCTTCTACTCGTGAACCTTTGGGCTATGCTTTGTTCGTAAGGACGTGGAATCTGGCCCCAGGCACTAATTTCTAACATAAGCGTATATAGCAGACAGACAACTCTCAAATTCCCCAACAGCCCAGGACATGCCCTCCTCTCCCCTTTCCTAAATTAAGCCATCGTGGTGCAGGCGTTGGCTCCCCATTCCTTTGTGATATTGCAGGTATTAGCATGTAAAGCACGTGGCCGTTTGCCTGACTGTGGCCAAGTGCTCTCTGGTCTCAACCGCCATCGGCCCGTCACCAACCATCACCCCAGCTCACATCAGGTCCAAAGAAAACCCAACCCACTGTACCACAGATAGAAGAAGGCCTTGCACTTAAGTAAACCTGAGCTCCAATGGCCACAGCATCGCCCCAGGCATGTCAATGACCGAGCACAAGGAGGCAGTCTTGCAAGGTGGCCTTGAACGCAGGAGAGACCAGGGCTGACAAGCCCTCATCACGTTGCGGGAACCCAGTGAGTCAGGGCTGTTGTCTTGGGGGACCCCCTGCCGCAAAGGAACTGTGCCTTCTCACTTGTCTCAAAAAGTCTAGCTCCGTAGCTCAGGAACATTGGCCTCTCCATCCACATGCAGGGCTTATCTCTTGTTTAGTGATATTTCGGAAAGGGCTGTCATCTAAAAACTTGGTTTAGTTTGAGAATTTCTCCCTACACAAATGGGGAGCATGCTCATTTAATTATTCATCATTTCCCTTATTTCTCCATTTCTTCCTACTACAAATCCAAAGTCGATTATAATATACACAATTACCTGATGGCTCAAAAAATACCAAGCCAAAATGTATTAAGTAAGTACATCAGGTGAGCTAAGGAAGTGGCTGGGATGGGTTAAAACTTGCCTCTGAGGAGTTCCCGTCGTGGCGCAGTGGTTAGCGAATCCGACTAGGAACCATGAGGTTGCGGGTTCCATCCCTGCCCTTGCTCAGTGGGTTAACGATCCGGTGTTGCCGTGAGCTGTGGTGTAGGTTGCAGACGCGGCTCGGATCCAGCGTTGCTGTGGCTCTGGTGTAGGCTGATGGCTACAGCTCCGATTGGACCCCTGGCCTGGGAACCTCCATATGCCGCGGGAGCGGCCCAAAGAAATAACAAAAAGACAAAAAAAAAAAAAAAAAAAAAAAAAAACTTGCCTCTGAGGTCTTGCATTGAAAGAGGGCAGTTTGAGGAGTTCCCGCTGTGGTGCAGTGGGTTAAGAATCTGACTATAGCGGCTCGGATTGCTCCAGAGGGGCAGGTTCGATCCCTGGCCTGACGCAGTGGGTTTAAGGATCCAACGTTGCCGAAGCTGCAGCATAGGTCACGGCTGTGGCTCAGACTCAGTCCACAGGAAGGGCCGTGAAAGGGCAGGGGGTGGCAGTTTGGGCTCATGGACTCGGCCCCCTCCACCCTTAGACATTTCCATTGACTTGGCTTTTAAAACAAAAGAGAAATTCTGTGGCTGAGCTGGAAAATAATGCTGGTGTCCCCATAGGTGACACATAACCAGGACCTCTCCTAGCTATGTGCTGGTAGGACATGGACCCGGCCTGTCTTGCAGGAGTGACAAAGTCACACTTGAAAGAGGGTGGGGTCAGAATACGGTGCTACATGTATCTTTGGAAAATGCAAAATGCCACGGCACTGTTGACTGTTTCACCATCGCCTACGTTGTTATTTCAACTAAATGAGCTGATCCAAATAACTGATGTGGAGATGTCACCTTTTATATTTCATCCAAATAAAATCAGTGAGGGGTCACCAGGTGATTCTTCGCGGTAAAATGCAAGCAGAGGGGTAGCCCTCTTGATCAGTGAAGGTGAAAAAGGCCAAGCATAGATGGCGATTATTCTGGGGCTTAGACACAAGTGGGTCAATGGATTTGGCACCGTGTTCCCTGGCAGTGCCCGGGTTCCCTGGCAGAGATGGGAAACAAGGAAGCCTCCATCTCCTGATCTCCACCTCAAGCAGAGCAGCCTGGATTTTTCCATATTTGTCTGTTTCATTTTTCCTCGAAGCTTTACATGTCCAAAAAATGTTGCGGCAGCATTGAGCTAATGCAATAGCTTTGTTTACGGATAAGCAAACTGAGGCTGGCCCTCCCTGGCACCTGCCTAGAGTTACCTGGCCACCTGAAAACCTAGCCTGGCCCAGGACCCAGACTCACACCCTTACCTGGAATTCTTACGAAGTCATTCAGCAGCTGCCGCAAGTGTGAACCTGCCTGCAACTCTGTAGCCCCTGTCGGTCAGAGCCTCCTAGGCGAGGCCTGGACCATGACTCCGAGTGACTGGGTGGTTTTATTATATCACCAAATATAAAACTGTGTCTAACACAAGGCAGGGCGACCTGACATTTTTCTCATAGGACTTGATGAAAAATGAAGATAGGACGGTGTTTGAGATTATTCCAGAAAGCAAAATGCAAAACAAACCAGCCTGGGGCTGGAGCGTAAGCCCTCAGGGTATGTTAGACTCTCAGAGGGCTTTCATTTAGGCTGGAAGATTGGCTCAATAATGTCAAGAATTGAAAATGTCACTGACATCTATTACTGAATCCTATGGGGGTTTTCTAATGGTTAAAACTTGGGGGGTTCTACCTCCTGTTCAGTGTGCGCTGATGTCAGGACACGTACCACGAGAGGCCAGTGAGCCCGAGGAGTGTCCGGGACAGGCTCGCAGCCCTGGTGTTTCGGATCTTGCATCTGGAATTCATTAGGTGGTAATATTATTAAGCTTCTAGTCAAATAGAAAAAAAAAATTCATTGGAGATGGAAGGTATTTGAATGTCAGTGACCAGGCCCTGTCTCCAGAGACAAGGTTTTCTTGAAAGAAATGTTATTGCAGCAGCCAGTTAGTTTCCCAGTGATTCCGCCCTATTTCCACATCGCTGGGAAATGCAGCGATTTTTCACGTGGGCACCCACTTGACCTCTCGGCCACAAGTCCTGTCTCCTTCATCATCACCAGCCCTGGAGGTAAACGGGGCACCTCTCAGCAAGTGGGACAAGTCGTGACCTTGGCTGAAGTCGCCTGGCCAAGAAGCATCAGAGTTGCATCCAGAAAGCTCCCCTGGGGCTCCTGGCCCAGGGCCCCATCCTGGGAGCCCCACTCTGCACCCCCGAGCCCCCAAAGGCCTCTGCCGTGGACTGAACTGTGGCCTCATTAGAAGAAGAAGAGACGCCAGAGATGGTCTCTCTCTCCCTTCTCCCCACGTACGCAAAAGAAAGGCCACGTGAGGACACAGAGAAGGCCATCAGGGCATTCGGGGCCTGTCCTAAGACAGAGAGCAAAGGAGGTGTCCAGGCTGAGGGCCCAGGCAGGGGCCAGGCCATGGGGGTACCAGAGGCCTCTGATCAAGGGGCAAAGCCATTGAAGGGAGACCCAGTGGGAGAGAAGGAAGGGTGAGCTGCAGGCCTGGGTTACACGGGACAGGGTGCCACGCCTGGCCAGCCCTGCCAGTCCAGGGCAATCCCAGAAGGGACCCAGAGTCAAGGGCCCTGCTGGCCCTGGACAGTCAGGCCCAGTAAAGGGGCCCCTGCCCTCCCCACCCTGACCCTTCTCTCAGCCAGTGTCAGGAGGGACCCGGGTGTAGCCTCTCAACTCCCCAGGGACACCACCGGAGCCAATGATGAAGCTGAGGACCAGGCCAGTCGTCAGGGCAAAGCAGATTCATGTGTCCACGAAACGTCTGCTGAGCCCTGACCACACGCGAGGACCGCAGTGCCCGCTGGAGACCAGAGGGGGACGGGCTCAAGCACAGGATGGAGTCTCCTAGGGGACCAGGGATCCCAGGGAGGTGCCAGCCAACCGCTGAACGGAACCGCGGGCGCCTCTGCAGAGAGCGAGAGAAAGCACACAGCAGGCTCTGCTGAGGTGCTGCAGAAGCAGCGAAAAAGAAGTTCAAGGAGTTCTTGTCGTGGCTCAGCGGAAACGAACCTGACTAGTAATCATGAAGAAGCCGGTTCGATCCCTGGCCTCGTTCAGTGGGTTAAGGATCTGGCGTTGCCGTGAGCTGTGGTGTAGGTTGCAGACATGGCTCTGATCCCATGTGGCTGTGGCTGTGGTGTAGGCCAGTTGCTGCAGCTCCGGTTTGACCCCCAGCCTGGGAACCTCCATATGCTGTGGGTGCGGCCCTAAAAAGACAAAAGAAAGAGAAAGAAAAGGGGGTTTGAACTTGTTGCTCAAGTGAAGATGCGTCTCTGGGGATTTGAGAGCAGGTGGGAAAGGCCCGGCTTTTCAGAAAGGTCACGTGGGGATGTTTCGGAGAAGGGAAAGGCTGGGGGATGGAGCAGGTGGGAAAGCGGGTACAGTAGTCTGGACGGGGAGCCTCTGGTCAGCAGTGAAGACGGCGGAGACACAGAAGGAGCTGGTGGTGGACCAGGTGAGCAGGATGAGGGGGGCTTCCAGACCCCCAGGTCTCTGGCTTGAACGACTGGCATGGCACAGGCGTCAATAAGGTGGGCAGGTGGGTGGGCACGTGGGGACGGTGGCGAAAAGCAGAGCAGCGTGGCCAGGCTGCTGGCTTGAGCTCCCGAGACGTCACCATAAAGCTGTCCAGGGGAGGGTGGGACACAAATCTGGGTCTCAGAGGAGAGGTCTGGGCTGGACACATGGGGACAGGAGTCGACTGACCCATAGACAGCATTTGGGGCCAACATACATATGGTCACCTGTTATAGGTGAACTGTGCCCTCCTCATCCAGATTCGCGTGTTGAAACCCTAACCTCAGAATGAACCACATTTGCAAGGAGGGCATTTTATTTTATTTTATTTTATTATTTTATTTTATTGTTTTATTTTATTTTATTTTATTTTATTTTATTTTATTTTATTTTATTTTATTTTATTTTATTTTATTTTATTTTGCTTTTTTTATGGATGAACCTGTGGCATATGGAAGTTCCCAGGCTAGGAGTCGAATCAGAGCTGCAGCTGCCAGCCTATGCCACAGCCACAGCCACAACAACACTAGATCTGAGCAGTGTCTGCAACCTACACCACAGTTCATGGCAATGCCAGATCCTTAACACACGGAGCGAGGCCAGGGATCAAATCCGCATTCTCAAGGATACTAGTCAGGTTGGTAACCCACTGAGCCACAACGGGAACTCCCTGGAAGGAGGGCATTTAAAGAGGTGTGTAGGTTAAGATGCAGCAGTTAGAGAGGGCCTCCTCCAATCTGAGTGGTGTCCTGCTAAGAACTGGGACACACAGGGGCCCATCGGGGTGCACGCACAGAGGAAAGAGCACGTGCAGACACAGGCGGAAGAGGCCCACCTGCAAGTCGAGGAGAAATGTCTCAGCAGCCGGAGCCCCGCCAGCTCCATGATCTTGGACTTTCAGCCCCCAGAACTGTGAGAAAACAAAGTTCTGTGGGCAAGTCCCGCCTGTGGCACCTGGTCGTGGCAGCCTGAGCAGAGGGCCACCAAGGAATCCTGCAGGAAACCCAGAGACTATATAGTGAGGTGGAGGGGACCAGCAGTGCAAAGCAAGGCAGTGGAGAAGGACCAAACGGGGGCAGGGGGGGAGGGCAGAAGTCGTCCCCCAAGGAATCACCAGGTCGAGGAGACACTTCCTGGCGAGGCAGTGTCTGGGGAGGCCATTCACGAGCAAAAAGCAAGGGCACGCTGGGGACAAGGCCAGGCCGGATGAGCTGGATGGAGCCAGTGGGAGGGCTGACGGTGGACACAGCAGGAGCAAACAGCCCTTCCAGAGGCTCGGGGTGATGGGCAGGGATGAGGGGACAGCACAGTGATGGAGACCAAGCCTCCAGGGAAGAGTTTTCAATTCTGGTCTCTTTCGTTCTTGGGGAGGAGCGTGCGTATGGTGAGAAACTCAAGACGGCTTTTGTGGACGCGGGGAAGCAGCACGTGGCTGGCCTAGAATGCAGCCCACGAGATCTACCCGACCACGTGCAGCACCCTCAGCCCGGACCGTGGAGGGAATTGTACAGAGAGGGCTGTGGGCAGCATGAAGCAGTGAAAAGAGATGCTGAGACCTCCAAGGACAGTCACCAAACATCCAGAGCTGAACGGAAGAGAGAGAAGCGGCCATGCCCACGTCAGACTTGCCTAGTGGGCGCGTCAAAGGACCTGGAGCTTCCGGAACAGCAGCAGCATCTTGGGAGGGTCGGAGTCAGGACCAGATGCCCTCTCAGCTCTCCTCTCCTCCTGGAGGCCCTGCAGACAAAGCAACCAAGGATGGAGGGCAAGAATGCACGGCGAAGGGGCCAGGCTGAAGGATCTGTGCCCCCAGGTACAGGGCAGAGCCGATCATGGATTTGGGGGACGTTGGGGTGAATTCTATCCTCCTAAAAAGGATACATTGAAGCCCCAATCCCCCGAACCTCGAAATGTGACCTGATTTATAAACAAGGCCGTTGCAGATGTATTGAGTGACGATGAGGTCTCACGGGCACAGGTGGGCCCGACGCCAGCATCACTGGTTTCACATAAACAGACAGCTGTGTGAAGAAGACACACAGGGAGAACACCTGGAAAGACAGAGGATGAGAGCAGGGCATCGGCAAGCCCAGGAACGCCAAGGGTGGCCACCAAGAACTGGCACGAGGAGAAAGGCAGGGGACAGATCCCCCCCGGGGCCTCGGGAAGCGGGGCCCCACTGGCATCTTGGTCTCAGACTCCCAGCCTCCAGAACTTTGAGACACTATGTTCTTGTGGTTTAAAGTCCCGGTTGGTAGAACTTTGTTACAGCAGCCCCAGGAAATTAATCCACGGGGATAAAGCGGCTAAAGGGCAGATTCAGGAAACAGCCATGAACCAAGTCCCTGGTGGGTCTGGAGAGTCAGGAGCAAGAGGGAAGAGGTAAGCCTCCCTGGGAAGAAAGTGGAGGGGGCGGGTGTGCCTGTGGGTGCTGGGGGTGCCATGTGGGTGCTGGGGAGGAAGTTCAGGAGGTACCCTCCCTCCCCTGCTTTCTCCGGGGTGTCATGGCTTCAGGGTCTTCCTGCTGGGAGGAAGGGTGGGGCTGGAGTAGGAGCTGAGCTGGGAGAGCTGGGCACGTGTCCCTGCAAAGGACAGGAAAGTTTCTAAAGAAGGACGAGGTCACCAGGTGCCTGGGGGACCCCAGGCGTCCCCTTGACTTCACAGTCTTGCGATTTTTCTCCAGCGGTAACTAGCCTGGTACAGGGCTGGGTATGGGCTCTTGGTATCAATTCTGGGTGGGGTCTTTTTTTTTTTTTTTTTCCTTTTTAGGGCTGCACCTGTGGCATATAGAAGTTCCCAGGCTAGGGATCCAACTGGAGCTGCAGCTGCCGGCCCGCACCACAGCCACAGCCACACCAGATCTGAGCCACATCTGCAACCTATGCCACAGCTTGTAGCGACACCAGATCTTTAACCCACAGAGTGGGGCCAGGGACCGAACCCACTTCCTCACGGAGACCATGTCAGGTCCTTAACTCCCTGATCCCGCGGTGGGGTTTTGCAGGGTGGACACTGCAGAGTGGTCCTGCCGAGGAGATTTTCTGCAATGAAGGAAATGTCCCATAAATCTGCATTGTCTTCAGGGAGGGCCACCAGCCATGCCTGGCTACTGACGCTTTAAACAAGACTGCTGCAGCTGACAAACTAGACTCGTTTTATTTTCATTAATTCAGATGGAGAGCACAGGTGGCTCTTGGCTGCCATATTGGAGCTGGCGTGAACTAGTGATGGGAGAGCCGGGGGCCGGGGTGGGGGGACGCGGTGCAGAGAAAAGGCCAGTGTGAGCCAAGAACACACTCAAGGAGCTGGGCCCCCAAAGCCAGAGGCCAGGCTGGAGGCTCATCTGGACAAAGGAACAGCCTGAACTCATTAGATTCTCTCTTAACCAAATCAAGTCCTCAAGGGGAAGTTGGCCACTAGCCCAGCAGGTGGTGGGTAGTTCTTAGGAGTGAACGTTAGGTTGCGGAGTAGATCTTGGAAAGGACAGTGGTTCCCCGACACGGTACCTCCTTCCTCAGTGGGCCGAGGTCACTGTACCCTCCAAGCACCTTGTGCTCCTATTCTGTGCGAGTAGCTTTCGGCAACGTTTTAGAGCTTTTCCCAGATGTGTCCTGTGTGAGAAGTTACAGACCTGCTGTTTTTATGGTGTTTTATTGTATCACTGGATCCTTCTCCCAACATGCTAAAGAAATCCCTTGAGACGGCTAAGATGCCTGTTGATTAATTAAACTCAGTAACAAGCCATTTGCCCTCTCCTGGGCCTTGTTAAGCCACAGATATTCCATAAAGGAGCCCCCCAAGGAATTGCAGTGTCTGGAGAAAAATATTTAATGGCCTTGGCCTCATCCACGAAATTTCTCGCTGGTTTCCTTGATGACAAAATGCATTGTGGGAAACGCAGCCCTTTCCCTCCCCGCCCGTGTTTGCCCCCCAAAAAGTCTTGAGATCCTTAGACAGAGAAGCTGTGGTCCCCTGAGGATTCTGGGACTGCAAGCTGGGATGTGGGCTCCGGGCAGAGGGGGGTTCTACCTGACCTCCGAACCCTCCATTCTGCCCTCTTGGGCCCGTCATGTCCTCCTGAGCAGCGCTGACCCAGGGCAACGCAAAAATATCTTACGAGTTCCTGCTGTGGTGCAATGGGATCAGCGGCATCTCTGGAGCACTGGGACCCAGGTTCAATCCCCCATCCCAGCACAGTGGGTTAAGGACCCCGCGCTGCTGCAGCTGTGGCTTAAGTCACAGCTTCGGCTCCGATCTGATCCCTGGCCTGGGAGCTCCAAATGCCTCTTGGGGTGGCCAAAAAAGAAACAAATTAAATGGACCTCTCTTCTCAGAGTTCCGTAATATTTCTACCATGGTGTCTGCTCAGATGTGAGAAAAAGCAAAGAATTGCGAACAGTCGCACCAAAGAATTCTAAGTATATAAGACAAATAAATGCTGGAAAATCTGTGCTCGGGCCAGCCATGGAGAACGGCACATCCTGAGACCTGTCAGAGCCACTGAGACGCGGTGCTTCTAGGAGAGTCGGGCACTCAGCTGCAGGGCCTGGGCTCCGCGGCTCACACCCGTGGGGTGGGGGATGCTCTGCTTTCCAGATGCTGACGGCTATTGGCCTTCATAAATCTCTGTGGATAAGGAAGCCAGGCCTCTGCCATGTGTTTCCGAATGATAAAATTCAAAGGATTAATGACAGCTTGGCTTACACAGTATTTTTCCTGGATTGATTTTTTTAAAAAAAATGCTAACCTTTTGTTTAAGCTGGTTATGGGCTCTGCAAGAGACCCCAGGCCACACAATCCCACGCCCTCTCCACCGCAGCCCGGGCAGCCGTGGCATCGAGGCAGGGGAGCCCCTTGTGCTCTGCAAATTTTTCAGACGTGGTCCCTTAGCGCTCCAGTTCCCTCCCATTTATCCAAATCTAATTGACAAAAAAAGAAAAAAGTCACTCAGAGAACACGTATGAAATACTGTCATTTCAGAAGTGAGAGTGTAATGGTTATGATGTCATTTGAGGATTTGGAAAAACAACATTTTTTCAACATCTATGAAGTTGGCCTTCCCTCTTGAAGTGTGGGTGTTATCTCAGTAAAATGAGTAACCCCAGGCGGTGTTTCTGGAGGGGAACAGGCTGGTCAGCCCGCACACAGGTGACTGAAACAGCAATATTTCTCTCTCCCCAAATAGTCCATGAGGTTTCTCTTACTAAAGCAACATCCAATGCTCGCCTGTGGCTCCTGCTGGCAAAAATCAATTCTCGCAGCAGCCTGGGGAGCAGGTTTCGTAACTGATGGAGTCATTCTGTGCAGTGTTTGGTGGCACAGCTAACGTCCTTCATGAGCTGGGAAGCCAGACAAGTTTGGTCCTCAGTAGGAAAAAGAAACCTTTTAAAATAATATTTCAGGAGTTGCCGTCGTGGCGCAGTGGTTAACGAATCCGACTGGGAACCATGAGGTTGTGGGGTCCATCCCTGCCCTTGCTCAGTGGGTTAATGATCCGGCGTTGCCGTGAGCTGTGGTGTAGGTTGCAGACGCGGCTCGGATCCTGCGTTGCTGTGGCTCTGGCGTAGGCTGGCAGCTACAGCTCCGATTCGACCCCTAGCCTGGGAACATCCCATATGCCGCGGGAGCGGCCCAAGAAATGGCAAAAAAAACAATAATAATAATAATAATAATATTTCAGAAGAACCCGGCATGGCTCAGCGGAAACAGATCTGACTCGTATCCATGAGGACGCAGGTTCAATGCCTGGTTTGCTCAGTGGGTTAAGGATCCAGTGTTGCCATGAGCTGTGGTGTAGCTCACAGATGTGGCTCGGATCTGGCGTTGCTGTGACTGTGGTGCAGGCCTGTAGTTGTAGCTCCGATTCGACCCGCAGCCTGGGACCTTCCATGTGCCAGGGGTGCAGCCTAAACATACTATATATATACTCTCCAGAAAGTGACATGCCAGGAGCCAGGGTGGAGGCAGGAGTGGGGAGACCAGCCTGAGCTTGGTTTGGAGGCCCCCCCGGTCCACCTGGGGCAACGTCCTTCACGATGCTCAGAGAGTGAGAAGGCGGGCTGTTGACCATCGGGCTTTTGTTGGATGCGGCTGTTATTTCCAGATCTGTCCAATTCTCGGTTCCCACCACCTGCCGCAGCTCCCAGCAGAAGCACAAGCAGGTATCAGAGAGGAGCCTGCCTCCCCGGGGTGGTCGCTGGTAAGTCCTGGCACGATTTATGCTGTTTTGGGTTTTCATTAAGGAACCCGCAGATAGTCGCCTTCAAAAACCCAGCCTGCCCCGAGGATAGACGTGTTAAGTCTTGGCCAAGTGTATGCACGTTTCGTGAAAGTGTGTGACTCCGTCGGCCGGGTCTGAGTAAGTGAAATCCTTTGTTCCCTCGCAGGACGTGAGCGTCCTTCATTCACTCCTGAATTCAACACGTATGGGTCGATCCGCCTGTGTTTGGGGCACTAGGAAGGCCCAAAGACACAAGATAAGTAGGACAGACTCCTGTTTAATGGTTCTGCTGCCCTCCTCCCAACTCCTTTTAGGTGAAAAATAAAGAAATTGGAGAACACACGAGTGACACCCAACCTGGCCCCACTCTCTTCTAAGCCAGGGCACCTACAGGCGGGCGTGGTTCCCAAAGTTCACATTCCTTCTCTGCACACCTGAGATTCCAGCACACACGCAATGAGGATCAAGAGAGCCAGGTGCTCAGGGACAGACGACAGACGGAGGGGATGGCTGCCTCAGGGCACACGTGGAGCAGCGGCTAATGAAGGCCCCCCAGGGAGTTCCACCCTCCAGGAAGCCGGCAGGGGCTTTCGAGCCACATCGAAGCCCTGTCCCTTCACCTCCGTGTTGTTCCAACAAACTGAGTTCATTGACTTTGGGGAAAGATGCTTGATCACGGCTGACTCAGACCCTGGCTTAGACGGAGGGTTATGTGAATTGAGTCATCCTAGGTGGGGCCAAGGGTGTTTTTTTATTTTCCCCACTGTTACCAATTTTTAGAACTACGTGAATTCCTCAAATACTATGCACGAAACCACAGGGCAGGGTTTTAGAAACGAATTGCAGGCTTATTTAAATGGGAAGAAATTTCACATTTGAAATGGAAGAACACACAATTTCTGGTAAATTTGTATGAAAAGAGGGATGAGATGGAAAGAATTCTTCTTAAGGGAACCAAGAAGGCTGCAACGCCATCAGGTGCTTCTGGATCAAGTTAAAATCCGCCAAGCGTGCAGATGGTGACACTGGACGGATGTGCGGGCTCATTTGATAACCATCCCTCAAGACTCTCCTGTGGGTACAGGGCGCTCCCAGCATTATCCACGCCTGTGTATCCCCAGCGTGCTCTCAAATCCTCAACTGTCAAACATGGGAGGAAGACCGGAAAAGAAGGCATTCGGGCAGGGGGAAATGGGAGCCAGCCCTGCCTGAAGGGACCAGCCTGCCAGGCTGTGTGTTACTGAACAAAATTCATGTGCCCTGCTCACAGTGAGGCCTAAAAGCAGAAACTTCAGAGCTTGGAACTGAGAAATGTTGATTGCAGGGCCATGCCAGGAGTGGCTGGTGCTCCCCAAACTGGAACTCCCCAAAGGATTTCAGCAAAGCATTTTAAAGGCAGTGTAACGGAGGAGCTTGGTTAATTGTTGCAGACGTCTTGGGGTCAGGATCCTTTGTTTTTGCAGCTGCCCACATAGGTCAGGTCACACGTTCCCGCATGCCTCCAAGACATATTTCATTCTCTGTTCTGCAACTTTTTATCTCTGTATAAATGAAAAAGTGCTGTATTCTTAATGGTCAGAGTCGTGAGAATGGGCTACTCTGTATATTTCAGACTATGGGCAACATTCCTTTACAAAGTATGCAAAGGCAGCGTGGCTAAGCAAAGGCAACAGAGCACAAAGGTTGAAGTAAAATGAACAGCTCTAACATGGAGTCGGATTTGTTCTTCCCTGTCACAGGCTCAGGAAGGGCCGTCACAACACCGTCTTAACTAACTCGCACAGCACACTTTGACATGGACTCTGGCGCGGAATATTCTGGAGGAGAGGAAGAAGGCTCGGAGAAGCTGTCACTTGTCCAGAGCAAGAGCTTGGATCTAGGTGTTTCTGATGTTGCCATCTCTGAATCAGAGTGCCCTGGGTAGGCTGCCGCAAACAGTCGGTGGGCAGAGGAAGCCGGCCTTGGGGGCTGGGCGGTACTTGCTTCCAGAGCCAGGCTGGTCCATCCCAGGGAAATGGGATTCAGAGTCTGGCTCACTGAGATGCTGGCTCACAGATCCGAGTCGCGAGATCCAGGAAGACGGGTCGGTGGGTGGCATTTGGCCCCTCCCGATGTCGGGACATTTGGAGAAACACATGCAAGGTGGGGTGAAGCAGCCGTCATCAGGCCCAGAGCCAGACCTGAGCCCCGTGAGGGTTTTCTCCTCAGACTCGGCCGCCTCCTTGGAGCTGAGTTAAAGTCCAAACGGGTCTGCTCTGGCCGCATGCTCCCTCACGGAGGGACCGCCCAGAAGAGCAGTCGTCTCGTGCGAGGGCGTGTCAGTGAGCCAGCCTCCGTCAGGTCTCCTGTGCTGCCAGGCTCGGTGTGCGCCGTGGAGACGCAGGGGGCAGAGGGGCCTCTCCGGTGCCCCTCTCTTGGAATACGCTTGCGGGAGATGCCAGCCGCAGAGGAACGTACCAAACACACCCTCTGCCAAGCCCTCAACGTGATGGGCATTTTCTAGATCAAGGAACCCAAAGCCGGCCCTGTGCCTAAGCCAGCATCTGCCCCCAGAAACGGCCCTCTGCTGACGGCAGCTGTGATTCGTGATGAGAAAGCAGCAGAGCACTGGCCAGCCCTCAACACGAAGGGGACCTTCACGAAGTCTCAGGGCCTCTGACTGGCCTCCTAAAACAATCGCCGAGTTCTGGCATGTCAGGAGTTTACACCAAAAACAACGTGATGGGAGTGCCCGGCCTGCAGGGGCACGGGGCCTCCGTGGCAGGGATCCCGCTCCTAAGAAGGAGCCTTCTATCCACGTGTGATTGATCTTATTTGTATGAACTGTGAGGAAAGGCACTGAATCGCCAGTTTAACAACCTTCAAGTGACCTTAGAAGACCCCACCCAGCTCTCAGAAAGAGAAAAAAGGGGAAATGGAAGAAAAAGTAATAATTTGTGCACTTTGCTTAGTTTTCAACCCACCTCTTCGTCTTTCCTTCCCTTTGAAAGGACCCCCGAAGGCCCAATGTGCTATTCTCGGATAGTACTCCTGGCCCGCAATCCTGTTTGGCCTCTGGATAACTTCTGACTTTGGAAAACTCTGGAAAATCAATCCATATTTCATCGGGTGTATCTGCTCTTGAAACCCAAGACTCAAGAACGTAGGCCCAAGCCCAGCGCTCAGCAAAAAGGGAAGAGGAGACGGAATTCTTGTGCAAGTGGTTGGGGTTCCTGGCAGCGCAGGGGTTTGCTCTGGGCAGCTGGGCTTTCTCAGAAAGCCCGCCGGGTCCCCGCAGCACTCTGTCTGGACCGATTCCCTTTGCTGACGGCAGCCCATGGAGGTGGCCTCAGAGCCAGCCAGCTTTAGGTTCCCACTCAGGCTTCCTCCCTTTACGGGCCATGTGTGGGCTTCTTTCTGCATGAATCACGCTCCCTCTAATGCCTGGATCGGGGCTCAAGGGAAGGACGTTCACGATGGGTTCTCGGATGGGACCTTTCTCCCTCTCGCTCCAAATCAGAGACTCAAACCTCCACCCGTGCGGGGCTCTGCTGGGGACCTGGTCGCTGCCCGGTCCACCATCTCTGGGGGCTGCTCCTAGAAGAGCATTGCTGGAGCTTGAGCAAACCCTCCAAAGGCGCCTTCTTTTTTGCACCAAGAATGCGGGAGGTTTTTATTTCAATTGTGTGAGCCTCATACTTCTTTATACATCAAAGAACATGGAGACATTTCTTCTTTCACACAGAGAAAGGAACATCCTTATACTATCTTAGTATCTTAGTTTTCAGGTCTCTGAGCAGGAAACCATTGGACAATGGAGGAGACCGAGTCCAAGTTCACCTGCTAAGAGGAGCACCATTGCCTCCAGGGCCCCCTCGGTTATCACGTCTGAGTGGATCTAGAGGCCCTGGCACGGGAGACCATTGTTTAATGGGTTCAAAGCAGTCACGTTTCTGCTTTCACTCTTTGTTACTGCTTTTGCCACAGCCCTGTGAGAGCAGAAGGTAGTGTGAAAAGCGTGGGGCTTAGTATGAAAAGTTCTGACTCCAATAAAATTTAATGTAGAAAGTAAATAAATAAATACATTTTTAAAAAAAGAAAATATGGCAGGAAGCCTGCATAAGGAAGGAAGGGAAAAGAAAGAAAGAAAGAAAGAAAGAAAGAGAGAGAGAGAGAGAGAGAGAGAGAGAGAAAGAGAGAAAGAGAGAAAGAAAGAAAGAAAGAAAGAAAGAAAGAAAGAAAGAAAGAAAGAAAGAAAGAAAGAAAGAAAGAAAGAAAGAAAGAGGGAGGGAGGGAGGAAGAAAAGAAAAAAGAAAAGAAAGGGAAGGGAAGGAAGAAAGAAAAGCTCTGACCCTTCCACTCATTCATCTGTTTATTGAACAGCCCTGCACCAAGCAGCTGGTGAAGAGCCAGCTCAGTGCTGGGCACTAGGTGTGCAGAGACACTCTGGTTCCTGGTCCAGGGTGTTCACATCTGGCTGTGGACACAAAGGATGAAGGGAGGCAGGTCCAAGCAATGCAGGAGCCCAGAGGGACCGTAACTTCTGCTGACCACACTGACCCTGTCTTGGGTGCATACATTTATCAGACGTTATGTCCTACAGTAAAAAAAAAAAAAACCACTTTCTTGGACTTACTCTTTAAAACAAGCCTATGAGAAAGATACCACCCATCTCCCCATGTCATAGTCATCAAAGCTGAAGCTCTGAGATGTTGTGTAACGTTCCCAGAGTCACACAGTGACTAATGGAGGGTAAAACCCAGACCTGCTAGACCCCAAAGCCCTAGTTCTTGGCACGGTTCTCATGCTGTTTGTTTCCCCTTCTCCCTGAGTTGCCACCCACACCCCTTTCTGGGTTGTCTGCTAATTAAAACCCCTGAGGCACCGTGATAGTGGGGGCAGGGAAGTAAAATAATTCATAGATGCAAAGTATCATTAATGAACTCCTGATCTCTACACAAGGAAGCCTTTGGTGAGCTAAGCAAGATTTTCTTGCATTTTAACAGCCCTGAACTTAATTTCAGGCTGAGATATGGTCACTTATTAAACATGACTTGTTTGGCTGACTTTCAGATTCTTTTGTGCAGCCATGCTTAACCACGTGAGGTCCATCAGAGCCACAGAGTCCTGCCCGGCCCGTTGCCCACTCCTCACGAAGCCCACCCAGCCAGGTGCTATTGCTCCTGTTCTACTGTAATCATCCACTAGGTGAGACTCAGTTCCATGAGAGTAGGACAGCCCTGTTTTTGCAGATCCTTTGTCTCATGCAGGATGGTTTCAGCGTGAGATTTGAGGTGGCCAAGCCCACTGGCCCCACACACTTCCTCTGGCTGATCACTTTCACCTTAGGGGACGTGGGTAGAGGTCTAATTTCCTCTGCCCACCCCACCCCCGCCATTACTAGAGGTACACATGGATTGGCCCTAATCCGTGACCTCAGGCTCCTTCTGAAGTGGTTCTAAAGGGGTCCATGCACTTCTCGGATGTCTCCTCCAACTTGATCTTTCTAGCTGATGGGAACGCATTTCCCAGGGTGGGTAGAGATGCCCTGGAAGCCCTTGCCTGGCTATTGTGCGAGCCGGGGATGCGTAAACATTTCTGGAGGAGACGGTCTTCTCCCCCTGCTTCCCAAAGGGAGAGTGACTGACTTAGCGGTTCAGTCTCAGCACCGTCTCCTAATTTTGGTGCAATCTCACAATCCCAGTGCAAGCCACTCAGGTCAAGTTACTTTCCCAGCAGCCAAGGGCTTTCTCTCTGGCCCTTGAAAGACATGATGTGCTCCATCTGAGTCTCTCCTGAGACAGTGTTTTGCAAGATGTTCACTCTCAGATTGGGTCTTAGACAGCCTCACACCACCCCTGACCTCTCCTCTCTGCCTCGGGGATGCTGAGACTTAAAATGAGACAAAGAAAAATTGGATGGGCTCTGAAGCCACTAAAATGCTTCTCTGGTCGTATAACCTGCTGGTCATCAGAAGGACCTGGGAGGTGTTAAGAAGTGTGGAGGGTGGGGTCCACCCTGGAATTCCTAAACCAAAGCACCCATGGGTGGACCCCAGGAGTTGTTTTTGTTTCAGATCTTCCCAGGGAGTCTCCTTGTTGCAGGGCTAGAAACCCTGCTGCGTTGCATGTGAGACCTGCAGGTGAAACCAGCTCCAGGGCCCAAGCTTTGGATATGCCAGGATGCAGGTGCCCTTCCCACCTTGCAAGGTGGCTCTTCCCAAGCCTGTGTGACTACAGAACCCCCTTTTCTCAGGGAGCATAGGGGCTCTGGCTGGGCTGGGCACCCCTGGAGAGAGGCTGCTGGGACACTGAGTGCTAGCCTTCCCTTCACACCCCCACGCTCATGCTAGATCCTGTGTCGGCAGAGCCAGCCAACGCTGCCTGCCCCTTAACTGGGCTGCAATCCGCTTCCCCAAGGACAAGCCTTCAAACCTCAACCAAGACACTTGCCCTGGTTGTGTCTCTTTCTTCTCGGCAAAACAAGTGCTGGCCTGAACCCCAGAGCCTGGCCTCTGAGAGGCAGAGTCTGTAATCTGCCAGCCAAGAGCCTGGGGCCTTGGGGTTTGGTCCCAAAAAGGGCGATGACGAGGCTGACCTCCTCATGATTTGTTTCACCCAACAGGGACTCAAACCGGGAAGATAAATGGGCAGTGTCCCCACCATAACTGAGCCTGAGCAGCCCAGAAATGACAGATTGATTAAGTCACCCTCCAGGCAGGCTACCAGTGACCACACCTAATTACTCACTGACCACTGTGGCCTGACCGATGGAATTCCACACCCGTGAGTCACCCACCCTCCTTAGCCTCTGGGCTGTGTTTCCTTCTCCAGCCTGCTTGCCAGTGGCCGCCCTACAGAACTGGTACCTTCTGTGAATACCATGTCCTCCGGTCACCATCGGGCAGGAGGTTAACCCCGGAGCGCTAGAGAGGAGCTATTTTGGTCTCAGGAGTCTCCCTGGGCAGCATCAGACATACGGCAGAGTTCCACCCATGCAAGTGACAAGTATTGGCATTTACTAAAATGCAGAAAAGAAAACTATCAAGTGCAAGGGCGTGGGAGTGATGGGTGGGAATCGAATGTCCTTGGTGGGAGACTTTGTCAAGTTCAAGGAAAGGACTCCTTGGTTCACAGTCCGGCCAGGAACAAGGAGCCCCTGGCCTTGGGTTGAGTAGAGAAAAGGTGGTACATGGGTCTTGGTAAATGTCACCAAAGGTGCTGAAGAGCCATTAGAGGAACTGGAGGCCGCCCGGAGATTGGCATGGTGGTCTGAGGAGGGGGACGGGGTGGAGGTGGGTTCCTCGAGCCAAGGCCAAGGCTCCCTGGGAGGAGGGGCTGTGACCGGGCACCTCCAGGGGAATCAGGATCGCAGAGATGATGTAGCCGAGGTTGGAGACACTGACCAGAGCAGAGTGAGGGAGGAAGGGACAGCCTGTCCTCCCCTCCGCCCACCCTCCCTCTGGGCCCATTCCCTGGCCCAGGAGGTCCAGAAGCTGGGGAGCAGGGGTCCCTGGAGGTGCAGGACATTTGGAAGAAGGACTCTGACATTTGTGTGAAGTGTGAGCTGGATGGACAGAGATCAAGTAAGGGACCAGGCGACAGACGGAACCCAGAAAATGTTTGAATTGAGGTGACGGCCCTGATGGGGGTGGCTACAGATGGTGAGGGAAGACAAACCCCAAAGACAGCTTGAACTTGAACTTCCCGTGTGACACTGCAGGTGGACTGCGGTGACTCAGCCCAGAGCACCCCGTCTCAGTCAGGGTCCAATCAGAAGAAATGTGAGCAGGGAAGGTTTTGCATTTCAGAATCATACATTATAACAAGGAATATCTGGCACGTGTTCCCCAAACCTTACTACGAGGACAAGTAAAAAGAAATAGAAATACCCACGTGCCTATGGTATACACATGTGTATCAAAACGCATTCACTCTTATTACTCACTCATCATTTACTTTCCGTTTCCCAAACTGTAAAGAAATCAGAGGGCCTGCAGAGGGAGAGATCAGTAACAAACAAGCCTATTTTTTCCATAAATTCCAAAAAGCCTAAGAAATTTGAGCCCCCAGGTACCAAGGACAGGGTGGGCGTGGCCCAGTGGGGTGCTGGGCTACTGCCAGCCCAGACCCGTTTGCAAGAACCAAGTGCAGGAATCCCACTGTGGTGCAGCAGAAACGAATCCAGCTAGTGTCCTTGAGGATGCAGGTTCCATCCCTGGCCTCGCTCAGTGGGTCAGGGATCCAGCGTGGCCAGGGAGCTGTGGTGTCGGTCACAGATGCGGCTCAGACCCTGCGTTGCTGTGGCTGGGATATAGGCCGGCGGCTACAGCTCCAATTCGACCCCTAGCCTGCGAACCTCCATATGCCACGAGTGCAGCCTTAAAAAGCAAAAAAAGAACCAACTGCTACATTTCTGGGACTTTTGCCAGTCAGTTATTAAGCATGGCCGTCCTCAAAACTTACGCACACTTTGCATTTGAAAGCATTTTATTAAAAACAAAAGGTGGTCAGTCCTCAGAACAGAATGTAGCACTTCCTAATTCTCTCACGTGCTGCTCTCTGCCCTTGAGGGGACCCTCGTCCCTTGTACCTGCTTGGTGGACGCGCTGCCAGCTGTCTTCAGTGACATCACACACATGGCTCAAAATCGACCGTGATGGGAATATTTACACCATAGGCAGCATCAGACAGGAACAATCAAGGCTGTTTCTTTCCCTCCAGAATGTAGCTGTTAAGCATGTACCAAGAAGCTGCTGGATGAAACTGCAAACATATGATCTTAGACCCCCCCTCTTATCCCACCCCTTCTTCACACTCAAGACCACCCTTCCCCATCCAGACAGAAGAGAAGGGTGCCCTGGGGGGAAACTGAATCAGAGTCTGTGCTTTAGGCCCTCAGGCATCGCAGCCAGTGTGTGGGGGGGAGGTGCAGGACAAAGGGCTAAAAATGGGGCAATGAAGGCAAATTGTCCACCTGGACGGTGAGGCAGGCCTAGCCCTCTTTCCCATCCCCCTTCCCTTGCTCGTTTTCCAGAATGCCACCAACAGGGTCACACATGCCCAGAGGAGGAGAGTCGGGAGGAAGAGACCAGCCTGGGAAGAAAGCCCCTCAGGCAGGCAAGAACCTTCAGGGCGGCCGAGGTGAGGCATCTTGGAGCCAGCAGCTGGTTCTTCTGCGTAGTTCACCGGCCACCAGGGCCGCCTCAAAACGTCGTTGGTCAGGCGCTCAGCATCTCATTGTAAACTGTGCCTAGATGGCTAAAGATCTGTAACTACTTGCAAAAAAAAGCCTCTAACGTGAAAGACAGACACCCAAACCAGCAAGTAGGCAAACAAGAGGAGGAAGCCCTGGCCGGAGCCTGGTCCCTGTCAGCCCCTGTGTGTGAGGGGCTGAGCTGGGAACCAGGACACATGGCTGACGATGTCTATCCCATCCATGGGCAGGAGAAATCCCACAGTGAGCTGACCCATGTCCCCAAAAGACACATCTGCCTGGAGCCTGTGTATGGGGACTTGTTTGGAAAAGAGTCTTTGCCTGGGAGTGTAACTGGCACCTGGAGTCAGCCCTACCTGAAGCCCATATACTCCCACACACCCGGGCAATAACCATGCACCTTCCAGGGCATTCCCAGCTCTCTTATGGATGGGTGACCTCAGGGGCAAGGGCAACAGCGTGAAGTTCCAGGTCAGGTCTTTGTAACCAAATGCACAGACCAGATGCAGAAGGAGAAGGAAGTGCAGCCAGAAGCATGGGGCCCTAAGGCCTTTAGTCCCAGCAGTGCTGAGTTGTTTTGCCCACGTGGCAGGTGATCAAAAACCCCTTAGCTTGCAGAGCCTGTGATGGTGAGGAGAGAATATGATGGAAGCCCTGGAGCCCAGCTTTATTTATTTATGAATTTATTTAGATAGTTCTTTAGGGCTGCACCTGCAGCATATGGAGGTTCCCGGGCTAGGGGTCGAATCAGAGCTGCAATGGCAGGCCTACACCACAGCCACAGCAACTCCAGATCCGAGCCACATCTGTGACCTACACCACAGCTCACGGCAACGCCCGATCCTTAACCCACTAAGCGAGGTCAGGGATCGAACCTGCGTCCTCGTGGATACTAGTCCCGTTTGTTACTGCTGAGCCACAATGGGAACTCCGAGAGCCCAGCTTTAAAACATGGTCTCTTCCCCCTCCTCCATGCAGCATACGGAGGCTCTCAGCCAGTCAGCTTGCGACAGGGCCACTGGGCAGGACAGGAGAGGAGTCCAGGCTCTTTAAGAACCGCCCACTCCTTCTGAAAACCCTGGTCTATCTAGTAGCCCTGAGAGCTGAGGGCCGACTCTCTGAAGCCTCCACCCACTCCCCACGCCCTTGTCCTGAAGCGTCGTGTTCTGTCCTCAGGGTGGGGGGTGGCTCTGGTGACTCGGTGACCTTGGACTCTTACCCAGAAATATGCTCCCTTCACACCATGATTGACAGCATCAGTGCTGAGTCACTTCCGGAAGGACACCTCTCAGATGCCTTCCCTTTTCCTCAAAGTGTTAACTTTTAGCAGTGACAGCTTCCAGAACCATCCAGGGGACAGCCGGTCTACATCCTGTCCCCTGCACACCTGCCCCCTGGAGTCCTGGGCACCCTCAGGCTGGAATGGGGGGACCCCTCTTTGTAAAGGGCGCCGATGTCTCCTGGGAAGGCTCACTTGCCCCCCTTAGCTTGGGGCAAGCAGCTGCAGGAAAGGCCACCGGGAACCTTCGCGCCGTGCTGCCTGTAACAATTTCCCTGTCATCGTCCATCTCCCCTTCCAGGCTGGGAGCCTATGAAAAAAGAAAAAGCCAGCCCCGGCTGTCTCTGACATTTTAAAGACAGGCACAGTGCCTGGCACATAGTGGGCGCTCCCCAACCCCAACACGGGTCCGATCCGTGCTGAATGAACACACGCACGGATGGATGACTAAATGAACAGGAGCAAATGCGGAATAAATCGCAGTGAAAGCCATTCACGGCCGCACCGCTGGGCAACAGGCGATTTTTCCTGGGCACCCCAGGCCCCGCACGAAATTCAAATTCTCATTAGAGAACAGCATCAAACACAATCCCCACTTTTAACCGCGACCCTGAGAAAGGCAACGGTGGGGGATGCTGAATGCGTTCTTCCTATTGAGTCCAGCCCGGCGCAAAGGAATGAAAAGCTTAGCTTCAAACACTTTGCTGTGAAAAGCTAAAAGGAAGCAAATTCAGCGTGGTGTCACGAAGCCCGGGGCCCTTTCAGACACACCACGGCCACCGACTCGACGTGTTTGCGACGCGCCCCATGACACGCCGCCGTGCCAACACGCATTCTGAGTCACCCAAGCAGAGGTAATGCCATGGCCACAATGACTCTCTCCGCCTTTTCTTCTAAAAGGCGTTAAAGGGAAGATGCCGCCCTACCTAGGAAAGGATTTTAATCAGTTTAGTTCCGGAAATAACTATGGAAATTCAGATGTTTCCATTCTGCTGCTTCTGAACATTATATTCTAGCAAATCGGGGATGCATCTACCCCCTTCCTCTTGGTTTTTGTTTTTTGGGTTTTTTTCCCCCCAAAATCCTTTGGAGGAAATGACATGATTGGCAGCTCCCTGAATCCCACAGGGATCCCGAGGTCTGGGTGAATAAGCATATGAAAAGCCAACAGAAACGAAGCTTCTTCGGGAAATAGGAGAAGCACCAACGTCGTTCATCATTCTCTACGCGCCCTACAGATAACCCCCCCACGAAGAGACCTCCCCCCACGGCCACCGATGTCAGCCCTGGGAGGCAGGACCCTGGGAAATTGAGGCAAGTGCTCGCGGACAGTGGCCGGCAGCCGTGGAGAGGTGACCGTAAACTCATTTGCACACTTCCGACAAGCCTGAAAAGTGGAAGGTGCCCTCGAGGTGTGATTTTTTTTTTCTTTTTTCTTTTTTAGGGCCACACCTGCGACATATGGACGTTCCCAGGCTAGTGGGAGAATCGGAGCTGCATCTGCCACCCTACACCACAGCCACAGCAACGCCAGATCTGAGCCGCATCTGCGACCTACGCTGCAGCTTGCAGCAACACTGGATCCTTAATCCACTGAGCAAGGCCAGGGAGCGAATCTGCGTCCTCACGGACACTCGTCGGGTTCTTTACCTGCTGAGTTAACAACAGGAACTCCGAGGTGTGATACTTAAGACATGCCAGGGCAGCGTGAAAAGAATCGTGCACAAAATTTGGGAAACGTTTAGGGATTCTGGGTATGCCCTCCAAGCGTTTTGAAGCACGCTCACCCCTTTATCCGGTCACTCAGCAGTTGTTATGGGCACACAGGCTCCTTTGACCCCTGCAAGAGCCTTTTAATGGAGGTGGAGAAGTAATTTTAAGGGTGAGAAAAACGGAGGTTCATGGAAGAAAAATCACCAGCATCCCCAAGCTATTTATTGAGAAGCAGAACTGAATCTGTCACCCTCCTTATGCAGCCCTGCCACTAAGCAGGTCCTTTCTGGGGCCTTTTTAAACTGAACGTTGTAAAAAAGAGCCAGATTTGTGGAATTAAAATACATTCAGGCTCCATGAGAATCTTTGTCTGAATCCTGCTCTGGGATGGATGGGGTGACAGCCTTACCCGTCAGCTTGCGTCCTTCTGCAGAGCTGAGGGGCAAGGAAGGGAAGCTGAGGGCTCAGGGGTCCCCCTAGGGTGTACCCCAGCTCGGGGATGTTGGAGGAACTCAGCTCAGAGCAGATCATAGGAAGGTGATGAATAGCCGCCAGGGATCTGGTGTCTCAAAGGTGGGCTTACCCAAGATGGGGGTCCCTCAGTCTCAGCTCTACTGACATCTGGGCCAGAAAGTCTTTGCTGGAGGGAGGGGGCCGAATGTGCACTGTGGGATGTTCTGAATTTTCCTGCTTCCGCCCACCAGATGCCAGTAGCATCCCCACGTCCCGGAGGAGACAAACCAAAAATGTTCCCCCGCCCCGACCTGTTGTCCTCTGGGAGCAAAATCACCCGTTGGGAACCACTGTCTGAGGCACCTTCCAGCCCCTGCCCATGGCTGATATTCTACCCCCAAATTTCTCTGGAATGCCCTCTTTCTAGCAGAGACAATGCAGACTCTGTGCCCGGAGGCTGCAGACGGACCGGCTGTGTACCTGAGCCCAGCCGTGTGTGCCCCAGGCGCCCTGACAAGCCTTTTGCAGGGACTATGGGATATGGCCATCATAGGGCCTTGTGAACAGGTACTGCTATCATCCCACTTTATGAATGAGGAAAACAAAGTCTCCCAGAGATTCCCCAGGACACCAGGAGTGAGGGCTCTTTGGGCCTTGCCCTCAGCTGCCCCCTTTGGCAGAGGCCCCCTGCCTCCTAGAAGGCAGACGTCAACGCTGAGCCCAGCTACTGGCTTGACCATCCTAGGCATGACCAAGGAAGCCATGTCTGTGACATGCGTGTTAGTTAACATGGACATAACCCATCCATGGGTGTGCGTAAGAGCCCATGTTGGGAAGGACGCTCTCTGCCTTTTTACAGAAGAGGCAAGGCCATCATCGCCACTCAGAAAGGAAAAAAAAAAGTGCTGCAAATAGAAACTACCTATAACAAGTAATTTAATTTCCTATCAGCACTTACCCAAACTAGCATCATTCCATACTGGATGTCTCGGGATAATTCAGGATCCTGGCAGCCACTGCACGTACGTGTGCCATCAGGGCCCAAAAGGAGCTGTCCTTGGAGGGTCCAAGACCCGGGTCAAAGGGGAGTGACATGTTGTACGATACCGGGTAGATCTTTTTCAGCATGTAGCCCACCCAAGACCATTGCTCGGGAGAGATGGAATCTCAGAGGCTTGTCCCCACACAGAGGCATCTCAGGGCTTCAGATGCAAGCCTGGAACTTCCAGGAGGGAAGTTCAAGGACCCCATTCACTACAGATTCACATGTCCCCAAGTTATGAGCTACCAGGCTTAGCTCAGATGGAAAGTCTCCCTGACCCATGATTGGAGGTCCGTGTCCTCAAAGGAGGAGCCCTGCAAAGGCTGAATCTCCACATTCCTAGTAAACTGGGTCACTTCCCTGCCCCGCCATCTCCCGGAGAGACCCCGAGAAAAGGCCAGCTGCGGTGATTTAGCATTTCTTGCTGCTCAGTCAGAGATCTGAACACAGATGTCCACAGGGTCTCATCCCAATTTGCTGTCAGGCTCCCAGCAGGACGCAAGTCCATCGTCCAGCAAATGGTTTGATACCCAAAGGATTTTACAGCCGGAATCTTCAGCAGCATTATTTTTCTTCTTCCTTTTCAGGGACCCCACTAAACTGCTTATATGTGGAACCAACTGGAAAGCGTTGATGACTGTCCCTCTGCCATCAGGCTGCCATTGGGGGGCTTGCCGGGGTTCTGCTGCCCTTTGGAGCAGAGTGACAGATGCGAGAGAGGGGAGCGAGACGCTTTTCCCTCTTGAGGGGAGCGTGGGCTCCAGGCAGGGCCATCATGGCACTGACGGCCCCAGCCCAGTCCCACCCTATGCTGGAGCTCCGGACATCCACACGGGGTCCAGACGCCATCTCTTCCTAAATCCCTAACAGCTTTGTTACCTCCCCCTCCTCCCCAAGGCTGGCACTTTCAAAGATCTTTCCATTACAAAGGATGCCCAAAGGATGAGCCTGGCATGGCAGAATTCAGACTCTGATCTCTGCATTTGAGGCAGGCCAGGGGCTTCTGCCCAGCCCTTCTCCCCCACCACACCCATTCCTACCCCACACCTGGCCCTTGACCCCCACCCACTCCACGTCCGCATCTGCAAAGTGGACAGAATATTTTTAAATATTAACTGATGATACCCCGCGGATGTTCTTGACTGGATCTCTGCAATCCCACCTGCAACTGCACCATCCAGCACTGTCGCGCCCAGGAAGGATGTTACAGCCAGAGATGAAAGGGGAGGCTTTTGAGTCGACATAAGCAAGTCCTCATAGCCCTGGGCAGGGCAAAGAAGCGGATTTCTGGAAGGAGCAGAGAGAGCTTCGTCCCTGGAGCTTCCCAAAGATGGAACCTGCATCCCGAGACCCACAGAGGTGGGAGGCACTGTGTGCTGAGGCTGCTGGGAGACGGGAAATCTACCTGGCGCATCCACGCTCAGTTCACCACCCCCCTCCACACCTCAGTGCCAGAGGAAGCAGCTGGTGATTCTCCTGCACGTCAGAGACATAGGGAAGCAGAAAAAGGCCGGGGGCAGCACACCAGCTACCGGAGTACACCGTGGGTCCAGCGTGGTGTGGAACAGCCAAAGGAGACCCTTGAACAGGGAGGACCTGGCAGGAAGTGGACATCTCAGCAGATGCCCTCAGTGTGGGAGATGGGCATCTCTGCACTGACTGCCGTGGGCCTCAAAATGGAAATTGGGCTGAACTATTTTTTCGTTACATCTCTTACAGAGCTGAGCTTATGGATACAATTCATTCCCCACTGTGCACTGAGAGCCGGTGTGTGTCTGTCTGCACTTAGGCTGCTAGAAAGCTCCGGGCAAGTTTGCCATCCCTTTCTGACATCGGGAACATCTATTTGGGTCATAATTTGCTCTGGTTTCACTCAGCCATTCTGCTCTTATTGCTCCTTGATTTTGGCGTCTTCGCTGACAGCTATGCCATTATTCCACTATCGACATTGTCGTCTGTGACCTGAGTCCTATTTGGAGCAGAAGGCAAGACGCATATGCACCTAGAACACAGATGTGTGTCAGGTAGATGTTTAAAGTGCTGTGTAACCCAGGTTTCAAAACGCTCGGCCATAAAGCTTCTGAGAAGGGGGAACTGTCCTGCAATAGGTTGGATCTAGGGTTGGGGACATGGCTGGCGCTGCCTTCTGGGGACATGGCTGGAGCTGTCTTCTGGGGGCCGGTTGGGGAGACAACATGCACGGGGTGCTTTCCTAGAAAAATCGCAGCCCCCAAATTCACAAGTGAGACCAGGGTTCTGGTCCAGGTCCACCTTTGTGTTGGCATAAGACCCTCTGTGCTAACTGGTGCCATCAGAGGTGGAGGTGGTAGAAGCCAACGTTCAGAGGCAGACCCTTCTCTGAGCTCTGCCCAGCATCTGCTCTGAAGGCCCTGCCCTTCTCGTGGCCCATGTCCTGTTGGTGAGGACACAGAAGCGGCTCTTCTGAAAGTGGCTCTTTCAAACCACCAGTGAAGTAGGTTTATTTGGTGATGCACAAGCCGGGAACTCACCCACTGCATGGCCTGAACAAGAGGGTCTTTGCTGGGTTACCTTTTTTTTTTCTCTCTCTCTCTCTCTCTTTTTGGCCTCCCAAGGCATATGGAGTTCCTGGGCCAGGGATCAGATCCAAACCACACAGCTGCAACCCACACAGCAGCTGCAGCAACACCACCAGATCCTTAACGCGCTGTGCTGGGCCAGGGATCGAACCTGTGTCCCAGGGCTGCAGAGATGCTGCTGATCCTGCTGCACCACCTCAGGAGCTCCGGATGGGTGGCCTTTTAAATGGAAAGTCCTCAAACCACAGAACCTCAGCAGAGAAGATTCAAGGCCTGGGACAGGTGGCCCTGTGGGGACACGGGGCACATAAGGAGGAGTTCCCAGCACCAAACCCTTCAGGCGGACAGCAGGCAAGGAGGTTCCTGCACCAACTTTGGGTTAATAGCTGCACCTATCAGCTGTCTCCCTTCCCTCAAACACAGGGCATGGATTAAAAAAAAAAAAATTAGCACTCAAATGTCTTGCCTTTTATATCATTTCATCCAAGTTCAGCTCTTGGGTTTTGCCTTTATGGTAATATTCTTTAAACACACTTATCAGGTTGATTGTCTGTGCTGTAAATACTTGCATATTATTAGCTTAATCTTTTTAATTAAAGTAGAGTTGATTTACAATGTTGTGCCAATTTCTGCTGTAGCAGAGTGACCCAGTCATATATAGGCACAGACACACACACACACAGACACACACACACACACATTCTTTTTCTCATACGATCTTCCATCAAGTTCTCTCCCAAAAGCTGGATATAGTTCCCTGTGCTGGGCAGCAGAAGCTCCTTGCTTATCCACTCTCAATGTAACAATCTGCATCTACCAACCCCACATTCCCAGTGCCTCCCACTCCCTCCCCCACCATGTATGATGTATTATTATCATCACGCAGGCCACCGAAACGCCAAAGAGGCTTTTAAGGTTGAGACGCAGATGCCTTTTTAGGAAAAAAAAAAAAAAACTTTATTAAAAAAAATAACTTACAAATTGAAAGAACTCTCTGAAATACAACTGTGTGTCTTGTGCACAGAGTTACAGCCTGGAATAGTGTTGCTTTTTGTTCTTTTTTTTGTTTGTTTTTCTCATTGTAACTTTACAATACTATTCATGTCGCAAACTGCATTACTGAGCAGCTCTCTCGTTCCGCATCCCAGGCTGGCCCAAAGCACCACATGGGTATAAAACTATCATCAATAAAACATTTCAGCCAAGACTGGCCTATATTTATATATTTATATATTTATAATTATATATATATACTTTCAAAACAGCTAACAATTAATGTCATCCTTAGTCAAAACGGAAGTCAAACTAAGCTCAACACTACAGCACTGAATATATGTCAGCCTTATACCTCCCATACAATATTTAAAATATATTTAGACTTTCACATACATCTGGAAGGTATGCCAAGAGTGAGAAAATAAAGTCTTAAGATTTAAATACAAATCACCATATAAAACCTCCAGGGAGCACAGCGAAGTCCTATGTTACAGAAGTGCAGGCAAGCCTGTCCCGAGGCTGGTTTGACAAGCAGTGGGGGCTGCCGGGCACAGCCCCGTGGGATGGCAGGTGCCACACGCCCAGGACCCACCGCCAGGCGACAGCCACGCTGGCCGGGGAGAGACGGAAAGGAGCCACGGGGAGACGCGGCCCCCTCTTCCCACGAGCGGGGCATCAAGCCCGAAGCCCCTTTGCTCCGCTCTGGGAACCACGCAGCCCGGTGCCTCGCCGGGACCAAGCGCCCAGATGCCGGGGGGGCTCCGCGGGGCGCATCACTTGGTGGTCTGCTCCAGAGCAGAGTACTCGGTCTCGGACGCGCGGGAGGCATCGATGAGCTTGGTGAGGCCCGTTTTGGCCGAGTACTTGAAGATGAAGGCTTTCATCAGCTCGTACCTGTAGCTGCGGTGGATGAAGCTGTAGAGCACGGGGTTGACGCAGCAGTGCACCAGGGACAGGCACTGCGTGACGTGCAGCGCCGTGAACAGGAAGTTCTCCAGCTGGCAGCTGAAGGGCAGGTAGTGCAGGATGGAGAAGATGTCCAGCAGCACCACGACGTGGTAGGGCAGCCAGCACACGAGGAAGACCACCACGTAGGAGAAGATGATCTTGCGGCTGCTGTGCTTCTCCGGGTCGCTGGAGGAGGAGACGGCCCGCGCCAGCAGGCAGTAGAAGACGGCGATGACCGAGAAGGGGATGGCGAAGCCCAGGACCACGGAGACCAGCTCCATGCTGATGAGCCACTCCTTGACGCTGTGCTCGGGGTAGAAGGACCGGCAGTAGGTCTCGTTGTTGGAGGCCGACGTGACGGTCTTCAGATAGTAGGTGTCCGGCAGGGACACGCAGAAGGCCAGCAGCCACACCAGGACGCAGACGGCGCGCCGCACCGCCTGCTTCTTGCGGCTGGACGTGTGGGCGAAGTAGGCCACGGACAGGTAGCGGTCCACGCTCATGCACGTGAGGAAGAAGATGCTGCCGAAGAGGTTGATGGAGAAGATGAGGTGGGTGACCTTGCACGTGAGCTCGCCCATGGGCCACTGGTTATGCTGCACGAGGCTGACCACCCAGACCGGGATGGTGACCACCACCCACAGGTCGGCGATGGCCAGGTTCAGGATGTAGCAGTGCGTGTCGTAGCCCGTGGTCTTGGCCTGGATGTTCACCCAGACCACCACGGAGTTGGCGATCATGCCGATGACGAAGATGAAGATGTAAACGAAGGCCAGCGTGTACAGCAGGACGCTCTTGTTGGGCAGCCCGGAGCACTGCAGCGTGTCCACCACGATGCAGTCGCTGCTGTTGCATGGCCAGCTGATGTCGGAGAAGTTCCCCGGCTCCGAGTAGTCGAAGACGTGCAGGTCCATGGCAGCGGTCGAGGGCAGCGATCAAGGGCCTGCGCGCAAAAGAGCAGACAGAAAGGTGAGCGGGAAGACCAGCTCCTTTCGGAAACGCTCTCCCAGCGCCCCCAGGGCGCCTCTGTTCCGCCATCGCTGCACGGAGTCCTTGCAAAGAAACGGGGGGAAACATCCAGCCACAGCAGAGTCTGCAAACCAAAACACACCCAGAATCTAAAGCCAGGTGTGCTCCTGTCTCTGCAGGGCTGTGTTCCTACGACGACGCCAGCCTGGCTGTGCCCAGGGGGTGACATCGACACAGTCCAGGGGCCAGAGACGGGATGGGCAGCTGTGCCTCAGGCCCCGTGGCACGGATGGCTGGCTCGTTCTCAGCTGGGGACGGGAGAGCCGTTTCACCTAAGTCCCCAAGAGCGGGGTGGTGGGTCTGCTCCTGGCACTGGTTTGTTACGACGTCCCGCTGGGCTGTTTGCCGTCACAAGACCCCCAGCAGGGTGGGAGCGCGGGGAACGATCTGCCGCCTCACTGCGCCCTGGAGTTTGCCACGGGATTCGCTCAGGGCGACCCCCCAGCTGTCTCAAAACACGGCCATCACCGAGTTTTCCATCTTTTATTTGTCCAACTGCTTCGAGGGCCACTTGGGCCAAGACCCAAAGCACAAAACCCACCACCTGCTGCATCTCGGGAGCAGCTGATTTTTCTCAACCGTGTCCCCTGCTGACCTGGCGTGAGGGCAACACGCCCAAGTGTCCCCGTTTTAACGCCCAGGGGGAATCCAGCACCTGTTGCCACTGTGCCTGGGGATGATGTCCCCACAAACGCCAGCTTGGAGAGGTGCTCGGGACTGCGTCCTCCTGCTGACCCATCCACAGAGGCCCCGAAACCCCTGCACCCCACTCTGGGTCGACAGCCCCACCACACGCCCACCGGAAGCGGGATATAAATAAAAATATTCAACCCAAGGGTGTCCTGTTGTCTCCTAGAACGAGGAGTCTGTTCTTGCGTCTCACCTGTGGCAGGTGGTGGCTGACCACCGAGGGCCAGATTGGTCAAGTTCACTTATAGTGGACCCAGCCCCCAAATGAGAGCTTCCGGAGGACAGGGGACGATGGCAGGTCAGTGCCCAGCTGACCACGCCAACCGTGTGAAGAGACCCAGCTGGGAAAGCGAGCATCTGGCAGTCAGACCTTCCTGGGTTGGGAGGCAGGCTCCACCCTCGTTAGTGGTTAACTAGAGACTAGTTAACCCATCGTCTGCCGCTGCTGTCTCAGGTCACCAGCGCAGCTCATGGAGACACCTAAGAACCCAGGAGCCTAAATGGAATCTGACACAAGCAGAAGTGGGAAACTTCATCTCCCCCCCCTCCGCCCCCTCGAGGCTTTAAACCACGCAGCCTGGCTTAATTCTCGCCCCACTTGGCAAAGAGACTCTTGCTGGTGAGTGGCCAGTGCCCACCCTGGAGGGAAATGCAGAAGCGACACTAAGAGGGCTGTTTGCTGCATTTACCGCCAGGCCACAGGAACAGAAGACCCCGTGGTGAGGCCCTGCTGCTGCCCGCCCTCAGTCTGCAAACCCTCCCGGCTAGGGGGCTGCCCACAGGCTTCTGTCCACTCTCCTCCATGGTTGCAAGTGGCCAATGTTCCTGTCCGGGGGACCTGACCAGGTCTCAGCATCCCCCGCTGCTGAGGAGACAGGAGGACCTCCCAGGAGGTGGTGGTGCCCTGGGCCCTGCAGTCCAGACCCTGGCAGTCCTCGGGGCCTGGGGCCACCGACTTTTGGCAAGCCCCACGGCACAGGAGGGCACCCATGGAGACTCGGTAAGGTCAAGTTAGGAGAAACGCCTTGTATCAAGAAACTTTGGGGAATTACCGTTGTGGCTCAGTGGGTCACGAACCCACCTAGTACCCATGAGGATGCAGTTTCGATCCCTGGCCTCGCTCAGTGGGTTAATGATCTGGTGTTGCCACAAGCTGCAGTGCAGTTTGCAGATGCAGCTCAAACCTGGCGTTGCTGTGGCTGTGATTTGACCCCTAGCCTGGGAACCTCCATACGCCTTGGGTGTGGCCCTACAAATAAAAGAGACTTTGGCATGCCCTGTCCTCAGATGCTGCTCCAGGGCCTGTGAGAAGGATGAGGACACACAGAGAAGCCCGTTTGCCCTGAGCCGTGACTGGCCTGGCACTGACCATGCCCACTGCACCCCTGACTCCACTGGACACCAGGGGAGGGCTTGGCTTTGCTCTCCTGCATGGCGCTAACGTGGTGACCCCCCCCCTTTTTTTTTTCCATTTCCCTAAAGTGAAACACACCTGCAGCCTAGATTCGTTTATAAAGCACTTTCACCTTGATCTGTCTGACCCCAGAGTCTGGGCAGAGCTGGAAGCCCAGGTGGAGGACAAGCCTCGGCCCCACAGCCGGACAGGGGTGCCCTAGGCCCTGGCTGGGCCCCTTCCTCTGCCCACACTGGCTCAACCCCACCAGGCCTCAGCACATGCAGCCAGAAGCCCTGGGGTTCGGGTTGATCGCAGGGGCCAGAGGAAAGGAAGGCCCCCCAGCCTCTGTGGCCTGGCCTGGATGCCAACCCCGCCATCCCCGTTTTCACCCCAAGGGCTCTTCGCATGCCCGGACTCCCTACCCTCCCCAGGGTCCAGGCCGCAGGGTACTGTTCAGTGCGGACAGAGGGACCCCAGAAATACAGGGGTCTGTGTCACCCTGGACCCCCCACTTCTGCACAACAGACCGTCCGCCCACAACTCCAGGGCCAGGCCAGCCCTCAGTATCCCTGAGCCTCAAACAGGGCGGGCAAGGGCTCCAGGACCCTGATTGGGGTTTCCGGTTCTGCCCCCGGGGCAATGAAAATCTGCCTGGGGATCACATCTCAGGTCCTCTGAAACCTTCTTTCCAAGCCAGCACGTCACCCCTCACAGCCATCTTCTCCCCTCCCTCCCAGACAGAAGGCAGGAACCTTCCAGGAGGGGCTGGCGGAGAGCAGAGGCTGGTCGGCTCCTTGCTGGAGCTGGAAGGCCACTTGGCCCCACCGATCACCAATTACCAGTCACCAATCATTCATCCCTGGTCACCCATCAGCCCAGAACATGAAGCCAGAGGCCCACGCCTGGACCACCGGCCTTCTGGGGAAGCCGCCGGCCCCTCCCCTCCCAGGGCAGAGGCTCCAGTGGTCTAGGGAAGGAGGAGAGCACAGGAGCTTAAACAGCAGAGCTGTAATCCAATCCTCCGCAGATTTACATGACAAGCTAAAGGGGGAACCTGCCACTCGATCTCTTAGCCTTTGTTATTTAGTTTTTTTCATGCATTTTGTTTTGGACACAAACAAAGGCTGTTTCCAGAAAGGAGAGTATTAGTTGACAAAGACAATCTGCCTTGTTGCATCGTGGGCCCTGGTCTGCGGCCGCCCAAGCAGGTGCTCCGTGTGGTCCGTGGCCGCCTGAGGGTGTCTGGCAGGCCTGGGGCTGACAGCGTGCCACCCTCCACTGGAGACAGAATATTTATTCCTACATCATTGGCTTGGGGGTGCTCCCAGAGCCCCTGACCTGAACAAAGATGTGACTCGGCCGCTATGAAATGTCCATCCAGGCTCCTGGTTCCAAGGCCAGACACAAGCTCCCAGCCAAGCCTGAGAGACGAGTTGATGAGAGATGCTTCCCACGGACTTCCTGGGGCCCCTCAAGGCCCCTGAGACCCTGCACCGGAGCCTCTGCTCACCTCCGATCACCCCACCGGATATGGAGGACCCCTTGCCTCCGTGCCAACCGGGAGGGGCTGGGCCCAGGCTCCACGTACACAGGAGAACACCTCCCGTGTGGGAGGGGGCGGCGGCGGCAAGGCTGATGACCCCGGGACCTGGAGCAGGCTCCCTCATCCACTCAGACCAGCCCCTTCTGCTGGAGCAAACCCGCAGTCCCATCGCCAAGGGCTTGGGCGGAGCCCAGGAGGGACTCCTGGGTGTCAGTTACACCTGCCTGCTGCCTGCCCCCCAGTGAGTCAGAGCCCCCATCAAGGCAGACAGAGTAAGAGACACTGACACAGACTGTAACCTGCGCACTGGGAATCCTGATGGAAGGAAAAACAGGGCTTGGAACAGAAGATTTTTCCAGGTCTTCGATTTTACAAGTTCCTACATTCTGCTCAATAGATTCACAGGTCACCAAATGTTCATGTTTATTGAGGCACTATATATATTTTTTTTTTAAGCCACACTGAGGCATATGGATGTTCCCGGGGCCAGGGGTCAAATCCGAGCAGCAGCTACCAACAATGCAGGATCCCTAACCCACTGTGCTGGGCCGGGGATCACACCCGTGCCTCTGCAGCAACCCGAGCCGCTGCAGAGACAATGCCGGCTCCCTCACCTTCCCCACCACAGCGGGAACTCCTGGATGCACTATTTCTAAACCAGTAGAAAAGGGGAGACGACATAATGTCACGTCCGTTGACGGAGGCCCAGGAACCAGTGTCTGGACTGCAACACAGCCGTCCGAGGCAGAGGGGACAACTTTGTGAACGTGGGAGGTTTCACACGCAACATCACGTCCTCTCACCCACGCAAAAAAAGCAAAGACGTGTGTCTTTTCATAGGTAAACATATGTTCCTAAAGGCACAGAGAAAGCTCTATGGTGCGCGTACAAAGCTTTGGGCAGGAGGGAGTGGGGCATGAGGACACAAAGGGGGGATTGTAGTTTCTATTCGACGCACTTCTGTATTATTTGAAACTTGGCATCAAGAAGTATGTAAATTTTCAGAGAGGGAAGAAAGGTCCGCAGAACAGTAAAAGTTCATGGTCCATTTTTCCAGACCGGGGAGACCCCCACTGAAAACAAAGCAGAAGTCGTGACTGTTCTTTTCCCTTTTTCCCAGCACGTACGTATAATTTTATCTCACTGAACCCTCTTGACAGGGATCACTTCCTGTCCAACACCTGCAGCCCGCGAGCATCACCCTTCGGCCAGGGCGGAAGCGGATGCCCCCACAGCCTGGGCGAGAGGAGCAGCATGCCTCCACCGCCCGGCCCCCCGCCGGCCTGGGGTCTGGAAAGGGGCCCCTCTGCCGCTCGCCTCCCCCAGTGATGGAAGGGCGATACGCCGCTCATCTCTCCGGCGTCTTATTCATCACCCGAGTAACCTTGGCAACGACGGGGCAGCCGCAAGCAGCCTGACACATTCAGCCGCCTCCAAATGCTTTCCCCCGCGCTCACCCAGCCAGCCGGGGGCAAAGCCAGATTTAGAGGCCTCCACGTTTAGGGACCCCTGGGGTGGCGGGTTGGCCTGCCATGAACATGTCCTCTCACCGGCCAGAAGCCACTCCCTCCAGGACAGACACTGCCAGATGCTCAGGCACCTGGCTGGCGTTCCCCACAACTGCCTGCGGTATGTTTGCCATTTCCCATCACAGCCCTGGAAGACCCTTCCCAGCCAATCCCGTAGCCCCTCCCGTCCCGAATGAATCCCCCTCCCAAACATCCCCCGTTCCTCCCGCCTTCTCCCAGCCAGGCCAGGGGCACCTCCATCGCCTCTCGCTCCTGTTCAAGCCCACACGCCACGAGGTTGCATTCCCTGCATGCCAGGCAGCCAGCAAGCCACCTGGACAAAGTAGGAGCTCAGGGAATCCACAGTCAGTGAATCCACAGGGAACAGAGCGCCCCTGAGACCAGAAAGCTAAGGTTATCGATGGAAAAGGGAGCCCGGAAGAGACTGTTCTGAAACGCTCCCTGGGCTGAGATAAATATCACCCCTGTTTATGCCCCCTGAGGGTTTGTGGAGCCTCTTCTATGAGGGGCCCAGCTCTGGAGCATAACAGACCAGAATCCTGCGCCCAGGAGCTCGCCGGCCGACAGAGATGGGCCAGGAGGGCAGGAGGGCGGTGCTGGCCACCCCCGAGTCAGACGATGAGAGATTTCCACCCTAACAGCTAACGGGGACCCGGGGGTTGGTGATGGGGTCAGTGTCAGGGCGTGAGGAGGGTCACCGCATTGCTGAGGGCGTCAGGCTGGGCCTGGCCACGCAGGAGCCACCAAGGTCTTGAGCAAGGGCCTGGCCCTGGGGCAGAGGCAGGTGTGGAACAGGTGGGAGGCGGCTGGCGCCGGGATGCTGTGCAGAGAAGATAATGGCCAGGCTGCCCCGGGCACCAGATCAGACGCCGAGGGGCCCTCTGTGCCTCTGGGCTCTTCAGGACCCAGGCGACCTTCTTTTTGGCCTTTCTGCAGGTGGGACCTGTGTCCTTCCCTGGGTGGGATTTCACAGAGCAATTTGGCGCTGTCCCAGACAAGATCGCCAGCCCAGCATCTCGGGCTGCTGCACCCCTGGAAACTGAGGGAGACGGGCAAAGGGAGCAGCTGCCTCAAGGCTGCAGCGAATAACAACTCTCGCCACGCTCCCCGCTCCCAGAGACTACGCAGCAGGAACCAGGCTCTGTCTCCTGCACTACTTGGCCCAGTGCAATTTACACGCAGGTGTCCACACTGCCTCTCAAGGTCATCGGGCAACTGCGTAGCATTGGGGTTTGCTTCATTTCTTACCAACCCTGTGGCAAATCTCTGGAGCCTTCCAGGAAGGCTTCAGCCCAGGCTCGGGGTCAGGGGCTCCCCTGCTAGGGCAGAGAGCAGGATGGGGTGCGGTCTGTCCTCCAGTGTCGAGCAAACAGAATGAGTCCACTCACTGGCACTGCGACCCCTCTTGTTTTATGCATGTAAAGAACGCCACTGAATCATTAGAGAACTTTGAAAAAATAGTAGAGAAAGAAAGAGAGAGAGAAAAAAATCCAAACCCTAATTCAGATACGGGCCACTTGTCTCTCAAGTCCTCAGACACACTTCACCTTGACACAGGGGCAGCCTCGTCCACTTTAAGTTTCCGGGGCGATAAAATGAACCCCACGTCCAGAAACCCGATCTGTCCTATTGTGCGCAGCAGCCCAAAGGGGGACGGCGGGGGGGGCGAGGTTGGACCCCAAAGGGCAGATCCCACAATCCCCCTCGGCACAAAGGCTGCTGTCTGGGTGGACCAGGTGTAACCAGAGCCCCAATTCCCACGCAGCTTAGGGCCTGGACGAGGCAGTGGGAGGTCAGCCAGCCTAGGACAGCCACTCACCACCGGCTTCACACAATGGGGTTCCCAGGAGCACACGACACAATCTTAAGACTTAACACTGAGCGAGGAACCCACAGAGGCTTCTGTTACAATAAGGACACTGGAAGAGGCCAGCTACCTGGCTGGCAGAGCCCTGACCGTGCAGTCCCCATGCCGCCCACTCCTTCGTCATCCGTCCCTTGGCCAAGAGCAGCCTAAGGCCACCTGAAGTCGTCTCAGCCCCTCCACCCTGTGAACGCTCCGAACAAACAAGCAACAACAACAAACGGGGCACAGCAAAATTTTCCCTATAAAAACATGCAATTCTCTCATCACTTCAATCAAGAAGCAACAATGGGGTTTTTTCCCCCCAATTCTAAACTAATACATTCTTATGTAACCAAACCATCAGGTGTTTGAAATCAGAGACACCCCCCCACACCCCTTTTCTCATTTCTTTCTTTTTCTGCTTGCTCGCTTTTACTTTCATAAAACATATGGGTCCCAAAGCTACAATTTTCTGGGCTTTAAAATCGCTGGACATGACACACGATCTTTGGTTGCTTTCAACGTTCCACCTACACACATGCAATCTGAAGGGAAGGCTTTTTCTAACACTGTTTTTGAGTCTAAGTAAAACCAAGTTCCTGGATGAAAAAGACACATGCTTTTCTAGCCTCAAATTCTATTCGTGTTCTGCAAAAGCGCTGCGAACAATCTCAAGTCATGACACCTTTTCAGGCTATTCCTGCTCCTGGGTTCTTCTCAGCGTTCGGAGAATGACTCTCTTTCAGTCTCAGGTTTGAGTAACTTCAACCAACTTCCCTCGTGTCTCCTGAAAAACGGGAGCCTCTCTGCCCAGAGGGATCACACAAAAAGCCACTGTTCCTGATTAAGTAGGTTTTTTTGTGTCTTTTTTTTGTTTGTTTTTTCCCCCATCCAGAAAGCCTATACTTTGCCTGTTCTGGACCTGATTAGAAACGATAATACCTTCTCGAGTCTCTCAAGACTTGCTGTTAATCTGGGATAACCTCACCACCGAGGTCCTGGCCCAGGTACGCGCAGGCAGGCTGTCTGGGCTGGACTTTCTGGAACTTTCCTAAAACAGTGACTTCCATGCACAGCCCCCCCCCAAAAAAAATCAGATGGGCAGTAAAATACAGGCATTCCTCCGTTTTCTTTTGCTTTTTCACCCCGATCCAGGGCAGTGCTCCTCCCCCTCCATCTCCAGGAGGGGGGGACACGAGGCCGGCCCAGGCAGCTGAATGCACAGGGCAGTGTTTATGGCAGAGGCTGGGGGAAAAAGAGCAAATTGTTTCCAAGCGAGAGCTCCCATGTGCAGCTCTGCTTTAGAAAAAGGCTTTGCATCTGGAGAAACTCAAGGGCTGCTGAAAGAAGGGCCAGCAGTTTATCCGTTTAAAATCTATGGAAAGTTAAGCACAGACACCGGCAGCCTCCACTTGCCGTTTGAGGCAAGCCTATTCGATCTCCTCTTTTCCCTGGAATAAATAAAGGGACACAAAGGCAGCCTCTGCGCCTTTAAAAGGAAAGGAAAAAGTTGCCACATTGAGACTTTGCAGGGCCAAGTTTCAGGGGGTGTCAAGGCATCGAATACCTTCAAAGGGCTATAAACCATTTCAGGGGGCTTCTCCTTCTTCTGGGAAATGTAATTATCCTGGGGTGAGCAAGTGAAGTGAAAGGAAAGCAAGAAAGAGAGACAAGAAAAGAAAGAAAGGAAGGAAGGAAAAAAGGAAGGAAGGAAGGAAAGAGAAAGAGAGAAAGAAGGAAAGAGAGAAAGAAAGGAAGAAAGAAAGAAGGAAGGAAGGAAGGAAGGAAGGAAGGAAGAAAGAAAGAAAGAAAGAAAGAAAGAAAGAAAGAAAGAAAAGAGAGAAGGAAAGAAAGAAAGAAAGAAAAGAGAGAAGGAAAGAAAGAAGAAAGAAAAAGAGAGACAGAAAGGAAGAAAGAGAAAGAAAGAAAGGAAGAAAGAGAAAGAAAGAAAGAGAGGGCAAGGGAGCCGGGCAGTCTGACTTTTACCACTTCTCATTCTGCCTGTAACTTGCAGGTCTTGGCTATAACCACCCCTGCCTGACCTCACTCCAAAGGCTTTCCCCGCAGTTACTGCCTGAATCTCCATGCACAAAAACTGAACAAAAGTCCTGTTTTATTTCAAGTGTATCATTCCATTGCAACATCCTAGACTTGTGCATGTGCCTTTTTTTCCCCACATGAAGCTGGACTTAACACCTTCTGAGAGAATAATAAATACACAAATTAGACGAGGAAGGATGCAGTCAGGAGACAAACGGGCCAAGCTGTATTTAACATTCACCCTTATAGCTTCCGGATTTACAGGCTCTGGTAATCCCTCCAAAGCACTGAATTCAAACACATCCTGAGCCCGCAAAGATTCTCGGCACCGTTTTCTTCTTCGTTGAAGAAGATGCCTCTTCATAAAGGGTCCGTCTTTCTGGAATCACACACTCACTGCCAATTCTGCTTCCCCATTGATACACCAGGAGTGAAACAGGTAAGCAGCGGTGCCAAGCTGACCCCCTTGCCAACTTTGAGCAAGCTGAATGGACCGTCTGCGTTCTTGTGAAGTGATCTGCCGGCAGGAGCTTAAATACCCACGGCAGCAAACAAATCCCCAATTCCTGAATTCAACAAATACACCGGGTGGGGGGCGGGGGGGGGGGCTTCCACTTCAGAAAACTGCCCTTTTTCCTCTCTGCAGCCAAGGCGAAGCCGCACATTAGCAGCCGCACTTTGCAATGCAGCCATGCAGCTTGCAGCCCCTGCTTTCAGAAACCAGACCTGCAGACTCCCAAGCACCCATCACCACTACGAATAAACGAGACCCCTGAAAAAGAGCGCTTAGCTTAAGAGCAGAAGCCCTGCCCGTCGTCCTCCCTCCCTTTCTAAGCAGGGCTGCCGACCCAGCTCAGTCTCCTTACCTCCCGGCTGGGCTCGGCGTAGGGCTCCCCTTCCCAGCTCCCTGCGATCACTGCCTTAGAGCTGAGCAGTTTGGAGGAAGTGCGAGCTGTTGGGCTGCAGACTTGCGTTATATACACTGCAGGGAGGCGGCCTCTAGATGGCAGCTTTGTAACCCACATCTCCTCCCTCCCTCCCTCAGCCACCCCCCTCTCGGTGCACACACACAGGCGCGCACGCACACACACATGCTCGCATGCACGCACACACTTGCACACGCGTGCGCACACACGCCTCCTGCAAACCCCCATCTGTCCTTTCTGGCAGAGCTCTCCCACGCAAGCACACTCTTGGGAAACCCCAGCCACGTTCATTTGCAAAGTCTAATGAAGCTACAAGGTCCAGACCCCAGGGGGGAAATGTGTCAGCAGCAGAAAAAAAAAAAAAAAAAAAAAAGAATGGCAAAGAAACCCTAGTGCTTTGCAAAATCATCAAATATTTATCTGGGAGCAGGTATCTCTTGAATAATCCCATTAGCACCAAGAATTCCTTTGAATGCCTCTCAGCTTCAGGGGAAGACTTTGTTCCCAAGACAAATTGCTCTGAACTTCTGAACTTTGGTGTTGCTTTATTAAACCTGGGTTTTGTTAATTTCTCCAAAACAGAATTAACAGTTTTTGTTCTGAGAAATGAATGAATACCACATCCTGTACCCCCAAAGTGGGGGAAAGAGTCTTTGGGATTGATTTTATTTAAATCTTTCATTTGTGAAGGACTTTAGGTCCAACGGCCTTGCAAATCTAATGAAACTGATGTTCGGAAGCCCCGACCCCGCGCCAGGCACACAATGGAAGTATCACAGGGGTCTTCTGATAATGTCTTTTTCGGAGGTGAGATTAACACCTTTATTATTATTTTTACTGAAACCTACCTTCTTATCTAGAAGTTCTAATTATTATTGAAATCTATGTTCTTCTCTAAAGTTCTGTCCATGGAAGAACCTGACCTAAAAAAAAAAAAAAACTGTTTCATATGACATTCACCGCCTGGGCCCTAGATAAATAATCCACCCTAAAAGGGCGACCTAAACTTTCACTTTTACAACGTCCTTGCTGAGCTCTTCCCCCAGAGTCATGTGCGGTGGTGTGGCTTTTGTTCTGCTTTCTGCTTCTCGCGGAGTTAGTTCCATGGCTCAAGTCACTAGTGGGCTGGCAGCCCCGGCAGGCGGGCTGCTCCCACGCTCTCCGCGGCTGAAACGTGTTGCGGTTCTTATTACACTTCCACGAAAAATACCAGCAGACGGCCAAATGCTGAGTCTGGAGGATTGGAAGGTCAAACTCCCCAGCAGCCAGAAGGCCTGGTGTGGCGAAAGCGCTTCACAAAAGAAAGGTTTTGCTTAGATGAAACTTCAGGGAGCTCAATGGAATCACCGCAGGATGGGAGCTAAGCGCACCCCTGCGCCCGGACGCCCTCCGTGGGCGTCTGCGCATCCTGTCCCTGCCGACAGGGTCGCTGTCCTTAAGAACTGGCACGAATCTTCTTCCTGTCGCCTGGGTACCCAAAGCTCCATTTTCGAGCTCCCAGAGTGAAAGGCGCTGTAAGCTTCTGCTCAAATGTAAGGAGGCTCTAAGACCAGCTCCTTTCTTGGCCCCGTTTGCCACCCGCGGGTGACCCTGAGACCGACAGAAAGGCCCCCATGGGGGCAGAGCAGAGGTCCCCTCTGAGAACATTGACGCACAGGCTGACTCTCTGCAGTTTATGAACTTGATCTGCTCTTTAGAGGGCGCCTTCCTCCTTTGGCAAGCTGGAGGGTGAGTCTGAAACACGGGTTTGAATCCGCTGGAGATGAAGTGCTTTCTGATGAAAAGAAAGCTCGCCGCGCTGCCGGCCGAGAAACCCCCGACAGGATGCAGTTGCTAAAGTGGAGGAAGGAAAACGCAAAGTAGTTGTAAAAAAAAAAAATCCGCTTCAGCTCAGACGCCGTGGGGCCCGTGCCCCCCCCCCAAGGGGCTGGGTAGGGGCGGCGCTGGCAGCATCCGGGGACCACAAGGGGCACAGGAGGTGCGCAGTCCCCGCCACGGTGCAGGGCTGCGTCCTCCGCTGGGACCAGGCCCGAAGCCCTCCCGCATCCAGCATCTGAGCTGTGCCCCGGGGCTCCCAGCCCCCACCCCATCGGAGAACCCAGGCCTGGGGGCACTGAGAGGGTAAGTGAGCCATGTTTTGCAAGGGGACAGGATTCCATCCTCCCAGGACTGAAACGCCTCTAAGAACGTTTGGGAGTCGACCCCAACTGTTGGAAGGATTGCGTTTTTAAGGGGAGGGTCAGCTGGGGGGGGCGGGCGGCTGAGTTTGATTAGCCCCCAGGAGGAAACTCTGCGAAGGCAGGAATGGGTCGCTGTCTCTCGAGCTGTCCCAGCTGACTCTGGACCCCCTGGGCCAGCCCTGGCTGCTGAGTGCCGTGGGGGCGGGGCGGGACGCGGGTTCAGCCACCCCTCCCCTCCCCGTCTATACCCTGCACCTGGGATTTTAGACTCCGCAGAGCAGGCTCCTTCTGGGAGCTCACTTGCCCGCAGATGTGGGACCCTCAGCCTCCGCCTTGAAACCTCACTGCACTTTCAAAGGGATCCTGGAGAAGCAGAGCTCTGGCCCGTGGGGTGGCGGCTTTCGGTGAGCACGCTTGGTATGGAGAGAGCCCAGCTCTGATGGCGACAGAGGTGGCCCCAGAGAGGCTCCCGTGCACCTTCAGCCTCAGCGCTGAAGACTGACTCTGCCCAAGAGCGGCTCTTCCCTGAACATCCGAGCATCACACAAGGCCTGACGGGTTCCTGGCGTCAACCTGTGGCTCCGTGGGGCGGGAGTCTGGACCTTCCTGCTGAGTAACAGACAGACACGGCCACCTTGGGTGGGGGGTAGGTCTTGGAAGGAAAGATAGAGCCCCACCCACAAGGGGAAGGGGTCCCAGCCCAAGCCTGGTCCAGAAAGGCCTGATTTGGAACCTGACTTAGTCACCACGTCTCCTCGGGCAGCTTACCTCTTTGGAATCTTAGGTTCCTATCTTCAAAATAATTATAATACCTTGGCAGGTGCATCTGGGGATTGAATGAAAAGGTGAGTGGAACCTCACAGGCCCCAGAAGGGCTAGTTCTCGCCCTTTCCAACCCTGGCCCAGACCGAATTCCAGGGGCACAGAGCATTTAAAGAGAGGCCACCCAAGGCTTGCAACATTTTATGAACTCTCATAAAGTTTGGAGAGTTTACCCAATAATAGCTCTGCGGGTGTCATTTTTGCCCATCTGCATGCTGAGTGTTGCTCTTCATGGCAGCCGTTAAGCTAAAATGTCTCTGTTTTTGGAGTTCTCATTGTGGCTCAGCGGGTTAAGAACCTGACTATATCCATGAGGCTGCAGGTTCACTTCCTGGCCTCGATCAGTGGGTTAAGATCGTTCCCATGCGCTGCGGTGTAGGTCAAAGACACAGCTTGGATCCCGTGTTGCTGGGGCTGTGGTGTAGGCCGGCAACGACGGCTCCGTTTCCACCCCCAGCCTGGGAACTTCCCTATGCTGTGGGCAGCTCTAAAAACAAAAAAAAAAGTCTCTATTTTTGTTCACTTTTGTAACAGAGGAAACTCAGGCCCAGAGGGAGCAGGTAACCTAAAACCAGTGAAGAAATGGGATTCAAACCCAGGTTTGCCCGGCTTCAAAGCGCATGCTATTACCTGGTACCACAGAAGACACCCTCTTTAAAAAGAGAGAAAGAAAAACCATTGTAAAACATAGATCAGGGTGCCTCAAATTGGTTCCCTAAAATCAGACTCTCGGATGAGAATTCAGGAGCCTGAATTTATTCAGGAAGTGCTCCCTGAAGAAACTGGCGAGGGCAGGGAAAAGACAGCCAGAGGTACGATTTCTGGCTAATTCATCTGCAGCCTGACCCCTCGTGTCTCTCTGAAACCTAAATTGCACCCTCATTTGCCGCAGCTCCAAGCAAGGGAGCTGCCTTTTGTGTTCCTACATCCCCCAACCAGTGGATCCAAGCTGCTAAATGATGGGGGGATAGGGGGGTGGGGGGCATAACTCCTCCAGATGCTTCCCATTCTCAACTTGTGCAGGCAAAGCCACTCCAGTCAGATGAGGTCAGTTTCATCCAGTCTCACGCCTTGGCAGTAAACCCGGGTTAAGGGTGGCGGAGGGGCACGCAGAGCTAGAAGGGGGTCAAGGGGCCCTGGGAGCAGCACCAGCAGTGTCCGCTGTCCTAAGCGCCTGTGGCATCCGTTATGTCAAGTCTGACGCAAATTAGAGGATACTCTCCAATCAAGGCTCAGACCACCATGGAGTTCCCACTGTGGCTCAGCGGTAATGAACTTGAATAGTATCCATGAGGATGCGGGTGCGATCCCTGGCCCCACTCAGTGGGTAAAGGATCCAGCATGGCTGTGAGCTGTGGTGTAGATTACAGACTCGGCTCAGATCCGGTGTTGCTGTGGCTGTGGTGTAGGCCCGTAGCTGCGGCTCTGATTCGACCCCTAGCCTGGGAACCTCCATATGCGGCCCTAAAAAGAGAGGGAAAAAAAAAAGACGCAGACCATGTTTCTACCTCAGGACCTTTGCACCTGGCGTTTTCTGTTCCTCGAATGCTCTTTGGAGACTGTGTGGCTGCCTCGTCCGCAGTATTCTGTCGCAGGCTTAAATATAATCTCTCCAGAAAAGCTTTCATGACGGTTGCCCATGTGTCCTCCCATCCCAGTGACCCTCTCGTTATCCTATTTTCTTCATAACACTCGCCATCCAGAGGCATCCGTGTCCTGTGTATTCTCCTCTCTAGCGTGTACATTCCTGCGGGGCAAGAAGGTCGCTGTTTTGTTCAGTGCTGTATCCCTGTGGTCACACTCGGTGCCTGGCACATGGTAGGTGCTCATAAATACCACTTGAGTAAACTCGGATAGATCTGACTTTTGAATCAGGTTTTTGTCCTCCCCATATTTTGCTCACCTTCTGCCCCATAGAAATGGGGAGGGGGTAGTGAGGAAAGGGCGCAAGTGTTTTGGGAAAACGTAAAACATAAACCTTGAAGGTGAGCCAAGGACTTGAATACTTACTTCACACGAAGGGACCTCCAGACGACCGATGCACAGATCGGAAGGGAGTGACCGCCTCAGTGATTGGAAAAACACAAATTAAAATCACAATGCTACGGAGTTCCCGTGGTGGCGCAGTGGAAACAAATCTGACCAGGACCCATAAGGTTGCGGGTTCAGTGCCTAACCTCGCTCAGTGGGTTAAGGATCCGGCATTGCCGTGAGCTGTGGTGTAGGTCACAGACGCAGCTCGGATCTGGCATTGCTGTGGCTGTGCTATAGGCTGGCAGCTACAGCTCCGATTGGACCCCTAGACTGGGAACCTCCATGTGCCGCGAGTGCAGCCCTAAAAAGACAAAAAGACAAAAGTAAATAAATACATAAACAAATAAATAAATAAAAGTAAAGAGATCGTGTATTCAACAGGTCTCCTAGTACAAGAGTTCCCACTGTGGTTCAGTGGGTTAAGATCCTGACATAGTGTCCATGGGGATGCGAGTTCGATCCCCGGCCTCACTCAGTGGGTTAAAAAATAAATAAAAAATAAAATAAAATCACAGGGCCAGACAACTGGACACTCTCGTTACCAGAAAGAATAAAATGAAAATTACTGAATGTTAGCAGAGGACCTGGAACCACCAGAATTCTCAGGCACCAAATCTTCTCAAACTGTATGTGGTGAGGGACCAGCGTTCTTTTTTGTTTTTCAACTTCCAGTGCGTGGCAGACCAGAACATGGTCCCACTGAGAAGGACCAGTGTGGAGCCTCTGCTTCCCGGGCCTTATCATGCAAATGTGACAGCAGAAATCTCGGTGTGCACTGTCACACAAGGCTGCTGACTGTGGCCTTGTAGCCACAGCAAGGGCCCCTTTCTACAAAAGTTTCTAAATGCTCACTCTCAATGTCTGGACCTGCCTCTTTGCAGACTAGCAGCAAATAGCTCACAGCCCACACTTCCAGCAACACACTGTACCCTGAAAGTGTAAAATGCCACAACCACTTTGGCAGGATTTGCTAAAATTAAACATACACGTACCTTATGAACCGGAAATTTTATTGCAAGGTATATACCCAACGTAAAGGTATAATATTGCAGCAAAAAAAATATGCAAGAGTGTTTATAACAAGACTCTTTGTAAGAACCCCAAACTAAAAACAACCTGACATTAGTAGAAAGAATATTACAGACCAATATCCGTTGTGAACATAGACATAAAAGTCCTTTAAAAAGCAAATCAAGGAGTTCCCGTGTGGCTCACTGGGTGAAGGATCCAGCGTTGTCACTGCTTCAGCTCAGGTCATTGCTGTGGCATGGGTTCAGCCCCTGGCCTGGGAACTTCCTCATGCCATGGGCATGACCAAAAAAAAAAGCAAATTAAATACAACAACATCATGACTAGGTGGGGTTTATTCTTGAGATGCAAAGCTGGTTTCACATTTGAAAATAAATATAAGTCACTAAATTAAGAAAACATTTGAAAGCATTCAGAATAAATTCTTAATAACAACTTTTAGCAATCTGAAAGGAAAATGATTTTGATTTGATTTAATTCTTCAATTTGATAGAGTACATGTATACATTTGATGCAGGACACATATGAGTATTTAGAGTTAACATCATGTATAATGGTGAAAAATTGAACATTTTACATCTGAAATTGAGAACAAGGCAAGGATATCCATTTTTATCACCTCCTTTCAACATTGTACTAGTGGCCCTCACCAGTGCCAATGGGGAAACAAAAAAAAAAAAAAAAAAAAAAGGAAAGGCAATGGATTGGGAAAAAAGGTGTAAACTGCTTTGTTGGCAGTTGGCATGATTATTTACATAGAAAATTCTGATGAATCTGCAAAACAAATTTAAGAACTAATCAGTGAATTTAGAAAGGCCACAGAGTACAAAGCCAGTATACAAAAGTCAATTGTATTTCTGTACATCAGCAGCAAAACATTAGAAAATAAAACTGAAAAATTCCTTTAAAAAAAAAAAACCAAGTTCCTTTACAATAGCATCAAACATTAACTACATAGGAACAAATTTTACAAAATACTTTTGAGACTTCTACAGTGAAGCCAACAAAAAGCCCTGAGAGAAATTAAATGAGACCCAAATAAATGGAAAGGTATACCATGTTCATGGACTGGGAGACTCAATATTGTCAATACATGAATTCTCTTCAGATTGGTGTACAGATTCAGTGTAATCCTAACCAAACTCCTGGAAGATTCTTTGGTAGAAATTAGTGGGTTGATTGTTACAATTTTGTGGAAATTGAAAAGACCCCAAAATGTCTAAAACTATCTTGAAATGAAAGAATGCTGGAGGACTCGTATTTTGTGATTCCATGACTTAATATAAAGCTATGGTGATCGATCTAGTGTGGTATTGATATGATAGACCAAAAGATCAAGGGAACAAAAGGGAGAGCTCCAAAATAGACTCACACATGTAGTCAGTTGATATTCAGCAAAGATTCCTATAGCTATTAGCAAAGTTAAGAACAGCGATATTACTATGTAATGGTAGAAATCAAAAAGTTGTCTATAGGGGTGGGATTGACTGGAAGGGAAGTTTCTGGGGTGGATGGTCATGCTCTAAATCTTGATTGGGCTACTGGCCACATGGATGTATGGGACATTTGAGATGGATAGATAGATAGATAGATAGATAGATATAGATATTATAGATATATATAAAACCTCATCAAACTGAATACTTAAGCCCTGTGATTTCATTAAAATTTACCTCAATAAAATTTACCTCAATAAAAAAAGCAAGTTGCAGAGTGTACATATGAAGTGACATTATATGAAATTTTAATGTGTACCTCAAAGGAAACATATATTATTTGTAGAACTATACAAAAAGCCAACATAGATGAAAGAATGTATACACACCAACCTGAAGACAATGACGGATTACCTCTGCAGAGAGAAAGAGAAACGGGATGGATGGGGAAACAGGAGCACATACGCTGTCTCTACAATGTTTTTATTTCTTTAGGCAAAGTACTCTCATTTGTTAGATCTTATTGGTGGGCACATGGGGATACTTTGTATTACTTGCTCTTCTCCATATTTGAAGTTTTCCACTCTTCCCTTTAAATTGTAAGAAAAGAGAAAGAAAAAAACATGAACAGAAAGTTCTGTGTGAAGCAGTGCTTTCTCTACCTTTACTTCACTGGAAAGTTTGACACAGAAAAGTGTATTTTCTGATCTCTGAGTGAGACCAGGAAACTTCTACCAGGAGAGGGTATCAAAGCACGGAGAGCCTAATGAGATACCAAGCACATCAGGTCAAACCTCAGTCTCCTTCTTCTGAAACTTTGGCAACATTCTAAAGTATTGTGATGTCACCCTCCACAAACTTCAATATAAAGATTTTCGCTTCAGTGTCGAAAAACCAGTTCAGCTCAAAAATATCTAAACCTGAAGACAGTCAAAAAAGAAATATCTCAGGATAGCTAATAAAATTATTTCAGCTGATACGGGTTTTAAGGGTATAGATTTTATATATGCTAATAGAGTTTTTATTTTCATTTCTATGTATGTTTGAAAATACCTCTAAAGAGCATAAAACACCAAAGTCAAATTAGTAAGACAGACCCTTCTTTCCTTCTTCCCTTTCTTTGTTCCTTCCTTCTTTCCTTTTTATATTTAACTAATTATAAACGTACAGAAGATTTTCACGTAGAGAGCAAAGGCTCTTTTTCCCTGAACCCTTTGAGACATGATGCCCCTAATTACTTAATGTGCATTTCTCCCAAACAAGCATATTCTTCTTCTTTACCCCAGTGCAGCGACCAAATTCAGCAGTCACGCTGAGCCGTTCCTGCCTCGAAGGCTCCAGAGCCCATTCGAGGTTTGCCAGGTATCCCAATAGCATCTGTTATAGAGAAAGAAGCCTCAGGATCATGTGTTGTCTTGGGTCGTTACATCTCTTTCACTGTCAGACTGGGAGTTTCTGTCTTGCTGTGACTTCCATGACCTTGACACATTTGAAGACAACGAGGTGGTTAGACTTGTAGACTGTCCTTCCATTCGTTTGTCCGACTAGATTACTGTACTGACAATGTTCACTTTGACCCCTTGGTTCAGGAACTATGAAAATATCTGATCCTTCCTCAAACTTTCAGTTTGTTCCTTGATTTATTTATATCTTTATGAATTTGCGGTTTCCTGTCCGTGAGTTGTAGTCCATTGCTCTCAGGATTCATCTTGGAGCTGGATGCTACTGATTTAACCAGTGGCAGCTGGCTTCTGTGTTCTTTTAATACATCCCCATCATTCTTTGAACACGTCCTTGTTTTCTGACACAAGATGGTCCAGGCTCATTTCCCACTTGCTTTAATCCAGCCTGGAACTGGCTTTCCAAGAAGCTTTAGTGGAAAATGGTATTTAGAAGCCAAGATCTAGGTGCAAAGGGTGCTTATAGTGATGTTGCACTCCCAGACTCTTAGTGGTTACAGCCAAGATACATGTATGTATCTAGACACAGATACACCTCTATTGACATATATGCGTATGAAAATATCTGTATGTATAAAGTGAAGTTCACACCACACTCCTAATTCCAACCCAATAAACAGGTTTTATTCAAGTGCTCCCCTTTTCCATATTTATAGAACCCTCATTTCCATAGGGACAGTCCTAGCTTCCATGATCCTTATTATAGCTATTTATTTCATCATCCCCTTTAGATCAGTTTCCTGTTGTTGCTGTAACAAGGTACCACAAAACTTAGTGCCTTAAAAAATCAAAAACTTATTTTCTTGTAATTCTGGACTTTGTTTTTAATATGGCTGCACTTTCCGCACATGGAAGTTCCTGGGTCAAATAGGAGCTGCGGCTGCTGGCCTACACACAGCCACAGCAACACCAGATCTGAGCCTCATCTTCTAGCAATGCTGGATCCTTAACCCAAACGTTTACGTGTTTTCCCGATAAAATTACCCCCACGAAGGAGAAATTATCTGGGGTCACTGCAGCCCATGGCGATCAGCTCAAGCCAGAGAAGAGAACAGAAGAGGAAAGGCCTGGAAGGAAATACACCCAAACACTCTCTACAGGTGGTTTTCCTTGGGTGGTTGGAAGCAGCTGGGGGTGGGGGGAGCTATGTTGATGTGTTTCCTTAGTTTCGATTTTACTAATTTTCTCATTATTCACCCAGGTACTATGGCAGGGTGGACCTGCAGCCAGACAGAAGCTGGGCCTGTGGGCCACGGCCATGACCTCCCTGATCCGCTTGGACAGGGCCACAGGGCTCAGAGGTGGGGTGGGCTCAGCCTTCCTCAGGGTCCCAGCTACAGGGACGCAGGGAACCAGGGGCTGAGGGGTCCAAGCTGATGGACTTAGAGGTCTGGCAGGAATGCCCATCTTTGCTGGCTGTGGACTAAAGTAGCGGGGGCAGGGAACGGGCCGACAGTCCGGACACAACCTGTTTTGACTTTGGGGTCCATTAGCACATGGAGGGGGGTGCCTGGATCCCATCCTCCCACGGAGACAGTGCACCTTTCGAGGGAGCCGGCAGCATGGCCCCCTTATCTCGGTGTGTGACAGCCCGGGTCCGAGGCCTCGGAGCTCTCAGTGCCTTCTGAGTTCCCCACAGCAGGGACAGGAACACAACTTCCTTCCTTCTGTGGTCTCACGACTGGACTTTGGAGCAACTACCTTCACCTCCATGTCACGCTGGGGATCCAGGAGCTTCCCCTGGCTGGGCAGGAGGGGCACCAGGGCTCTGGGGCATTGGAGGCCAACCTCCCAGGGGACCTGGGTGAGGTGCCCTGATGCTCTGAGGATGAAGGAGAGGCAGGTGCCAGTCACATAGCCCCTTGCCATGTGACCCGGGCCCCTCTGAGACCAGCCCTCAGGTGGGATGTGAGCTGCAGCCACGGGTGGCAGGCTGAGGAGGAAGGCATGGAGGGCAGGTGTGTCTACAGTGCTGAGGGAGCAGGGAAACCAAGATGGAGCTCCCGTGAGGAAGAAGGTTCTGCGTCCAAAATGCAAGGAAGAGCTTAGCAATCCGAGGCCAGGCGCATCAGGCACAGGTGGATGTGGCACATGGAACAGCTTTATTTAACAGTGGAACTGTGATGGCTACGGTGAGTAGGTCGGTACTGAGCATCGGCTCTTTGCCAGCACGTTGCATTTATCTCTGAACCCGGGTAACAGCCTGCAGAAAGTATTAATATACCCATTTTGCAGATGGGGGAAACGGAGGCTCAGAGAGGTGCCATGCTTGCCCAAAGCCTTGCCCAGCTATTCAGTACTGAGTCACTTGCTCTCGGAGAAAATGCCTTGCCCGGAGCTGGTCTGGGACTGCGTGTCACTCTGAGCAGGTGGCACTGGCCTGACACAAAGCAAAGCAGCCCCACAGGCATGGATTTCCTCAGAAGGTAATGCTATCAATCAGCAAGTATTTTACTGCCCAGCGACAAAAGGAATGTTGACTCACCAAGTTGCAGCCACACGGCTGGAAGCTGAGACATTGCCTCCAACCTGGCTCATGGGTTGTTAGCACGTTGGCCTGGCAGCATGGGCTGCAGGGCACCCACCTGCCCCCACATCTCCTGCTCTGGGATTCCAGCCCCTCCCACCCCAGCCACAGACACAAAGAAGGCCATTACTGATGTCTCCCCCACACCTCTCCCACCGCATAGGCTGCCTGGGGACACCAGGCCCTCTGGTGACCAGGGTGGTGGGGAAGGACAGGGTACGAATCAAGAATCCACATCGCTGTGGCCTGGCTGCCTGCTGGGGGCCCTCGATTATCCGAGTGCAAGGTGCCATTGAAGGAAGGCTGGTGAGCCTCCCGGCCAGCAGGGCTCTGCCTGCAGTAGACAGTCCTTGCCAGCAGTGACATCCCGAAGGACCATGCTGGGGATGCTGGTCAGGTGGAAACATCCTGTCAACTTAGAGAAACTGGTGATTTGCACACACTCTTTACCCATCATTCTCCTCAACATAAGTGGACTGACTGATGGTTCGGCCAGTTTTCTTCTACTGACCACAGGTCAGAGCGTGCCCATCCAGAACGCACCCCCCAACCCCAGGGATGGTCGGGGGTGTACAGTAACAGCGCGGCAGGCACACAGTGGCGGCTCGCTCCCTCCAGGTGCAGCAGGGGCTGGGGGACCATGCGCCATGGACCAGTCTCCCAGCATCGGCTCTGACCCTGCTCTTGTTCTCACATCCAGAAATGGAGCCAAGGAGCAGGACCCAGCTGTGACCAGCATCTTCACTCCATTACGATTTTGTTAAAGCCTAAATCACTTGGAAACCTTGAGGCAATACGTCTCCCATGGGATCCAGACCCAGCAATGGGCAGTGGCTTCACTGAGAAAAGCCCTCTGAGGGCGAAGGACCTGCCCGGGTGTTGCATGTGGGGACTCTGAGAGCCTTCTGTCCACTGGGGAGGGAGGACCCTGGAATCACCCTCCCAGCAGGAACAGGGGACAGATGGCACGCTTGACCCATAAAGGAATACAAACAGGCTTACAGACACCAGCCAGGGCGGGGAGGCAGGCCGGGGCCAGCAAAGCTGGATGCACCCCTTTTCTGCAGCCCCTCTGGCTGAAGGGTCAGGCCAGGGGGTGAGAGTGGAGCCCAGGGCCGGCAGAGCTAGAAGAGAAGGAAAGTATTTCTCTGTGGAAATCCTGTCTCAGACAAGCCTCCCACAGACAGAGTGAGCAGGGGAGGTAATGCCTCAGCCTTTAAAAAGCATCTCATCTCAGTTTTACTACAGAAGAGAAGAGCTTATCTCCTTTCAGAGAAACAAATTTTATCAAAGTTTGTCCCAGGTTCTTCGTAACTCACTACAATGCTCTCACATTTCCTTCCAACACTGAACTAAGATAAGTAAGGTTCTCATTGAATCAAACGACTCTAACTTGTAACCAAAAGCTGCTCAAATTAGAGTTCTAAGGAGTTCCCATCGTGGTGCAGCAGAAATGAATCTGACTAGGAACCAAGAGGTGGTGGGTTCAATCCCTGGCCTTGCTCAATGGGTTAAGGATCCGGCGTTGCTGTGAGCTGTGGTGCAGGTTGAAGATGCGGCTTGGATCCCGCATTGCTGTGGCTGTGGCATAGGCTGGCAGCTATAGCTCCGATTAGACCCCTAGCCTAGGAACCTCCATTTGCCACGGGTGCAGCCCTGAAAAGACAAAAACAAACAAACAAACAACCAAAAAAATTAGAATTCTAAGAATAGCATAAGTGGAGTTACCTGGTGGTTCAGTGGGTTGGGGATCCAGCGTTGTCACTGCTATGGCTCAGGTTCCATTCCCGGCCTGAGGAATTTCTCCATGCCATGGGCACAGTCAGAAAAAAAAAAAGAAAGAAAGAAAAAAAAAAAGAACATAAGTATGTGTACCGTGCTGTCTGCCTTTAGGAAATACATTCCCAAATGGTAATATGGTCTGTTTAGATACGTGTAAATGAGCTGGTTGCCAAGAAACTCACCCAGTAAATATAAATCACAATTAAATAAATACTGAACTGTGCTGATGTGCATTTTTATTGGCTGTAATGCCAGAAAAAGGTCCCACATCTCCAAGTCTCCTTGGATAACATTCTCTAGCCTCTCCATGAGTGGCTCACACAGGGTTCCGTTCCCAAGTTGAACAATGGCTCCTGTCCAGAGGTTTACGAGGTCCTCTATGCTTTCTCTTACTGGACTGGCTTGCTCAAGAAACATGGGACAGAAGACAGCCAAGGGGTCGGGTCAGAGACCTCCACACACGGCACCGCTCCCTCTGTGGGAAGGTCAATTAGAGAGACGGTGAAGAATCTGACCCTCTAGGTCTTGGTCATGGTTAGAGGGAGAGAAAACACCCCCTGGGAATGTATAACAACAGGCCAGACTTGTGTGAGTTTGGGGCCTGATTTTGTCCCACTTTGGTGGTCCAGAAACATCTTGGCTGAGAAGGTCATTTGAAGTAGATGTTCACACAGGAGCCAGACTGGAGTGAACCCAAATCTCTGGGAGACAGCACGCTCAACCCAGGCCTCAGAGAGGGGACAAAGACTCTCACTATGAGCCCAAGCAAAGAAACTCAAAAATCACAGAGCACGTGAGTAGATGAGGCACCAGGAACAGCAAGCAGGCAGAAACAGCCATTAGCAAATGCAAGCCTGCAGACACAGACTGCAGAATTGTCAGGGAAAGGCAAGGAAATAGGAACAAAGAAAAAAGTAGACATGAAAAAGGGAATGAGAAGATACGAAGGACCAACAAGAACGGCTAAGATGTCTGATGGAAATTCCAGACGGCGCGACGTAAGAGAATGAGGATGAGACGATAATTGGGGAAAATGGTTCCAGATGTTCCGGAATTGATGAAAGACACAGATCCTCAGATTCGGAAAGCACAACAGTTCTCAGACAGAACGCATACACAGAGATCAACACCCAGGTATAGTATTTTAAAATTTCAGAGCACTAAAGACTAGAGAGCGGATCTTAAAAGCAGCCTTACGAGAAAAGACAGACGACCACAAAGGAAAGGCAATTACACGGAAATCTGCCTTTTCAGCTGTCATAACCGACGTCAGAAGTCAGAGGAATAATTCGCTGAACATAATCAGTCTAGAACTTTCAGGGTAGAATTGGAAACCCAGGATGATTACCTCTTTACGAAGGAGTGCAGCGTGGGGAAAGAGTCTGAAAAAGCATGGGTGTGTGAATGTGCATAACTGAGTCACTTTGTGGTACAGCAGAAATTACCACAACATGGTAGATCAACTGCGCTATAATAAAACTTGAAAATGAAAATAAATAAATTACAAACCAACCAAACATAAAGAATGAGTGCAAAATAAAAACCTTTTGTAACCTCATATCATAAAGTCCACCTGTTTAAGTGGACAGTTCAAATTTCTCTAGTACATTTATATTATAGAGCTGTGCAACCATTACCAAAATCCAACTTCAGAAAATTTTCATCCCCCCAAAAGAGACATTTAATTTTGACAATTTGTTCCAAAGACTCATGTCCCAAAGAGCATTTGACAATAAAGTACCAACCACATATTTATACTGTCAAAAATTAATCCTTGGGACTATCAAAAAAAATTGAGTTTTTCACTAATAACCTTCCTTAAAGGAATGTCTTTAGAAGTTCTACTTCTAGAAGAAATAAAATGATCTTCGGGAGAAAAGACTTGATATTCAAGAAAAAAAGGCTGAGCAAAGAGAATAATGAACTCGTGGGTCGATCTAAATAAATTCCGATCATGTATTTATGGAGCTTTTTCTTTCTGGACAAGGAATTTACATTCTGTCGCAGATACACCTAAGGACACACTGCCTTTCTTCAGAGCCACTCTTATTCAGAACCTCAACGCAGTAACTATGCTTATACCTTTATAGGATATGATTTGAAATAAGTTAAAAAGCAAAAAATGAAAAAGCAGAATAATATTTTTGAGCAGTCATCGTCTGAGTAGAGAGGCTCTGGGTGATCTGTAGGCCCTTCTTTATACCTTACCATGTTTTCTGTATTTGTGAGACTCCAAGGACGGGGCAAGCTGGCGGCCTGAGCGCCCGCTTCACGCTGAGTGGACATCCACCCGTCTCTGCATTTTGTAACTTAAACCCCACGGAACGCATCTACTGCCTTAAATCTAACTTCTCCCCTTAACCACCAAGAACTGACCATATGTCTTATCAAATTTGCAGTGGCAAAGTAGCCGGGTATTAAAATAACCAGATGGGCAGTTCCCTTGGGGACTCAGCGGATAAGAACTCAACGGAGTATCCATGAAGACGCAGGTTCGATTCCTGGCTTTGCTCAGTGGGTTAAGAATCTGGCATTGCCACAAGCTTCAGCATAGGTCCCAGATGCGGCTCAGATCTGGCATTGCTGTGGCTGTGGCACAGGCCAGCAATTGCAGCTCCGATTTGACCCCCGGCCAGGGAGCTTCCATGTCCCATAGCCCCAAAAAAATTTTTTTAAATAATAATTAAGGAAATTCCCTCTGTGGTGCAGCAGAAACAAATCTGACTAGTGTACATGAGGATGCAGGCTCCATCCCTGGCCTCGTTCAGTGGGTTAAGAATCCAGGGTTGCTGTGAGCTGTGGTGTAGGTTGCAGACATGGCTTGGATCTGGTGTTGCTGCGGCTGTGGTGTAGACAGGCAACTGAAGCTCCTGTTCGACTCCTAGCCTGGGAACTTCCACATGTTGCAGGTGCGGCCCTAAAAAGGAAAAAATAATAATTAATTAATTAAAACAAAATAAAATAACCAGATGGAATAGCCCCTGCCTTTGTGCAGGGACAGAGTGGCAGAGTGGGACAGAATGGAGTCCCCACTGGCCCCTGAAACCAAGAGGCCTCAGGAGGCCGGTCCCGAGAAGACATCCTTCCAGAATGAGCTGAAGGACGCCAGGGTCCCTCACAAGAACACCTGCCATCAAAGTCCCCGTTTCACCTGAACTCAGAAATGACCTTCGTGTCACGCATTCAGCAGACTTAGCCAGTTACCTAGCATCGCAGGGGACCACAGAGAGTCAGAAGGAAAGCCCTCCCATCCAAGGACTAACCAGGCCCGACCCTGCTTAGCTCCAAGATCAGAGGAGATGGGGCGTGTTCAGGGCGGTGTGGCTGTAGATCAGCAGGAAAATTCTGTCAACTGGTGCTTTGCAATTCACAGAGCCCTGCTGTGTATTTTCTGCAGCCACACGTGCAAGGCATCTCTGAAAAGGAAGCAAAAGCCTTGTGGTGGCAAAGTGGCTCCCCCCTCTGTAGTCAGTCAGAAAAAGAAGCCAGAGAGCAGCTGCTCAGCGACTTTACTTCCTCTCTCACATACTGAAAACTCGGGGCTTTTCCGTTCTCACCCTACCGTGCATTTTAGGCTTGAGAACGGCAACCACGATACCCTAAATCCTGCAAATGCTTTCACGCATAAACATGACTTCTCTTTCAAGTAATATAAAAATATTTACTGGAAAACACAATGCACTCTTCCCATAAGGGCTCAACAATGTATTCCCAGAGGTTTTATTTGACATCTGCAGAGAGAAGAGATCCCATCTTACGCAAAGCCCCCACCAAGCAGTTACTGTGCTCAGACTAGAGTCCATGAGGCGCCCCCACCCCCGCTTACCGTGGGGGACAAAAGGGTCCATGGGGGAAGGGGAAGTCGACTATCAGGCCCAGGGAACTTGCTGACTTTTATTGGTTTGAAATACACTCAAAAGAGAAATCCACTGTGGCCACTTGTTTGCCTGCACGAAGGCCTCTCTGGAGTCCTAATATTTTGCCTGTCTTCACTATTATGTCTTAAACTTCATCATAGAATCATGCCTCTGGCATCTTGGCTCCATGATCGTGGGGAGGAAAGCAGATTTTTTTTTTTTTTTTTTTTTTTTTTTTTTTTTTTTTGCCTCTTCTGCAGCATCCAGAAGTTCCCTGGCCGGGGATTGAACCCAAGCTACAGCAGCAACTTGAGCCATAGCCATGACAACACCAGATCCTTAACTTGCTGAGTAACCAGGGAGCTCCAGCCTCTTCCCTTTTTTTAGAGACAGCAATGATCGAGGGTTCCCAGGACCCACAGACGTGTGCAGAGGTGAAAGAAATACCCAAGAAGGAGCACGGAGTGTTGTTATGACTTTGAGGTGGTGAGAAAAGAGGAAGCACGAGCATTGTCATCCTCAGAGGGTGGCAAACGGAGGAGTGGGGACAATCATTTCAGAGCTGCCATCAGCAGCTGCCATCAGCCCAAATGCCCAAATGTGTTTGAGGGCAGAGTCCCCAAGGTCAGGGGCGTATCTCACAGCTTTCAGTTGCTAGAAACAAGCCCTCTCAACCGCACAGACGCTTCCATCAGTGAAGAATGTATTGAAAGGCTGCGGAATGACCCTCAGAACCCAGAGGAAGACAGACCAGCATCCAAGGGGTGGCAGTGAACATGGAACTCCAGCCCCCTGAGATGGGAGGCCTCTGGGGGATCGCCCCCAACCCGCTTGCCCCAGCTCGGCTCTACTTACCTGCCATCATCTGTAGACCACATTTCTCTTCTTTGGAGTGAAAACCAGTGGCCCTGTTCCCCTATAAAGATGTCCAAGTGTCTTCAATTAAAAATAAAATAAAACCCATACTGTGTCTTCTAGATTTCTGCCATGCTGTCTAGGTTTCTTAAAATAATTGCCTACTTAACATAACTCTACTCTCTCCAAACTGAGTGCAGCTCTCTTTTCTAAGCATCAAGCACATGTTGACTCTTTTCTCAATGCACTTCCAATTCCTGGATGAGCCAGTCATCTTCCGCCTAAGACCTGCTCTTCCTCTTAACATTCTCCCAGCTCAGTCGCGAGACCAAAACCTGTCCAGCTGGTCAATCCAGCTCAGGGGTGTTGTCCCTCCTTGTCTGCTTCCCGCTCAGCATCTGCACAGCCTCTGTCCCCACTGATCCCATGTCTGGATAACTCCTGAATCTGCCCAGAGCTCTACAGCCCAGACGCAAGCGCGCCGCTCTTGCAGAAGCCTCCTTTCTCACCTTGCTGCCTCCAGACTTGAGGCCACCCCATCAGAGAGGCCACCCTGCCACCAAAGGCAGCCACGGAAATGCCAAAGCTGCTCTCATCATGACCCACAACACGACACCATGGCCTCCCGTTGTCTGCAGCAGCAGTTAGAACCTCTCTGCATCCCGGGCCCCTTGGTGCCTGTATAAAGCTATGACCCTTTACAGGGGAAAAAAAAAAAAAATGGAGGGATGTTTAAGCACTACACTGAAGAAGCACAGCTGATGGATATGATAATCAGTGAATTTTATTTGGGGTTCCACTGTCTCTTCAACTTAATCTGGTAGGCTGAAACTTGCCCGCCCCAGGATGGAATTCAGATCATGGCCCATCACCATTGTGGTCACTTTCAAGCAACAAAGGAGTTGGCACCAGTGGGGAAGGACCAGGTCCAGTGTAGTGATGTTACCAAAATGTATCACTTCATTTAAAAATACTCCTCCAGGCCAGACCATGCCTACAACAGGTCAGGCACCTGCTTGGGCAGATGGGGGCTTCGTCTCCCCTCCCCCACAGCATGTATCTGCCCATCACCCCTTGGGGGTGGGAGGGGGACACACGGCACATCAACAACCCCCTCCCCCCTACATCTCTTCACCTCCAGGCCGACTTTTCTGTAACCTCAGTGTGTGCGAGGAGTTAATAGAACAGCTGCTGTCGTGAGTGTGTGAGATTTCAAATTGTTTATTTACAATAAAATTGAAGGACTTGATTTAATTGTTAGCTGATAGAAAATCCAAAATAATACTTGATAATGGGACCATCTATAAGCAGTGCTTTAGATGCCTAACTGGTATAAACATTCATTCCATTCTCATCTACTTTTTATGAGAACAAGGTATTTTTAGCTCTTCCATCTGTATCAGTCACTCTCAAAATGTGGTCTGAAAACCTAGGGTCCCCGAGGCTCTTTCAGGCGCCCATCAGATCCTTTTTCCAGCGACGCACTTGTGTTCAGCCAGATTTTTCTTCATATATTTCAATCAAAATAATATATTACGAAAGAGTCAATGTATAAGTAGAAATGAAAAGCCAGTGCCTTTTTTAAGGAGGGCATTCAAGAGATTTGCAAAAATGGAAAATAATGCCAATATTCTCACTATTTTTTGAAAGTATAGATATTCTCCAATAAGAATATGCCACTGAGGAGGTCCTGCTGTGGCTCAATGGGTTAAGAACCCAACTAGTATCCATGAGGATGCAGGCTTGATCCCTGGCCTCGCTCAGTGGGTTAAGGATCCAGCATTGCCGTGAGCTGCGATGTTTTCTGCATTTGTGACAATGCAGAAATTCTGGCCATGGCTCAGATCTGGGGTTGCCGTGACTGTGGCGCAGGCTGGGAACTGCAGCTCTGATTCAACCCCTAGCCTGGCAACTTCCATATGCCACAGATGTAGCCCTAAAAAGAAAAAAAAATGTCATTGATGGTAATATGCAATGGGTTTGTTACTTTTATTTTTCATGTTTTTAATTGAAGTATAGTTGATTTACAATGTTGTGTTAGTTTCAGGTGTATAGCAAGATGGTTCAGTCATATATAAATATAAATACATATATATATACATACATATATATTCCTTTTCCGATTCTTTTCCATTATAGGTACGAGATATTGAATGTAGGTCCCTGTGTTATATGGTAGGTCCTCGCTGTTTACCGAAAAACAGCTTTGATCTCCACCACCTCCTGTGTGGGGCCTCAGGCTCCGCTTTGGAACATGGCATCCACTGGGATCTCAGCTGAACCTGAAACAAAGCTCTTCCATTTCATCACCCTGCTCCACACAATTTCTGAGGCCCACAGGACAGGAGCCCTCTCCCTCGGCCCCATGGACGCCCCACACCCCAGGCCCCAAAGCCCGAGCTTCTCCCTGCGCATTTTCTCCTCCATCTGCTGAAGTGGCCTCCCTTTCCCACCTGCTAGGAATACCCCAAACAGCACCTCATCCAGAAGGACTCCTTCGTCTCCTTTTAGGTTCGGTAAAGCATCCATCACACCATCCCGGAATGGCTTTATTTCGTGGTCTCCCACCATACGTGTGCTCCTGGAAGACAAGAACCATATACACTGCAACTTCGAGGCTGAGCACAGAGGCAAGGTGTCATAGGTCTTAGACAAATAGTTTTCTGTGGATAACTTAATGAACAGGTTCCCAGAGGGAAGAGGAACTGGGACTGAGAGCTCTGGCATGCTCTGAGTTTCTACAAGACGCTCCCAGAGCACAAGGGAGGAAAGCCCACATTGGCTTCTCCTGCTTGAGTGGAAGCCCAGATCCCTACCGCTCTCCCTTAAGGCCTACACGGCGTGGAGGAAACGTCATCCACTTTTCCACTTATATGTAAACTTAATTCAGACCGAAAGGCAACGCCTCTTGAAATACCACAAGGCTGCTCAGAGCGAAATCTGTACCACTCGTGCCTTAACCTGAAACACGTGTCAATAGGATTCTAAGTTTCTGGCTGCCAATTTACTCTGATGGCCTGAAAGACCCAAGAGATAGTCCAAAAGCTGTAGGGTAATGATGGAGCTACAGCTAGGGGGGAAAGTGTCCAAGACCTTTGAAGGCCGTGTGCCTCTGCTTAAGTAGGCACAGCGATTTTGAAAATAAGATCCTTATCTCTCGCAATTGCGGGAGTGAATGAGCTGCTGGAAGGCAGACCCGGACTGGGACGCACAGCCCCAGATCAGCCTCCACTGGCCTCGCCCACTGATTAAACTCCATCGGGAGAGAAGCCCTCCTTGGAGACTGGCTCCAAGGTTGTGCTGGGGCCAGATGCCATCGTAACGCTCTCCATGATCCTCTAAATTAGCTCGGTGCATGTGGGCAGATCTGTCCAAAGCGCAAAGATGTCTTTCCCTGAAACAGAGGGTCCTGACCTCTCGAGCCCTTCCTCCTTACACACAACAGCACATGTGAAAGCGCCAACAGCTGCCCTGTCTGTAGCCAGCAGGGAGCTTGTGCCCGTGACATGCTGGAAAATGTTGAACAACTGTTCCCTGGGGGTGAAATAGTCCTAATTTATGGTTCTTGCCAATTTCCATAGTGTAAACGCTCCCCTCATGGCGGATGGCAAGCTCCCAACATGGCCTCCATCACTGAATGCGGAGGTAGGAAAAGAAGCCCAAGTTGGTTGGGCCCCACGTTTTTACCCCAAGAGGTATCAAGGATTAGCCTTTTGTGTATCGACCCTACAAGTATCAAGCCCTCGCTGAGTCATGGCGCGGTGCTGAGTCACACAAAAGACAAATCAGCAGATCTCCCCTGGCTGCTGGGATAGTCTGTTTCTCACACATACCAAGGTTTCGAAGTACTGACCATTGAAAAATAAATAGTGATGTTTCCCTACATTAGGGCTACTCAGTGTCTTCCCTTTAGATGCACATTTCTGAGCAGGAGACAACAGAGTGGAATCCTAACTACCGCACAAGGACCCATCCAGAAGAGAAACAGGACAATGGAAGTGTGTCCAGCAGGGGGTGCCACTTGTTTCACTTACCACATGTTTTGTGGCAGCAAAAAAAGGGATAAAGACTGCTGAGATTGACACATAACACTGGCATTTATCTGTCTGTAGTGGTGACATTTTTACTGTAAAAGTAGAAGACCAGAAGTTAAGAAGTATAAAAAGTAAGTGTAACTTTTTCGTTGTTGTTGTCTTCTGTCCTTTTAAGGATGCTCTCAAGACACATGGAGGTTCCCAGGCTAGGGGTCTAATCGGAGCTGTGGCTGCTGGCCTACGCCACAGCCAGAGCCACGACAACGCCAGATCCAAGCTGCATCCACAACCTAGACCACAGCTCATGGCAATGTCAGATCCTTAACTCACTGAGCGAGGCCAGGGATGGAACACGCAACCTCGTGGTTCCTAGTTGGATTCGTTTCCACTGCACCACGATGGGAACTTCCCATATGTGTCACTTTTAAGAGATTTCTGAGTTCCCACTGAGCTACAGTGGGTTAAGAACCTAACATAGTCTCTGTGAGGATGTGCATTCGACCCCTGGCCTGGCTTACTGGGTTAAGGATCCAGCCTTGCCACAAGCGGTGGTGTAGTTACAGATGTGGCTTGGATACAGTGTCACCATGGCTGTGGCCTAAGCCTGCTGCTGCAGCTCCCATTCAACCCCTAGCCCAGGCAGGAACTTCCATATGTTGCAGGTGCAGCCATTAAAAAAAGAAGAAAAAAAAAAGAACTTTCAATGACTTTTACTTCATGCAAAGAGAAAAAGAATTATTGCAGAGGAAGGGGGAAAAAAATCAATGTGCTCCAGAGGGACCCTCCTAAAGTAGCCCAAGTGAACGCTTTTATGTATCCGTCCAGAGATATTCAGGGAAAGATGGGGAATCGACACAGACAGGTCCCAGGAAGAAGCTGTGCCATGGATTTTTCCCAGTTGTCCTCACTTGGGTTCCCCGAGAGAGTGGAGTCATCTGTGGTAGGGACTTGAGTGCAAGTAATTTCAGGATTTGCTATGAAGCTACAAGAATTAAGATAGGGTGGTATTATCATCCAGCAGGTGCTTAGACTCTTGAGTCACTAGAAATCAATAAGAGGTGGGATGAGAAATTCAGGCTAGGCTTTTTAATGGGACTCGTGCTACAGCACAAGCAGGAAAAAGCAAGAACCAGCTTCCCTTGTTCAGTCTCTGGGGGTGCAGGGTACCAATTGGTCCCCTACATGGGGCTGGAGCCGTGGCTTAGGTGGTCTGCCCACCCCCTTGGGGGTGCTGTGTGCAGGGATCAGGGCAGTTGGGTTTGGGGCCTTTTTGCTTCTTGTTCACAAATGGCCCCAAGTGCAGCATGTACACAGTTATTTTTAGTCCCTTCTAGTTTCTTTGTATCTGTTGCTGGAGGAGATGTTTGTCCAGGTGCAAAGCCAGGCAGCAGAGCCTCCGGGTCCCCATCCCAGCCTGCCCCAAAGACAGATGTGTCAGCCAAAGGAGCAGAATGTGCCCAGACACACACACACACACACACACACACACACGTGTGCAAATAACTGTCAACAAAGACAACAATGTCATCCAATGGGAAAGGAGAATCGTTTCAGTAGACAGTATTGGAAAACTGGAGCGTTGTTTGTGGGGGAACTGACACTCAGATCTTAACTTATGCCGGACCTTCCCGCCTCCAGAACCAGAAGAAATGAGTTTCTGCTGTTGATAAGCTACCCGGTCTGTGATGGCTGGTGAGAGCCCTTTGAACAGACTCAGGCACAACCCCTTGGAAAACTGTCTGACACGTTCTTATAAAATTCAACAGGCAGTTGCCATTAGACCCAACAATTGAACTCTTAGGGTTTTGCCCAAGAGAAATCAAAAATGCATCTGAACCAAAAACGGTGAACACTGAAACACAGAGCAGCTTTCCTCTTAATAGATGAGAACTGAAAATTCCCAAACTCCAAAACAGGAGTTCCTGCTATGGCTCAGCAGGGTAAGAACCTGCTACGGTCTCCATGAGGATGCAGGTTCAATCCCTGGCCTCGCTCAGTGGGTTAAGGATCCAGCATTGCCACAAGCTGCGGTATAGGTTACAGACACAGCTCGGATCCCGTGTTGCTGTGGTTGTGGTGTAGGCTGGCGGTACAGTTCCAATTCGACCCCTAGCCTGGGAACTTCCATATGCCACAAGTGTGGCTAAAAAAAAGAAAAGAAAAAATGCAAATGTCCACGGAGAAGTAAATGGATGAACAAACAGTAGTATTTTAATTCAATAGAACACTATTCAGTAATAAAAAGGAAGGAGCTGCTAATAAATCCAGCAACAAGGAATCTCAAAATCACATGGTGTGGGAGAAATATGACACAGGAGGACAGCTTGCTTCTGTCCACACGAAACTCTAAAAGCTGAGAGCCCGATAAAGCTTCATTTAGGCCTGTTAAAAAGGGCTCATGGGAATTCCCATTGTGGCTCAGCAGAATTGAATCTGACTAGCATCCATGAGTTCACAGGTTTGATCCCTGGCCTCACTCAGTGGGTTATGGATCCAGTGTTGCCATGAGCTGTGGTGTAGGTCGCAGATGCAGCTCAGATCTGGCGTGGCTGTGGCTGTGGTGTAGGCCAGTGGCTACAGCTCTGATTGGACCCCTAGCCTGGGAACCTCTATGTGCTGTGGGTGCAGCCCTAAAAATACAAGAAGAAAAAAAAAGGCTCCTAAAAAGACAGGAAGAAAAAAAAATGAGGCTCATGGCCACAGCCTGTCGGGGCCTCCTTAGCCCTGAGCTGGGGCTGTCAGGTACTGGAAATAAAATCTCAGAACACTCAGTTAAGTTTAAACTTCTGATAAACCACAAATAATGTTTTTAGTATAAGTATGTCCCACACAATTATTTGGGACATGGGTGGCACACATCTGCCTGGGAGATACTTATACCAAAATAGTATTCATTTTTCACCTGCAATTCAAATGTTACAAAGCATCCTGCGTTTTCCCCGGCAAGCCTGCACGGAGGCCTTCCTTGTTAATGCAAATCCATGGGCCCGATGCACCGTGAGGCCAAACAAACCACAACGCCGGAGCTTGGAGCAGAGAACGGCTCACTGCAGGGCCAGGCATGGAGGCGGGAGGCCAGGGCCCCAAAGCATCCCCGACTCCCCGAACCAAAATCACAAAGCATATTGAAAGGCCAGGTGAGGGAGGGGCGTGGTTGGTCGTTGCAAACTTCTCGGGGCAGAAATCCTTTGTTCCTGTAGCTGTCCCTGGATGTCCGGTCACGGCGGTCCTGTGCATCTCCAGCAAGATGCTTGTTACTCTTCAGAGAGGAGCTAAGCAGAGGATCTGGGGGAGGGGCCTGCCCGGAGAAGGCCCCACAGAGTCCTGCTGGGTTACACGGTGGCCTCTCCAAAGGCAGGCCATCCACTGACCCTGAGACCCTCCAGCCCGGGGCTCAGCCCCCAGTCCCTCCTTGGAGAAGAAAGAAACACCCCCCGCCACCCGCCGCCGGCCTTTTAGCTCACAGGTTCGGAGCCATCTCTGCCCTTGTCTTCTCAACGTGTGGGGGGTGCAAGGCTTGTCCCCACTCCAAGGCGGGGGGGGGGGCAACACCCAGGGAGGGCCCGTGGCTTCCGCTGTGGCTGCGGACAGAGCCCCGTCTCTGGCTTGAGCGGCTCCATCTGATCCCATTTTCCGGATTTCAAATCCTGCAAGCGCATCGTTCCTAGGGGGCTCTTTCCTCTCGGCCACGGCTCCCGGCTCTACCCTTCTTTTCCCGCGACACCTAAAGCTTCCACTGCTTTGCCGAGCACACTCGATCCCAGTTCATCAAGGTGGGGATTTTTCTCCAGTTTCCAAGAAGTCAAAAGCCAGGTGCGATGGGCCCAGATCTAAACCACGCAGCCCAGGGTCTGTCCTCTTCCAGCTGCCTTTCATACTGGTGACGAAAGAGCCCTTTTAATCAAAAACCTGTGAAGAGTGGTTCGGGGAACGGTCTTGCAAAGAACCCTTTTTTAAAACTACCTAATGGAACATAAACACTTTCTGAAGAGTGGAATCTAAGCAGTTCCGAGGAACCGGTTGACGGGGCCTCGTTGTGTCCAGAGCGGTTCCAGGGGGCCTGCGCCTTTGGTATTTATGTCGGGGTGGCCTGACTGAAGTGGTTTTAAAACTTGGGGTCGTGGATCATTAAGATGCTAATAAAAATTGGGGACCTGCTTCCTGGAACCGTGCACGTCCACCCACGTGCACACAGCTTTACAGACCGTTTCGAGAGGTTCAGACACTGCCCCCAACCTGTTCCCGGGGCCAGGGGAGAGCCCTGTGTGACACGCACGCAGGGCCCACAGGGTTTTTTATTTCTGTTTTTTGTCCTTTTAGGACCAGCCTCAAGGCACAGGGAGGTTCCCAGGCTAGGGGTTGAATCGGACCTGCAGCTGCCAGCCTACGCCACAGCCACGGCAACACAAGATCTGAGCCACGTCTGCAACCTACACCCCAGCTCACGGCAACGCTGGATCATTACACCACTGAGTGGGGCCAGGGATTGAATGTGCGACCTCATGGATGCCAGGCAGGTGCATTAACCGCCGAGCCAGACAGGAGCTCCAGACCACACGGGGTTAATGCTTCCCACTTCCTTGGTCCCCTCCCCACTCAAGGCCGAGGCATCCGGCTGACCTTTATGTCCTCCAGCTGCCTTGCTGTGGCTGGCAGTTCGGGTCCCCTCCACTAGCCTTCTCAGAGTGGAATGCAGATCCCAGGATGCCAGCCACAGGATCACAGGACAGGTGCCGCCCAGGTTCCTCGGCCACAGAGACAGCAGAGGCGGAGGGACTCCCGGGGCCCCTCCCCCGGGACGCAGGTCTCCACGAGCGTCTGTGTCCCTGTCTGTCCGTGGGGTAAGGATGGAGACCTCCCTGGGGCTGCAGTGAGGAGCACGTGACACCACGCGGGTAAAAGCATCTGGCGTGCAGCAGGCAATTCCAGAAGGTTTAGGAGGCCGACGACTCCAGCAGTCACAGCTCAGACACATTCTTGTCTGCCTCTATCAGTGTCACCTCCCTCCTGGACAGTGATTTACAAATGGCAAAGCATCTCCCTTGGAAATTCACTACTGGTAATACATTATCTCACAACATGCCCCCGATAGAAAAACTCAAGATTAATGCTTCTGTTTTTTGGTTTGGGTTTTTTTTCACTTTTTAAGATTGTATTGAAGTATAGTTGATAGACCGTGCTGTGCTGATTGCTGCTGTGTAATGCTCCCATTTTATGGGTGAGAAAACTTTCTCGGGTTAAGCGAACTGATTCCTCCAGAACCAGACCTCGGGCTGAAACCCGGGACTGAAATCACAAATGTTTCCTCCTCCAGATAGAAGGCCTCGGTCACCCACACGCTACCCTCGAAGTTCATGACAACCCAGAGGGCTACTCAGTCCTGACACTGGACACACCAAAGGGTCCGGACCCCCCGCCCTGGGGCTGCCTCTGCCCCTCCTCAGCTCCATCCACATCCGCTCCTCCCACCTTCTGCTGCTGCGGCTTCCTGCTCCTGCTACCTGTCGGCACCTCCCTCTGCAGTCTCGGGGGCTGCTCTGTGCCCACAACACCTGCCTGCACACACACAGCCTGGAAGTGCCCAGGAGTGACGCCCTGCAGCAGCTCCCCAGGTGGGTTGGGCATTCTGGGAGGCAGACTCCACGTGGCTCTCAAAGGGTCCCCGGGGATGGGACCCCACAGTCCAGCAGGCGCTGCTTTCCAGAGGGGAACCCAGGCTAAGACAGGAGCTCGTGGTAGGTCTCCATTCCCCCACACTGCCTGCCCTTCCTCTGTGCCCGCCTCCCTCAGCTGGCTCTACTGGCAGAGCCTACAAGCAGTAAGAAAGCTTAGCCCCCAAAGCCACTGTGACCCAGAAAACTGCCTTCCAATGGCCCTGGGTCCCAATGTCAAGATTCCATGCCTGACAGCCTGAGATGGCGCTATCAGCGCGCCTTCCCCTAGAATGACCCAGCTGCAGCCTGGGCTTCCCTCAGTCATGGCCAACAAACTCCAGGGGCAGCAAAAGCTCTGCTCCTGAGCCCCCACCCGAGGGCCCTGGGTCTTTCCATGCACAGAGAGATGCCAGAGAAGGTGGTACCAGCGACAGCTTCCGCTGAGCCCCTTCTCCCTGCTCTGACCATCGGTGGGCTAAGGACCCCGGTCCCACCCTGCACTGCAACCAGGTCGGGTGGCTGAGCCCTTGGAGACAGAGCCTTCTTCTGGAGAGCCTCGGCTTTCCGTTAGCTCCACACGCGCTCCCACACCAACGTCTGCTCATCCCGACGGCTGTTGCAGCGCCAGGTCTGGATCTGCCATGTTACGTCACTGTCACGGCCAAGCTCCGCCCTTGCAGCCGTAGCAGCGCCAGGACTGAAAGCCACGGTCATCCCTGGCACAGCTTCAAAAACACTGCCTCTCCCCCGATCCCCCCATTCTAGACACCAACCCAGTTCCTGCTGAGGTTGAGACCTCCATCCCCTTCTTTTTATATACATATTTTTTGAAGTTTTATGGCCGTGTCATTGATTTACAAGGTTGTGATCAGTGCTGCTCTAAGACAAACGAGTCTCCACGTTCACATTTCCACCCTCTTTCAGGTTCTTTCAAGACCACGCCAGTCATCAGGCACAGCAGGCAGGGCGAAGGCAGCCCTTCCCTCAGGCTGGTGTGTTCCTTGTCTCTGCTCCCCCACAGCTGGGATGGGACTCAGCACAACCCTCCAAGCGCCGTGGATGAGTCCGGGGGCTCCCAGCAGGGTGGTCTGATCCGTCGAGAAGCGTGTAAGGTGACAGATGGGTTCTGGTCCAGGCGTCCTCAGGTGAGCATGAGGGTTTGCTGGTGGGAACCACTCTGGGCAGGTGAGGGGTGTCCATGCCCCAAACCCTCGGTTTCCCCAAAGCCAGTCTCCTCCTCCCTTTAGACGTCAGCAAAGCCGAGCCACCAAGCCTTTTGTCCCCTCACGGATGCAAACGAGTTCACCCTCCAGATGTACTGAGTCTCTCGCCAGCTCAAGTTCAGGTGCTCAGAGAAAAGCCAAGCCTCTCATCATTGGAACATGTGATTGTGTCCTAAGAGGAATGAGCTGAGAGAGGTGAGCAGAGCTGAGGTAGACCTCTCACGATGCAGCACAGAGGGTTCCGGGAGGAGAAATTCCCGGGAGGAAGTAAACAGATCATAATATTCCAAATCTCTTCCCTGGGGGGCCCCGGGGAAAGGAATTATGTCCTTTGATTACTTCAGGGAGGAGCATATTTCCACGTTATTCTCGTGAGAAACACTCATAAGCCTGCCCATTGGTTCCCCAACTTCTTGATGCATTTTTATCAGTCCATGTGGATGTCAATGTAGCATGGATATTTACTGCTATGTTCCATGTAATCCTCTGCCTTGTGTTCATTCGATTGTGGACCTGCCAGACTTTCGGGGGCAGGGGCTCTTTCTGGACCATCTCCATGGTGAGCATCATGTAAGGACATCCTGTGAAGCCCTGAAGCCAGTCAAGTGCATCATTTGCTGAGGGAGCTCACATGCTTTTATTCACATAACAGAGGCGGCTGGGAGACGGGGCTCCTGGTACTCACGTCCGTGCCATCATCTTCTCAGATGCCCGCGGTGGAACTTTCTAGGCAAGATCATTACTGCCTTATAGCCTAGTTTGTATTTACTAATTATATTTTCTCTTATTAAAGAAACACCATGGTCTACCCTTTTTTAATATGCGGGTTAAATTTACTCTTCAAGGTTGAGGCTCAGTCATAATTCTCTGCACTAGAAATCCTATATTGAGAAGAGTCTATAGAAAATTAACAAGCTGGAAATCCTTTGAGTAATATGGATGGCAACGTATATATGCAATTTGATCCAAAGCACCATGTGAAAAGCAATTTCACCTTGTTTAAAAATGATTTGCAGGAGTTCCTGTTGTGGCGCAGAGGTTAACGAATCTGACTAGGAACCATGAGGTTGTGGGTTCAGTCCCTGGCCTTGCTCAGTGGGTTAAGGATCCGGCGTTGCCATGAGCTGTGGTGTAGGTTGCAGGCACAGCTCAGATCCTGCATTGCTGTGGCTGTGGCATAGGCTGGTGGCTACAGCTCCAATTAGACTCCCTAGCCTGGGAACCTACATATGCCATGAGAGCGGCCCTAGAAAAAAAAAAGGCAGAAAGACAAAAAAAAAAAAAAAATGATTTGCAGAGTTCCCATTGTGGCTCAGTGGTAATGACCCCGAATAGTAACCATGCAGATGTGGTTTCCATCCTTGGCCTGACTCAATGGGTTAAGGATCTGGTGTTGTCATAAGCAGTGGTGTAGTTTGAAGATGCGGCTGGGATCCCACGTTGCTGTGGCTGCAGCTCTGATTCCACCCCTAGCTTAGGCACCACCATAAGCCACAAGTGTGGCCGTTAAAAAAAATTCATTTGCAATGTAAACTTAACATATAAGAATGTCTTTTCCTATAATCTTGGGTTGTTCTTTCGTAAATAATCTATTAGGATGTATATTGTGTTTTATCTAGAATGGGCTTCCTACTTGAGCAAAGTGATGGGCCGGGAGGCCCAGAGTCCACGACCTGAAACCCATCTGATGGAAGAGGAGGGAGACAGAACAGAGGAGCGGAGGGAAGCCGCTCCGTGGAGAGAGCGGGCAGGTAGGTAGGGCAGCTGTCCTCACTCCTGGCAGCTTTGCTAGGACTCTGGTCCTCGGAAGGCCCAGCTGACCTTGGATTCTGCATGTGTCCTTGAATCTTCATCTTTTCTTTTTCAGGGAAAAAAAAAAAGAGCTTCTGCTTGCCCCTCCCTACCTCCCCAAACTCGTGGGCCTTAAAACCTGGTGATCAGGCTCCTCAAACATCAAATCCAAGTCCAAAGCAACATGAAGGGCCCGCTCGGTATCAGACGCTGTGTTGCACTGGTGAAAAAGCTGAGTCTCTTGTTCTATTTTTTTTGGTTCTTCTCGGTTTTTCGTTTTCGAAGCTCGGCTGACGTGTCGTCGATGCACAAGGTCGTGATCACTTCTGCTGTGCAACAAAGTGGCTCCGTTACACACGGGCAGACGCTCGCTCGCTTTCAGGTTCTCTCCCACGTGGACGATCACAGGACAGCGGTCCCTGGGCTCTCTAGGTCCCCGCTGGCCAAGCACGCCGTATACCTCCGTGTGCCCGCGCCAACCCCAAACGCCCAGGCCGTCCCCCTAAACCCCAGCTGGACAGTCCCCGATGCCGCGTGGTGGCGGGCACACAGGTCCTTCCGACTGCATTTTTATCTCACTGTTCGTTCACGATCACGCTTCTTAAAATGGGCCACCCTTGAGTTTTCTTAACCAACCCCTCTTTTCGTATGAGTTAGTTTGTGTGGGATGCTTTTCCTTTTGCCGTGTGGCTCCAATGGATGTATTTTTCAAGGTTTTCTCAAATTCCGTCTCTTGCGGTGGAAGGCTCTGGAGTAAGAAAGTCCTGGGGTAACTCGACTCCCCACTGGCTGTATGACCTTGAGAAAGCCATTCGACTTCCATGTCTCCATCAATACAATAACAGTAACAAAGCTTGCCTCACCAGTGTAAGGACTGAGATATATGAAAAGGGCTTATAATCTATGAAATGCTGCGTGGCCGTTTGATATTATTTTGTCCCTAAAACAAGCCTGAGTGTCTCCTAAGAAAAAGACCATCACAGCTGGTTTTTTTGGATGAGGATTCGAGGATGTGGGGCAGGAGACCATCCAGAAGCCTGGTCCACCGAAGCTTGGTGGGAGAGCCAGGGCTGAACCCCAGGCCAGGTCCTGGTCGAGGCTACGTTTACAGGTCCACACTGGTGGGGCTGGCAGGCAATGAAGAAAATGAGTGTGTTGGAAGTGATTCGGGCTTCTTCTTTCTGGAGAAAACACGAATCTACACAGTAGGCTTAAGACATGGCAACAGATTCACTCATCAGACCCTTCCAGGCAGAGAGCCAAGGCATTTCTAGGAATCTCTTGCTGAGTCCCTGGCCAGGGTATTTACAGTGCTGGCATTTAGTGTAATTATTGATGCGGTTGGGTTGAGTCTGCCATCTTGTTCTGTGTTTACTTTGTTCTGAGTTTACTTTGTTTTTGTTTACTTTCTCTTGCTTCTCTTCTCCTCGCATCTTGGAGAGGTTCAAAGGCCAAGGGCAGAACAGGCTCCAAGACAGAGATGCCCCCTGAAGGAGGCCCCATCTCAAGAAGGGAGGCTGGGAAGGGCTGATGTCCCCTCAGATTTTTAGGGCTCAAAGAAAACACAGAACTCCAGCCTTCCTGCCCTTTGCCACTCAAACTAAGTTTATTTGATAAAGTTAAAGACATAATTTGCAGTTTCATAAAAAGAATCATTTTAGTTATTCAAATTGCGGCTGTCAGTTCTATTTTTCTGGTTGCACGGGAAAATGTTATTTTGTCAAATGCTTTAAATTTGTTTCATCAAACCCAGTATTTATAAAAATTCAGCAAAAATGGATTATTTCCTCCTTGCAAACTGGAAACCAGCAGGCCAATCATCGCCATAAATCAGAGGCTGTGCTGTAGAGAGCACATGAAAACATCACATACATCTTAAGTTCTGAACGAACCAGGCATCAAAGACTTTAAAATTCAAGCACAGATTTTGTTTATTTTAGATGGTTGGTGCTTTTCCCCAACAGCCTGTTGCTGTGAAGTCACCGCGCTAATATTTTTTAAGAACACCGTGCTTGTGTGCAGGTGGTGTCATTTCAGGATCATTCAGAGGTGAGCACGGCGAACCGTGTTCTTAGGCTAGTGAGTCAATTCAGTAAGAGACTGGACCCTCCTCAAAGAAATGCACTGATAACGTTGAAGCAGAACATTTTCACGCGCCAGAAGTAGCAAAAGCAAAAGTACTTGTCCATCAATTACTATTACTTTCTGGCATTAACAACACAAATCATTACCAAACTTCCCAGGGCCCAGAAAAACAGAAAAGCTACGCCCGTAGTGAGACCTTCTAAGCACAAAGGGGTCGAGATCTGTTCATTATGTACAAACAAAAAGAAAGAAATGAAGATGAGATCCAAAGGGAAATATGCTAGACCCTATAACTCTTTCACTGACCGGATGAGGGCAGAAGCACGGTGAACTTGGGATCAGCAAGAGAAGTGATCTACCCCAGGCTACCAGGCAGGAACTGAGAATTCGGTTGGAGAGACTGAGATGCTGGTGTTTGCAAAGAGGAAAGCTGAATCCAATATATAAGAAGGCAGCGTTAACCCCAAGGCTTTTCAGACTCACCAGCCAATAAACAGCCCCTCTTGCTAAGCCCACTGAAGTTGGTTTCTCTGCCATTTACAACCTAAAAAAAATAAACAACAGCCTTGCAGGCGTTTCAAAGAGGGAGAGGTTGCAGTGGCTGGGCTGGTAGGAAGAAAGATCTGTGGAAAGTGGGGTGGGATTCATCTGGCCTTTGAAGGTCACGGAGGAATGAGGTTAAGTGAGGAAAGGGCGGGCTGAAGGGCGGGGCTGCAGAACTAGGTGAGACCTTTGTGACACTGGCCAGTAAGGGGACATTCAGAAGGTCTCTGCTTGGTGGAGAGAAAAAGGGAACGAACATTTTGTTCTCTGGGAAGAAGGCTTCGCTATTAAGAAAACAAACGTGGAGGTTCCAGTGGATGGTTTGGTTAATCTTTCACCCAGGAGATAAGAAACAGCCCCGGTCTGATAAACAGCTTGGAATTCCAAGTACTCAACCTTGTGAGAATTCACGGGATGGGCTTTGTCTTAAGCACAGCCTCAAAAACCCAACCTGACGCAGCCACTTTGTAGAGCAATTGTGTATGCGCTCTTAAATTGAAGAGAGATGGAGCCTTCGATTCTACTGCTAAAGGGCAGTTCCATCCACTCCTGGGTACATTCACTCAACCAGAAAAAGGTCCTTGTACGTGTACGCAATGCATCATGGGCCATGACGTTTGTAGCAGCATTGCCTGTATTAGAAAAACTTGGAAGCCACCCACGGGTCCGAGAAATAAAGAATGGCCAGATTAATTTTCACAGTAACTATAGAGCAGTGAAAATGAATGAACCAGAGCAGCAGATAGTGCCTGAAGCTCACGACATAACACTGAATGATACAAGGAAGTTCCAGAAGAATATTTACATGGCAATGTTGTTTAAACAAAATCCCGGATCATGAGAAGCTAAGGTGGGCGGGGTGCTGCAAAGAAAAGGAAAAGAATGAAAAGTAGAAAACTCAGGTGAGTGGTGGCCTTGGGGGACAGGAAGGAAAGGAATATGATGAGAGAGGGCTCCTCCAGGGTCTTCAGCTGAAGCCGCCATATGTGCTAATCCCTGGAGTGGGAATCCTTGTGCTCAATACATACTTCTTCGTCCTGTTGGGTGCATAATAGATACTATAATAAAATGCCAAAACCAAACCAACCCCAACTGTCGCTGACCAATATTTTTGAAAGTGTGCCTTCTCTTCTCTGAGCGAAAGGTGACTCTCTCGGAGCCTGGAGAAGAAAGGCCATCAGTAATGCTTCTTAACTTGCTACAAGTTCATACGGGGTCAACGTGCCGCTCTTAATTCAGCAGATTTACGTGGCTCCATGACTGGCGCTTATTTTAGGCTATGAGCCGCAGCCGTCCTGCCAACTCTCCATGAGCTGATTCCAGCAGCCCTGGCGATGCTGACGGTGTGCGTGCCCCAAGCCACGTGACTGGGACGCTGGCATTTCCTGGCTCGTGCAGGTCACCCTAAAGACCACTGGTCACTACTGTGAACTTTTAAAGGGCGTCTTTGTTCAATTTTTTTTTTTTTTTTCTTACAGTAAAGCAAAAGAAGTTCACGATGGCAGTCTGTGCCATTAGGCCAGGCCCACATGGTCCTACTCGGAGCATACTGTTTTGTTTTCATCCAGAAGCGTCTCTAACGGGCAGAGACCCTGAGGAGTCACACATTTGACGACATTTCCCCGGGTAACTCAGGCACTTGATCGACACTCCATCCAGAGGCCCCCCCAGGACAGCAGGCCCTCCGCCCGCATGGAGACTGCACACAGCCTGACCACGTGCCGCATTTATGGGGGATGTTCTCCCCTTTATCTTTGGACAACATCAAAGTGGATGCAAAACATGATTCGAGCCCAAACGCTGCCTTTGGAAAGGTTCCAGACTGGTAGGGTACAGATATAAAGGACAAACGAAATGACATGGTGACGTGGAACGTAACTTCCTCTAAGAGGCAAAGGCCAGTGGGGCTGTGAAGGTGATGGGCTGACTTCCGGATGGGGGAGAGGAGACTGACCGCTGATGGAGACTGGCTCCCTGCAGACGCAGGCGCAGACTCTCACATGCCCCTCTTTCTCTTTGGATTCTTTTTGCAGAGCTCGTGTCCATCTTGCAGAAGCGTTTCATGGGCGTGAGTCCGGCCAGTCTTGCCACAACCTCACACAGGACAAAGGTTGGGACAGTATCTCCATGTTACAGAGGATAAGCATGAAGAGACTGGTGTCCCAAATAATGGGGTCTAATTATTTTATTAGCCAAAGTGGTGTTTTTTTAATTGAAGTATAGCTGATTTACAATGGTGTGTTGTTTTCAGATGTAAAGTGATTCGGATACCTAAGTGTATATATGTATGTATGTGTGTGTGTGCATATATATATTCTTTCTCAGATTCTTTTCCATTAAAAGTTATTCAAGTTTCCTGTGCTGTACAGTAGTCATTGTTTTCAAAGTGGTTTTTAAAACCACCTGATTTCATAGCCCGTGACAGTAGAAGCCTAAGGAGATCCTCAGAAGTCCCACCCCCACCCCCTCCCTCGCATAAGCCCCTCCCCTGAGATGGATCGGAAAGTGGCTTGGATCGGGAAGTCACCCCTTGATCAGGTGACAGGCTGCAAGACTCCCTTGTGGCCCACAAGAGAGAGCCTCTGGCAGGCTTTGGAGCGGGGACCTGAGGCTGGGACCTGAGGGGGTGCTTCTAGGAGCTGAGTGCTGGCACCTCGGTCCACCCCACAAGGAACTGAATTAAGAGAGAGAAAAAGGAAACCATAAGACTGAAGGATATATTTTCAATAAATATATTCAACATAGACTTGTCAGAATGTATCAGTATCTTCTACAAATTAATCAGCAAAAGACAGAAAATTCAATAAAAGTTGGCCAAAGGTTTCCATAGGCACTTCACCAAAACAAAACAAAACAAAACAAAACAAACAAAAAAATGATGCTGAAATGGCCAAAGAGGCAAAGGAAAGCGTTCTCAGAACCATTATTTCTCAGGAAAATGCAAATGAAAACCACAACGATAGAGTAATGACACAATTTCAAAGAAAAAGACAGAAAATGCCAAGCGTTGGCAAGCATGTAGCATAAATCAGAACTCCCACCGGTCACACTGAAGGAAATATTGCTGCAATCACTTTGGAAACCTTTCTGGCAGTATCCGTGGAGGTTAAACACACATGTGTCCTGTGATCCAGCAAGCTGTGTGCATGTGCCCTGAAAAATATGTAGGAGATTGATCGCAGCAGCATTCACCCTGATAACCTCAGCCGGGGCCGCTACCCATCAGCAGCAGAATGGGCGACGAGGGCGGCCCGTTCATACCATAGGCAACCTCACTGCACTGGGAACAACCTGCCCCTCCCCGCAGCTAGGTGGATGAACTCTCCCTCCTCAGCAGGTCAAAACGACAGCCCAGAGGATGCTCACCATCACATAACTCCATTCTTCTGAAATGTATATTTAAAGTCCCCCTTGGAGTTCCCGTCATAGCTCAGTGGCTCACGACTCCGACTAGGAACCATGAGGTTGCGGATTTGATCCCTGGCCTTGCTCAGTGGGTTGAGGATCCAGTGTTGCTGTGAGCTGTGGGGTAGGTCGCAGATGCGGCTCAGATCCCGCATTGCTGTGGCTGTGGTGTAGGCGGGCAGCTGTAGCTCTGATTCGACCCCGAGCCTGGGAGTGTCCATATGCCATGGGTGCAGCCCTAAAAAGAAAAAAAATAATAAAGTCTTCATTTATAAGGGAAACATTAACTTTTGGTGTGAGGCCGTGGTCGCTTTTGGGAAGCAGACCTGGCTGAGATTAGGAAGGGCTCAGGGAAGCTTCTGGGATTTGTCTATTCTTCTGCGTCTTCACCTATATGGGTGTTTTTGCAGGTTGAGAAAATTCATTGAGCTGGATGCATGTGAGTTTCACACTTTTCTGCACTTACTATACTTTAATTAAAAGCATGTTTTACGTTATATTATTTTTATCTGCATTTCTCAAGGTGATAGGGATGGAGCAGGGACAGGTGGTTGGAGAATTCCCAATAAGGGGCCGCAGATAAAGAGGGAAACCTAGGGGCCGTTGGGAGATCACTGTAAGTTAATAATTGCTCAAGAGCATCATCAGAAGGCGGCAGGCTTGCTTGACGAGTGGAGGCTCGAGAATTGCCTCAGGACATTGGGTGGGGGATGGGGGAGTTTGAGGACAGCCCTTCTGCCGATTTGAATACACACCTTTCCGGTGCTAAAGGGGAGCTACTGCTGGAAGAAAGAGGAGGAGTCGGTCTTGTCTGAGCCCCACCCCCCTTGGATGATAAAACTGTAGCCCGCGAATCCGGGGGATAGAGCCCCCTCGCCTGCCCACTGGCATCTCTCACCATCCTAATAAATCTATTTCTTGCCTATCACTTTGTCTCTCACTGAATTTCTTCTGCTCAGAGACATGAAGACCCTGAACCTCGGTGAGTCCAGACCCAGGGTGAGTGATTCTCATTTAAAACCGTGGGTTTAGGTCCCAATCTGGCTTTGGGCTGGTTCAAGTCCCGGCACGTGGGTTCAAGTCCCAGTCTGGCTTTAGGGTGGGTTCAAGCCCCAATCTGGGTTCTGGCTAGGTTCAGGCCACTAATGCTATCAGTTTCAAAGACAACTGAAAAATCTGAAATGTTTTTCGTAGCACAAAAAGCATAAGGAGACAATGCCCTGAGACTATCTCTGGCAGCCACCTGCCCAAGAAGGCTTTAATATTTAAGCTCTCCGCAGCATCTGCAGGCTGCTCTGGTTCCCTAAAGCAGTAAGACGCCTGGGGCAGGTGACAGGTGACACCATCCTGAGTGCTGTGTGCCCAGTCCAGGGGAATCCCACGTCTCTGGAGGACTAAGAATAAACCGAGAAGGACAGGCAGGAAGAGGACAGAAGGAGGAAGAACTGTGCATATAACAATTCTTGCTAGGCTTCGGCCGGAGTTTTTTGTTGTTGTTGTTGTTGCTTTTTAGGGCCACATCTATGGCATATGTAAGTTCCCAGGCTAGGGATTGAATCGGAGCTCCAGCTGTTGGTCGACGCTACAGCCACAGCAGCACGGGATCCGAGCCACAGCTGCAACCTACACCATAGCTCATGGCAAAGCTGGATCCTTAACCCACTGAGCAAGGCCAGGGATTGAACCTACAACCTCATGGATGCTAGTTGGCTTACAGCTGAGCCATGACAGGAACTCCTGGTATTGCTTCTTTTATACATAATCCCTTTGTGCCTCTTACTTCCCTCCCCCATCCTGCCCCTCCTCCTTCCCTCTCCCCATTGGTTTTTTTTTCTCTACATCTGTAAGCCTGGAAGACGGATGGAGGAAAAAAAAAAAAGTGTGCATATAAAAATCCTTACTAGCCTTCTGCCTGAGTTTTTAAAACCAAGAGAATATTTCTGTGAAGGCTGGCAGTGTATGATGGTAAATGAATTCATTACGTAAACAGCTTCGTATTGAAAGGGTCAGGGCCATTGGCGATTCACGTCTCTAAACAAGCCTCATTAATGTACCACTTTTGTTTTTTGAACAATATGCCGCTGTTGTTTGTAATTAGCTTTCTACCCTGGGTACCAAGACCTATTGTTTCACTGGCAGCATTGTGAGAATAAAATAGCAAATGCGAAGGGAAAGGGTCTGAGAGTCGAATGGAAACAAAACAGAACCCAAAAAAAACCCCAGAAAGCGGACAGACATGGGCTGGTTATTCAGAAGTATTATCAAAATACAGGAGACAGTCATTCTTGAGGAAGGTTTAAGCCGAGTTTATCAATGGCTTGTGGAAATTGCATTCATTCCAAAAGACGGCAGGTGCTAAAACAATGAGCAGCGTCCTCCTTTGCACCTGGGTTCCAAAAGCTGCCCCATGTGTGTGAAAAAGCCAGGACAATAATCTTTTAAAAAACATCCTGCCTCTGGCCAGTTCCTTTTTATTTTTTTCTCACACTGGGCTGTTTTATTTATAGATAATAAAGGCAGCTTATAAGAAACACACACATGTACACTCATTTCCCAGTGGAAGTGATGCTTAGCTGACGTACTAGAGCTTTGGTGTTTGTAAAATCAGTTATCTTTGGAATTCCATCCAGAAGTTAAGGTTCAGATGGCTCCGAGCTCTTTTAAACCATTTTACTAGCATATGCTCAACAAAATCTACCCAGTAAGACTGCCTTCCAGTCCAAAATGTCCTTTGATACGTGATTGTCATGGAGTGGAAAGAAGCCAAGCTTGACAACCCAAACCTCTGGCTGTTGGGCACGGTCCCTGGCAGCTGTCAGAGGTGTTTCTAATGACCACGGTGGTGAAGGGGGCACCTGTGCTGAGTGCAATTGGCTGAACCCCTGTATGGAGCAGATCTTGGACACCTGAGATACCCCCCAAGATTTCTGTGAGCCCTCAAATCAGGAACACCGCTAGCGGAGGTGGGGATTTTGGTGGCAGACACCTAGGCTCTGCCAGGAGCTCAAGAGACACGCTGCCACAGTAAGAGGTGCGTTCTCGTCTGTGCCAATTGGATGACTCTGTGAGTCATCCAGTTCCTTGAATAATCCGTGGAGGGAGAGGGCACCGTCCCTCTTACAAATGATAACATTCGTGGGCACTGGGGATGGGTCAGGAAGAGTCAAGACGGGGATTATTAGAAGGGCAAAGGTCTACTAACGCTGACTCTCCCAATGGTGAATTAACGAACCCCCTGTTTGTGTCATTACCAGTTAGCTACGCAAACCTAACAAGTAGGCATTTTGTCAGTTTGCTTTCCTATAGACATAACATCAGACACAAAAGCTGGCTGGTCACAGCAGAGAGTTTAACATCTAACATTTAAAAAATACGCCTCTTTTGCAGAACGAAATTTTTTTTTTCTTTTTAGGGCCACACCTGCAGCATATGCAGGTTCCTAGGCTAGGGGTCGAATCGGAGCTACAGGTGCTGGCCTACACCACAACCACAGCAATGCTGGATCCGAGCCGCATCTACAACTTATACCACAGCTCATGGCAACACCGGATCCTTAAACCCACTGAGAGAGGCCAGGAATCAAAACCGCAACCTCATGGTTCCTAGTCAGATTCGTTTCTGCTGCGCCATGACAGGAACTCCCCAGAATGACATTTTTTAAAGTTCGATTGAAATATAGTTGATTTACGAGGTGGGGATAATTTCTGCTGAATAACAAAGTGATTCAGCCATACACATACACACGTGTCCATTCTCTTGCAGATTCTCTGCCCACAAGATTATCACAGAATACTGAGTATTCTCTGCTGTACACAGATCCCCAGTGGCCAATCATTCCATATACTCAGTGTACATGTGCCAATCCCAAATGACATTTGATACTTAGAAGCATAGAAAATGCTTCTTACAGCTGAGTTGAGAGAAGACCTTCAACCCAGATTTGAACTTGGGACCTTCCTATCACATCCCTTCTGCCTTCTCTGCGTGCCCACCTGAGGACCATGGGGGAACTGAATCCAGGTCCACACGGAGTCCTTGTCACAGCGACTTCAAGCCCCATCAAGCCAGGCGGGACCACAGCCATCGCTTCCCAAACACCACGGACGTGCTGTGCTCCAGCCACCATCCCGCTCAGGGAACTCGTCTCTGAAAGATTTCCCTCCCACGAACGCCCTCAGCGAGGGAAGTAGGAGAAAACCTGCCAACAACACTCAGCCCTGAGTGATCCGAAAGACATCATGAACTTAACCTCTGGAATCCTGAGTACACAGAGTCCTAACTTCCGATGTTCTAGCTTGGGGCCATTCAAAGCCCCTTGGAGGAGGAGCCACACGGTGGGCTCTGAGTGATGCCGGCTGTGTTCTCCTTTGGGCAGGGGGGACTGAGGTTCAGAGATGCTACTGGAGCTTCGAGTCGCCCTCTTAGAAAACAGAAGCATTGAGACTGAATGTCATGGTTCTGACTGTCTGCTTTTCCCTCCACAGCAATTCAGCACTCAGTTTTTATTTCAAATGAACTACCTGATTATTATCTGGCTGATTACACTGTAGCCCATTTTTGAGCATCAGTGGAGTAATTAAAGTATTAAAGGAGAATAAGCAACATCCTGTGCTCTAGACTTAAAAGAATGGTCCTCACGCTAGGGGTGTTTGGGGAAATATGCAATTTGGCAAAGGGTGGGTGGCTTCCCACTGAGAGGAGCGCTTGGAAGCTGGTCCCTAGAGATGGATGTGCTGCCTTTCGGGTACATCTGGGGTGTGGGAGGTTGCAGAAAACCTGCAGAGACCTACCCAAACTGGTTTTGCTGCTGACAGCACTGATCCTTTAAAGGCTGAATTCCATCACATACACGGCACGAAATCTGCCATTGTAACCAATTTTAAGTATACAACTCAATGGCGCCAGCTACATCCGCAGTGTTCTACAAACATCAGCATGATTTCCCAAATGTTTCGTCACCCTAGATAGAAATGCTGTACTCATTAAGCGAAAACACTCCCTTCGCTCCTTTCCCTGCCTCCAGCCCCGGTAACTGCTAATAAATTTCTTTATAAATTTGCCTATTCTAGATATTTTATATTAAACAAAATCATACAGTATCTGTCCTTTTGAACCTGGCTTATTTCAAGGTTCATCCATGCGGTAAAACATATATATCAGACTGTTATTCTTATTATGGCTGAATATTGGTGTGTTTTTAATTATAGTTGATTCAGAATGTTGTGCCAATTTCTGCTGCACAGCATAGTGACCCAGCCATACACATATATACATTCTTTTCTCATCCTATCCTCCATCATGTTCTATCCCAAGAGGCTGGGTATAGTTCCCTGTGGGGCTCGGTAGGATTGCATTGTTTATCCATGCTAAACGTAACAGTTTTCACCTACTAATTCAATCTTCCCCACCCATCCCACTCCCTCCCCCCTCCCCCTTGGCAACCCTAAGTTCCTTCTCTATGTCTGTGAGTCCGTTTCTGTTTTTTATGTAGGTTCGTTTGTGCCATGTTTCATAACCCACATATAAATGATATCACATAGTATTTGTCTTTCTCTGACATACTTAATCTGAGAGTCTCTCGTTGCGTCTACATTGCTGCAGATGCGTGGCTGGATGTTATCGCTCTGTATTTATACCTCATTCCATTTCCCCACTCGTCTGCACTTCTCGTCTTTTCATTGCTCTCCCTGCCTCCTGATGATGCCAATATTCTGGGCAAGTGGAACTCAAGGCTCTACGGAGTTCAGTCCCGACGCCCCTGCCGGCCATTGAGCCCACGCGCCCCCTGGTGGCAGGAGGCCAAACCTACTTCCGCATCAGACCAAAACGTCCATCAACCGAGGCACAGCTTCCCACCCTTCTGCTTTGAAGCCTTTGCGCCCCTTGTCTCCCTCCCTGGAATGGTCTCCCTCTATTTCCTCAGGTCAGAGCCAGCTCAAAGCCCAGCTACAGCACAACCCTCTCTACTTTCCCATGGGCACGGTCACCCCTCTCTCTATTAAACTCCCAGAGGACTTGAACCCCCGTAGCACTTACTCGCCTCTGCTCTGCTCTTTGAAGGCAGCCCTCCGCAGAGCCGTCTTCTTCCACCGCGCGGTGTTGAGTATAGAAGGGGACATCAACATACATCTTCCCAACTGAGGTCACACACGTCAAGAGGACTGGAACGGCGTGTTTTCCCGGAGAGCTGGCAGCTGGATTATTGGGCTGTGTGAAAAGGCACTGACTTGTTTTTAACAGCTGAACCTGCGACACATGGAAGCTCCTGGGCCAGGGGTTGAATCTGATCCTTGAACCCATTGCGCCAGGCTGGGAATTAAACTGGCACCTCCCCAGCAACCCAAGCACTGCAGTCAGATTCTTAACCCAGTGTATCACAGCGGGAACTCCAAAAGGCATTTACTTTTTTTTTTTTTTTTTTTTTTTTTTTGGCTTTTTAGCGCTGCACCCATGGCATGTGGTGGTTCCCAGACGAGGGCTCCAATCAGAGCTACAGCTGCCAGCCTACACACAGCTCACAGCAATGCCGGATCCTTAACCCACTGAGTGAGGCCAGGGATGGAAGCTGCAACCTCATGGTTCCTAGTCAGATTCATTTCCACTGCGCCATGACGGGAACTCCGGCATTTACATTTTAAATGAAACGAAAAAGTAACTGTTAGAACAAAATCTAATGGCTGTGGGAAAGAGATCAATTTAGAAGAAATTATAGAAAGGGGAATCAGAATAATGATTTGGGCCTCAGATGTCCAGCAATTATATAGGGTATGGTCACTAAACAAAGTGGACCTGGTATTTTCCAGCCAGAGGAGAAAGACTCTAATCCAGCGAGGCATGGCGGAAGGGCCCCAGAGATGGGGTCAGCAGGACAGAGGAAGGTCAGGGAGGGTGGAGCAGAGCACAGGGCTCCCTGGAAGCCCAGGTCCGTTCTGCGCCCTTCAAGGAATTAATCCCTAAGGCCATGCTGCTGCATTGGGTTGTTGCCCCTCAGTGCTGCCTGCTGGGAGCTAGGAGCTTTCCTGCCTTAGGGTAGAATCTATTCCTGTCTTATTACGTTTTAGCCTTGCTGTTACTGGGAAATACAGAAGGGGTTTGCTGGCAAAGGAAGACGGCGAGGAAGCCGAGCGCTTGAGTGAGAAGGTGGTCCTGGGAAGCTGGAGGCGACACCCCATTCTGATTGGCTGGCAGCTCATGCGCCACCTAGTGATGTGAAAAGGTCCTGCTCCTGGGGGCAGCTTAAGCTGTCCTGGGCAGAGGTTTAGACAGATGACCTGCTTTGGGATGTTTTAACTCTGGGGCTGACCTTCCATGAGACTAGGGTGTGAGTAAATCTGGCTGAATTATCATGATTCCCAGGAAAGTGAGTCCAGGAGAGACTCAGAAAAGAAGGTCAGGTTCTGGTATCATCTGGTATCATTAAAGTGATTTGTGAGTTCTTAGACAAGGAAGCAGAGACAAGTGGTCTTTGAAACAAGGCAGACCATACGACCCTGATTTTCAACTTCCATATTTACCAGCCTAGTAGATACGGGCAATGCTGTAGATGTAATACCGCTGCGTATTAGCAACGCCCTTGACAGCACCCTTATCTCAGGGACCTGCTGAAGACAAGCAGAAATGCGAGCCGGACGAGAGCGTGGCCGGGCAGGCTGATAACCTATCGACTGACGCTAACCTGGACATGTTTCTAGTACGGTGCCGTCAGGCTCCCCGGCTTTCTTGTAGAGAAGAGCTCCACCCATGGCGTGGATCCAGTTTGAGGACGGGATGGCGAGTGCGGTGAAGGACTGAGGGGCGCAGCTGGAGAACCCTGGGGGCATCAGAGGTTGGGCTGACTGTGGCCGCCCAACACTAGACGGAAGGGGTGGGGGCTGGGCTAGGGCCCCTATTGCTCCCCCATGGAGCGTCTACCAGCCCCCACCTTGAAGCTTTTGTCTCACTGGTTTATGTCCAAAGGACACTGACTGGGTGAATGGAGATACAGAGGGACTGATTGCAAGGGAACTTGAAACTTTTTTTTTTTCTTTTTTTTTGGTCTTTTTGTCTTTTTCCAGGGCCGCACATACGGCCTATGGAGGTTCCCAGGCTAGGGGTCTCATCAGAGCTATAGCTGCCCACCTACGCCAGTGCCACAGCAACACAGGATCTGAGCCGCGTCTGGGACCTACACCACAGCTCATGGCAATGCTGGATCCTTAACCCACTGAGCAAGGCCAGGGATCGAACCTGCAACCTCATGGTTCCTAGTTGGATTCGTTAACCACTGAGCCACGACGGGAACTCCGGGGAACCTGAAATCCTGTGTTTAAAAACTCGACCGTGGGCACCCTGTGATTAAGACGACTTGAGGAGGGAATGCGTAGGTTTAACTGTGTAGAAGCTCCTCCTGCAGAAGAGAGTTGTTGTGTTTTGCACGCGAGCTTTGAGTAAAAGCAAAGAATGATCATGAGAGTTGGCCCCAACCAGCTGCACTTTCCAGAGGCGCCAAGCAGCCCCTCTTTACTGCCAGTGTGTGGTCAAAAAGAAATGCTCAAGAGACAGGAATGTCCTGGGGGCTTGAAGCTTCTGAGACAGAAGGAAATCAGACACCCTTCCAGGCCTGTCCTCCCTCCAAGAATGTCCCTGGGAAAACGAAGGCTGAGAGCATCATTCTCCTGGGTGGCCGTCCCCTCTACTGCTGGAAGGCAGAATCCATTCCTAACAAGACACACCCTTTCCTATCGCACGGCGGGGACGACTGTGCTTTGCACAGAATGGGCATCAATAAACATTTGCCCGAATGACTTTAGATAGATCCAGAGGACGGAGATATGAATGTTCCCAGAGACCTGGCAGTCTGATTAGGATGCTGCATAAATTATTCAACACTGAGGATAAAGTAACCTTTTCTACTGAATATACATACGTAGGGAGCAATTTTTTTTTTTTTTTTTTTTTTGTAAAAGTGGTTTGAGAAATACTGTCTTTAGTAACATCTATCCACAGGAAACCAATTTTTTTAAGACAAATGTCCACTCAGGGAGGTGCTGCTACCAACAAAGAGATAAGGGTTAGGGGTGTGGTCTTTGGAGGGAGACGATCACGTGAGCCAGGTGCACCTCCACCATCACCTGGAGGGTGGCCTTGGATATAGAGTTGCTTAACCTGCCTGAGTCAGGATCCAGGTGTGTAAAATGAGGATGAAAACATTACTCAACTCAAAAAATCAGTGGGACGCTCTAATGAATATACATCAGGTCGTAAGCAGACCCTGGCGTGGAACAAGCGGTCTGTCAGTGCAGCAACTGGCAAAGCTCGTGGGACACAATCAGAGGACAACTGTGTTTGTTCTGCTCTGTAGAGTTTGGAAGACCTTGTTTCACTGTCTTGCACGGAGTACTCGCTCTCCTTTTAACACGGCTTGTATCTTCGGGTGTCTGGATTTCATCATCAAGAGTTTTATTTTCTAGAAAAGCTCATGGGCTGTAATTCGCATTGAATGTCGCCTACCCGGCAGCCCACACGGCCTGATTGGTTTTTTTAATCTACCCTTCTCTCGCTCTTAACGCAGGTAAATGCTGGTTACTCTAAGACAACAATGGCAGTCACATCGCAGCTGGTCCTTTTTTCTGTCTTGACTTGTTACCGAGGGAAGCTGTCATGTCTAGAGCAGCGGCAGACGGAAACTGTCCAACTTCCTAAGGATGACTGCTCCAAAGATGGGAAGACCACCAAACACTGGTGATGTCACCACGCTGCTGAAATAATCAGCTCCAAAACAGCCTCGTCGGTATGCTTGTCATTAAGGGAGATGGTAGAGCCTCTCACGGTTTAAGCCATTGGACACTGGCTTTTCTATCTCTTGCACTTAAAAACAGGCCAGTTGACACGTGAGCACTGTATTTCCTAAGAGTGTTCGCATTTTGGAATCTTAACTGTGATGAGTGGCAATATTTGTGGTTCACGTTTCCCCCCAAGAACGGTGTAAATACCACCACCAGTGTGAGGCCAGCCACGGTCCCTGCACCACTTCTCCTTGAAGCTCAATAACATGCCCAGGATATCTCAGGGGTGGGTTGTCCCAAGTCAGTTTTTCCTGGAACATAGTGAGAACGTTTGATCTGCAGGTTTCATTCATCTCAGAAATGTTTCTTTCTATCTTTGAAACAAATTAATCGGAGGTCTCCCTTTCAGGAACATCAGCTCATCCTTTATAATTTGCTTAAATGCCTTTCTTCTCTACGTTCACTGCAGTGGAGTTCAGCTTTTCCTTTAAGTCAGTCATTCAAATGAATTGTGCCCCGTCTATTTCTAATTTGGTTCCTCTGTTGAACTATTTCTGATTTTCATTTGTTTCTTTTAGCTATAAAAATCTCCTTTTCTTTCTTTCTTTTTTTTTTTTTTTGGCCCTGTCCACAGCATGAGGAAGTTCCTGGGCCGGAGACCAAAGCTGTGACACAGCAGCAACCTGAACCGCTGTAGTGACAATGCCAAATCCTTAACCCACTGTGCCACAAGGGAGCTCCCATAGAATCTTCTTTTCCTTCTCATTATGTTGTCTTATATTCTCTCCCCGCTCTTATTCTGTTAAATTGATGTCCTTATTGCCTTGTTCTATAATATGGAACACATGTAAAGAATTTTTTTCTGTTTGGTTACTCTTCCTCCAGGCTCGGCTGCTAACCTGTCTCATCCACGCCAAAATCCTTTTTTTCCCTCCTCCTTTTATTGAAGTCCTGGATTTGGATAGAGGCTATGCTGCTTCTTTCCATCTTACACGTATGTATTGTGGATTGCTCTCTGCAAATCTTCTAGTTGTTCAAATATACTGTGAGCAAATTCTCCTTGGCTGTTCTCACACTGTATGAGAATGAGTTTGACAGCTGGGAGATGGCATTTTTACTTTCTCGAGCCTGGATACACAGTGAGGATAAGGACTGACCACTGAATCTTTGCAAGGTCTGGGCTCAGCTCTCTTCTGGATTCTGGTAAACTCCCCTACCACCATTCCTTACCTTTGTCAGGAGGGCATCCTGTTCCTGTGACAAAATGTCCTTCTCCTTTGAAACTCTGCCTCCGTTTGGTGTAAAGTCCTAGAAAATGGCAAGCGCTAGTGATTTTTTTTCCTAGCTCTTGATGGGGCCTGTGGACAGCAGCCAGTATTTTGACTGGTGATGGTTTTATCTCACCTGGATTTCCCAGGTGGCTTGCTTCCTCTTACTCTACTCACCTTTCACCTCACTTCTCAAATTCCTGTCTTCTTTACATTAGAAAGTATTAGTGAGCATCCTTGGTACTTTGTCTACCTGGCATCTTGCCCCAGGGGATGAAATTAGATGCTGTTCTCCGGCGCAGGCTTCTATCTCACTGAGTTGTTTTGAAGTTTATGGTATGAAGTTGTATTTAATTTTTTTCTTTTCTTTTTTTTATTTGCTGGTTTTTACTATTCTTTTATTCATGTCATAGTAATTGCGGTGTGGGAGAACGGTCCTATGATCCAGATTTATTATAATTTTTACGTGTTTGTCCTCTACACGCTGTTTCAACCGCAGTCCTTCTGAATGTGTTCCTGTAGGAACTGCAGATTATAAAATCTGCAAATAAATCCCCACGGTTACCAAAGACGACAGAACAATGAAAGCAAACACTCGGAGCGACTTGCTAATGAATAACAGCCACACCTTTTATATTTACGGTGTGCTGTTGCCTTACTCCATTTTCATTAAGCCCCAGCAGGGCAGCATCTGCCTCTCCGCCCGCACCCGCAGATCTAAGTCTGAGCTTGGCCCGCAGCAGACACCCAGAAATGTTTGGAACGAAGAACGACTGTCACCCCCCCTTTACAGACCGGAAGACTGGGGTCCCAAACATTGAGGACCTCGTCCAAGGCCACATATCTGAAGCTGGAAGAAAATGGGCAAACGGGAAAGCGGGACGCAAGGCGGACAACGAGCGTACGTGGGACCGGGGCCTGTCGGGGAACGCGCTCTGGGCGGATCCCCCGGGAGGCGGTGACTCGGACCCGCTCAGCCACCACCTGCCGGGCAGCTTCCGCCCCAGTGGGCCACGCGGTTGCCAGGGAAACAGCAGGAGCGCCACGCAGGCGCAAAGCATGCAGGGGCGGAAAGCGCGCTGGCGGCCGAGCGGACCCGCGCTGCGCAGGCGTAGCGTCTCCGTTGCTAGGTTCCGCCTCGCCTCTGGCTCGCGGCCATAGTAAGGTTCTGGAGCCTCGCGGTGGAGAGGAGAACGCTGGAATCCCCCTCTCTGGGGCTGTTCGCACCCCTGGCTATTGCTTTTCCCTTTTCTAAGTGAGAGGATATCCCCAGTCCCAGTCCCTCTCCAGAAGGACCTTCCGCCAGCGCCTCTGGTGGTCTCCTGACTTCTGCAGCCAGCTTTCAGAGGGCGACAGAAGAGCTTCCAGGCGGGCGAGGAAAAGAGGGAAAGTAGCCAGCATGTCGAACGCGTAAGTGATGGGCTGCGGGGCCGTAGCTATGGGGTAGGTTTCTCCAAAGAAAAAAGTCTTGCCGTGCTTCTTTTTCGTTTCTTCCCACCACTCCCCACCACACACACACCTTTTTGCGGTGTCAGCAAGTAAAGATACACCTCAGCATAGAGTATCACCTTCTGTGGACAAAGAATGCCATACATTTCTGTCTCTCAACTCCCCCTCCCGCTGTCACCGCCCCCATAGAGATGAGCTCCTCCAGACCCATTGCTCATGCCCACTAAGCCCTTATGGATTTTTTTTTTTTTTGTCTTTTTAGGGCCGCACCCGCGGCATATGGAGGTTCCCAGGCTAGGGGTCGAATCAGAGCTGTAGCCACCAGCCTACACCACAGCAACGCTGGATCCGAGGCATGTCTGAGACCTACACCACAGCTCAAGGCGATGCCAGATCCTTAAACCATTGAGCGAGGCCAGGGATCCGACCCGCGTCTTCACGGATGCCACTCGGGTTCATTAACTGCTGAGCCACGACAGGAACTCCTATGGATGTATTTTTGAAGAAGCCGTGCCTTCAGTAATTCAGCTCATTGGTTTTGTTAATCCTTCCCAGTGATATACGTTGCTTTGTGAAAACTCTCAGGCCCTGTGTTAAAGTTAAGAAGACTCTTGAGGAAGCTTTTCCTACTGCTGTGCTTTTCCCCCGGGACCCCTCATCAGGTAGCAGTGGCACCAGAGTATTCGCCTAGCCCTGTACCAGTTACACGGCACCAACACAGCAGTTCTTTCCTAAGAATCATCTCAAACCTATGTCGTAGTGCTGACTCCGTGGACCCTGTCCTGGGTGCTTGAGATATAATAACCCCGAATCTTCCCAGCACCCTGTAATGTCAGCACTGTAGTATTATCATTTCCTTATTTATACATGAAGACTCTTGGGCACCAAGAGGCCAAGTAATTCATATTCAACAACGACTCAGTGCCAGCCATCACTCCAGCTGTCACAAACCTGAAGTCCAACTATCACTAACCAGCTTTCTAGGCCAGGAAATGAGAGGCTCAGGGCTGGCCGAATTTTGCGGGTGGGGGAGATCAGGAGTTCGGTTTTGGATGTGTTGAGTTGGAAGTGCTCTCGGGACGTCAGCTGGAGATAAGTAGCTGTTGACTTGAGTTCAGATGAGAGGTCTGTGCATGACATAAATCCGACAGCTGTTGGCACAGTCGGTCTTTATGAGACACGGGATGAGTGTGGACGGAAGAGAGAGAGGGGCTGAGGACTAAGACTGGGGTCATCCGGTGGGATGAGATGGGGGAGATGAGACCAGCAAAGTAGTCAGCGGCAAGATGATTGAGGAAGAAGCAGGACTGTGGAAGCCAGGAGGGAAAAAAAAGTTTCTCGGAGGAGGGAGTAACAGACTCCATCAAACGCTGCCACGACAAGCGCGAAGAGAGCTGAGCGTGGACTGTGGATTTGGCATGTGGAGTCCAGCCGTGACCTTGACCTTTCGTGGAGAGATGGCATGGAAGGACTGACGGGAATGAATGGAGGCGAGAGGGGGAGGAGGAAAGTCGTGGATGACGCAGGGCTGACTTTTCAGAGGCGTTTAGCTGTTGCTGGTGGCAGGGAAATGGGGTCTGGAGACAATTTTTTTTTCTTAAGCTGGGCAACAATAGCCTATTTGTTTGCTGAGGAATGGCCGGGGTAAAGGAAGCGGGCTGATAGGGGAGGAGGCGGGAGAAGTGGGCTGACATCCTTGCCTGTGAGGGCAGGCCCCAGCAGGCAGCTCCAGCTGCCAGCTTCAGAGACGGAAGCCCAGGTTGTTGACTGCACGAAGCGCAGAAGACCTGGTAAAGATGCTATGTGGCGGGTAGGTGTCATGACGGGGCCTGTAAAGACCACGTAGGTGGTAGACGATGGTGACCCTGAGGGCCATGGGGGATGCCACCGGATAAAATGAGGTTCAAAACTAGGGAGTGTGGGGGCAGGGAGGGAGGAACGGGGGCCTGACCCCACTCCATGCCAGAGGTCAGAGGGCTCTGGGACAAAGGGAGGGAGGGCTGCAGGGAAGCTGTGTCCCCCCTGAGAGGGAGAGCCAGGCCTCCCTGAGAATGCCAAGGAATATTCCAGAAGGACAAATGACTCGATAGTATTAGAAGAATTTGAAGGTTTATCGTGTCTAATGAGAATTCCCATTTTGCAAGATTTTTGTATCGAAGTACATAGTTATGTCTGAATATTCAAGTCCTTTTTCCCCCTCCCCCACGTGTGCATTCCCCCTCCCCCACCCCCAGCTCTAGGAAAACTGCCAAGCTGTAGAAATAAAAATCTGGTCTCTTTCACATGTCATAGTCGCTCTTCTCCCCCCGCAATCCTCCTGACTTCAATATCTGTAACATTTCTAGGTCAGATGCTGAAGTCTGAAACCAATCATGTACTGGAAAAAACTCTTAAGTGGTCTCGTGGATGAAATACGGCCTTCTCCTTACAAGGCACGTTTATAATTTCAAGAACACTTTCCCATCTGTTATCCCACTCCCCAGGGATCCTGTGCGGTGTCCAGGGGAGGTGTCATTATCCAGATTTGCCACTTGAGGAAGCAAAGGCACGAGGTTAAGTGACCCGCCTGAGACCCACTGCCGCGGGAGACAGGTGCTGATTTTAACCCCAGAGCGGTTTGGCCTTTACAAACCACGTTGCCGTCCCCAAGAGGAGGGAAAACACAGGTCCACACTAAAGCTTGGGTAGGAATGCTCGTCGCAGCATCATTCGCCAGAGCCAAGAGGCAGACACAGGCCACGTGTTCATTAACTGATGCGCAGAGCAACAGCGTGTGGTTTTGGTGTTTAAATGCGGTGGAACCTTATCAGGCAGTAACAGGGAACAAGGGAGGCGTCTATGCCACCACTTGGCCGACCCCGGAAACATCATGCGGAGTGAAAGGAGCCGGTCACGTAGGGCCACGTGTTACCTGACCCCACTTGGGTGAAATGTCCAGAAAAGGCAAATAAATTGAGACAAATTAGACGAGTGGTCGCGGGGGGGTGGGAGGAGGGTGATATGTCAAGTAGGGAGTATTGGCCACTGGGTCCAGGCTTCTCTCTGGCGTGATGGACTGTTCTGTAATCAGATCAAGGGGAAGGCTGCCCAACTCTGGGAATATGCTAAAAAAAAAATTTTTTTTAAATACTGGGAATATGCTTTAAAAAAAAAAACCCCACTGTACTGATGATATGTAAATCACATTTCTATTACATCTCTTATTAAAACACTATCATTAAAACATCATCACCCGGATTCCCCCGGTGACACATTGCTTGCCTCACGTCATCCTCACGGGCACTGGTTCGGGAGAAGGATGCTGAGAGTGTGGCTTCCAGGCAGTGCGGGGCTCAGGCTGGCCTGAGGTTTCAAGGGAAGTGGGGGCTGCCCTGGCTGGGGATCCAGGGCTGGCGGGGTGTGGCCCATGGACACCCGTGGAAGGGCAGCAGGGCAGCCGGAAACTGGAAGCTGCAGTCAGTCTCCGGGGGAAAGGGTACCGCTGCAGGGTTACATGCCCAGACAGTGTCTTCAAACCCCCCCATCAGCTGACAACCTTGCCTGGTCTCTCCAGGGGTCCCCCGAAAAGACAGCAGGTGAGGACAAGCCACCAGGACAGTCCTTGGCTGAAAGGTCCAGTTAGGAGTCAGCTGTGTCCTGGCCCTGGAGGGATGCCTGCCTTTGACCTTGAGTGGAAGACAGTGAGGGCTTTGCACCTGTGCAGCAAGACTTCCGGGCTGGGTCTGCCCCAAAGCAGAGGCAGGGCTTTCGTAAATTCTAGCTGTGTGCCATGCATTCATTTGTCTGTTGCTTCCCTGGCACAAGCCTCCTCTACCCAAGATCCTTTGCTAGTGATGGGTATGGGTCCTTGTGGGATTTAGGTCGCCGCCTCCCCCACCTGCAGCCATGGGTGGCCTAACACACCTTGATGCTTCCTTTGAAGTCTGATAAATGCCCTTTATCTTTTATTATCAGTGCTGCCCTTCTATTTAGAAATTATGGCTAGATTTATTTATAGAGTCTCCTGGATATTATTCCTGAATTCTTGGTGATAGGAGAGCTGCGTGTCAGTGTCAAGAGTCTACTTTCTTTTTTATCTTGTCTCTCTGGGTCGAAGCTGATACTGCCTTCTGCTGGTTCCAGTCCTCTGAAGCTAGCATTCCAGAATTTTCCTCAGCTATGTCTGCTGTGGCTTTTGCCATATTTATTCTTGAATGTTTAAGTTCTTTATCTGCCCTACAAATGGGCTTTCGTTTTTCATATTTTTTTCTGCATTTAGTTTTGGGGGCTTTTATCTGTGTCTTGCAGCTTTACAGTACTAATTGCTTATATGTTGTTAACCAATTTCCCTAGATTTTGCAATGGTGTTATTAAAAGCAGTTTTAAAAATCTGTCGTATTTATCCCCATTCCATCTGTTCCATTCTTTTTGTACCTGTATTTTTTCAGTCGCTAGTGTTTTTCTACTAAAAATGTTTTTGGTCTCCGGCTTTTAGCATTTTGAAGAGGTTATCATTGTTCTAGGAGGTGTGTGGACCGTATTTTAAATCAGGCATGCGCCATTGATTAAATTTATTGATCGCCTTCTTGGCATCTTGGTGTGAAAATAAGCCACCACTTCACTGTCCTGTGCTGTATTTGGTTCCACTTTCCTCAGGGCTGAACTCTCGCACGTTTTCTGGGTGACCCCCACCCCGCCTTGGTTGGGGGGGCATGGGGGGGTTAGGGCACAGTTCTTTTGATCTGGAGCTGTGGTTTGTTTGCTGAGTGGAATTCAGATCTGAGTTCTTAGAATTTCGGATCGGAGTTGGAAACAAAACTAGCCTGTCATTGTGTTTGGTGATGTTGTCCTGACAGGCTTCAGCTCTGAACCCTATTTAGTCCACACAGCGAGCGGGTTTTCTGTTTTACGGGGACATGTGTGGAGCCAGTTGGCACGCGGAGCCTGCGTGCCCTGTCACGTGGGTGGACGCCTTGGGTCCCCGGCCCCCTCTCAGATGCTGGACGTCTGGGCTTTGGTGAATAACACTGAGAATGTTCTCAGCTTCTCGGTGCCAGTTGGCCGTGCAGGAGGGAGGTCCCGTGCTAAGGGGGACTCTAACTTTCCGAGAACTTTTCTCTGTCCAGCAGTGTTTTTACTATTATAGCAATGTTTATAATATTATAGATAATGAAGTTATCTGTAAAACCTTCTCTCTTTCACTGGCAATAGTTTTAAGTTATGGCCAAGTGTGGGGACCTCTGGTACTTGAACCTTAGGGCTGGGGCGCCAGGGGGCGATATGGAGCATCCAAACCCACAGGGGGCTTGGGAGGGAGGAGGTCTGTTTTCCTGGGGCGTCCAGCGCACCTCTGCCCCCGGGCTTGTCATCCCTCCTTTGCTTTGACCACGACGGACAGGAGGCTCAGGTGCACGTCCTGCCCATAAAGCAGCCACCTTCGGGCACCGACTTCTCTGGGCCTCGGCCAACTGGAGTAATAAAAACCCACCTCCTGGGGTTCTGAGAGTCACGTGCGTTAGTATATTGAAAGTACTTGGGCAGCGGCTGGGATTATGTAAACATGAGCTGTTGTCTCCTCATCACATCTGAACCTAAAAGACTTTTCACATCCAGAGAAGTTTCTACCATTTGGCCAAGAAGATGGAAATCTCCCATCTCTGCTCCAAGCACATAAAAAGGAGAGAGGAAAAAAATGTTTTTAAGTATTATTTTCACTTTTTAATCGACAGTTTTTCCTTTTTAAAATTTTTTATTTTTTATTTTTATATTCATTTCTATGATACGAATATTGGGTTTATGTATTTATAGTATACTATTAAATTATAAAGGTAAAATATTTAAATTTGAAAAATGAAAAACTTAGCTTTATTTTTTTTTGTTTCAATCCCATGTTGAAAATCTCTGCTGTGGCAGCAGAGTGGAAACCCAGGGCAAGGAGCCGCCCAGACCAGGAGACCCAGCGGGATTTCAGCCCGGTGGGGCCTGGGGCCAGACCCTCCAGGAGAGCTGGAGCTGGTCTCCGGTGGACCACCCTTCTCATGGCACCGGCAGAGGGAGGGGCCACAGCCGGCTCTGGGCTGTCATGAGAAACCCCCTGCTCAGCCCGAAGGCAAGCTGTGAACCCCTAAGCTCAGACTGCATAAAGAAGCCCCACAGATGAGTAGACAAACAGCCCCTCATAAAAACAGTTCAAACAAATGGGTGACCGATTTAAGGAAAAGAATCTGCAGGTGCCCGATGGCACCTGGAAAGGCACGCAGCCTCCTTGGCGATCAGGGGAACAGACCCCCAAATCCCATTTCTCCCCTGTCATCTCTGCAAACAGTACTGTTGCGGGTCCCCTGGCTGGGGGGTGGGGAGGGGCGGGTCTTTTTGGGGGGGCGGAGATGGCAGGATTTGAATCTTAGTTTCAGCTCAGAACCGCGTAGACTCGGGTTCAGATGCTGCCTGGCCTCCGAGGCCACGCCCCCGCCTCCCGCACGGTGGAGCGATGGGCGCCCCCTCACCCCCCCACCCCATGCGCAGGGATGACCGGGGCCTGTGGTCATTTCGGTGCGTGAGGTTGACCCTTTGTTACCCACGGGACAGTGGGGAGCAAGCCGAGCTCCCGAGGGGGTGTCTGGGAATGACCTCGGGAGGTGGCTGTGGGAGCCCCAGTTAAGCAAGGCGGATTGACCTGCATGTTTGCCTCCAGAGCCTCTGGAATGGTCTCTAATATGACAGTGGCGGGTTATCAGGCTGTGAATGCAAGAGGGCGGAGAGAACGCTGGAGCATATCAGGAAAATTAGGGTGGCAAGCAGAGGTGGCTGAGAGGGGCGAGGTGGGGCAGAGGCCAGCAGAGGGGGAGTGATGAGAAGTCAGCAGTTCCAGCAGGACCCTGGGATGGTCTTTCAGAGGAGGGGGTCCCGGTGGGAGATCTGTGTAAGAGGCATTTCCACCCTGAGAGCAGGTGCTAAGCTGCCCTCATCCATCCTGGTGGAAGAGGCAGGTGCAGCAGCCTGGATGCAGGGCTGAGGGGGTGGGTGGAGGGAGGGGAGGAGAGGCCAGGCTGACATCAGAGAGCAGGTGAGAGCCTGCAGCTCCCTGAACCACCTGCTTCTCAGATGGGAGGTTGCATCCGTCCTCACCGAGGCACATCCTGGGAAAGACCTCGCAGACCTGGCTGACCTCATCCCAGGAGACGGCCAGGATCCTGCCCACTCCCTCGCCCCTGGTTAAGCCCACCAGTTAAGCCCCTTCCCAGCTGCAGTGACCTTCCAGGTAGCTTTTCAGAACGGGGTCTTGGATATAACTTCAAAGAAAACAAGTCTCTGCCATTGGTCAAGGTCCCAGCAGGAAAAGGATGGCACACTCGGCTGGGGGCTAATAAAGGGACCCTTGACACAGATGTGAGCTGAGTCTAAGGAAACCAACAGGGGGTGGGCTGGCATGGGGTGGGGCAGGGCTGTCACCACCCTGAGCGTTTGGTAGAAGGAGGACCCTTTGTTAACTGGCCAGGAAGGCGGTGGGAGAGGGCTGACCTCTGTATCACTCTGCTCCAAAGATGGGAACCCGTCCACTGACTCAGACGAGGATGGGAGGCGGCTGATGAACCCACAGAGAACCGGCTTCCCGGGCCACGGTCTGCACCTGACTTTTTACCCTCAGACCTAAGGTTCTGAGGTTCGTAGCTGTTGCTTATCTCTACAAGTCATTGTTCACTCCTGCATGTTAGTTCATTGTGAATATATGACAATTTATTAACCTGTTCTCTTATCCGTGGGCCTTTGGAATATCTCCAGGTCTTTGCCTTTATCAGGAGATGCTACTGTGATCTTTCTTGATGCAGATTTTGACAGGATTCTCTCCAGGGTATAATGGCTCATTCATGGTTATGCCCATGTTCAATTTTACATGATACTTCCTAAACTGGTGCTTCCAGCTCACATGCCACCAACTGTGACAATATGGACAAATTAGTTACCGATTCTAGTCATCAACCTCTTCTTCTTTTTTTTTTTTTCTTTCTTTTTTTTGTCTTTTTGCCTTTTCTAGGGCTGCTCCTGCAGCATATGGAGGTTCCCAGGCTAGGGGTCTAATCGGAGCTGTAGCCACCAGCCTGCACCACAGCCACAGCAACACGGGATCCGAGCTGCACCTGCGACCTACACCACAGCTCACGGCAACGCCGGATCCTTAACCCACGGAGCAACGCCAGGGAGCGAATCTGCAACCTCATGGTTTCTAGTCAGATTCTTTAACCACTGAGCCACAACGGGAACTCCAACCTCTTCATCTTTCAAGTGGGTGTCAGAATACTGACTTTACGAGTATAGTGAGGCATCACTTTATAGCTTTTAGATGGAAGACTTTGTAAACTGTTCACTTGATAATAATAGTTGTGGTCACATCTCAAAATCACACGCCCATCAAAGCAGGACAAGAACGGTCTAAAGAGCCTTGCCCTGCACGCGGTCTTCTTCACTCACGTTGGTGGTGTGTCGTATTCTGCTGTGGCACAAGCCCAGTACGTGTGCCTCACAAAGTCATTTTTGCCTCCTGTCTTCCCTCAGAATGTATAATAAGATGTGGCATCAGACCCAGGAAGACCTCGGTTCTTTGCTTGTCAAAGAAGCCGAGAAGAGGACGGAGCCGCTCGGAACCCAAGCTTTCATCTTGCAGCTGTTGGCCACCTTCTACGTCAACTACGTGCAGATCTTCAGGGACCTGGAGGATGTCTATGACCAGATGGTCCATCCGCAGAAGCGAATCCTGATCCGAAAAATCCTGGACGGAGTGATGGGTCGCATCCTGGAGCTGAAGCACGAGATGGTCGAGTTGGAGTTGACTGAGTTTCAGTATTTTGATGACATCTTACAGGATCTCAAATTGGCTCCTGTAAGTACCCGGGGTTTCTTTGCCCGTTAGTTTCTTTTCGTCCTCAGTGAGCTATGTAGGCCTGTGACCAACATTCTGCAGGCTTTCTAGACACATTTACTAGCTGTATGTTGTGTTGAAAGTTGGGGTGTGGCCCTTCAGTGGGACCCTGGTGCCGTGGACAGGGATTGGGTCCCCTCGGTTTGGGGTCTTGTGGTCTCTGGACACTGGGGTTGCTGTGGTCCTCCCTGTCCCCGTGGGGTCTCTCCAGGCCTGTTGGGACGACCCTTTCGCAGATATCCTCCCGAAGTCCCATGGCAGTGCCCCTGCTTCTGTTCCCAGGAACATCTCTCTCTGGCACTGGCTTCCCATCCTCTCGCCTGCTGGTTCCTCATTCCCGGGAGGAGGCATCTCCTCGTTTGCTTTGGGTGGCTGGTGATTTGGGGTGGGAGGTGTTTAGCAGAGGATCGGCGAGCCTCAGATGCCAAAGGAGGGCTCCCTGCCACCTTCTCTCGTGCCCTGAGCCCTCCCTGCTGGCCCCTGTAGGCACAGTCCCCTCCCAGAACACTCTGTCCTGCGGCTGCCCTTCTGACCGCAGCGTCCGCGACGTCCAGCATCGCTTCCGACGCTGCCTGCCCGGATCCGCAGGGGCCGGTGACCCCTCGCCCCTGTGTCATGATTCATACGACTTCACTCTTCATTTCGAAAGGGAAGGTTCCCTAAAGCAGAATTTAAAAGGGAACGCATTCTGTTTTCTGCATGGGGTCCCATGTCGCTTCCTTTGGAAAAGATTCCGGCTTCTCTAAAGGCCGTGTTTCTCTCTGGGGTAAACTGTCCAGGGTTGTGACTGCACGTACTCGGAACGGACCAAAGAGAGTCACTGAAAGGAGGGCAGAGGTTGAAGGTCATCTCAAAACGTCCTTGTTTCCCGCGTTCCCGTGGAAGCGCGTGGAGCGAAGCCCTCGGTTTTCTAGGTCAGGAGCGCTTCCCCTCCCGCAGTGCGAGAATGTCAAGAACTGCCCGGAACGCGTGTGAAGTAACACCTGCAAGACTCAGTGTAGTGACGACGGTAATATTGGAGCATTCATTTCACTTGAAGAAGGTTAAGGAACATGCCTCCATGTAAGGAGGGAGCCGTTTATGAAGTGTCTCCTTCCGTTTTTCCCCTGCTTTTGACCATGCTTCAGCCCCTCTGCTCTGGCTCGTTCCTTGTCCTGAAGCCATGAGCGGTGAGAGGGGTGACCACATGAGCCACCTCATCCAGGAAGCCCTCCTGGATGCAGACTCTGACCTGCGTGTTCTGCCAGCCCTGGAGGGTGCTGGTGGAGCCGTGAGGTGGCCCTGAAGTCCAGGTGCTTAGGGGGTGCGTCCAACAGCCTCAGCGTGGACCCCAGGAGCAGCGCCCTCTGCAGGGAGACGCGTGTGGATCAGCCCCTGGGGACACTCGTGGGGTCCAGGTCCATGCTGCCGAGTGGCAGCCGGACCAGCCAGCATCCACAGTGGCTGTCGCCCATGTAGCCCGCAGTCCCTCTGTTCTGTGTTGGGCCAGCACCCAGCTTTTTGTGCAGTGCAACCCGCACCCCTGACCACAGCTCACTGGGTCAGGGCAGACGCCTTGGTCATGCACCTGTCAGTCCTCCCCTGAGAGATTCTGAACCCGGGACACGGAGAGACCAGTTTCTGTCTCCGAGTCTGTCATCACCCAAACCTGTAAGAAGTTGGAGTCTTTGCTCAGCAGATGCTCGGAAGCAGGAAGGTGCTCTTGAGAGAGAAAGAAAGAGAAGAAAGCGGGCTCATGGAGAGGAATAGACATAAACGCCCTGCCGTCCCGAAGGCGCCAACCTCCCAGGACACATCCCAGCTGCTGACGACACCCAGCCGTGGTCCTGCCCGGGTTCCAGGCGGCTCCCGGCCCTTCCATTAATGTCCCCTCTGGCTAAACTAGCCAGAAAGCCATTTGTGTAACCTGTCAGCTAAGGAGCCTTTCCTAGTAGGTCCCCCCAACGTAGAGAAATCTGTGGGGAGAAGGAGTTTCTCTGCCCCAGGGAGTTTCCTCCGACTCCCCCCCCCGCCCCCCGCAACAGAGAATGGGAGCCCCAGGGCAGCTGCGGTGGACGTAGAATGGATCCTGGATGGACAGGATGGACACCTGCCTTCCTTTCTTCCTTCCATTCTTTTTTTTTTGCTTTTTAGGGCTGCACTCGCGGCACATGGAGGTTCCCAGGCTAGGGGTCTAATTGGAGCTGCAGCTGTCGGCCTACACCACAGCTCACAGCAACACCGGATCCTTAACCCACGGAGCGGGGCCAGGGATCGAACCCGCAACCTCATGGTTCCTTGTCGGATTCGTTTCCACTGAGCCAGAACGGGAACTCCGCTCTCTTCCCTTCTCGATTGCTGTTTCCTCACCCTCCAAATCCTAACTGTAAGTTTATGGTCCTGCCTGGACCAGATGGGGCCTTGTCAATACAGTTTTATCTTCAGATTTTAAAAGGCCCAGCGCTTGAACGAGCTTATAATGAAGTCACAGCATTAAATAAAAGTGTGATCATTCTCTTCTGTGCACGCTCACCCACCAGGACCCAGAGGCTCAGTCCAAGTTCATCCCCAATCTAATGGAAGCACCTAAGGAAGTTTTGGTTTTCCGCAACACCTGCTACTTCCCAGAAGTTCAGGAATACCACCCACCAAGTCCTAAAAAGACGTCCCTTTATGCTAAAGTGCTTATTCAAGGAAAGGCCTGTTCAGAATTCCCTGGACTGCGGAGGTGTGGGGAGCTACACCACAACGGGAAAAAGGGGAGCTGATACCAAGAACCAGAACCTTAGCTTCACCCGAGTCAACTGGTCTATCAGAAGGTAGCCAGGAGCATCTCAAAGCATTTCTAGGACAGTGCTTTTCAGTGGCGTGGGGCCAAGGGCCCCCCATATCCTTGAATAACCTTTCTACACGCCTGATTATTGACCTTGGAATGGCAAACACTCATTTGAACTCCACTAATTTGAAATATCTGGTAATATTTCAGAAGAACAGAAGTTTATACTTATTGTATAGAAACAAGTTTCCTAATAAATTAATTTTGTAAATAATTTTTTAATGGGATAATTTGGTAAAAATAAAATCAAATTTTTTTAATGCAACCATTTACATACAAATAGCTGACAGTGCTAATGATAAATTATTAGGTTTAATTCAAAGAGCTCTACAGCTCAATTCTTTGCTATGCTTTCTTATTTTTTTATTGTTATTTTCCCAATACAATCAATTCTTTGCTATTCTGATTTGCATCATTATTTTAGATAGGCTCAGATAATTTTTTTTAAGGAACTCACTAAGCTATCATTAGTTAATTGAGGCCTAGTTGATATGAACTACTGGAATTTCTTTTTTTTTCTGTCTTTTTGCCATTTCTTGGACTGCTCCCGCAGCATATGGAGGTTCCCAGGCTAGAGATCAGAGCTGTAGTCACTGGCCTACGCCAGAGCCACAGCAACATGGGATCCCAGCTGTGTCTGCGACCTACCCCACAGCTCATGGCAACGCCAGATCCTCAACCCGCTGAGCAAGGCCAGGGATCGAACCCGCAACCTCATGGTTCCCAGTCGGATTGGTTAACCACTGCGCCACGACGGGAACTCCGGAACTACTGGAATTTTACAGTCACCATCATAGCCGAACATGGTTACGATTCAGCCTTTGGACTTGACTTGTGTCTCCGTAGTCGGAGCCACCTCTCGTCACGCCACCGGGCTCATCCCCCTTAAATAAGAGGATGGAAAGTGAAGTGAGTCCCTTCGATGCCCTGTCCTTCCCGTGAATGTTATTTTATTTACTTAATTTTTTAACAGTTGTTTCCCCAATACAGTTTCTTTCCTCCTGCACAGCCAGGTGACCCAGTTACACCTACCCGCACACACTCCATTTTCACACATTATCCTGCTCCATCACAAGTGACTAGACAGAGTTCCCAGTGCTACACAGCGGGATCTCATGGCTCATCCATTCCAAAGGCAATCGTTGGTGTCTGTGAACCCCAAGCTCCCCAACCGTCCCCCCCTTCCCGTGAATTTTAAATGGATTTGAGTCCTGGACTCTGTGGCCGCAATGCTCTTTTTCTTGTTCTTTCTCTTCTGCAGCAGCAATTAGATATTCCCATACCCAAGTATTTTTTGAAGGAGAAGTTGGAAGTCGTAAAAGGAAGAGAAAAAATCCTCTCTCAAATATTAGCCGACACTGGATTCAGCTTATCCGACAAGGTTCGTACGTCCCTGTAACCAACATTGTTGCATAAATCTCTAAAACCTCCTTTTCTGCTGCTCCTAATTGTGTGAGAAACAAGTTGGCGATTTTCACGCTGAGGAAAAGCAGCTCCCTTTCCCCGGGGTTCTTCAGACGGTAAGAAGTAGCCAAAGTTTTGGATGTGTTTTGGATGAGTCATGACTGTTCTTTTCCAGGAACTTAGACCTCAAAGCCTGGTACTTTGTCGGTTAAGTCAGAACCTCTGAGGTTGAGTAGATTATGGACTCAGTGTAATGGCTCATCTCAAGTTCACGGGGCCTCTACCGTCAGAAGCTGAACGTGGTTCATATAAAATAATCACGCACTGAGATAACGAGGAGCTTAAAAACTTAGGACACTTTCTGAAAACGCGGATTGACCTTTTGTAACTTCGAGTTGAGTGGCGCTTGGATCACCTCGAATGCACTGTCTCTGGGGAAAGTGGGGCTCCTTAGAGGTTCCCCTGAAAGCCAAGAGCAGAACCCAGTCACGCTCTGGCCCCGTCCCTCCTGCATCCCCATATCCATGCACCTGCACCCTCTTGCCGCCCCCACAGCCGTCCTAGCTCCCACTCTTACCTCCTTCTCCTGGGTTCGGCCAGCATCTCCCCTGCAGCCTGTCCAGAGGCGCTGAGGCATCCCAGTGACGGCCCTGCCTGAAGATCAGGGCCTCACACCTCTGGCTGGTCTTCATGCCTGAGCACTGAGGCAGCATGTTGCCCATCTGCACGGGGACGGTTCACAGTGACAGGGGCACCTTTGGTAGGGATGCAGAGATTGTGGGTGCAGCCAGGACGCACAGGGCAAATGGTACCTTGTGGTGCTTCAGCCCTGGGGGGCACTGTCAGCTGGGCCATGCAATGATGGACAATTCCAGGTGCACCCAGAACAGCAGCGGGAGGGAGAAGCAGTGCCCCGTGTGCCCACCGCAGGAAACAGGAGAAGTACGTGTGCTGTTAGCAGCACACACACCTCCACCCTGCTGTCTGGGCTGCTGCACAGGCGGCTGCAGGCTGCACAGAGGGCTTGCTCTTTTTGCTCCGTCCCTGTCGCAGTGGTCCCCATGCTGCAGAGCCCCGTGTGACACCGCATCCCTCAAGAAACCTTCCCTCTTGGGAGTTCCCGCTGTGGCTCATCGGGCTATTAACCCGGTTGTATCCATGAGGACGCGGCTTCAGTCCCTGGCTTCTTCGCTCAGTATGTTAAGGATCCGGCGTTGCCGTGAGCTGTGGTGTAGGTCACAGGCACGACTGGGATCTGGCGTTGCCGTGGCCGCGGTGTCGGCCGGCAGCCACAGCTCCAGCTCAGCCTTTGGCCTGGGAACTTGCGTATGCCGCAGATGCGGCCCTAAAAAAGAAAAAAAAAAGAGAAAGAAAGCTTCCATGATGCACCTCCCCCAGCGGCCCCTCCCTCCTCTACCCCTTCTCTGAACAACCCGCCCCTCTTCTGCGTTAAACATTCCTCCAAGTGGATTCCTGGGATCATGCCTGGGGGTCCGTCCAGCCATCCCTTCACCACTGTGCTTCTGTGCCCTGGGCACGTCCTTCAGTGGCCCCACCCCAGAGTCTCTGGCCCAAAGCGTTAACAGGTGGCGCAGAATCCCCTGAAGATCTGGGGGAGGCGGAGAAGGGAGGTCCCATGACACGCTGCGGTGAACCCCCCGGGGGCTCTCTGCTGTTTCACTCCCTGCTGTCCCTCTTGCTTTGTGCGGGGTCCGTGGCCAGAGGGCTTCTCCCCCTCCCTTCTCAGCATCCTCTCCTCCTCAGGTCAAGCCGTTCATTCCTCTCTGCCCCAGGCCCTGTTTCAAGGGTACCTGAGGATGCTGAGCACAGCACAGGGCTTCTGGGCAACATCCCGGGCACCTGTGTGCCTCTGCCAGGCCCTTCAGTGCCTCGTGGGACCCCCACTCTCTCCTCAAGCTGCTTATTTCTTACAGACATAAGCAGTGTATGTACCCCATGAAGAATTTTGATAAGTGAGAATTACTGTCCACTCCTACAGTGATTCTGCAGTGATCACATGCAGTCCAGTGCTTTTGACTCTTGGGGCCTCCACGGATGTTCAGAACTCTTTGTCGGGTTGAGTAGACAGTTCAAAGCCCTGGCAAGTATTCCACGAGGGCTGTAAGTATTTCTACGGGGTGGAAAGGAAGGAAGGCAGTGATAACGTACGTTCGCTGGGCACCTGCTCCCTGCTGAAGGTTCTTACCTACACCATCTAATTTCACACCAGCCGAGAGTCACTTCATCCAAAAGTGAATGCAAAGCACCTTATTGAACAGGTGCTCTCACTACAAATTTGAAGCCGCAGGGCCTCACTGAGAACAAAATTCTGAGCTGCTGCTCTGTGAAGGGGGGTCCAGGGCCCGCGCAGAGGGCAGAGGAGGCTTTAGGGGAAAGATGGTGGCCCATCTTGCTTCCCATGGGCTCTAACCCTTACTAACTGTGGGAATTTGTGTCAATTATTCTGTTTTCAGCCTCAGTCTTTTCTCTCTTTTTTTTTTTTTTTAAACTTTTAGGGCCCCACCTTCGGCATAAGGAGGTTCCCAGGCTAGGGGTCTAATCAGAGCTATAGCCACCGGCCTACACCACAGCCCTGGATCCTTAACCCACTGAACAAGGCCAGGGATCAAACCCACAACCTCATGGTTCCTAGTCGGATTCATTAACCACTGAGGCACGACGGGAACTCCCAGCCTCTGTCCTGGTCTCAGGTGGTCACAGGAATACCTGTGTCGGAGGTAGCTTTGTGAATTGGGTGAGGATGCATGTGACAAAGCATCTGGCATCTGTAGGTTCTCAGTAAATGTCCCTTCCTGGTGTCCCCCGCTTGCCCCGCTTCTCTTCATGACACAGAGAAGCGACAGTCCTGGGAAGCTGTGGCCGGGGGAGGGGGGCAAATGAAGCCCCCTTGCCTGCACCCGCAGCGTCTTGCCCTGGATCCTGATGTGGCCGTGGCTGCCCTCGGAGGCCTGGAAAAGGACTTGGCCCAGGATTGGGGGTTTTTCTGATTCTGATTCCAGCGGCCTCTCCCTGTGCCTGTGCCGGAGGCTCTGCCAAGCCAGGTCCACGCTCCAGCTCCTCCCTGGCTCCAGGGACCGCCAGGCACCTCCCACCTGAGCCCACGTGAGCTCACAGGGACCCTGGAGCCCCCAGAAGCCTTGTTTGTCTGTCCCTTTACTCAGAACACCGCCCTGCCCCTCACCCAGCGACTTTGCTTAAACACACCCGCCTGAGATCTCCCAAGAGGCCTGAACCTGACTTTCTCCTTCTCCACAGAACCGGTCACATTCAGATGTTTTAACATGCAAATGTGCTCAACTCTACTTTAATTAAAAAATGTCCTTTAAAAATGCAAATGTGTAGGTACTGGCAGGCCTGTCATGTATGGAGTTAAGTACTCCTCAATGATGTTGTATTAGTCACGCTCACCAGATCATTCTGGAATTCATTTTGAAGTCAACCTTTGACTTCATCTGTATCTCACATTTTATTTTATTTAAAGTGATTTTTATTTTTTCCATTAGAGTTGGTTTAGAATGTTCTGTCAGTCTTCTGCCGTACAAAGTGACCCAGTCACACACACACATGTACATTCTTTTTCTCCCATTCTCCGCCATCCTGCTCCATCGTAAATGACTGGATAGAGTTCCCAGGGCTGTACAGCGGGATCTCGTTGCGGATCCACTCCACAGGCAATCGTTGGCACCTCTTAACCCTTATATCTCACATTTTAAGTTCGCAGAGGTATGTTTTTCACTTACGTATTTCTGCTACTAAGTTAATGACACATTGATAGCAATTTCAAGGTTATTTCAGTCTTTGATCGCCACTTCTAGTGTCACTTGCTGCCAGCCTCAGACATTGTGGAGCTAATTTGTATTTTGTTCAGAATGGTAGCGGAGTGCTTAAAAATGGGGCCACGGCCTGAGTGTGGCATATCACCAAAATATACCTAATTCACGGGAAAACGATTCGTATTGAATGGCTGTCATACTCTTGGTCAGCAGCGTGGAGTTGGCAGGTGGGGTTAGAGGCAAGCGCGTGATTTGCTGAAATCACTTGAGGTCATGAAGATGTTTAAACATCTATTTATCTTTTTTTTTTTTTTTTTTTGCAGAAATACCCTATAAAGCCTATGCCCCTGGAAGAGGCAGTTAAAGTGATCCAGGTTTCCGAGAGGGCACGGCAAGGGCGCCTCCGAGCCATGTTCATGAAGCAAATCTATCTTCAAGACTGCAGAGCGAAGCAGGCCAGGTTGTCTGGCGAGAAGTTTGCAGACATGGGGGCTGCCGCGCTGCGTATCCAGAAGGTGTGAGTGCGATGCCCTTGGCCTCGGGGGACAAGGGGTGATGCAGCTGGCGACACCGGCCAGGGGTGGGCTGAGCTTCGAAACTCAAAATTCCCGAGTCCCACCTCTAGAAGAACTGGACTCAATGCCAGAGTGATTGATTATCTTATCTCGGGGAGACAGTTAAGCAAGCCTGGTTCTAGTGTGTACATTTTATTATAAATAGGTATGAAACTCAGGGCATTTTATTGACTTTTTTTTTTTTCCTTTGCTTCTTAGGGCTGCACTTGCGGCTTAGGGAGGTTCCCAGGCTAGGGGTCAAATCGGAGCTGCAGCTGGCAGTCTACACCACAGCCGCAGCAACACGGGTCCGAGCCGCGTCTGCAACCTACACCACAGCTCACAGCAATGCTGGATCCCTGATGCACTGAGCAAGACCAGGGATGGAACCTGTATCATGGATACTAGTTGGATTTGTTTCTGCTGGGCCACAACAGGAACTCCCTTTTGACATATTTTTGAAGCTCACTGATAACTGTTGGAACGAAGGTTGCTATGCAAGCCCTCACTGAATTTAAAACTATATTTGCTCAGAGACATGTCCTTGCAGAAGGGGCAGGGTCATAGGCTTGCAGAGGCTTATGTCATTCGCAGAAATTCCAGTGACCAGACACAGATGTCCCTTGCAGACAGACCCTTGAGGCTTCCTTCCCGCTGTCAGATGAGCGCCTCCGTTTACACCTCATTTGTTTTCAAATGGGACTGAGTTTGCATGCGGAAAAATGCCCCGAAGGTGGCAAGGTGACACAAGTTAGAATGAGACTGCAGGGAAAGTAAGTATACAAAAATAAAATCGAGCCAGAAGCTCAGGACTCTTGTCCCTGATTGTGTTTAAGTGGGAGTCGGGGTCTGAAAGCAGGCAGAGACCGACAAAGACTGTTTTCTTTCTTCTGTGGGGATATAAAATTTTTAAATTTAATTGATTGACGTATAGCTGATGGACTATGTTATATTAATTTCTGCCGCACTGCAAATGCTTCAGTTATACAGACACTTCTTCACATTCTTTTCCATTATGATTTGTCACAGGACATGGAATAGAATTCCCTGTGCTCTACAGAAGGACTTTGCTGTTTGTCTGCTTTTTTTTTTTCTTTTTTAGGGCCACACCGGTAGCAAATAGAATTTCCTGGGCCAAGGTAATTCCGTGGGATCCAAGCCACCTCTTCCACCCACGCTGCAGCTCGCACCAATACCAGATCCCTAACCCACCGAGTGAGGCCAGGGATCGAACCAGCATCCTCACAGAGACAATGTCGGGTCCTTAACCCACTGAGCCTCAACGGGAACTCCTATTTACCCATTCTTTATATACCAGTCTGCATCCACTAACCCCAAACTCCCAATCCATCCCTCCCCCGCCCACCTCCCGCTTTGCAACCACAAATCTGTTCTCTATGGGATACAGTTTTAAATGAAAATCTGAGTTCAGAGTTGAGTTGTGTAGCTCATGGTTGTGACTGTGCTCTATTTCTCCATGGTACAGTAGGCATTTTTCTTTTCAAACCTTGGCCTGCCACCCTTAGATATGGCCCTACGCTCCTTCAATGGGGAAGTTTCTCTTGAAGAGGAGTTCCCACTGTGGCACAGTGGGTTAAGAATCCAACTGCAGAGGCTCAGGTTCGATCCGTGGCCTGGCACAGTGGGTTAAAGGATCCAGGGCTGCTGCCGCCGCGGCTTGGATTCAGTCCCTGGCCTAGGAACTTCCATATGCCATGGGTGCAGCCATAAAAAATTAAAAAATAAATAAATAATAAATAAATAAAATAGAAGTTTCTCTTAAAGAAAAACAAAATTTAATGGAGTGCCCTTTTCGACACAGTGGTTAACAAATCTGGCATCCTTGAGGACGAAAGTTTGATCCCTGCCCTTACTTAGTGGGTTAAGGATCCGGCGTTGCAGTGAGCTGTGGTGTAGGCCGGCAGCTATGGCCCTGATTGGACCCCTAGCCTGGGAACCTCCATGTGCCGCAGGTGCAGCCCTATGAAAAGCAAAAAAAGAAAAGAGAAACCAATTTTAAGAAGCACGGCATCGTGATTTGGTTTATCTGTGTTTCAAAATGACTTCGCAGAGTGAGAATTGCCACGTGCGCCCCCACACAACGGCTCTCTTCTCTTGTAAGGAGAGCCGTTCAGCTCCGCCCTCTCAGCAGAGTCCCCAGGTATAAAATCGGGCATGGTTGACCCGCAGCCGCGCTGGACGCCGTCTCCCCGGACCGTGCTCATCTCCCCGGAAGTTTGTGGGCCTGGACCACCTCCCCGCTTCCCTCCCTCCCGCCCCGGCGGCCGCGCTCTCCGCGTCTCCGTATTCAGGATGTTCAGATTCCCACCTAGAAGTGAACCCATGAAGCACGTATCTCTCTCTCTGTGACTTATTTCTCTTGGCATCGTGCTCTCCACACTCCGTCTTGTCGCAAATGGCAGCATTTCCTTCTCTCCGTGGCTGGGCGGTATTCCAGCGTGTGGGGGACCGCATTGTCTTTATCCACCCCTCCATCCACGGAGGTTAGGAGGTTTCCATGTCTGCCTGTTGTCGCTAATCTTACAATGGAGCTCCTTCCCGTCCTGGCTCAGTGGAAGCGACTCCGACTAGCATCCATGAGGCCGCAGGTTCGATCCCTGGCCTCGCTCCGCGGGTTAGGAATCCAGCGTTGCCGTGAGCTGTGGTGTTGATCTCAGACCCAGCTCGGATCTGGCATCGCTGCGGCTGTGGTGTAGGCCTGCGGCTACAGCTCCAATTCACCCCCTAGCCTGGGAACCTCCATATGCCGCAGGTGCGGCCCTAAAATTAAAAATAATAATATTGCAGTGAATGATTGGGTGCATGTATCTTTTCAAATTACTGTTTCCCTTTTGTCTAGATCAAGAGCCAGGAGTGGAATTCCTGGACCATATGGTGGTTCTGTTTTTCAGGTTTCCGGGCGTCTGCGTGCTCTTTTCCATGTGGCGGTCCCCAGTTACATCCCCGGCAGTGCAGGAGGGCTGCCTTTTCCTCCCATCCTCGCCAGCGCTTGTTATCTCTTGTTCTTTTTGCTCAGAGCCATCCTAACAGCTGTGAGGCTGCCGCTGGGTCAGCAGTGGGCTCTGCAGTTGCTAGCAGGGTCTGGAGCAAGGCTGGATCCTTCTTGTCCCTGGGTGGACAGAACTGCCTTAGAACCCCTTGTTCAGTAAGGGGACGTTGGGACGCGAGTCCACGTCAGGATCCACAGCTGGGTCGTGGGGCAGTGGACAGCGGGGTAGACCACTTCTGTGATGCATTCTTTCTTTAAAAATGTTGCCTCTGATCACAGAAGGAAAACCACTCCATCCGCGCGCGCACACACACGTGTACAAGCCTGCCTGAACTGGAATCGCGCCACTTGGAATGTGCAGATGATGTGAGAGAGACGCTATGGACCCTGTTTTCTTTCTTTGTCATGTACTCACCGGGTGACCATCTGCTTGTTTTTAGGTGTGGCGAGGCTTCCGTCAGTGCAAGAGAACCGAGAGGGAGAGAGAAGAGGAGATGATATTCCTGGGCATGGTACGTTCTCTTACCGACCAGATATGCATCTGGTGTCCTTAAGGACAATAGAACCTGCAAGGCTTGTGTCTTCCTTAGAGAGTTTCGGAAAGAAGAAAGGAGAGCAAGATGCATGACGGATGACTTTAGAGAATGCAAGCGCCTGTATTAAATCCCCTGCCCGGGCATCGGAGTCAGCAGGGTCGTGTTGGTATTCTGTTAGAATATGCAGGGATACCTTGCCCCGTGGCCTTTTTTTAATGCGAGATAAAAATACTGATGTAGCGGGAGTTCCTGCTGTGGAGCAGAGGTTAAGAATCTGACTGCAGCTGCTCAGGCTGCTGTAGAGGCACAGGTTCAATCCCCAGCCTGGCGCCGTGGGTTAAAGGATCCTGTGTTGCCACAGCTGTGACTTAAGTGGTAGCTGTGGCTAGAATTCACTGTCTAGCCCGAGAACTTCCATATGCCACAGGTGCAGCCATAAAACTAAAAAAAAATAAAAATAAATACTGATGCAGCAACACTGATCAATACAATGCTGGAGTCTTTGAAAATCCTTTATTTTTTATTTTTTAATAATGATTTATATTTTTTCTATTATAGCTGATTTACAGTGTTCTGTCAATTTTCTGCTGCACAGCAGGGTGACCCAGTCACACATACATGTATACATTCTGTTTTCTCACATTATCAAGCTCCATCATGAGTGACCAGACATAGTTCCCAGTGTTATACAGCAGGATCCTAATGTTTATCCATTGCAAAGGCTATAATTTGCACCTATTAACCCCCAATTCCTACTCCCTCCCCCCTCCCCCTTGGCAACCACAAGTCTGTTCTCCAAGTCCATGAGTTTCTTTTCTGTGGAAAGGTTCATTTGTGCTGTGTATTAGATTCCAGATATAAGTGATATCATATGGTGTTTGTCTTTCTGACTTACTTCACTCAGGATGAGAGTCTCTAGTTCCATCCATATTGCTGCATATGGAATTATTTTGTTCTTTTTTATGGCTGAGTAGTATTCCATTGTGTATATACACCACATCTTCCTAATCCAGTCATCTGTCAGTGGGTTGTTTCCATGTCTTGGCTATTGTGAATAGAGCTGCAATGAACATGCGGGTGCATGTGTCTTTTTTAAGTAGAGTTTTGTCCAGATAGATGCCCAAGAGTGGGATTGCTGGGTCATATGGAAGTTCTATGTATAGATTTCTAAGGTATCTCCATACTGTTCTCCATAGTGGCTGTACCAGCTTACATTCCCACCAAGAGGGCAAGAGGGTTCCCTTTTCTCCACCCCCCTCCTCCAGCACTTGTTATTTGTGGACTTATTAATGATGGCCATTTGGACTGGTGTGAGGTGATATCTCGTGGTAGTTTTGATTTGCATTTCTCTGCTAATCAGTGATGTTGAGCATTTTTTCATGTGCTCGTTGGCTCTCTGTATATCTTCCTTGGAGAAATGTCTATTCAGGTCTTTTGCCCATTTTTCAATTGGGTTCTTGGCTTTTTTGCTGTTGAATTGTATAAGTTGTTTATATATTCTAGAGATTAAGCCCTTGTCAGTTGTATCATTTGAAACTCTTTTCTCCCATTTTGTAAGTTGTCTTTTTGTTTTCTTTTTGGTTTCCTTTGCTGTGTAAAAGCTTGTCAGTTTGATTAGGTTCCATTGGTTTATTTTTGTTTTATTTCTGATGCTTTGGGAGACTGACATGAGAAAACATTTGTAAGGTTGATATCAGAGAATGTTTTTCCTATGTTCTCTTTCAGGAGTTTGATGGTATCTTGTCGTAGGTTTAAGTCTTTAAGCCATTTTGAGTTTATTTTTGTGCGTGGTGTGAGGGTGTGTTCTAGTTTCATTGTTTTGCATGCAGCTGTCCAGGTTTCCCAACAATACTTGCTGAAAAGACTGTCTTTTTCCCATTTTATATTCTTGCCTCCTTTGTCAAAGATTAATTGACCCTAGGTGTCTGGGTTTATTTCTGGGTTCTCTATTGTGTTCCATTGGTCTGTGTGTCTGTTTTGGTACCAGTATCACACTGTCTTGATGACTGTGGCCTCGTAATATTGCCTGAAGTCTGAGAGAGTTATGCCTCCTGCTTGGTTTTTGTTCCTCAGAATTGCTTTGGTAATTCTGGGCCTTTTGTGGTTCCATATAAATTTTTGGATTGTTTGTTCTAGTTCTGTGAAAAATGTCATGGGTAATTTGATAGGGATTACATTGAATCTATAGATTGCTTTGGGTAGTATGGCCATTTTTACAATATTAGTTTTTCCAACCCAGGAGCATGGAATATCTTTCTGTTTCTTTACATCCTCTTTAATTTCCTTGATTGTTTTAGAGTTCTCAGCATATAAGTCTTTTGCCTCCTAGGTCAGGTTTATTCCCAGGTATTTGATTTTTGGGGGTGCAATTTTAAAGGTACTATATTTTTGTATTCCTTTTCTAATATTTCATTGTTAGTGTACAGAAATGCGACTGATTTCTGAATGTATATCGTATATCCTGCTACTTTGCTGAATTTGTGGATTAGTTTGAGTAGTGTCTTTAGGCTTTTCTATCTATAGTATCATGTCATCTGCATACAGTGACAATTTTACCTCTTCTCTTCCAATTTGGATACCTTTTACTTCTTTTGTTTGATTGCTGTGGCTAGGACTTCCAATTCTATGTTGAATAAAAGTGGTGAGAGTGGGCATCCTTGTCTTGTTCCAGATTTTAGTGGGAAGGCTTTCAGCTGTTCTCCATTGAGTATCATATTTGCTGTGGGTTTGTCCTAAATGGCTGATCATATATAAAACTCTGGTGATGCTAGTCAAGAAGAGAAAAGAAAACACAGTATGCCATATACAACCACAGATACTACTGTGTTAAAAACTCAGTATCATGCGTAACCATGGTAATAAATACATTAGCAAGTATGGAATGGAGAAGATGGCCTAGGGAAGTATAAATATCAAAACTGACCAAAGGGGTAAAATACCTAAATAACCCAATCACTCTAGCAAATGCAGAAAAGATTTTCTAGGTCCCTCGGCATCAGTGAGAAGCAGATGCCAAGAGGGAATTGGATGGGCACGAGTCTGACCAGCAGAAGGTCTGTGGAGGACAAAGCAAGAGGTGCAGGGGAGGTGGGCAACCTTCAGATGCAGGTGTGGGGACCCTGGAGTGGGGGGGGGTGAAGAAGGGAGAGTCTGGCAGGTGGTGTGGTTCCAATAAAGGCCTCCGTACTCACAAAGCGAGAGAACCCTTCATGATGGCGCCCAGGTTGGGCAAGGACCCCAGGGACAAGTTCAAGGTCAGGGCCCGCTAAGGAGGGTTTCTGTCCGTTTGTAATTTACAGATATTAAAACCACTTAGGACGTTTTGCTCCGCAGTGTCAGCCCTTGAAATGTCTCTGCTGAGAAAGATAAATGTGGGCAACGTTTATAATATCTAGATAGTCACATCGGTGTCATTCTATAATGGTACGTGATTGGTGCCCAGAAACGGTTGATGCAGTTCACATATCCCGCTGTATATCTTTAGAAGTGGTGTGTCGGTGTTTCTGTGTATAATACAAAGTGTAAAATATAAACACCCGGGTCCCATGTCCATTCCTGTGCTTATGCTTACATCATTCTGTAATAAACTTGTATTTTATATCTAAAAAATTAAAAGTAAAATAAGTGTTCCAAGTTACATGGGGGGGGGAGATTGAATCATGGTTTAAACAATTTGTAACTTTTGAAATTGAAACTTTAAAATTAGGGAGTACCTATTGTGGCTCAGTAGTTAACAGACCCGACTAGCATCCGTGAGGACACGAGTTCGATCCCTGGCCTTGCTCAGTGGGTTAAGGGTCCGGCGTTGCCATGCGCTGTGGTGTAGGTTGCAGATGCGGCTCAGATCTCGCATTGCTGTGGCTGTGATGTAGGCCGGCAGCCATAGCTCTGATTCGACCCCTAGCCTGGGAACCTCTGTGTGCCGCGGGTGCAGCCCTAAAAAGACAAAAAGTAAAAAAATAAAAAATAAAGTAATAAAATTAATTAATTGTCCACTTATGATACATTTTTCCAATTCTACATGCTTAATATCAAATCTGATTCTTAGTAGGACAAAAATCAGGATTCAAGATGTATGCTTAGGGAATAAGTGAAAAAATGCAATTTATACTTTTTTTTTTTAACCAGTGAACGGATATGATTTTCTTTACATTATTCTTTTCCTTTCATGCTTACGTTTTCTTTTCTACTCCTGCGTTCCCTCTTCTTACTTTTAGAGAAAAGAAACCACGAGGTCATGACGATGTGGTTGATACAAGAACAGAGTTCTGGGATCACCATGAACGTGACCGTTTAAATCTTCTTTTCTGAGGTTGTAGGATTTCAAGTAAATTCAAAGATCCGACCAGGGGTGTTATAACACACAGAAAGAGGGCATTTGGTCCCACCTTCAGGGTGTCGCGCGGCAGCTTGCATCACTTTTATAAACTGCCCCTTCTAAATTGGCGAGGACATGGTACATCCCATTGGGAGAGCCTCCGTGTTCCTCCAGCCCTGCAGCCTGACCTCACCCCCTGCACGTCGGCCTCTGCGCAGCCCCTCTGCTGTCCGCGCAGACTGGGGAACAGGAATGCTTCTGCTTGCGGAAAGATTCACCTCCGTGCCGCAGACGCTTAGAAGAGCATCATCCCTGATGAGGGGCGTGTGCTCAGCACACACACAGGCCATGTCCCTGAGCCTGAGCGCACACCGCTCCCTGCACGGTGGGCCAGTCAAGTAAGAGATGAGTTCCTGGGGCAGGGAACAGGGACTTTACTCAGAAAACCAGCAGAGGTGGTGGACTCGCATCCCAAAGAACCGTCTTGTTTGAGTTAGAATTCGGGCTTCTTTTATCCTAAAAGGGGAGGAAACATTTCCAGTTTCCCCATCAGACTCCATAGGGCTGTGTTCCTTTCTTCCTGCCTGCAGCCACCCACAGGTTCGGCCGGTCAGGAGGTTTCCTGTGAGCTAAACAAAGCTATTTGAGCGTAGTGCTCGTTCCTGGGAGGCAGGTTCCCAGAGATGGGCCATTATGTGCAATAGATGGGCAACATCCCTGGGGTGACGAGCTTGTAATGGGGTACAAAGCTTCTTCCCTATTACATGCTTAATCTCAACTGTGATGTCCAGGCTTTATTGTCTTTAAAAATGTGGCGAATTAGGGTGTTCCTGCTATGGCACAGTGGGTTAATGATCAGGCTTGGCTCTGTGATATTGCCAGTTTGACCCCCAGCCCAAGGCAGAGGGTTAAGGAACTGGCATTGCCACACCACGTAGGTCACAGATGTGGCTTGGATTTAATCCCTAAAAAAGGAAAAAAAAAATGCCAAATCATATACCAGAATGGTGCATACGATTAAGAAGTACTTTGATGAATCACTTGCATTCTTGAATTCCCTTTGATCTTTGAATTTCAAAAACATTTATTTTTGGAATTAAAAACCCTTAGCACCCCAGCCCATCTTTTATTTCTCAGTTGTTGAGATACCCTGAGAATCCAAAGGATGAGTCCTGGCTCGTTGTTACAGATTTTTATGATTTTGGAACTGTGCCAGGTGGAATACTATTCAGCCATTAAAAAGAGGGAATCCTGGGACATGCTGCAGGATGGATGTACTTTGAGGACATTATGCTAAGTGAAACAAGACAGTCACAAAAAGACAAGTACTGTGTGATTCCATCTTTATGTGGGAGCTCACGTCGTCAAACTCAGAAATGGGAAGTAGAACGGTGGTTGCCAGGGGCTGGGAGAAGAGAATGGGCAGCTGTTCAATGGGTATGAAGTTTCAGTTTGCAAAATAAATTTCCCCAGAGCAGTTGTACAACCATGTGACTATATTTACCGTCACCGAATGGCATACCTAGAGATGGCTCCAATGATAATTTTTATTCACTGTGTTTTTCACCACAATTTAAAACTTTTTAAATTCTCCAAGACATTGAAATGTATAGTGAGGGTCTGTAGGCGTCCTATAGGAATCACGTTACTCACCAAATGGCCAAAAAATACAAGTTAAAAATTAAATGAGATACCGTATTTCACTGAATCTAAGATGCTATTGATTATAAGACACGTCATGGTTGAAAATGAAAGAAAATATTTGGACAAATTAACCAAAAATACATCCTTCTTGTAATACACATCCATCCGTAATTTCAGGTGCGTTAAACTGTGAAAAATATGCGTCTCAGAACTGGTGATAGAAGGTAACTTGTATCTGTCTTAGACGGGGGTAAAGTTTTTTCAAGTTATAATTTTAGCAGGAGTGTGACGGGATGTTGATTCTCATACAGAGTGAGTTAAATGGGTTCAGAGTTCCTGAAAGATCTTTAACAAGGGAGTTCCCTAGCAAGCTGGTGGTTAAGAACCTGGTGTTGTCCCTGCTGTGGCTCAGGTTACTGCTGTGACATGGGTTCAGTCCCTGGCCCAGGAACTTCTGCATGCCACAGGTGCACCCCAAATTTTTTTTTTTAAAAAAGGCTCTTAACAACATGCAACACAATCATGGAAATATATCCTAGTCCCCCCCCCCTTCTATTTCTACCTTAAGGAAATCATCAGAAATAAAAGTGTATGTGCATGGAAGTTTCCTATGGTGTTGTTTTTAATAATGAAAGATTGGAAATAAACAAGTCTAGTGTTCTAGAGTAAGGATGGAATTAAGTGCTTTACGGTGAGCCTACATCAATGTGGTGATGTGCCACCACTGAAAACATGTTCAGGACTGACTTTTTTGAGTTTTATTAGGCTTTGTTCATAGAATTACCTGGTGCCGTTAAAACGTTTATTGTTGAGGAAATGTAACAGTATTTGCTATTCTCCTATTTGCTATTCTTTTTTATAGATTTTTAAAAATTGACATATAATTTTTTTGGGTGATCAAATTTATTTTTGGTTTAAATTTCATTTACTTTGTTTTACTGTAATTTACACAAGAGACTGCCAAGTAAACTAGATATTTTACATTCACCACACATTCCCTCAAATCTCCACAGTTGTTAGGAAAACATTAAAATGCATGCACCGGGCTCTCATTTCCCCGTGCGCCCAAGCTCCCAGCGATGCTACAGACGCCCGCGAGAGTTAAGTTCAGTGAAAGGAGAGGGCTAGACTCTTTATTTCACAAAATCAGCAATAATCTTCTTCGCATCAAACACGTTGCAGACAGTGGTTCTGCTTTGACAAAACGTATGTCACAGCAGTGCCCGGAGAGTACACCTCAGTCTGGATCCTGAGTACACGAGGACATGTGCGACGTGGGGTCTGCAGCCGAGGACACCAGGACATCGCAGTGAGGCACTGAGCCTAATATCCTCGTCTGTCACCGCAGTCCCTTCAGTGGGGACGCAGGACACGTGGGGAAACAATAAGCAGGGAGGGGCAGGACTGTCCGCAAAGCAGAGCACTAACGTGAGATGAGCACAGGGGCTGGCACGTCGGAGGAGGAACTGGAGCTCAAGGGAGACAGTTTGGAACCTGAAGGCTTCCACAGTATCATTCTATTCAAGCTTCCGGGACTGACGGGGTACAAACTGGATTTGGACAGCGGACGCTGATAAAAATCTTACCTAACTATTGTTCCTTTCTTATTAAAAAAAGAAGAAGAAGAAAGAAAAAGGAGGCAGCAGCAGCTTCTCTCCAACGTATTTACGCTTACTCAGGACCAGCTCCTACATGAGCACATCCCAGCGGGTGCAGGTGCCCGGGCCCTGGCAGGGCCTCCCACCCGTGTGCAGACAAGCCTAGTGCTGCCTCTGGAAGTCTTCCTATCTCTGAGACAGCCTCTCCCCCTTAAAGTGTATTTCAAAAGAACAAAACATTATCACTGTCTATGTTCGACCGTGTAAGCTGTGAGGAATCTCGATCATTTGCATAGTTTTCAAGCTGTAATTTCAGAAGACAGTCATTTCGGAAAAGACTCCATGGAAGTGCTGTACTTCCAGTCTTTCTAAACAGCCTACAGGGCTATTAATTTCTTCATCAGTTTCTTTGCTTGCCTAACAGGAGTTTGAAAGTTGTATAGTGTTTGTTATAAATCACGGACCGTCATTTCCATTTTGGCTAGGTTTGATGTAGAAAGATACTTGAATAAGACACGAGAATCCAATAAAAAATGGAATTTTTTTTAAAAGGATCTTTTCCTCGGGGCAAACAAGTAAAAACTGGCCTGTAACTCTACTACTTACTAATAGATATTGTCCAATTTGGGTGGATAAGAATGAAAATCCAGAAACACATAATTATAAATACATTCAGAGATACATTCCAGATTCCTTGGAACTCCAAAAAGATTTTTAATAAATTTTTCTGTAGGAGTCTGTTGATTATGGGACTAAAATTAAAAATTTTGCGAGACTGATTTAAAAGAACAGAAAAGTGATAAAAGGCTGTATCTATTGGTCCACAACTTGCCATTTATGAAACACACCAGCTAGTATTGCATTGCAGTCAATTTATCCATTAGTGGTATTACTCTGATAATTATTAAAATCTGTTCCAGGTATATACATTGAAAATATTTTCTTTTGCATTCTTTCTGAAGATAGGTACAGTACTTTGGAGAAATTGTACTAATCCCTTCAGTATGTTTGTATGTACATGTATACACAAGTGTGTGTATTTTGATCTGCAGCTCTACGTGCATTTTATATACAGCTACAGATGGACACACACAAACATATATACACACACGTGGTTGGGACCCGAGCCTATGGGCACATAACCACAAGCACACGTCTGGAAACGTCGACACTGCAAGACATGGTCAGAGTCTTCTTCACTCATCACCGGCTGCACTTGTTCCCCTTACTTGACCTTGATTACGTAATGTTTCTAGTTCCTTCCGGGTTTCATCGTCCGTTCTTCTAATGTCTTCCATTGTCAGATCAATCCACTTGGCGATCCAACAAAAAAGTTGGCGATGAAAGTTTGTAAATACCCTTTTTTCTTGCTTCTGAATGAAGTTTTCTACTTTGCTTTGCAGTCCCCACCACTTGAACTTGATGGTCACCAGCTTATAGGCACACATCTGAGGACAGTCAGGGTTGTTTGCCAGCTCCTTCTTCCAGTTGGGTCCCAAAGGGCCTCTCTTGGTCTTGACGGACTGGAACAATGCTGGGTCTTCATCGGCTTTGTAGTCTGCTGGTTCAACTGGACTTCGATCTGCAGTATCCGTGTACAGTATCAGCAGTTTTCCATGTGTTCGGATCTAAACCATGTACATTTTCTAATGTTCCCAAGTCTGGTCTGTGCCATGTTTCAGTTTTAATGAAGAAGCCACCTTTCGTGTATTCATTCGTTACAGTTGTTCTGCAGTCGGGGATGCGTTCCAGGCTTTCTCGTGAAACACCAAGGAGCCCTCGGGAGCATCATCCTCACGAATGCAGGAACTTTGCTCTTTAAGGGATAAATTTTGTGTGTATACTGTCCCTTTTCTCCATCCTTTTCATAAGGTTCATTCCTTAAAACCTCAGTTCCTTCGCCACCACCAGTCTCATTCTTACTGGCTTCTGCAACAGAGCAAAGCTGCCCATCCTGATGCTCCTGAACAGAGCATGGCAGAACCACCCGGCTCCTGAGGGGGCTCCTCTCTGTCTTCTGGAGGAGGGCATCTTCTTTAAGGTCTCCGGTCCACTGGGTGGAGAGTGCTCAGCCTTTAGGTGTGGATTTTGTTGTTTTTAGGAGAGAAGCTGAGCTCCAGTCCTTCTATCCCACCGTCTTAAGCCGGAATCCTAAAAACGGTCTGAAATATAATAGATGTACAGTGTTTCAGGTGTTTGGCAAAGCGATTCAGTTACACATTTTGTCACCCTTTTCCATTATAGGTTATTACAAGATAGTGAATAGAGTTTCCTGTGCTATAGAGTAGGTCCTTGTGGCTTGTCTGTTTTATGTATCGTAGTGTGTACCTGTTAATCCCACATTCTTAACTTATCCCTCCTCCTCTTCCCTTTTGGTGGCCAGAAGTTTGTTTTCTATGTCTGAGAGTCTGTTTCTGCTTTGTAAATAAGTTCCCTTTTGATGACGTGAAAATGCTCAGAGTCAAAATACAGGGTTTAGATTATACATATAATATGATTTCAACGAAATATATATACACATCCATGCACATATAAAAGAAAGAAAGGGAATATACCAAGTTTAAATCATGCTTGTTTTTTAATATCAGGACTTTGGGAAGTTTTTTTTTGGTCTTAATTGTCTGTATTAGCCAAAAATGTTTCAATTTTACTGCATTAACTGGGAAAAAAGGCACACATTTAAAAATAAAAGCAAAGGGCCACAGCATGTTATCAGTGTTTTCTTTTAAGCTCTCCAAATTGTTTGGTATATAGGTACCCAGATGATCAGGTAAAGATACAAAATTATTCCTCTGTTCTACCCAAAAGAGACACACAGATATGAGATGTAATGATAAAAACAATGGTTATCTCCAATTTTCTACCTTAAAAGTTACACGAGCAGTCAGAAGATTCCATCCAAGATAATCCAGATTTAACATGAAATTCTATGTAAGAAGCAGTTTTGACTCAACAATTTCCACTTAATTTAATTCTACTTTACCAAACGTCTCCTATGCGTAATGTGCCAGAAACTTAGGGAATGGCCAGATGCGATTTTTTTATCCTCAAGTCTTAGCGACTTCCACTGATACCACATAAAGATAGAATTACATGTATTTTACTGTAATTTTTCTGTTGTACTTTGTAGTTTATATCTGCTCAGCTCAAATAAAAGAAGTCTGTTTTAATTTTCCAGCAGTACAGAGTTTGGACAGTAGAAGGAGGCTAGCTTGTCTGTTTTGTATTAAATGTGACTTTCTCCAGTTTGCTTTTTTTCCAAGCATGTCTTCTCTTGGTATTACGTGTTCTATGAAATTTTACACCATCGAGAAGTATATGGATTCAATTGTTAAAAGAATGGTGTCTTCTGTTCGCTGGCTGATAACCATAAAAATCCGTTACCCCAAATCCTAGAAATGTTTTCAATTAAATAGATTTTCCACTATATCACTAATTAAGATACTGTCTACTCATTTTAAAATTTCATTTTTCCATTATTTTATTTTGTTACATCATGTCAGTGTATAAGCCACCGACTTCTCTAATCAAAACAGTATTTTTATCTTTATGGGAAGCTTGGCTTGTTTCCAGGGGTGGCTGTTTAGTAACTGAAACCAGAATTAGAGCAAGAGGTATCATTACATCCTCATTCCTGACCCAGTGTTTCCTTTACCATTAGCCCATAAATTACGTTTTGATATTGCCATTTTAAATATTTATATCCTAAAATCTACAAAGGAAAATAAATAGCACTCTAAAAATTCATGTGCAGTTATTTTAATTGGCAGAGTCAATGGAGTGGAGTGGCTCTAGAAGGAACTTAATGAAGGTAATCCATTTCTTTCTGTGGATCTCTTTGAAATAACGTATCCTGCAGCCATGACCATGGTGTATTTTATGTTACCCTCAAGCTATCAATGTTTGCATGGGAATAAAGAACACTAGGGGTCACTTATTAAAGAGGAAGAACTGTCACTTGGAAATGCATCAGCTAAATCCTCCAAGTGCCATAAAACCCTGCTCCCCTTCCAATGCGAACATGAAACTAGCTCCATTATAAATTATGTTTTGGTCAATAAATTAGGCTTCTTTCTTATTAACAAATAACCCCAGGTAGGAGTGTGGGCACCCAAGGAGCGCCTCTAAAAGGCAGCTCCTCCTGAGGCTTCCCTGGGAGACTGCCCCTGGAAGCCCCAATGAGCCAGGAGTCAGGATGAAGCGCTTTTTACCGTCACCCTTTGATTTCAACCCCAGACCACGTCATCCAGCTTGGTCCTGTGCATTCGACGTTATATTTGGCTGCAAATGATGTTTGGTGGTTTCTAGGAGCGAATGTATTACCAAAAAAGATTCACCGTGATTTATGGGGGTTTTGTCTTGCTTTTAGTTTTATTTCACTCCTTAAATGCAAAAAAAGAAAAGCTGTGCCTCAGTGTCTTGGGGCCACAGCATCTTAGAAATGAGTGCGCGTCACCCTGCCTGGGGCGGGGGTGGGGGCATTGAAGGGTTGCCCCGTTCGGTTGACAAAGAGGCGGCTGGGGTGGCCTGAGGTGGGGGCACTTGGAGGCACACCCTCGCCCTCCCTCTGTGCCTCAGTTTCTCCTTCTGTAGAGCAAGAGCGTGCCACCTATTTCTCAGAGCTGTCGAAAGGGCTTCGGACCCAGCCTGGAGCTTGGACCTCCTTCAAGGAATGTTCATTGTCTTGGGAAATGACGTCCTGCTGTCACCATAACTGACTGATTTCCTAGGAAGGAAACCTATCAAGTGCAACCACCTTCCTCTGTAACAAAACACAACATATCTCAGCTTCAGAATATTTCAGCCAGTTGTTGCCTAAAATATGCAGGCCACTGGTTTCAAGATAGGAAGTGTCTTAGCCCTTGTTACTTGCTGCTCGGATTCATGAACTTGAAATCAGTCTGTTGAAAGTATAATATGAAAAGGCAGGGTCAGTGGAGAAGCCCACGGAGTCTGGGTCTACCTGCGTCTACCTTACGCAGGTGTGGAGGGAGATGTCACCAGATCCCTAAGACAGCAGTCGCCCCCCCCCCGCCCCCGCATATACTGTGTGTGTGTGTGCATTGCACCAGGAAAATGTTTGCTCACTGGGGAAAGGGGTGGTTAGTGTGCATGAAAAGCTCACAGGCTGGCTGAGCAAGGGGACCAGAGCCTGAGGAGGACGCCCTGAATAATCTTGTGATCTTAAAAGTCCACCCCAAGAGGCTTTGGGGAAAAAAAGAAAAGCTACCCTTTTCTTATCTGTTAAATAGAATTTTAGTCGGTAACTGAGAACCTTTAATTTGATTTTAAGTATTTTTATTTTTATTGACATTTAATAATGTGCAGTATCATTAGTTTCAGGTGTACATCATACTGATTTGATGTGGATACACATTCTGATTTTTTAAATGATGTTTACTTCTTCCTTTATAGCTGGTTTACAGGGCGCTGTCAGTTTTCTTTTGTGCAGCAAAGTGATCCAGTTGTACAGACATACATACATTCTTTTTTCTCATATGATCCTGCTCCATCACAAGGGACTAGATATAGTTCCCAGGGCTGTACAGCAGGATCCATTGCTTATCCACTCCAAAGACAATCGTTTGCATCTGTTAACCTCAGATTGAAATGGTCACCACGCAAAGTGGTTACAGTATTAGTGACAATATTTGCTATGCTGTACATTCACTCCTGTGACTTATTTAGTTTATAACTGGAAGTTTTTATTTCCCAATCCCTTTAGTCTGTTTCTCCCGCCACCCCCTGACCCCGCTCCTCTGGCCACTACCAGTTTGTGTCTGCCCAGTGAGTCTGTTTCTGTCTTATTTTGATGTTCATGTGTTTTATTTTTAGACTCTACATGTAGAGAAATCATAAGGTGTTTGTCTTTATCTGACTTGTTTCACTTAGATAATACCCTCCAGGTCCATTCATGTTGCCACAAATGGCAAGATTTCACTCTTTTTTATGGCTAAGATTCCAGTGTGTGTGTGTGTGTGTGTGTGTGTGTGTTCATTCACTTATTCATCTTTTTTTCATCATCTCTGGATGGACACGTGTACATTGCGTCCATATGTTGGCTAGTATAAATAATGCTGCAGTGAACATAGATCTTTTGGAGTTAGTGTTACTACTTTTCTTTAGATAAATAGCCAGAAGTGGTAATTCTATTAGGTAAATAGCCAGAAGTGGGAATTCTATTAGATAAATAGCCAGAAGTGGGAATTCTGTTTTTAATTTTTTGAGAAATCTATATACTGCTTTTTATAGTGGTTGCACCAATATGCATTCCCACCAAGAGTGTGCAGGAGTTCCCTTTTCTCCACATCTTCACCAACACTTTTTTTTTTGTTTTTTTGATAATCCTCAATCTGACAGGTGTGACGTGGTATCTCACTGTGGTTTTGATTTGCATTTTCCTGATGATTAGTGGCGCTGAGCATCTTTTCTTGTGTCTCTGTTGGCCGTCTGTATGGCTTCTTTGGAAAAGGGCCTATTCATGTCATCTTCTCACTTTTTAATCAGGCTGGATTTTGATATTAGATGGCATAAGTTATTTATATATTTTGGATCTTAACCCCTTTTCAGATATATAATTTGCAAGTATTTTCTCTCGCTCAGTAGGTTGCCTTTTAGTTTGGTTGAGAATTTCCTTTGCTGTGAAAAAGCTTCTTAGTTTTATGTACTACCATTTATTTACATCTGCTTTTGCTGCCTTTGCCAAAATAATATCATTAAGACTGATGTCAAAGAGTTTACTGCCTATGTTTCCTTCTAGGAGTTTTATGATTTCAGGGTTTACATGCAAGTCTTTAATCCATTTCTAATTTCTTCTATATGGTGTGAGGTAGGGGTCTAGGTTCACTCTTTTGCATGTAGCTATGCAGTTTTCTCACCACCATTTATTGAAGAGACTCTCTTTTCTCTCTTTTATGTTTGTGCCTCCTTTTTCATAGATTAACTGACCCTATGTGTGTGGGTTTATCTCTGGGAAGTATTTATTATTATTTGTATTCTGTGTTATTCTTGCCACAGGCCTTTGGGACACTGGGACAGCAGAAACGAAGAAAATAATTCTCTTCCTTTTCTCACCTGATCTTGGGATTCTTTCATCCATATTCTAGGGGCAGGATATGTGCCTTTATTTATCTGGGATTAGGACCCATTACAGAGTCCTTTGGCAAAGCACAGTAGAGCACCCAAGGCCGGGAACGCTGGAGCCACCCTGCCTGCGTTCAGACTCTGGTTCCGTCATTTACTCGCCCTGTGAACTGGGGTGATGATTTGACGTTTTGGTGCCACGATTTCCACGTGTGCAAAATGGAGACCATGCTAGAACCTAGACCCTAGACATAGTTAGGTATTAAAGATATTGGTATCTACAAAGCATTCCAATTTGTGTCTGGTACATTGTACCCAGTAAGCACTAGATAAATGCTTGCCCGCTTTTTTTTTTCTTTCTTTCTTTTTTTGAAATGGCTTGAGTTTCCCTCATGGTGCAGTGGAAACAAATCTGACTAGGAACCATGAAGTAGCAGGTTCAATCCCTGGCCTCGCTCAGTGGGTTAAGGATCTGTCGTTGAGGTGAGCTGTGGTGTAGGCTGCAGACATGGCTCAGATCCCGCATTGCTGTGGCTCTGGCGTAGGCCAGCAGCTGCAGCTCCAATTCGACCCCTAGCCTGGGAACCTTCATAGGCCACAGGTGTGGCCCCCAAAAAAGAAAAAAAAAATGACTTATAATTATGGATTTAAATGCTCACATTATTCATGATTCAAAAATGCTTATTGAATTGCCATGTTTTGCTGGTTTAAGTCAGCCAGGATCAAATGGTTAATATCATGATGTTGGCAAGGTGAGGAAAGAAAGGCTCTGTTGTACTCTGTTGCGGGGAGAGTGTATCAAACATGCAGCCTTTTTGTAAGGAAGCTCAGCAGTGTCTGTAAAAATTACAAATGTACGTTTTTTTAAAGTGTAATCTAAGAGTTCTCGTGACTCAGTGATTAACGAACCTGACTAGTATCCACAAGGATGTGGGTTCGATCCCTGGCACCACTCAGTGGGTTAAGGATCCGGCGTTGCCGTGAGCTGTGGTATAGGTTGGACACGGCTCGGATCCCGAGTTGCAGTGGCTGTGGTGTAGACCAGCAGCTACAGTTCCAATTCAACACCTGGCCTGGGGACCTCCATATGCTGTGTGTGTCGCCCTAAAAAGACAAAAGACAGAAAAAAAGTATGATCTATAGTACCCATAAGAAAAACACTTCCAGACAAAATATTTTAAGCCAGAAGAAACCTATCAGATGCAGCAAAGCATAGAGGGTGAAAGCAGGGATTCTGGAAGTACATGCTTCAGGTCAAAGCCCCAGTCTGCTACTTCCTGCTGTGTGACCCTAGAGAAGTTCCTTGACCTCTCTGTGCCTCAGTTTCATTTCTTCATGTATAAAATGAAGATAGTCATGGTACCCACACAAAAGCCTGTTTATTATGAGGAATAAATTAGTTAATATTTGTAAACTGCAGCGTTCCCTTGTGCACTTCCAGTTAAGGATCGGACCTTGTCACTGCTGCGGCTCAGGTTGCTACTATGGCGCAGGTTTGATCCCTGGCCCAGGAACTTCCACATGCCATGGGCGAGGCCAAAAAAAATTCTGTAAACCACTTAAAATAGTGTCTCACAAACCTTCAATGCTGTCAAAGTATTTATTTTAAAACATTTTAAAAGAAAGTAGGACACAAAAGGAGCAAATTAAGCTCCCCCCAGTAATTACAAGCTCAACTCTACTGTTCAAGGCCAGCTCCTAACTCAGCAAATTTTAAAACTACTAAAATGTTTTAGAAATTAGGTTTAGCAGGCTAGAAATTGCTTGATTGTTTGGCATCCACTGAAATTGTGGCATCCTACAATAAAGATTTACCGTAACTGGAGTATGAGCAGAGGGCAAAAGAAAACCATCAGCTCTGCCTGTCCACACAGCCTTTATTCTCCTTCTCCTGCTAGATGCATCTGTCTGAGAAGGTGTATTTGTATAAACACGATATACAAATATAGATATTTTACTCTGAAATGAAGTGACGGATCAAAGCGGCTCATTCTCATAAACTGGAACACACACACACACACACACACACACACACACACACGATCTTAAAATGGACCGACGGAGCCGTTTACTCCACAGCAGGAAGCATTCCACATGCAAAATTAGAGCAAGAAGCATGGAGCGGCCTCTGAACGCTCCCTAATGATGCTGATGCGGGCTGTGTTCCGAGGCCACGTTCGGCTAATTAATCTCCGCATTGACGACGGCAAGAGATTTCACAGGACTGTCACTTGTTGGAACAGACCCTGTCCCTTCCTCTCACTGCTCCCTCTTCACCTCCAGTGACGCCAAAGCACCAGGACAAAGCAGAACCCCCCGAGAACACGAGCTTCCCAAGAAAGTCGCCAGCAGTAAGTCACTTATTATTTGCACTTATTATTTGACTGATAAATTGAATAGATTGTCGTTTGGACAGATGTCCATTTTATCTTACTAATTTGAACAAGGATTTTTTAAGACCAAAGCCCATCAAACATTAGATAAGCATTTTAAGTTAATGGACCGTGGCGTCATTTCTCCACAGACCCAAGAAGCATCATCTTATGTCCTGTTTTTACAGCTACATCAATTATTAATATGTATATTTTTGCTGACGGAGGACCTTTCTATAAGCGTAGGTTTCGTTATCCAGTTCTGGGTCATTAACTGTGGAAAGCTTGTAAATATAACGGTTTATTCACATGGGAAGCCTTCATTAAGATGCATTATTCTACAGCTGATGTATTTCAGCCTATGGTGTCGTATCGTGTTCTGTTTCCTTTTAATATTCGTAATTTATTTTTAAATGAGTTGCTGTTTATGCGGCAAGTTAACAAATTTGAATTCCATATGACCAAAGTTGCTAAAGAGGAAAGGCTGTTTTAGCCCAAAGGAACAGCTGCTCATTAACATAGGACCTAAATATATTTATAACCTTTACATTCAAAAGCAACTAGAGAAAGAAGCTGCAAATGACCCCAAATGTATTTTTGTCAGAGAGAGTCTATCTAGAGGAACACGCTTGAATGCACCCATATTAACAGCCCAGCATGGTGTAATAGAGAAACACAGAGCTGGAGGCGTCGGGAAACCTGATGCTGGCTCCTTCGTTAACGTCGGATGGGCGGGATGACCACCGGGTGATGGACCTCGCTGTCCCCAGCTATTCAAGGGGATAGTCCCGTCCTTAGTTCTATCTCAGAAGATGGGTGTGGAGGTCCCGTGGTGGCTCAGCAGTAACAGACCCAACTAGTACCCATGAGGACGCAGGTCCGATCCCTGGTCTCATTCCGTGGGTTAAGGATTGGTGTTGCTGTGGCTGTGGTGGAGGCCAGCAGCTGTAGCTCCAATTGGACCCCTCGCCTGGGAAGGTCCATATGCTGCGGGCGGGGCCTAAAAAGACATACACACACACAGATGGATGTGACATTCATAAAGAAATGTAGAGAAGGAACGTATGGGCCAGAGCACTGAGCCAATTACGAAAATCTGGGGAGAGCTGAGAAACCTGTGTTTCTGTCAGAGATCATGGAGGTGTCAGGACGTTGGCTGGACACTTGACACAGAGCCCTTAACAGGATACCAGTCAGAGTGGCCTGCGCATTAATTCACGTTCAGGGATTCCAAGGGGAGGAGGCCCAATTAAATAAACCACAGTTCGTATGTGTGAATCTGTGAAAAAAAATCTGACTCACATAAGAACAGTGTAATTGGGGAGCAATATCCTGTGATTCATTGATTCATACCAGAGTTCCCCGGTGGCTCAGCAGGTTAAGAACCCGACATAGTGTCTGTGAGGATGCGGGTTTGATCCCTGGCCTCGCTTAGTGGGTTGAGGATCCAGCGTTGCTCTGAGCTATGGCATAGGTCACAGACGTGGCTTGGATCTGGTCTTGCTGTGGCTCTGGTATAGCTCTGATTCAACCCCTAGCCCAGGAACTTCCATATGCAGCAGTTGCAGCCATTAAAAAAAAAAAAAAAAGAATCATACATACCGTTTACGCAAGACTTCAAAAGGATTTTACATATTCATCAACGAAATTTGGGTAGCAGAGATACATTTTAACATCTTCATGAAAACGATTGACTTTAAAATAGTCATTGGAGAGATCATATAAATATTTCTGTATGAATTACAATCTTGTATTTCATGACAGTGGGAATGAAAAATATTACCTGAAGATATAAGAATTGGATACTTCTTTAAATGATTAAATAAAGGGAATTCCTATCTCTTTATTTTGACACCAAATAGATTATATAAAGTCATGGCTGTGAGCACGTGTCTATTGAGGCAATTTAGATCGCTGGCTTTTAAAAAAACATTGCTCTTCAAAATGATTCTAGATTCATTTTTAAAGGAGTTTTAGGGGAGTTCCCATCGTGGCTCAGCAGTTAACGAACCCAACTAGTATATGTGAGGTCGTGGATTCGATCCCTGGCTTTGCTCAGTGGGTTAAGGATCTGGCACTGCTTTGAGCTGTGGTGTAGGTCATAGATGTGGCTCAGATCCCGTGTGGTGTAGGCCTGCAGCTACACCTCTGATTTGACCCCTAGCCTGGGGACTTCCATAAGCCACGGGTGTGGCCCTAAAAAGCAAAAAAAAAAAAAAAAAAAAAGGCAGTTTTAGGGGATTTTTTCCTATCAAAAGTTTTACCTTCTTATGTTCTTATTCTACTAAACATAGACAATTGTCTTATTTTGGTAGACACTCGAGTGCCTATTTTTATCAAGTATTACATGTGTAGCTTGACATTCCTCTGGCTACAATTTTTTTTGGACATGGTGTGGAAAGTATCCTAACGTCTCGTCTATCGAAGGAAATCTTGGTGACTCATTTCGCTCAGGTTTCGGCTGAAACGCCCTCCTGCCACCCCCTCCTCTTTCCCTCTTCTCCCAGGAACAGTCTGTTTCAATGAGCCCCCCTCCCCCCAGAAGAATGTGCGCCCTGCCCTGACCCCCGGGAAGGGCACAGGTCCATCCCCTGCCTTAGGGATAAACAGGGAGGGTCTCGGCTTCCTTGCGCTGGGTGAGCACCCGCGCCCTTCTGCAGAAGGAAGGAGCCTGGTCGGGATCTCCCAGGTGACCCTCACCAGCCAGCAGTCGTGTGGATGGTGTGTACCCATGATGTGATGTGAAAATGGCACTTTATCTCCACGGCCTTTCTCTCAATAACCCATGATCCCAGTGTGATGGTACCAGCTAGAGCTGTGTGTCGGTATAATTAATTGGTTCCCTTATAAATCTGTGTGTTTTATCTCCATGCATTTGAAAATGTTATTTCATCCGTAGGCGTCCCCAGACCGACAGAGGTCTCTGAGGTGCAGAATAGGTTGAGAACCGCTGCTCCGTCCGGGAGAGCATTAGACAATTCTCCTTGCCCGCTCCAGCCCGTCGCCTCCCTGCTACCCACGGCCCACGTCCTCTTTCCCCTTCACAGCCTCGGCTTTTATTGTTCCCTTTTCCTGGAAGAGGAAAATGCGTTTACGCTTCTGAGTCAGCGAAAATCTTTAGGGGTTCGTTAGTTTTGCCCTGGATTCTGAGGCCTCTGTATCCATTCCACCCCTCGGAGCCTCTTTGAGAAGAAGGGCCACAGACGGCGGGCAGTGGGTAGGATGCAGCCGACCGACGAGTCTCGGACAGCTGGGTTCTAGTCTTGGATGTCCCCGGGGCTGTGCTGCTGATGCTTGACCACAGCTCTCTGCAAAGAAATGAATGCGTATCTATTCATACCTATGTTTATTATCATTTCATTGCTGTGAGTATCACACACGGTTTACAAATAACAGTAAGATATACATGACGCTTCGTGGCCCATTCCACACAGCCATGGAGTCTCACGAAATACTTTCCCTGATGTTTACTGAACCCTGTTGTCTGTTGTCCATCTGCGGTTGCAACGGACACGTGGATGTCGTTCCAGTAAGAACATCGGTTGACATTTTCACGTGCGTGAGTGGGGAAGGTGAAAGTGAGTCACGAGGAGGTCCTGTCGCGGTGGTGCAGTGGTTAACGAATCCCACTAGGAACCACGAGGTTGTGGGTTCGATCCCTGACCTTGCTCGGTGGGTTAAGGATCCGGCATTGCCATGAGCTGTGGTGTAGGTCGCAGACTCGACTCGGATCCCGCGTTGCTGTGGCTCTGGCGTAGGCTGGCAGCTACAGCTCCGATTCAACCCCTAGCCTGGGAACCTCCGTATGCCATGGGAGCAGCCCAAGAAAAGGCAAAAAGACCAAAAAAAAAAAGAGAAGAAAGAAAGTGAGAGAAATCTATACCTGAATAACACTCATTCAGCCTATCTTTTAAGTCAAGGACTCCTTTGCTGAATCAGATGATACTGGAAAAATATTTCCTCACCGTTGTGTACTAGTCGCGATGTAATGGATACAGACTTACACTGGCATGTTTATCTGTATTATTTTCTCTACCACTGTCTTCGGTCTACATGAGCCAATCACGACCGTAAATCAAGTCCTCGTTTAGAGCATTTGCTCATTTCAGTGGTGGAAAATGTTCCATCATAGCCAACGTCAAGCTACGAACCTGAATGAACACAGAAAAATACACTCAGGAGTACAGCATTATACAGTGTGTCCACCATGGAGATACAATAGACAACACTGAGAACATAAATGACAAACCCGACTAGGATCCGTGAGGATGTGGGTTCCATCCCTGGCCTTGCTCGGTGGGTCAGGGTTCCAGCGTTGCATGAGCTGTGGTGTAGGTCACAGATGAATCTCAGATCCCACGTTGCTGTGGCTGTGGTGTAGGCCAGCAGCTACAGCTCTGACTCGACTCCTTGCCTGGGAACCTCCATGTGCCATGGCTGTGGCCCTAAAAAGACAAAAATAAATAAATAAATGAGAATGAAATCCAGTAAGAAGAATTACAAAATGATGAGTTTTTAGTATTGATAACTTGGATTGTTAACATAATTTAATCATAAGTTTATGTAATTTAGCACTTAAAAATAACTGTGCTCATCAACAAGCTTGCAAAATTCCTGGAAAATCTATCAGATGGATCTCAGAGTCTTCACAGGCTGGCTCCAGCACACCACTGACTTTGTCCTTAATTCGCACGACGAGATCTGAGCCAAATCTCTGAACTCCTTAGAGCTCAGGATCTTGACCTCATGCCTGTGACTCCAGGTACCACAAGCCTCATGCATGTTCTCCTTCTCCAAGTTCCTTTTAATTCTTTCCATCCAAGCCCTCGAGGCAGTGCTTTTGTCGATTATCGGACTCTGTTCCCTACTATGAGGTACGTACTCTCATCCTGCCAACTTCATTTCCTTAGGGAGTCTGAAGAACAGGAGCTGTGTTCCAAAGTGACTTGGTATCTTCTGCCAGCACTGCCTTCCGGAGACGCTGGACCCGTTCCGAGCATTTGTTTGGTGTGCGGTAGCCAAGCGTTGTTTTCTTGCTGATCAGCAGATGTCAAGCGAGAACGTTCTCAGGATAGGATAGAACAGAGTTAGAGTGGATGTCTGGACCAGCTGGAAGCTTCCTTCCCTGGAGGTCTCTAACAATAGGGGGGTGTTTTCAGAGTGGATTTTGGCGTCATTTTTCTTAAACTCAGAACACTCACACTCTTTTCATCAATTCTTGCTTCATTTACTTTCTCATTCTGTATTCTTTTCTCTCCCACTTGCTAAGAAGACTTGGAAAAGCTTTACTTTCTGTGACTTCAATGATATTTGAATGATTTACTGAATATGCATTATTTAAGCTAACCGTGTACCCCAGCCAGTGTCTGGGAAATGGAACAGAATGATCCCCAACCTTCCTCATGACAGCGAATCACTGCTTCAAGTCTCCTGCAAGACCTCATTCTGTTGTTCACTTTCTACTTCTCATGCGCCTTTGGTAAGACACTGTTGAAGATATCGACACATTTCCCCCCCACGCTTTTAGGGCCACACCCGTGGCATGTGGAAATTCCAAGGCTAGGGGTTGAATCAGAGCTGCAGCTGCTGGCCGACACCGCAGCCACAGCAACACTGGATCCAGCCACATCTGCGACCTACACTACAGCTCATGGCAACACGAGATCCTTAACCACTGAGTGAGGCTACAGATCAAACCCGCATCCTCGTGGATCCTAGTCGGATTCTTAACCCCCGAGCCACAATGGGAACTCCAACATATTTCCTAACGCCTAATATTTTTCACCAGCTCTGTGATCTTTATGACCCCAAGCCTTTTTTGCATTTTCAGAATCCACCTCCTTCCTTTCACGAAGTCAGCGATGCAGTGCTCCAGGCTGACAGGGTGGCCCACCTGAGGAACGAGGTGCAGATGAGGCACGAAGAGGAGTACAGGGACGCCTTGGTTACCATCCAGGACAACCTGAGGCTGATGGAAGGTCCTGACATCAAGGAGAACCTTCAGGATCAGATCCGGCATTGGTTCATCGAGTGCAGGTGAGCCAGAGCGCCGCCATCACCTGTCCCGACAGCCCCTCCGCAGTGGTTGATGGGTTTGGGGGGGTTCTTTTGGTTGGTGTTCTTGTATGTGTTCAAGCACAGAAACATGTTGATTCAGCATCATGTGGTTTTCTGACGTCATTTTAGTATTATTCTTTTGGCCATGCCTGCAGCCTACAAAGGTTCCCCAGCCTGGGATCAAACCGTCACCATAGCAGTAACCAGAACCACAGTGCTGACAATCCTGGATCATTAACCCGCTCAGCCACCGGGGAACTCCTCGCTTCATCTTAGAAAAGAGAAATGTCAAGGCTAAGAATTCAGAAAGAAATTCTTTTTTTAAAGAAATTTCTGGAGTTCCCTTTGTGGCTTAGTGGTTAACGAATCCGACTAGGAACCATGGGATTGCGGGTTCGATCCCTGGCCTCCCTCGGTGGGTTAAGGATCCAGTGTTGCTGTGAGCTATGGTGTAGGTTGTAGACGTGGCTTGGATCCCACATTGCTGTGGCTCTGGCATAGGCCAGTGGCTACAGCTCCGATTCGACCCCTAACCTGGAAACCTCCATATGCCACAGGAGCGGCCCTAGAAAAGGCAAAAGGACAAAGAAAAAAAATTTCTTTTTTCCCCCTTTAAAAAAATGCAGCCTATATAATACCTCTTTAATCACATGTGATTGAACCTCATGAGTCAGTGGCAACCCCAAGATGGTAGGATGTCACAGGCCAGGTCTGTGGGAAGGGCATCCAGCCACAAACACCTTCCTTGTGGGATTTGGTCTTAATTGATTGAGGCTCCAAATTCTCAGTCATGACCTTTCTCTGTCCCTCGGTGTTCCCTTGAGGCAGCTGCTGACTCTGGGCCCTGACACTTGGCCCCCAGGCCTCCCTGAAATGATGGGGGAGTAGCAGTTCTTGGGACAAGGCATCATGCATATTAAACCCTTCCTGTACCGAGAGTCTGCCGTAGTAGGTCTTCTTTGATGCTCTTGAGTGAAATGTTAACAAAGTGAAGCTTGTTTACGAAAGGTGGATTTGTTTGCAAAAGATGTCCTTCTTTATTAGAGAAGCGAGTACAACAACCAATGCGTAGAATGCAGTCCAGTTTTCCGCAGAGAACAGACGCTCTGTAGGAAACCCAATCCGAACAGCTTTGCAGTCTGTTTATTTCAAGAGAGGCAGGAAAGAGACCCAGGACCGACTGCTGTGCTCAGTCCAGAGCCGTGGAGCCGACTGGGCCACCAGCAGTGGGTGGCTTTTTCGGATGGGTGTTGTGCTGTCACATTAGTTTCAGAGATGCATGGACTCCAGCTGTGTCCAAGGCCCAGGACCAAGGAATTCTAAATTGTTGGCAACAGAAAACCAAACTTCCCTCAAAAATTACAGTAGAAGGTACGGATGTTTCTGTAGTGGCTCAGTGGGTTAAGAACCCTACGTGGTACCCATGGGGGTTCCATCCCTGGCCTCGCTCAGCGTTGCTATGAGCTGTGGTGTAGGTCGAAGACACGGCTCAGATCCCACGTTGCTGTGGCTGTGGTGGAGGCAGCTGCAGCTCCAACTTGACCCCTAGCCTGGGAACCTCCATACACTGTGGGTGTGGCCCTAAAAAGGAAAAAAAAAAAAAAAAGATGTTTATATGTGTGCTGGCAGCTTCCGCATGGCCTCCACCATCCCACCTCTTCCTCCGGTCATGGCCTCCCCTTGAGTGCATGGAGACCTAGGACCTCACTTCTGAAGACAAAAACACGGCAGCAGCGGCGGTGGGATGTCACTGCCGTCTGGCTCGCCTCTCGCCCCTTCACTTGCTCTCTGCCTCTGGCCCAGGGAGAGGTCAGCTGTCCAGCAGAAAGGTCCCCGTGGGGAACTGAGGAAGGGTCCTGGCAACAGCCAGCAAGGAACCTAGGGCCTCTTTCCAGCCTGAGAACCGAGCCCTGTCCACAAGCACCTGCCTGAACTCGATGAGCCTTCAGATGAGGCTGCAGCCCCAGCCAACACTGTTGCCGCCTCGTGGGGGACCCTGGGGCAGAGGCACCCAGCTGAGCCACATCTAGTTCCCACACACAGAAACAGTGACATAATAAGCACGTATGGTTTCAGTCACAAAGTGTCGGGGTGACTTAGATGCAGCAACTGGCAGCCTACATAGAGCCATTACTTCTACAATATTTAGAAAAACTGAAAGAACCGTGCATTTCCCATGCATTAATTCTATGTGGGAGTCTAGCACACAATTTCCTCAATAATGCTTAAGTTTTATAGCCAGGTTTCTTCAGGAATGTTGGATGTAACAGTTACATGCTTTTGATTGGGGAGTTCTGACCTTTTTTATATCAATATAATTTTTAAATGCGGATGATTTTTTAAAATTCAAAATTAATTGATTTTGTGAGCTTTTTATACCATATTTATCAGGGATTTTTATAGCAAAACAAGGGTTTTTTTAAATGAAAGGACTATTTCAAAGTGAGAAATTTGACATTGTGTTAATTCTGTACTGACGAGTGATCATAATACACAGATAGGGAAAAATATTAATAGGGAGGGAGGTGTGTGTGTGTTTGTATCTGCTCTTTATCAGTTTTCCTCCTCACTTTTCATTCTGGTAATGGCTTCATTGAGATAGAAGATGGATGGATGGATGGATGGATGGATGGATGCATGGATGCATGGATAGCTCAAAATTACCAAATTATACAATTAGATACGAACGTTTTATTATACATTAACTCTGCACTATAAAGCTGTTAGAAATACATCAAAGATAATATATCAGCAAAGATGTTAGTGTTTTTGTTTTTAAAAATAGCATGTGTTCCTATTATTTGAATATCCAAACACCAAAACCCAGTCTTCTGGTCACTAGCCTTGTTCTTAGACGCCACTCCCCCAAACTTCCACTCACAATTCAAGAAAACCTTAAATTTGCCAATTACAGGTAACAATCTCTCCTGATTTAAAATAGTCTTCTTAAGGTTAACGGTCTATTTTGAGTAAATTTGGAGTCATTTCAGAGTCTCCCTGTTTTTCTTCCCCTCGTGGCCTCTGACAACAAAGAGAGGTAGCAACCCTCCCGCCAACAGTGGGGGCCAGCAGAGTGCCCGGCACCTGGGCAGGTGCTGGGTCAGCGCCCTGGCTGGCTCCTGCTGGCATGTGGTATAGCCGTCTGGTCCACAAGGAGAGGCTGCCTGGTGACCCCTCGGTCACCAGGTAGCCACAATTCAGCCCTCTCGTTTCTCAGCCCAGCCCTGGGGGGACACTGGTTCTCTCAGGACCCCCACACCCCCTGGGGCACACTGGGGGCCATGCTCAGGCCTGGGAGGACAGGGGGCTCTCAGACCCTCCACCCGCAGGCCCCCTCCTCCTGGCTCCATCTAATAACCCCCTCAGCTTGCTGCTCACCCGGGAAGTCAAGCTCAGCCCACACGGTCCTGGATTGTGTGCAGCCACTCTGGCGTTTCTGCTGGGGTCTCAGCATTCCTCCTCTCCTTGGCCGAGACCTTGGAAGGTGGAGCCCCAGACCTAGCGGTGTCGCCGCTCATCCACTTTCTCTTCCCTTCCCCCACCTGCTGCCTCACCAGCTTCTTGTTTCCTTCGGAACCCCTGCCTGAGCGCCTCCCCCAGCTCCTCTCTGTCTCCGCCTTGAGCTCTGCCAGCAGCGTCCCCAGGGGGGTCTGCGTCATCACACAGACTGGAGCCTTGCTGCCTGAGAAACAGCTGTGCAGCCTCGGGCGAGTCACTTGGCCTCTCTGTGCTGGCGGACTCCTCCTCGGTCATATGGGGACACGACTCAAACCTCAGGACCGTGTGGGCTGAGCTTGACTTCCCGAGTGAGCAGTGGGCTTGTTAAGAAATGAGATGTGTGTGAACCATTGTTAGTTCTACGGGCTTGAAACCGTCTGCTCATTCCTGTGCCCCTCCCCCTCATGAAGGCGAGCCCGGTGAGGTCGGCAGGTGCCCACACAGGAGGGCGGGTGGATCGATTTCCCGTCTGAGCACCGGGGTGTGCGAGCCAACAGTACTGCGGTTTTCCGTCCTTATCCAGTCACACAATTGTGTCTGGAGAAATGTACGTGGATGATTTGCTGCAATCATGGACATTTAGGTGGAAGGCATGGTTTCAAAAGAATTCTGCCTTCCGATGAACGCACCTTGGTTTATGACGGAAGCCTTCATTTTCATTGTTAATGAGGATGACATGCCCTGCGTTCAGGAACTTTCCTTCTCAGCGGCTCCCCTCCCTCTTCTCAGGACGTCAGAGAACAGATGCCCACTAATACGTTTTCTACAAACGAAATGATTATTTCTATATGGACTCTTCAAATCCAATTTATTAAGTCACACGACCAAGCTGAAAGCACTGTATACAAGAGCAACCCAAGCAAGCTAAACTATACATCACGCACGTACGCATATATACATAGATAGATTCACACCTGCTTTTAACCTGTTAAATCCATGTTTGCATATGCGTGGGAAATTTCTAGAAGGATACACTAGAGACTTGTTCGTGCGGCCACCCCTGGGGATGACGGGAGCGATGTTACTTTTCATGTTGTCTTCTTCCGGGCTGTTAGACGTTTTTTCGAGTATGATTTTTGTAACTAGAAAGCCTAGTTAAAACTACATTAGAAGAAAAAGAAAAGCAAGCACTTAATTTGGGAAAATCAAAATGAACATATGAAATTTTATAACACCTGACTTTTTAAAAAGGAGATTAATGCAAGGCCTGCTGGACACTCTTGGAAAGTCTCTTTCCGTGGAAGAATTAGGGAAGCTGGAGGCTGGCATTTGGGGTGGGGGGTGGGGGGGGCAGGCGCATCGGTCGTGGGAATCTCCCGCGGGCCGCACGGCATCCTGGGAGCGGGGCGGGCCCTCCCCCTCCCACGTGCTGGGGGCTTCCTTTGAAGACCCAGCCCCCGCCGATGGTTCCCTTGAGAACCTTCCATCCCGGTGCTTCTGACCTGACAGTTTGGAGGCCAAGTCAGAGCGGCTCCCTGGGTCTCCTGTGTGTAACTCACAGAGAAGTAAAGATGGCTCTTGTTGAAGTAATGAAGGGTCGAGGGCGCATTTATTTTCGTAATTGGATTACATTTATCTGATTGACTTTGATAAGAATCCTATTCCTTGCTTTTTTAAATCAAAGACAAATAAAAAGCAAATATTGTCTTTTGAAACATGAAACATGATCAATCCTCAGGATAAATTCCAACAGGACACACAAAGACAACTAAAAAATTCCTAGAAGTTGCACAGAGTTATGCTCCCACAACTTAGAGCAGTTATTCTTACCTCCTTTCATCAACACTGCTCGTTGCCAAATGGGGTGATACTAGAGTTTGTTTCTCGAGTCGATTTTTAAGTTATTTTAAAGGGCGTCTTTTTCCCAGTGTTAAAAATAACACACACTCGTCGTAGAAAATTCACAAGCTAGAGTTCCGAGAAGAAAATTTAAATTAGAATTTTAGTATGCAGAGAGAGCTGCTGTAAAAAATTTGGGTAAATTTCTTTGCAGGATCTTTCTCTCATGGCATATATTTTAAGTACGGTTTTATGAATCCTTTTTCGGTTTTAAAAATTTAGCATTGGGTTTCCCTGTGTCCTTAAAATATTTTCCAAAAAAAGTATCTTTTATAATTGCTTCACATTCTGCTGCATGGATGCCCTGCTAATGACCCAGTGATTATCTTTTTAATCTTGTGACGAATTGCTAAGAGAACAATACAATCTCAGTAATCTTTTAATTTGCATTTATTTTATTACGGAGAGGAGGTGAAAAATCCTTTGGTCTTTGTGTCAGTAGCATTTCTTTTCTTTTTTTTTTTTTTTTTTTTTTTTTTTTTTTGGCATGCCTGTGACATGCAGAAATTGCCAGGCCAGGAGTTCCCAACGTGGTGTAGTGACAACAAATCCAACTAGGAACCATGAGGTTTCAGGTTCGATTCCCTGGCCTCGCTAAAGGTTAAGAATCCGATGTTGCCGTGGGATGTGATGTAGGTTGCAGACACAGCTCTGATCCCGTGTGGCTGTGGCTGTGGTGCAGGCTGGCGGCTACAGCTCCGATTCAACCCCTAGCCTGGGAACCTCCATATGCCCTGGGTGCAGCCCTAAAAAGCAAAAGATAAATTTAAAAGGACAGCTATTTGAAATAGCCATTGTTATCAAGTACTACAATCTAGGGTTTCTTCGGAACCTCAGGTCCCAGATCCTAAGTCAGAGGAGGGACATTCCTGTGACTCACTGCTGGCCGCCCTTGTAATCATAACCGTTTTGGAGACCGGGTACATTAGCCGTGTATTCGGTAATAACGATAATAACAGCAGTAATAAGAGAGGCTGACATTCACCGGGCAGCTTTCTGTACCAGGAGTTCTTGGTGCTTTGCACATCAGTAATTTAACCCATGTGTGACTTTGCTTTCACTGCTGGAAGGAATGGCCACAGACGTGGCCGCTTGAACCAACGGAAATGTATCTTCCAGCGCAGGAGGTCAGGAGTCTGAAGGCACAGTATCCGCAGGACTGTGTCCCCTCTGGAAGCTCAAGAGCGAGTCTGCTCTCCACGCCTTCCGGCTTCTGGAGGCCGCGGGCGTCCCTCGGCTCGTGGCCGCGTCCCTGCAGTTTCTGCCGCATGATCCCTCTGCCGCCTCTTCTGTGTCCAGTCTCCCTCGCGCCTCTCTGTAAGGACACATGCTCTCCTTTAGGGACCAGGATAATCTCAAACAATCCCCTCATTTAATCACATCTCAAACAGAGAGATCTTGTTTCTTATAACATTCAAGGGCTTCAAGGATTGGGACCTAGAGGGGGTTTTGTTTGTTTGTTTGTTTGGGGGGTGGGGCACACCCTCAGCTTATGGAGTGGAAGTTACTGGGCTAGGGGTCCAGTTGGAGCTGCAGCTGCCAGCCTACAGCTCTCATTGGACCCCTAGCCCGGGAACTTCCATGTGCCGTGGGTGCGGCCCTAAAAAAAAAATAAAAATAAAGAGTAATTTTTTAAATGAGGTTATTAACAATATCTATCTCATAGGTAGAATAATATAGAAAAATACACATAAGCCCTTAGAGTAACACGTGGCCCGTGAGACAGCTTCAGTAAATATTTCAAGCGGATGGGAAGGCCTTCACATTCTCAGACACACAATTTGCAGTTTGGAATAGTTGCTGTATGCGTAGGCCCTGTGTTTTCATTCCTGGGCCTGGGCCCTCACATTCACAGCCCTAAACGTCTTTTCAAAATGCCGCTGTCCTGATCCGTCCTGCAGCGCTCCAGCGGGCGGTGGAGGCGGGGGAGGAAGGGCTGCCAGGGGTGGGGGTGGGGGAAAAGCCGGGGGCAGGGGGGGACAAGAACAGCGCAGGTGAACAGCAACTGGACGTGGGGAATGTGCTTGCAGCCCCCAGGGCGGGGGCGCAGGATGTGGCATGTCCACAGATCACCAGCCATCGTACATCCTTTCTGGAAGTGGTCTTGGAATGCTTTGTTAGTTTTGTTCATTATGAAAATTAAGCTCTAGGAGTTCCCGTCGTGGCACAGTGGTTAACGAATCCGACTAGGAACCATGAGGTTTCGAGTTCGATCCCTGGCCTCGCTCAGTGGGTTAAGGATCCGGCATTGCTGTGAGCTGTGGTGTAGGTCGCAGACGCGGCTCGGATCCCACGTTGCTGTGGCTCTGGAGTACGTCAGTGGCTACAGCTCCAATTGGACCCCTAACCTGGGAACCTCCATATGCCGCGGGAGTGGCCCAAGAAATGGCAAAAAGACAAAAAAAGAAAAAAAAATTAAGCTCTAATTTAAATGCGGTAAAATTCACCCTTCTGTGGATAGTTCTGCAGGTTAAGCTTTGGCATTTTGAGGGATCTATGGAGGGTGGGTGGCGTGTTTGGAGCAGAGGCAGAATGTCAGTGTCCTGTCAGCCTGGAAAGTGTCGTTGGGGTGCAGAAGGCTGGCAGGGCTCTCCCACGCAGCCTGGGTGCTGTCCCCGCCCAGGTCCCCTGGGCCCTCTGTCCTGCACCAGCTCCTGTCACCATTCACACCTCGGGCAGCTGGGCCTTCCTTCTGCGCTTGCGTCCCTGTCTCCTGCTTCTCCAAGAGGGGCCTCGCGGGCTGCTGCTCACAGATGCTCTTCTGGGATGCCCAGGCTCACAAAGGCTGAGTGGCTTTCTTGGGGCTCTTGGCTCATCAGAGGCCATTCATAGGTCTCTCGATTCCAAAGCCAGGATGCTCGGACAGCGTGTCTCCTCGTCCTGAGCATTCCAGCAGCAGAAACCCTGCCCTGCGTGTCTTGGACTCTGTGGCCATTTCGGAGGAAAAATGGCAGTTGCCCAAGGCTGGGTTGCCCCCTAGGCATCACCTGGAAATCTGGAGCTTTCCTCCTTCCTGGCTCCTCCCCCGTCTCTGCTTCCGGGCCTGTTCCCAAGAGCCTGGGGATGCTCTGTGCAGGGAGAGGGGAGGGAGGATAGGAGTCATGGGGTTTGAGAAGGCTGGCCGGCTCCAGTTATCCTGCAGGAGACCAAGGGGACCCAGAGACATCAGGTGTCCTGGCTAAAAACATGGGTCGCTGCTGACAGAACTAAAACCACTGCAAGCGGAGGCTTTCTGCAACCTGCGCCTTGCGTCAAACCCAGATTGGTTCTCAGGGGAGGGCTCCGAATTGCTCTGAGGACTTGTGAGGACGACAAAAAGAAGCCGTTAGAATTTTCCCAGTAGATCCCATCCAGAGCGGACTCGTGGCCCTCTTTGTTATTGTTCTTTATGTCCTAAGTTTTCTGCATTCATCATGAATTACTTGCAGAAGGAAAAGAGAAATTCCAGGCGGAGGGGGAAAGGGATGGCGGGGGTGGCAATCGCGGGGCCATCATTTTGAATTTCTCGTATGATGATATTTTCAGTAGGTTCTCAAAAGCAGCTGTGGCCTGTGGAGGAGACGTGAACATGTGTAAATGACTCCTCTGAGAAGGTGAATTACTTTCTTTCCTGCCTTATGCTTTGGTGGAAAATATATTAGGTTGAACGGGGGACCTGAGAAGAGACGGGGGAGAAATGAAAGTCTCGGCGGTATTGACAGAGGCTTTGGCGACAGGTGCACACCTGCGTGAAGTCCCTGATCTTGCTGTCGGCTTCCCAGTAAATCAGAGAAGAACACTCAGCAGCTAGGGGCTCTCTCGGCTCCTCCAGGCCCCAAGTCGTGTTGAAGGACAGGCCCCGTGGCTCTTCTGCAAATGCCATGGCCAGGCTTTCTCTCCATGGGTCCATAGATTATTCTAGTTCTACCCCGGGCTCCCCATGCCCCCTCCCTTGAGCCTGTCTTTCCCGCTAGATTGCCCGCCGTTGGGGGCAGGGCGGTTTGGTCCACCTCCAGTCTTCCCTGAACCTGGAATCCTACCTGGGACTCGGCGGATGTGTGCTGAGCTGAGCTGAGCTGAGCTTGTGGGCAGAGATTAGTCGAAGGTCCAGCTAAACATGGGCCAGCCTGCAGTGTCGTTCACACGGGGGCAGGTGTCAGAATCAGCTGGAAAGCTCGTCCAAGCACAGATTTCTGGAGCTCTCACTGCCGCTCAGCAGGTTAAGAACTAGATGTGTTTGTGAGATGTGAATTTGATCCCTGGCCTCACTCAGGGGGTTAAGGATCCAGTGTTGCCCCAAGCTTTGGTGTAGGTCCCAACTGTGGCTTGGATCCTGTGTTGCTGTGGCTCTGGCATAGGCCTCAGCTACAGCTCTGATGTGACCCCCAGCGTGGGAACTTCCATATGCCGCAGGTGTGGCCATGTAAAGAAAAAACAAAAAAACAAAAGCACAGATTTCTGCGCTGAATCACAGTTCTGATTCAGTAGGTCTTGGGTAGGAACTGAGGGTCTGACCTTCTTCTTTTTTATGCTGGCTCCCGCTCTGTGGTTGATTTCTTAGTGTGTGTGTGTGGTAAGAACCTTTGACACAGGATGGACCTCTTGGCAAACGTTTAAGTGAGCCGTGCCATGCTGTTTTCGACGGGCCTAGGCTATACAGTAGATCTGGAGAACTCATCTTACCCAACAGAACCGTACCCTGTGGCTCATGCCCTCCTGTGCCCCCCTCCCCCAGCCCCTGGCAACCCCTCTGCTTCTACGACGATTTTAGATCCCTTGCGTAAGTGGGCTCCTGTGGTGTTTGCCCTCCTGTGTCTGACTTAGCGCACTCAGCACAGTGCCAGGCAGCTTCATCCACGTTGTCGTGTGTGGCAGGATTTCCTTCTCTCTGATGGCTGCATCGTATTCCGTCGCAGGTACAGGTCACCTGTTGTTTAGCACACACGGAGGCGTGGACATTCGGGTCGTTTCCGTACCTTGGCTCTTGTGAATAGCACCGCACGGAATGTGGACGGGGTTACAAACACGTCTACCTGTGTGTTTGTCCCTCACTCACACATGTGACCTCATGCCTCCTGACGCCACGTGGGTGGAATTTCCACACATCAAGCGACTGCCCACGGCACCAGCTGGGTGTCCAAGTTCAGCAGCGTTCCGAGCCTGCCGGGAGAGAGCCTCGGATCCCACGGGTGAGGGCTCAGCCCCGGAAGAACTGCCCACTTGAGAGGTCCATTTCAAACGCCAGGTTGTCCCCTGTGCTGCTGACGCATCAGCTATGCATCAAGGGTCTCCTGACCCTACTTTGGGCTTGGTAATTTGCTAAAATAAGTTCACAGAACTCAGGGCAACACAGTTGTTAGGTGTTTATTATAAGAAGAAACGGCGAAGGGTACGGATGAACATCTGGATGGAAGAGACACACGAGGCCAGGTGTGTGGGGAGGGGCACGAGCATCCCCGCCCCCTCCAGGCACCATCCCCCTCCCCCCGCCACCGCACCCCTCCCTCACCCTCAGAAGCCCTCCGAACCCCTGGGAAACTTTATGGAGGCTTCATCACATAGGCAGACCGATCGTAAACCTGCTTTTGCGCCCTTCTCCCCTTCCTGGACAGTAGAGGATGGGGCTGGAGTGTCCAGGCTTCTGGTCCTGTCCGGGTCTTGCTGGTGACCAGCCCCATCCCGGAGCCCAGCAAGCATCGCCTCATCAGAACAACAGCTGCTCCCATCACCTAGGGACTCCCCAGGGGTCTGAGGCGCTCTGTGCTGGGACCCGGGGCAGAGGCCGCGCTGTCCTTTCTCCGGTATTTCACCGTGTGCTGTAACACTCTGAGATCCCAACTCTGCTTCCTTTGGATACTCGCCCCATAGCAGGAACCCTGGATCATATGGTGGGTCTGGTTTTAATTTTTGGAGGAGCCTCCATCGATTTTCCATAATGACCACACCAATTTACCTCCCGCCAGTGGTGCACAAGGTTCCGTCGGCTCCGTGTCTTTGTGAACGCTTAGCTGTCTTCGGATAAAAGCCAGCCTGACAGGTGCGAGGTGCTAGTGCACTGCGGTGCTGATGTGTGGTGCTGACTCGAATCATCGTCAGCTCCCCAGCGGTGAGGTTGAGCATCTTTTCCTGCGCCTGTTGGCCATTTGTACGTCTTCTTTGAGAAATACTTGTTCACTTCCCTTGCCTGGCTTTGTTTTGTGCAGGCTTTGTGTGTGTGTGTGTGTTTGTTCTAAATTTTATGGCCTCACTGGAAGCACATGGCAGTTCCCAGGCTAGAGATTGAATCCAAGCCCCGGGTGTGACATGTGTCACAGTTGCAGCAACAGCAGCAGATCTTTTAACCCACTGTGCCTGGCCATGGATTGAACCTGTGCCCCTCAGTGCCCTGAGTCGATGCAGTCAGGTTCTTAACCCATCGTGCCGCAGTGGGAACTCCTTTTGCCTGGTTTTTAATCATGGGGGTTTTCTGGTATTGAGTTGTTGGATTTCTTTGTGTGTTTTGGACATTAATTCCTTCTCAGACCTCTGGTTGGTAGATCCTTCTTCCCATCCTGTAGGTTGGCTTTCGGGTTTGTTGATGGTTTCCTTTGCTGCACCCGAGTTTCTAGTCTGACGTGTTTCCACTTACCTGCTTTTGCTTTTGTTGCCTGTGTCTTTGGCGTCAAGATTGAGTCTCCAGCAGAAGCTCCTAGGAGATGCCGATGCTCCTGGTCACTCCTGGGACTAGACTTTGAAGAGCCTTGGGCTAGAGGCCCCGCCACCCTCCGCAAACCCGCCAGGAAAATGGGGAAGCGTAGGGAATCGGGCTAAGGACTGTCCGAAAACCACTGAAAAAAATTAAACCCAGTATTGTCTGAGGAATACGTGAAAGGCCTCACATCTGCTGGCTCCCTGCTGAAATCCCTGTAACTGGGAAAGACCAAGGAGCCTGCACCTGCCTCCCCTGGATGCACTGAACCCACCGCAAGGGAGGACGTGCTGTTCCTGGGTGTAGCGCCTTTGGGTGTGTTTGAACAGGCTCTTAATTTCTGTGTCATACAGTGCCACGTGTCAACACCTATGTGTGGCTTCCGATGGAAATTTTCATGCCTTTATGTTTCTTCAGTGTGTGTTTGCACCTGATAGAAGAAGGCCTGAGGATCTTCCAAACTAACCCTACACTCGAAAGCTGGCCTTGCCCGCAATTCACTCTGTTGCTGTTTATAAAAAATTATTTTTGGAAGTAACGCATAGGAAACGGGTTTAAAAGACAAGTATCTCGAGTTCCCGTCGTGATGCAGCGGAAACGAATCCCACTTTGGGCCACGAGGACGCAGGTTCGATCCCTGGCCTCGCTCAGTGGGTTGGGGATCTGGCGTTGCCGTGAGCTGTGGGGTAGGTCTCACATGCGGCTCGGATCCTGCGTTGCTGTGCCTGTGGTGTAGCCCGGCAGCTGTAGCTCTGATTCGACCCCTGGCCTGGGAACGTCCATATGCCACGAGCTCGGGCCTCAAAAGAAAAAAAACAAGACAAAAAAAAAAAAAAAAGAGAGAGAGAAGCACCTGGACATGCTGCTAACGTGCACTTTTTTGTCTGCTTTGCGAAGCTCCCGGGACTCTGGGGTGAAGAAGGGAATGTGTCTCCTTTAAAGGGGCAGGACCCCTGGCGGAGTGCTGGCTGGGGGCCAGGGCTCTGGGTGCACCGGCAGACGCTGAGGACAGTCCACTTCGATGGCCGATTCTCTCCCCTCCTGCCTAAAGATCTGCTCTTGCCTGGGTGTTAATCTTTCTATGCAGCTAACCATTTAAGACGAGAGCTGTACCCTTTGCTCGACAGAAGAGTAACCACGCTCCAGATCACTGACGTCATCCGTAGTAAACGGCTCTTTCTCAGCAGATAAAAGCGGGGCCGGGGTTGGGCAAGGAGGCTCCTGTCTGATACAGGCGTGAGCACAGGTAATACTTTCCCATCAAAAAGGAAGCTTCCGTCCAGAGGGGTCCCTGCGAATAATACCCCACTAATACGTAGAAACATCAAGGAATAAATCAGATGTGATGTGCCACCGAGAAGTCACCCCACTTTGCACACGGCTTTCTCCTCCTCTCCTTTGAGAGCTGGCGAACCCCTTAGTTTCCCAAGGAGGGCCCCGGTAATTAAGTCCATGTGCAGCCAATTCCCTTTATTGAGTGTAAGTGAATTTATAGGCAGCAAGTGACACTGTTGGAGGCTTCTGTGCAGTGGCACAAGCTGCTTTCTTGAGAACACCGGAGAAATTTATGAGCCTGCTGACATTAACGGAGGTGGCTGGATGGCGGGGGTGGGGGACCGGCCGGAAACCCCTCCATCCATATATTTTTCATACTTGATGAAACACAGATAAATCTCTGGGCGTCTGAAACGGTGGGACCGCTGAAGCTCAGTGTCAGACCTCAGGGGAAAAATTTATCATGTGAGGAGTTCTGCTTTCTAAATCACAGGCAACTCCAGCGCTGGTCATTTTCACATTTGTGCGAGAATTTTTGACAACACGCATAAATTTTTAATCGGCCCTAAGTTCCCCAAATGTGCCGCACCTCCCGTGTGCTTAACTGAGAGGTAAAAGACCTGGGTGTTTTTCTCCTCGAGCTTCCTCAGAGAAAAGCCTCTAAAGGCAGGTAGCTGTATGGAAGGCATTTTGATAAGAAAATAGCATTCGTCATTGACTAGATTCTGAAAGAAAGGAAGAAAGAATCAACAATGTCCATTTCTGGAAGGGAAATGAACATTGGCCTCCCCCCACTAACATTTTCACATATAAATTACAGTTTCTAGGGCTGAAAGGGCCTTAAGAAATCAGGTGATAGGCTTATTTTTTAACTCATTCAATGCGTCATTTGGCGGAGAGGGAAACTGACCAGGCTCCCCCAGTGATGGAGCGATTTTGCTCACCTAACACCTTCTATTAGTGGCAGCAGCCCAGCTTTCCTCGTTTCCAGTAAAATACCATTTTCCTCTACATCTAGCTCCCCAGATGCTTCCTTATTGGGTCTGTAGCCGTATTTTAATGCTTTATTAATGGAACCTAAACCGCCAGTGTGCCTTCCGCAGCCCTTGGCTCAGCTCTGCCCAGGAATTCTGGGTGAAGTGCCAGGTCAGCCGGGTTGCCAAGCCAGGCGAGGTGCTCCAAGCTTGGCTCTACTTGGGCGGCCGCTTATACGTGCTGAGCCTCGGTTTTCTCATCTGAAAAACGTTGACAGCAGCAACAGCGCCTACCTGGGAGAGCTGTTGGGAGGATTAAAGGAAACAGTGCTGTCACGTTCTGAGCACAGAGTACTTAACAGGAGTAATGACTATGGAAGATCCTTTGCAAAGCAGTTCAGTGCCGCCTCTAGATCAGGTTATCCAGAAATAACGTTGCATTTTAAATAAAGATCCAGTGTCCTCGCATTTAAGCCATTCCGTTTCAGGGAAGAGCCAGCAGCCCACAGTCCCGCTGGGGACCAGAGGCACGGCCCTTTCTAGCTGGAAAGGCCTCTGGACCTGAAATAGTCTCCGATGCTCCTGAACTCATCAACTTTGTCCAGCAAACCCCGCCTTGAGGCTGAATCTGGTTGCCTCCTATAAAAGGCAATGCAGTAATCTAAAAAAAAAAAAAAAAAAAAAATCCTCAGATGCAAAATGTATGGTAGGAACTACCCAGATGTGATGCTGGTGCCTCTTCTTAACAACCAGAGGCCCAGGGACCCGGCCTTGCCTCCCTCCCTTCCTGCCTTTCTCGGTGTCCATGGTAGCCTCATCCAGGCTCGTGGCATTCCATTCCATCTTGGTCTGGTTGACTCCCAAACACGAGTCCCCAGCCCGGAGTGCTCTCCTAAGCTCCAGACATGGGGATCCCACTGCCCACCCAGTATCCTCATGGGGGCGCCTCTCCAGCCACACATCGGGAAGTGAACTGGCATCTTATTCCCTCACACCTGCCCCGCACAGCTGTTCATCCCAGCAGATGTGAACAAGCCGGCCAGTCTCTTAGCATCACCTCGACTCCTCGCCTTCTCTCAGCCGGCTGTGCCAGAACATGCCAGAAAATGCCATGGCTCTACCTTCAAAACATACCCCAAACCCACCCACCTCAGCTCCCAAGCCTCCAACTCTGCCACCCCCTGAAGTCTGAGCTGCATCGGCCCCCAGCCTGGCTGCAGTAACCTCTGAACCCATCCCCCTGCAGCCACCTTGGCTCCCAGAATTTGTTTTCAGGCTGATGACAGTGTCTTCGCCATCTGTTGCTGCATAAGTAACAGTATCACTCAGACTTACAAACTTAGTGGCTTACCCATTGCTGCCCTTGCAGTCTCCGTGAGTCAGGGGTCTGTGCTTAGCTGTGTCTTCAGCCCAGGATCCCACAAGGCTGCAGAGTCAGGGTCTCCTTTGCTTCCAGCCTCTCCTGGCTGTTGGCGGTGTCTGGTCCCTGTGGGCTGCCAGCCTGGGGGCCTCTGTCCCTTGCTGTTGGCTGCAAGGTCGCCCCAGCCCCTTGCCAGGTGGACCCCTCACCATGGCAGCTTGCTTCACAAAGCCAGCAAGGGAGAGGGCCTGGGAGCAAGGTGGGTGAGAAGTGCATGACCCATCGGGGAAGTGACAGCCCGTCGTCATGCGTGCTGTGCTGTCTTGGCTGCAAGCCAGTCTTGGGTCCCGACCCCACTCAAGAGGAAGGAGATACACTAAGATGTGAGCACAGGATGCAGCAAACACTGGGCTGCCTCAGAGTCTGTCGACACAGAGAGAAAGACTCATCCTCTAAGAACCTAAGGCAGGTCACGACCCTGCCTTTCAAAGTGGCTCCCTCTCCTCTCCACGAAGGTAGGTTCGGACTCAGTGCCCTGGCTCTCCTGGACATCCCAGCCTCACGGTGGCCCCGCCCCAGGAGCCGCCTCTGCAGGAATGAGCTGCCTGGGAGATCTGCTTCTAGAATGTCTGCTCCCAGAACAGCCCTCTGTGGGTGTTTGTGTTCCTTCTAACGAGATCCAGGAGGGAGGTGAGAGGTTTCCACGTATGTTACTGACCTCTTATTCTGCAGGATAAAAAAAATTATACGCCGTGATGTTTCCTTAGTTATGCATTTCCAGCCTCTTTGTGTTTTGAGGTTCCTCCCTGATCCACTTGTTATTCCAGGTCATTCAAAGTTAGACATGAGTGTTTATTCCCAGAAATAGATAAATAGTTAAATGCTAGGAAAAATGCATATTATGTACATCAGAAAAAGCAATGTGGTCATTTCAGTTCAGGTAGGAAAATTATTTGATAAAATGGAATGCCTGGTTCTTATTTTTAAAAATTAAAAGCAGAAAGATGAGGATTAATTCTTAGCATTAATAAAATGTAAACTGAATAAAAACAAGGATTTTTTTTTTTTTTTTACAGCTGTGCTTGTGGCATATGCAAGTTCCCAGGCCAGGGATGGAATCAGAGCTGCGGCTGAGGCCACAGCCACACTGGATCCAAGCTACATCGGTGACCTATGCTGCAGCTTGCAGCAATACCAGATCCTTAACCCACCGAACCAGGCTAGGGATCGAACTGGCAACCTCACAGAGACAACATCAGGTCCCCAAACTGATGAGCCACAACAAGAACTCCAAAGCAAGGACTTTTTAATCTTCGTTTACTTCTTTTCCGTAGTGCCTGGTATAGAGTCTGGCGCAGAGTTCTAAATGAATGAATGAAAGAATGAATGAATGAGTGAAACAAGTATTTTTTAAAACAAAAGAGAGCTTTCTACTTAGTGAGGAAGCACTGCAGTTCATCCCACAAGAGGAAAGGAGAATATGGATGGCTTTGTCCCTTAGTAATAAATGGTGCCTAATATACATTACTGTCCATATGAGACATCAAAGTGAAACAAGAAGAAGGAAGGCAGCAAAGTGTATTTTTTAAAAATCAACGACAGACTGTGTGAAAGAGAAATGTATGAAAATTTAAGAGGTCCATAAATGTTCAAAAGGAAGAAATTTTGAAAGACTTGAATAAATGGTCAGATATGCCATGTTTCTGGTTAAATGGAAAGATGACATGTCCGCTCGAGGTAATTTATAGAGAGAACACAATTTCAATTAAAATCCCAACAGAATTATGTATTGAACTTGAAAGCATAATTATTAAAGTCATTAGGATTAAAATAAGAAACTAAGAACAATAAGGAAGAACGAATGGCACTGTATTTTGCAGATTATTAGAAAGAAAAATAAGGTAAATGCATTATACTAATATAAAAGCACAAAGCATAAATCAGTGAAACAAAGTAGAGAGCCTCGGAACTGATGCACATAAATGGAAATAAATCGCATGTGATAAATGAAGTTTAAAAAGTAGTGAGAATGGAAGCGATACACTCGCAGGAACTAGATTTTGCCTCAATTGCAAAAGCCAACAAGTCGTAGGAAGCAGGATGGAGACCTGAACTCCCCTCGAGAAAGGTCACAGTTTTCTAACGACAGAAACAAAATTTTTTTCAAAGAAAATTGGACGAATTCCACTGTACCAACTGCAAGGTCTGTATGATAATCACACCCCAAAATAAGCCACGAAAGAAAACCAACCAGAAATCAAATTTTTTATTATAAATTATGTTACCTTATTGTTTTATGTAATCATGAACATAAATTCCTATTTGCCCCAGCAAGGAAAACAGTGAACAGTCTGCTCCCTCCAGGACCACACTCTTGAGCTCATCCAGGTGGGCAGTGTTTACGGGCACTGCACCTGCAGACAGGGACGCACGCTCGGATGAGGCTCTCCTGTCCCCTTTTGTTTCAGTAAGCCAGATCCCTCCCCAGCCTGGTCTCTCCCCTTAAGATTCTGTCAGCAGCATCCCCTCTATTCCTATAGAGCAGATTAGGCTTCATAAGAACTGAATTTGCTCAACCACCTGAGTGTTTATTAAGTACCAGGGTTGAGAAGGTGAGGAGTAACAGGTGAAGGCTTGTCCAAAGCTGGAGTGCACAGTGAGGCGTTCCCATAATTACATAACTGCTCTCCTTCGGGGGACTGTTTGCAGTTGCTTATTACAGTTTTTTCTAGTGCCGGCAGTACCTCCCAGGATATCTCTGCCTTTATTTCTGTAAGGATTCCCAATAGTGGAATTGTTGGGTGAAAAGATATGTATGTGTGGGAGTTCCTGTTGTGGCTCAGCGGGTTAAAAACCCAACTAGTATCTGTGAGGGTGTGGGTTCGATCCCCGGCCTCAGTCCGTGGGTTAAGGATCTGGTGTTGCTCCAAGCTGCAGTTTAGGTCACAGATGCGGCTTGGATCTGGTGTTGCGCTGGCTGTGGTGTAGGCTGGTGGCTGTCACTCCAACCGGACCTGTAGCCCGGAAGCTTCCAAATGCCATGGGTGAGGCCCTAAAAAAAAAAGAAGGTATATACATGTGAAAGGCATATAACATAAACTTGATGGCTGAAGGATTAAGGAACCCTTGCCTAAGGCTCTAGGCAAAATCAGGGAGTGACTGTGATTAGTTACGGGCGTCCTGGGGTTTTTCCAGTAAGGAACTGTTTGCCTTGGAAAAGTCACTTAAACTCTTGGATTTTCCAGTTTCCTCCTTTGCAAAGTAGAGGAAGGTACCTGTCTCATAGAATTTCCATAGGATGAAATGAGAAACTATTTTGTGAAAGGCATATGTGCAAATGCTTTGTAAACCTGCATGCAGCAAACACACGATCCGTGATCATTTCTGCTAAGTAGGTGCATCAAAGAGGTAAGGAGACAGTTAAATAAATGCACGTGTCGTGGAGCAAAGTGGCCCCGTCACTAGCAGCTGAGGAAACTCACATCCACATGGGGCTTCATTTTACACGGGTCAAAACCCCGTAAAGGCATCTGAGGCAGAGGAACGCTAGTGGGTGAGTGTGGCAGGTGAAATAGACTGCCAGGGGCGGTCACAACTGCCTGGTGTGTTTGTGTTTGATTCTTTTCTTTTCAGGAAGTGGCTAGGGCTTTTGTCTGGGTGCTCAGAATAATTGGTTGGGGTGGGGGGTTGTAGTTGTGTCAAATTTTAATTCTTCCCATTTAAAATGATGAGACACCAGCATCCTGCACGAGCCTCTGACTTTCAAGAATAGGTTGCTGCTGCTCTTGGGGGAGGCCTGTGAGGTGTGAACTGAGGTCGCCTGAATGGATGTGAGTTTCGACGCTTGGTGCTCCAGAGCGGCACCTGGCATCTGGGCACAGGGCGGGTTGCTCTGCCCCAGCCCTGGCTCCTCCCTCCTGACCTGGAAGCCATTTTTCAGGCACAATAAGGAAATGGCAACAGCATTGCCGGAGATGCTGGACAAACACTCCAAATAAAATGTGGGAGACTTGTACCAAATAAAATGTGGCAGACTTCCCACCTCCCATGAGAGACGAGGGCAGGTGGCTTTGCCACTGGCCTCGGCCAGAGTGGGGCCCGGGTCCCACGGGGCCTCCAGCAGGAGGTCTCTACTCACGATACCACAAGAAGTGCAGGACGGTGTCGCATCTGTGAGGCCAGAGTCAGGGATTGCAAGCCCAGTCATGGACCAAGGGTTCGGATGGGGGGCCAGGGAGAAGTTAAGTGAGAACACTCGGGGATCGAACGGGATGGCTGGGGATTGCGACGCCTTGCTTTACACGTGTGCACCCCACCTAGACGCCCGTGCGGGGAGAGATGGTGCAGGTCCCACGTGGGAACTCAAGACTTGGGGCCGTTATCCTAGATCACTTTGATTTCGCAACGTGCAGGTGATGCTTTCTGAGTCAAGAACCAGGATTGGTAGAAGCTGGAGGAAATGTCCGGTTACTAGAGCCGCCCCATCTGGGACAGCAGCAGGCAGCAGGGCTCCATGGCTGGTTAGTTCTCTGGCGGAAAACGGTCAGTTCTCCGGGGCCCCATCTTCTTTTTTGGGTAACTTTCCAGGGTAATCTGAATTTAATGATAGGGAGGTGTCATTTGTTTCTGAAAATATTCAACTCTCTCTAAAGGTTGATAAATAATATATTTCATATCCAGCGTTCATATTTAAATTTTCCTGAGTATGGAGTTCCCGTCGTGGCGCAGTGGTTAACGAATCCGACTAGGAACCATGAGGTTGCGGGTTCGGTCCCTGCCCTTGCTCAGTGGGTTAACGATCCGGCGTTGCCATGAGCTGTGGTGTAGGTTGCAGACGCGGCTCGGATCCTGCGTTGCTGTGGCTCTGGCGTAGGCCAGTGGCTACAGCTCTGATTAGACCCCTAGCCTGGGAACCTCCATATGCCACGGGAGCGGCCCAAAGAAATAGCAAAAAGACAAAAAAAAATAAAAAAATAAATAAATTTTCCTGAGTATTTTTCGGGAGTGGATTTAAGGAATAATTGAAAGTTTATCTTTTGGAAACTATACTTACTGTAATACAAATTAACTCTTGTTCCAAAAAGCTGAAATCTTACCTTAAAAATATGTAATCCCCGTGAGATGTGCCGGCATTAAGGTGACTAAATGCCGGTTATGAAGCTCAGAAATATCTGATAAATCCTGTCTTGTCAAGTTCCCTAGCCATTTCTCAAACGTGGCATTCTTGAGTGGTTTTCACCTTGCCTGCTTCTCCCGTTTTGTTCTGTAGATTTGGGTGAGATGTGTATTGTTCGGCTTATTTTTCACGCAGCCATGTGATGAGTTCATTTTCTGCATCACTGGGCCCATCTGGTGGTTTGGATGCCCATTTGAAGAACCCACTTGGGCCTTGCCTGTTGCAGCCATTTGAGGGCAAATGGAAATGGATTGACTCCTGGGCCGTGGGTGGGGGATGGGGGGGTGGGGGGAGGGTGGCAAGGGGAGGGTCACAAATGACATGCCAGGGCACTCACTGCCAAATCAGCCAAAGGCGGAAAGGTCAGAGAGACACGCAAATGTCTGTGGAATTAAGACTCAAACCGTCACGGAGGGAATGCTGCGATTTAAATCAGCACCGCGTACACGTCAGGATATTTCACACGGAGTAATTTTGCGCAGGATTTTGTGTTCAAGTTTCCTTTAAGTGGAAAAGATCCCTGCATCTCTGAAAGCCCTTTCCAAACGGCAGAGAGAACCTGGAGCAACCATCCAAGACCAAGTTCCCTCACTTTTCAAAAAAGCCCCGTGTGCACCTCGCTCAGCAAGACCTGTGGTTGGGCGATAAGAGGGAACCTATCCTCTTATTTGGTCAACACGTATTTTATGCAAGATGATCGAGGAAGGCCTCGCTGCTACGATGGCCTTTCAGCAAAACCTTAAGGCCAAGGAAGGCATATGCCTCTTGCTGTCTACGTGTATATGAAATCTCTGCGCATGGATCTCTCTGTGGGGACGGAGTATGGGCATAGATGGAGGAGCACCTGGCACGATGGGGAAGGTTCGGGAACGGCAAGGAGGCAGCAGGGCCAATACCAGGGAGGCCGTCAAAGTGGAGGACCAATTGCTCACGGTCCAGAGCGGGACACTTTTAAGAATGAGAAGGGACGCTGTTGTTAGCTACACACAACCTGGGCCTGTCCCCAGCAAAGTGGGCCAGAGGTGAACCTAACTGTGTGGGCGATGGTTTCATTTTGAGAGGACTGGTGACCTTGGAACAGGCAAGGGCATGATAGGACTGATGTTTTAAAAGGATCATTCTGGCTGCTACACAGAGGGGGAGGATGGGTTGAGGGGGGCAGCAGAGAGGCCAGTTCATCCCAGTAACACCATACTCATAACGGCGGCTCAGACCACTGTGGGTAGTAAAAGCGGCCAGATTCTAGACATAGGTGGAAAGGGAACCAACAGGGGTTGCTGATGGATTGAACTTGGGGCGGCCCGTCAAGGATTCTAGGCCTTTGCTTTTGCAGCAACTGGAACAGAGTTTGCATTTTCTGAAAGGGGGGAATACAAGAGGAGGAGGAGGTTTGGGAGAGGAGGGAGAACAGGCAGAGTTTGGACCAGCGAAGTCCTACAGGGAGACGCCGGGCAGTGAATGGGTTGAGTATATGAGGGTCCAGGGGAGAGATGCAGGCAGGAGACAGGGTGATGAAGCCGACAGGCGTGTTTAAAGCCAAGAAGCTACGTGAGATCATAGCGGGGAGCAGGGAAGAGACCACGCAAGGCCTGAGCCTGGGGCCCCCAGCATCTGCAGGGGGTGGGGTTGGGGGGGGACAAGGTTTCTGCAGAGAAGGCGGAACAGGTGGTCAGTGGGGGCCGCAGAACCCAGAGGGAAGCCAGAGAACGGCTCATTTCAGTAGGTAGGTGTGGTCCAGAACCCAGACTGCTTCCAGGCCCCGGAGGGTGAGCCCTTCCCTATAAGGCAGCAAAGGTGCTGAAGTCGAGGAGGGGGAGGGGCGGGAGAAGCGGAAGCAAGCCAAGAGGATCCCACCCCGGAAGCCAAGACACAGAACCTTCCAGAAAAGAGGACTCTGTCATCTGAGAGATCACGACAGAGCGATGTGGTGGGACATCCTGGAAGTTAGCACGTCGAACTTCGCTGATACACGGGGCTGTGAGTTTACGGCGATGCCCAGGACAAAGCGCCGCGGCTCGGGAGGTTCGACCGCTCTCAGCCTGGAGACTGGAAGCCCACGATCAGGAAGGTCAGGGGGCTGTGGACAGCCGTCTGCTCCCTGTGTCCCTTCCCATCACCTTCCTCTCCGTGTGTCTGGGTCTCGGCCCAAATGTCCCCTTTTTACAAAGACACCGGTCCTCCTGGATTAGGGCCGCCCAGATCCAGTGCGATCTCGACTTAACCAGTGACCTCTGCAGGGACTGTGTCTGCACCACAGGTCACATGCTGCGGTCCTGGGGTTGCGAATGTGACCTGCGAATGTGGGGAGGGACCACAGCGTGGTCCCTAACGCCCGTGGGAACTACTTTCAAGGCGAGGCTGACTGCGAAGGCGTCTTCTGAGAAGCTGGGCGGCGAAGGTGAGCAGGGAGAGCGGCCAGGAGCTGGCGAGGCGTGTTCACAGGTACAGGGACAAAGCAGAGGGTTACCAGGTTGGGGGGCGGGGAGCAGGACGGAGGTGGGGGGAAGATAGGCTGCAGGATGTATTGTACGTCAGGGGAATAGAGCCAGTATATCTGTGATATCTGTAAATGGAAAGTAACCTTTCGAATTAAAAAATAATAATAATTTTTTGAAAAAAGAGGGTGAGTGTTTCCTAAACGTGGGACGCCTGAGCTTGTCTGGATTCACAGAGAAGCATCCCCTTGGGAGGAGAGAGTCCAGAGGAGTGGGGGGGGGAGCTGCAGATGCACCCCAGGTGGGCTGGGGTCATGGGGCGCAGCCCCTCCCACAATGAGGGCGGGGACAGCTGGCGGGTCTGGGCTGGACCTTCGTCCCTGTCTGGTGGCAGCTCCCCTCCCCCTCCCCCACCCACTCACATTGGGGCGGAGCCCCAGGTGGGGGGGCAGGCGAGGAGCCTAGGGAGCCTTTCTGGGCGGAGCTCCCATCATTTTGCAATTCCTGTTGTTTGAACAACGTGCACGTTCACACGGGCGTGTCAGCCCTAAGCCCCGCGGCGGCTCCTGCGGCCCTGGACAGACGCCAGGAGTGTCCCAGCAGCAAGGGTGGCACACGTATACTCTGTCCGTGGCCGTCCCCGCAGGGTCCCTGACGGCGGAGACGGGAATGAAGTGCCAGCGGCGGCGAGAGGGGACACCCGTGCATCTGAGCCCAACAGACACCGGATACTGTTTCCACTTTTAATCCTTCCTGACACCGTGTTGTTGTTTGAGGTCCTGGGCTGCTCCCTGGGGGTCCCCACGCAGGCTGTCACCTGCGGGTGACGTGGGCAGCCCCCGGCTGTTTGCACCAGAAACACCCAAGTAATAGCTGTGGTGACTGAGTGTAAGCCGACCAGGCCCCGGAGCTCAGCACCTTCCCAGCGCGCTGGGTCCAAAAACCGCCCACACTGCTCCCCTCGCACGTTGCTTTCCCTGAACAGGAGCAGGGATTGTCTCAGCTCCCAGCCTGTTCCCTGCCTGCCTCCCAGCACAAGGAGAGAACGGACCGTCGGGGTGAAAATCCAGCGGCCAGTCGGGAAGCAGAACTCGAAAACTGCATCCCCCCAGGCTGCTGAAATGATGGGGCCTCCGGGGCGGGGCTGATAGGGGGTCCCAGCCACTGCACCCACGAGGGCGGCCTTGGCACATCACCTGGGCGGGGGTGGGGGTGGCGCAATGGCCATGGGGACAGAGGGAGAGCAGAGGGGTGTCCTGTGTGTGAAGCAGAGAGCTATCAAGTCAGGGTGTCATTTTCGACATACAAATTTTAAAATAGATTCTTCCCCCCCTCCCCTTACCCTAGGCACACGGAGTTCCCAGGCCAGACATCAAATCCAAGCCACAGTTGCGACCTATGCTGCAACTGAGCCAACCCCAGATCCTCCTTTAACCCACTGTGCCAGGTGGGGATCAAGCCTGCCTCCTGGCGCTGCAAAGATGCCACTGATCCCATTGCACCACAGAGGGAACTCCTTAAAACGGAGCTTTTAAACATGTGCCCTGCAGCAGCTCTTACATTCTTTAAAAATAAGACATTCAATTTCAAATTATGATTAATTATTTAAACTGTGACTAAAAATCTAAATATGTTCTTATCTATTAAAAAGAAATACATTTAATAGCATTTTTCCAAAAAGTCCAATGACAAATACAATATTGCATCCCACTGTGACAGTTGCAGGGCAACGTAATTAAGAACTCCACTTTAGAAATGACACGTGTAAATCCTTTTTGGTTTTCATTTATATGCATTTCTGGGTTTGTTGCAAGTCCTCGAAAACACTCAAACTTTAAAACGTAGAAATAACATTTTGTATTAGAGTTGCTTGTGCAGGTGGTGTTCGGAGGAACGAGGCGCATACGTGTGAAGAAGGGAGTGTTCTGAGCTTTAATCCTTGAGGTCGTGGAGTTTGAGCCACATGAGGGCAAGTTCTGACTTCTTCTGACCTTCAGATCACTGTTTCCCATCACTACATCCAGAGTCTAGTTGGTACTAAACAGATGTTTGTTGACTGACCATGTGAATGAACGGATGGATAGATGAATGGATGGCTGGATGGATGAGGCCATCAAAGTAGCTGCAGTCATGGTGGCCCCATTGACAGATGGCACACGTAGCTTGTAATCTCCTAGCATCCTTATTGCTGGTGCCTCTTTGTCCACAGACACCCCCGATCCCCCGCCCTGGTGCATTGTGTTCAGTTCCTTTCAAAGCCATACTGAGGAGCTGAGTCTCGGGCCTACTGGACGAGCCGTGGGAGAGCTTCCAGATACCAGGAGACTTTGTCCAAACAAAGATGTAACTGTCCTAAGATGTTTGCGGTCCAGGGAGCTGCCAGCTCCTCAGCTTGACCCGGGGCAGTGGCCCCAGTTCAAAGTCATTGTAGTCAAACAATTGTAAGATTTGACCTTTGAATACCTAGTTTTTCAATATCATCTGTGAGGAGCCTGGCGGTGAGGTGCTGCCTTCTGCTGTGCCCCAAAGTGTGAGGGCCGCTCAGCAGGGCATGCCAGCCAGGTGTCTAGTTTCAAGTTGAACCACCGCTTTCTCTGGAACCTTATTTTTCATTGAGAAAATGACCGAGAGACGCCGGCTATTCAGACTCAGGTTTGGGAGGGACACGTGTTCTCCAAAACGAGCCAAATGAGCCTAAAGGAAAACAGCTCAGCGTATTTGTTGCCAATGATAAAAAATTCAAGCTTTCTGGTGAAAATTACAGTTTTGGGAATCTTGCAGTCACCTCTGTGAGTTTGAAAGCTTCCCACTACTTCTCTTGGGCTTATGAGATTGGTGGAGTTAGTCACGAATGTGATGCAACACGGTTTTCAAAGAACCAAGACCTGATGTTACAAAATCACGCCCGGTGAAGATCTAGTCAAGGCGCGAGACACGTGGATTTTGATGTATCAGGAAAGGAAAAGATAGGCTTTCACAGTCCACGTCACCACCAGCCTTTAAGAAGCTACCCACGTGTCGAGTGATGGACCCGAGCAGACTATCTACAGCTGTCTAAAAGGCTGCTAAAGTATTCCTACCTTTTCCAGCTACATCCGTGTGAGGCCAGATTTTCTTCTTATATGTCAACCAAAACAACATATTGTAACAGATTGAATGTATCAGCAGAAACAACGTCCCACGTCCCACCAACTCACTTCCGTTCAGCCAGAAAGGTGCCCTCTTCTCACTAATTTTTTTTGGGGGAGGGGGAATATATTCTTCATTAAAAATGTTATTTATATTTGAACATGAAATGAGTTTATTATTCTTATTTTTAAATGAAAATGCATATTTTAGAAATGTCAGTTTTAATATCTAATACAGTAAATAGCAATAGCTATCATTCACATAAACCAAAGCTTTGGGGGATCATTAAAAATTATCAAGAGGGAGTTCCCGTCGTGGCTCAGTGGTTAACGAATCCGACTAGGAATCATGAGGTTGCGGGTTCGATCCCTGGCCTTGCTCAGTGGGCTAAGGATCCAGCGTTGCTGTGAGCTGTGGTGTGGGCCGAAGACACGGCTTGGATCCCGCGTTGCTGTGGCTCTGGAGTAGGCTGGTAGCTATAGCTCTGATTGGACCCCTAGCCTGGGAACCTCCATATGCCGTGGAAGCGGCCCCTGAAAAAGCAAAAAGACAAAAAAAAAAAAAATTATCGAGAATGTAAAAAGTAACTAAGGTCAAAAGTTCAAGAACCATGGCTGTAGTCATCTTTCTTTGGGGGGGGGCTGCCGCACTTGCGACATATGGAGGTTCCCAGGCTAGGGGTCAAATTGGAGCTGCAGCTGCCAGTCTACGCCACAGCCACAGCAACGCCAGATTGGAGCTGCCTCTGCACCCTACACCACAGTTCATAGCAATGCTGGATCCTTAACCCACTGAGTGAGGCCAGGGATCGAACCCATGTCCTCGTGGATACTAGTCCGGTTCGTTACCACTGAGCCATGATGGGAACTCCTGCAGAGTCATCCTGAGCGTGCCCATCTCCTGGAAGCCTTAGATTCTGGTTTTTGGTGGATTAGTGGAACTAACTTGGTAGTTTTTTCTTTCGATGTGTGGAATAAACATAAGGCTTGTGTCCAAGTCGTTTTCTTGGAACAATTACCTACGTTCCCTTCTGAATTTCCTCAGTGTTGGATTTCAAAGTCTTCTTTTTTAAGTGTAGAAATTGTATGGTTACAGGAAAAAATTTACTATTTGGAACCCATAACGTGGGGCCTTAGACTTAACTAAAATCTCAAGCATGCATGTCTATTTCATGCACTGTTATTAAATTTGTAATTCAAACAACTCCATCCTTCTGTTCTATTTCAAAATCCCGTGTTTATCCTGAATTTTAAACAGGAAGAAATAATGCATGCTTCTGTCTTCATTCTTAAATACAGAATATCTCAATAATTTTTTTTTTAAAAAAAGAGGCAGCAAAGTACCATCTGCTTTAAAGAGAGGTGTGTGTCTGTCTGTCTCAGGGTGACAGTTACCTGCCCCTGGATGTCGTTGGGTCTTCCTGCTCCTTAAAGACGGCGTGTTTGTCCAGCGGTTGGCAGGACACCTGCATCCTCATAACCATCACTCCTCTCAGTGGACGGGAGTAGAGCCCGCGGATGCCGACCATGGCGGAGAGCTGAGCTCATGACCATTTAATCTGCCTTTTTTCCTCCTCAGGAACTTAACAGGCTCGTTTCCCGACTACCCTAAGGAAGAAGAAGGAGGTTCAGCTGTTATTTTTTCCAACAAGACCCCACAGCAGGTACACCTACGCTTGAGAAATGAAATGAAGATACAGCGTGGTTGCATTTCGTTGCGCTTTAGAGGTAATGGGTTGGCGGCGTCAGTGGGTCTTGGTGATTTTCCCACAGGTGTTTTCATGGAAATACTGTGGACGCTCACCAGCGGATGTACTTCAATTTTCTTTAAACAAGGTCATGCTTTCTCTTGTCTTGGAAAGAGAGGTGACCGTGTGTGATACCCATCTTCTTAGTAAGTTCTCAGCAGTTGATCTCAGGGGCCCTTTATGGTCTGGCCCCTGCCTGCCTGACAGTCTCATCTCCCCGCCCCCCATCTTCACGCCGTCAACTCCAGCAGCCCACTTGCCCCTCAGGTCTCACGCTGTGACACCTGGAGTGCCTAAGCACATGTGTCCCCTCACTCCAGGTGCCCTCCTGCCCTTCTTCCTCTGCTTGAAAGGCAGCTGTGCCAACCATTCCACACCAAGCCTGCGCTTTCTTCCTCTGCTTGGCTCCTGCTTCCCTCTCAAGACGCAGCTCTTTGCCCCCTTAATGTTCTTCCAGAGAAACCTCCTTTGATGGTCTCTGTCGATGTCCCAGTGGCATTTGATGAAATGGACGTCCAAAGCTGCTTTGACTGTCGTAATAAACCAGAAATGGGAAAATGTTTCTGTTTATCATAGAAACCAAGACATTTGCATTATACTCAGCAGCGAAGCGTGTAGAAGCATTGCCTTTGAAAGGGGAACTCAAAACCTCAGCACTGTTATTTAATATTTCCCTGGAAGTTCTAACGAATGCAATACTGTAAGAAAAAGAACAGATGTTACACATGTTTAAAAAGTGATCATTTTGTCATCATTTTCAGATTATGTGATTATATTCCCAGAAAATACAAACTTATCAAAAAACTATATTGACATTTTACACAGACTTGTACAGAATTGCATGGGCGAAATTCACTGAAGAAAATGAAAGTTGTGAATAAATAGACTGATGGGTCATTTCTCTGGGTGGAAAGATTGAATCCTGTCATGTGAATGTCTCGTGCGTGCTTGCAGCATTTATGGGACAAGTACTCTGTGCTCCGTCCTGTGCCAAGAACATTATGTAAATTAACTCCGTTGACCCTCCCAGTGAATGAAGATCAAGCTGTTTGACCAAAATCAGATTCCATAAGTTGTGGAGCTGAAATTGAAGCCCAAATAGTCTGACTTCAGCGCGGTGGGCTCAGAAATTGATTCCGGTACTAATCAGAATTCAGTAACGTAACGACGACACTTCAGATAAGTGGAGACGATGAGCTATTCAATAAATAATATTGGGGCAGCTGACTCCACTGGACAAAATTAAGCTGACCCTTACTTTCCTGACTATACCAAACAAATTTCAAATGCCGTAGCAATGACACATAAAATAGTAAACCACAACTTACCAGAGAAGTTATTTGAATATTTAATAATGTAATGAAGAATAATTGTATATCACCTTAGGCAGAAACCATACAGAAAACAAGCAGATGTATTTCACTACCTGAAGCTTAAACGGCAAAAAAAAAATCTTAAGTGAAATTAAAATCATACGATAAAGTGGAGAAACTATTTCTAACCTATCTAACAGTAGGCATCTCTCATATATTAAGACTTTTTCGAAAGTAATAAGAAAAATCTAAACACCTTGGTAGAAAAAAAAGGCAAAAAAAATGAACTTAAAAAATTTTTATACTCACTAGCAAATAAATTTAAACAGGAAATAATGTTACTATACCTCTTTTCATCTATAAAATTGTTAAAATTTTTAAATCATGGTAATTATCGGACTTGGAGAGCATATGGGAAAAAGTTACTCTTGGACATTGTGGCTGAATGCATGTATTAGCGTGACATTTTTGGAGGGACACGAGCCAAGCAAATGTCAAAATATTTACTCTGTACATCCTTTGACCCATAAATGCTATTTAAGAAATTTCTACTGAGGAAATACTAAAACAAGTTGCCATAGATGGAACAACAAACTTTTCCCGTTAGCAGCCACATAGTAAATATTCGTGGCATATATTCTCGGCTGCAACTACTCAACTCTGCCATTACGACATGAAAGCGCAGACAGTATGTAAATGAATGGGCATGACTGCATGCCAATAAAACTTTATTTACAAACGTGGGCCGCAGGCCAGATGTGGCCCCTGTGATGTGATTTGCTCACGCTTGGCAGGGATGATTGCTACAGCTGCTCTTGTCTTTGCTACTCACGGCATTGACAAGGAAGAAAACAGGCTTGTGTGCATGAGCAGGGAATTGGTTAAGTCGCATAAAGCACTCGCCAAGCAGCGGGGACAACTATGCTGCAGGTTAGGTTTTGTCAGCACCACAGCCCCCGCAGTCAGCTTCCCTGACTCCCTCTGCTCGCCTGCTGGTCAGAAACTCACCTCAGCTCCCCCAGGCTTCTCTCCCCGCTCTAGAGGGTACCTGTCCTTCTCCCCTGAACTCTGGGACCCCTTAATAACCACCCTCCTGATGGCAGTTCATCAAGCCCCACCTCGAGTGACTGTCGTCTTGATGTCATGTGATTTCACTTTTAAAAACGTGTTTAGGGAGTTCCTGTCGTGGCTCAGCAGGTAACGAAGCAGACTAGCATCCATGAGGATGCGGGTTCGATCCCTGGCCTCTCTCAGTGGGTTAAGGATCTGGCGTTGCCATGAGCTGTGGCGTATGTTGCAGACGCGGCTCAGATCCCTGCGTTGCTGTGGCTCTGGCGTAGGCCAGCTACAGCTCCGATTGGACCCCTAGCCTGGGAACCTCCACATGCCATGGATGTGGCCCTCAAAAGACAAAAACAAAAAAAAACGTGTTTAGGTCTTGTCCCTCCAGCTGGATCCCCTGACACGAGTTGTGTCTTGAAAGCCTGTGGCGAGCAGCCAAATGTTTCACGTCTGTTTAGGAAGGTAATGATTATAGCATTAAGATGTTGGTGGAATGTCTAGGCTGGTCCCTGAGAAACCCTCAGAAGTGGAGTTAATGTCTAGTCAAACTAAAACCAAAAGATGACAGAGTACTTCTGGTTAAGACCATACAGTAAGACAAAGGGGGCCACACACAGCAGGACCTTAAGAGAGACGACTGAAGAGTCAGGACAGCGTCTGGGTGCCCAGCCCCAGCTCTCCTGCAGCCGGGTCTGCAGCCCTAGGTGAGCCGTTCCCTCCCTGCATCTCAGGTTTCTCATCTGCAGGTGGAGAAAGCAGCAACGCTTGCCTCCCTGGGATGCTGTAACAATTAGATGATGATACATGAGATGTACTCAGAACATAGCTCGGCTCACTGAAATCGTTCAGAAAGCCCTGGCAGTTGTTATGACAGGTGGGGGAGGAGCGAGGGGAGGAGGGGGAGGAGGACAAGGAGGAAGGGCTAGACCGAGCCTCACCATTCTAACACGCACATACACAGTCGCATTTATACTTCAAGAAAACAGAACAGTGCACATGTTTCTCATGGAGCGAGCAGAACCACAGTGCTACCAACTCCCCCAAAGACGACTCCAAATGAACCACAGACCAGTCTTCCTTACGACCAGTAATGCAGAAATCCAGAGTGAAATATTAAAGCCCATAAAACCAGCAGCACGCTAAATTAGCAAAACACTGCAATCAAGTGGCGCTGGTTCCAGGATGCAAGAACCGGTGAACACACTGCATCCTGTAAAGAGATCCAAACGGGAAAACCTTAAGCATCCCCGTGGATGCTGAAAGGGCCTTTTCCAGTTCAACATCCATTCTTGACATTTTTTTAAAAATGGAATATATGGATACTTCTTTAACATAACAAAGTCGTTCTTAGTTCAAAAGCTAATAGCATGCGTAATGAAACTCACTTGAAACATTTCCACTAATGTCATGGAAAAGACAAGGCTCCTTTATCACTCTTGTCCTGTAGGATCTACTGAACATCATCAGACAGGAAAAAGAACACAGAGACACAGAATCGGAACGGAAGAGGGAAAATGATCCTTTTTGCAGATATGTTCTATAATTAGAAAAGCATGGAGAATACACTAAAAAAAACCCTACCTTAAACAATATGAAAAGTGAGATGGGGAGTTACAGAATTAATATGCAGAAAGAGAAAGCTTTTCTGTGTTCAAACAGCAGCTCCATAGAAAACATAACAAAAGAGTCCATTTGTAATAGCAATGGCACAAAGATAAAATACCCAGGAATAAGTTTAATAATAAATGGGTGTGCTATACGAACAAAAGCTTGAAGCATTCTGAGGAATGCCGATGAGCAGATGGAAAAGCGTATTGTGTTCTTAGGAATGCTCAACGTTATAAATACTTGCACGTTCTCAAACGCAATCTACAAATGTCACATGACCCAAATAAAAATACATTAGCATTAGGTGGGGAGTCAGGCCATGCAGAGGGCGGCCAGATTGATTCTGAACTTTAGGTAGAAAGTAAATAACCACGCATAACCAGCAAAATTCTGAAAACAAAAGGTAATGAGGAAGAACCAGCCCTGCCAGGTATTAAATCATGTTATTAAGAGCCCGAGATACAGGCAAATGACTAGATGAAAAGAAACAGAAAATCAAGAAATATATCCAAAGACAATGGAAATTTAGTATAAAAAAGCATCTTACATATGAAAAAGAAGACCATCTAACGAGTGGTATTAGAATAACTAGGCTATCAACTGGAAAAGAAAAAAATTAAATCTTTCTCTCTCTTTATACTTTGCCCCCAAATGATTCCAAATGGATCAAAAATTTAAATGTCAAACAAAACAAAACACAAAAGTGCTGGGAGAAACCAACAAAGAAATACGTCATAACCTCGAGTGGAAAAGACTTTTTTACCTCTGTTGCACAAGCCAGGAGTCACTGGACAACAACAACACAAAGAGATAACCTACATTTAAAATATTTCTTCACCTGCATAGACAAACTGACCCCAAGTAAAGTCAAATGACAGATGACACCACGCAAGAATGATTTGTAATGCATATCATAGATAGATCATTTTTCTAATATGTAAAGAACTCCTACAGCTCGGTTAGGAAAAACTCAATAAGCCAATATTTTTAAAAACTGAAAGATGTGAACAGTTCTCAGAGATGAAGATCTAAATGGGTCTTAAAACATAATAAAAGATGTTCAGCATATGAGAAGATGATTAACCTCACGCATATAAGAGAAAAATGCAAATTCAGACCATTCTGACAGACAAAATTGCTAGATGGAACTTGGTCGAAACTCAGAACTTTGGGGCTTCAAAAGATGCCATTAAGAAACTGCAAAGACAAGGAAGTTTAGGAGAAGATAATTGAAAACATACACCGATAAAAGATATACATCCGGAATGTGCCTTTGCATCTCAACTATAAGACAAACAGTCCCATCGGAAACTGAGCAAAAGACTGGAAAAGACAATTCACAAAGAATAGTGGAGTTCCCACTGTGGCTCAGTGGGTTAAGAACAGGATTAGCACCCATGAAGATGGGGGTTCGATCCCTGGCCTCAGTGTGTTAAGAATCCAGCATTGCTGCAAGCTGCCGTGTAGGTCACAAATGCAGCTACAATCCACGTGGTGGCTGTGGCTGTGGCGCACGTCTGCAGCTGCAGCTCCAATTCGACCCCTAGTCTGGGAACCTCAATAGGCTGCAGGTGCAGTCATTAAAACAAATACACACACACACACACACACACACACACACACACACACACACACACACGAATATACATGAGTAGTTAATAAGGACATGAAATGATGCTCAACACCAAGAGTCATTAGGAAGATGAAAATTAAAACTGCAGTGAGGTACCATTTCATAGCCACTAGGATGGCAGTTATCAAAAAGGCAGACATAACGGATGCTGAGGATGAGAGAAGTGGGAACCCTCCTGCATCACTGGTGGGAATTAAAATAGTGCTGCCACTTTGGAAACCAGCTTGTCAGTTTCTTAATAGTTAAATATAAATTTGCCAAATGACTCAGCAAGTCCACCTTTAAGACTTTATCCAAGAGAAATGAAAACATATGTCCACACAAAAAAAAATCGTACATGAATATTCATAGGAGCATTACTCATAATAGACAAAAATTTGAAACAATCTAAATATCCATCAGTTTGGATATGTGAAATGTGGTACATCCATGGAATGGAATATTATTTTTTTGGTTGCACCCATGGCATATGGAAGTTCCTGGGCCAGGGACTGAATCTGAGTCACAGCTGCGAACTACACCACAGCTGTGGCAATGCCAGATCTTTAAACCACTTCACCAGGGACTGAACCCGCAACCTAAGCTGCCGCAAAGACAATGTTAGATCCTTAACGGGTTGCACCATAGTAGGAAAGCCCATGCAATGGAATATTATTCAGCCATTAAAAAGGACCAAGCAATTGATACGTGGTACAACTTGGGTGACCCTCAAAAATAGGATACACAGTGTAGGAGCCAAACACAGGAGACCACATGGTATATGATTCCATTTATATGAAATGTCCAAAAATCTGTGGAAGCAGAAAGTAGATTAGTGCTTGGGAAGAAGGGCAGGGGAAGAAAAACAGTTAATGGCAGTGATAGAATTGTCCTAAAACTGATTTATGAGGATGTTTGCACAGCCTGGCACATTTACTAAGAATGACTGAATTGTATACTTGGTGAGTGTAAGAAATGCAAGCTATACCTCAGTAAAAGTATAGAGAGAGACAAGGAATCCAGGTAGCAGGCCAGATTTGGTGTTCAGGTTCCTGAACGTACCAAACACACGATGGCTGACTCAACGGGCAGAAAGTACCCGTCCACCTCTGGGAGATCTTGGGATAGTTGACGAGCACAAGCAAAGTAAATTCCTAAAGTCAGCACCTAAAGAAAACCCCAAACATGTGTGCCATTTTTTACCCATTCTCCTGGCAAACACAAGGCGCTGTGGCCGTGATCCCGTGGGGAAACCGCAGTGGCCGCATCACTGGCAGAGGGTAAGTTGGCACAGCCCAGTGGAGGCAGGATTGTACATGTACCTGCACGTGTCCAGCCCTCTTCCTTGTAGGAATTATCCTGAGCATGTGCTCCCGCACTTGCCAAATGACACGTGCCTGCGCGTTGATTCACAGCAGCTTTGAGGGTCCTAGTAAAAGACAAGGGCTGACAAGAATCTATCGTCCAGCACAGGGAACTGTGCTCAATACTTTGTAATAACTTGTGAGGGAGAAGAATCTAAAGAATACATATATATACACATGCATATATGTGTGTATATATAGATGTGTGTGTGTGTATAACTGAGTCACTGTGCTATACATCCTGAAACTAACCTGATTTTATAAATCAACCATACTTCAGTTTTAAAAAGACTGCGAGGAGTTCCCACCGTGGCGCAGTGGGTTAAGAATCCAGCTTTGTCTCTGAGGCAACGAGGGTTCCATCCCCGACCTGGTGCTGTGGATTTAAGGATCCGGGGTTGTCACATCTGTGGTGTGGGTCACAGCTGTGGCTTGGATTTGATCCCTGGCCCGGGAACTTCCATATACCACCTGCAGCCAAAAAAAAAAAAAAAAAAAAAAAAAAAACAAAAACGAAAAACGGAGAATCACCTAATTTCGATTGGTAGAAGGATGAGGAACGAAGTTACAGTGAAACCTGCCCACAATGAAGCTCTTTATGTCCGAGTGAGGAAAGACGGGCCCAGATCTGTTATCAGGAGAAAAATGCAGAACAAGAACGGTGTTTACAGTAAGCTCATATTTGGTTTAAAAGACAACAAAATGTGTGTGTGTGTGTACTTTTGGACATCTGTGGGTAATTGGAAGACTCTCTTTAGGTGAAAAGCATGAGCAAAATCAACGTTGGTTTATAAAATGGACAGCTCCATCACACACCAAGGTCCTGCGCTATATGGCACAGGCACTGTACTCAGGATCGTATAATGACCTGTAAGGGGGGAGAATGTGACAAAGAGTACACACACACACACACACACACACGCACACACACACACACAAATACATATATGACATATCTGTGTATAACCGCGTCGCTTTTCTGTAAACCGGAAACTAACCCAACATTGTAAATCAACTATACTTCAGTAAAAAAAAAAAAAAATAATAGACAACTACAATCGCCTGCCGTTCTTCACAGATGTGATTGACAAACATAACTCATGGTGTCGGTGTGCTTGTGTGTGTGTGTGTGTGTGTGTGTGTGTACACCTGCATTTGCATAGATCCACACCGAACGCGTCTGGAAGCACATCCGGAGTACTGGGTTGGCTTTAGGAGGTGGGTCTTGTTGGCTGACTCACAGAATGGGGAGGGAATATTTCACCACATGCTGTTTCGTTAACTTCTGAAGTGTGGACCATGTAAATGTCTTCTCTACAACAGAGAAAATAAAATGGGAAATCACCTGGGCAAGAACCCAGAGGAAAGAAATAGAGCAGTTGATGCAATTGATACAGCGAATTGTGTGACCGCAAATAAGGATTTCACCCTCCCATCACATGCATATCTATCTATCTATCTATCTATCTATCTATCTCTCTATCCTTATTTAAGTCTTTAAGCTTATGAAAGTTTCCAAACTCTCAAGGCCAAAGCATGTCCATATTTTAAGTGCACTAGAGCATTAATGTCCTGGCAGCCCTGACTCAATCCTATAAGTTGAGGTGAACCTGATCCCCAAGGAAAACGTTGCTGTTCAGACAACGGGGACTTTTGACCCTGTCTAAAGACGCCCTTTTATTACCAAATAATGTGCACAGCACATATGTCACCTCTCACCTCCCCAGCACCCCTCAGTGAGCCTCACCCCCCCCAAATCTGCACTAGAGCCTAGGGGATGGGAGGGCCTCAGGATGGTGGGAAGTTTGACACATAACCATAGTTTTTTGGGGTTTTTTTAAGTCCAGAAGGTGCCTGAATAGCCCCCTTTATTCATGACCAAGCTGTCTTGAACACTTTCAAAGGTACGAAGTAAGCTCCTAAAAACAATATAGCTGTAAATTCCAAAATGCAATACTAGCAAATAAACTTGAGCGTTTTGGTAAATCGTAAATCACACTAAGACATAGCCCAGTAGGCTTGATCCCGGGGGGGTGGGTTAGAACGGCGCCCCAGCGGCGCGTGTATTAGCTCTTTTTTTAAATTGCGTACCTTGCTCTCGGGAAGTGACCGCGGGACTGAATTCGGTGCGAGAAACTTACGTCTTGCACTTTGATCACGCGTGTATACGTCCCGAAACCATTGAGAATGTTCGTTCGTTTGTTTGTTTACCTCCATGCTCTTCACACTGAAGGATGAACTTGGACGTGTGCTTCTGCACCTTTTTTGCCACTTCGTTCCCACGTTATGCGGTTCTTCCTGGTTAGCACCTGGCTGAATCCCAGCTCAAGCTACTTGCTAGCTGTGCGTCCTGGGCCAGATGCCTAAAGACTTGGTGCCTCTGTTCCCTCATCCATAAAGCCGGCAGATGACGGCTCCCACCGCGGGCTGTGCGTGGCAGTCCGCGAGCCTGTCTTTGTGAGGCCCTGAGACCCGTACCTGGCAGTTGAAAGGCTGTGGATGGAAGTGTTGACCGCATTTGGAGCTGAGGAGACTCAGTCTCAGAGAGGTGCTGCTCCTGGTCTCAGGCGCATGACCCGTGACCCGTGAGGGGCAAAGCCTGAGGATCACACAGGGTGTGTGTCCCATTGGGCCTCCTTCCTACCTCCCAGAACTCACGGCTCTATCACAGTGAGCAGAGGGCTCAGTACATGTCTGCTGTCACGGTACAGCGCTTTTTACAAACTTCCGTTAATTCTCCAATACGCTAACCCCATGTGAACTGGGTATTTTTTTAACCAATATGTTAAATGTTAGGAGAATAAATGGATTCTTGTAGGAAATACAAATTAAGTCACAAGTGAAAGAAACCAACTCTGGGAAGAGATGCAGGATCGTGGATGGAGCCCAGGCAGGAAGCAGCAGGAGCTCTTGGCTGGGATTTGAGGAGGGGCTGCGGGCCAGCCTGGCACTTGGGCTGCGGCTGAGATGCTGCGGAAGCCAAGATCTCCTCTGGTGCCCTGAGAGCCAGAGCAGCCCCGAACCAGCGAGGAGCTGGATTCAGAGATGTCCAGCCTCTCTCCCCATCTGCCCTCCAAGATCCCACTGCTGCCTCCCACCGACACATCCAACCAAAGGCAGATGGCAAAGGCCTGGTGATGCCTGGAGGGTGGGTCTTCGGGGCCCAGAACTGGGCAGAGATGGGACAGTGACTGACACCAATACCTCCTTCCAGACAGGAAACATACTCCTCATCTTGATACGACTCTATTAAAATGCTGCCATGATTTTGGCTTTTACCAGGTGATTGAGGATATTCTTGAAAGCCAAGAGGAGGAGGAAAAAAGCAAAAAGAAAAAGAAGAAAAAGGAAAGTAAACCTGAAAAAGAAAAGGAAAAGAAAGAAACGAAGGAAAAAAATAAGGTAAGGTGTTTGGAATTTTAGAAATTGGCTTGTTCAGGGGGTTTGGTTTTGTTTCGTTTTTTGCTTTTGTTCATGGAGTCAGTGGGATAATCTCAAACCTGTTGAGCCTGTGGTTCTTGTTTCCTGGGAAACCATGCTGTCTAATTAGCAGCTTTTCATTTTTGCGTGTGTGTTGATCAACAGTCTGTTGCCACCCTTTGTACGACCTACAAATACGCATTAGGCTAAGGAGTCGGTTCAACAACTGAGATACTTTGCATTATTCACATATGTGAAGGCTTTGAATTTTCATTCCTCAGAATAAATGATCCCCGCGGCTTTTCTTAAGGGTAAAGATAAGGGAAAATCCTTGGCAAATCAAGTGACCGCTACAAAGTCAAAACAGTCGTGACTGCTTTCACCAAACTATCTTCCTTCTAGTGTATTCCTGCACGTTGGTGTCTTGGACATGTTTTAACTTGTTTCTTCCCCCCTGAAGGCAAGCAGAGTGCAAAGGCAGCCCCTGTGGGCGGGGCCTGCCCTGCGGGGCGGGGTCGCTGGGTGATGGGTGGACAGGGGGCTGCTGCTGTCCGGGGTGCAATCAAAGGGACGTCACCCTCAAGCATGTAGACAGACCATTCCTAGGGTGCTCATTCTCTCGGCACAAATTCCTTTTTTGAGAAACGGGGCTCGGGCTGGAAGCTCACATCATCCAACAATGTGAGTGTGTTTCCTGTAGCATTTTGCACAGACAGACACATAGCTGACCTACACCCCGATCTGAGAGTGAATCCTGAAAGGTTATGTCCCCCCCCGGGACTCTGTCCAGAAGCAGAGACGCAGCGCTAGCTCAGTAGCCTTGGCCACACTCCTCCTGTTCTGAGACATGGGTCCCCCTCGTCCCTGTCCCGATGCTCAGACTTGAAAATTCGTGGGAGAGGCAACTTGCTGGGGTCTGGTGGATGCGTCTGGGGTCTCTGGATGCATCACAGTGAGAGAGGAACGGGACGGGCTTGTACTCGGGAGTGATGGGACCAAGGAGGCGGGCGTTGTGAGCAGGAGGGAGTGTGATGGGAATATAAAATGGCAATACCCAGAGTTCCTTAGTGTTGCGACAGGTTACGGATCTAGCACCGGATGCCGTGGCTCCCGTAACTGCTTTGGCGCAGGTTTCATCAATCCCTGGCCCAGGAATTTCCACATGCCTCGGGCGTGGCCAAAAAGAATTGACGCTGCCCAAAGTCCAGAATATACAAGGTAGAGACAATGGTGGTAAAAAGCCAGCATCGTGTGACGAATTTCTTGCTTGGCTGCGCTGACCAGCCTGAGGTGACGGCCGCTCTCAGTGCTCACCCCCGGCGCTGGGATCAGCGGGAATCTCGCGCCTCTGCCACTCGCCTTGGCCATCTCTAACCCTGTCCCGTCCTGGGACACTGCAGGAACTGCAGGAACGAAGGAGAGACCCCTCACCGCTCACTTGGGGCACATCCTGCCCCACCGTAGTGGATGCGGAATGGGCCCCTCCAGGGCCCCCTTCAGGACCAAAGGGGGCTCAGTCCCCAGTGCCCCAGGATGTAGTCCTGACCCCTCAATTAATCCCTCCCCAGAAACAGTTCCAAGTCTAAGAGATGCGGTCCCTGCAGGTTACAGTGTTACACACCGCCCCCCAGGACAGCGGCATTCAAGGACAGTCGCGTTGGGGTACAAAGATCCAGCCCCCTCGCCCCCTGGGACAACTTTGGGGGTTCTCCTAGCTCCTGGGCTCCCTGTGCAATCAGCTGAAGATTCCCCTTCAATTGCAGCCAAGGTTCAGCTCACCCCTCTGCCCCCGTTCAACTGCCCCCCTGCCCAGTTCAGCTCCCCCCACTGCCCAGGTCTCCATCTGAGTGTTTCAGGGGAACCCAGCCCAAGGGACCAGCTCTCGCCGTATCTCATGAACTTGCAAAGCTTTCAACCTTGTAATTGTGTGGTATTTTGAAAAGAGTATCTTAGGATCTCCATGATTAGCTGAAATATTCAGATTTTTTATGTGAGGTCTTTTCCAAGTTTTCTGACTATATATATGGGGTTGGCCATTGATAAATGACCAAGTGTTATACAAATTCCCAAAGAACAACCCACAGCTCTGGTGGTCAAGGGTGAGAGTGTGATGGGTGAGTCAGTATCTGTGTAAGTTAAACAAAACTAGTTTCCTCTGTCCCCGCCTTACCCTCTAACTAGGATGAATAATAGATGTCTTTCTCTGCAGGTCAAAATACCTAATTCCCACACAAGGAGATGAATAGCTGGTCTCAGGACTGTTTCCTGACGCTTTAGGAATGATCTTAGAATAAGATTTTCAAAGTCAGTGGAAAAAATAATCTGATCTCGAAGAAACGTATCAACAGTTTCAACGTATCAATTTTTCTTAGAGACTAACGTTTCATATTTTAATAATCCCATTGTCACTTTGCAAACCTGAAAGTGTCATAAATCCATTTCTAAGTAATTCTGAAGCGTTTGTCTTATCATCTGCAACTCCTCCATAAATGCCGATGTACTCGGATTTGGCTTTTTGTCCAGAACTGTTCATCATTAAGGGGCTCTTTAATAGCTAGTGACTAAAATCCTGTCACTCAACAAAGACCAGATTGTGTAGCTGATACTTTCAGATTTTTATGGAACAAGCGTCACTAACAGTGAATGTTAATTTGCAAGTGTCAAACTCACTCATGCATGTTTAGAGAGGCTTGGAATAAAATTGAGAATCCCCCAGTGGGTCCAACTCTCAGGCAGTGCTTCCAGACTATCTTGCCAAGTGGAGGAGGGTTTTAAAAACGAACGTAGCCAGTGAGCTTTCTTTGTTGTTTTGGATTTTGATTTTTTTTTTTTTCTGGAAGGAGTTAGAAATGGGGGGCTGCCCGTGGTCTCACGGGTTAGGTTCCCTGGAAACACTCAGATGGAAACTTTATTGGGAACGCCACCCAAAAGGGAGGGAAAGGAGAAGCAGCACTGGGCAGATGGACGCGGAATTGGGCAGACCTGGGGTGCATTTGCAAAGGAGCCTAAACATCCAGGGAGCCACTGCTGAGACGGGCGAAGGGATGGAAGGATCAGAGGCTGGGTGGAGGCAGTGTTCCAGGCAACCTCCAAGCCGCAGAAACAGGGACAACTTCAGAGCGAGGATGACCAGAGGCCAAGGAGAAGGGCAGTGTCTGGAGCCAGGAAAGGTTGCAGTGGGCAATGATCGGGCGCCTCGGGGTTGGGGCGGGGGGTGGGGGTGGCGAGCCGAGCCTCCTGCAGAGAGAAGTGGACAGTCATGTCTGGGGAGTGAGTAGATCTGAGTGCAGCAAGTTGTGGCCCAAGCGCTGCATTTTCTGGTGTGTTATGGGATGGACTGTGGGTGAGGAAGTGGCCGAGGCACAGGGCAGTGAGACCAAGCCAGAGTTAGTGCGAGACGAGGTTCCACCTGAGGACAGGCCTGGGCAGGGGTCTGAACCCCTCAAAGTTTATATTCAGTCTCATGGGACGATGCGTTTAAAATCTAACATTTAGGAATTCTTGTTGTGGAACAGGATGAGCATGTGGGTTCGATCCCTGACCTCAGTCAGTGGGTTAAGGATCTGGCGTTGCCGTGAGCTCTGGTGTAGGTCACAGATGCGGCTCAGATCCCACGTTGCTATGGCTGTGGTGTAGGCCGGCAGCTGCAGCTCCGATTCGACCCCTAGCCTGGGAACCTCCATATGCCACAGGTGCAGTGCGGCTATAAAAGAAAAAAAAAGAAAAACAACAACAACAAAAAATGAGAATCTATCTAAACTTCACACCTGATATAAAAATAAACTCAGGAGTTCCCGTCGTGGCGCAGTGGTTGACAGATCCGACTGGGAGCCATGAGGTTGCGGGTTCGGTCCCTGCCCTTGCTCAGTGGGTTGACGGTCCGGCGTTGCCGTGGGCTGTGGTGTGGGTTGCGGATGCGGCTCGGATCCCGCGTTGCTGTGGCTCTGGCGTAGGCCGGTGGCTACAGCTCCGATTCGACCCCTAGCCTGGGAACCTCCATGTGCCGCGGGAGCGGCCCAAGAAATAGCAACAACAACAACAACAACCACAAAAGACAAAAGACAAGAAAATAAATAAATAAATAAACTCAAAATGTATTAGGGACTTAAACATGAAACTGGAATCTTTAGATGGTGAAAAAAAAAAAAATCTTCAGGATCTAGGGCCGGGTAAAGCGTTCTTAGACTTGACACCAAAAGCGCAGTCCGTGAAAGAGAAGCGTTAAATTGGACATCACCAAAATAACATGTTTGCTCTGGAAAGATCCTACGAAGAGGCTGAAAAGACAAGCTATAGACTCGGAGAAAATATTTGCAAACTATTTGTCTGACAAAGGATTTGCCTCCAGAACATATAAAGAAATCTCAAAATTCAGCAGAAAGAGAGAAGAACACCCGTCTTTCCTTTGGGTCTTCGGTGCGAAATCCACCTCTGAACATATGGAGGATTTCAGATAAGAGATCCCCTGACGAGCATAACTTCAAGGAAGGAGGATGCTGCTGCCAGAAGGACGTTTTCTGCAGACCAAGAGCAGTCTCTGCAGATACGCTTTCGAAATCAACATAACCTCATTTGCCTCACTCTGGACCTCATGCTGGCTTTGGAAACAAAAACACAGAGAAAGAGCCCGCTGGGGGCCATCCTTATAGCTCCTTTCCCTGGGTGGTTTTTCAGGGTTCCCTGTGTTCCACCCTTTGGAGCCATTTGCAGGGGTTCTGACCTGTCCATCACACGGGATTGTGCGAATACTAAAGAGTCCTCTCTAAGTTTCCTCCAGCCCTCAAATGACTTAGTGCTAAATTCTTCTGGAAAGATCCTTGGGCCTGCCTACATACAGCACGCCTAACTTGAAACGCTATCGTTTGTCTGAAGTGTGTCCCAGCCCTGCTGACCACAGCGCCTCTCCCCCGAGCCCGAGGAGGAGCTCCGTGTTGAACCTCTGACCCAACCCCATTCCTGTATATAATTTGAGAGCATTTCAAACCTTGCATTACTTGGCAAAGACGGAAGAGGGAAGGCCATGTGTTTCCGGAGGCTGTTATCAGGAATAAGGGTTTCGTTATGGAAATGTACCTATCGAGCCTCTTCTGTGTCCACTGAGGTGCAGCGAGAGAGGGGAGCTGAGGCCGTGAGTGGCTCCTGGGCTGCAGAGGGGGCAGGGGCTCTTTTAACTCAGGGGGGACAGAGACCCCGTGGATACACTCCCTGAAGTTGTATGTACTTAAATAAAGTGCATCCCGCTGGGAAGAAGGTTACGAGCTTTCTTCAGCTTCTCAAAGGATTCTTCTCTCCAAAAAGCTCAAAACCCACTGCATACCCAAAGGACCGCATCCGTTGCGTGGGGGAGGGGCCCAGAAGAGAGCAAGGGTCTGAAGGCGGGAGAAGGCAGAAGGGGCTGCCCAGAGGATGTGGCACCTGGGGAGATTTTCGGGTCCGAGCTCGCCTCCCCCCATCTCAGGGGAACAACGGCCTCCCAGCTGATACCCCACCTTGTCTTCTGCACCTGCAGCCAAGCGACCTGATTCAAATGTGACTGATCAGCACCCCCGACAGCGCTGGCCCTCGAGAGCTGTGCAATACTTATTTCCGAAGGAAGAGTGAGTGCTCAGAGGAAGACCCTAGGGTGGCCGTGGTTGGATGTAAAAAGATGGAGAAGACGCAGGCGATGTCACAAAGGACAAGTGGGGGTCTGGGGCGGAGGCAGAGAGCAGCAGTTGAGGTGGGCCCCAAGGGTCTCCAGTGACAGGTGCTGCCTCAGAACCGTGACGGCGGGACACCCGGGTCCAACCATCCGCTGCCGTTCAGCACAAACTCAGGCAGGATCAAGACGTGGTGCAGATGCAGGAGTTACTCCTGTGCAGGAAACCCTAGCTGAAGAGGAGGGCACGGATGGGTTTTAGGAAAACCATTGTGGGTGTAAGTTGGAGGACCTGGGTGACATCAGAGTAGGGGGGAGAGGCAAATCCAGCCGGGGGCGGGGACAGCCTGGCGGCAGGCAGGGAGAAATTCAGCGCAGTGGCGCTCCTCGTGAAATTCCCAAGGGGCTGACTTTCTAGAAGGAAGAAAGGGCTCCTTCTGCTGCCCTGGTCCATCCACAGTGCAGAGTGAGACTAAGGTCGTGATGGAGACAGAGCCAGGAGATTCTTTAAATCGATGATCATTATACAACTATAAATGTAATAAATTCATTGAGTAATGAAAAAAGAAAAAAATGACAACAAACCCACAACAACAACAACAAAATAAATGAAGCGAGGGACCCCTGGTGTCGAGGAAGGTCAAGGAGGAGGCTTGAGAAGAAGGTGCCGTGATGAGCACGCCCCTGGGACTCTTTCAGTGAAAGCAGAGGCGGGGCGGGAGGTGCAGAAGGCAGGTGACAAGCAGGTGAGGGACTCGGCTGAGCAATGAGGGCAGTGGGTGACATACCTCCTTCGAGAAGTTGCAGAACGGTGAATAAAGTCGAGCGAGGACTCTAAGAGGGAGAAGCGCTGTGAGTGTGCCAGGACAGAAGGACCCGTGCCCGTGGGGGGGAGAGCGTACAGCTGTCAGGGCTGCAGGGAGGCCCTGGAAGCCGGGCCAGAAGGAGGTGATGCCCAACAGAGTAGGACGAGGCGGCTCCGCAGCCAAGAGCAGCGGAGGAGGCGCTGGCAGAAGCACAGGCCTTCCAAGAGGTGCGGAACACGTCGGAAGAAGGCCCCTGTATCCAGGCGGCCTCCGTTTTTGCAGGTCACCAGGAAGCAAGGGTGAAGCCGGTGTGACCCCTCAGCGGGTGGGCCAGGCCCTCAGAGCGGTGCATGAAAAGACCCACCAGCAGGTGGAGGACCCCATGACTCTGGAATTCGTTTGGGGCTTCAGTCGCTACAGCTGCCCGCCCCACAAGCTGGATGTAGTCAGGTCCAGGATCAGACTGATTCAGGTGGACTGGGCTCCTGGACCCTGACTTCCCAAACTGTGAATTTCTGGAAAGATCATAGCAATTTCCTTCCATAAGAAAGGACTAAGGAGGAGGCCCCCGGGATCCCTTTGCCCCCGGAGCCCTCGTTTGCCTGGCCCCTCCCCGCAAGGGCTCCTCTACTTAGCACATCAAGCAATTTGTGACATTCTCAAGCAGGCCACGTTCCATGCAGAGGGGGAAAAACTACTGGTTAGCAAAAAGAGGAAAGAAAATGGAAGATGCCTTGAACCCACGCCCCAGAGTCAAGGAGCATTCACACGCGGGTGCATATCCTTCCAGAAACATCTTGATGCATATATGTCTATAAATTGTTCTTATGGTAGTTATTGCTCATAACCATTAACTGTGTCCCGTAATGGGACGTGGAGTCAAGATAAAGCTTATCAGGAGCTCCTCTCGTGGTTGAGAACCAGACTAGTATCCATGAGGATGCGGGTTCGATCCCTGGCCTCGCTCAGGGGGTTGAGGGTCGGTGTTGCCCCGAGCTGTGGCGTTGCTGTGGCTGTGGCTGTGGCTGGCAGCCACAGCTCTGATTCGACGCCTAGCCTGGAAACTTCCATATGCCTCAGGTGCGCCATTTAAAAAAAAAAAAAAAAAAAAAAAGATAAAGCATTTCAGTTAAGCTAAGAGGAGGCTGAGTGTTTAGCTTGAGCTTGGCCAAAGGGCCAAGAGGTCAGCCAGGTGGACAGAGGTAGGAACGTCTCCCCCCACCACCACCAGGAGGGCCTGCGAGGACCACAGGGGTGGGTGCAGAGCCTGGAGTGTGAGGAGGGGCCGGGGAGGGACCTGTGGAGGTCAGGATGGCCCCGCAGAGAAAGTGGCGTGCCCCTTCCCGCCACATCCTGGCCAGGAAGCGCTTCCCAACAAAAGTTAAACCTGGATCTCCTCAGAGGAAGCTGGGTCAGATGTCGTTTAGGACATAGCTGTGTCTTTGGGCTTCGCGCTGGAGGCTTTGTCAGATCCGCCCAACAGCTTTTGTGTGGGAGGGAGTAGCAGGTATTCTGAAGCCCCAAAAGCTTGAGTGACTTTTCTAATCTGATCTCAAAGGAACGAGGAAGCAGAAAAGTCAAATGACAGTCTAAACACAGGCCTGAAAACAGTTGTGAGATGCTGAAGTTTTTTACAAGTTAAGTGTCCATCATGACACATCACGTTATTTGGATGCATTTTTATGGCAAAATGCAGTGGGTTTTTGTTGTTTTTGTTTTCCTCTCTTTCGGCCTCCCCTCAGCATATGGAGTTCCCAGGCCAGGGATCAGATCCAAGCTGTCATTTTGCCCCAAGCCACAGCTGCGGCAACACCAGGTCCTTTAACCCACGGCAGCAGGCCGGCATCGAACCCCCATCCTGGCAATGCAGAGATGCCCCTGATTCCATCGTGCCACATCGGGAAGTCTCAAAAAGCAGTTTTTAGCGATGATAGTTTCTGGGCTGATTTTGCACTTCCGGATCTGAAAGCAGATTATAATTTCACTCTCAGCTCAGAGGGAATAAGCCTCTTCCCCAACACGGTGATCTGGCTCCCACCCCCAGGGACAGACCTTGAGGGGACCATCAGGCGAAAAAGCCAGGAGTGCGCAGCCTGAATTTACATGTTATCAGGCATATGCCGAAATGCTTACCCCCAGTTAAAACAGGTGACAGCGGCAGCCCTCCTCGAATGTCGCCACTTACCCACTAATGCGAGGTGCCCAGCAGCCCTCCGCAGCCCACTTGACGTGCAGGCGCTGGCTCAGAGAAACTTCCGACGGGGTCTCCATTCATCAGAGTCCCTGTGTCAGCCAGGGAGAGGGAGGGGCCTGTGGCGGCCCCTGGGGGAGGGGATCGGCCACCGTCCGCACCTCTGTCACCCGCCCGACCTCGCCAAGACGACTCCCTGGGAGCCGATGTGCGACCCCGAGCGGTCTTTCGGAAGCAGCCCTCTGCCTCTTTCTCCCTGCCCGCATCTCGTGGACGATGGTCCAGGAAAACCCGTGGGCACCAGGCGGCTGTCTGCGCTCCGAGAGGACGTGTCCCTCGGTGCAGGGAGGCTCGCAAAGGATGGTCCCTTTCGGTACCTCGGCTTGGTAAATACATTCTGAAGGTCAAACCAGGAGACCTTCGCCCGTGTATTCTTGCTGAGAAACTGCTTTGTCCTCAACGACTGACGACTGTTGACGCGCCCTCGCGACCCCCGCACCGGGACAGTCCCGCACGCCCTACGTGCTCAGGAAATGTTTACAAGCAAACGAGATAAGGTCATAAAATTGGTAAACAAGGCGGAAAAAAACCCCAAGACCCAATCAAGTTGAGTGACGCCAAATAAAGGAATATAAATTAAAAGTTAGCTCTGTGTTTCGCTTCCTCTGCCAGCCAACTTTTATATCATTGTAATTACGCTGTAACAGACAGGCATCGCCTGTGCGTATTGAACAGTTCTTTGGATAAAGGTGAGGGGATGCCGCTGATGATTTCCTTGGGTTTTAAAAATTCTTTTCATGTCATCGTGATGGTGTTTTTGCAGAACGCGCAACTAGGCTCTGCCATTCGCTCCCAGGAGGGGCCACGGGCGAGCTTCGGGGAGCTGCTGGTTGCTGGATATCCTTGGCTGGCATCTGCAGAGAGCAGCTCCTCAGTGATATCTGTAACATTCCGGAATGAACGGAAAGGCCGGGACATATCTCAATCCTCTTCCTTAGTGGGCCTCACAGGGTCTGCTGGGGGTGACACCAGCTCACAGGTCAGCTGACGATCAGATGGGGCCGGGGTGCAGAGGAAGCTCATGACCAAGGGGCATGGCCGGCGTGCCCTGGAGCTGGGAGTGGCAGGACCCTGTCTGCCAGGACCATCTGCTCTGTCCATCCTGTCTCTAAAAGGCCATACCGTGGCTGGGACCACATTCTCACCTTGCTGCCAGCCGGCCAGGGCACCTGGGTTTCCTGCCCCAGTGCAGAGGGAGCCAGTGTGACTGGCTGCCAAGCGGGGCGGGCCAGTCCAGCCCCTCCCAGGGGGCCCCGTGTCTGTGATTAGAATGCTCTCCAGCCCACTGGCTGAGCTGGGGGTGGTGGGGGTAGTGGCCGAGAAGGTCCCATCAGAAAGGGACGCTGGTCAAGGCGGGCAGCATGACCCATTCAGAATCCTCGTCTGCCCCCCTCACAGGAAAAAGTGACTTTGGAGTTGAAAGGTAAAAGCTGCACATGGAATTTCTCCCCCCCAATAATTGGCAACATGAGCAAAATGGTAAATGTTTAAACTAGCAACCAGGAGTTCCTGCTGTGGCTCTGCAGGTTCAGACCCCAACTAATATCCACGAGGATGCATTTTTTCGATCCCTGGTGTCGCTCAGTGGGTTAAGGATCCTGCATGGCCATGAGCTGTGGTGCAGGTCACAGACGCGCTCGGATCCGTCGTTGCTGTGGCTGTGGTGTAGGCTGGCGGCGACAGCTCCGATTCAACCCCTAGCCTGGGAACCTCCATATGCCGAGGGGCAGCCCTAAAACCAACAACAACAACAACAAACGGCAACCGAAAGAAAGGATACATCCAATGACCTGTTGCTCTAAGAAGGGAAGCAGAAATGTTCCCTGGCGCCTTCTCCTCCAGTTAAAGGTGTCTCCTGTCCCTGTAGGTTATGTCCTTGCCGCAGGGAGAGTCACAGAGGTCACTTGCATTCACTGTCATGCTGTTTCCAAAACTGGCCTAACACTGCTCTGCTCCCCTAAGAGCTTGATAGTTGTTCTAGAAATAAAGTGGCACAAGTAGACCTGCCAATCCTGTTTTTACTTGCATGCATTAAACACCTATTTAGGGACCAGGCCCTATGCTGGTTCCATATGGGGCACAAGACAGCAGCCAGATGGAATCCTCCCTCATGGAGGCCCCACATCCCAAGGAGCAGTTAGGACAGGCTCACAATTAGCCAATACTCTGCTCAGAGAAACAGGCCCCCCGGGAGTGTAACCAGATGCCCCTGAGTGAGAGCCGCGTCTTTGGGACCTGTGAGAATCCAGGACGGCTTCACAGAGGAGGGACATTCGCCTCGGACCAGGGGGAACTGTCCATGGAAGAAGACAGGAAAATGAATTCTGGTCAAAGAGAAGCCCCCCCCCCCCCCACCGACCCCTTCCAGCGTTTCCCCGCCCTCCAGCCAGAGTGAGGCCCAACAAGCAGGTGCACTCACGCCAGCTCCTGCTCCGGATCCCCAGGCGGCTGCCCGGCTCTCAGATCAAGGTCCCGTTCTGGGAAGAGCCGGGCTCACAGGCCTTCCGAGGTCCTTCCTGTCTCTGTCTCCCCAGCCTTGTATGCTCTGCTCACCCCTGTTCCAAAAACCCCTGCCCACCTGACTTCCCATTATCCAGAGGCAGCATAGCCTTCCAGCTCGGATACACACATATGGGTCCCTCTGCTGAAAGCGCTTCCCCTGCACTGTGCTCCCTTCCCTGGAGCACCCCTCCCCCCTCCCCCTCCTCCGTCCCCCTCCCCCTCCCCCTCCATCCCCTGCCCCCCTCCCCTCCCCTTCTCTCCTCCTCCCCTCCCTCTCCACCCTCCCCCTCTTCTCCCCAGCTTCTTCTTCTCCCCCCTCCTCCCCCTCCTCCTCCCCCCTTTCCCCCTCCTCCCCTCCCCCTGCCCCCTCATCCCCAGCCTCAGCTTCCTCCTCCCTCCCTCCCCCTCACACTCACCATCTGTAGGGGCTCCCAGAAGCGAAATCCAGGGCAATCTGAGTACCTGAAACAAAAAGGGCAGCAAGACTGGTCGGCAGGACATTAAGTAAAAAACACAAAAGGTCCGCGGATGCCTTGTGACACCTGAGGAGAGGAGGACAGTGATAAGGAAGATGCCGACAATGCCACTTAGTCATGTTGCAGCCCCTTCTGTCCGCGCATCGTCTCTGTCCTCCAAGGACACATCTTGTACTCAATTCTGATTTTCTCGCTTCTCTCGCTGATGTTTCTCCAGGGACCGGGGGTCCTGGGACTCGTATCTGGGTGGGCTCCTTCCCCAGTGAGCTTGGATCTCCTGGGGGTCCTGGAAGGTCCATAGGCTTGGAACCCCTGAGGTTTCTGGGTCCAGGTTTGCTCACAGTTTCTGCAAGGCAGGTGCCCCCCGCCACGTGGCTGCAGCAGCCCCTGTGTGTGTCATGAGCCGTGGTTCCAGGCAGGTCTTCCATGACCCCCCCACCCAAGGAAGTGAGAGTCTCCCAGCACGCTGCTCCTCCTGGGGCTCTCATCACTCCGAGCCGCAGTGTCCTGGCTGCCATGCGGCCTGAGAGGGGGAAGCTGGGGGGATCCAGGGCTGGGTGCTCCCTGTGGGGGAGAGATGGGGGGATCCAGGGCCAGGCACTGCCCCACCGCCACAGCATGTGGCCAACGTTGTCCAGAGTCATCAGGAGTTCGTGTCTCACTGTGCTCCCTCCAAGCCTCGCAGAGACCAGGGCCCGTGCTTTGGAAAACTCCTCACGCACACAGTGTAGACAAGCTTCACTCTCTTTGTCCTCATGGGGTGACAGTAACCATGACCCTGGCCTTGGCACCGGACGCTTTGTAAGTATAACCGCTGTGCAGAAACATCAGATGGGTGTTTGCGGGGTCTGGCCCTTCACTGCTGGGAGCAGCAGACCCTGGCAGCCTAGAGCGGAGGGAAGTTCTGCTGGGGGTCGGGGCACAGCCCCCACCTGCAGTGCAGAGTTCCCGAGGCTCTGATGGGGCTGCACAGAGGCAGCAGGGGCCAAAGATGGTGTGGCCGTGCTCTCTGTGCACGGGGGGACCCAGGCCAGGGAGGCCAGCAGGACCTCCAGCTCAGGTGGAGGCCCGGGACTGGCTTCCTGGCCCCCTGGCCCAAGGAGGGGACAGGCAAGCAGAGAGGCAGCAGCTCGGGTGCTCCCACAGCCACGACCCGGCAAGGAGTGCAGAACACAGACAGGAAGCAGAAACGAAGCTGGGTCGCAGGGCGGTCCCATCATGGCTCAGTTAGGGTGCAGAACCTAACATAGCATCTGTGAGGACGCAGCCTCGATCCCTGGCCTCAGTAGTTTAAGGATCTGGTGTTGCCGTGAGCGGTGGTGTAGACCACAGATTCAGCTCAGATCCTGCGTTGCTATGGCTGTGGTGTAGGCCAGCAGCTACAGCTCTGATTCGATCCCTCGCCCGGGAACCTCCATATGCAGCAGGTGCAGCCCTAAAAAGAAAAAAAAGAAAGAAAGAAAAAAAAAGAAAAAGCTGTGTCACAGGAACGTGGTGGGGAAGGAGGTGGCAGAACTCAGAGGGTGGCGTGGGAGCATTAGCTTTCAGAGCAAAGAAGGAGCAGACCATTAGAACACAGGCCCAGACTCAGGGTCAGGGTCAGGGGTACCCCAGTGAGACAACTGAGTCTGGAAGGCGGTAACGGGGAGCCTGCAGGCAGGGTGGTCTCCAAACCATCCACACCCCGGTCGGTGGACACAGCGCTCCACGCCCAGCCTGCCCAGCAGGGAACCTGCCCAGTTGGGCGGACAAGGGGCCGGACCTTCACCCCATAAACCAGGAAAAAATATTGTTGCTGAAACTCAGCCTCTGTTCCCCGGTGCTGGATAGAAACGTGGAGACCGAGTTTGGGGTGAAGTGGAAAAGAACAGCTTTATTGCTTTGGCAGGCAAAGGGGTGACAGCAAGCTAGTGTCCACAAAACTGTGCCCCTCCCTGGAAGGGGCGTGAGGAGTCTTACAGGGTCCAGGAGCAGGGCATGGTCAGTTGTGAACAGTCTTCTGATGGGTGGGTGGTGAGGTCTCAGGGAGGCAGCGTCATCAACCTTCTGGTTCCAGCGAGTCTGGGGTCTGCGTGCCTCTGGGCCACACACAGTTAACTTCTTCCTCCTCGTGGGGACTTGGGTGTCTGCAAAACAGCTCACAGGACGGGGCTCAGAATATTGTCTCCAGTCCTTGAGGAGGAACTAAAGATCCTTGACTTTGTTGAATGGCTAAACAATCATTATTTTGTCTTGTCTGTTTCCCTTTCTATCTGCATTTTCTTACTTCTCTGATTAAATTTATCCTTTGGCTAATATTTTTCGACGAAAAGCAGGCCGAGGACATGGTGAGGGTCCTGGGTCCCTAGGGTCCTGCTCAGTGACAGTTTGTGCTTTTCCGTGGTCGCAGGTGTCACCATGTCTGGTCTTTGGCTGTTTGATCGCCATGGGTACACCCGGCCTGTAACTAACAGGAGCGTTACTCGTCTTTGGCTGTTTGATCGCCATGGGTACACCCGGCCTATAACTAACAGGTGCGTTACTCTGCTTTCACAGGAAGAAGAGGAGGAGTGGAAAATGTCACCGAGTGTGTTCCTTCCTACGATGGAGGAAGGAAACAACACCTACCGAGGTCAGTTTAGGAGGATTTGCGTGGTGACTGGGGTGCCCCTGTCCACCCCGCATGGCCCCAGCCTTGGGTCGCCGGCCAAGAGAGGCTGCAAACATGCACCTTGCCACCAAGATCTTCTGTCCGTCCCTCCTTTCAAATTCCTTTGGTGGCTTCAAGGTGTATCGCTGCCAAAAGAGCCAGAGGAAAACAATCCAAACTTCCATTTTTCTCTCTTTTGTCCTTTTCAGGGCCACACCCGTGGCATATGGAAGTTCCCAGGCTAGGGGGTTGAATTGGAGCTGCAGCTGCCAGCCTACACCACAGCCACAGCAACGTGGGATCCAAGCCTCCTCTGTGACCTGCACCACAGCCTGTGGCAAGGCGGGATCCTTAACCCTTGAGCAAAGCCAAGGATTGAACCTGCTTAGTATCCTGTCCTCGTGGATACTAGTCAGGTGCTGCACCTGCTGAGCCACGGTGAGAACGCCTTCATTCTGTTTTAAATGCCTGAGGCCAGTTGAATATTCTTTTGCCAGGAACAAAAGGGGCGGACAGTTTTCCCTGGATTGTTTACATTGAGAAAATCAATACCGTATGTACAGTAAGATGTTTTAATCCTATTAGACTAAGACGTGCTTGAAAACGGACACCTAATTCTTTTGTCTCGCGTTCAGCCTGCTTAGAGTATCATCTGGCTCCATGCGCAAGTGTCTGAATGGGTCTTGCAGATATTCCCACTACAATTGACTGGAACGTTATCCAATTCCTTGGGTTCTGCTCCACCCTGGAGATAAATCCCAGCCCAGGATGACCTGCCAAGCTGACCTTGGCCACTAGTGCTCTTTGGAAATTCCTGAAAAATGCAATAAGGATGTGGAGCTGAGTATTCCCATACATCTGTCACGCCTCCGCCTCCATCCTCATTCCAGTCGTATCTGGACAGCCCCGTACTAGTATTTACCTAATAGATAAGTTTTTACATTGGTTCATGGTTTTACCCCAATTAACTGAGCCTCATCCCAAGCAACGATATTAAAGCCTGATGTGCTGGTTATATAAAATAAGAATGTCTGTGCACTTCCTAGAATTATCTCTCGTAACAAGGGTCTCCCTCTTCGTGCGATGCTGAACCAAGGCAGAAGCACAGGGAAAGGCTGACCCTGGCAGGATTTGGCATCTGCTGTAACTGGAGGTGGGAGGAGGTCAGTGGGTAAAGTAACACTGCTTAGGTGTCCAGGGCATGAAGGCTTTGTCTTTTCATGTCCATCTCACTCACCTTTCCAGCAACGAGCCAGAGGGAGACATCACTAAGCCCAGACCAGCGGGTACTAATAGAAGACCTGCCGTCATCCAAATCTGAAAATATCCACTCTGTTTTTTCTTTTCCGTTATGGTTCATTGGGGGTATTGAGTGAACATCCCTGTGCCAACAGGAAGAGCTTGCTCCTTATCCACGCTGTGTATACAAGTTTGCATCTGCTAACCCCACACTCCCAATCCATCCCCCACCTCTCCTCCTTGGCAACCACCAGTCTCTTCTCCTTCTGTGAGTCTGTTTTTGTTCCATAGATATGTTGGTTTGTGTTGTATCTGACGCCACACATAAGTGATAGCGTATGGTATTTGCCTTTCTGACCGACTTCACCTGGTATAATGTCTAGGTCCATCCATGTTGCTGCAAATGACATCATTTCATTTTTTACGGCTGAGTCATATTCCATTGTGTCTATGTACCACATCTTCTTGATGCACTCCTCTGTCGATGGACGTGTAGGTTGTTTCCATGTCTTGGCTGTTGTGAATAGTGCCCCCGTGAACATAGGGGTACATGCATCTTTTTGAATAATAGTTTTGTCTAGATATATGCCCAGCAGTGGGATTGCCGGATCATGTGGCAAGTCTATTTTTAGTTTTTTGAGGACCCGCCATACTGTTCTCTATAGCAGGTGCACCCTTTGACATTCCCACCAAGATGAAAATATCAGCTCTTTAAGGCCAGTGGTGAGCAGTGGTGCTGAGCAGTAACTACCGAAACACCCATCACGGACATATTCACTCAGATATTGACTGCGTCCGGTGTGCAGGTGCAGCACTAGCCTGGAGATGCAAAGCTGCACCTGCCATCAGCAGGCTAACGATATACCTGGGGCTTTGGTGACGGATGGTAGGGACAGTGCTGTAAGGCGGGTGGCTTGTTAGGCTGGCTGCAGCAACCTCCGAGGGACCCAGCTAGGAATCGCAGTAGTCCACACTGCAGGGTCACCGGCCTGGCTGTGCTGTCCCCAAGATTCAGAGCTGTGTCCCAAACAGTAGCAGCCATTTGTCATGACACGACCGCACAGGACATTGTGTATGGTCTATGCGTACTGTTTTCATTTCCTATTCTGCAGATCTGTCACCAGCCTTCGAGATAAGTTCCCGAGCTTTTGAATCGTTAGGCAATTTGTCCGCCCCTTCTCTTCTGAGGACCTCCCTTCTGGCGCTCTGCCAGCTGTCCTCCTTGGGGCTTCCTTGGCCCTTCCCGACTGTCACCCCTTCATTTTCCTGTTACTCCCTCGCATTGGTCCTGAGGGGGGCTGTCGGGGGCAGTCCTAGGTGCCAAGTACATCTCAGTATCATCTTACACTCAGTCAGGCTGCAAAGGACCTGGCTCCCCTTGCCTCTGACATAACTACATGGAGAAAGAAAAGTGGAGAGGAGGCCAGGTCCTCAACTGCTTTAGTGGGGAGGCGGGAGCTCCTGTCTGAAACTGATGACTCCAGAAGTAGTGGTGTAAGCGTCTTCTAGACCTGGGGAGAGGAACAGAGATGACCTCAGGGAGCCCACATGATGCAGAACAACCTCACACTCTCCCGCCGTGGGCCCTGTGCTCTTCCTTCCACGGGCTACTCACCCTCCCACCTGAGAGCCATCGTACCTTCTGTTCCCCTTCCCTGGAATGCTTATCCCTTCAGGCCTTCCCTGAGACCCACGGGGGATGACAGTCTCCCCACCTCGCCTGTGCCCAGCCCTGACCCCGCGTCACTCCCTCCATCCAACATCCCTGTGTGGGTTCCCGCTTGCCCCATGAGAGCAGGGCACCGATTTCATGATTTATGAACAAATCGGGTTTATGAATAAATCTGAAATCTGTTCAGTGCATTTTGAATGAATGAATGAAAGAATGTAGGAATGAGTGCCGTTGGACAAGGTAACTGGAAGAGGAATTTTTAATACAGTCTTTGTAATACTCTCTGTGCATGCATTATTTTGATAGAAACAGAAATTATTACATTAATGAATTCATTAATGAATTTATGGCATTAAAATGAATAAATTATTGCAAATGTATTGATACATTTATTACATTACGTTTATCGATCAATTTATTACCTTAATAAATGTGTCGCATTAATTAAACATTAATTACTCTAATGTTCCCACGGGAAGCCTGCTGACCCGCCCAGCCAAGCTCTTGAAACGACTCACGCCTTGTGCGTGATGTGTTTCCATCAAGGATAAGAAAACACAAGCCACTTGCGATCAAGGAACGTGAAGCATGATTTTCCTAGTTGGCTGTTGGGGCATTTGATGCCTTATCTGCCAGGTCTTTGGTAATTTGCAGAAATTAAAAGTTTTCATTAGAGAATTCTTTTCATAAAAATCAAAGGTTTTCCTTCTCAAACGAAACATTAGCATCTTAATCACTGAGATTAGCCCCCCACCCCCACCCCCACATCACCCCTCAATGTGTGAAAACTGCCGAAGCCCTGGCTTTCCCCCGTCTCGGATAAAAGCTCATTCTCTACTGTAGGAAAGAGCGGGCAGCTGTTTTTCTTTGAGAGCCCTGAATGGCTTCCTGCATTTATAAACGTCCATGAAATTCTTGAAGGGATTGAGAAGTGCCCTGTGCAAAAGTGTCATGAGAAAAACAACGTTTCAGAGGAAAACCAGGTCCATGTATAGGGTCCAGAGATGCAGTCAGCACAGGGTACTACAAACTGCTCTATGTGTAAAAAAAAAAGAGGTACACCTCCTAAATGGGGATGTCTCGAGATGCCATTGCTTTTAGAGAAATAACCACATCTTGCTCTCCTTTCTCTTGAACCTTCTGCGTGCCTCTCATTATTAAACGCTTTGCTTCCCGGTCTTAGTAAATCTATCACGTGAAAAAGCAAAGTGGCTTCCTTTAAACCACAAAGCAATTTTGCTCTAAAAGATCTTAATGAAACACACGGGTTTTGTGGTTGGAGAAGATTTTGTCATCATCCAAGGGGAACCCTCGTAGAAAAGACGTGTTCTTAGAGAATAGCACGTTTTAACACAGTGACACCTTTTATAGTGTTTTCAAGGAGGAAAGCTGACAATTTTAAACACATAAAAAGCCTTGTATTATTCCTCCATGTCGAGGTTTCCCACAGTTTGAGCTTATTTAAGTTGTCAGAACATGTATGGAGAAGAAGCACTTGCCTTCCAGGGAGGAGCCCGAGGACTGCCTGTGCCTTTTTTACAACTCAACTCCGTACATGCTCACCGCAAACCATCCACCTTCTTGGGGGTTTCAGGCTGCAGACGGAACTCTCAAATATTCATGACTGCTGACATTTTTCGCATCAATGGGATGATCTAGAGAATGTAAGCAATGCATGTTTTTCTCGCCCCGACTCTGGTGAACGGGATTGACCTCTGTGACTGGCGTGCGCTTGCGGGAAGGATCATTTAAAACAGGGAAAGTTCAGCCCCGGCTTTCGAGCTGTTTCCTCTGCCTTGTGGCCCCATCGTCCTTTCTCAGAGCCTCTGCCCCTTCCTGTCCACACTGCAGTCCCAGGCTGATTACCCGCCCCGTCTGGGTAATGTTTCTCCTTGAACTCTGACCCTCGCCTCTGAGGTCACCCTTAGACAGGCACTGGGAGGCACAGCCCCAAACCTCTCCTGCCCCATCATCTCGTTCCATCGTTTGAGCCCCAAAGGCTGAGCCACCTCTCATGTGGTGGCCCTGCTGGGGAGGGGTTCCTTGGGGACATCAGTTCTAGGAAAATTTTACCACCTTTGTGATTTGCTTCTTGTCTATTTCTTTATCAATCCACAGTAGCCACCCTAGAAAGGATTTGGGTGCTTTCTTCGTCATTTTCAAAAATCTGTCCCTGAAACTTCGCATCACCCATAGATTCCTCCTTCATATCATCCTGGAAAAGACCATGGTCGGCCAAGGACTGGCCCCACCCAGGCCACCCTGCCCTCAGTTTGCTGGCGGGCAGCCTGGAATCCAGACATCCAGACCCTCTGCTCAGCCAACCGTCCAGGAAGTGAGCCAGGCCCCACCGACCTGTGTGTGGCCACAGCTTGTGATGACCCTTTTGTGATTCCAGAAATTTCCATGACCACCTCTGGGAGCGGCGTCAAGGGTCTCCAGCCTGTGGCTTGTGGACCCATCCACACTTTAGGAAAACAGCTGCATACCCAGATCCTCTTCCCCCATGTGAGTCCCACGTGGTCCTGGCTCAGATCCCTCTAAGAGGAAGGACATCACTGGCCCTCAGCATCCGTCACTTCCACCTTGAGAATGTGTATCTGCTCTCGGGGCACAAGTGTTTTACAGTAGCCGCTGTCCTGCCTGGTTCCTCTCACCTCCAGAGGTAGAGATGGTTGATAAGGAGAGAGAGGACAGTACGACCAGCCACTGGAAAGGGGCAGGACGGGTTTTCACCCAGTCAGAGCCCTTGGGGGCAGTTCCCTTGACAGGTCACCCGTTCTGGAGCATCAGCATCTCATCACCCTGTTGCTCCATCTTTCAGGATCTGCGGCTGTTCCTGGCTCGCACCACATCTCCTGCCTTCGTTCCCTTCCTGCCTCTTCGACTCATCCCTGGCCCCTGGGATTTACCCAGAGGCTCCGCCCTCTTTTCTCGCCTATTTGCCCACTTGACTCTCCAAGCATCCTCTCTGCGTTCGTGGTTGACACCTCTTGTTACCAAATGCAGTTCGTGTGCCTGATGCAAAGTGAGGCCAAACAGCGAAACCTCCGAGCTTAGAGCAGAGAAAGGTTTGTTGAAGGGCCATGTGAAGAGACAGGTGGCTCATCCCCACCCCAAAAAAACCCCAAACTCAAAGGCTTGCAGCAAAGCATTTTTCAAAGCAAAGCGAGGGGGCGTGTGGCTGGTTGTTGCACCGCTTGTGGTTGGAATCCTTTGTTCTTGCAGCTGTCCACGTAGGTCTGGTCATATGTTCCTATAAACCTCCAAGACAGATATCATTCTCTGATCTGCAACTTTTTATCTCTGTATGAGTGGGAACGTGTTATATCCTTAAACGTCAGAGGCTGGAGAATGGGCTCGCCTGTACATTTCAGGCTACAGGCAACCTTCTTAACGGAAAACAGAAGCAGTGGCCTCTAAAGGTTGGAGTTGAAGAAGCAGAGGCGCTGTGGAGTCGGATGTGTCCTTCCTTTCCTGTTCTTGCTCCCTGTCCTCCCAGACCTGTGTCTCTGTCTGACTGCGACAGAAACAGTGTGTCTGTGTGTTGAGTGTAAGTGCCCCCCCTTCTTGGTCCACTGTATCAGGGGGCAGAATGCTGGCCAGTCTCAGTAGCCCATGTCCTGCTTATAGGGGAGCCCTCGGTTGAGACACTTGCATCTCATCCTTCTCTCCAGCACCTGACATCCAGGCACCCCCCCCACCAACGGTGCCTTTTCTTCCCAAGCCATAGCCATTGTCAGGCAGAGGTGGAAAAGCGCTGCCTGGGCCCCCGGGGGCCCTCAGTCGCCCCCCAAAGTTGAAGCGCCTCATTGCCTCAGGGATGAGTTCCCAGGGAAGTGGTCGTGCTGGTGGTGGTTGCAGGTTTGGTTTCAGAAAATTTCCGTCCCCTTCTGAACACTAATTTGAGGGACTGGCAAGTGTCGTCCCCCCTGGGAGATCCTCCCAACCAGTGCGACTGCCAGGAACCAGCTGACCTGTCCCTCTGCACACACTGGAATTCCCTTTCTGAAAGAAGGAGCTTTATTTCCACTTATTCCAGTGATGCAAAATTGTCCTTCTTTCCTCTAGGTGGTCACATTTCTTTCTCTCTCTCTCTCTCTCTTTTTTTTTTTTTTTTTTTTTTTGTCTTTTTGTATGTTTTCTAGGGCCACCCCCACTGCACATGGAGGTTCCCAGGCCAGAGGTCAAATCAGAGCTGTAGCCACCAGCCTAGGGCCGCAGCCACAGCAACTCAGGATCTGAGCCACATCTGCGACCTACACCACAGCTCACGGCAACACCAGATCCTTAACCTGCTGAGCGAGGCCAGGGATCAAACCCGCAACCTCATAGTTCCTAGTCGGATACGTTAACCACTGAGCCACTACGGGAACTCCAAGATGGTCACATTTCTATCACCATCCTCCTACCTGCCAGGATAAGGCCAGAGGGAAGTATAAAAGTGTATGATTTTGAAAACATCCAAAAAATAATACACAAATAGTGATTGAGGTATTTCCGTTGTAGCTTAGCGGGTTAAGAACCCAATGAGTGTCCATGAGGATTCAGGTTCCATCTCTGACCTTGCCCGGTGGGTTAGGGATCCAGCATTGCTGCAAGCTGCAGAGTAGGTCACCGATGCAGCTCAGATCCAGTGTTGCTGTGGCTGCAGCATAGGGCAGCAGCTACAGCTCCAATATGGCCCCTAGCCCGGGGACTTCCATATGCTGCAGGTCTGGCCCTAAAAAAAAGGGAATTAGGGGCAAGTAGTGGGTGCTTGTGTTCTCAGTGTTGGCTTTTAATAGGGGCCAGGGTAAATTATTGGTGAATTGAATTAGCAACAAAATCTCTGTTTTGGGAAATCATTTGAATAAGATTAATATCAAAACATATTACAATCACCTATAATTGTATACTCCCACAATTACCATTATTTTTATATGTTTATAATCACATGAGGAATACCATTTTTTGTCGTATTTGTTTATTAGATATTTTCACATTAGCAGTCTTCTTTATTTTTTAGCTATTCTGCAGGCACAAATGTTCTCTTTGGGAAGTGAAAGAAAACCACATAGGATAGAAAATTAAAATGTTAGTGCAGGTCTGTGTACCTTACACACGGTGAGGCCAAACAAAGTGAAATAACGGAGTTTGGAGCAGAGAACGGCTCATTGCAGGGCTAGGCATGGAGGCGAGTGGCTCGTGCCCCCAAAACATCCCCAACTCCCCGAAGCAAAATCACAAAGCATATTGAAAGGCCAGGTGAGGGAGGGGCGTGGTTGGTTGTCGCAAACTTCTCGGGGCAGAAATCCTTTGTTCCTGTAGCTGTCCCTGGATGTCCGGTCACGGCGGTCCTGTGCATCTCCAGCAAGATGCTTGTTGTACAGAGAAGGGATAAGCAGAGCACCGGGGAAGGGCCTGCCCAAAACTGGGTTACTCAGGGCAAACTGCTTTCATTAGTCTTCACATCGAAAGAGGTGTTTTCTTTTTCTTTATCCTCCTGGAGTACAGACCTGTGGAAGAACAGAGATGAATCCTGGAATTTCCCCCAGGGCTACGATCCTGAAATGATCAAAGAGGTGAAACGGAAGGAGGTGGAGTCAGAGATCAGGATGCAGGTAAAACCGCACTGATGTTGTTGTTGCAGCGATTGTGCATTTTTAAAAATTAGTTCCTAGAGTTCCCATCATGGCTTAGGGGAAACAAATCTGACGAGCATCCATGAGGACACAGGTTCGATCCCTGGCCTCGCTCAGTGGGTTAAGGATCCAGCTAATGGTCTTCCTAAGGAGGGCATGCAGGGGAGTTAATTAAGTGTCAGCTCATGAAATTAAATCATGTGTAGGTCACAGATGTGGCTCCGATCCCACGTTGCTGTGGCTGTGGTGCAGGCCAGCAGCTACAGCTCTGATTCAACCCCTAGTCTGAGAACCTCCATATGCCATGGGTGCAGCCTTAAGCAAACAAACAAACAAATAAATAAGTAGTAATTCTTATTAATAACCTACCCAGAATTTAAGCTACTTTTAACTTCCCAAAGAAAACAAAGCATGCAGCATCACTTATACGTGGTATCTTTTGTGTTCTCCTAGGTTGATGAGTTGATGAGACAAGAACTGAAAAACTTAAAACTAGCTGTGAACAGAGAAAAGGAATCAGCGGCCAAACCAGGAAAGAAGAATAAAGGTAAAAAGGTGAGCAGCGCGTGCACACAGGAGGCCCGAGGCAGAGGGCAGATCTAAAGCTCAAGGAGGGGTCCAGCCCACGCGGCCGGGGGCCCGTCCAGCCTGTCGGTGCTGCCCGAGGACCCTGGCTGTCCCAGGCTGCTTCACCGGGAAACACGCCCGCCCTTGGTGAATTTCCCTTGGTCCCCCATTCAGCCCTCGGGGTTGTGGGTGCACAAATGGGATAGATGCAGCAGTCTGAGGTGACCTCCCCCCGTCCCCATCACTGCAGCTCTGTGTCACCCAGGCCCCGAGAGTGGGATGAGAACTCTTGGAGGAGCTGGGTCTTGTGCCTCAGACACCCCCGAGAGCACCCTCCTGGAATTCTGGTCCCCGTCACTCCTTGTAGCCTAGGCCCGCAATCACCGGGCCCTGACTTGTGATATGTCACAGGGTGGGGTGGCTGTGAAGTTCCCTCTGGGAATTAAACTGGTTGAACACACAATAAAGGAGCTCAGGGTACCCCAGTAGATTGATGGTAATTGCGTCACTGGAGTTTTTAGAGTACGCAAATTTCCAATCCAAGGGACCTAGGCGTAAACTCGGGAGATATAAATGTGATTTAATCTCATAAGCCGACACTTAATTAACTCCCCGGCATGCCTCCTTGGGAAGACCATTAGCAGAAGAGGAATGGGCAACCTTGACACAGCAAAGGAGAAACAGGACTCGGAGGGATAGAATTTGGCAGTGTTAGTCTAGCACTATCCAGAGAAAGTGACTTGATCAGAGATGATGCGGCGGCCCGAGTGGTCCTTTCGAAATACACATCTGATCTTAGCGCTCCACATGGAAACCCTGCAGTGACGTCCCAGTTCCCTCAAGGATAAAGATGACAAGCTCTGCCAGCCTTATAAGGCCAATGCCCTCATCTTCAGGCTCATCACCACCTCTCCCTCCCTGGCTGCACTCCAGCACCCAGACCTTTCTTGTTGTCCTTCAAACACACCATGCTCCCTCCCACCACAGGGCCTTTGCACATGCTCTTCTCACTCACGAATGGTCTTTACTCCCACACACACAATCCCAAGGGTAGTTAAGTCCTACTCATCTCTTGGGTCTCAGTCCCAGCTGTTCCTCCTCAGGAGAGCCATCTGGGGCCTCCAGGGTAAGTCTGGCTGCTCTGCAGGCACTTGACACTGGGTCCTGTGTCTGCCTGGTGCTTCATCACTGTGTTACTGTTACATTTACTGGTGGGATATTGTGTTAGTATCTGCTCTCCCAAATCTGCTGAGGGCCGTGCGTGCAGAGACCCTGTGACCGTCCCTCCTGCTCACCGGTGTAACTTTCTGGCACATTACACATACGAGTGAATGAATTATTTGTTAAATCTAGGTCCTGTGCAAGTTGATCTCTGTAGGCTAAATTGAAGCACAGGTTTTAACTAGAGAAACACCCCCTGCCCCCCCCCACCCCACCCCGGGGAGGCAGCTACCTGCCTGACAGCAGCTTTGCTGGCCCCAAACCACCCTTCTTGTCAACTCGCAGCAACGAGGTACCTTATGTCCTTGCTAGCAGCTCTGCTAGCAGTGCTCCAAGCCCTGGTTACCAGTTTCATTTTTGTGATCTTGTTTACTCAGCTTCTTAGGCAGGAAGCTGTCTGCTGGGGAAGGGGGAGAGCGGGGCTGCTTGCGCAGGAAAAACAAGACCCGGAAGCCTGTGTTGTATAAAAGCTACCCAGAACAAAGACCTGGTGCTCAGACTCTGGAGGCGACTCCTCTGAGCCCGCACCCGTGCTGACTAAACCTGGCTATTCCGCATCTGCATGTGCCGCTTGTCTCTTTCTGCTGCCATGGTTTCTGCAACAAAAAAAGTGCCTCGGGAAGTCACAGTACAGCATCAGTAGCAGATCAGAGCATCAGGCCACTTCCTGTGCTTATTCCATCCTCAACAAACAACCTTCTGATGAGGTGTTCTAGTCTCAAGTTTATTTTCGTACAAAAGGGAAGGCTACAGATTCTGTTTCTCGTGGCAGTTACATTTCACATTATAATTTAATCTACTTACACTACGGTTTATTCCACCTTCTCCTGTGATTTGAAGATCCAAAATCAGATCTCCAGGGACAGATCATCTGTACTGTTTCATGCAGTAATATTGATTGATCACTATATGCCAGGTAGAGTTTGAGGCATTCGAGGTACAGAAGACCACAAGACAGATAAAGCACCTGTATGTCAAAAACAAGCTTGCAAACATGCAGAGCTATGAATCAAACCTGGAGGTGCTGTTCCCCCCACTATGACACCACGGAGTGAGACCCTGTCTCTCAGAGGCCACCTCTCTCTCAAGTTTCTCTCTTGTTTTAATCACGAAATTTCAACCACATCAGAGTTCCTGAAGAAGTTCCTTGCGGCTAAGATTCTTGACTGGCTCTTCTGTTCGCATTTTCCAGAGTGCTAATACATGTAAATAGAAAACTTTGGGATTAGCAGATGCAAAATAGCATATACAGAAGGCATAAACAACAAGGTCCTACCGTATAGCACAGGGAACTATATTCAGTATGCTCGGATGAGCCGTATGGAAAAGAGTGTGTGTGTGTGTGTGTGTGTGTGTGTGTGTGCGTATGTGGTGTATAACTGAATCACTTTGCTGTACAGAAACCATAACAGCATTGTAAATCAACTATACGTCAATAAAAATTGTTTCAAGTCATCACAATTAAAAATACATACATAAATAAAAAGAATCTACCTACCCAATTTCAAGGCTTCTTATGCAGCTAACAGGATCAAGACCACTTGCTATTGGTTGCAAGCTAGCGTGTAGATCAGTGGAACAGAACGAACAACTGAGCCCTAAGTCCAGAGAGAGTCCCGACTCATTTTTGACAAATATTCGAACACAATTTAAGGGAGAAAGGATAACTTTTCAACAAATGGGGCTGGAGCAACTGGATGTCCACAGCCAAAAAAGAACCATGACCTACGTCTCACACAGGTACAAAAATTAACTCAAAATGGGTCATGGACTCAGATGAAGAGTGTCAAACTGCAACTTTTAGGGGAAATTATAGAGTAAAATCTTTGGGATCCAAGGCTAGCACAGTGTTACTAGAAGTAACACTGAAAGCACAAATCCATTAGAGGAAAATTTGGACTTGACGAAATTTAAACTGTTTGCTCTGTGTAAGACCCTAGTAAGAGGATGAAAAGACGAGAAAATATTTGCAAACTATCTCTCGGGATGAAGAACAGGTGTGTAGAACAAAGGTCTCTGAAAACTCAACAGTTACAAAATGAAACACTCTGATTATAATGTGGGCAAAAGACGAGAAGAGGCAGGGCGTGGGAGTGGACGTGGGGAGGGAAGGAACCCAGGAATGATGTCTGGCGTCCTTGGCCGGGAGGACACTGCAAGTCAAAGCCGCAGGAAGACCCCTGCACACCCCGAGGTTGGCTAAAACGAATGCAGCAGCCACACCAGGTGCTAAAGAGGACAGGGACAAGCAGATCATTTTACGTGGCTGGGGGGAGTGTGAAAGGGTGTGACCCCTCTACACAAAGGTTGACTTTTCTTAAAAAAAAAACCAGACATGCAACTGCCATACAACCCGGTGATTGCACGTGAGCATTTATCCCAGTGAAATGAGAACTTCTATCCCTCTCTGTCTTTCTGTCTCTCACACACACGCATTTGTAGCACCTTAGTAAATTCATAATAGCCTCAAAATAGAAACAGCATTTTTTAAAAAATGAACCATTTATGCATACAATGACCTGGACAAATTTCCTGAGACTTAGAATAAGTGAAAAGCACCCAAGTAACGTACGCTGTGATTCTGCTGATAGAACTTTCCTGAAAGGACAAGATTGTAGAACTGGAGAACAGATTAGAGGCGTGCAGGGGTCAGAGCTGGGGAGGCCGTGGGAGGGAAGTGAGCGTGACTCAAGAGCAGCTTGAGGCATCCTCGTCTCGGGAACGTTCTGATCTGCACTGTACCAGTACTGTGGCCGTGACCTTGTGAGAGGGCTGCGCGACCGCACCACAGGGAGAAACCCGCTAAAAGTGACATCTCCGTGTATTAATTCTTACAACTTCATGTGAAGGTACCATTATCTCAAAATAAAATTTTCAAGGTTTAAAGTACTGAAAAACATGAAGTATAACTATGCGCAGCCACACAGTTTAAGATGACTTTATTTTTTTTTTTTTTTGGTCTCTTTAGGGCTGCACCTGCGGCATATGGAAGTTCCCACACTAGGGGTCAAATAGGAGCTGCAGCTGCCAGCCAACACCACAGCCACAGCAACACCGGATCCGAGTCCCACCTGCGACCTACACCACAGCTCAGGCAACACCGGATCCTTAACCCCCTGAGCAAGACCAGGGATCAAACCTGCGTCCTCATGGATGCTAGTCAGATTCATTTCCGCTGAGCCACAATAGGAGAAAGAGTTTCTATTGTAAGTAAGATTCTATATCTAAGAACAGGTGATGGGAAAACATCAGGAGAGAGATTTCAGGAATAATGAAACTATGCTCTGTATTTTAAACTGGGCGGTCATTGTATGGTTATATGTAAAAAATAAATTTAAAAAGTTAATCAACCCAAGTGGGTATACTTTACATAAATAACGCTGCAATAAAAATAATAAAGCATGAATGAATGAATGAATGGGGAACTGGAGGAGTGAAAGAGATTGGAGTGGGAGAAAAAATTTACATATACATGTATGTGTAACTGGGTTCCCATGCTGTACAGTGAGAAAAAAAAAAGTGTGTTGGGGGCAATAACAATAAAAAATGAATTAAAAAAAAAAAAAAAAACCAGCAGTGGGCAGCCCTGTGTGCTGAGGGACGAGAGTCCCCTGAGACCGAAGATGAGAAGGCAAAGGAAGACAGAGGCCAGGCTGGGAGACTGTATCCCGTGGGCCGGGGGAGGCAGTGACGGATATTTTAAACCAAATAGCATAGCCACCATCACGGCTTTCAGGGCCCCGACTGCGAGCACTGCCCTCCAGCCGTGCCCAGGATCTGAGTGCAGAGCCCTCTGGGAGCCGGAGCTGGATGCTTCCTGGCTCTTGGGGCTCTAGCTTTGGGGCCTGATGCTGACGGAGAGGTGATCTGGAACCAGAGATAAGCACCGCTTGGTTGCCTGTGCACTCAGCTCGCTTACCCTGAGCAAGACCTGAAGGCTCGGGCCTGTTGGGTATCAAGCCCCAGGCAGGTTTCCCCGGGGGGCAGGTGGGGGGAGAAGAGGGACCTCGCTGCTGGTCCCTGACACTATGCAACGTGGCAACGCCACATCCACGTATGACTCCCCACCTCCCACTCCCTGACCCCACCACCCAAAATCAGCTTCCTTTGCTAATTTCTAGAGCTAATTTGGCTCGTTTTCACTAAGCTTGTTTTTTGCTACATGGCAGGTTTTTTCTGTTTTCTTCCAGAAAAATAAAGGGAAGAAAGGCAAGAAAGGCAAAAGGGGGAAGAAGGATAAAGACCTGACGGCTGACAGGTGAGGGGGGCACAGGGTGGCGGGGATACCCCAGGGAAGAGGGCAGGACGCGCCCTGGCCTGGGAAAGGCACCCCACCGTGTCCGGCACCCCTTTGTCCTGGAGGACTGTCGTGGGGACAGCGCTGACCTCTGCGGCCTGCACGCAGCCCGGCTCAGCCGGGGCCCGGGAGCCACAGCCGGAGGCCGGGCCCAGAAGGCAGACTCAGACCCTGTCGTTTCTGAGACCACGAGACTTATTTCAGTTTCAAAATTCAGGGGGTGGAAGTTCCCGTCTTGGCTCAGTGGTTAACGAACCGGACTAGGATCCATGAGGACGTGGGTTCAATCCCCGGCCCCGCACAGTGGATTAAGAATCCAGCGTTGCCATGAGCTGTGGTATAGGTCGAAGACAAGACTCAGATCCCATGTTGCTGTGGCTGTGGTGTCGGCTGCAGCTGTAGCTCCAATTTGATCCCTAGCCTGGGAATCTCCATATGCTGCGGGTGCAGCCCTAAAAAGACTAAATAAATAAATAAATAAAATTCAGGGTGTTCTTGGAGTTCGCCTAGCAGTCGAGGATCAGATGCTGCCACTGCTGTAACTCTGGTCACTGCCACGGCATGGGTTCAATCCCTGGCCCAGGAACTTCGCATACTGAGGAGCAAGATAAAATTAAATAAAATTCAGGGGCTTTTCCATATATTTTTTTTAAAAAAAATAGCATCCCATGCCAACTTCTGAGGACATGCTGACACTGTGGCCCTGGTATGAGGGCAGAGACAGTTGACGCCACCGTCCCTTCCCGGGGCTGGCCCACCGAGCGCTTTGTCGAGGCTCCCTGAAGGAAGGAATGAGACATCGTCTCATCATAAAGGGATCCTTCCATGTCCTTGAGCTTCCTCGGCGGAACTTCGATACTAAGGAGTAGCTGCAACTGCTCATTTTGTGAGCTGAAACCACCAGCCAGGCTTTAACGTCGGACCCGGGTTTTCAAGTGTGTTCGAGGGCTGTAATTTAAAGCCCGAATAGGTGAAGGTTAGAGATCCCTTTTTAACTCAGTGACTGCCACTGGATGTAGTTGCACAGCCACCATCACAACTCGATTTTTCATCCCCCGTGGAAATCATTTTGAACATGTGTATTTCTTTCCGCGGGTAACACGTGTGGCTCTCTGTTTGGGGTGTCCCCCCTTTTGGGGGGTGTTCCCTGGTTCTCCTTTGGGTGCAGTGAGAGAGGAAGCCAGCTTGAACCATGCAGGAGACCAGAGCATCCCAGAGCTGGTGCCCGCGCCCGAGCCCTGGCAAGCAGGCTCTGGAGAGACACCAGACTGGCTGCAGGCTTTGGCCTGGAGAGGAAGGGCTCCCACAGGGCACCCCCAGCGGGAGGAGCTGCAGACTTTCTCGCTTAAGGACCCACCATTTGGAGAAAGGTTCAGGGTCAAGAGCTGTGGCTGACCTCTGCCACCAGGGGCCTGGTCAGCACCCGGACCCTCAGATGCCCAGCTCCTGGTCGGCACCCATCTACCTGGGCACCAACACTGGCATGTCTTTTGCATCAAAGGGACACCGTAGCCCCTTGCCTGGAGGAGGCCCAGCGCCTGCGTGTGCAAGGGCCACAGCCATCGTTTAGTGGCTCAGAGATGCGACTCTTCTTTGTCCCACGCCAGACTTTCAGGCAACGATGCTGTTCAGTGTCTCACCGAATGACCACCCAGCGCTAAAATCAAATCTGCCGGCACTGGCACTGCCCTGACCGCCACGTCAACGTTATTCAACATTATTCACGCATGTTCTCTGCATGTAAAGGACGGCTCAACTGAAGACACGGCTGCACACACGTGCAGCTCCTGGCCAAGGTCTGTTCGACCGTGAATACATGCTTGGCATTTGTTTCTGCGCGGTTAAAGGGTCCTACCTGGGCTACAAGCAATCCTCCAGTGAAATGAAGAAAGACCAGTCGTGTTTTATTCAGTTTCATGCCCCAAAGTACATAAAGACCTGTACTGAAATACCGTCTCATTCCTGGAAGCCTTTTCGTGCTCATTTTAAAGACTCGGTGTGTCATTTATTAAGTGGAATTCAAGAAGTGGGATAATCCTCCGTCGAGACCCTCTACGTCAACGTCTCTTTCCCTCGAGTTAGCAGAAACCTTCGATCAGAATTTGTATCACAATTCATAAGATAGTTTTAACGTTGAAAATTTTTATTCCATAGCAAGTGTGTTTCATGGGAAAGATCCAAATATGGGTTTGTATTCCAGGCTTCTTAAGGTATTTGGTTTTGCTTATTTATAGACTCTTCTTCAATTTTATTTTACACATATGTTTACATTAAAGTAAGTGTTCAAGTGAAAACGCTACAGCTGGTACTTCCTTGATATAGGTCGACTATTCTTACCCCCAATTCCATTACAATTAAAACTGAATTCTCAGCTGAAGGCATAGTATTTTAAATATATTTGAGGGAATAAAATTTCAGTCCACCAAAGACTGGAGTCATGGAATTAACAACTCTCCCAATGGTATCTGGCTTGAATCTAACTGATGTCCTTGAGTCTCTTTTAATCCCACTACCTCGGGTTGCAGAACAAATGACAGTTTAAACAGAGTTATGTGTATGTACTATTCGTCCATCTAAAGAAGGGCTGGGATTGAACTGAAGCCTAAGGCCCCTAAAAATGAGAAGGGAAAAGATAGAACACATCAGAGGATTATCCTGAGCAGTGTTCGAGCCAGATCTGAATTCCTGCAAGCCCTGGTTAATGTCACGGGGAGTTTCATTCCTTAGGCGACACATATTGCCATTCCCCCCCTCAATTAGTGCGAATTACCAACGTGCTGTCTACAAGCCCAAGGCTTAGAGAGGTGGTTTTGTCATCTGTAAACACTAGGGATGAGTGTAACATCCTCCTAAAAAATCATTACACGCACAGCTTTAGATATTTGGTCTTTCAGATGAAAATGATTTCCCTTCTAAGCCTTTGTTCTTTACAGATATTTCTTTTAAACTCTTATGCTTTGAGTTAAAAGGAAACATCAGTTTCACAAAGGATTAATGATCTTCTACAGCTTGCAGATGCTAACTGAATATATAATTATAGGCCCATTGCATGCCTGTTATTGGGTAATTTCTAATTCATATTTGTGCCTTCATGAAGGCTGATGAAAGGGCAGGCTGCAGGAGTTATAGCTGGTCTCAGATACCCAAAGATATAATTCTTATTAATGGGAAACATCGGATACACCTATGCAAGTATTGTTTTCAAAGAGCCTAATTTATCCCCCAATTTTAGAAACGTTTCAGAACTCCATTTATTTGCATACATACAAATGTACTCTGCGTGAGATCTGGTTCAAGTTCTCCGCACATGGGATGACTCACGTGAATGCTGCCGACTTGATGCGCTCACAGAATGGATGGTCTGCTTTGTCCCCAGGACCACTGAGTCGCTGTATAAGGAGCTGGTGGAAGAAGGCTTACTCATCCAGTCTCTGAAAGTCAACCTCTCTGACTACATTGGTAAAGTACACAAAGAAGAACACGTCTGTGGGTCACGTGTGTATGTCGCCCTCTGGGTTTTGAGGACCCAACAGCTGGAAACGTTTCATCTGTGTCTGCCCAACCTGACATCTGGCCCTTGGCGGCTTGTAGTCAATGTGTGTTGCATTGGACTGAAGTGAACTTGTTCTGTGTGGGGCTGGCTCTCTCCCCTAAGGTGGTGGAAGCAGGTATTCCAAACCCAGCAGCCGTGGTCCTTGGGGCTTCCGCTGAATGAAGACACCAAGACTCGTTCCCGCTCTCGTGTTTACAAAGACACCGTAGGGGACGCACCTGGTAGTTCCAACACAGGGTCCTTTTAGGAGGAATTCCTTCCCGAAGGGGCCACCGCAGAAGTAGCTGTCAGGAGAGAGGAGCGAGCCTTTGCTCACGTCTTTCTCTTCATTTTTAAAAAACAGCATGAGGACCTGAAAACGTATCGAAAGCTCAGAATTCTTCACCCCCTACCACCCTGACGAAGGTATCATTTTTGCTTTCACGCAGCTGCAATCAACAAGGGCATTCTCCTGCATGATCCCCAAAAGATAATCCCACGCAGAAAATTTAACTTCAGTGTCACGCTCTTGCCTCGTGTCCACGGGCTCACAGTCCATTGCCCTGTCTCCCTAGGAATGTCCTTGGCAGCTCTTTGTCTTTCTCAATCTGAAATCCAGCCCCTGACCGTGGATGTGATGGTTATGTCTTGAGTTTTCGTCCGTTCCTTTAATCTGGACCAGTTTACAGGCCTTTGGAGTCCTTCATAGCACGGACATTTTTAAAGAGTCTGAGTTGTTCTACAGACTCTCCTTCAGCTAAGTTGGTGTGGTGGTTTCCTCCTGACTTGATTTAGATTATACAGTTTCTTTAGGGAAACTGGGAGTAAGGCTGTGTCTTCTCTGCCTTTCACCTTGGGGGCACAAAAGGACCCTTTGCCCCATCCCTGGTGATGTCAAGGTTAATCACAGAAGAAGGGGCGCTTCCCCCGATTTCTCCACTGTAAAGCTTCATTTCCCCCTTTGTATCAGTCCAGAACCTGTGAGGGACACGAGATTCTGTGGCCAGCCATCTGAGAGGTTTTTGCATCCACTGATGGTCCCTGCCTAGACCCGTGACTCCTGCAGTGGTTGTAAAAGAGGAGTGTCTGTTTCTCTCCACTTCTCTATCTATTAGGGACCATCCTTCTGAAGAGACTTCCCTTCCAGCCACCTCTTAAAATTGTGGTGACGGTGTGGACGCATGGATTCTTTTTTAAATTATCTTACATCCCATTTCCATGTTATTCATTCCAGCCTTTACAAGGACCCAGTTTTGGCCTGTGGGACCAAAAAGCCGACATTTCCCTTGGATGAAAAAAAAGATCACTTTAATCCCTTTGAAATAAAGCCACATTTCCTGGAGGCTTGGAGGAGCCTTCGTGGTTCCTAATGGTTAAAGGTTTTACCAGAATGTGAATTGGACTGTGTATTGGGTTTCTGTTTATTTTAGGTCTTTCTTATTCAAGTACTGTAGGGTTTTTCGGAGCGCTATGATTATATTCTGTTAATTCTGTTCACATGAAGAAATAACACTTTTAGCAGAATCGTATCTCCGTTACTTGGAATTGGGATCTCTGAGTTTCCCTCTCTCTCTCCCCCCTTGCCTGCTTTCTTCCTTCACATCATGTCTCCTTTTTTTGCTCATCACCGAATTCCTCATGTTTAGTACAGTGCCTGGCACGTGGTGGCATCTCAAAAAATTAATAAACCTATTCTCCTCTTCTTAATTTCTTATCCATGCTGTACTTTCTCAGTGATCTCTTTGTCAGTCTCCAGGCAGCATCTTTAAAGTGCTCAAGGTCAAAACGAGTGAAATCAGCCCCTTAAGAGTAACCTCAAATGAAAATGGCCCCGTCCAACAAAATTAGTCAAATCGCCAAGAGCTGGCTCCCTTTGGTCTTTTCCATGGTTTTCTTATTTTACTCAGTGACAATCCTTAGCTTGAAAAGATGGCAGTGGGTGTTCCCAGAGCCCCACATAAAAGTAGAGATGGCACAAAAATGTGGACAACATTTACACAGAAACGAAATGACCAGATGACCCCTCAAAGCCCACAGCACAAGCCTCTGGGGACACAAAGCAGAAGGACCCCCCAGTGACCAGCAAGCACTCCCTTGAAAGCACCATGGGCCGTGGTAATAACTGCAGCTGGAACTCGGAGGGGGTTGCCCACTTCAACAGCAGATGAGGGAAAGTGGTCAGAATCAGAAAGAAGGGGCAAGAACAGTCCAACCTCTAGATGCTCTTGAAAGTGACCCGTCACAGCTCCCTTACAAGACAGGGCCTTGGGAGGAGAATCACAATTGAAAAGGAGCAAGATAGATGAAGGCAAGAAAGGACCAGAAAAAATGGGAAGGGGCACAGAACCAGGACATCTAAAAAGGCAAGACACCATGCATCTGACATATAAGAAAGCAGCAGAAGAGAGGGGTCCCTGTGAAGTTTGAAAAGCTACCCTGCCCCAAACTATCTTCTAAAAGTTAGGAATAGGAACTCATAAATTCAATCAATGGAAAAGTTCAAGGCCAAAGCCCATGCAAAGTTTCTCTTAAAAAAAGAAAGGAGTTCTTGCTGTGGCTCAGCGGGAACAAATCCAGCTAGTATCCATGAGGATGTGGGTTCAATCCCTGGCCTTGCTCAGTGGGTCAGCGATCCAGCATTGCTGTGAACCGCAGTGTAGGTAGCAGACGCCACTCAGATCCTGAGTTGCTATAGCTGTGGTGTAGGCCAGCAGCTGCAGCCCTGATTCGACCCCTAGCCTGAGAATTTCCATATGCTGCAGCTGAGGCCCGAAAAAGCTAAAAATAATTTAAAAAAAGAAAGAAAAAATAAGGAGCAAACTAGCATCACAAAAAGACATGCCCATAAAGCAGACGTAACTGAAGCCTCTTCTTTCAAACCAAGCAAATAAACATTAAGAAAATTATAGAAGAGGGAGTTCCCACTGTAGTGAGTGGGTTAATGATCTGGCTTGTCCCTGTGGAGGTGCCCGTTTGATCCCCCAGCCCAGCACAGTGGATTAAGGACCCAGCATTGCTGCAGCTCTGGCTTGGGTTCAGTCCCTGGCCTGGGAGCTTCCATATGCCTCGAGGGCAGCCAAAAAAGAAAAAATATATATGTAGGAGATATGTAAGAATAAATAAAATCGAATTAGAAAAATGCATAAATGAGTTGGACACAATTCAAAGAATATTTTAAATAGAGGGAAAAATCATTTTAGGAAAAAAAACTGAATTACAATAAATACAAGAATGAATAAAGTCAATAGTGCTTTAAAAGAAATGAAATATGAAAGACAGAAATTTTAAAAATAAAACCAGAAATGAAGAATGAAATTAAAAGGTTCCAGAAGAAAGAAACACATACCAACGCTAGACAAAGGAAGTGCAACATCAGGATATTCCATGTCCCTGAAGAAGAAAACCAAAGCGAAAAAGCAGAATAAATAGTAAGGGTTTTTATTCACTTCCTAAACCAGAAATTTCCTAAAGCACATAATGAATGATCACACAGTGTACTCGGGAGCATCGACTCACCCCGAGATGTCCTCTAATAACAACGCCAGACTTTAAAGGGGAAAAGAACCCCTTTGGGCGTCCGTGCAGCAAGGACCACACGAGCTACGAAGAAAATGAGATCACCGTCACACTTTGCAACAGCAGCGCTTTATACCAAAAGGAAATGATGTGATGTATTTTAAATATTCAAGGAAAGGGGGGAAGATTCAAAGACTTTGTACCCAGCCACATTTACTTTCAAGTATACAAGACACAAACTTCTTTATAAACGTATAAGGAATCAGAATATTTTCCCCAGAAGCCCACTTCCTTAGAATCAACCGACTGATGATGAGCTACAGACAACCAAAAATGACTAGACTCATGGTGAGCAGTTAGTATAGACGTACTCATTAAACGAACCACATGAGGCTTACAAGGGAGTGAGAGGCAGACGTCACGGCCGTATGTCTGACGGTGTGAATATGGTTCAACCGCCAAAAACCAGGGCGGGAGGAATTAGCACATAGAAAACATCTAACGATTTTCGGTTATCCTAAGTGGTTCTGACAGTGTTGGCTCTGTTACTATCAGATTACGTGTTTGTGTATATAATGTAATGTGAGATGAAGCCAAGGAGAAATTACTGGATAGTCTATCATCATCTGTGTCCCTAGAGACTAATATTCTCCTTGCATGAAGAAAGGAGATACAGACGCACTAGAAAAGGAATGAAGTAAAAACCTGTAATCCTGAATTTGAACTTGAAGTGTCAGTTTCGATTCATAAGGTGTTTTTTATCCTACACACACACAAACACAGACACACAGCCCCCAGTGGTGTGCCAATACCAGCTAACAGGAGCTGATGGTTATTCTTTAGGAGTCCAGACCTTGGGAGATGCTGCAGGTCAGACACCCAGGTTCTTTCACAAGCAGATTTGCTGGCGTTCTGTCGTGGTGCAGTGGGTTCGGGATATGGTGTTGTCACTGCCACAGCTTGGGTCCATCTTGTAGCAAGGGTTCGAATCCTGGCCCCGGAAATTCCACATGCCACAGGTGCAGGGAAGAAAAGTAGGTTGTGCTGAAAAAGAAGGAGCTCGAGGGACTCTGAATGATAAAACAGACTCGGAGAGCAAAGTGTAATCTCTAAGCATGCGCACTGCAGTGACGGCTCTAAGAAAGACTAAGACAGAGATTCCTATGAAACGTGGGTCTGCCATGGCTTTTGGCAGGGGGGAGAGGGCTGTGATCGGGATGGGGCCCAGGGGGCTGAGTTGTTTCTGGGGCGACTCAAAAGGGGATTTCATCACCTGGCCGGAAGTTACCAGGACACTCATCCTGCAAGAATCCACTAAGCTACACATTTCTCTCAGTGTGCCTTTCTGAATCTGCGTTTTTACAGTGAAAGGGTGCTTTTAAAAGAGCCTTAGCTTAGGCTCTAAGTAGGTGGTTAATTGCTGTGACTATTTAGTGAGCGACGAGATGACCTTCGAGGCAGAGCTGGCGCAGAGCTGGCTGTCCCCCTGCCCTTGCTGGGGTGTGGTCTCAGCCAACCTTCATGGGCTCAGGGTTTGCCAACAAGGGCTCAGGATGTGCCTTCGTGGTCCCACCGCGTATCTCCCTCCTGTGCCGCATCACAGAGGCACGAAGCTCCAAGGCTGCTGGCCGCAGCTAGAGAGGAAAATCCAGGTTAACAAGCTATGAATGTGCCCCTAAGTTATGCTGCCCTGCCCATGGCTCAGGAACTGCCCTGGGTGGGAACATGGACCCCCAGGCCAGGGCTGGTGCTTCTCACCTCCTGCTTGGCGTGCAGAGCCCACCTAGGGGTGAGATGAGCCAACGGCCCCCCCAAAGCCCACCTTAGAAGATGGGGCTTAGACATCTACACGCGGAAAACATCCAGAGCTTCCAAATACATGTCCTGTGCTGCCTGGGGGGGTGTGACCTTGGCAGAGTTGTTGCCACAGGAAGTTAACCTAAGGAGTTCCCGCTGTGGCACATGACGTTACCCACTTGGCTAGTACCCTTAAGGATGAGAATTCGATCCCTGGCCTCGCTCAGTAGCTTAAGGATCTGGCGTTGCCGTGAGCTGTGGTGTCGGTCGCAGATGAGCTTGGATCCCATGTAGCTGTGGCTGTGGTGTAGGTCGGCAGCTGCAGCTCTGATTCAACCCCTAGCCTGGGAACCTCTGTGTGCTGTGCATGCAGCCCTAAAAAAGAAAGGGAAAAAAAAAGAATCCATGCAGCGGCTTGGATTGTTGGGGTCCCTGGGAGGCTCGGGTTTGATCCCTGTCCGGCACAGTGGGTTAAAGGATCCGGCACTGCCTCGACTGCAGTGTAGACCGTAGCTGTGCCTCAGATTCAATCCCTGGCCAGGGAACTTCCATATGCCACGGTTGCAGCCAAAAAAGTTATCTGAGAAATCTGTCGAACTCATTTCAGAAGCTGGGGAGCCTGCATCCGAGATAAATTGTATGAGCAGGTCAGTAACCTGGATTGTCACCACGCAGCATGCGTCAGCAGGCTTGTCGTTAGGAGCGGATGCTCTGTGTAGTCCTGGCAGTGCCCAACGCAGGCCTGGCACACCCTGGTGCGGGCAGGCCTCCCCCAAACCTACAAGCATCATCTGCTGTTTGGGGGCCTCCCGGGTCCTCTCACTCCTTTTCTTTGAGCAACTTCTTTAAGAAGCTAGGATGTTTTGTGAATTGCTCTGTTCTGCGTTCTCTTTTCAATGCTGTGGGGGATAGAATGGAAATATTGGAAACCGATTCCACCTTCATTTCTCAGATATTTTTTATTTCTCATTAAGTGTGTGCGATTGTGTTCCTACGCTCTGCAGTTATTTCCTCCTTCTGTGCTCATTTGCTAGGGCCGCTGTAACAAGTACCACCCGTGGGGCAGCTGAAACAGCAGAAAATTGTTCTCCCAGTTTCGAAGGTCGGACGTCCGAGGCCAAGGCGTCGGCAGTGCTGGTTCCTTCTGGAGGCGCTGAGAAGCGAAGGGCGGGCTGCAGCCTCAGAGCCTCTGCAAGCCCCTCCTCTGCCCTGCTCCCTGGACCATCGGTCCTCCCCTGCCTGGGTTCTGAGCCGCTCTCATCATTTCCGCCCCCCCCACCCCGCCCCGTCCCCAGCGGTGCGCTGGCAGTCGGCGACGTTTCTTGGCTCTGCTGCGTCACCCGACCTCTGCCTTGATCTTCACACCCTTCTCCCTGTGGGTGTGTCTGTGTCCAAACTCCCCCTTTTATCAAGGACCCCAGTCATGCTGGATTAGGCCCCGTCCTAAAAACTTCAGCTGAACTACGTCTCTTTGCAACCATCCTATTTCCAGACAAGGTCCCATCCTGCGATTCTGGGGGTTGGGCTTCAACATGTGCGTTTTAAGGAGACACGATCCAACCTGTGACTTGTTCCCGTTCCTTCTCTTTCCACTGTTCTGGGTTCTCTTGCTCTTTTTCATGCCTTCCATCTCCACCTCCTTCTTATCTGCCGTTCCCTTTTCTCTGCCTTGTGGAAGACCCGGCGTCTGTGTGGGAGTCCTCAAGTCTCTAAGTTCCGGAGGAGCCCGTGGGCAGGGTCCATGGCTTCCACGCTGGGCAAGATTGAAGAAGAATAAGGTGCTTTGAGAAGGACGCGCCTTCCTCAGCAAATGTGCCTTCTCTCTGTCGGAACCAGCACCCACTAATTCACCTTAATTTGTCTAAAGAAAGTCTGTTCGGGTCTAGAAAATACGGCACATCTGGGTGTTATTTGGGTTTCCTTAGGCAGAAGGACAGGGTCACTTTCATGTCCCCTCTAAAGTCATGTTTACAGCAGGAGATGCTGGGTTTAATGGTGGCTGCAGGACCTCTGCCGGCTCCCGGGAAGCTGAAATTAACCACTCTTCTCACTCTTCTGCTTATTCCCTGCTGGTCAAAAAGCACGGGGATGGGAAACCATGATGGAAGCCTTCCTTATTGCTCATCCCCAAGACCCCTGCCCTCGCCAAGGACGTTTTGGTTTTTCATGCAGAGGCCTCGAAAGGCTCTTCACGACCCAACAGCAGCTGCGATCTAGTTTTTAACTCTGATTTCCTTAGCATGTGAACATGCTCTCAAGCCCTTGAAAAGTTTCAGGATTTCCTGCACACGTCAATGTCGTTTTCAGTTTTCTCTTACACACGTGGAGATATTTGTGATACATCTGCAACACTGAGAGCTCGGCACGATCCGTACAGGTTATGAAACGAGAATGTCAGAAAAGCCCCAGCAAGAGATCGTGAGCCTTTTATTGAATCGTTTGCCTTCAGATTCGGGTACAAATCACGGGGGGCTCATGGGAGCATGTAAAAGTCCACCCTCGTGACAAATGGAGGCAGCCAAACTAATTTTCCCGGTGACCTTATCTAAATTAGTTAGAAAATAACACTTCAGATTTATGACCTCTTACAATTAAGCCCTTTGATGCCTTCTAATTAAACCTGTAAAGATTTATTTCGATATTACTCCTTTGGTAATCTTTTTAAAATGATAAAAAATGGTAATGAACATCGCCCTCAAAAGGAGATGTTTCTGTTTATCCCAAATTGGACTCATACCCTTCCTTTCAAAGGGTTGCGTTTTTGGTTCAGATTTACACGGCTCCAATGCAAATTTCACATCAATCTTATTTTTTAAGTTTGCGCGAATGTTAGGCATAATCTCTCGGCTGTAAATTGAACAAAACCGAGTGCGTCTCAGTGTGTCCTTCATTTGTGCACCTTGCTGTCTTCCCATATACTCAGCGTTCAGAGGTCATTTTTTTTAAATACAGGGAGGTTAGTATCACCCTTGACGTTAATACCCAATTATTAGAATGAGTGCGGAAATGTTTCTGTGGCTGGACAGTTTTTCTTCAAGCCTTTATCGGAGAAGCTCTTCGTGACGACTCTTCATAAGACAATTGCATTTGCTCAGAACCGCCCAGTGTGTGTTCTATGCCAAGTTCCTGCTGGGGCTCAGCTGGTTCAGAACCTGGCATAGAATCGGTGAGGATTCTGGTACCATCCCTGGCCTCGCTCAGTGGGTTAAAGACACGGTGTTGCTGTGGCTGTGGTGTAGATCACAGATGCAGCTCGAATCCTGCATGGCTATGGCTGTGGGGTAGGCAGCTGCTGCAGCTCCGATTCAACCCCTAGCCTGGGAACCTCCAAGTGCTGCAGGTGTAGCCCTAAAAAGGAAAAGGAAAAAAAAAGTGTATTCTGTTAATTTTGCACATGTCCACAGGATGCAGCTCAGAACAGCATAATTTCCCGTTCATTCATCCTGTGTTTCTTTGCTCCCCAGGTGAGTACAGCTACCTGGGCACCACTCTTCGCCAGGTTTCCATAGAGCCCATGCCTTCCCTCCTGGACGTCCGACAGCTCGTCACCCTGTATGGGATCCTGCCACTAGGTAAAGACCCCACCTGCCTGGCTGTGCCTTTTCTAGAGCAGGGGTGTCTGCTGTCTTCCTGCTTGTCATCAGCGTGCATTGCAGCTTAACTCCTCCTACTGAGAATTTTTTTTTCTTTTTAGAGCTGCACTGGTGGCATAGGGAAGTTCCCGGGTTGGGGATTGAATCCAAGCTGCAGCTGAAGCCAGCGTCACAGCCAAAGCCACGGCAACACCAGATCTGAGCCACATCTGCAAACGTCACCATAGCTTGCAGCAACACCAGATCCTTAACCCATGGAGCGAGGCCAGGGACTGAACCCACATCCTCACAGATATTATGTAGGGTTCTTAACCCACTGAGCCACAACGGGAACTCCCCCACTGAGAATTTTGAGTGAGGGTCGTGCCGCCGGGCTAGTGCGTCCTGGATCGCACAGAAAGGGACCACCCACGAAGCACATGTGTAGCGCCTTCAGACGTCCCCTTAACATTCAGGGCTGAGGTCCTGGAGGCGGTCATCTGGAGAGATGACACCAGAGAAGGGACCTGCCATTCAAAGGACTCCCGTTAGACAAGGGCTAAGGTTAAGCCTGCCTTTTACGCACAGGCTCTGTCACCAGATCCTTAACACGGGGAGTCGCTGAAAGTATTTTCAGGACCTTAAAGAGTCAAGGCTCTGCCAGTTTCCACCGAGGTCCAGGCGTGATGGCTCAGACAGACAGACCGGACAGCCTGGGCTCTCCAGAGAGATACCTGCTGCTCTCATTCACTTTCGTTTATGTTTCGTGCCTCAGGCACGTGTATGACTTGAGTCACCCAGGCCGGTGGCAGGAACTCCAGCCGGGCTGTGCCGTGCTGACCATTCTGAAACAGAAATCGCA